>NC_059434.1:69395712-70833212 GCF_021028975.2 Sphaerodactylus townsendi
GTCCTCTAGAGCATAAGTGTCAAACTCGCGGCCCTCCAGATGTTATAGACTACAGTTCCCATCATCCCCTGCCGACATGATGCTTGCAGGGGATGATGGGAACTGTAGTCCATAACATCTGGAGGGCCGCGAGTTTGACACTTATGCTCTAGAGCAGGGGTAGGGAACCTGCGGCTCTCCAGATGTTCAGGAACTACAATTCCCATCAGCCCCTACCAGCATGGCCAATTGGCCATGCTGGTAGGGGCTGATGGGAATTGTAGTTCCTGAACATCTGGAGAGCCGCAGGTTCCCTACCCCTGCTCTAGAGTTTCTGCTGAGCCCTGCCAGTTGCGGTGAGTCTGAGTTGGTTGCTCTTGTGGCTCCTGTTGCTTTCCCTCAGATGTGGCTCCAGAGGCAGGAGATGAGCCAGTGAACGGTGGATGGTGTACCTCATTCTCCCCTCCTCCATTCTACTTTCATGGCCACCTTGTGAGGTAGCTTGACTAAAAGAGTGAATAACTTGAAGACACAATGCTATTTGTTTGTGTTATTGTCCATACAGAGTGCAGTTGTTCTTTAATTCTTGTCTTAGCTTAACTAAGACAGCCTGCAAGATTTCTAGTGCTTGAGAATCTTCCTACAACAGCAGGAGGGAGAAAAGGGCAGAATCTACACCCATGATTCCCCCTTTCAATTCTCATACAGTGGTTGAGGAGAGAGATCTGGGCCAGTGATGGGCATTTTTACCTTTCAGCCACCACTGCAAATATGACTCACAACTTGAGTCCAGAAGGCTCCATCAGCATAATACAATCTGACCTGCTGAACAACATCGTCTGCTGACTGACCCCATCTGCCTGCGTTTATGTAACGAAGTCGTGAACTCGACTTCAGCACTTGGGGGACCTGCTGTTCAAAATCCCGAAGCTAAATTTCTTTGTATGTTCTCCTTCTTATGAATAAGAGGAGCTGAAAGCTTTGTTATTAATAACTAGCCTTTTCCTTTTTATACACGCAAAGGCAAATCTGAAACTTTACAGGATTATTATGAAGGAAGTACAGAGGGCCTTGTGCATACAAGGCAGCCCTTGAAATATCCCACCATCAGAGAATGCCTGCATTGACTGCAGCAATGTAATACTGGTAGAACGGGGAAAGCAGAAAACAACACTTAAGTCAATTTATAAACGTAATTAAGATCAATTTTGGTTTATCACATTTTGATTCTCTAAGGATCATTGTTCTTGTTACCAAGATGGTTCTTCTTACAACACAAAGTTGTACATTAGGTTGAAAAAGCGTGATCGATTCAAGGCTATCTAGTAATCTTTGTTCCTTGGCAGAGATCTGAACCTAGGACACAGCAAGTCCAATCAAGACATCAGAGTGACTCAGGTGTCAAGAGGGCAAAATATTGACAATACTTTCTAATGCCCTTTAACCATGTCACCCACTACTTAAGCGGTAATTCTCATAGCACTTTTTAAACGTGCAAAGTGTTTTAAATGCTGTCTCAGAGAATGGTCTGAATATGAATGTTCTTTGATTTCTGAAGCTAAGTGGGTTCAGGCACAGTTAGCATCTGGACCAGCAGTTCTCAACCTGTGGGTGGCGACCCCTTTGGGGGTTGAACGACCCTTTCACAGGGGTCACCTAAGACTCTCTGCATCAGTGTTCTCCATCTTTAAAATGGATAAATGTTAGGGTTGGGGGTCACCACAACATGAGGAACTATATTAAAGGGTCGCGGCATTAGGAAGGTTGAGAACCAATGACCTGGACAGAAGACTATTCAGAGCATACTACTCTGAGTTCACTAGAGAGAAAGTTGTGACACAAGTCAGCCAACCAATTTGTCAGTTTAGATATTTATATCCAACATTTTCCCCAACGGGGGACCAAAAAGAGCTTACATAAAAGGCAGGCTCTACTGGGCATTTGTAGTTGTACATACCATGCCAAATCCACTGTGAAATGCAAGTGCAAACGCAAACCTTCAGAGAATGGTATGCACTTCAAATCTGGATGACTCATGCACATCTCTTTCAAGTCTCGCTACGAAGCCAGTCACATATAGAATTTATTCTCTGGTGATGGGAAGATATGCACTATAATTGCAAGTGTGTTCTAAATTTAGCAGAAAAGCTGCAAAAAATTATATTGGTTTCTCAATGTCCCTTCCATATGCACAGATCAAAGGTGAAGATTAAAAAAAAAATGTAAAAATAAGTTATGGTAAACCACATGTTATGAAACAGAAAACATTCATCTGGCTCCTCAGCAGCCACAGTGGTGGTGGTCGAACGTGCAAAAAGATTATGCAGTCCAGCATAAAAAATACAGAAGCATGTGGCATAATTATCTGGTCATCTCCCTATCCACTGAATCCCTGTTTAGTTAAGCTAAAGGAAAACAGATAAAGCACATCTGGAAGACAGAAATATAGGACTCCCATTTAGAAATAGAATTTGCCTAGTAAGAGCAAGACATATTGTTACTCCAGCTTCTAGCTTCTGTCAACATTGCTGCCAGTGTCTTCCTGTTCACTAGATGACATAAGAAGAGCCCTGCTGGATCAACAGTGGTTCATCTAGGCCAGGATCCTGTCTCTCACACAGTGGCCTACCAATTCCTCTGGCAGCCCAAAAAAACAGGGCATAAAGATCGAGTCTTTCCTTGATGTTGCCCTCTGGCACTGGGGTTCAGAGGCTGATTGCCTCTGAATGTGGATTTCCCCTTTAGTCACCATGGTTAGTTGCCACTGATAGACCTACCCTCCATGAATCTGCCCAGTTCCCCTTTCAAGCTGTCTATGCCTGCGGCCATCACTACATTCACTGGTAGTGAATTCCACATTTTAATCACCTGCTGTGTAAAGAAATATTTCCTTTTGTCTGTCCTGAATCTAACACCCATCAGCCTCATTGAATGTCCTCAAATTCTACTATTTTGGGAAAGGAAGAAAAAGGATCTTGTCAGCTCTCTCCATCCTGTGCCTAATTTTGTAAACCTCGATCATGCCCCCCTCCACCCAGTCATGTCTTTTCTAAATGAGAAAGTCCCATAATCTTCCGCTTTCCCTCATACAGAAGGTGCTTCAAGCCCTGATTATTTTGGTTGCCCTCATTTGTACTTTTCCCAGCCCTCTTTGAGGGTTCTGACAAGTATGTCATTAAGATTCCACAAACGGTCTGTGCTCCACCAGAAGAACTGGCTTCCAGCTCAGGTCAGGTTCAAGATTTTGCAATTAACCTTTAAAGCTCTAAATGGTCTGGGACTACCTGCAGGACTACCTCTCCCAGAAAGCATTGTGCTCAACTAGAAACAACTTGCTGGTGGTCCCTGGCGCTAGAGGTATCCAGCTTTCTTTATTTGTACATTCCCCAGTAGGTATTAAGTTCACCATTAGACTGAACTTACGTTAAATACTAATGAGCACAAGTTGTTACCATTCAGTGTTGTATCAGAGAAAATTTCAGACAGTCATGTTGATTTAGAGGGTGACAGTTTTGCAGAGTACCACATTATATATTTTGCACCACTCTAGCATTCTTTTTCCATAAGAACTCTCCAAATTTTTATAGGCAACACTGTACACAAAAAAGCTGTAATGATTGAGTCTTGGGGTGCAATAAATGAAGCTCAAGAGCTGGATGAAAACACCATTTTATAGAGCAATCAACACTGCATTTCATAAAAAGACTACACAGACTCCTTAAGGCTATATTGTATAGGGGCAGGAGGGAAGCAGGAAAGAATATAGGTGGCACTGAAAACTTTTCTCCGGCAAGATCTTTATGTGTCTTCTCCAGTTTTCTATGTTAAAACCACTTACAAAATGGATTACTGCTGAACACTGCCATTTCCCCACACATTCTCTTCAGAAGGGCTCCAGATTTGGAATCAACAGTAGCGCCCTCAACATAAACTAGATACATGTGAAATGAAAAGAAGCAGCTGAAAGCGAACATTTCCCTCTTCTTGTGTGAATGATGGCCATGTAAATGGGATATAAAATTACGACAGGCTAAAAATTATACTGTAGATCACAGACTGCAGATAAAGACTAAAATGCAAGGATATCATGACATAAAAAGAGGGGGGAAAGGGCTTTATTGCTCCAAAGTAATATATTTTAAGCATACTTTGCTTTTGTTGAACTAACTAGCAGCAATATCAGATTTTTTCATTAGCAAACCCAGTCTCATTTCTCAATCTTCTACTCCCTACTGGGAAGCTGGTGCTCAAGCGGAGACGACTCTCCCTCCAGAAAGGCTTTCTAGAAAATGACAGACTGAGAAAAAAAGAATATCAGATTCTGAAGAGTTTGTAATCACTTCTCCAATTCACTGTGACTCATCCTTACATAAGAATCGCTACTAAATGTTGCACAAAGACCAAGAATTTATCATAGCAGCTGCACCGACTTTTTTATTCTGATCCTGTAAATATGCTAGGGCCAGTCTAGGTTTTACCCTCAAAAACACTGGAGCCAGTTGACCTTTCATGATGTGACCCCACTCTACAAATAGGTCCAGGACAGTACAATATGCAAGCATAATTTGGACCCTGCTTAATGAAGATGATATTTATTGCAAATCCCAGCTACATGACCCCTAGAGCAGCACATGATTTAACCATGTGAAAGTGGCTTTTTTACTGTTCAAGTCTGACAAGTTGGATGCGACAGACAAATTGGACTGTCTGATTTCCTTGGTGTGTACATCAAGGTGTTGCAAAGTCCACTAGTATCTTGCCCCTTGTAGTCAAAGGTTTAGCTACGGATTCTTTGGCCAAAGGTAATTTATTGAGAAAGCAAGCCATCAAATGCAGGTTCCATTTCTGCACACCGGTGAGTCGCTACTGGTTACACAACTTCCCTAGTGCTCCTATGGCAGGAAGATGGAAATACCACCCTCCTTCTTGATCTTCTGCAATATGACAAATGACATTCATCATCACATACCATGGAAGAAAAGGTGTTCAACTATGCATGGAACCAGAGATCTTAAATTATTTATCAGCTTCAAATGATTTAATTAATCATTATTGCACTACAATGCAAACACTTTGGCTTTTTATTATTTATTTTATGAAATTATTTTATTTATTTAATTATTTTAATAAAGTTTATTATTATTTTATTTATTTTATTAAATTATTACTTATTTTATTAAAAGGATTTATTTTATTATTTTTTATTTTATTATTATTAAAGCTGTACTTAACAATAGATAGTTATTTCTTAAATTGATAATTTCTGTGACCAGTTTTCAAAAATATGAACGTCAAGCATTCAAATATGAAAAGCAAAAAAAGAATGCAAAAAATGAATACCAAACAACATATATACCTCTGTGTGTGTGTGTGTGTGTGTGTGTGTGTGTGTGTGTGTGTGTGTGTGTGTGTGTGTGTGTGTGTGTGTGTCCCCACCCCCACTCTCTTCCCGGCCACCGCTCGCTTGGAAATAATATAATCTTAATTTTAAAGCAACCAGACACTTCTTTTTCAGCAGCGGCAGGGAACATAGGTCACTTTTCTCCCCCTACTCCGCCAACACAGGCGAGCGGGGGTCAGGAGAAGACTGATGGCGGGGTCAAGACCAGGGAAACAGTTCCTTGCCTGGCCTATCTCCACCACCAGTCTCCTCCCAGCCACAGCGTCATTTGCCTAGAAGTAAATTAAACTTAATTTTGAACAGCCACAGACTTTTTTTTTGCAGAAGGGGTGGGGGAGACGTCCAGGTTCCCCTAGGCATCTGGCGCCTGGCCAACAGCCCTCCCTTGCCCCACCCCTGTTACATCCTTGCCTTTATTTAGTCTTTGGCAACTTAACATCCTTGTAGGATATGAATAATATTAGTTCCCCTAACACAAAATGTTCCAGCTATGGGTATGTATTATACTTCAAGGTATCCAGTTCATCTGGAGAGATATACTCATCCAAGCTACAGCACTGATTTTGTCCCGGAGGCCTTATATCATAGAAGAAAGCTACATTTCCAGACACCATTATTGAATCTCTTACTCTCATTTTAAAGATGCCATCATAGTTCTTGACTCAAGCAGGGACAATAAAGCTGTTGCTCAACCGAAACCTCTGGGATGATTTCTGCCTACTGGACCAAATTGTCTGTTTGCTTCTTTGAACTCTTTACAAAATTGGTTCTCACTTTGTCATGTATCCTCTTTCCAGATGGTATACTTCATGTTCAGCCAGGACTGCACCATTGATTCCCCTTGATTTGTTGATTCTATGCCCCAGATCCTTCTATTTATTTCACTGAACTCTTGGAAGATTAGTTCTCATTTTATGAAGTACCAGTCTTCAGAGTTGTACCAGGACTGTATCAGCATACTCCCTCTTATTTGTAGATTCTTTGGAATTAACCTTTAAAGCCCTAAATGGTCTCAAGTCCTTAGTCTGTTTCTTTATTTGCCTGTGTAGTGCAAGAGTCTGGGTGTGAAGCTACAGGACAAGCAGTCTGTGTGATATCTCAACACACAAGGTATGCGTGTGGGTAACTGCTCCATAACGTGCTATCTAGTTCTGTGTAAGCATCAATCATAGTAATAATTGCACAATACAATACAATAGTTTCAATACAGCAAGAAATTGAGAATTACACAAACCTCGTGAAGTAGGTTAGGTTGCACGATAGTGGTTCAGTTCAGATATACATGTCCAAACCAAGGAAACTTAGCCATGGTTTAGCATGACATCTCAATTTTAAACTGCAATTTGGAAACAGCTAACCAACCAGACACTTTGGCCCAATGTCAATATTTATAAATTATAGCTCTATCTCTGGAGGCCCCTAAACCACAGAAAGGAGAGAGTTGAGTAAATGGAAGGCAAATAAGTGCTATTAAATCAGTTCAAGCTATGTACTGGTTTTTAAAGTAGGGTTAATACAAAATGGTTTCATTTGAAGTGATGTCTGAATTGAGCTATATAAGGGGCCAGAGGTTATGCACACTACAATTCAAAGCAGAGTTGCACCTTTCTAAGTTCAATGAACTCAACAGGCTTAGAAAGGCAGAGACTGTTTAGGATTGCACTGCTTTTCGTGGCTGAGAAGGGATTAGGACTTGGTCTTAAACCTGGCAGTCAATTGACTGCATTGCACAGAAATGTAACCATACAGTCGATGTAATTTTAGAAGCTGAACCATGCACAGAAATTGCAACTACAGACTTTTTAAAAAATATGGATCTAAATGGAATGAAAACATCAAAAGGTCTGAGGACATAAATAGGAAGTGAAGCGTATTCACATCAAGCAGCAAAGGCCACAGTTATCCTCTGTAGATCCCATAACTGATAGAGATACACAGACATGAAAATCAACAATCATAATGTACTATCTTTTGCATTCCCCTCCTATTAGGAAAAATTAGTCTTGATCAGTCCCATATAATATTCCTCTAGACCTACCACTTTCTCCCAGTGTATTTGTATCCCATAGACTTCTAGAAAAACTATAATTCTGGGGTATAATGACAGATTGATAGCTGAGATGTCCCTTTAACTTTCACGTACGATGAGTCATCCCTCCCGTGGCCCTTAACATCTGGGCCACCAAACATCTAATGAGACTCGCCACGCCTCCCTCTACCGTGGGGAGGGAGGGATTTTATATTATTAGAATGCTGGATGCCACCTATATCTTGATCTTAACTCTAAATTTAAACCTTGAGTTTTATATTCGGTAAATGTATTGGGAATTTTATCGCTGCTTTTAAATGTTTATTTATTTATATTGTGTTTTAATTGTTGTACACCGCCCAGAGCCCTTCGGGGATGGGGCGGTATAAAAATCAAATAAATAAATAAAAATAAATAAAATAGTCAAGAGCATGCTGTGACAGTATAGGTTGTATCAAAGACAACTAAAGTGGTCAAAATATCAATGAGGTTATAAACAGGAACAGGAATAAAAACTATATTCAGCAACAAAATGTCATTTGGACATACTGTACAAATTGGAAGATGGTAGTAAAATTTGTATTATAGACAGGTGTATGTCTATGCAAAGTACGCCATGTTGCATTTATATAGTTACGACCATACATTTCATAAAGTTAATTTTCAAATGTATGTGCATTAATAAAGTGTCTTGACTTTAGTAAATAAAGATATATCCCATTTATAGCTTCACGACATTCATTTCTATTGGCAGAAATAACAATACAACACTGTCATGGAAAGACAGAGATTGCAGTCAACATATCATACTAGGTGAATCTTGGATTCCCTTAGCAATAATGAAGCTACTATTCTATATAAATCTTGAGAGCCTGCTTGTTTTCTATTGTTTTATAACAAATACTAGCTAATACATCAAATTATAAAGCTCACTGCTGTTATTGTCATTCGAGGGGTTTTTCATATCAAAAGAATTCCCGTACAAGCAGAGCTGCATAGAGGGTGGGACATGGGGGGAAACAAATAGAGTTCAAGTCACAGAAGAACTTCTCTTGCTATTAGTTCTAATTGGCAGCAAGTATCAGGCTCCTGACACGTGAAAAACCAGAACAGGCAGTTTTAAATGCAAATAATCTTGAGTCTATAGATGGCCATGCAGGGAAGCTGATTTACAGTTGAATTCAGAGCCTTCCACCCTGCAAACTCATGGAATTGCAGTTCTAACAGCAGGCATGTGTGCAGGAACAAAAGCCCATGGTATTGTTCCATCATATGGAATGGGCTTTACCTCTCTCTCTCTCTCTCTCTCTTCCCTCCCTGCTAGATTCCATCCTGTGCACATCCCAATCCCAGCTAATTTGTGGCTGAGTAAGATCTTTTGTGTGCAAGGAACAGAATCCTGCCCACAGCTGTCAAAGCCCTAAAGCAGAAAGCACTCAGCCACACTTCTGTCACTCCTGCCAATAGAAAGAACACCCAACTGCAGCTCCCTAGACAATTCCTGGAGGCTAGGTATGTGTAAAGCTCTCTTGTTATTATCCTTATGTTTGGTACAGATAGCACACTAAAACAGCCAGGCGGTAATGAGCCACAAGGGAGATCAAGTAGAGTAGGGACAGGTAAACACATATTAAACTGGACCCTGTTTTGCTGTCTGGGCATAGAAAAGAAATTAACAATATTATGCAAACATTTAGAAAATCCAGTAAGTGTTTGCCTTTGATTAGCAGAGGTTCTCTACAAACAGCAGCACCTTTCTAAAAGCCTTCTGTGGTGGTAGAAAGCTTTTTTTGTGAAACAGGAAAATGCTGCTGTTAACTGAGTGAAATGGAAGGATGCTACCTGCTGCTGAGAGAAGCCAGGTGCTTTCTGGAACATGTGAGGGGGCAGGGTGTAGAACTGGGAAAGGGTTATTTAAAAAAAACAAGCATATGTAGCCAAGTTAGCTTATTTTTTGCAGATACACTCAGTTGCAATTAGGTCAGGATACAGTTGACAAGAAGCCTAGATAGCCCAGATTAACTTGATCTTGCCAGAGCTCAGAAACTAAGCAGGGACATAGTTAATAAGTGAATGGGAGAGCACCAAGGGAGACTGAGGTTGCTATGCAGAGAAAGGCAATGGGGAACTACCTCTGTTCACCTCTAGCCTTGAAAACCCCATCAGGTGGAAATTCATGAGACTGCCATAAATATATTGCGACTTCGTGGCCCTTATTTATAAATTAGATAGCCTTTATTTTATTTACAGACTGGAGGTTCTCTTTTAATGGATTTCTTCTGGAATATTGTTAAGTTAGGGAAATCAAGTATACACAAGCTGAAAGAATGGAGTCATTTTCCTAATGTCCATCCCTGTGAGGCCCCTTGGCCAGATTTACACATTGTGATGATGGGACAAATGTACTGTCTTGGGGTCCCAATTAAACTCTGCTGCTGTTCGTACAAAGCAGCCATGTGATACCTTAGCATGCAAGAAGTCTGCAGACCTAGACTTATGGCTTGCTGCTGCGATCTCCAGCTGGTGGTGCGGCGGAGGTGGCGCTGGGCGCCGGCGTCTTCCTTCAGGAGTCTTCCTTCTTCTGGGCAGCCTGCGATCCTTTCCTAGTGGCTGCCCTGGTCCTCTCTGCTGAGGACCTATGAAAGGTCTCAGGCGACAGAGTGAAAGCCCGAGTCGCCATTAAGTGGCTCTCGGCTCGGGTGGGCTGTGAAAGCGAGGGGAATCCCTTCACTTAGGATCCGGCGCAGTAGAGCCCGAGGCGAACAAACTGCACCAAGCCCCAGTTAACAAACTAACTTAGAAAGATAAAATCAACTAAATGGGCTACTAAAAATCACCTGGCTCTATGGGCCAGTAACAAAGACCTGCTCTCCCTGCTGAGGCAGGAAAAATACTGGGGCACAAGATGGAGACCAAGCCTTCAACAGGAAGTGGAAAACTTCAATTTCCTGCCTCCCTGAGAAAGGGTTGGAAATCACCCATCCAAGATGCCCTAAGTTGCCTCCAGGAGAACAGATATCAGCATAGTGCTTAGGGTTGGGATGCCCACCAGAGAGTCAACCTTGCTCTGCCTGAATTGCTTACATGAATCCTACCAGGCTAGAAGTCTAAACACGGAATGTTATGAAAACGTACACTGAATTTTGCATCCAAAAAAGGTGGACTTGCATATGTCAGGCAGACAGTCTGAAAAGGATGCCAAAGAAACTGCCTTGCTTTAATCATGGTTGCTCTTTAACTCCTTTTATTATTTTAATAAAATTTAGCAAAAGGATATGTTACATTGAATCCATTTTTATTTTCTTTTGATTCTCCCCCTTTTCAGGTGAATAAAAATGGGTCTGTTTAGGTACCTGGACAACCGAAAGAAGTGGGCAGCCATTGCTCCTGAGTTCCAGGACTCCCCTCAGAAAGACTGTAACGATGGGTAGAGGCCCATTTGGGTAGAGGCTCAAACAAGAAGCCATGCAAGTAGTAATTATCCTGCACAGAGGTTGTTTTGTCTCACCAGGCTTTCGTTTGGAAACCAGGAACAGGTTGGCCTCCTCTGGCCTGAATGAGTGAATCCATCTCTGAAACTGTAAATCAACTCTTTGGGCTGAGTACTTCAGAGCGGCCAGGATATTATCTTCATTTGCTGGCTTTCTGTTGTTCTTTTGCTTGCTCTTCCTCTTGACACCTTATTGATTTTGCCCTCACTGTGTTTCATTTTTGTCCTATACTGATAAAAGTCTCTTTCCCTATCTGCTGCTCTTACTTTTTTCTGTTGTGCTTCTGGATGGGTTGCCTGCCCATTAAAGAAACAGGTCCCTAATCGGGAGGTGCTGGTGGACCCATGCTTTCTTCTGGATGAGCAGGTAGTAGCTGTGGGTTATCCACAGTTAGGAGCAAGTGATATTGACAAAATAAGTTACTTTTGCAGGAGGAAATCGACAAGAGATTGCTGCAGTAATGATCATGTGTTACAGCAGCCCACATTTGGCAAAATAATAATAATAATGGGTTGGTTGTGGTGGGTTTTCCGGGCTGTGTGGCTGTGGTCTGGTGGATCTTGTTCCTAACGTTTCACCTGCATCTGTGGCTGGCATCTTCACAGGTGTATCAGAGAGGGAAGTCTGTTACACACTACTACCTGCTCAATCCATCCAGAACAGGTGCCATTAAAATATAGCATATCATCAAGATGTGGAGACACATCTTACATTTGTTATGATCATCACATAATGTCCATTTTCTGATTACAGTTTTCTATTGCTTTGGCGTAACAAAATTATTCTGGTCACTGAAGAAAGGAACAGTGTTATGAATTTCAACCTAACAATGAGCACCAGTATGAAAGGGAAAAATACTCTCAGCTTTCTAAATGGAAAAGAGCAATATTATCTACAGGACTGTCTATGATCAGGCTGTTCTTCATATCCGGATTTCAGTTTCTCTTTCCTTTTTTTAAGTCTGTCTCAGTCTCTGCAATTTTGGCTTAATGCAAACAGCTTCCACACCAGTTCCACTTATGGTTTTATTCCATTTGATACACTTATTACCTCCATAATCATTTATTGATTGAATCATATGGTATGAAATTGGAGGGAACAATAAAACTTACTGTTTTGAGCCAGGGCTTGAAGCAGACAGTCCAAACATCCCTCCAAACTATCAGCTGTGCTGTCAACAGCTGTTATCTTCAGCTTCTTCAAGGCGTCGCTTAGATTATCTGCTTGGATAACAGGGAGGAGAAAGCAAAAAAGAAACCAGTGTCTCAGTTTGTCCTGTATCATAGCTTATATGCTTAATGTTTAAACCGACATAGATAACATGAGGCCAAGAACTGCCCAAGCAAAGGGCACAGATTATTTAGTGTATGGCTGTGGAAAATGAAGGTAGTCCTTTGGTTGCAAGCTCTCTGACCAGAATCTTTCCCCACCATCTGAATGAAAAAGGAAGCCACTGGCTCTTTGAACACTAACAACATTTATTTTACCACCAGCTGTTGCCTTCAATGCCATGAGAATTAGTGTGCATCTGCCATGAGTCCCTGACTGGATATGGCCCATACACAGAACTATCAGCTCTGGGATGGAAAGCCCGAGGAGGCCAGAGTTTGGGAAGGGGAGGGACTTCAATAGGGTATAATGCCACAGAGACCACCTTTCAAAGTGGCCATTTTCTCCAAGTCAGTTGATACCTGTCACCAGGAAAGCAGTGGTAATTTCAGGAAATCTCCAACCACAGCCTGGAGGCTGGCAACCCTACTAACACTCCACAGACATTTATCCTTCTTCTACAATATGCAGTGAATTTCTGATATTATTTATAACTTGGCCGTGGTGTGTGTGTGTGTGTGAACTTTCTAGCACAGCAGCTCCCAGAACTGCCAAGGCCATGATACTTTTGCCTACAGCTGCTCAAAATAGTAGCAGGGTATATTTTTGAAAATGCAGCCTTGTGTACCTACCAAAAAGTTCTTACCAGGCATGACAGCTGGTAAATCTAGAAATTTCCAGAAACTCTATGGTTTTACCATAGAGGTTCCAGCAATTCCTAGAGCTACACTGTGACACTTTCAGTAAAAATCTCTGGTGAATATACGAGGCTGCATTAAATATATATTTTTAAAAACCCTACTAATGTGACATTGCGCTTCCACTCAATTCCTCTTGCTGGCTGTCAGGCAGTGCCTGGCAACCCTAGCACTCTCCAATGCATTTTACAAGCACTCATTAAGATCTTCAAATACCGTGTCACCCAAACTGGTGCGTGTGTGCTTATTTAAAATAAATCTAATGTAACACCTTGAAAACAGTAAGCTAGTGACCAAACATGTAGTACTCATGTAACACTTGTATATAAGAACTACTCTATACCAGCCTCTTGTTTATAATAGTTGTTCCTCCACCAAAATGCAAACTATAATGAAAAGGAAGGAGAAAAAATAAACTTGATCTATAAACTTGGCAATCCCTTCATACTAACATACTTGTTGAAAAGATATATATTGATTTATACTTTTATACATTAAATCATTTTAATAATAATAGGAAGAAGAAGAGTTGGATTTATATCCCCCCTTTCTCTTCTGTAAGGAAACTCAAAGGGGCTTACAAACTCCTTTCCCTTCCATCCCGCCCAACAAACACCCTGTGAGGTAGCTGGGGCCGAGAGCGCTCAGAAGAACTGTGACTAGCCCAAGGTCACCCAGCTGGCTTGTGTTGGAGTGCACAGGCTAATCTGAATTCCCAGATAAGCCTCCACAGTTCAAGCGGCAGAGCGGGGAATCAAACCCGGTTCCTCCAGATTAGAGTACACCTGCTCTTAACCACTACGCCACTGCTGCTCCCACTACTTTATATGTTACAATATTTAAGATAAGACTCTCCATTGGCTTCAGTTCATATTCTGGATTTCTGTTCAGTAAATTATGCCATACAAAAACATTCTTGCATTTTAACTTCCCAATTCTCTTAAGTAGGAACTCTTTCAAATTTCCATGTAAAGGCATCAATTACTATTTTAATTGGTAAATAAAATCTTCTTGTTCTTTAAAGAGACTCTGGTGGCTGCTTTTTATTTTCCAATAGAGGGAAAGGGGTTATTTTTGTGTTCCCCCAGAGCAGATTTCTCTACCTGCCTGAGAGGTGCCCAGCTGAGCAGTTAAAAAATAATGTTACTGTTTATTATAAATTATAAAGGTGGAAGAACACGAAGTAAAAGAAATAATCACCACATTCAAGCTACTGCATCGCATCGCAATATTAACAGGCTGAAGGGCTGTTCAGTCAAAGCATAAGTGACAGTTATAATTTTGGCAGGAAAACTCCTGAGAGCACCTGGCCAGCGCAGGACAGGAGGAACTCATCTTACACTGCCCTTCCCCTCTCAAGTTCAGGTTTCTAGGGTATAAGCCTTTGATAGGCAAAGTTCCCTTTGCGAGATACTGTAAGGCTCTTTCTCAACATTAAAGAATTCGTATCTGGTAATGTGAATATACACAGTGCAATCCTAAACTCTTTGACTTTGATTGGGTTACAAGCAGAAGCATAATGAGGGGAAATGGCACTCAGGGGCAATACCTCCTCCAGGGACTCCCTGCCCCCGGCATTTGAGAGTGGGGGTTGAGGGCAGGGCTCAGACTGAGCCCTGCCCTGCCTCTCTGTAGGCCGGCTCCTGCCGTCCCCAGAGCCTGAAGAGGGCAAAAACTGGCCAGCATGGAGGGCAGGGGAAGCAGGGCTTGGCAGTGGGAGCAGGCAGCCCAGGTGGGTGCCGTGGTTGCTTGCTGCCGAGCCCCGTCTCCCTGCAGGAAGGGCAGGGCTTGATGGCATGCGGCTGGGGCACATGCCATTGTGGGGGGTGCCCGGGCCCCCCCCATGTGACTGAAAGGCGTGCGCCCAGGGTCACAACTGAAAGGCATGACCCCATGTCCCTGTAGGCTGTACGCCTCTGGTTAAAAGGGTATAATTATACTTACCATGGCACTGAATTATACTTACCATGGGACTGAGCCAAACATCTTTAATATGCCTAAATTATTTCTAAGTAAAGCAAGCTGCTTTTCCTTCTGTAAGAAGGGAATCAACTCACGAACATTTTCATGCAATGTAACCAATCAGTCAACCTCTCTCTACATAGTTGGCTTCCATAACAGATAGCAGTGATCTCTTGGCACAATCTATTGGGAGATGTCAATCATTCCAATGGAGTTTTGAGTGGATTGAAACCTTGTATTTTACTTGCAAAAAAAGTACTTGGCATACAGCTTTAGAACCAAATGGCATTCTTAACCCTAATTGTATAGTGACTGTCTTGATTATAGCAGCTAGCAAGCAATACACATTTTGGCAACCCATAGAGAGAATGGGGAAACTTTTAGGAATGAAAATGGAAAGCTATTCTGACGAGGAAACAAATAATCCCCTCCCTGGCTAAACAGTTCTTCTCACAGATTTTCTATGGCTGTACATTTATGCTCCATAAAGCATAACTGGAACTAGCAGCACCAGCATCTCAAATATTCTGTTAATTCAAGAGGCGTACTAAGTGCTAACAGCTGCAGCTTAAGCCTTTTCCCTTTGCCAGATGACGATTAACCTCATGCACCAATGGTCAAGACTTTTAAAAACATGAGTGGTTCCAGGCTTTGATCCTAAGCAACCCTATTTGGAAAAAAACATCCTGCTGAATCAAAGGGAAACACCACAGTGTTAAGTCAGCAAAGTAAAGAATCCTTCTCTCAAAGATCAAATACTTGTCGTGTACTCCAGCAACAAAATGATCCCTGCACAAATCCTGACATGCAACAAATTTGCTGCGTGCCTATCATGTACAAATTCCGAGGCACACATTTAACCAACACAAAGTAGCTTTGCTAAGCAATGGATCATCCATAGATTACACCCCCCTACTTCCATGGTTTTTTTTTTACTGCCGGTACAGCAGTGCACCAATTATAAGGCTCAGATCTGGAAGGCCTGGTCATTTTTGTGCCCCACAGATCCTAGAATTGGCACTTTGAGAAGTCTGTAGTGAGAATAATATCAGGCCAGCTATATAATTGAGAAGCTCTTACTTTCTTGAGTTGCACTACATATTCTCTATCCATTCCATGCTCCCATTTCCCCACTACACTATCTTTTTCATAGAGATTCCGTAAGTGGAACATAAAATGAAATATCGCAATCTGAATGAAACCCTAGATTTTTGGTCTTTTGCTAGAATCTGTCTGATTAGGATAAATGCATGTGCTCCCAAATCCCTAGAAGTGTCAGTTTCAACAGACTATGCTCCAAAATCCTTTTGAGGACTGGTGTACATTTTGAGAGTCTAAAGCAGGTCCTTGGTTGTAGTATAAAGGAATTGGTTGTGGTGTGTTTTCCGGGCTGTGTGGCCGTGGTCTGGTGATCTTGTTCCTAACATTTCGCCTGCATCTGTGGCTGGCATCTTCAGCGGTGTATCCCAGAGAAAAGTCTGTTTCACACTGTGTCTAGTGAGAAGAGAAAGTTTAGTGGGGTATATTGTCCATGTCCCAGGGTGGGAAACCAATCAGTAAGTGTTTGGGTGGAACTTGCTATGCAAGGGTGTGGTTGAGTGCATTGTATTGCGGGTGGAGTTATCAGTCCATTTTTTAAGTACTGGTAGCCAAGCTTTGCTAATTTTCAGAGTCTCTTCTTTCTTGTTGAAATTGTCTTGGTGTTAGTGAATTTCAATGGCCTCACTGTGCAGTCTGACATACTAACCTTCCACAGCCACAGATGCAAGCGAAACGTTAGGAACAAGATCTACCAGACCATGGCCACACAGCCCGGAAAGCCCACCACAACCAGTTGAATCCGGCCATGAAAGCCTTACAATATAAATGAATTCTCAATGCAGCTATACATGCTAGCAATTCAGGATATTTCTGCTTTTGACAGTCCTTCAGGTATATGCAAGTTTCTCATTTGCTGCAGCAAACCTATAATTTTAAGATCGAAAGTATAATAATATTTTATTCTAGAGTTTTGTAATTAAATGGGAATAACAAGAATAAATATAAAATATCATGATGGGAATATGATGATGTTTGCTTAACTTTTGTTAGCTGTTTTGGGCATTTTACCAGCCTGAACAGTCTAGTCAGGGTTTGGAAGTTAAGCAAAGTTTTTAAGTCACAATCCAACAGAAATCTTTCTGGTACATCAACATCTTAAGCAATCACCCTACCTTCACATATAACACAATCAATCAAAATCAACACCAAGCAACCCAATAAGAAATGTAACCAGTTTCAGATATTAACAATGCAATCCTATGCAGAGTTACCCCAGTCTAAGTCCACTGAGATGAATAAATGTAGACTGAAGTAACTCTTCTTAGGATTACACTGTATAATAGATAAAAAATTTCTCCAGCATACTTATAAAATTTTGCCTTTATTAGGAAAAGCTGCTTTGTTTCACCATGAGATTTGTTTTTTCCCATCTCTGGTATAGATTCACAAGTAATACTGTCTGCAAGCTGGTCTCAGATCAATTAGTTTTTTCCCTAAACCTTTGTTTTGACAGTCTATTTGGATTCCCCACATAATACTTCAAATGCAGCACTGGTATGGCAGGAAAGAAGAATCTCTTCCTAAGAAAAATGGGGGGAAATCCATTTAATAGCAAGTTCACAGTTGCTCACAATTGTCCATCAGCCATCATTAAAAGCTCCATTCGAGGCCAAGTTACAAACACTGAGTCAATGAGCTTAGAAGGGCATGAACCCTGCTCAGAAAGGCACTTTTAGCCAGCGTCTAAATTCTTCTGCCAACACCTGAATTTATCCTTGTAGCCTAAAGGTGCTGAAAAAAAATTCCAATCACATCTCAATGCAGCAACACATTGCTTCCAACTCCCCAAAGTGTTAGTTATGATGAGCATTTTTATTCTTGGCTCAAACACCACAAAGCATGATGGAACAGACCATTAGGCGTGTCGGACCGAACAACTGTATGCTGACTAATAATACTCCCATGGCATGTTTTGCCACAAGAAATGGGATACTAAGGGTTATTCCATCAGAACCCCTTTATTGCCACACTGAGCACCTGAAGGAAAGCAGAAATTTTTTAAAATGTGACTGATAGTTACACAGAATAATTCGAGAATATTTGTAAGTTTATGTGTGTTTTTCCTTAGATGTTGTCACTAATGGCTCATGTCAGGTTACAGGATTTCCCTGTTTCATTTTATCTTCAGAGCATCTTGCCTGAGCCGGGACATGAATGAGGGGGCTGAGGTGATAGAGATTAATTAGTACACATAAGTACACAGATGGAGTCTCAGGGACTGCAGTTAATATAAAATCTACTGCTATTGCTTTGGTTATTTTCTGAACTGTGATCTTCTACTCAATGTGATAAATTATTGTCTATGTTCTAAAATTTGTAAGCGGAAAAGCCATGACACATTTAATAGATAATGGGAGAGGAGGGAAAACGTATTGGGTAAAATTTAATGCTTTCTGCTTTTTATCACAGTCACAAACCAAAGAAGTTATAACAGGTTCTTTGACACCATCAGCATAAACCCAGATCAGTGAATCACATGTTACTATAACATAACTAGGGATGTACAAAATACGTATGTCCTTTTCGCTTCTTCTCATATGTTTTGCTGTAATGGTTTTGTTGAGGTACCTTTTCATCCCTGGTGTTTCCAGATTGTTTCTTCTTTAGCATTTATACACAACTAATGAAAAATAGTGCTCAATACTGTGTAAATACAATCAGAAAAATAGGCATGAGGAAACAGGAACTGGTGTGAAAATAAATGCAGAAAAATGTGGGTATTGTTGTGTGTGGTGTTTTTTTGAGAGCTCCCCCACCCCCTTATTTTTCCAGTGGAAAAACGTGGAATTTGAAAATACTGGAAAAAACCCTCCTATTAAATATTTTCTATTTTAGAATGAGTGAAATGTTTTTAAAGACATGGTGGAAGTGTGTTGCAGAAATATGCGGCTCTTACATCCAAGATGCATTTCTGCATCTAGAAGGAAGCTAAATCTTCATGAGGGAAACATACAGGACTTTCACTGCTTCTCATCAGTAGTTCACCTCTCCCTTAAACTAGAGTGGCACATTTACCCACAGACTGGGTAAAAAATTAGCTTATTGCCCTACCTTGTAGGAGTGAGAAAAAAAGATCAGAGCGAGTAGGCTAGAAACTACACCAAAGCCATAGAGGAAAACTGAAAGGTTCATTGAGAACTTACCGGTATCTCTATCTAATCAATTATAAAATTAAGATACATGTGCTGAAACAGCATAGGATGCATCAGATTGCAGTTTTCTCTCAGGTCTTGAGTATATTTGCAATTTTGCTTGCGCAAAGCTATGATATTTATAATTTTTACATTCCATAAATATGTCAAATATTAACATTTAATATACTAAGTTATACATTATGCATTTTATGTTGTTAAAGCAGTAAAAATATATGCAGTAAGTATTGACATACTTCAATTTTTTCCCCAAACAGTCTCCACCCCCCACCATGGCTTCAAAATTTCCACAAGGGAGTTGGCAAATGCACAAAGCATAGCAACATCCTATTGTATTGCAGTAATTCCTGACTACAAAACCTCAGTTAAATAAATTTGGTGATGTCTGAATGCATCTGAAGACTCACTAGTATTAACACAAGGAGAAGCAAAAACTGTTCTTAAAACAGGGTGGGGGGGGAGGAACAAAATACAGTAGTCACAATTAGAAGTATCCATTAATTAAAATGATTGTAGTTGTTAGTGTCGTTTGTAGATCTCTTTCAGCAATTCATTACAGAACTAATGTGACATATGCTACAGTGATAAATATTAAAATGTTTCAACAAAAAGAATAAATGTATTTTTTCACTTCTTTGTAGATGATCAAAGAACAAGCTTACAAATAAGTCCAGAAAAATTACCATCTTGCTAACCAATCAAAGTCTATAGCTCAATTCATAACATGCCAGAATTATGGCTAGTGAAGTATAAATTGATATGGTTTGACAAATAGGAAAAAAAAGATTTGATGTGGATTTGAAAGACATGGAACTGGCAGGTCACAGCTACAGCCATTACTTAACCTGCAAGAGACTGGAATGCTGAGACAACGGAAAACAGAAGAAGAAGAAGAAGAAGAAGAAGAAGAAGAAGAAGAAGAAGAAGAAGAAGAAGAAGAAGAAGAAGAAGAAGAAGAAGAAGAAGAAGAAGAGGAGGAGGAGGAGGAGGAGGAGGAGGAGTTTGGATTTATATCCCCCCTTTCTCTTCTGTGTAAGGAGACTCAAAGGGGCTTACAATCTCCTTGCCCTCCCCCCCTCACAACAAACACCCTGTGAGGTGAGTGGGGCTGAGAGAGCTCCGAAAAGCTGTGACTAGCCCAAGGTCAGCCAGCTGGCGTGTGTGGGAGTGTACAGGCTAATCTGAATTCCTCAGATAAGCCTCCACAACTCAAGCAGCAGAGCTGGGAATCAAACCCAGTTCCTCCAGATCAGAGTGCACTTGCTCTTAGCCACTGCGCCACAGATAAACAGCTTTAATCGAAAAGTTACTTAAGAAAGGGAACTTAATGGATTTTCTCAGCTATAATTAGTGCAAACTATAATTTAATGTGATGCTTGTATGGAACTCATTTTACTTATCACAAGGAAGGCATGAAAAGATAAATAATATGTAATAAAATATGCAAGTCTACCACCAGTGACAAACAATCCAACACTACAAATCAATTGAAAGCATCCTTGAATTTTATCAAGACCATCCACAGAAGAATCTATTAAATAACTCTTGGGGTCTGATCCTTCAACCAGTTTAACACTGAGCCTGATCATCTCTTGGAAGCACTGTACAACTTTTCTATCTTGGCAGATTTGATTATAGAGGATGCTTAATTGCACAAGCAATCTCATCAGAGATACTGCCAAATTCTGTATTAGATGAAATTCAACGGTAGAAATAAAGTACTGATTGCATGCTATACAAGGGCCAATATGGCGGAATAGTGCTATAGGCACTATTGTAGGGCTTCACAGTTTGGCCAACAAAATTAAGAATTCAGAGCCACCAAAAAATGCCAATTATAATAATTTTAAAAGTAGAACCTGAAACCAACTGAGAGTGGAGATAAGTTCCACTTTGTAAGAAGGCAGTCTGGGTTACACAGCACTTCAGAGGCAGTTGGGACAGCAACGTTTTTAGAAGTAGTAGTCAAGCAGTGCACATGGTGATTGCCCACAGGATCGCTGCAGTATTGCTATGCATACTGGAACACAGCTCTTGGGATACTTTGCTACTGGAGGATGATTGATTAAAATGGCAAAATTTCTTGAGTCAGCCGTCATTTTATAGGGCAGTTTTTAAACAATTTTCGTTAGAATATTTTATATTTCATCTACTGTATTTCGGAACAGATGATTTGGATAATCCATCCATCAAAATAGGTAACTGGCAATTAATTTTTGTTTTAAATCTATTTTTCAGAATCTTCACTCTTTGGGATGGGAGAGATTTATAAATTCAAACATATTAGCTTGCTTTGAATGATGAACACTGTATATCGAGTTGACTGTCATAAAGACCTGGAGAAACTGAGGGCATAAACAAAATACTAATTGGGATTCTGAGATGCTGTTTAAAATTGTCTTTAGGGAAAAACAGCATCCTGAATGAATAACAACAATATAAAGTCCTTTGAAACTGCAGCTGAATCTGCATCAGAATAAATTACTCATAACAAAGATTCGTCCTCAGACAGTAATTAATCAGTCATGGTAAGCATAGAAGGAAATGCATGCAGTCTCCAAATCTTGGGTCCAGAATTAGCCTCATTCAGCAGCTAACAAAAGGGAAATGAACTGCCTGTCAAGAAACATCTTCTTTGATGTAACAGTATTCTTTATTAGAATGATAATCCATACAAGAATAAAACTATACTGACTAATTTGTACCTCGACACTAGCCGCTTTACCAAAAGGACTTTCACAAATACAGACTGTGAGAAGACATACATTTTCAGACAATCTCAGATGCTGACACAAGAGTGGACAAAATTCCTAAATAATGAGAATGAATAGGGAATTCTCTCTGGTTTTGCCTTTTCCTTGGAAGTAATCCCAACTACTTATCTCCCACAGGAGAAGATATATTATATTCATGCCTTTAGTTAGTTCTCTTTTTTATTAAAATCATGAAGCTGAGAATTTATTCTTCCACTACTGACAGATTAACTCTGAAATTCTCGCTTTAGAAGTGCAAGCTCCTTGTAGCTGGGGATCCTTACTGTATTCCCCCCCCTCCTTTCCCCTCCACCATGGGAAAATGCAAAGCTACGCTGCAACTCAGTGCCTCGCACTCACAATAACATTCTTTCACACTTGAGCTTGCAAAGCACTAGTTTAGATGATGTAACTGACATACAGCCAAAAAAAATACATTGACTGGGATGTTTAGCTTTCCCCTATGAAGACTAACAATAAAAGCATTATAGACAGAGTTAGATGATATTACAAAAAATCAAAGAAGTGTAAACTGAGGACTCCATTTTTCCATCCAGGGTGATCTGGAGCTGTTCTCCAGCAAGACTTCTGTTTAGCTATGCAGATTTTATTGACAGCAGCTGCCACCACAGCATAAGTATTTTTTACTGTGTGACTGAAGGTGAGCAGCAATTGCGATTGTGTGGCTGGTTCTGCCTCCAGTGGCAGCCGTTTGGGGCAGCCATTTTGAGGCTGCACCCACCATACTGTGTAGAATTCCAAAGGTTCCCGCAGGCCCAAAAAGGTTGAAGACCCCTGACGTAGAAAATATCCAGAGACGTAACTATCTTTTCTACCTAAATTCTTCCCTTTCCCCTCTACATTGAGATGACACATGAAAGATTCGCAGGGTAACCCCCCCCCTTTCCTCTCAACCCACCCCATCAGAACACTCCAGTACACTTTTTTCATCATAAATCTATCAAGGTGGATGGGACCCATGAAAACTCATATTGAAATAAATGTTAGGATTCAAGGTGTCACTAGATTTTTATTTTATTTTATTCACACAGTTCATTCTGTTTACATTGAACACACCAGTACACTTTTCTAATGGAATGTGTAACAAATGCATTAACTAGATGAACTTACATGTTTCATTTTCCTAGCAAGCAGGGTAGTAGCAATTCCCCTTTCTTTTAGGGAGCCCATTCTACATAGTGTGTGGGCAGGGGCAATGATGGAAAAGGCCACTGTGCCAACCTGCTTTTCAAAACTATGTGAGATAAACTGGGCAGCTGGGTTGTCAATCTACTGAAACAACTTTTAAAATCTCCAACTCAGAAAAACCTGATGCCTTATTTCTCATTAAAAAGTTCTAAGTCATTGAACAGGTAAAGACAGATTTTTACCCATCTTTTGGAAACATTTGGACAATGTGTTCTTATTGCTGTATAGTACCATCATGTTCTCTTATAATAACCCAAGGGCATACTGCAAGTTTTGGAATCAATTTAAGACTTTCATGAAGGCCGCTTGTGCTTTTACTCAAGAGTATCTAGAAGCTTCACTTCCACCAAATGATGAAAATTAAAAAGGGTCCTACAAGTTCCCAGAATCAAACCTACTTTTTTATCCTATATAAATCATTGCAGTTCAAAACGGATGCATCTAGTGGTGGAAAGTGCCACTGAATTCTTGCAAACCTATGACCATAAGGTTTTCAAGGTGAGAGATGAATGGAGATGGTTTGATATTGCCTGTCTCTGCATAGCAACCCTCTATTTCCTTGGCGGTCTCCCAATCAAGTACTAGCCTGGGTCAACTGCTTAGCAGGTGAAAACTGATGAGATCAAGCTAACCTGGGCCATCCAGGTCAGGGATAAGACATACCTAAGGCATGTACAAACTGTGCAATGCTGTCACCATCCTGTGTAGATGGGATACCGATATTTCCAGGCAATGCATTCCAGCTTACATGCACAGCTGGATGAGTTACCAGATTTCAGTAATTAAGAATTTCTTTAAAAATTCTTGCAGATAAATGTTTATGACAGTGAGATGCTGTTATATCTTCAAAGCGTATGCTACTAGAACCAAAGCTAATTAAGCAGATCAGAGAAAGAAATGAAACTATTCCTGTATATATATGGGCTGAGGAGCCATGAATGACTTTTAAAAAGTGAGGATTGTATTTTCATCTAAGTAGGAATGTTTATTTGTGCCACTCTAGGGGATAGGCTTTTAAGTTCCAGCTGTTAGAAACATAAGGCCCCTTATGTTACTACAAGGAGTGAAATATGGGTCCAACCCACTTTTCTATGAATGAAAAAGGGACTGTGAATGAAAAAGGGCTGGGACTGTCACACATGGAAGACTGCATCTTTCAATATACTGCCCTCCCCAAAGCCATTGCAGTTAGCAAAAAACAACTTGCTGGTGATCCCTGGCCTGAAAATTATCCGGCTGCCCTCGACCACAACCAGAGCCTCCTTGGCTCTGGCCCTAGTCTGCTGGAATACTCTATCCAATGCGGGATCTTGTGCAGGCCAATAGTTGAGGTCAAAATTGAGGATCAGGCCTACAGTTGAGGACAGTAACGGTATTTATCCATCATGAGGTGGCCTCCCTCCCAAAATCTTTTTTGTTTCAGTTGCTAAAGGAAGTACAATTTTTGCTTGTTTCTCATGCCTGATTTGCTGATATTACATTGTAGTGGTGCTGGAGTCAATTTTGTTGGGGTGTTTTGGATGGTGGGTTAATTTTAATGAGTTCATTGGCTGTACACTGCTGTTCATCTTGTTGTGCTTCAAGAACTATTTTCTGGAAAGTATTATAACAAAGTGAAACTCTACACTGAACTTAATGTTGAAGCACTGTCTCTCCTCCTCCTCCTCCTCCTCCTCCTCTTCTTCCTCCTTCTTCTTCCCCCTCTTCTTCTTCCTCTTCTGTCAAAGACTAATATAGATTAAAACAGATGCGTTTTCTATTTTCAAATGGGGAACAATCACTGATTCTTAATTCAAGAATTTTTCAATTCAACCTGTAGTCTTTTGCACTTGGGAGGGACAAATCCTATTAGTCTTCAAAGAGCTTTCTAAATTAATATTCTAAGATTGCAGCAGACTGCAAACTTCTAGAAGTATTTTTCTCCCTTCTCTTAATATTGAACCTGAAGAAGCAACTCTGCAGCTTGCAAACTAGTTCATACGTGATTTTTGGTTGTTCCTAACAAAGATATCACTTTGTTGTTCTGGTATAAAAAACAAAATCCATTGACTGACATTTCTGTCCTTTATTTTTCTTTGCAAACAGTATCTTCAGCAGACAACAGAACGTGTAGATCTTCCACAAGGACAAACTTTTTGACAGATGTGTGCTGGCAGAGAAAAAGGTGGCATGCTATCACACCTAGCACTTGGGAAGCCATTGGGGCAGCCTCTGGATCAACCAGAACTAATTCATACAAGTCAAAAGTGAATTGGCTTGAACAGAAAGGGATTCCATTTTTTGGTGTACAAATGCTGGGGGGGGGGGGGGCTATATAAGAATCACCAGAAGATTTTAGAGGTAGTCAGGAAAGCTTAAAAGAGCTCTTTACTGCTTCAGTGGACTAAGAAAGGGACAACATTACTTAGGGTGGCACTTCTAGAGTGTTACGGGGTTGGATGAACCCAGTTTCTTCACTCAATTTCAGCCAAATGCCCTTTTTACTGCAGCTTCCTATTCCCGATGGCTTCTTTCCATGCAGGTCCCACGATCCTTAGAATAACTTTTTACTGGGTTTTTTAATGAGGTCCCTTTCTTCCTTTTTCACAGGCATCTAACCTGTTGTATTAAGTGGCAACTCATCATTTCAATTTCATTATGGTGTCATTTGTCAGCTTAGGCAGGAGAGCAGTTTGTCCCCAGCCCTGGAGTAGCCACAAGGACACATGAAACTGGCTTATAGTGAATCAAACCATCTTCAGGGTCAGTATTGTCTACTCAGACAGCAGTAATTCTCCAGGGTCTCAGGTACAGGTCATTCATAAAATCCTCCGTCCTCCCTTCCCTTCTCCCAAGGGGAGGTGGGCCACATCTCTCCACAACCATGATCAGATGATGGGTCCCTTTCCCTTGCCCCTCCCTACACTTCCCCCTAGGATGAATGGGTCAGGACTAGATGAGGGGCCCCCTTCCCCACTCCCTTCTCCCGCGGGTGGGAGGACCACAACTCCCTACTACCGTAACTGGATGTACTAGGGACTGAACCTGGGAACTTCTGCATGACAAGTAGATGCTATACTACTGAGCCAGGGCTCCTCCCGAGTCAGGAGCAACACAGCAGTATAGCCAAGATTCTTCTGCAGGTCAACTCTACAAGATAACCTTTTGTCTTTTAATAGTTGCTGGTACTCTGCACTCTATTTTTGTTTCAAATTCATTTTTTTAAACAAAACCAAAAGCTAACCCTAATGTTTCAGGGTAAAAGAAAAAGAAAACTGTTCAATAAATTGTTGAAATGTATTGAAACCTGGCACGCTTTGTGAATTTTTTTTAATTAAAATTAATTTGTTTTTGAAAATTAATTTTATTGTTTCACCATAACAACCAACTTAATTTGATTTTTCTCTTAATGTACCTGTTGATCTTTGTTCTTTCTAAAAAGTTTGAAGTATAAAGGTTTAAAGTATTTGATCATATCTTTTTTGGGGTTAGCTCAGATGGCCAATCTTATGGTAGATAAGTTTCTGAAATCATTGATTGATTAGTCATGTCAGTTAATTTTAAGGCATTTTGTTGCGATAGTAAGTAGTTTGTAACTGAATTGTAAGCCAAAGCTTACCCCTACAAAAAGAAACTCAATAAGGACATTTTAAATAATATATAATCTTTGATTTCCACAAACAAATTATCTCTCCGTGCTGTTCTTTCGAGAGATACAATTATGTTCACGTTTTCAAAATGCCATCTGTGCCAAGATGCTGTAAAATTAATTAACCAATTTAAAGTAGATCAGTTAAGGCCTAGCCCATCAATTAAATACCCTCTTTAATAGTGAACTATAGCCCTACATAATATTATACCATATGGGTTAAATGAAAAATTCTAAATGTCCCTCTTGAAACATCAGATGAAAGCATAAGGGAGTGGAGAAGATTTCCATTTCCAGGCCACAGAGATGCTCAAAAGCTCAAAGCTGATCTGTTCCAGAATCAATATTCAACAACTTTTATGAAACTGCATAACCATCAGGATATAATATCCTGCTCAAGATTATTAATTCATTAATACCCCCCCTTCCCGGTGAAGGCTATTAACAACATCTTAATTAACACAGTCAGAAATGGTTCATTAAAGCAAAAATCATCAGAAAATACTTCAACTGTGTTTAACATTATGAGTTCAAGTGTTTGGGCATACACATAGCCTGGAATTATTACATTCCAACTCCCCACTGACCATGAACTAGGTCCTGAATATTAATTAATTAATTGCTAACAGTTTTAAGCTTCCCTTTAATGCCAAGTATCATTAATAACCTGATTAAAATGCAAGTGACACATTACTAACTCAAGTGCTCCACACTCACAGATTATCTATAGAGAACAACAGATAATGCAAGCACTTCCACAGAGCTGCATTAAGCTCAGAGGCTCAGGTCGGAGAAACCTCTAGAACAGGGGTTTTGGACACCCCCGCTCTAGAATGTCATTTCTTACACTGCGGGCCAAAGTCTTGTATTGGTCAACAAAGGGTTGGGGGAGGCAAGGAGAGACAAATCCATTTTTTAACCAATGGAGATAGAAACTCTAGACTTCAGAGAAAGGGGAATCAGATTCTCCTTCTGAAGGGCCGAAGATCATTCCACTCCTCAGTCACTAACTTCTAGATCAGGGGTAGGGAACCTTTAACACTCAAAGAGCCATTTGGAACCGTTTTCCATGGGAAAAGAAAACACTTGGAGCCGCAAATAATTTTTGACATTTAAAATAAAGATAACACTGTATATATTGGGTTTTTTTACCTTTTACTCCGCTCATTCTGAGAAGCGCATGGATGCGTCTGCCCTGCTGCCTGCAGGGCGGGCAAGGATGGGGCCAGCAGCTCGGCTCATGGAGCTGCAGTGCAAGGGCAGAAGAGCCGCATGCGGCTCTCGAGCCGCAGGTTCCCTACCCCTGTTCTAGATTAACTCAGAGCAGCAGCCAGAAAGCATGCTAAATTCTTGCCAGGATCCAACAGATCAGATCTAAGATCTCTCTACAGCTGAGTGGCATTAGAAAGATAAATTCCTAATGCAGTCGTCACAGTTATTTCTCATGTAAAACTGAATCCTCTTGAGGCTTCTGGCTTCTCATGAGAAACTGGAGTGTCCCTTTGCTCCTGCCAGGGTGCTGCACTCCGCCGTCCACTGCCACTCAATGACATTTTGCAGCGCCCAGAGCAACCATCAGACTAGTACAGGTAAGTCCCCATTTCCCAGACACAGAGATGCCTTCTTCTGTTCAGCTAGCCTTTCTGTAGAAGTCTCTAAGCAATAAGAAACCCTGTTAGACTCTCTGGTGCAAAATCCAATCTAGGCAAGAAGAACAGTTCGTTTGTAAATCCTGCTTTTTTCTACCTTAAGGAATCACAAAGAGGCTTACAACCGCCTTGCCTTCCCACCCCAGAGCAGGCACATTGAGAGTTAGGTGGGGCTGAGAGAGTTCAGAGAGAACTGTGACTAGTCCAAGGTCACCCAGCAAGCTTCTTATGGAGGAGCAAGGAAAACAAACTTGATTCAACAGATTAGAGTCAGATGCTCATGTGGAACAGTGGAGAATCAAACCTGATTCTCAGCACTGGAGTCCGTTGCTCTTAACCACGACACCGTGCTGGGCCAGAACCTTTCAAGTTGTGGTCCTAAGGAATCAACAACCTCACGAGAATTGCTTTTATAGCGTAGCTGATGTACTATTAGTTGTACTATTCTGACAACGTGAAACCATGGAACCCTCCACAGGTCATATGAAAAAAGAGATGAAAAGAGACTGCCCAGAAACAGAGAAAAGGAGTGCTTTGGGGGGGGTCGGCAAAAAATGTTGGAGCAAATATTGCTCTAGATCCCTCTTTTCCACAGTTCAGAAATAAAAACCGAATTTGTAGGATCATGAATTTCCCCTCAGAAGACCTCCACCATCTCTAGAGAGAGGTCCCCTTAAGACTGAACATTAAGAATAATGGTGGTGCCAATGGTAATAACAGCTCAGCTTAACAGGAACTCTGAGTAGCCTTGAATGTGGTTATATTGGCGCCTGCATGGTGTTGAACTGTGGAAAAGGCAGAACCTCTCCTATTTAGGTGGACTGGGCTGCAGAGAGGGACATCTTAAGAACGAAAGGGAGAAGAAGCATTCAATGTGTATGGGATCTGCTCCTCACAAACGGTTCCTTTTTCCAATTAGTCCTCTCTGCCTTCCAACTAGAGGTGCCAGATGCTGAGGCAACTGTATTATTGCTATGGAATTTAGGTAAAGAAGGATATACACACATACAAGTGGGGACATGCAAGACTCATGGAATGGAATCCCATCAACTCCCTTCTGGGCAGGTGGGCAGCCAATTTCCCACAGTGGCTCTCTGATCCACCTTATACAGTGGAGGGCAAATTCTGCTCCTTTTGCCTGTCTGCGGCTTCGCTGCCTTAGTGGCAGGAAAGGGCAGTGAGGGTTTCTGCTTCTCCTTCACTCACCTACCACCAGTGCCGCAACCTTGGCAGCTGGGGTAGGGCTCACTGTTCTGCTTGCCCCCAGCATTGCTGTCATCTCAGCGGTCGAAGGGAGTAGAAGGTTGGAAGACTTGTTCTGCTGCTCCTCCCTGCCAGCCTCAGCACAGTGCTCTTGACAGCCATAGCTTCTACTCCTTTCCCCCCATCCTCCTCACATGAATCAAGTACACAGTCAACTGTTCTTGGTTCTGGGATATTACATGTCACTACAAAACCCCTCAGCTTTTTCAAGCATTCACAGTACCCTGGGGAAACCAATCTGACCGTAGCATATTTCTGCCTGTGGCACCTGCAATCACCTGTGTTCACAGCAGTCTGAAGATGTCACGCACTGTTTCAAAATGAAAGCTTGCATGTGCAGAGAGGGTCATGAGGATACGCCCTTAGTTTAGACGTTTGAACATTAACACCTGTGAGACTGAAACATAAATAAAGCAAGCCCCCAACCAATAACGGCAATGGAGGAAAACGTATTGCTTTATGTAGCCAACTCGATGCTCTTTTTTTCTCGGTAAACCAATTTTTACGGTGTTATTTCCACTATGAATGTTGTCGTTATCACCCAACAGACAGGTGCTAAATACTATGTTCAAAATAGAATTATCATATTTGCTGTTCATCTCTGAATGTGTTGAACACAAGCATAGAAATAAAATGTCCACAAAAACTTAGAATCTCCGATGAACTGATTCAAAAGGGAAAATCAGGCTCAGATTTTTAGAAAGAAAAATAACAAGATTTGCTACAGGACTCTGTTGCCAAGAGAGGAGGCAGGTTTTTCAATTTGGCTGCATGATCTAGATCTAGCACTAAACACTTTTCAAAAAGCCGAACATCACCAAAATGTGATTTAGGAAGAGATAGTACAAACCATGGAGAAAATTCAATTGGCCCATGCTATGCAAGAGGTCAGACAACGTCTTCAACTGTTTGCTCTTAAAAGGATATGAATTCATGTATTATTTTCTGCAGAGCCATCCCTGCACTTGCTCAAAGGAAAGCACTCTTGTCAGAAAGCTGCCACCGTACATCATCAGAACCCCCCTCAAGAGTTACACAGTCTGCCCAAACACCCACAGATTCTCAATCTGCTGGTCTAGCTGAGAGTTAAGGAAGCTGCCACTGATGTAGTCATAAAACATAGCAGCCTAACAAACTGCACCATGGGTAAGTTTGCCAGTACTTTGTGTGATTCTTCTTCCAGTTCAAATGAGGCCTTTTGCCCACCTAAACGCTAACTTTGAGACTCTATTGATTTTAAAGGGAAATTTGATTTTTGTGTTTCCTCAGCCCATTCAAAGGGTGAACAAAGAATCAGTGCCTAAGGGGGGAACCTCCCCCCCCAATTACTTGTCAAATGATTTTACAAGGCTCGCAAAAGATTGGATACTGACCCATTTGGGGAAAGACATGAATGCAAGTTACAATATTTCCAGACAAGAGCTTAAAAAAAGTTTAGCAAAGACGGACGATGTTTAGAATATGCAAATGGTTTTTGGAAGTGACAGAACTAAATCATCATGTAAGAAGGAAAACAGATTTAGTATTAACACCTCCTTAGACTGGGTTGGATGCCAACAGGGGAATCCAAGAATCTCCTGAAAATATATGTGGCTCATAGATTTGTTGCAAATCCCTATCTCTGTGGGTGAAAACTACTATTTATTTCCTGATCAGGCTGCAGCAAATATAATACTGGTTGTCTTATAACCACCCCCTAGATATGAACCAGACATACGATCCCCTACCCCAGGGGTAGGGAACCTGCGGCTCGAGAGCCTCATGCGGCTCTTCTGCCCTTGCACTGCAGCTCCATGAGCCGAGCCGCTGGCCCCATCCTTGCCCGCCCTGCAGGCAGCAGGGCGGACGCATCCATGCGCTTCTCAGAATGAGTGGAGTAAAAGGTAAACCCCCCCAATATATACAGTGTTATCTTTATTTTAAATGTCAAAATTATTTGCGGCTCCAAGTGTTTTCTTTTCCCATGGAAAACGGGTCCAAATGGCTCTTTGAGTGTTAAAGGTTCCCTACCCCTGCCCTACCCTTACCTGACTACAGCAATGTGAAATGACAGCATCAATATAGCTGCGGGTAAAGGCTAACAGTCCGTTTCAGACACCACAATCGCCAGGAACCTTCCAATAACACACAGTAAAAGCATACAACTATAACAGGGTTGTCATGTTATCTGAAAGGGGCAATATGTAGATTTTGTAGACACAGCCTCTGAACATGCTTCACCATTCTCTGATTTTTCAGGGACGTGAGTAGCACATACTACATTGAAAATCTGTGTGTTGCACCTTTCTGACAACTTAGTGAATGTGCCCATAAGAAGGATCTGCCCAAGGCTGCTGGCTTACCAGTGCATGTGAACTTTAACATTTCAAAAGGACTAAGACTAACCAGGATTCCTGGTTAATTCCTGATTTATGTTAATTATGACTTCATTGCAAACTGCCTTGGAAGATGTTTCAGTTGGAGGGTGATCTACAAATGTGGCAAATAAATACACACTCAAAGTGGGCAGTAGGTCCAAGAAATTTTATGTGAGCCATGCAATGCATCTTAGGTTCACTCTGCTCAAGTTGAGCAACAATATGCTTCCACCAAGTCTCTGGAGGCAGATGTATCCCTATCCAATGGGGTGTTGTACATTACTTCAAAACAACATACTTCCACTTATTAATGTACAGCACCTTGTTAAATGAGGCATTTTTACTTCTCACTCATTAACAAGACAATAATCAATCAGTAATGTTTAGAACTCCAGGAACTGGGAGACAGCTTCATTGACCTTTACTTTCTCCGAGAACAGACTAGACTTGGATCTTTTACCAAATGTCCAAATGCAATCCTTGCTTTTGATAGTATATCTGTTGCTTGAGACTCACACTTATGGTGGACATAAATTCCAATTACAGATAAAGTAATCAATTGGAGTTACATATTCACTTAGTTTAATTCCATATGTTCTCTGGATCCAAATTCCTATGGAACATGGAATATTTTCATTTATCTTTGTATCATGATTTTGGAAAGTAAAGCTACCACAGAATTCAAGACTTAATAAACTTGCATCGAAACTCTTCATTCTTTGGGTAGGTTGAGCTTAGGATTCTGTAAAGCAAAAGCTTTACTTTGCCGAGACAAAATACTCATAGTTGTGAATTGATTCTTTAGAGCTCTTGAGAGGAATCAAAAAAGCAGAAGTGTTTCATAGCAAATATAAAACTTGCATCCCTAATTCTATACAAAGGAGATAGGAATCTTGAGATCTTTGTTGAACATTTCCTGTGTCTTATTTCAATATGATTAATTAAATCAAAGAGTCCTTGTTACTTAAGTGCAGAGCTCTGTATTTCCTCACTTTCCCAAACATATCTCCATCCATTTGTTTTTGAAACTGAAACACAGCTAGGCTACTTGAGTCCAGCGTCTTCTTCACATTTCACCATCAGTATCTCCTATCTAGAAATATTAGCAGTGATCTCCAAAGATAAACAGAACTTCTCATCATTTCTTGTGGGTACAGTTAAGCTTTATTCTATGTTTGAAAGAACAAAATCAAATATCCCATCACTAATTTTTGTTTTATGGCCCTATGTCTGAATAACTAACAACCCAATGCAAAGGCTGCAGCAGTCGGGTGTGACATCACTGCCACACTGCTGCGCCACCTCCATAAGGCTTTTGGGCAGTGTGGCACAGCAGCAAAAACAAACCTCCCTGCCAGCTGACTGTAAAGCAAAATGGAGTGTAAATCTGAGGACTACACCAGGGGCGTTCCCAGCCTGAAAAGACGGTAGGAGGAGACTAGGCAGCTCCACCCCTGGAAACGCCCAAGTGCACCAGTGTTCGGAATTAGGCCGGCACAGTTCTTCAGGGGGCAGGCATTGATGAGGCAGATATCACCAAGCTGTTTGGCACCTGCCTATTTCCCAATTTGCCCTACCGGCTGGCATAAGTGGCACACACCAGCACAGCATCGTGCCAGCTCCATAAGCCCATTCACCACCACTGCTCTGGATTGGGCTCCCCAACATATTTCGGAAGATATTTGTAATATTTGTACTAGCAAATTAATTAACTAATTAATCAATTCTGACAGTGCAGATAAGTATGTAAATTTCACTTTTACCTACATTTTATCTTGGACTTATATTGTACATAGTATTTCAGTCTTTTGTATGCTCTTTTATTAATGGTTTTAATTAAGAAAGTTTCAAGTATTAGACACAATACTTTATTATACGATATGTACAGGATATGAAATATCTCTATTCTTCCCTTTTTATGGCAGTTACTGCTGTTTTAGGGTATTAATTCCAAGGCCATATTCAAAAAGCAACAACTACTTCTATTTGCAGTACTCCTCGCAGGGTTTTTGTTTGTTTATTTTGCGGGCAAGTCACAGCAAACTTATGACGACCCATTCGGGCTGTCAAGGCAAGTGATGATCAGAGGTGGTTTGCCATTGCCTGCTTCCGAGTAGCAACCCTAGACTTTTTGGGTAATCTCACGTACAAGTACTGACCAGGGATGACCCTGTTTAGCTTTCAAGATCTGATGAGATCGAGCTAGTATGGGGTCTGCCCAAGGAAAACCTTGGAATGGGCCTGCAACAGAGTTACTGAATACAGCCCTCCGTTGTTTTGTCAGATAGAATGAGTTAACTTATGGATCAATTAACTTTTCTAAAAATGCCAGTTGTTTACACTTTTTTTAAAAAAAAATGGTATTCAGGATAATAAAACATGTAGTGCACAAAAAACCAGCAACTTCTGAAATTTGAACAATGTAGTAGTTACATAATTCCCTGCCCATATCGAAATGTACATAGTCCCCCATCATAATTTTTTTTCCTGAAGAGAACCAAAAGTTGCAATCATTATACCCTGCAGACAAAAAGGGAGGAGAATATAAATAACAAATGTTCGCAGCTTGCAGAGTCATACTGCTTGCTAGGATGAATGGAGAGCCTCTATTCCAGGCCTCAATCAAGCCTGAGCAAGCCTCAAATAATTCAAATGGCTATGTAGTCCTGACAGGTTGATAAGTAGAAAGTATCCCCTGAATTAAATATCTAGGAATCCTTTCTCCTCAGCCTGTCTCTGTTTTCATTTAGCCCAACTAGTGCGGTTGCTTTGCTGTCTCTCCTAACTACCTTGTGCTTACTTATTTACCTCATTCATACCTCACCTTTCCTCCCAACAGGGAATCGAAAGCAGCTTACATAATTTCTCCTCCATTTTATCCTGCCAGCATTTCATTTTCTTATTCCTTTCTATCTGTTACAAAGCAGGGTAATAGACTATGCAAAGTGCTTCACACTGATGTTATTTTTAAAAAGGTTTTTCCCCGAGTTTTTCTCCTCTCAGGATCTTGATGACAGCCAGACAGTATTTGCTGTGAGCATTTCACTCTTCCCTCACCCTGGCACTCTTCCAGTTTGCCTCAAGTGCTTACACAGTTATCCCTTCCACACAGCTGGGGTTAGGAGTCGAGTGCCCTACCTTCGTACTACAGAATAATTCTGAATTTTCCCTTTTTCTTTTCTTTTAACTTTAAAAAAGAAATTATGTATGTTTTACGGTATTAAAAGATGAATATATGTTGATATTATATAACACTATACAAACATTTTATGCATTTCTGAGTTACTAAACTTTTTCTGTTGTCTGCTGGCTTTTGCGTATCATGTGGCAGAAAAGACCCAGAATCGCTCCTCATCCCAACCTGGCAGAATCCCAAGGGCAAAGTAAAACCTGAGCCAGTCTACAACAAAACCACATATTCATTGGGCTGGCTTCTCACTTTCTGCTACATAAATACCTTTCCCGTGAAAGAGATTATGGGCCCAATTTCTGCATCTCACTTTTTGCAGCTGTCTGCCATAGTGCAATTTGCTGCATTTCCATTGTACTCTATTTCACAGGCCTTACTGGGTGTTCAGCCAGGCTGAATTTTTCTTTCCTGGTAAAATGGGATAGAATTAAAAACAAAATAGGTTGAGTTATTTATTAAGTATTGTGGGCTGGGATACTAGGTGCTCCTGTTTGAAAGCAATGTCTTAACTGCCAACTAAATGCATTTAGAATTCAGGTGTGACATTGGCACCGAACGCCTCTTTGAATGTTTCTGCTTTCAGATGTGGGTACCAATCAATTACTTGCCCACTTGGAAAGAAATTCAGGGATCAAGCATCCTTTCCACATGACTTGACTATCATTCTGCCTTTCGTCTCACTGCCCAGAGCAAATGAACTGCAAGGAGGTATGGGTATTCAGTGGAGCTGGGGAGGGGAAAACTTTCTGCAAAGAACTGTAGCATGGAAAAGGCACTGAAGAAAATGAGTCGGTGCAGATGTTAAGTGGAAAGCTAGATACAAATCAAGCATCAATTGCATTTTGTATCCAGAAAGCTCAGCCTTATCAGAATTGTGAAAAGTTATCTGCGCTGAGCAAGAATATCTTCAGGTGAACAAGAATGGTCTTCAGGTGAGCAGACAAACATTCCAATTCAGACCAACATGATACAAAAGTTCAAGATTGTATACACATCAAGGTGTACAACATAATCCCTTAAAGAAGCAACTTTTTATCTTCCAATGAAGAAGAAGAGAAGAGTTGGATTTATATCCCCCCTTTCTCTCCTGTAAGGAGACTCAAAGGGGCTTGCAAACTCCTTGCCCTTCCCCCCTCACAACAAACACCCTGTGAGGTAGGTGGGGCTGAGAGAGCTCAGAAGAACTGTGACTAGCCCAAGGTCACCCAGCTGGTGTGTGGGGGAGTGCACAGGTTAATCTGAATTCCCCAGATAAGCCTCCACAGCTCAAGCAGCAGAGCGGGGAATCAAACCCGGTTCCTCCAGATTAGAATACACCTGCTCTTAACTACTACGCCACTGATGCTACTGAAGGCCGTGATGTCATTTGAACAAAGAATGAAGATTCATTTGGGCATCTCTTAGGGGTCAAATATGATTAATGGTGATCAGGTCCATCACTGGTTACCAGAAGTGTTCCTCCCATTGGGCAAAGTGGGCAGTTGCCCAGGGCGCCCCCGTTCGTTTGTGGGATTTTTTGTATTTTCAGTGTTTTCCCATTTTTGGCCTGCAGAGGGCACAGTTTTTAGGCTAGAAGAACTAAAATTTCAGGGATTTTTCGGGAGACTCTTCTGATGATATCAACCAGGTTGGGGAGGTTTGATTTAGGGAGTCCAAAGTTATGGACTCCCAAAGGGAGAGCCCCCAGTGTTTCCAATGGGAGCTATTAGGAGGTGGGGGCTACACCTCCTGAACCAAACTGGGTGGTATCATCGGTAGGTTCTCACGAAGATACTCTGAAATGTTGGTGCTGCTATCTTAATAATTGCACCCCCTGACAGCAGGCACCCCCTAAATTTCCCCAGATTTTCCTTTTAAATCCACCCCCTTTCTGCCAATGCTTGTTTTCTTTCTTTCTTTTATTCTCTCAATGCCTAATAAAGGTGGCTGTTTATTATTATTATTATTATTATTATTATTATTATTATTATTATTATTATTATTATTAAATCCACCCCCTTCGGCATGGATTTAAAGGGAGAATCTGAGGTCCCCAGTTTAAACAAAAGTGATACTGTTTCAGGGTGGGGGATAATCCACCCCAAAATAGCATCACTTTCAATGTTGTTTAAATTGGGGACCTCAGATTCTCCCTTTACGGTGGATTTAAAAGGAGAATTTAAAAGGGCTCCCTAGTTTAAACACTTGAAAATAATGCTGTTTGGGGGTGAATTCCAGCATCACTTGTTTAAACTAGGGAGCCCAGATTCTCCTTTTAAATCCACCTTAAAGGGACAATCTGGGGTCCCCAGTTTAAATAACATTGAAAGTGATGCTGTTTCCCCCAATTGGGGGGACTGGATACAACACCATAAAATGTTTTCATAGCAGTAATAACACATTTTGAAAGCCTCTATGTTTAAAGGCAGTAAAACACTGAATCCTAGTGCCTAGGGAAGGCCTTGGCCTCTCTCTTCTGTTTGCTTGTGTTATGATCCGTCCAGTTCTGGTTCAACCCTGTCATGCCTCCCAGGTAGGAAGTGAGATCCTCTTTTCTTCCTCCCTACCTTCTGTCTGCTTTTGCTTTAGTTTCATTTCCCAGGCAAAGCCTAATCTGCTTATTAGACACCAGCTTGTTGTTGCTCTCCACAGCACTGGAGAGTTTGGGTTGTTCTGACCTAAGTGAAGGCTGTGCTGTCTCTGGACCGTGGAACTAGGGATGGGCCAACTCCCCTTGGGAACTGGTGTCTAGGGGTGGTATTGTGTAATATAAATGGTATAATGGAAGGTCTTTTGGCTAAACTTTAATTCTGGCAATAAAAGACTAGATGTTTTTCCCTGATGCTGTTTCATAATAAAGAAATAATCTGAATGCAGAGTCTTGTTCAAGAACAGTCCAGGGGCACAACAGCTTGTCTTCCTGGAATTATGTGAAATGGGATGCTGGACTAAATGGAACACTGGTCTGATCCAAGGTGACTCTTCCTCCATGAGCATAATGATACCGAATCAGTCCATCAAGACTAGTACTGTTTATTCAGATTTGGTAGCAGCTGTTCAGGTCTTCAAACAGAGCTTTGACATCACCTGCTACCAATCTTTTAAGCTGGAGATGCTGGGGATCAAACCAGGAGCCTTCTGAATGCCAAGTAGATACTTCATTCTTATTATGGACAGGAATACATTACATCCTAAATTAAAGCTCAAATATAATAAAGGTACAGTGAATTAGGAGTGGTGACTGTGAAAGCAAACGCCCGATCAAGACTAATTATCTTGCATTAGGGCAGGTGACCGTTTGTCAGGACCGTTTGTCCTGGCCCAATCCTGTCATGTCTCCCAGCTGGGATATGGCCTCTTCTCTCTGGGACTGCTCATACTTGATTGCTTTTTAGTTTCACTTTCAGGCTAATCTGCTCATTAGACACCTGCTGTCTTGTGCATTTCAAAGTGTTGGGGAGGATGAGTTGTTTTGATCTAGTGAAGGCTGCGTTGTCTCCTTCCCGTGAGACTGGAGTGGCGCTGTTTAACCTTGGGAACTGGTACCGAGGGGTAGTGTTTGTGACATGGAAGGGGCATGGTTAAATGGGTATAATGGAAGTTGCCTTTATGCCTAATCCTTAGTTCTGGCAATGGAAGTCTAAATGCCTTATCCTGATGCTGTTTTCAACAAAGGAAACTGTTTGAACACGAAGTCTCATTATTGAAAAGTCCAGGTACATGTCACAGAGCCAACAGCTCTCCATTTGTTTAAAACATCTGTGCAAGAAACTTGACACACATTTACTTTGGACTAGCCAGTCTAGTACAAGAGACTGCATTTTTTTAAAAAGGTGATAAAGAGTTTCATTTGCAGCCATAGAATTTTCCAAGCCATAAAACCTATCCTGCAAAAATCAATCTTCTGTACAAATAATCACACAAGCAAGATATGTAAAAAAATTTCCACAATCTGTTTTCAGACAAAATGCTGAATGGATTAAAGTATTACTACTAATGGAAGAAGAAAAGTGAACCATCAAATTTTTAGTTCTATAAAACATCCTGAAAATGTAGAATACTTAAATGTAAGTATCTTACAATCATATATGGCTGAGTCACATGGTTGCCAAGGGTACAATCCACTTAGAATAGGGGTCCCCAACATAGTGCCTGTGGGTACTGTGGCACTCACTGACACCTGTCCTAATAGTCACCAAGTGCTTTTAGAAAGTGGAAAGGGGCAGGTGGGGATTTTGCCCCAAAACAATTCTGACTGGCCATTAAAGATTTGTTCAGCTGTGTGGATTTTTTTAAAATGTTGTTTTAGCAGCAGCTGCCACCACAGCACAAAGATCTCCACTATGTAACTGAAGGTAAGCTACAGCAGCAATTTGTGGCTGGCACCACCTCCTGTGGCAGCCATTTTGTGGCTGCACCTACCACCCTGTTCAAAATTCCAAAGGTGCTCATAGGCTCAGAAAGGGTAGGGCTTCCTGACTTACAAGTTCTCCTGCACAAGTCCAGCTGAAATTCATGGAATGTCACATTTCGATAAAATCTTCTCAAGCAAACTTCCTAATGGATTTCAACTTCTTGAGACTTAGCTGGCAAAATTATAGCTCCAGGAATCACCTCAAATTATGAACTCCCTAGGCCAGTGGTGGCAAACCTTTGGCACTCCAGATGTTATGGACTACAATTCCCATCAGCCCCTGTCAGAATGGCCAATTGGCCATTCTGGCAGGGGCTGATGGGAATTGTAGTCCATAACATCTGGAGTGCCAAAGGTTCGCCACCATGGCCCTAGGCACTACAGATGAGCCTCCATCTTCAGAGTGTCAAAACCCCTAGCTCCATCTGCAATAAGATGATAGCATCATACTAAGTAATATGCTCAGTGATGGATTCACAGCTGTTACAGTGCCTGTTAAGCAGTGTGTTGGGCAATCCTAAGAACACTTTCCTAAGAGATGTCCCATTGAACACACCTGAGTCGGATTCTGAGTAGAACAGTGCCACTGAACACTTCAACATGCTATCATGCTAGGTTTTGTAAACCAGCCTAGGCCTACTAATTGGGGAAAGCTGGCCTGAAAATATTTTTAAGTGCCAAATATATCATAATTATGAGCTTAGTTAGTTATTGGTCAATGAGGACTTAGACACAAGTGTTATCATTGTTAAATGTATTGTTTAAAGTACTACTAACCAAGCCAATTGAAGCAACATGATTCAGAATATAAGGATAGTTGTCAAGATGGCAAATGAATTCTTTTTACCTGTGATTTTTAGAAAACATTTGGCCAAGAATGAAAAAAGTATAGAACTAAAACTGTTAAACATGGGGTGCATATCCTCTGTCTTACGGTCCGAAGCCTAATTTGTGTCTAAGATAGGTAACCTTACATAGAAATCTTCAAAAGTGACCACTAGTTCATTAAAAAGTTCAAGCCCACAAGTCCATGTAAATTACATTGGTCGACTGAACAGAAACTTCTCAGCCTGAAGGCATTTCAAGCAAATATCTTGTACAATTAAACATTCTGTAATATAGTCTGAAAGAATAAAAATTTTGTGTGTGTATGTGTACACATGAGACAGAAAAATTCAGAGCAAAAAACAATAGAGGGGAAATTTTTCTTTAGATAATTTACCTTAGGGACATGACAACAAAGCTATTATAACAGTAGAGCCCTACACAGTGCTACATACATCTAATAACTACACAAATCATTTTATTAAAATACGAAATGTACATGCTCTGAATGAAACATTATTACAGATTTGATCCTGCTATGTGAAGAACATTCAAAACATTTTATCATACACAGGCTTACCAATTCAGTGTTCACAGAAACAAATGTCTGGTTCTTTTAACATGATTTACCAAGTGGGTAGGAGCATACAAAGAACATCTAGAAAGAGGGGGTGGGGAATGCCCACCATTAACATATTATTTCTCAGGCTCTCCAACTGTTATAAAATGCAAAAACCAAAAGTTTAAAGAACAGACAGGAAGGTTAACATGGTAGCTAAAGAATCCTTGAATGCAGACAATCACCACATTTGCTAGCTTCTTTCAAAAAGCTGCAAAAGGACCTTCCACAAAAAGAAAAGACTGATGATTTGAAAAACTGGGCATCTACCCTACCTGTTGAAAATAAATGCAACTACCCAGACTCTCAAGTTTTCATACTAATCTTGCAGAACAGCAGAAGAAAGACCTGTAGAGTTACATACGGCCAATTGGACAGTGGCCTATAAGTTTATTCCTTTTCTTACCTTTCCCCCCACCAGCCTTTACTTCCTGTCTTCATACAGCAAACACACACCTATAAACCATATCCAAACATAAATGGTATGTTGAAAACACAATATGATGACAACAAAACCCATGCCCATGGGATTATACAGGTACTGTAAACTAAACCAAGAGGCTGGGCCAGATTGGGCCCACATTGTACACTCTAGACATCTTTGTTAAGTAGACCTAGTGGTGTCACACAAAGTTATGATATATAATAGAACTTCCATCATACAGCCCCCCCCCCCCCCGATCATCATACTGGACTTCCTGTTACTAGATCCCTGTGTGAAGTTTTTTCTTGGTTCTTCCCCGTCTTCTGTACCCCTTTTCCCACCTGTTCTTTGTCTCTTCTCTTGATCTTTCATTCAGAGTACCATCTACCCCATCCCCACTTCTCTTGCCAATGTCTGCTTTGGGGCTCACTGTTTTTTGGTATATCTATTTGCTAAGCTGTTTTGTTCACTCCACCTGCCAGCTCCTAGATGGAAAAACCACAGACCCACCCCCTGTTCTTATGTCCTACTGAATGTTCTTGTCAGAATCAACAGATCTTTCACAAACAAAAACACCTTACGCTAACATAATATAATCTTGCAAATATGATTCCAAGGAATCCCACCATAGCTGCAAAGACTTTAGCACTTTTCCCAGCAACCCTGAATATGGCACAGAAGTATCGAGACTCAATAAGATTAGCAGAATAAAGTGGTCCCACTATGCAAAGTTAAGGGAACATCAGAATCAGTGGTGGGATTCAGCAAGTTCGCACCACTTCGGCAGAACTGGTTGTTTAAATGGTGCTTGTAAACAGCCAATTGTTAAATTATTTGAATCTGACCACCCGGAACCAGTTGTTAAATTATTTGAATCCCACCACTGATCAGAATCAATCACTTCGCTCTGCCATGACTCTGGTTGGAATAGCTTTGGGCATGTTCAGACAGGCTAGCGTCTTTGGGTGCTCTGAATTGGGGATGCACAATGTATGTCACATTAGGAGCATAAAAACTGCACCACCACCCAGACTGGTCCAGTGTCTGGTCCGGGGAATAAATGTTGCTTGCAGTGCTTGCTAGCTAATCTAGAGAAGACAGAGAAATACAGAGCTGAACTGAAGGGGATCAGAGGGAAGTCCTCGTCAGATCTAGGCCACTGCCTTAAATGTCCCCTGAGTACCTTTTTGCTGCTTTCTGACTGTATCAGATGCAACCATAGGCAGACCCCCAGAAGCACTTCAAGGACATCCTGAGCTCAAAGTACAGATGGCAGTCAATAGTATCACCTACTTACTAGCACCAACGTTGTCCCCAATTTTTGCAAGGGGCCCAGAACCTGCTGGGATCCCAGTGCCACACCAAAAACACCTTTGCCCCAACCCTCTCAGGTTCTGGCTGAGGGGGAAATGCCATCTCCTGTACTGGCTGAAGCCAATTTGGTTTTCGCATCCTGATCCCAGCCTTTCAGCAGGCCCCAGAAAAATAAGCAGGAAAAGGTGGTAGCAGGCTAGTCCACAACTGTGCTTTATACCAAACTCCGAGTTTCTGCAGGCTCTGGACGCCTGTGACTTGCCATCTTGAGTTTGCTGCTGGGTTTGGATAACTTCCCAGTCATGCCTGTCTGCCGGCAGAACTGCCCTTAGTATATAATACCTGATCATACTACTCTAGGTTCGAGCGTGTGAAGACATGCCAGGTCTACCAATGCCAAGAAACTGTTAATTGCAATCATTGGATGACAATTAAAACAAACATGTAAACAGCCATTATCTCATGGCAAGCAATAATCACCTCTATAAAGTCAGACAGGGATATATATTTTTTTTACAAAATAGAATACTTGGTTCTCTCCCCTTTTATTTTTCACACAGATGTCAGAGATGACCCTGATAAGCAATACATCGGCTAATAAAGATTTCTGGAATTACTGCACTTCGAAAGACTCCTTTCTCCATTGTTAATGACTTTTCTGTACACTGAAGTCAAGACATCATTTGCTGTCTTTTTTGCGTATGTACTGGGCGGGGGGGTGGGGGGGGGGAGATCTGTAGTCTGAAAACAAGCCAGAGTCATATGCAGCAGCAAATATCCTCAGCTGACAAATCAGTCCAAGGAAGTTTAATGGAATCAGCACTTTGGAGAGCCAGGCTGTAGAAAAGCCGAGTTAGCGAGTTACCATCCAACTATGTTCAATATGAATGTGTGGGGGTTGTTTTGTTCTGGAGGATTTCTATCAAAGTTCTACTCAGCCATACTTTGATTAAAGTACATAGAGAAAGACTGTAAATATTTCAAGGGATAGAACAGTTTTACAAAACATTACCACACTAGCAACCTCCCCCCCCCGCAACCCCCCCCCTGACTTTTCTGGCAATAGAGAAATCCCGCTTGCACACTCAAAGACATTAAAGCCAAATTAACTGAGGTTTCATTTTATTAAACTGATGTGTCAGATTTTGCAAGCAGGACAAATCCATTAGATCCATCACAAGAGATGCAACTTAGGAAGTCATTTAAGAGAAAGACTGCGGGGGTTTACGAACTGGGGTCCTTTCTGTTAGGGACCCCTTCCAAGTCCCAACTGCAGCTCACAGATCTGGCGTGACCAAAACCCGAACTCCACGCGACATTTCAGCCACCCCAAAAGAGCATCTGATCGTGCCACCCTTTGGCTCCTGTTTTATCGCAACCTTTTGCATCTCGGTAACTCCAGATCACCATACCGCTATTGTTCAAAAAGCACCCTCGCTGGCAGACTGAGAAACACACTCTCCGTTGCAATAAAAGCCAACTGTCCGCATTCTCAGCTCCATCCCTAAATGAAAGGAAAAGGGCAGAGAGAGAAGGGATGTGCCGATGAGGAAGTTGCAGGAAGTCGCCTTCCTTCTGTTTCTCGGACACAGAGCGATCAGAAGGAAAGCCAAGGGTTAGCTCTAGGAGGGCGAAGGGTGCTCCAAAACATGCATTAAGGGGACATGGGGCGTGAGATGTGGGGAGGGCGGCGGGCTTGCTTCCTCCATCCCCACAGCCCAATTTCCCCTGCCCCTACTTGCTAAAGACAGCGTTTCAAAAGCATCTCTCCTAGCCGTACCTCCAGCCCAGGACCTGCATTTGGCGTGGGAATGCCCCAACAGCCGTGCAGGGGACGCGTGGCCAAGAAGGTGACTTACCCATGTTTCCGCCGTCAGAATGGGAGGCAAGACCAGGAGGAGGAGGAGGGTTATGAATGTCTGCTGTTCCTTCCGCCTTCTGCTGCGCTTTCTCCGCCTCCCCCGTGGCCAGGAGGGACAAACGGGACCCGAGGCCGGTGCAGCCGCTCACAGCCAAGGCGCAGGCACAGGCAGGCTGGCAAGGGGACGTGGGTGGGTAGAAGGCAGGGTAGCTTATGCGCGCGGGCGCCTTTCCTCCAGCGCCTGGGCGTGTGTGTGTGTGTGTGTGTGTTGGTTGCGTGTGCGCGCGCGCGCCGCCGCCGCCAGCGGAGGGAAGGTGGAGGCTCGCTTGTGAGCGCGCACTAGCTGGCAGCAGCCTGAGAAAGAGAGCGCGTTTCCCGGGGTGTCTGCGCGAGGGAGACCGGGCGCGCGCGCAGCAGCAGGGGCAGCGTCCACCCCTGTGCTTGTAACCCCTCCGCCCGGGCTCGGTTCTCTGGGGCTTTTCTATCGCTCCTGCTGTGCCGATTGGTTCCCGAGTCAGTGCCTTGCAATACATCCGGGCAAGGCCCTCCTCGGTTGGAAACACAAAGCCCTGCGAACGCCCCGAAGAGAGGAGCGGGCGGAGGGAGGCTGCCCGGGGACGAGGCGGCTGCACGCTCGGCAGCACGTAGGGCGGGAGTAAGAAGGCGCTGCGAACTCCTTTTGCAGTCGTCTGTGCCCTTGGGCAGCCCGGTGCTTGAGGAGGAATGGTTTGAGGACACTGTTTGTTTGCGTTAGAATGCAGTTAAGACTAGAGAGAGCGAGGAGAATCCCTCGGAGGCGAAGTACCAGCATGCCTGCCTTCAGCCCTGGCGCGCCTTCCAAGGCCTAACCTTCTGGGAAGAATAGCGGCGTGATTCTTTCTCGTCAGGAATATCTACACACAACCAAGTGTTGGAGGCTCATTTCAATGTGTGCAGGGGCCAGGCCTTTGCAGAACAAATATATCGATCGGCTTTTTTAGATAAATACGAAGTGGGACATTTTTGCATCCCACTTTTGAGCCAAAAGTAGGCTTCCTGAGTGGTTTAGAGTAATAAAAACAAATATAAAGATCAATTAAAATATAATAAAATGGTGCTCAGGAATAAAACGATCAATTATAAAATAATGGTGCTCAGGAAAGGGATTGTAGATGAAGTCTGGAGGCAGGAGTGATGGGAGCGTGCCAGATTGCTGCCTCTTTTTCTGGGCGCTTTCCTCATGGCAGATGGTGAATGGGGAGAGAGGGCTCACCACAGGATTCAAGCTCACTGAAGTGAGGCCTGGGTGCTTCCCTTTATCACGATGGATGGAAGGTTATTCTTTGCCATCTTCTGGAATATAGTAATATTTCTCAAATTGTATTCTGATCCAGTCCCTTTTTCTTAGAGAGGCTCCTTCCACTGACACAACAAACAGTATCAAACAACATCAAGCGAGTGTTTGAACCGACTTCTGGTGATCTTTGTGGAGATTATCGCAAGTTCCTCAGTTTCCCTTGTAACCACCTTGACAGCCTTTGTAAGGGCAGAAAGGCAGGGTATAATTCAATTAATAAGTAATAAATAAAAGAGCTTCGCTAGAAGATAGCTTCTTAATACTAGTGACTGGTTTTTCCTTTGCTGTGCCAGCATAGGCTAGTGTGAGATGTGTTGCTCTCTCACTTTGGACAAGGAAACCATGAGGAGCAGTTGTTACTGGCTGTGGTGGAAGTGACACATTTATAGTTCAGGTCGGATCCACACTCAAGTAGCTTTACAATAAGGAGGAAAAATGTCTAACATCTCTCGCTGCTTTTATAAAAGATGGGCAGCCCAATCCAAAGGAGGGTGGGGTAGAACAGTGCCCGGGGCTGCCATGGCCACATTGCCTCCCTTGAGGCAATCGTCAGCATAGCAGGCGCAAGGGGGAGATGGTGGCATAAGTCTGTGCTGCTGAAGGTGGGTGTTCCAAAGTCAGCTCTACCCCTGGAACTCTCCCCCCTCTCCAAACAGCAGTGCAGGAGGGACTGCATGGAAGACTGACTTCTGTGCCACGGTGCCCCACTACCAGAGTAAGTCTCTCTGCCCAGCGTCCATGCCACTTTGCATGGCACTGGTGGTACAGCCATCCCACCACTTCCAATGTGGCTTTAGCATCCCCACCCACCTTAATGTCTTAGGTTCCATACCAACTTAAAAGATATGCCCCTAATCTGAGAGGGAATCCACACAATCTACAAAAAAAATGTTTTGATAAAGTGATGAGGCACCTCTACAAGCATAGAAGTAATTAAAATCTACATAGAGCGAAAATGAAAGAAAAGCTTACTGCAGATGATAGCGCAATGATCTTGGGTGGAGAATCCATAAATCCAAGCAGTCGAATAATATCAACCATTTAGTACTAATACTCAAACCTGAAAAGCCCACATTAAGAGTCAAATATACCAAGGGACTATTCAGATGATTCACTGTATGATAAAATTTTGCGTGACGTTTAGTTTAAGTCTACTTTTCTTGGTTTGATATAAGTCATTGCCCTGCTTGCACTTTTCTGCCTTTGTGGAAATGGGTCAAAAGTTGTTCACTGGCCCTTGTAATGACAGGGAGAAGAGAAGCGGATCCCAGCCTCATGTTGGTGGAGAAGAGACGGGTGAGACAGAAGGAAGACTTGATGACACACCTTGACTGCATTTTGTGGCTGCAGATCTGAACTTATTTCCCCAAGTTCACCCACTGCACCACAGTGGCTTAAATATTAAAAGTCAAATTTGAAATTAATGGTACCTCCTAAAATGATACTACTTTAGCACTATGCTATCTACTTTTGTTGACTACATCCTGTCTTGTTTTCTGTTTGTGTTGAGCTACTTCAATGTTTTCCCAAGACCCATTCCTATGACTATACCACATTATACTAAAGAAGACTGGAAGCAATATTAAGCAATCAAAGTGGGGTTGACTCCCAGGAAATTGTTTACAGCCAGTAGCTAATGCCACCAAATTGACAAAAATTAATATGGAAATGTACACATACCTCTGAACAATGAGAATTTAAAAATATTTCCCTTCTCAGTGGTCGTTTCCCCACTTACCTGCTGCTACGCGCTACTCTCCCCAAGTAGCGCGGGGTCCCCCGGCACTCCCCACTACAGGGGTGGCGACAACGCAGCCGCTCCGACGCTGCCGCTGTCTCAGCACACGTCATTCCTGGCGCTCCTCAAAACGGCGCCTTTTGATGACGGGGTTGTGGGGAAGCCCGGGAGCGCGCCAGAAATGACGCGCACTGGGAGTAGCACGCAGCAAAGGGTGGTCGAGGTAAGTGGGGAAACGATCTCTACTGCACATGTCACAGCTGGAAAAAAGCAGTTGTGTAGACAGACATAAAGGTTAAGATGACACAGCAGTGTTGAGTTTGGGGAAATTTTCTAGTGGTCCCTCCCCTTTCTTTACTGCAAATGGGGGTTCCTTAAAGGTAGTCTGTGTGACCGTTCACTGAAATTGTCAAATAACATTCCATTCCTGGACCATTTTTGATCCAGATGTTGTACCTGGCTATTAGTACCATGTCTGATAGTACCATGACCGGTTTATTAACCTTGTTAGGAACATTTATAGCACAAAATGTTAAACATATGGCACTTCAGCCGTAAGTTACCAACTCCACAATTATAATTTACCTCAGGGACTCCTCAAATGGGCCCAAAATTCAGTATTAAATTCCAGAATTAAAAACAGCAACATTTATCGAGGTGATGGTGATTTTGTTTCTAGAGGTTATATTAAATAAAGGTCTGGTACCAGCTACAATATAAACACTTTTTAATATTTAGTCTTGTTTCTGAAGTAGTCAAATTTCACTTTAAGTCAGCTCAGGGCAAATGTATCTGCAACAGTATTGTATTGGAAAGGAATTTTTAAAGCCTGGTGTAATCTGCTTTACTTTTTAACTGATGAGGACAACAGAGTTTCTGGGACACTGGAAGGTTATGTTTTACTAACAGATCGTTCAAAGGTAGAGTTTCAGTACCATCCCTTAGTGCCTCTTTAAATCTTTTTTCTTCTATTTTGAGATCTATAACCTGGGATTCACCAGTGTCAGCCAGCCTGGCAGGTTCTCCAAAAAGCTGTCAGAATTTTCAGAACAAAGAAGTAGACTTGGTTGAAAATATTAAAGTTGATACAAGAAAGAGAAGGTACATTTCAAATACTTGCGCTTCTCAGTCAGTTTCAGAGGAAGACTTTGAGGATAAGATTTCCAGGTCTTCTGATGGTTTATGAAGAAAAGGTTTAAAATAACTAATATGGGGCAATCCTTACCACAAAGGCAAAAAATTAGGTTGTTACGGAAAGCCCAAAAAGCCCTAAAATCTTGCTACAATAATACCTATGAAGACTACAATAGTCCCACATACAATATATATTTTCCAGTGCTGGGGACCAAAATGGTCTAAATAAGTGATCTCTGGTATGGAGCCTTAGGGTGTCATGGTGCCCATTAATGGGTTTCCTCACACCTGCTCACAGCTTCTCTAAAGCAAAGAGCTATTCCTGGCTTTTCTTCACTTAACTGGAACAAGAGGTGCTTCTGAAGAGCCCAGGAGGTATCAACTTCATGTCTGTAGAGAGCAGCCATCACAGATCCCAATCTGACACTAACCATTACGCCACACTTCCCTTAAAGCATTTCAAAAGATCTGTCGCTTATGCTTTGGTATCTATTAAGAACACCAATTACAGCAAAAGATTCCTCATCACAAGTTGATAATTCTTCGCTAATGACTGAATGCCCTGACCTGGATGGCTAGCCCAATCTTGTCAGTTCTTGGAAGCTAAATGAGTTGGCCTTGATTAAGACTTGTATGGAAGACCATCAAGGAAATTCTGGGCTGCTACACAGAGCCAGCAATGGCACACCACCTCTGAACATCTCTTGCCTTGAAAACCCTATGGGGTTACCATAAGCTGGCTACCACTTGATGACACTTTCCACCACAACTGGATCAAGATATTTTCCTGTCCCAAGTAAGTACAACACACGCTGAAGAAGGAAGCTGTGCTTTAAAGTGCTAGAAGTACCACAGGGCTTAACTTGAATTTAAGTAGTGGCAGTACAAGTTTGGGGGTGATGATGTCTGCTAGCTACTTCCATCACCTCCTGCCACACTGCAAGGTGGACCCTAGTGATGCTGCTAATGCCTCACTAGAGCACTTGAGACCTAGACAGCAGCACACATCTGGGAAGCAGCAATGGTATAGCCTTGCCCATTGCCCTCTTTAACACCACTATTGGCAAGGAGCAAGATGTAGCAGTAGATTAGCACCAGGCACTTGGTTCTGATTGTGCCACATCAAGCAGCCATTTTGGTGGATAGCCAACCCTGGATATTAATGTGCCTGCAAACATCTAGTAAACATCTGCCTACAGCTTTGGCCAGTCATAGCTTCCAGGGAGCAAGTACAATAAACACAACTCACCACTTAATGAGCAAGCTAAAATCAACTATATGTAAAGCTATGCTGTTCTCAGAAACTAGAATTATATGTTCTTCTGCAACAATTAATTTTAACATGGCCTGAAAAATGACATTCTTTTCATTTTACAGATGTGCTCTGGGAAGAAATATAAGAACCTGCTGCTGGATGACTCTTTGTCTGAACAAGTAAAATTCACTTGCTGGATGTGAGCACTGAGACAGGTTGTTAATAATGAGCTTTGCTATTGTGAGGGAGCTAAAGGGAAGATAAAAATAAAGATTCTTAGGACTGAGAGCAGAAGGTTGAGACTATAACCATTGAATGCTTTCTTTCTTATTAACACCGGCTGCAAAGGCACATGGGATTGTGAAAGGTCTCTCTGTTTTCCATCAAATAGGATTTGGTCAAAAAGACTGACATACTTCTAAAAAGCAGGAGAGAATTACTTTGAACAGGAAGCAAATCTCTTGATTGTCGCCCTCAGTTTAAAATGAGTTATATATAATTTCAGGTTTCTTAAAATTTAGAGAAGACACAGAGAAGTCACTGTTCCAAACAAAGTTCTGGATAGTTGTGGTTACTGAAATCAATGAATTTAATCATGCCCAATGTTGTGGTGGGATTGCGGCCTCCATAAACATGAATATCAGACTATTCCCAAAAACACAGGGAAAGTAAACAAATGTTGCATGGTTGGATTCTCAGATAAATTTCACTTAAAGGGGAATGTGTTATGCTTTCTTTCCAAAGCCAAAACAAATTCAAAATAACATATACTTTCTTCAGAAATAAATGTATACATCTTGCTGAATTCAGCATAAATACAAGAGCTGAAAAATGAAGCACTAGTCAAAGGTATTGTTATCTAAGATAGAGACTCAGTCTCTTAATAATGCTAGGAAAATTAGCTCAGAGCAGATTGCTTATTAATATTGCAAGAGGCTGGGTAGGGAATCTTTAATACCACTGTACATGAAGATCAGCTCTTGGAAGAAACTCCAGAGAGAGGAGTATATACAGATAACACAATTTATTTTTAGAAGGTATACATTAGTTTGAGGGGTCATTCTTAATTCCTACATGCAGGAAGGATTGTTTTTAGTATAAAATGTAGCAGCAGTAGCAGCAAAGAAAGCCATTATTAGTAACATAACCAAGTACTTCTGGGTTTGGTCAGTAAGCTTGAACCACTTTAGTAAACAGATATTTGCTGAAGAAAATTAGAAAGATGTTTTAAAATGAAACAGAATCCAGTTTAGCATTGATAGGTTACACAGAAAATAACAAAGCTAACTCTTTAAATACTCACTGAAGTCTTATACAGCATAGTTGTTTCTTGAGCAGTTAGGTTTTAAAGCATAAGCAAAGTTCTCTCCAGTAGCAAAGTAGGGGAAGGGAACAAGGAAGGGTAAAATAATAACTAGCTGTTGCATTACATACTCTTATGGAAACACTGGTCTGGTGATCCCTCTCAACTAATCCTGGGTCTGTCCTCTGGGCTTGGAGCAAGTTGCTTTCTCCCAACAGGAATTGTCAGATCCCCCCCCCCCCCCCTGCTTTGAAGTTCTTAGTTGCATGGCATGATTTAATTAGCCCTAGCCTGAGAACTCAGTCTTGAAGATGCTGCAATTGAAAGGGAAAAAATTGTTCTCTGTATTTGGCAGAGGTTACAGCTTTCTAAAACTGAAGGATACTTTCAAGATGGTCACTCTCTTGACAATCATAGGAAAAAAAAGAAGGGATTTATTTAGTGTTGGGTGTAATTTTCAATATCTAGTAAAGGCAAGACATTAGAATGTTGCCATCAACTTGATTTACTTCTCAGGGGTGTTGTGAAAATAAAATGGAGGAGAGTAGCATGACCTAAGTGTCTTTGGACCCCCATTGGAGAGAAAGGGGGTATAAATGCAGTGAATATATAAACAACAGGGTTAAAGCCACTGTGAATAACAGACAAAGAATTACAACCATTTCACTGAAAATGTATGTACATATATGCAAGTCATATATATCTTAAAAATAAATTATTTTAGAAGCCTAAAAGCCTTTCTTGCTCTAAAAGTACTTTCCTGGAACTTCTGTAAAGGGAAAAGATGATTTAGATTTTGATGGATAACACATCAAAGACTTCATCTACCCCTTGGTGGATATTGTCCTTCTGTGCATAAGACTGTCCATTGCTATTATACAATAATGCTATTATACAATAATGCAGTAACCAATGATGGGTGGCTGCAGGCAAAAAGTTTGTGTTCCTAAACCACAGAACTCTTCGAGAAGGACTGTGAGAAACTCTTGAACATGACTTTTCTAAAATCTTGTTCTCAAATTTAGAAGAAAATGACATCATGATGAAGTGAATCAGTATAACTGTTTCATAGGAGTTATGGTTTAGTAGAGGCAAAGTAACATCGTTCCATTATAAAACTGAGGAACAAAGATCTGATAACTGTTTTCAAGCCTTATGAGGATAGTGAATATATTGGGCTCAGATAACCTTCCCCAACATAGACAATTGCATAGGTAAAAAATTCAAAATGGCCACCTCTCAGGATTTCTCCACAATTTCAAAGCAACTTGAATCGTTATTCTTTTCTATCTGGTTATTGAGCTGAACCTTAGAGTTAATACGTTAAGAGCTGAACTGTGATCCTTCTCAACTTTCTTTGCACATATTCTATGGTTTTCAAAGCATTTTTTAACTTGTTTCTCAGATTTCATTTCACAGAATTTCTGAAAGCATTCTGTCAAAGTAGTGCAAGACAAAAGGACTTAACAGCAGAGTCCTATACAGAATAACACCAGTCTAAGCCCATTGATTTCAGCGGGCTTAGATGAAGAAGAGTTTGAATTTGTACCCCACACCCACCTTTTCTCTCCTGTAAGGGAACTCAAGGTGGCTTACAAACTCCTTTCCCTTCCTTTCCCTTTGTGAGGTAGATGGGGCTGAGAGAGTTCTGAAGAACTGCGAGTAGCCCAAGAGCACCTAGCAGGAATGTAGGAGTGGGGAAACAAATCCACTTCACCAGACAAGACTCTGCCACTCATGTGGAGGAGCAGGGAATTCGTTCCACAAAAACTTATGCTGGAATAAAAATGCCCTTAGTTGATAGTGTTGCTGCAACAACTTAACACTGCTGCTCGCCTGGCACTTAAACTTCCAAGGGAAGAAAGAAGGGGAAAATGCTGAGTGTGTCAATAATTGCCCCACCAGTAAACAAGACCTCCGCATATTTTCCCCAAACCCAATATAGTGTGATTTACCTTTTGTAAAAGAGAGGATTCATAAGAGAAGAGCTTTGCGTTCAAAGACTTACTGCTAAGCTGTAAAAGAATCTACAGCATTCTATATTGCTACTTAAAAGCATTTCAGCCTGTTTTGTCCTTGGTTTATTAATACAAACACCAGATCATTCTGGATTTGTGGAATATGATACAAAGATAGGACCAGGCCTTTATTCTAGACCAGAAACCTTATCTCTAGCAGAGATCATACTGAGAAAAAAGCAAAAGCAGATGATCTGGTCATTGGAGGCTGGAATGGGAAGGTCAAAAGGGTAAGTAAAAAAAAAGCTAGAAAGAATCTGGGGGAATGTAGGGAAGAAAGTTATTATCAGATGCTCAAAATAAGAAAATATGGTGCCAATCCAAAAGAAACCTGAACAGAAAACATTGCTTCTTTCAATCTGACTCAGATGAAGCTTGGGGTGTGAAATGTTAATAGCACACTCCTGAACAGAGTTACATTCTTCTAACTCCATTGATTTCAATGGACTTTGAAGAGTGTATCTCTGTTTTAAGACTGCACTAGTAATGATCTGGAATGGCTTTGTAGAGACCAAAGACATATGGCTGCTGAGAATTGGTCACTTTGCCCAGAAAGCAGCTGGAGGAATTCACATAGACGTAGTCCTTGTAAAGCTAAGCTAGAAACTCAATTAAGTCTTTTTTAATTTTTGTGCCAGAAAAATATTAAACATCTAGCAGCAAGAAAAGATGGAATGAAACCCTTTTAAGAGAGCATCTCACAGATGTAATATAGATGTAGATGTAGTGACATCTGCCTTCTACTTGAATCATGCAATTCGAATGGAATGACAGAAGACATTTATTGTGGAAGAAATACTGAGAGGGCAAAGCAGCGTTTAAACAAATTATTCCAGGCAGGAAACATCAATGAACCTGCCAATAAAGCTAATAGGCTTGAAAAAGGTCTCTGGATCAGAAGAAAGTGAGTAAAATTGCCTTGGTCCCTTTCCTTCTTATCTCCTAAACATATATCAGAAATATACCCTCAGCGTTTTCCCTACACGTAGCATGGACTCTGACTTTCTGGTTACAGTGGAACCTCGGTTTTCGTTGGTAATCCGTCTGAAAAGAATCGATGAAAACCGAAACCAACGAAAACCGAGGCAAACTTCTCCATAGGAATCAATGTCAATCCAATTAATCCGTTCTAGGCAGGCACTCCAAAAAACATACCAAAAACACATTTTTGGGTGAACAAACATAGTGTTTAGTGCTGAAAACAGTAACAAACAAACACTAGGACTAGCTTCAGAGCCAGTGGACCAATGTCTCACCAGAAAGCTGTCCAAAGAGGTCTGTTTTCTGGCGCCTCTTTAAGACTTGTCTGAAATGGGGCAAGACATTGTCATTAAACAAGTTGCAGACACGGCCTGCAACAGCTTTGTCCGGGTGATTTTTCTCCACAAACCCCTGCACCTTACTGCAAATCGATGAAAACCGAGATAAAATTTTCACTGAAAAAATTGATGAAAACCGAAACCGATGAAAACTGAATGCAATGAAAACTGAGGTTCCACTGTACTTAGAATTTACATGTAACCTATGAAACTGTGGATTAAAACAAACAAAAATCCAACAAAGACAGAAGTCCTGTGGTTAAGTTGATGGGTCAGGCAGTCCAACTCCCAGCCCTTGATGGACTGCAGTTGTTTCTTTCTCCCTCTGTCAAGAGTTTGGGCTTGCTCCTGGATGTCTCTGTTTCTTTGGAGATCCAAGTTAACATGATCTGGATGGGTTTTTTTCCCATCAGCTGGGCATGCCAGCTCTTGCCTCACCTCTCACCTAAAGATCTGGCTACAGCGATGCATGCAACAGTCACTTCCAGATTGGACTACTGCAACTGACTGTATATGGGGCTACGCTTGACACTACTCCAGAAGTTGCAGCTGCTCTAGAATGCAGTTGTATGTGCTCTTGCTTGGGCACCATGTAGAGAGCATATTCACTATGCAGCAACACAATTTCCTAGAGTTCTAAAAACTGATGCATCTTTGCTCTGTTAAATTACGATATGGAATTAAGATGATAATTTTTTCCCACTGTGCATTGGTCACGTAAGGAAAAAGAATAAAAATCTCATTTCAGCTGCTTCTAGAAGTGGTGAAAACGGTATGTGGACCTTGTGGAATTTGCCAGCCTCACTAGGCTTTTTTACCTTTCTGATTCTGCACATCAGCTCTGAAAATTCAGTAGGATTTGGACATGTTCTTTCCACTGTAGAAAATATATTTTTAGCAGGTGGTACACAGTGTGCCAGTAGAGGAAAAGAATCCCTTTAGCTTTTGCAGATGTTCTGTACTCTTGAATGCAGGGCACTTCAAGGCTCCATTTTAATGGCAAGGCCTTCTGTAGAGTTTAATCAGCAGGGCAGGCCTTTTGTCTTGCGCTGGTTCTTCATGTTCAGACTAGATGTACCTTCCATAATAGCAGATGATCATCAAATGAGTCAAAGGAACTGTTGTGCAAGTTCTTCTGTTTTCTAACACGTATTGTTCCTTTTTCTCCCTGAATGGACATATTGGGTTGGATCCTAAGGAACTCAAATAGAGTTTAAGTGATGGATCTGATCTTTCCCCCTTCCTTGTTCCTACCAGAGTCTACTGTTCTCCCCAAAATCCACTTCCTGGGAGTTAATGGATTCTTGGGGACAACATGGCATGAAACTTAGAAATCTCGTGTACGGAAGGAACATTGACCAAAAATTCACCCCTCCTTGCATTCGTGAAAAACAACAACTTATGTTTCCACCCTCCTAAGTCCAATAGAGTTGCCAGGTATGGCAACCAGTAAGACAATGGAAGAATGGACATGAGGGGTGATGATGGGCTGCAGCATGATGCCACTTATGGGAAAACCCTGGAAGTAATGTGACTCTCTAGGAATCACCAAAGACTCTGTGGTGAAACCATAGAGTTTTCATTGATTCCTAGACAGGGCTGACATCACTTCCCACTTTCTCCCATAAGTGATATCCTGCTGTCAGCCACCAGCCATTCTTTCAGATTAATTTTCTCCCACTGACGACAGCAGCAATGGTGGAAACAGGAGTCAGGGACAAAGGACTCCCTGCTGCAGCAGGGCATTGACAACATTACTTCAGCGAATTTAGAAAGGTATAAACCCCTTGGGTTGCATTGCACTATTAGAATCTAACCCATCATATGAACTTCTTTCTCTTTTTGTTCTGAGCACACGTTGGAAAATAGGGAATAAATATTTTACATTAAATTATAGTAAGGAGAGACGCAGGTCAGACTTATAACTCAGAACGGACCCTGAAAGAGGCCTGAAAATAGGAAATTGCCAAAGCTTGCTATTCATAGCATATACTGATAAACAGAACTTAGCATAGTAAATGTTACTCATCTGTTCTCTCTCCAGCTCTTGGGATTTTCTGCAAAGCAATATCCTTCTTGTTATTTATTTGGAGAAAGCTTCACTGTTAGCAGCAAAGTTAGGCAACAGTAATTATAAAATTGATCCACCGCTTTTCTTCTTTTTCCCTGTAGGCTCGCCAGTCTGGTCACTGTAAACGAGTCTTTGAAGTTCACTCACGTCCTGATACCCGTATAAATTCACAGGAAAAACAGACCCATAGCCCTTTGCATAAACTCTTTTGGTTGACTTGAAATGATGTGACCTTTATTCAGGACCATTTTTTTTCTTTTTAACTGGATTCACTTATGGGAAAGGAAGAGCATTTACATTTCTTATCCTTTGCTCTGTCAATAGTCTTACCTGCACATTGCTCTGTTCCCCACCCATTTTATTATCTGACCAAAAAAGGGTAGGTTTAAATTGGCCAACATTTACAGGACTCAGTTAAAGAATAAAAACTCTTTAACAGAGTAGATTCAGAACAATAATTCAACCATGTTTGGTCACTGTTTGTGGCACTATTTGAGTCTTTGTTGCCATGCCCCGTATGTATGAGATATTACATTTTCAGGGTGTTGTGTAGTTTCTGGACTGTATGGCCATGTTCTTGTAGCATTTTCTCCTGACGTTTCGCCTGCATCTGTGGCTGGCATCTTCAGAGGATCTGAACGTAGTAAAGCAAATGGAGTATATATACCTGTGGAATGTCCAGGGTGGGAGAAAGAACCATTTGCCTGTTTAACTGTAAAGGGTGCAATTAGCAAGCTTGATTTGCCTGTGTAGAGTGGGATCCACCGATTTTAGCATGTGAGTAACCAGGAAGATAGCATAATGAATTAGTGAGGGCATCTGCATAGTAGTAGCCTGGCCTTTTCATCCCTTTGATTGCTTACGGCCTAGAGGCATCCTTTGTCTGGGTGGCCCCAGTCCCACCCACCCATGGCACTGGGAACAGGAGCAGAATTTCCCTGGTTCTGTCATTCAAGCACTGGACATAAACCTTAAATAACAACAGACAAAAATTACTGCACTAATTTTATTCCTAGATTAATCAAATACAATTGGCAAGCAAATTTTAATGGCTTCGAATAATTTTATTAAGGAGGGCTAAGATCAAAGAGCGAATACTTATTGCTTGGGAATTAAAAAGGGAAGTTTCAAAGATGGGTCTTTCCTTTAACAGTCACTGATAACTTTTATTGTTCAACTCTTGGGTCAAGGGGAGGTTGTACCCCCTTTCTGCCATGTTGCTAGGGGAGGGCAGCCTGACCACCAGCTAGCTAGAGCATCAACAGTTCCTAAAAATGTGAAACATGCTGGATTTAAGTTCTGTAAATAAATCCTCACTGGGACTAAAATGTTGGAAAAGTGGTGATCACCAAGGAATCCACATACTCACCCCCCCACCCCCTTTTCCTGAGTTTGCCACATTATGGGGCTTGATGAGCAGGCCAAATTCCCCCATACATATTTGGATTAAAGGAATGGGAGAAAACCTCCGCAGTTGCCAAGCATTCAATTGATGATGCCAGGGCTTTTTCTTTGCATGAATTAATTAAGCAAGAGGAGCAACTGCTTGCTGCAAGTGGGAAACTTTTCCCATAGCTATACAGTTCAGAAATAAAATGTTCCAGTCTGGTTTCATTAAAGGTAATCTCTGTATATCTTTGCAGTTGTGCCTCAAGGGCAGAGACAAATGGGTAACGCTATACCAATATGGAGTCTGACTTTGAAAATCCACACTTCTGTCTCGATAACTTCTGGTGTGGGTGGTGGGAAGAGGATCACAGCTTGTATCAGCAGGTTTTCATATGCTTATCTTCAGGCGACGGAAATTGCTGGCAGGAATTATTCTCTCACCCCCACCTCTTCCCTGGGAAAGAATCAAAAGTGTAAGAATCAAAGCCTGCATTGCTGACTCCAAGCTTGCTGAGTATTGGCACTGTCAGGAGGCTGCTGTAGCAGCATTGATATAACAATGATTGCAAGCATTAATAGCACAAAAGGTCACAAGACACAAATGCCAGAGACTGAAAAGGATGAAAATGAACAGATGGAACTTGCTTTTGCACAAAATTCTGCTGGCTATATATTTCAGTCAAATGCACTATGTGAAATAAGTCCAAGGCTGCATGTGTTCTAGGATTTGGCACAAATGCTTAGGATTTGCTATTGGATGCAGATTTGCTATTGGATTTGGAAAGATAACTTAAAGATTCGGCTTTTAAAAAAAAAAGATTCTGGAGAGCTAAATAAGATCACCAGTCACTAGGGCTTTGTCATCCTCCATGGATGGATGGATGGATGGATGGAAGGAATATAATCTTGTAGCTCCTTAAAAACTAACACATTTATTGTGGCACAAGATTTTGTGGGCTAGTGCCCATTTCTTTAAATGCCTGAAAAGTGTTCTGTCTTCAGCAATCTGGCTCTTAAGCCACGATTCCTAATTTTGGTCTCGAAGGCTCTGCAAGATATTGTTTTGGTTTTGTTGCAGTAAACAGACACAGTTACTCCTCTGGAATGTAATTGTCAGGCTTTGCTCCTGTGCCAGTCTCTGTGGACAATTAGAATAGATCTCCTTGGGATAAATCTTAGCTGATGTACTTGAAAGTTCCATGCTGTTCAATGGGCTTACTCCCAAAAAAATGACTTCAGGATTGCAGCCTTTACTGCAGAAACCAGTGACCAATCTTGACCTGGAAGCACCTATGAAGGAGATGGCATGCTCTGAGGCTGTCTCCATCTTCTTGATTGTGGTTGGGCCTGATCTACTGATAACATCGTGGGCCCTACCTATTTCCTCCCTCCCTTAGCCTTGGTTCGGGCGCCTGTTACAACAATTTGTTTTAACATACTTTTGTGGTTTTAATTTATTGCTGCATAGGTTTTAAGGGATTTGAGTTTTTATATTGTTGATTTGCTGTTCGTTGGAACAGCCATGTTGTGAGCCACCTCGAGCCCTTCAGGGATGAGGCGGCCTATAAGTTAAATAAATAAATAGATAGAAAGGCCAAGCTTCCCGGCGATGGGCCAAAACGCGTCCTGGGGGGGCGGGTAAAAACGCTTCTTCAGGTCAGCTTCGCTCTCGCACATTATGGGCAGCGCTGCTGAAACGCAGCAGCGCTGACCTGGCTGCCCTTCCTCCCTCAGGGCGGCGTTATTGTGGGTCGCCTCTAAAAACAAACCCTTTAAAGGGGTTGTTTTTGAGGCAGGAACAGCATCTTCTCTCGGGCGATGCGCTGTGCTAACAGCACCTGGCCAGGGAACACGCTTTGTTTCCCCTCTTCCCTCTCCCACTTCCCTCTCGCAGTCATCAGTCTCTGCTGGCCTCCTTGAAAGTCCTCTCCTCCCTCAGCTGCCCTCCCGACCCTGGAGGACTACGTGACATGCCAATGCAGCGGTAAGTGTGGAGAGGGAGAAGAGGGCGGCTCCACGCGGGAGTCAGCCTCACCGGGCGGCTCTCTGCTGGGCCCGCCGCGATATGCTTGCGGGTAGCAGGACTGGAAGTTTCCTGTCATCTCCCCACGTACCGGCAGAATTCCTTGCCGGCGTAGGCGATAGAGGCCATGCGGAAAACGGCCTATAAGCTAGCTAGCTAGCTAGCTAGGGCTAGCTAGCCAGATTTCAGATTTGGGGATAGATAGGACTATAGATAGATAGATAGATAGATAGATAGATAGATAGATAGATAGATAGATAGATAGATAGATAGATAGTACCATTTGATCTGTTCTGGTCACATTTCAAAGACTTTGTCCCTACAGGGATAACCAGAGTGGCTTTGGGGAATGTTTTCCATATAGGGATATTCTGCCAGCTATCTCTGAGTTTTGTTAGCCTGAGCTCTTTCTTTACCTCCTTGGCTTACCTGGCCTCACTTTGGGAGTTTCCATCAGGTGGGTGAGTCACATGTGTTTATTTGAGGTCCCAATATCACTTTGGACTTGCCAGTGGGTGAGTCAGCTGTGCTGTGGTGCCACTGAGATAATTGATTCTGTGCATAGTTGAGGGGTAACTGAACATCTGCTGCAGCATTCTTCTGCCTCTTTCTGGACTGTGCCCTACTTGTCCCACACTCATTATTCTATTCTCTGGGATTTCATGAATGAGACTTAAGAGCAGCGGCTTCTTATTGTATGCTTTTTTTCAGGCAGTGTGTTTGCTTTTAGGCAGCACATTATCTATCCATCCATCTATCCCAGTTTTTAACCCACACTTTTCTCAAGAAGAAACATATTCCTGTCCCACATTTTGTATCCACAACCATGTTGTGAGGTAGGTTATGCTGAGAGAAAATGATCACCAAGATCACCCAGTGAGTTTCATGATATTATCAGAATTTGAACCTAGTCTAACACTCAAGTTATTATGGAACACAGGTAACCACTATGGCTACAAATGCCTTATCCTGCTTTGTTTGCTGAACATACCTGACAGTTTGTGGTTCTGTTTGGCATACCACCCCACCCCCATAACATTATTGGCCTCCTCCCTGGGTTTTTGGTGTTAAGTCTGTTTATATGTGTTTATTGAATTTTTGTATATATATCTTATTTAAAATGGCTTATGTTACATGTTTTAATATTTCATGTTTACAGTTTGGGGGATCATATTTGTGTGGAAAAGTGTTTCGGTAAATACATAAATATGTCAATATTCTTTCTCGGAAGAAGTATTTTCTTACCTCGAATGCAAATTGTGTTGATATGGATGGATAGGAAGTTTATGACTACCAGTGGAATTTTTTGGAGGGTGAATGAACACACTGGAACAATGCAGTTGAAATTTTTTTTCTTTAAAATATTGTTTTTGCTGTCACTGCAAGTCTCTGCAATGATTTATTCAACAACTAGATGTCTTAAAATTGTAAAGTTGGTGGATTTTGAATGAGTGAAACTTAGTTACAAGGTTTTTTTTAAAGAATTGATGAGTTCTTATACCCACAGAGAAAACTTTAATTTGCTGAGTTGACCAGAACTTCCTTTTTTCCCTGCAAGGCTTATTTTTTAACTCAGAAACTACAGTGCAGCACAGAGTTATGATTGCTATGGCTTACTGAAGTCAGTAAGCTTAAGCACACAAAACTCTGTGATGGATGGCAACTTCGGCGTTTTGCCGAGAAAAATGCACTGACATGGACTACAGTCAAAGATAACTCCATGTTGTATAGTGGTCAGTTCAGGGTGAACCACTCATATCGGACCATCCAAGTTGATACCTGCACATTGGTCATTTGCCATCCCCAGGTGCAGCTAAGGGCTTATTCAGATTACAAATTACCATCAGAGCACTCAGATTATTGTTTTTTATTTTTAAAAAATAATTTTTGTCAACAAAAATTATAGAAAAAGAAAGTTAAATAATAATAAAAGTAGAACAAATAATAGTAATAAAAATAAAAGACATAAAAGAAGAAAAAGAAAGAAAGAAGGAAAGAAAGAAAGAAAGAAAGAAAGAAAGAAAGAAAGAAAGAAAGAAAGAAAGAAAGAAAGAAAGAGAAATAAAGGCTAATGAGAAAAATAAAGAAAAGGGGGAGGTTGTTTCCAAAAGCTCAGCTGCTCACCCACACTGCTGATTCTAGATTTTTTCAGAACTAGTGGGTCAAAATCCATTTCACCTGTCAAATTTAAGATCCTCAATATCTGGGAAGGCAACAGCTAAGACAAGCTAGCTCTGCAGCCAGCAAAATAGCCCCTATCCAGAATGTGTAGTCTGGGAGCACTTATTGGCTCAACCAAAGTGAAACACCATTCCGCTGGAAGCTCTAGATTAGTTATTTTTTGATAACAACCTCTTAAAATGACAAGTCACAAAACAGCAGTGTCTTCTGCTATATCTCAGTGTTTGAAGAAAAACCACTTTCCCCTCTATTTTCGCTACCATTTTGTCCTCTTATTTTACCTAGCTTTGCAGATCCATTCTTCCATACTAGTTAAACAGCTTGCTCTGCTCTGGGTCTTTGATGAAGAACTGATGCAGCAGTTGTCACAACAAAGGATCAATAAGAATCAGTGAAAAAATGTCAGACAAAAGTAAAAGGTATTCACTTGCTAGTGGAGCTCAGTGACAGAACAGGGCAGATGAATCCCCATGGAATTCCATAAACTTGGTGCTACGACCAAGATGGTGCTACGACCAACAGTTGCCACACATCTGGCTTCAGATGTCAGGAGTGCCTCAAAAGGACTTCCAAAGAATTCTGGTGTTTCATATGACAGTAGGCAGTCCTTATGGTATGCAGACCCTATAGCTCTATAAGGTGCTATAGAGCTTTAAAGGTCAATACCATCACCTTGAATCAGGACTGGAAACAACAGAGAGCCAGTGCAGTGCAACAAGACTGATGTCATGTGGTCCTTACGACCCATTCCAGCCAAAATTCTGGCTTCAGTATCCTGCATCAATTGCAGCTCCAGGACACTCTTCAGGTACAGTCCCAAATACTGCACATGGCAGTAGTCTGATCTAGATGTTACCAGGGCATGCATCACTATGGCAAGATCTTTTTTGCTTGGCAAAGGCCAGAGTTGAAGCTGGAGAGAGACACTTTTGGCCACCACTGCTACCTGCTTTTCCAGTTGGAGGCCTGGGTGCAGCCGCACCCCCAAAATATGAGCTTGTTCCTTTAGGGGGGAGTACAACCCAGATTCCTCAAGTTCTGGGTCAAATCATCCTTCCATCAGGATTGCTTCTATTTTGTCAGGATTAAATTTCAGTTCATTAACCCTGATCCATCCCAAAACTGCCTCTAGTACAAATTCACCTGTTGTTTTCTGTTTGTTAGAGCTGTTTGTTTTCTGGAACCAGAACAGAGACTATAATAATAATTGCTGGTAGCTACTATCTGAAGTAGAACAACCCTGACCACACAATTTGTATTCATCTTTGTTGCCAGCTTCAGAAGAAAATATCTTTTCATGCCTCTCCATGTTCTTACGACCTTCTGTATCTCTTCTCAGTCCCACTGGATTATCTGTAGAGCAGTGAGAAAGAGAGATTCCTGCTAGCCACATTATGTTTTGTCGACTTCCATTAATGTTAAAATTTCTACCAATTCTCTTAGGTCCAGTAGACTTGCACATAGTTTTCAGGGGAATATGATAATATCAGACCGTTGCATTGCAGCTAATGTATCTCTGCAGAATTATCTATGAATGGATCAAAGAACATGACAAGTAGTGAATAGACAATTCAGAGGGGAAAAGTTTAATGATCAGAATGGTTACAGGTTATCGAGTTGAAGCTCATGGATAATGCTACTAGACTTGAGGCAGAAAACAGAAACAGCAAGAGCTCTAACGGAAATTCTAATATGTGCGTGTGTATTGCCAAGTCACTGTTGAGCAATGGAGACAGAGGGTTTCTAGGCAAGAGATACTGGGAGGTGGTTTGCCATTGCCTGCCTCCGTGTGGACTGAGAGAGTCATGAGAGAGCTGTGACAGGCCCAAGGTCACTCAGCAGACTTAATGTGAAGGAATAAGGAATCAAATCCAGTTATCCAGATTAGAGTCCACCCCTCATAACCATTACACCACACTGACTCTAAAAGGGAAATTCTAATACCTGTCTCTAAATTAGAAATTACACAACAATTTCTAATTTTTTTCTGATGTCTTTCCTTGCAAAATTATAAATGCCATTATGGTAAATTAACTGTGTAATCCTCAAGAGAGTTGCACCCTTCCAAGTCAATGGGCTAAGAAGAGCCCAACTCTGTTTAGGATTGAACTGTAAGTAACTAAATTGAACTGTAAGTAACTAAAGCTGTAAAGGAAAGAACTGCTACATAAGAGCAACCTGGATCATCCCACGCCACTATTTTGTTTCACATAGTGCACAACCGGATGCTCTCTGGGACTGACAAAAAGGGCACTGGTATCTATCACCCTTATCCAGATTTCTTTCTCTGAATAGATGAACCTATCCTCCATGAATTTATCATCCCCCTTTAAAGTCAACTAAACTGGTGCTCATCACTGCATCATGGCATGGTGAATTCCACAAGATAATTACTCTGTGGTGTCGTCTGGATGGACAAAATATCCTGGAGGAAAACCAGGATCATATATACCAGGCTGTTTCTATCTCAGTTTCTCTCTCCGCATGGCAGCCTGTCAGCGTGTTCAGGTCGGGAGGAAGAACTTACATAGCCCCTGGTTTAGTTTCATTTTCCTTGCCGACATTGCTGCACGTGCATGAATTGTCCCATTTTTCCGATGTTCTGATTGGCTGCAGGCGGTTTTGTTACAATTTTGGGAGCAATTTATGACCGAATAAATTGAATAAAAATAAAAAATTTGGATTAAGGCAAGGGCAGGGGCTAAGGGTTGCCTTAGTGTTACGTTGAGTTCTAGGGTGCAGTCCGAGAATAGGGCTATGGTCAGTTTTGGGTTTTTGTTACATTTTTGGGAACAATTTACGATCCAAAACTCAACGTAACACTAATGGAAGCCTGAGCCCCTGCTCTTGCCTGAACCCTAACCCTAACTTAGTATTTTTGTTTAATTTTTTCAGTCATAAATTGCTCCCAAAATTGTTATAAAAACTTGAAACCTGAAACTGACCGTAGCCTTATTCACGGACTGCACCCTAGACCTCAACGTAACACTGAGGAAAGCCCGAGCCTCTGCTTTTGCCTTAACCCTCACCCTAACTTATTATTCTTATTTAAGTTATTCAGTCATAAATTGTTCCCAAGATTGTAACAAAAAAATAAATTAAATTAAAATAATAAGTTAGGGTTCAGGCAAGGGCAGGGGTTCATATATACCAGGCTGTTTCTATCTCAGTTTCTCTCTCCGCATGGCAGCCTGTCAGCGTGTTCAGGTCGGGAGGAAGAACTTACATAGCCCCTGGTTTAGTTTCATTTTCCTTGCCGACGTTGCCGCGCGTGCATGAATTGTCCCATTTTTCCGATGTTCTGATTGGCTGCAGGCGGTTTTGTTACAATTTTGGGAGCAATTTATGACCGAATAAATTGAATTTAAAAAAAATTGGATTAAGGCAAGGGCAGGGGCTAAGGCTTTCCTTTGTTTTACGTTGAGTTCTAGGGCGCAATCCAAGAATTGGGCTATGGTCAGTTTTAGGTTTCGGGTTTTAGTTACAATTTTGGGAAGAATTTATGACTGAATAAATTAAATCAAAATAATAAATTAGGGTTAGGGTTAAGGCAAGGGCAGGGGCTCAGGCTTGCCTTAGTGTAACACTAGTGTAACACTAGTGTAAAAGTTTTGGGGCACAGTCTGAGAATAGGGCTATTGTCAGTTTTAGGTTTCGGGTTTTTGTTACAATTTTGGGAGCAATTTATGACCGAATAAATTAAATAAAAATAATAAGTTAGGGTTAGGGTTAAGGCAAGGGCTGGGGCTCAGGCTTGCCTCAGTGTTACGTTGAATTGTGGGGTGCAGTCCGAGAATAGGGCTATGGTCAGTTTTAGGTTTCGGGGTTTTATTACAAATTTGGGAACAATTTAAGATTGAATAAATTAAATAAAAATAATAAGTTAAAGTTAGGGTTAACGCCAGAGGCATAGCTAGGGAAAATGGAGCCCAGGACAACATTTGAGTTTGTGCTCCCCACCCCCACCTACCCCACAACGACCAACAACATTTTTTGCACCAGGTCATCTCAAAGTCAGCATCACATTATAGAACATGCCCCAGCACACAAATCTGAACTTCCTAGTTTAAAGAACATTGAAAGTGATGCTATTTTTGAAGGGGGGGAAATCCATCTGGAAACAGCATCACTATTATTGTTGTTTAAACTAGGGAGCCCAGATTCTCCTTTTAAATCCACCTTAAAAGGAGACTCTGGGCTCCCTGGTTTAAAGAATATTGAAAGTGATGCTGTTTCAGGGTAGATTCCCTCCTATACCCCAAACAGCATCATTTTCAATGTTGGTTGTTGTGGGTTTTCCGGGATGCGTGGCTGTGGTCTGGTAGATCTTGTTCCTAATGTTTCACCTGCATCTTTGGCTAGTATCTTCAGAGGTGTATCACAGAGAGAAGTCTTTTACATGCTGTGTCCAGACTTCTCTTATAACAGACTTCTCTCTGTGATACACCTCTGAAGATGCCAGCCACAGATGCAGGCGAAACATTAGGAACAAGGTCTACCAGACCATGGCCACACAGCCTGTAAAGCCCACAACAACCAGTTGAATCTGGTTGTGAAAGCCTTCAATGATAGTTTGAATGTTTTTTTTTAATCTAGGGAGCCCAGATTATCCCGTTAAATCCACTCCAAAGGGGGTGGATTTAAAGAGAGAACCTGGGAAAAAATTGAGGGTGCATGTCAGGGGAGCAGTGTTTAAGCTAAGAGTACCAAAATTTTAGGCTATCTTCAGGAGACTCTCCTGATGAAACCACCCAGGTTTAGTGAAGTTTGGTTCAGGGGGTCCAAAGTTATGGACCCTCAAAGGGGTAGCCCCATCTACTATTAGCTCCCATTGGAAACAGTGGGGGATGGGGACACCCCTTTTGGGATCCATAACTTTTGACCACCTAAACCAACCTTCACCAAACCTGGGTGGTATCAGCAGGAGACTCTCCGGATGAAACCACCTGGGTTTTCAAAAGGGTAGCCCCATCTACCATTAGCTCCTATTGGAAACAATGGGGGATGGGGCATCCCTTTTGGGGGTCCAAAACTTTGGACCCTCTGAACCAAACTTCACCAAACTTGGCTGGTACCATTAGGAGTGTCACCTGACAATAGCCTGAAATTTCAGTGCGGCTAGCCTAAAAACTGAGCCCCCTGTTGACCGACAAAATAAAAACACTAAAAATACCCGAAAAAATTAGAAATGAGCCCAAATTTTTCTGCGATCCCAATGGTGGGCGCCCGGGACATTTGTTTTAAAGGTTTTCAATATGTATTTTTAAAATCTGTTAACTGTTTTGGTAACCCTGATGGAACTGAAACACAAGGTATAAATTTTGTGAATAAATATAGGTAGTAAAGAGGAGGCTTCCAGACAACCTCAGATAGTTACTTTTTAGAAGTGCGAAATGCCACAAAAAATTGCAGAAATGTCAGGATGTGTTTGAAGGACAAAATCTCCATGTGCTTCAAGAAAAAGCTTTTGGGGAATTGTTGAGACATTACAGAAAGACTCTAGAACTGAGTTTGCAGCTGAAGGGTTCAAATAACTAATCAGAGGGTAGAGATTTGCATGTTCATAATATTGACAAATGACTGTAGAGTGATTATGTTAATCCGTGGATCATGACTGACAAGTGCTCATGCAGTATATGCTTGTTAATCACAACTTGCATGTTGTTTTTAAAAATTAAACCTTCAGAAGAACTTGTGCACAGGGAATTCATCAGTACACTGTGATTGTTAGCAACCCAGTGGAATTTTTTAAATAACTTTCACAGCGCCTCTGCAGTCTGATTGGATGACTCTTTCCTCTTATGCATAAAAGTATCATGCAGATATGTACGCCTCAGAATAAGAATTCTTATTTTATCAGTCACTTGTTATTGGTATTTCTTGATAAAAGTTTTCTGAGAAATCTTGGAGGTTACTTAGTACTCACAATTAATTGCATAGTCTCCCATTCATTTCTTCCTATCATTGTTCTTCCATTTCCCAACTCATTTTCCCTGCAGTCAGAATTTAGAATGTAAGATCTTGAAGAGAAGGGGCATAAGGACCCATTAGTTTGTTTTGTTTATGAAACTCTACCAAATATAATTTACAGCAGCTGCATTGGTTGCCAGTGGAATTCCAAATCAGGTTCAAGGCCCTGAGTTGTCTGGGACCATCGTATCTGTGGACCTGCATTACCCCATATTGCCTGCGGAGGATGCTTCGATCTTCCAATAAAAACCTCCTGGTGGTCCCTGGCCCCAGGGATGTGTGTTTGGCCTCAGCCAGAGCCAGGGCTTTTTCTGCCCTGGCTGCAGCCTGGTGGAACTCTCTGTCAGCTGCCACCAGGGGCGTACCGCCCAGGGGGTCATATGTCTGCAGCCATTTAGTACCGGGGGGGGGGCGGAAAATCACCCCCACACCCCTCCTCCAACCTCCCCCCCCCGGTCTACACACTGATTTCAAGATCTGGTGTAAAAAAAGTTGTTTGGTCGTGGTGGGGGAGGGCGGCCGCCCATATGGGGGAAAGCCCCCCCCCCCCGAAAACTCAGATTTTGCACCGGGCTACATTTTCCCTAGATATGTCTCTGGCTGCCACCAGGGCCCTGTGGGATCTTAACTGTTTTCGGAGACCCTGTTCCACCAGGCCTTTGGTTGAGGCCACTCATGTGTCCTGATGTCATCTGCCAGGCTCCCTATAACAACTTTGCGTCACTATGCGTTGTCCCTTTGATCTTGCCCATGCTCAAACAGTTTTAATGAGGGTTCATCCTCAAGCAGGGCCCAGTGGTTGGTCATAGGCTAAATTGTTGCCATCTTTAATTTTTAACTATAGCTATGGTTAGTGAATTTTATGTATTAGTAAAATTGTTTTAAAATGTTTTTATGCTGCCCTGAGTCTGACTTTGGTTGGGGAGGGCAGGTTATAAATTAAGTAAAATGAATAAATTCAATAATACAAACAGCGATGATTCTGTGTAATTAAGCTGCACCTTCCAATTATCCGGGAAAGCAGGACACCTAATAATACAAGAATAGTTGGATATCTCATAATATTAGAATACTATCTAGACTAGAGGATGAGAGAGCCAGCATGATGTAGTGGACACATCTGGGGCCGGGAGTGCGGCATTCTTTTGGGTGGTGTAAGTCCATTCAGGCTTTCTGGTAGTAGGGCTTGTTTGTTTTTGCTCCCTCCCCGCAATGCCAGAAAACTCTCTAGAAGTGGTGGAGCAGCTCTGCAGTAGCACACTCCTTGCCTGCCCGTGACTCTTTTAGTATGCGGCTTGTTCAAATGGTATATTCTGTATAAGAAAATGAATGTGTCATAACCCCGGACTATTTATGAGCCTAACACAGCCCATCACAAGCCATATATGGCAATGAACCAGGGATTCCATAAATCTACTGCTTTTTCTGCCTGCCTGCAAAAATCAGCACAAATATCAAATCATTGGCAGGCAACACTATGGGGCTGGGATTGCACATGGCTTGGTGGATTACACCATGTGCAGGCGTGATTTAGTATTTTCACACTGTATAAAAATCAGGGGCTGTGAGCCAGATTCAGCTTGGATGTAAGAAATCCAGTCTCTGTTCTGATCTAAATCTCAGTTGGTGTTCTTACGCAAATAACTCGTTTCAGCTGAGACTACGGTCCCCAGATTTTAAATGGTCTTTTGCTGTTATTGAAAGAAGAGTAGCAAACAGATAGAATAAAAAGATAGATTTCAGGGTAAACGTCCTTTACACCATCCCAGAAAAATTCTACATGCCTCTATTTAGTTAAAGCTAGGAGCAGGGTGAACAAAGAAAGTGGATTGGTAGCAAGGGCAGGATTCTTTCTGCATGGGATGATTCCTCATTCTGCTTTTATTACTGCAGCATATGCAGAGGTATTTGCAGTTGCAACAGCAGTGCCACATAGGGATATTCTCCATGATTCTCCTTTCACCTACCAGTACCCTCTGCCACTGGCAGACTTTTCCCTGCGGGGGCAGGAGAAAACAGGAGGGCTTGCTGAGGCTGGGGGGAGGAGGGGGGCTTTTGGTGCCCTGGAGCAGTGGCAGCAGAATGTCGCTGCCCTAGGGCGAGGGCAGGGGAGGACGGGAGGGCTTGCTAGGAGTGGGGGGAAAGCAAGGGGTTTTTTGAGCCCTGGAGCAGTGGTGGCAAGGCGTTGCTGCCTTGGGGTGGGGCGCGGTGAAAGGGCTAGGAGGGTTTACTGAGGGTGGGGAGAGGGCAAGGGGGCTTTTGGAGCCCCAGAGCAGCGGTGCAAGGTGTAGCATCCCTGGGTGCAAGGTGTTGCATCCCTGGGGCAGAGGCAGGAGGGGCCGGAAGGGCTTGCTGGGGGTGAGGGTGGGGCTTTTGGACACCCAGAGCAGCAGCGGCAATGTGCCACTGCTCCAGGGCAGGGATGGAATGTCTGACGATGAACCCTCTACTAATAAGGGAGCAGGAGGAGTCCTGCTCCCTTATTGATGGAGGGTTTCACTACTGATTTTAAAAAATGCTGGCAAAAAGCCTGCCACTGATAAGGGAGGAACTGTGGCTCAGTGGTAGTGCATCTGCTTGGTATGCAGAAGGTCGTAGGTTCAGTTCCCAATGTCTCCAGCTAAGGATCAGGTAGTAGGTGATATGAAAGACTTCTGCTTGGATCCCCGGAGAACTGCTGCTGCCTGAGCAGACAATATTGATTTTGATAGACCAAGGTTTTGCTTCAGTATAGGGCAGCTTCATGTGAGTGGTGTGTTTGTGGGGGAGAGTGGGACAGTAGGTGCAAAGAAAATAGGGAGGAATCTTGGCCTTTCCCCCAGGCTGCATTCAGCTCATGTTGAAGGTGTTTTGATTTCATCGTTTCCCATGAAGTGTGTCTGTGCTGCCCTCCTTCAAACAGAAATCACAATGTCATTTTTTTTGTTTTTTCCACACTTGCTCTCTAGTGAAAATGCTGCACCTCTCTAATATGATACTGACCACTCTCTCACACACAAAAACAAAAGCAAAAAAAAAAGGATAACACAATTAAGGGGAAAGGAGTGACATGGGGATATTGGGGGGGGGGGGGGAATGACATGAGCCGTTGGCTATGCCTTATATTATTTTTACCCCTTTCCCTTGGATGCACAAACGCTCAATATTATTTTCTTGACGATACAATTTCCTCTATTCGTGGTACATAGGAAGATTTCAGTGAAGTAAGTCAAAGCCATTCACTGAATGAATTATGCAGTTCCTCAAACCCTCTAAAAATAAACTGTGATAATGGGGGCAAAAGGCTAGTTAGCAAACAGTTCAGACGGTGACCTCATTTCCAAGTTCCTTGGTGACTAATGCTTCACATTCCATTACACTAAAAGGCTCCTGTTATTTGACTCAGGGAGGGGGCATCCCTGGGTTGCCATAAAGAAGTTTGGTTGACTGCGTTACTAAGTATGTGAAATTCAACACTCTCTTCTTCAACTGGCCATAATGCAGAGCCAAGTCCGCATACACTGAGGTGGGGCATTTGCTGGGCTTTGGGACAGAGAGGGCCACTGCCACTGACCACACACCTCCACTTCTGCCCATCCACCCTTGACTCACCTGTTTGCTTGCAAGCACTTGCCGTCCATACTCTCAGCTGTACACACTGTCCAGCATTATCAGGGGGGTATGTGTGAGTGAAGATGGTGAGAAAGCATGTGAGGGCATACATTGAGAATGCATAGGCATGTGGGTCAGACAGTGGGAAGGAAGCGAGTGATAGGAGCCTGGGGGTAGACAGAGGAGAGGGCTCCTCAGTACTGTTTGCCCAGGGGCCCCCAAGATCTGGAACCAGCCCTGCCATAATGTTTCCTATACGTGGCACATAGACACTCATATATGGAGACTCTGTGTTGATGGTTTTCTTGGTACTTTACCTCCCTGTATGTCTCCCTTTCCCTAAGTCTGGCTTTTGTGTGCTCCTAGACTAAGTACTATCTTCTTTCTCTGATACCAACCATACTCTTTATACGTCTTGTTGAAGGTTTTCATGGCCGGAATCACTGGGGTTGTTGAAGGTCTTGTTGAAGGTTTTCATGGCCGGAACCACACATTGTGTGGTTTTCGGGCTGTATGGCCGTGTTCTAGTAGCATTTTCGCGTGACATTTCACCTGCATCTGTGGCTGGCATCTTCAGAGGATCCCTTGTTAAACTTTATAAACTTAAAGTAGTAATAAGTGAAGATGTATCACATTACATAAAATTCTTATTTTGATCCCAGCCTGGGTTGTTCTGTTCATTAACTTTTTTTGGTCCTGATTCTTTGATATTGCTGTCCCATGTTTTAACAACCATTATTACAATCACATGTCACTGATGTTTGTCTTAGTGGGAAACACATTCCCACTGGTAGCTACTTTCTCTCCTGGCCAATTGGGATGAAATTCTTACTCACTGGATCCTTTACCCAAAGGATGATCCAACAAAGTTCAACCAGGTAGGAAAAGGATCTCTCTTCTACAGGCAATAAAAGCAAAATACATTTCTACATCTAACTTCATCCTCCTCATCTAACTCGTGATGAAATTCTCAGGGATAGATGAATAGCACCAGTAAAGAGTATTCTAGCTTCTATGTAACGGAAGCTAGCAATCTGCTTTCAGAAAAGACAGTGCACAAAAACGTCCATCACAGATGAAACTATGTGACATAAACGTGGGCTAAATGTAATGGATGGATAGTGTGTCTGTCAGGCACATATTTGCTGAGTTACCCTCTCCCATTGTTATCCTATCCCCTACTGCCCTTCCAAAATACACATTTTAGGACATCATGAGCAAGTGCAGAGTGGAGCCACAGATACCACAGCTCTGTCAGAAAAAAGGATTGCTCTGGCTTAGCTTGTGTTCACATCAGATATTGGCGTGGGCTTTTCAAGATGATCGGGGGTGTCATGAAAGTCTGCAGTCCCTAATGGGCTTTATTTTGACCCCCCCCCCTTGTACATTGTTTTACTCACATGTTTTAGAACTACATTCTCTTATGCTGGTTTGAGATTGTTAACCTTGTGTCTCAGTTATGTGGGAAAAATATAGGCTTTAAAATGTTTTAAAATCTATAAAAACATTTTAATGCTCATTTTTTGGCTTTGTATTTATGCATGCAACGGGCCCGTAAATGTTCCTGCAGTGGAAATAGTACTTTTTTCACTGTGATGTGACAGGGTTGGTATTGAGCTATATGATGCTAATGCACCCTCCATAAGGCAATGGAAAAGCTGGTAGCAGAGGCACATAGTGGCATCTCTACCTCATCTCTCTGACACTGATGTCCACAGAAGGCATAGTGACAGAACTCCGGAGGTGGGATCCAGCAGGTTCTCACCAGTTCCTGAGAGTGGGTTGCTAATTATTTGTGTGTGCCTCGCCTCCCCGAGAGGCATACGGCCTTTGAACGTGAAGGTTCCATATAGCAATTGCGACTAATAATGTAACTCCCTAAACTGGGTTAATCCCTTTCAGATACTGCAATTCATTGATTCTCAGCCTTTCATACCTTTTATCTCATCAGTCTCTATCAAAGAACCTGTGTGTTTCACCATTGCTGTGTTCAGATTTGTGAGTTGGGGCATTTTCTATAATGTGATGATGGTTTAGAAATGACCTGGTGCAAAAAATTTTTTTGGGGTCATGGTGGGATGGCTGCCCATGGGGGGGCATCCAACTCAGGTTTTGCCCAGGGCTCAGGTTTGCCTAGGTACGCCTCTGCCCCCTTTGCTGAGGGGGGCTGGCGAGGGAACCTGTTACTAAAATTTTTGGATCCCACCACTGCATAACTCTGTGTCCTAATGACATCAGCAGTAGTCACACAGAAGAAGCAATGCTGTTCAAAGTCACACACTTGTGAACCCCGCTGCTATAGCACAAGATTTGTCTGGATTGAACATATTGCACCTGTGCCTTGCTTTGCATTTCGTTTTCAGGCCCAATTCGAAGTGCCAGTCCTGACCTTTTAAAACTGTGAACAGTGTGGGGTTAGGGATTGGATGGAAACCTTATCCCATATGTACCCTCTTGGGTTACGAGACCTCCAGAGAGGGCTCTCTTTTGCAGTTCTCTTCTGAGGTAAAATTAGCTGAGGAAAGGAGAAAAGCTTTCTGTGTGGAGACAACCCCCTTCCTTCTGCAACTCTTTGCTGAAGGGAGCTAGTATTGCGTGTTATTCATGGGCTTTTCAAAGGCTGGTCAAGGTGGTGTTTAAAAGGGACACTGGCCTGTGAAGGGGGGCTCTCGGAACATCTCTGGTTTTGCTGCATTGCCCCCTGCCCTATGTTTATGTGTATTATTATTGTATTTGTGTGTTTGCGTGGTTCTTATTTTTCAGCTACTGTGGAAGTCCATGGTTGGCTAGTGTATTGAAGTACAATCTAAAAAATCAGATCAAAATAATTAAAATTGAAACCTTTATTGTGCTTAATTCATGAACGATACCTCAGCAACCCATGAAATCTGGAGAGGAAATTGGACTAGGTTACACTGTTTTGTTTGGTATTGGCCCTGATTCTAAGTAACTGCTCTCATCTCAGTCCTTCCATTTTTTTTCCAACCTCTGAATCTTTCATTTACAAAAAGCCATCATAATTCAAATCCAAAAGGCACAAAGTATCATGCCTGCTGGACCTTTAGGATACATCTTTTTTAAAACTGTCATATTAACGTTTCCAGGGTTACAAAGTTCGTATTTGATTATCAGAATCAAATATAAACTTGTCACAGTTTTGACAAATGTCTACCAACTTTAGAAAGGGGGGCATCCAGTCTCCAACAGCCATTAATGGCAAGTTGCCCATTCGTATCCTTACATAAAAATTACAGTGTTTTGTAATAAATCACTGAACTACAATGTGTAGTCCTTGAGAGCTCCTCCCTCCCAATGGATTGTTCAGGCAAGGCCTTTTATCTGCATACTCAGGGAACATAATTAAGGTTATGAACTACCACATGACTAAAAAGGCATCTTTTTCAGTTTTTCTAACCAAGCATGAACAGTGCAAAGTTGGCCTTGGCTGAACGCATTTAGATAACTCTCTGAGGAACGGATGAGTCATTCTTCTTTATATGTGAATTAGTGTTCTTGTATTCCATAATCTGTGTTAAAACCCTTCACTTTCAGTTGAAGGCTTGCTGGTTTTTTTTTTTTTTTGAAAAAGCTGCTTTTCATAAGCTTTAAAGTTGTACATGGGCTATAATGTGTTATGAGCTCTCTGCTGGAGAATTTGCAAAGTAGGTGGCAGTTCAATCTTTCCAGGCACACAAGCATCATAAAATTTTTACTTCACTGGGGATCAGTGGCGTACCTGCCAGAGGAACATGGGGCAATGCATGTCCCTGGGTGCCACCTATCTGGTCATGTGGGGGGTGCAAAATCGCCCCCCACACACCGAAGCCTTCTGTGGGCCTGCCGGGCACCCCTTGGCCCGGCCCCGCAAGAGGAAGAGGCCAAAGACCAGGCAGGGAGGTGGCTGACAGTAGGCACAGACCCGCCACTGGCTGCTGCCGCCCACCATCCAACCTCCATTTGTGCCTGCGGCCAGGTGCCTCTCTGCTGCCTCATATTTGGCCTCTTCCTCTTGTGTGGCCAAATTGAGGGGAACTTCGGCAGACTTGTGGAAGGCTCCTGGCCTGTCGCTGGCTGCGGGGGGGGTGGGGGTGGGGGCACCCGCACTACTCCAAGTGCCCCGAGGAGGAGGGTGTGGGGGGCACACGGAGCAGTTGTTGTCCCTGGGTGCCATTCCCCCCCGAAATGTCTCTGCTGGGGATCAAATCAGAAGGCCAGCATTTTTCAATGGAGTGTTTAGAAACTGACGAGTGCTAGAAGATATTTTGAGTGAGAATCAAAGAACTCATCACATGATCAAGTAGTATACAACTTAGAGATTAGAGATGTGCTATGCCACTTTTGAACATATTCCTAATCAGACAAACAAACAAAAAGAAATCAGATACTTGTTGTAACAGGCCCTTTCTTATATGGAGGGAACCCACACTGCCAATTTGATGAATTTGGGGAATCTCCTTGGTTTTGTGATATGAGTCTTCCCCTCAGTTGCAAGATGTTCTTAGGGAAGCAAATTTAAAGGCTCTGGGACACCATTAAGAGTTAAGTTTTGTACTGAGCACGAAGATTACAGAGATTACTCAAGCAGGAGGTTTAATAAAACAACAAAGAAATTTATTTTTTCGTGAGGAATTCTCTTTAAAACTTGTAGTTACCGGATTTTCTTATCAGGCCTCATATTCTCCCAGAAGTACAGCTAAACCACTCTGCCAGTCTAGCAGGAAGAGCTACATGCAAAGCTGTCTAATCAAAATTGTCTGATCACTTGCTGGGACAATTAATTTCCCTCTGTTCTCTATCTGCTCTCCTTCAGGAAGCTCTCAACCACGCTCTGGAATGCGACTGGGTGCTGGTGCAGAACTCCCACGGGCTCAGATGTCAAAACAGCCAAGTGACTGTTTTACCTCACAGTGATAGGACAGGCTGTGGTTCATCACATTAATTTTTTTTAAAAACATGGTGAAGTTGAAATGTAATAAAGAGCTCCCTTGGGTCAGTTCACATATGAACTTGCATCAACTGATGACTCAAAGTGTGAGATTTGCCTGTACTAATAAATACTGTGTTAGAGATGAGATTAAATATTGCCAGAATGTTTGATTTGTGATAGCTCCTCCACACATGGAAGTCTTCGCTAACACCCTTTGAATGATGCTGGGGCGGACCTTTATCTGGCTATGCCTCATGCCTGCCGCTACAATATGCTTCTTAGTCTGAAATAGACTTGACATCCCTTTTCGTCTTCAGTAGGGTTGACTCTAATGTCATCTTTCTTGTGTACATCTGAAGTACCATCTGCCTACCTATATGTGATAGCAAGATCTTCAACCTCCAAATTGGAATTGGCTTCCTTTTTTTTTCTATTGGTAATAGATGTTTTGGAAGTTTATTAGAAAGTTGTATTTCTATATGTGTTGAAGTCACAAGCAGGGGCGTATCTACAGAAAATGGCTCCCAGGGCAAGCACTGAAATTGAACCCCCCCCCCCCCAAAATCCAACAGGTCTTCCCCATCTTGGAACTAGCTCTCCAGTGGCCAGGTCTACTGTTGCTTTCAAGCATGGTTAACACCTCTCTGGTGGGCTGGTCTAGCTGCCATTAAGCAGTATTGGTAGACCTGGCCTTTTGGAGGTCAGGTCTACCCATTACTTTCAACTGTAGGTAGACCAGGCAAGTAGACCAGCCCTCCAAACAATGGTGGCATCCTACTTTGCAAAGGGGTGCCCCTAGGCAAGAAGCACCTGGAATGCAGGCCCTGGCTTGCCCCACCCTAATTATGCCAGTGGTCACAACTCTGGGATGAGTATCATTGGGTGACCTGTAAACTTACTATCTCAGAATAAGAGCAGTGTCACAGAATAAAGGAGGACGAGATCTTTCAATATGATATTGCATGTTTATGCCCTGTTCCTTCTCCTCTGAACTGTTTTGCTCGCTAAGGTGGGTGAGGCACTATTGGAATGTAAGGATAATTCCCTGAGTTTGGCTCATTTGACATCCTTTAGCTGAGGGAAATCCTTCAGAATGGCTGTTTTCCACAGGAACTGCACAGAAGAAAACTATAGTAAGGCAACCTGTATATGTAGCCTTAGGACGGTCAACTCCAGATAAGGGAATTAGTGGAGGTTTGGAGGTTGAAGCCGAGAGTGTGGAGCTTGGGAAGGTAGAATTCAGTGGAGTGTAATGCCATAGCATTCACCCTTCAAAGCATCCACTTTCTCAAGGGGAACTGATCTCTGTTGCCTGGAGATCAGTTGTAATTTTGGGGGATCTTTAGGCCCCAACTGGAGGTTGGCAACCCTACTTGCAGTACAATGGCACACTGGCAGCCATGACACCAATTATCTGTCTCTGCATGACTGCAACTTTCAGAGATTAATTGACGAGCAGTTGCTAGCATTTTGTATTGCTCAGTCAAAAGACTGCCCAACAGCTACGTTTGATACAAAGATATTCTTATATTATGGTACTTGGCATGTTGTGCCCTGCATCTCTAACATTTAGAACATCAAGTGTGAGGGATATGCTTCTCCAATAATGCTGTACCATGGGAAGGAGGACATGGACTAAATATTAGATCAAGGCCTGTCCAATTTGCAGGCCTTGTTCACAGCCAGGGAGAACACCTCAGGGTTTTTTGTTTTTGTTGCTTCTCCAGAGTTGTTGTGGTTGTTGTTGGATTTATCTTTAAATATTCTCGCACTTACAAAGGGGCAGGAATGGGTTTGTGATTTTTCTCAGTCTCCCCCTTCCATAGAGATTTTTGAAGGAAGGAAGGAAGGAAGGAAGGAAGGAAGGAAGGAAGGAAGGAAGGAAGGAAGGTAGGTAGGTAGGTAGGTAGGTAGGTAGGTAGGTAGGTAGGTATCAGTATCTGAAAGGGCCTAAAAAAAGTTTTGGGTAATAATATACCGGTAATTGCTGAAATTGCTAACATTTGACTGGTTGAAATAAATTGTAGTGGGTTGCGTTAATTGACATCTCCAAAGCTTTGTGGGTTTGGGGACTCTTCGGGAAACGTGGTGAATACTGTGGAATCCATAAGCATGTTTGTACATACTTATGTGCTGTCAAGTTTCAACTGAAATATGGCGACTCCAGCAAGGAGCTTTCAAGGCAAGTGAGAAGCAGAAGTGGTTGCCATTGTCTTCCTCTTCCTTGATGATCTCCCATCCAAGCACTGACCCTGTTTAGGTTCCAAGATCTGAAAAGACTGGGCTCTGCCTTCCCACTCCTATAAGTGTGAACAATTGGTTGTATTTGGAGTGGATGTGAAAGTACTCTGGATGTGGCAGGAGGTGTGTTTCCTTTGTTGAGATGAGGAAAACTTAAATTCTCCACTCAGCTTTCCCTTTCCCTTCATAATTTCCAGTTCTTCCCGTATTTACTTTAACTTCTCATAAGGAGGATATCCTCTCCTTCTGTTGATGGTGCAAAGACACACAGAGCCAAGCTGCAAGCTCAGATGCCCTTCATTCTTTAATCTGCACCTACTGTCCAGACTTTGTGAGAAGAGAATTAAGCTGGCCTCTCCCCATACTTGCCAATCACATTATTGCTACCACTAGAACCAGTCCATGCTCCCATTGCCTTTTGTATGCCTCAGAGCTAGCTGAGGAAATGGCGTGTGTAGTAGAGACCTGAGGACAGAGAAACTCAATTGAAAAAGAATGGGTAACTGCAAAAGCAAAGGGAAAAGGAGCAAATGTGAATGGAAATAGAGAAGAACGATCTTAAAAGGGATGGGAAGTGTGAGAAAGAGTCAGGAAGCTGGGCAACAGGGGAAGCAAGCAGGCAGAGAGAAACATAACTGGCAGGGGCCTTGGCATCTACTGTTGCTATGTGGAGGATCGCTCTCTTTTAGTAAGATAGTACAACATCTAATTTGGGCAAAGTAGTGCATCTTCCTAATGACTATATTTACGGAATTGTGTGGGACACTAGAATTAATGAGCCTGCTTCGATTGTCCTCATTAAGGATTTAAAACTTAAGAATATCCTTGTGTCTGAATGGCTCACATCAGTATTATTTTCCTTTCAATGGTCTAGTATGGAGAACAATTTTGTATTTATTCAGGAATGCGTTCTGTGTTTATATCATTTAAATTGCACAAATATGTAGTGCTAAATGCACCATTAAAACTGAATAAAGTACTCAGAAGTTAAAAAAAAAGATCGCTTGGTAAATACAGAGTCTATGACTTTGTCAGCTTTATGCCAGCAATAGAATATTGTCACATGCTGTGGAGCACACAAGTCTCTTCCAGAGAGAAGAGGTCAAGTCAAAGCAGATGAAGAGAGCGAAATGAAAATCACAGATTGGCATGCACGCTGCAGTTTGGATTACGGCATTTCCCACACAAAATACTTACAATGTTTTCAGGCTGAAAATAAAATGCGTCCTCCACAGAGTTCTGCATTATTCCCGGCCCTCTTTTGGTTTTGGAAACATTTCCAAAACACTTTTTCTCTGTTGTTTCTGAAAACCCTTTTACAATGATTCTTTTCGCTGAAATGTTTCCAAGCCAGCCTCCTTCACAGTGCAATCACATTTAAAACGTTTTCTTTCCATCTGCCATTTTCCATGCCTCTATGCCAGGGGTGGGCAATTATTTTTTCCATGGGGCCGCATAAGAAACAGAAAATATTGTGGAGGGCCGGGCCAAAAGGCTGAACTCAATTCTGCATAATAGGGGCTGATAAGTGACAGACAGGTGCACAGATCAACTTGGAATCAGTGGCAACAGTTCTGCATACAACACTATTTGGCACAAAGAATCACAGGCTTAACCTACCTGCATAGTTGTCCACTGTGACAATCAAGCAAGTGGGGAGACTTAAGTCCCTTGACCTACTTTTTTCATCGACTGGTGCTTTTGAAAGCCCCGCAGAAGCCGGTTGCCTTGGTTGCCGACTTCTGCGGGGCTTTCAAAGGCGCCTCACTCCCCAGCAAGGCAGGGGGGCCAGTCAGGGTCATCCGGCGGGCCAGATGTGGCCCACGGGCTGTATAATACCCAGGTCTGCTCTATGCCATTGCCTAACTTCCTCCTCAGCACCATTTTTTCATATCCATGGGTTCACTCTTTCCCTCCTCACTTTGCTATTTTTGTCATTTTGTGTATGTGTGTGGGGTTTTTGGTTGTTGTTTGCTTGAATCAGCGAAGCATTGTTTGAATGAATAAACAAAACATTTTTTAAAATTCCCTCACAGTAACCATGAAAAATTTGGAGGAGGTGAGTGCGGGCAAACATCATGGTAAAGGGGGGGGGGGGGTTTACAAAAAAGTTCTGAAAATATTCTAGGTGACTTCTACAGAAAAGGCCTAGCTTTGTTATTTGCCTGGCCTCCGCTTTGCTGAGGGAATGGAGGGTGGGGGTGTCTTCCATTCCCTAGCTCTTGCTCAGTGGAGCACTAAGAGAAAACTTGGGGGGATGATGCCACCACACTAAGCAATGCTCTGAGAATTTCCCCAATCTCTATGGTCTTTACCATGGAGATTGGGAGAATTTCTACAGCAGTGCTTCACATGCTGATGCTTTATTTTATTCTGGTTTATCTATAAATGTTTTCTAAGCTGCCTTGAATAACAAGGAAAGGTAGGATATGACTGTTAATAAATATGTAACCTTTGGGCCTTCACCCAGAAGAGACGTTACCTGGCTGCAAATCACTCCCCTTGACCTGGGTCCAAAAGCTTCCTGATTTGCCAGGTGCAGACCAGGCCACCTAGAAAACAGGCTGGTGGATGGGTGTGAATGGAAATAGGCAGTGGTACTCCTAGAGTTGCCAGCTCTGGCTTGGGAAACACCTGGAGATTTTGAGAATGGAACCTGGGAATGGTAGGGTTGGGAAGGGGAGCGAGCTCAGGAAGGTATAATGCCATAGAGGCCAACTTCCAAAACAGCCATTTCCTCCAGGATCTTGATTGTCTTAGGATCTATTGTAATAGTGGGAGATCTCCAGACACCACCTGGAAGTTGCCAACCCTTGGTACTAGTGAGACTGTGTTTTTTTTTTTTTTGAGAAGTTGAAGAAAAATCAAAAGGAAGATTTCCAAGAACACTAACAGCCCAATCCAAAGTGCTCTGGCAGCCAGGGATGGCACCCTTGCTGATTCACTGAATGCTGAAGCTGTATGCTGATTTACTTAACTAAGGTCGAATCCCCACTACCGTCTTAGCCAGGTTTCAGAACACAAACTAACTAGGTTTGAGGGATGACCTCCCCATTGCTTGCGTGGCAGATTCCGTTTCTGGCGCTCATTCTCCCCGTTAATCCGTGTTCTGGCAGGACCTGGTTGCAAGTGGCATAGACCCCATTAACACGGTTCAGAGCTGATCCGAGGGGAGGGATGAGGGTTGAAACTCTGACTCATTTCCCACCCTGGAGTGTGACGCAGAATTTGGGCAACCAATCAGCACTGCGATGCACGTGCAGCCTTTCCTTGGTTTCATTTCCACTTTTGCGATCAGCCAGCAGAAGGGGGGCTGCAAGAATGTTAAACAGTCAAACTGGAATCTTGAAATTGCTAAATGATTTACAGAGGGTGAACGATTAACTGTTTGCACAGTTAAACAGTTAAATGTTAAACTTTTACATGCTGGGGTTTTTTTGTACTCATGCCCCTACAATGTAACGCAAGCTTCCGCAGTGGGAAAAGGTCCCGCCCCCATCAAGGCACGCCAGCCAATCAGGGGAGACCCACCAAGTGAGCTTAGCCTGGTGGTGGGGATTAAGCTAAGAGAGTTCTGCAAACCGGATGTGTCTGCTGCTGTGCTCGCAAAGCTATGTGGGAGTGGAGAAACTCTGATGAAGGGGACACGGTTTCACAAATCGAACAGGTTTTGGATCTGCAGTGCAAATTCTCGGAAGGGGGGGATTTGACCTAAAACATACAAGAATAGAATTCACCCTGCATGTACGGCACTAAGTATTTCACCTGAACGCACTGAAGAAATTACTGTTGAAAACGTGGACCAGCGCCAAGCAACGCTGCTCTCTGCTTAATGTGGCTGCTGTCGGTGGTGTCTTCATCCAATTTGCTGGAGCTGCTGCTGCTCTACCACCAAGCGATTCACTTTAATACTTTTTTTGACTCATTGAACATTGGTGATAACAATTGACTCTCTCAGTTTATTGGAACGAAATATGAATGTTACAGGTTTTGCCCATGTACAATGTTTATGAGATCTTATACAATGTTTATGAGAATTTGTTACTAAGTACTGTCCCATTACGCTTCTTAGGTTGCCTAAGTGCCCTCATTGTATGTTTTGTTATTACATTTATATCCAGTTGAATATTACTTATAATATAATCACAATATATCTTTATGAAGGGTGTATGACTTATCTATTGACTTTATACTCGAAGTAATTGCATATACCAATTAGTTCACTGCCTTGTGTCTCTATATATACAGCCCATGCTTCTTAGGCTTGGCTGGCCTCAGATTTTCTAGTATTGGTTTGACTGTATATATTTGCTGATCCTCTGCCTCCAGAGGACTTCAAGGTGGTGCAGGGAGGCAGTAAAAAAGAAGCCCAGCCACCTGGAAAACTTCCTATAAGACCGAACAGAGATGTGTAAGTCCATGACTTGGGCTACAGCATTCCCAACTCAAGGTTGTTGTTGTTGTTGTTAATCTGATTTAATAGTTCCTGGATGGAAGTCAATTAAAGTTGTTTCTACTCCTGGGCATACTCCAATCTGACCTTCCCTCTGCACCAGCATCCGTGTGAACCCCAATGCAGCTCAGTGGCAATGCCTACTTCCAAGTTTCACTGCTGCAGAGCTGTGGGGCACCAGGATGCTGGTGTCTTTGCCCTCTCCGCTGGCAGGAATGCCCCTTATGCTGGCAGAGGGGGCAAACGTGTTGGCGCAACCCAGCGCTACTCTCATAGCCTATCCGCCCCTTCCCATGTGGATTGGGTTGCCCAGAGCAAATATCTCCCCCTAAAAAAGACAATACATGGGCTGGGCAATTAGAAATTAAACAATCAAGATGGCTGATTGCTATTGGAGTTTATATATGTTATACCCCCCTTCCTCCATGCTCCCCTCCTCCGTTTTAATCTCTCAACACTGTAAGGTAGGTTAGGTTTGTTGCACATTGAAGGAGGGAGGCTGCATTGGGAATAAGGCCCACACAAGGCTTGTTGCCTTAGAAAAGAAATGGCTGCACTTTATCATCAAAGAAATCCATACTGTTATAGCCTAAATGAGCATTCTATCTATTTTTCTGCCCAAAAGATGGAGAGAGAGATATTGAAAGTACATCTTTTCCTTGTGGAGAGGGCAATGAGGCGACCAGAAGAAAGAAAGTTCCTGAGAATAGCAATTTAGTTTATTTTATGTTATTTATTGAAAGATTTTTATATGAAAAAAACCAAACAAAAAAAACCCCAAGGGCTACAAGAAAAGAGATAGAAGACAGGGGAAAATAACACAAAAGGCAAATAAAAAGATACATCTACACCCTTTGCAAAGCTGGGATCCTGGCTTGGCAAAGTGGGGGGAGACAGCAGAGTGCCTGTGAAGATGGGGAGTTCCCTCCATTTCCATAGGCACCCCATGCTGTCTTTCCCCCATCTCACTTGCCAACCCCCCCCAAGGCTTTGGGAAGTAGGGTAGGGAGGGCAATCCTGCATGCAGGACAGTTTGCCCTGTCCGGCAGGCAGGTTTGTGCTGTCTCTCCCCTGCCACACTTGCTTTCCAAGGCCCCCAGGCTTGCTCCTGGGTTGGGGGAAGGCAGGTGGGGGATCGGCTGGAACGTGAAGGATGCATTTCTAACCAATGGGCGCACAGACATGTCCACTGGTTGGAAGTGAGTTGTTGACTCATGTTCCATCTTTAGCCAATTAAATCTAAAGATTTGTCTATCAGAAACAGTTTAGCCTAAAAATGACATCCCTGACAAACAAAGGCTAATAGTATCACTGGTGGGTGATGATTCCTTTGTTAATTTTTTTTTATGCTGTCAAGTCACACCTGACTTATAGTGATCCCTGCTGGACTTTTCAAGGCAGGAGACATCCAGAAGTGGTTTGCCATTGCCTGCCTCCATACAGAGGTGGAGCTGCAATGGGGACATCTGGGGCAGCTCGCCCGGGTGCTGCCATTGCAGTCACATGTTGGGGGCAGAACGGGGCATTTCGGGGATGTTTCTTGGTGTTTTGGGGGCAGAGTGGGGCGGGGGTGGGAGGGGGCGCAAGGGCAATTTATGTTCCAGGTGTAGTTTCCCCTCCCTTTGTCACTGCCTCCACGTCATGACCCTGGTATTTTTTAGAGCTCTCCCATCCAAATACTAGCCAGGGTTAACCCTCCTTAGCTTCTGATATATGATGAGATCAGTCTGACTTGGGCAATCCAGGTTAGGCCATTATGTTAATAGTGCATCATAACTGGCTGATATTTTCTCCATGGATATTTAAGAGACAATATTTAAGAGACAATCCTTCTTTCCATGTACTGTCCAGAACTTGACCAATTCCAGATGAGGGGAATGGCAGTTGTGTGTGTTTGAAGCCAACAGAGAGCAGCTGTGAAGTTGGGCCAAAGTACAAATCCAGGTTTTTAATGAGTTGGGTCCAGGTTTCTGCAGGCACATAGCAGCTGTGGGACCTGGGGATCACCTGAAATAACAGCTCATCTCCAGGCTGCAGAGATAAGTTCCTTTGGAGAAAATGGATGCTTTGGAGGGTGAACTCTGTGACATTTAACCCCATTGAGATATCTAACCTCCCTAGACTCCACCCCTGAATCTTGAGGGGTTTCCCAACGTGAATCTGGCAGCTCTACCCCCGCCCCCCCATCTCCTTCTGGTGGTCGGGGGCCTGGAAACCCTATCATGAGCTACCGGTAGCTTGCTGGCTGCTTCAGAGTAGCTCATGCATCCTCTAGAAGTGTCAGGAAAAGATCAGAAAAAAGATCTGCTCTAGGCTTTCCCTTTACAACTTTTATTTCGCAGGATATTGTTCTGCCCTATTTTGCTGACAGTTTCATTTCTGGTGCTCTTTGCAGTCCATGTTCAGTTTCTAGGACAGAAATTTTTTGGGAATTATCCTGGAGGGTTGAGTTAGTGGAGTTTTTTCATTATTTAGAAAAATCTCTCATTAAAGAAAAATTGAGTGACCCCATGATTCAGAGATATGCATATGTGCATATCAATGCATATATATGTACATATTCCCACAAAGCCTGTGCCTATGAAAAGAGCAATTTTGCAATACATGAATCAAATTCATGATTAGTTGCTTATTAAAGGGGAGGGCGGTCTAAAAATGAAATAAATGAAATAAAATAAATGAAAATTATCTAGAATGTTTTCCATCCTATACCAAGCAGATTTACATTCAGAATACATATTATAAGCATATTTCTATATCTGTCACAGACCAGTACATATCATCTTTAATAATTTTTTCAAATTATTGAAATCACTAACTACCAGTCTTGTTTACCCATTCAACAACCTGAAGATGCATGGTTCCCATTTTGAACTGAGGCCAAGAAGAAGTTTCCATTTTGAACTGAGGCCAAGAAGAAGTAATCTATGGGGGCGGTGGGGAGTTAGTGAGCTTATCACTGAATATGGCTCCAATCTAAGAATATCAGTCTATTTCCAGGAATACACTCTAAGAAGTTCTTTCAAATTGTGGGGAATGGCCCAAGGTGATCTGCATGACAGTTTGTGAATTTAAAGGACTGGTCTACTTCATCCTGGCATTGAACAGTTATCCTGAATGTTTGTTGCATACTTTCTTTTGAAGAGTGGCCTCTGCTGGGAAGGGGTCACATGGATTGAAAAAACATTTAGAAAACAAACCGGCCCTACTGTTTCAATGACTGACAGCTTCAAGAAGAGATTAAAACTCAACAACACAGGAATATATAAAGAAAGGGAGATCAAACACACAAACAATATAAGAGAATCATTTTAGAAAAACCAAATACAGTAGTGCATGGGGAATGTGGGTGAATGTTATCCATCTCTACTTGGAATATAAAACTGGGATAACTTTATTTAAGAGTCGGTGGTTTGGGTAACCTTCTTTTAGAAGTAATTCTGGAAGTTGAATGGAAAACTCTTTTTATTTTCAGCTACAAGTGCATTGTGAGTGGAGAGGAAAGCAATGCAGGCTTCTTAAATGCCAGACACCATAGGCTTTCAGTGCAGAGGCGGAGGGCCTCATCCATTTTCACAGTGTGGACTGCATTTTAATCGAGGGATTGAGTCATAAGGCACCTCCCACTCCCCATTCACAATTGTCAATACGATACTGTGAAGTCTAGCAATTTCATAGCATCTCTTGGCAACAGATGTTTCTTTACATTTCAGGAGTCCGTCTTAGTAGTTTTGAACACACAATAACAGCTAAAAGCAGGGGAAAAAGCTAGTCAGCATGTGCCCAGTGCATTTCTGTAGCCCATCAATAAGCGTGCGACCATTCTAGAACCTCCATTCTAAAAAGACTTGCACACTTATAGAATCATAGAATTGGAAGAGACAAGAAGGGCCATCAAGTCCAACCCACTGCCATGCAGGAATAGACAATCCAAGCACCCTTGACAGATGGCTACCCTGCCGCTGCTTAAAAACCTCCAAAGGAGACTCCACTCTGCCCCCCAACCCAGAAAGTACATTCCACTGTTGAACAACCTTTACTGTCAGGAAGGTCTTCCTAATGTTTAGATGGGATCTCTTTTCCTGCACCTTGAATCCATTACTCCATACCCTAGTCTCTGGAGCAGCAGAAAACAAGCTTGCTCCATCTTATACAAAATCAGATGGCGAGAATGGCAATCTAGTTTATGTTGCGAGGGTGGTCATGGTGGCATAACAGCATCAGATTTAATATAAATCAACCCACCAGTTGGAATATAGGGGATATATAGGGGATTGCACTTTACACACATCCATAAGCTGACAAGAGTTTCTATAGACTCACTTTCTTCTCACCCTTCAGTGCTGAACACCTTCTCCCCGCCCCCCCCCCTTCCCCCAGGATAGACTGCCAAAGGCAGAAGAAGATGATAAGTAAACAGTGAGGAAATAAGCTAGACATGCTTTTATACATGCAGGGTAATGCACTCTCAATTTTCTTAATTAGTTAATTAAACTGTTTAAACCCTGCCTTTCTTCTTTGTTCAAGGCAGCTTTCAGTAATACTAACCCCTGCTGTAAACAAAGATGAAATAACAAGTCCCCAATCACACACACACCCTTGAAAGACAGTTGCTATTCATATCACTCAAAAGTCTTGGCGAACAGGAAGACCTTGCAGCGTCTCCTAAAGGTCTCCAAGGAGGAAGCCCATTCTACAGAGCTCCGATGGAAATGGCCCTGGCCTTGGTTGATGCCAGACAGGCCACCTCAGGTAGTGGGATAGCCAACAGATGGCTGCTGCCTGATGGCCATAGTTCAGTGGTGGAGAACCTTTTTGAGACCGAGTGCCCAAATTGCAACCCAAACCCCACTTATTTATCGCAAAGTGCCAACCCAGCAATTTAACCTGAATGCTGAGGTTTTAGTTTAGAAAAAAACAGTTGGCTCCCTCTTCCTCTGCCCCACCTGCCCAAGTAGGGGCCAGCCTGCTCTAGTCTCCAGCAAGTCTCGTGTGCACCGCTCTGTGCCTCTCTAGCATCTCTGCCTCCTCTGCGCCCCCCTCCCTTGAGCAGCAGCCACCCAGAGCACAAGCACCAGGCCCGCCAGCCAAGTCCTTCCTGCTCGCCGCGGTGCGCGCCCGTTGTGCTCAGTGGCCCAGGGCAGCCTAGATGTGTATGTGGGGGTGGGGTGGGTGGGGGTGATTTTCCGCCCCCCACATGACAAACTGTGTGTGCGAGTGCCCACAGAGAGGGCTCCGAGTGCCACCTGTGGCACCCGTGCCATAGGTTCGCCATCACTGCCATAGTTGGTGCATGGGGATATATGGAAAGAGACAGTTCTGTGTTTCACACAGGACAATCTAGTGGCAAATGGCTGCTTGTAGTGCACTGAGAGTATATTATGCAACTATGTGTGAAAACTAAGGTTGCCAGCTCTGGGTTAGGAAACACCTGGAGATTTGGGGTGGAGGTGTGGAGCATGAGGAGTTCACCTTCCGTACCGGCCATTTCCCCAGGTGAACTGATCTTTGTTGGCTGGATAATAATTGGAATTCTAGAGATCTCCAGCCACCACCTGGAGTTTGGCAACCATAGTGAAAGCAACTAGAGAGACTGGACTTCTTGCTGGGCAAGGATATATTGCCACTTACTGGTATATTAAATTATGTTAATTTAATAGGAGCCTGCGGTGCCATCTTGAGCACAGCTACACCCTTTAAAGTCCATTCATCAAATATATTAGAAGTTCTAATCAACAAGAAGGAGACAGGAAACAAAGTTGTGGCATGAATTAAAGTCATAGGACTTTAAAAAAAATGATTGAGTGAAAAACAGATTTTATTCTCTGAGCTTCTTTTAATTCTATCATATCTGAAGCCAGTTCTTGCTAGAGTTTGGTAATTTATAATGGAACCACTTTTGCTATTGTGCTATTATTCTCTTTTTTTTTTAAAAAAAGCAAACTATATGGTGGCTTCAGATATTTATTGATTTATTGGAGTTATTTGGAACACTTCTATGCTACCTCTCCAGAGAACCTGCTTGAATAATTAAAACTACACCACAATAACATTGCTATTATTATGCACTACAAAGCGACAAGTGGAAATGAATTCCTTGAAAACAATGGGAATATGTGCCACCTAGTGTTGTATTCATGGTATTGGAATAAAGAATTCTTTACTGTTCTCCAAGGCTACATTGCAGGGATGCTTAGATTTTTAAAAAAATCATTTTGTAATAATAAAATCAGTTGGCAGTTTTCAAACTGATGATTTGTGAATAATTCTGTTTTGTTTGGAGGCAAGCTGACTGCCTTTACGTCATTCTTGCACAGCTTGTGACCTGGAAAGATGATGAACATATCCGCTAGGTCTCCGATCCAAATACTTGCCCAGGTCACCCCTGCTTAGTGTCTGAGATCTGGGCATTTGGGTACACAATAGGGTTGCATTCCCCCCAACCCCAGGAGAAGTTACAAGATCAGGAGTACAGATCAGTTCACAGGAATTAAGAGAGGAATCTTAAACAGGTGTACTCAGATACTACATTCAGTTTTTCCTGCTATTAATGAACAGGTAGATGGCCTTACCTAGCAGTGGTGGCATTTCTTAACTTTTGATTGCTACTTTTCTTTTCTTTTTTGCAATGTGCCCAGGCCTTTGACAGTTGGAATTCTGCCTTAAATGGAGATTTTTCTGCAATGTTGCCAACACCAGGCTGGCAAATTCCTGGAGGTTTGCGGTTGGAACCTGGGGAAAACAAGGATCTCAGTGAGTTATAATGACATCGAGTTCACTCTCTCTAAAGCACCCATTTTCTCCAGGGGAATTTACTTATGTGGTCTGGAGATAAATTGTACTTCCAGGAGATGTCCAGGCACCACCTGGAGGTTGGCAAACCAATTTCCACTGCAGAGCAATGATGATAAACATTTTTTTTTTTGATAAAGCAGTTAGCCTAGAAAGTAATGTGGCATCTCAGTCCTATGTCCATTTATCTGAGAAAACCCTTTAGGACTTCTCAGTTAACAGGACTGACCTGTGTAGATCAAATTAGTCAGTTACCATGCATACATACCCAAAACACAAAACTAAAATGCAAAGTCCAGAGCTAATGTAACAAATCGTTAAGGTAAATTTCTCCAAAGTCCACTGGGCTTCTCCAAAGTCCACCCAGTTTCTTTCACAACATATCTCACAGAGTTGTTGTGAGGACAAAACAGGGGTGTGTGAGAAACACCCATGGCAGTCTTTAAAGGGTGGAATTAAAAATGTATAGGCAGAACTTCTAATAACCAGAACTTCTAATTGAGCTCATTCATAAGTACTTTGGGAGGGAGAAAACTCCAGAGGAGGTACCTAAAAAAATTGTCTCAGGTCTTTGAGGAAGTCAGCAATGGAATCATCCTCGAGCTCACCCTGAATCTCAGTTGGCATCCTGCAGCACGGAGCAGGTGGGCGGGGCGAAGCCGGCTTTTCTGGCCAGTCCGACGTGTTGCGCCTTCCGTAGTCATGGCGACGGGAGCAACGGGTGGTGGCAAACTAAGCGGGCAGCATGTATGACCGGGCTCCTCGCGCTTTGGCTACGCCTTTAGGCTGCACCAGCTCCCTCCTGGGGCCGGGCGCTTATGAGGTGCTGCATCCCAAGACCATACAGTACAGAGGTGAAGGGGACGCGGCGCGGGAGGGAAAAACACCCCTCCAACTTCTGCTTCTGTCGTTCTGTATTTGGTCTGTCCTTAGTTGTGGGGTTTTTGAGGCTGCTGTGTGTGCGTTTGTGGTTGCTGTAGAGTTTTGCAAGCAGCAGGAATCTGTGGCGTGGGCAAGCTCTTTTGCCCTGAGCCTAAGCAAGATTGCATTCAAATAATTTCAAAACCCTGCGTGTTAGCATTTCTGTAGCCATTTGTGTTTGTTTAGGAGGAAATACCCTTGAGGTTAGCAAAAGTTACTTTAAGGTGTTCCTGAACATCTTTTGGAAAAGCTGTGTAATACAATCTATGCTGCTCTCATAAATGACTGACAAAGGAATTTCATGGTGTGTTTCTGTGTGCACTTGATTTGAAGTAAGCCCAATTAGGCTTAGTTGGGCTTACTTTTGAGTAAACATGTAAAGAAGTGGGTTACTACTCCCAAGCAATTTTACATAATATTGCAGTTCTAGCCTTCAATTTTACACTTACCTGGGAGTAAGTCACCTTGAATTTTTTTGAAATAAACATACGCAGAAGTCTACTGAATATCTTCAGGCCAATGTTCTACTCTTACTTAGAAATAACTGAATTATAAAGGACATTTTCTGCGTTAGTTCCAGGGTTTGGTCAAGGAAATGATATATATTTGTTTTCAGTTATATCCTTTGAAAGTACCTCTACAACCCCCTCCTCGCATACTTCAAATTAAAAGTTCACCTTGAGTGTTTATTGGCTGTTGTCATTGCTATCATGTGCCTGCTTGGGTTGAAAGTAAATTCCATTAAACTCGATTTGATTTACTTCCAAATAAAAATGTTTAGCTTTCTGTAAGGGGTGGCTCTATTAGGTTGGTGCTCCAAACCACTTGCAGACAAAAACAGATGTATTGTGACCTAAGCTTTGATGAATCAGTGCCTGCATTGTCAGATATGAGATGTTTAATATTGTTATATAAAGCTGGTTTCCATGAGCCTGATGTAAAAGCAAGATAAGCTGTATTGTCTGTTTTCAGTTGCGTTAGACTTTTGGGGGAAGAAATGTTCCTAAATAGGAGAAAACCCAAATCTACTATGTTCCTAAATCAGCAAAGCATTTAAGAGGAATTAGTCACAGTGGGTAGCTGGGTGCCATAACTTCAAAAGTGGATACTGTGTTATAAATTAATAAATAACACAAATATAGCGAAACCTTCTGTGAGTCACATGGCTATCGTTTGGGACTTCCCATGCGGTAATTTTACTACTAGTTCTAGGAACATGGGGATATGAAAAGTAATATCCCCAAGAATTCTGTTTAAACTGATCAGATGCTGGCAGTGTTTAAGTAAGGAATATGAAACTCTGCTTTCCTGCTTTTGTTACTGTAATTTAAGTACCATGCTTTCACACAACTTCTGGCATTTTAGAAAAAAAAAGTTATAGTATAGCCAATATTGTCAAAAGTCAGCTGCTGCAATTTATTACAGAAACGTTGGTCCAGTTTATTATAAATCAAAATGCTGCAGGCACGCTGTGGAAGGTTGCACAACTAGAAAAGAAAGATAAGTCGTGTGCTTGGAAGGCAGTGGCCCAATTTAAAGGCAGTATGTTGTGAGCACATTTCTCTCCCCCCTCCTAACCCCAAGGAGATGTTTTATTTCTTTGTTATTTAGACAGGGAAGGATTTCTATACCAGATACATTTTCATTGTGAAATGATGATCAAGGATCTTGTGCCTCTCGTATTTGTCACGGTATTGTTATTGACGCATACAGGGTGTTTGATCTCTATTTGGAATATTTCTTACAGAATCACAGCCCTTTAAGTCCACTTTGTATCACTGGCAGGTATAAATGGGCCCTTAAATAGCTTTCCTGTACATGATATCAGATGTCAACAAATAACCGCATCTGAATGTCGCTTAATCACACACTTTCAGACCGTGTTCCTTAGTGTATATTTATGGCTTACATGAAAATGTCATCTGCCTGCGCAAGGTATTAAGTGTATCGTGGCTTATGTTACTGTCTTTTAGTGCATTTTTATTTTAAAATTCGAGCAACCTGGCTCTTCTCATCCATATGCATTGTTCAGAAAACTGAAAAAGGTATTGCGAAGCTTTGAACTAGTTTTTTTTCCCAGTGCTTCTCCCTGCCCCCAATACAAGTCTGTTAAATTTTCTGCACAGCTATATTATGGGCATGATGGACACAGTTACAAAATAAAAGCTAAGCCGCGCGTGGCCAGTCTCCAACTCGAATGAGGTCAGTACCTTATGCACCTTAAAACAAAGAGTACTTGATTTGGAAAGACAAAAACTGCTATCTGAAACAAACAGGCCTTGCACATCGTTGAGCTATGGACTTCTTCCACCTGATGGATCCCTTCCGGCCTATTTCAAAATCTCTCATCCCCATTACTGAGACGCTTCTTTATTAAGGTGACCAGATGGTCACCTTCGCCAACCAGGAGCCGCAGGAGCGCACAGCCTTCTGGGGCGCTGCCATTTCCCGCCCTGTCACAGGGTGGAAAACAGCAGCGCCCCAGAATGCCATGTGCTCCTGTGGCCGTGAGGGAAGCTGCCGCACTGCCTTGCACCCCAGAAGGCAGTGCGGCAGCCTTCCAAAACCCGGGACTTTGGGGAAAACCCGCGGGATGCGGGACAAGTTCGTTCAAGGCGGGAATGTCCCACCAAAAGCGGGACGGCTGGTCACCATATTCTTTATGCAAGCTCGTCTAAATGGCCTCCCCTCTGCAGTTCTCCGTGGCAGATTCCTTCAGGTCCCGTTACAAGCGAGAACTTGTCAGTGTTCGCCCAACCAAGTGGAAACAACTGCTCATATACTCCTGCGTTGTTCTCGCCACACAGAACTCGGGAGTCTCGGCATTGAACATATTAATTCATGTCTTGCCACTTCTGACCAAGACAAGCTATGACTGCTATTGGATGACTGTTGCACTAAAAGAACTGCAGACGTAGCAAAGTTTTTGGCAACAGCTTTATCAACAACTGCACACTCCTGTTGATCACCTAATAACCTTTTCTATTGTTGGTTATTGTTAGTCTGATTCTAGTTTTATCCTATGCCTAATAAAGGTAATGATGATGATAGCTAAGTGTGGCATTAATTGGAACCGTACAGTTTCTGTGTTGCATGTCCTACTTCTAATCCACCCTTTTTGATCCAGGAAAGGAGGATAGGGAAGCAAGGTCTTTACCAAGGGTCTGGTATAGTGAAAGGGATGGAGCTAAAATGGGGTTATGTAAATGGTTGTTTAAACGGCTAGATTGTATGTTTTCTGCTGCTTTGATGTGGGATGGACTCACAATCAATTTCTCTCTAGATTTGGTGGGTGCCATAGCAACCACCGATACTTTTCCTGGCACCTACCAAATGTTTTAAGAAAGTGGGTGGGGCCAGGTGTGTCTTTTGCCCAGCAAGGCTTCTGATTGGCTATTTATGATTTGATTGGCTGTGCAGATTTTTGAAAACATTGCTTTGGCAGCAGCTGCCACCATAGGACAAGGATCTTCACTGTCTGACTGTGTGTTAGCTGCAGCAACCATTTTGTAGTAGCAATTTTGTGGCAGCAATTTTGTACCTGTGCCCATCATGCTGTGTCAGAACTCAAAAGCTGCCTGCAGACTCAAAAATGTTGAGACCTCAGATCTTACTAGTCTGACCTTGAGGACCCTAATAGAAATTAAAGGAAATGTTTCCAGACTATTGATGGTTGCTGTCATTGCCATTGTGATTTGCCAGTTTGGTTGTCCTATTTTTTGCCATTTTGGTTTGTCCTCCTCTTCTTTTCCCATTTTGGTTTGCCTTTCTTCCTTGGTTTTGAGGCTGGGATCAGTTCCTCTTTGTGTGTCAAATGAAGAAAAGAAATGGGGTTTCTGTCTATTAGCACCACAAAAGGCAGACACCCAATGGAAGTAGTAGACACTCATCACACTAGCAGCCCCATCCGCCGGGGGGGGGGGGGGATCGACTGGTGGGAGTAGCACAGGGCCGCACCAGTGGATTTACCCTCCTTGAAGCACTTGCCATGGCGGAGGGGCAAATCTGCTGCTGCAGCCCTTCCCAGTGGTGAAATGTGACTCTGGGCACCACGACAATGTCCCTTGGTGCTGTGTTAGCACCCCTGTGCCTTCGCCACCACTGACATTGCAGGAGCAATCTGGGGGCATGACGAGGGGACATGCTAACACCCGGCTCCTGGATTTATGGTAGCATAAGTCCATGGAAGCCATATGGAGAGCTTTTCAACGGCAGGGTTTTTTCCCCTCCTGTTTGGCTCCCCACGCCACTAGAAAGTTGTTCTGAGAATGGTGAGGTAGTGCAGCTGCGGCCAGGCGCTGCCCTGAAAAAAGCATCCCTTCTGTGGTGAAACTAATACTTGACCACTACAGGACAATCAGAGCATTAATCAAGCCTCCTGTGCAGTTAATATACCCTTAGCCACAAACTGCTGCATTAGCACTCTGCCAAAGAAAATAACTGCATCCATATTTGCATTTCCCTGAAATAGGTCAAAATGTCTCAGTAATGTAATTAGGAATTACCTGCCAAAGTTGCATGTTATTGTCTATGTAGATACTCCTCTGTTTGACTTCCTTCTGTTTGCTTTCCTGGAAATATTACCAGGACCTTGATCTGCCTTCTCCTCATCTTAGTTTGGTAACTCATCTGAGCTGCCCCCTCCTCTCTCCTGAGCCTTGGAAACAAGTACATTTCTTGGTTTTTTTAATCCACTCCTGTTACTTAACTAGAAGCATTAAGTGCCTCAAAATGTGTTTGTTGAGCACATTTATATTCCATCTGTCCTAACATCTGCTCAAGGCCAGGAACAAGGAAAAAAAAAAGACAACAATAAATAGTAGGAATTAGAAACCCTGAACCAATAAAACCACACAAAAAAGCATAAACATCCACTTATAGGTAAACACATAAGGAAGAATAGCATGAAAGAGGATGGGATATAGCGTTATCTTGAACTGTGGATGTTTTGGCCTGGTCCTCAATATTAAAAGATAAGGTGTGTCAAGGAATCAGGGTGCCCACCACTGGGAGATTCTGTCACTGGTTGCTAGATACTTCTATTTCCCTAGGTAATTTATATCATTGCCAAACCAATTTTACCACTAGGAAGTTTCTTCTAATGCATATGCATAACTGTATACACTCCAATGTTCTTTTGACAGAATAGTTGTGGTATATGATACTGTTGTGGTATATTCCTTAAGACTGTCCTACTAGTATCTGGGAGACCCATGTTCAAATCTCCACTCATGCCATGGAAACTCACTGAGGCTCATTCCGCACATGCAGAATAATGCACCTTCAAACTGCTTTCAGTTCTCTTTGAAGCTGTGCGGAATGGCAAAATCCACTTGCAAACAGTTGTGAAAGTGGTTTGAAAATGCATTATTTTGCATGTGCGGAAGGGGCCTGAGTGACTTTTAGCCAGTCACATACTCTCAGCCTAATCTATCTCTCATGGTGAGGATAAAATGGAGGAGGGGAGAGTGATATAAGTTGCTTTGGGTCCCCATTGGGGTGAAAGGTGGAGTATAAATGAATCAAATAAATAAATAAGATGGTACAAGGTGCTATAGTGGTATTTTTTTCAGTTGCATTTATGACTGTCAATAAATGGTATAAGTTGCTGTGGAGGGTATATTCCGGAGGTCTTAAGATCTCTTTCAGATATGCCCAAGTAATTGCATGCCCCAGATGTTTTTTTCCCATTTCAAAAATGTGCTGCACACATTACAGTGTTTAAAACTCTGCTTAGTTTAAGGATGGCTTGCCTTGTGGTTTTGTACAGGTGGGCTGCTGTTTGGGCAACACTTTGAATGCATGCAGCTGTTGTTGGATGTAGCCTAGATGTAAAATGTAAATGAGTGTGTTGTGTTTTCATATCAGCTAACACAGTTTTTAAAATGAGGCTTATTAAGTTTTCATTATTGACGAATGAACTGAGAGCAAATTCTTAAAAAGCGTTTCCCCCCCTTTTTGCAGTGGGGTACGCTCCATTTCTTTCTCTGACTCGTCGAGGCTTCGAGAGCATTTCTCAGAGTGCTGAGAATGATGTTCCCGGGCCAGGACACTATGATGTTGCCAAAGAACAGGTAAAATTATGCCAGAGCTAATACATTCTTTACATTCTGGGCCCCTTAATATCTATGGGGGCCCTCCACTCCCTTGTTTTGTTTCTTTCCAGGGTGGGTTTATGAAGTTTTATGCTGGATGCAAATGTAATCTTGTTTAATCTGCTGTTTTAATGGGGTTTTAATGTAATTGTTTGTTTTATTGGGCTGTTCACCCAGAGCACTCCGGGGGAGGGGCGATATACAAAATCGATAAATAATTAAAAACTGTATTGTGACTTCATCCTAAAAACAATAGATTATGTTGTAAAGTGGTGGAAAGTGCTGTCAGATTGCAGCTAACTCAGGGCAACCCTGTGGGGTTAGGAAGGCAACTTAGGCAAAAGATGTTCAGAGATGGTTTGCCATTGCCTGCCTCTTGTGTAGAAACACCGGACTTCCTTGGTAGTCTTCCATCCAAGTACTAACCAAACCTGACTCTGCTTAGCTTCCATCAGTGGACATGTTTAGGCTAGCCTGGACCACCCAGGTCATCCTCAACACCAACCAACCACCAACCACCAACCAGCAAACATTAAGGAAATCCCTTACGTTTTTGCATTTGGTAAAGGATTTCATCTGGAAGTGCAACTATAGCTGTGGTTCAGCACCATATTTAGTATAGTACAGTGGCCATCTAATGCAGAGTGGCATGATTTACCCAGGAGTAAGCACCATTTTCTCTGGTTGGGTTTGATCATTTTTCTCCCAGCTATCTGTAAGTGTTGTGATCAATCCATGCTCATTTTCCGATCTTGCTTCATCTTGCATTCTGAGAGCGCACACACCAGCACACCCTGCCTTTATCCTTCCATTGGGGCAAGATCTGGACTCTAAATGTTTGGTCTATAGGGCTGCCACAACTAGATGCATCAGGAATTAGATATTGGTTCCCTTCTCTGGATTAGGCTGGTCACTTATTCATTAGCCTGGTCCATTCTTTGACAAGGGTTGTTGATATAGGGTTTTTTGGCTTGCATTTATGATTTTTAAAAACAATGTTTTTTTGTATTGTTGAAGGCTGTCACGGCCGGATTCAACTGGTTCTGGTGGGTTTTTCGGGCTGTGTGGCCGTGGTCTGGTGGATTTTGTTCCTAACCTTTCGCCTGCATCTGTGGCTGGCATCTTCAGAGGTGTATCGCAGAGAAAAGTCTGTTTCACAGCTGTGTCACAGCTGTTGCTGTCGCCATTGGCTGGTCGGATGTCCGTATATGCTGCTGCTAGCCACTCACCCTCCACTGGGAGTTCTGAGGCCAGCACAGGGGAGAGGTTGCTGGGCACAGCAGCTTAAAGCGGTTGCTGGGGGGGAGTTGGTATTTCCTCTGCACTGGGGATCCAGAGCAATGGTCAGAGCCTTGGGGGTGGGTGGGGATGGGCTGGTTCCACGCAGGTTTGTTCAGAAGTAAACTCTTATGGGAATCAATGGACCTTTCACCCACGTAGCCTCCTGGAGTTCTTCTCAGGTAAGCGTGATCACACGATCAGGAGTTCGAGCCCCCTGTGGGTCAGATATCCTGGCAGCTGGCTCATGGTCAACTCAGCCATCCATCTATTTCTTGGTCAGTAAATGAGTACCTAGCTCATAGCTAGGGGGTAAAGAATAGCCAGGGAAACCAATGGCAAACTACCCCACAAAAGAGGCTTGCCTATGAAATCACTGCTCGCAGTGGTACCCCAGGGTCGGACACGACTGAAGGGGAAACTTTACCTTTTAAAAGTGTGATTAACAGGCAAGGAAGGGCTGAGAAAGAAAGGAACGAGCACTACCTAACACGCGCAGAATAAATTTCCACGTGGCTAGAGTTTGTTTCTGCATAGTGGGAGGCTGAGAAATGGTTAAGCATTTGGCACTTTGGAGCAATGCTAGTTCTCTTCTTTTACTTTCATTTCTTCAGTAACTGCTGTTGCTATCAGTGGTCTTTAGTTTTGCCTTGCATCATGGGCCAATCTTAGTGACTATGATGAAGCCCAGGATTTAGAATCTAATTAATTTAGCATAATATGGGGCAGTCACTGGGTAAATATACACAAGAGGTATTCAGAAGCTGAATTTTCATTGTAGATCTTGTGTTTAGGCACACCTGGGTTTATTGCAACCTGTTTTGGGTGATTAAAAACACTGGTAGACTATACATTAAAACTGGAGAAAGATATTTGATGCCTCACTCCATAGCAAGAATGGAACTGGAACTGGAAAATTGTCAAAAGAGAATGAAATGAATATATTAAAGAAAGTTAAACTTCAACTAATATGGCATTTAACTCCTTTAAAGTTATAATTTATTTATAGTTAGCAAATTAAAAATGTTGACGTTTTTAAGCAGTGAACAGAGATTTGATCTGCAAATTTTAGAACTGACTATAAATCACTCCTATTGAGAAATAAAATGGATTTGGTTAATGATACTAAAGGGTATGAAATTTCTTGTATTCCTGCCTGATTTACAGGCAGTTCCATTTTCCTTGACATTTAAACAGGAAGTATTATTCAGCTACCTTGTATATAATCTTTCAGGGGATAATTCACACAGCTAATTCACACAAAACTGAATATGGCTGATCTTAAAAATAAAAAATTCATTTTAACAGCTTTTTGAAGAACACAAATGTCTACAAAAGTGAAAAAGAAACCAATTACCTTTTATTACATTCAATTACATTTCAGTTTACTTTGTTCTGCTATGAGAGAACCATACAAAACAGAAAAGATTCCCATTACTTTGTTCATTGTTATGTTTATTATTTCAAAACAAAGTATATGCCATTATCCAAAGCTTTTTGTACTGTGTTCTTTCAAAGTACTATGCTCTTCACTAGCACAGCATGCCAAGATCCCAAGTTACAGAATAACTGGCAACCTTTTCAGAAAAACATGAAATTAAAAGTATTTTTTACTATCTTTAACAATATTATGCTATGGTTTAGAACAACCCTTTTGAACATCTCTATTAAGGGACAGTAATATGGATAACTTTTTAGAAAACTGGAAACCTTTTACGGAATACATTTGAGAACTTATTCAAACGGAGGAAAAAATAGCAGGGTTTGAAATCTAAAAGAAAGTAGCAGAATGCATCAGAATATTAGTAAAACTAAAATAATTGGTTTAATGTTTCTTTAACTATATGCATGAATTGTAGAGTTAACTTTCAATCAGTTAGCGGTATGTAGTGGCTTGTATTCTGTTAGTTTTTTGTTATTGTTGTTGGTGTCTATGTATTTGTGTCTGTATTGCGTGAGAGAAAAATAAAAAGTATTTTAAAAAATGAATATTTTGATATAGAAAGAAAAAGGCTGAACACAGATTTTTACTATTTGTTTAAAAATGTGAATGGGTTTCCAGTTTTAATTTACAGTCTATCTTAGTATCATATAAACAACCGCCTGTTTCTTACTGATCATACATACTACTGCCTGCTGTGGGTATTAAGGATAGAGATAGCAGACTGTGCTTGTCTGAGCAACTTTTTCATGAGATCAAATCATAGTACAAGAATTTCCTCTGAGCAAGGGAAAAATGCAATAAGAGACTTCTTACCCACTGCCCAAAGTGCAGGATTAGATTAATTAGCTCAATTAATTCTTCCTGAACTATCTCTACTTCATCGGTATCTAAAAATGGACGTATCACTCAATCTGGAATTTTCATTGAAAGAAGATCCTCAGATTGCTCTGACATATCTTCATGCAGCCTATGCAAATGATCACAAAAGCTTGTAGATGATCGTCTTTTATCCCACTTTTCTCTACCAGCTAAGACATGCTTGGAAATTTGTCTCACTTGTGATGATAGCCAGCATCGTAGTAAGGCTTAGGTGGTCAAATGCAGACCATTGAGAGCCACTTGGGACCTTGGCAGTGGTGGTATCCAAAAATTTTAGTAACAGGTTCCCATGGTGGTGGGATTCAAACTGTGGCGTAGCGCCAATGGGGCTGGGCGGGGCACGACGGGGGCGTGACCGGGCATTCTGGGGGCGGGGCATTCCTGGGTAGGGCTGTGGCAAGGATGCAGCCACTGCGCCGGTCCTTGGGCGGGAAACGAATGCACGCAGGTGCAGGCTGCCACGCATGCCGGTGCACCTCCTGCTAGACTGATTCAAGTTCTGCGCGCTACTGCTGAGGAGCGGAGGAGGGACGTAACTAAGGCAAAATCACCAATTAGTAACCTCCTCTCAGCACACACAAATAATTAGTAACCTACTCTCGGGAACCTGTGAGAACCTGCTGGATCCCACCTCTGGATCTTGGACCTGCCATTCCAGTCCCAGAGTACTTCTTCTACACCCAGGGGCTTTCATTCCGCTTGAGGCTGTATTGCATTCCCAGAGTACTTCTTCTAGTGGTCATCATTCTGTTCTTGTACCTGGCATGTACAGTCCATGCTGGTAAAGACCAGAAATACCTCTGCCTATACCTTTGATAGCGCAAAGGGGACGCAGAGCTGAGATAGCTTGGCGAAGCTGTAAAGTTCACATACAAAAAAGACACATTGTACTTCTTCTATTACTGGCATCTGAGATTACACCCTGAGGTAGTTTTAAAGTGTAGATCTGTGGTGAAACCCTGAGGAAATTCAAAATCTAGCAGTGACTTTTGGTCTTAATCAATAGGGGATTTTTCTGTTGGTTTTGTTAAATTATTTTTAATGATCTAGCAGAAAACGCTGTCCAGGAATTACTAGCCTTTCTGTAACCAGGCAGACATCTCCTTCAGCTAAAGGGTGCCATAAAGGCATGGGAACCAAATACTGGCTGAAGAGCAAGATACCACTCCACACAAAATGGATGCCTTTCGGAGAAGTTTAGGCTCCACTTTGTGTGTCAAGCCTGGGCAGGAAGGCAGTTGGCAGCTGAACTTTCCCCCTGGCCCTAAGGTGTGCCTGACTGGTCAGTAACTACTAGCTAATCTCCATTATGTCACCCTTAGGTGATTTAATCAACACTCTGAGCAGACCATTTATTATCCTATCTACAGCCATTCCAGCAGTCAGTTGGTATTAATAGAATAGTCAAGGCATTCTCTTACAATTCATCAAGCCTCTCCTATCTCAGAAAAGCAATCAATTCTTTGTCTCTGACTTTCCTGCCAGTTTAACTCGTACTTCCTCAGGACCCATTTTGTAGTGTAAATATTAGTCCTTTGGCCATTCATAGTGTGTGCGTTCGGGATTTGTATGCATACCCCTGTTTGCATGAGGGTTCTTCCTTTTGCTCTTGGAAATGCTGGTCATGTTCCTCTTCAGTGCTGCTTTACCTTCAAGACTGGTAACTATCACCCACCAGAGGTGGGATCCAGCAGGTTCTCACAGGTTCCTGAGAGTAGGTTACTAATTATTTGTGTGTGCCGAGAGGGGGTTACTAATTGGTGACTTTGCCACATGATTTTTTGTAGTCGACCCACGTGGTCAGCGCAAGAACGAGACGAGACGCGGAGATAACATCTGGTGGAGATCGCCAGCAGCGGGAGCGCGGAGGTCCGTGTTCCTAGCGAATCTCCCGCGTGCTGGTTCCTGGCACCACATTATATTATTGATTCTAATGAGTGTAGAGAGTAGGGATGGGAGAGTCGAGAGGCGGGAGAGGCGGGGTGAGATCATCATGTGATGCATGATCTCACCCTGGCTGCTACGTCGCGGAGAAGGCGTAGCGTCTGGGCTAATCTCACCTGGGAGACAGATCATTGTCCCTTTGTCTGGGGCGCCTGGTGGCTGAGCCAGATAGTTCATGACCCGTGACTCCATACGGGAGGTTGAGGTGATTGAAGTTAGCCCGGGAGATGCGAAACCAGAAGGCCGTAGGTCGTTGGTGTGCCAGCGTTCTACCATGGTGCTGCTGGGTCCAGCAGTGCATTACTACATCTCCTCGCTTTTTTACATTTTAGAAGGGGGGACCCGAAATGCCCTAGGGGTGATTTAAAAGGGGCGCTTGTCTCCTCCGCCATCTGGTCAAGCTGACCGAGCTGCTTGTGTAACATTAGAACTTGGTTGCGGGGTAAAGGGAAATTCGAGGGGCTTCTTACACCGCGTTACAGGCAACGTATTAGACACACACTGAAGGCAGAAACAAAGATCGATAGCGAGGCATACAATTAAACCAATGCAGAGCTGCACAGTAGCACTCAACCATCCTCCGGCAGCCAGCTCCAGAGGGCTGACCACCAATGGGAGCAATACATGGTATTTCAAGATTGGATACAATTTCTTGCAACTCGCACGCACTTTCATATATATGAATCAACTGGGAATTATCAGAGAGATTAAAAAAGCAACACATATTATGTACATTCTCACAACCCTGGTGATGCAATAACAACAAACAATCAATGGCGACGCGATAATCTAGAAGTCGCTAAACGTGAAGTTCCTGCTGCTTTCGGAGGCCAGGGCATCAGAGCAATGGAAGTGGAGTTGATGGACTTCGCTTAAGGGCACAGGCCAGCCGGCCCAATAGTCTTGGTGTTTACAGGAAGAACAAGTCCGGGGACTCCCACAAGGGAAGTTGCGAGGGAAACACACTCCGCCTTGGTTAAGAGCATGGCGCGTAAACTCCGGCAAGAAGTCGAGAGAATTAAAGCGGCTGTGCTTGGAAGCGCTTCGGGAGGTGAAAGCCTGAGGCAGAAGCGATGGTGAAGCGGTGGCAGAGAGTTCCGGCGAGACACGAAGCGGAAATGCAGCAACAACAAATAACATAACTTCTAAAATTAAGGCATGCTAATAACTTTCAGGCAATAGTTGGTTTCACAGTAAGCAATAAAACAGCATTTGGCTAAGCGATACATAGGCTGGATGATGATTAATGCGGGAAGGAAGGCAACCCGTGGTTGCATAATTGTCCCAATACATGGCTCTTGCTGTTTTGACTACCAAAGCTACAGAAGCGATGGCGTTAGAGTCCATGGAGTTTCTCAAGAGCGTAAAGGGAGGAAGCTACTGATAAGTCTTTAGCATTGCAGGTTCGAGTGGTTCTCACGCGAAGGAGCAAAAGGTTAATGAAGAGAAGCGTGTTCCAAGCAATGAAATCAAGCGGCTGAAAGCAGCGGAGAGTTCCAGGGGTGAATCTAGCAGGAATGTTCCTGGCTGCAATTCCAAGTTTCAGCCAGGGGGGGGCAGACAGAGAGGGAGAAAGGCGACTGTGGATGAGGGGCAGTGACACACAGTATCAAACTCTGAGCCATAGCTGGCCCGGAGGCTGCCCGTTCCCGGGGGTGGCCCAGCCCCAGTGGTGAGGGGCTGGGTCTCCCAGCGAGGAAGAATGGGTGTATGCTGGCTCCAGAGAGATCCCTCCCATCTCGGCCCAGAGCTGCTTAGCGGGGGCAATGAGGGCCCTCTCAACAGAGAGGCGGCTGGGTTGGATCCTCCAGGGAGGCCCGCTCCATCTCTGGGATGGGGCTGGCCTGGCATGGCGGGGAAACTGGACTCCTGTATGGGAAGAAAAAACAAAGCAACGCTTTTCCCCCAGGGGTTTCTTGCGCGCTGGCTGGGTTAGTAGATGACAATAATAGAGGACCCTGGAGACCCTGAGTGGGAGGGGTGGGGCGAGCAATTTTTGAATGATTGATAGAGAACGATACTTTGGATATGGTCTGCTGGATGAGACCTTGATTTATGGTCTGCTGGATGAGACCTTGATTGGGTCGATAGGGGGGAACTACTCCCCTTTCTTTCGTTTGTTTGAAAGCCCAGCTTTCCTTAAGAGCAGGATTGGCCCATTCCGACAACGATAAAGCACGCAACATTCAAAGTTAAGAGACACAAGGCAGGGAATTGCCCGAGAGGCTTAGATGGGCCGAAGGAAAAGGTTCTCGAGGAGAGGAGTTCGAAGAAGAGTTTTGAAGAAGGTTTAAACTACAAGATGGAGGTACGGACTTGAAGCAGGTCCCATCGGTATCCTAGGGAGCACGCACTTGAAGCTGTGTCCGTTTAAAGAAGCGAGATGCTGTAATGGGCCGAAAGCACTTTCAAGGCATTGGCACACATAATCAGAAAGGAGAAAAACTTTAATTGATGAAGCACAAGAGCATAGCTTAGAAGTAATGGAAAAATCCCACTCTTATGAGGGGGAGAACTTTAGGGGTCTCTTGAAAGGGGGCAAGACATACAGAACATACATAGGCATACAGAGCACATATAAAGTAGCGAGGAGGGATTGCAACTCTGATTTGAGATCTTGCTCTCTCCTGAGGTACTGCTGGCTTGATTTTGCTGCCGCTGGGAGCTTTGAGCTTAGGGCTTTGCACAGGCTCAGAAGGCTATGAGATCTGGTTTGAACCTTGCAGCTGGAGAGAGGGCCAAAGGGGCTTCTTCTTCGCAAAGGACTTTTGGCTTAAGGCCATTGTGCGAGCATCTTCCCCTTTCCATGCCTCATTGTCCTGTAGATTGGCTATGGGGCATTCTGAGGGAAGAGTTCAAAGCGGTAGTCCTCCTCCGTCCAGCATTTCTTTCTGTTGCAATTCAGGTGACTGTGGACTCTGCAGAGATTTTGAAATGCGTGCCATTCTGGGGCACTGGCGGAGGCATGGTGACTTTGGAAGTAGAAAGGGGTTAGCAGAGCAGGAAGTATAGGCACATGGGGGGGGGAGCAAGCTGGAAAGACCAGCCCAATGGTCTCCGTGGGGATGGGATCACTATATACTGAGCTGGGGCACGCGAAGATCTCATGGGGGAGCTCCGGGGGAAGGAGTTTGAGGTGCCGGATCTTGGTTCCGGGCTGGGGAGGATGCCGGTGGCGGGCCTCCCCAGCCGTGGCGGGCATTGGGAGCGCCGGTCTTAGACTTTCCTGGGGGTCTTAGCCCTCTGGGGAGAGACCCTCCTCCGTCAGGAGTTGTAGGCCCCGCCCGGGCAGCCTACAATTCCTCCGGAGAATGTCCTGGCTTGCCGCAATTGAAGAGGGAACACTTCGTCGTCGGGGGGGCTGGCTCATCATGGCAGCGGAGAGGGTGGCGGCTAGAAGGCTGGCTTGATGGAAGCGAAAGACCCGATATCCTGGCAAAGCTTTAGCAGGCATGTCGGCCATTTCGGGGTTCCTTCCTAGAGCCTGTGATCGCTTTGCGGACACTCCAGCGGAGGCGTTCTCCTTGGCAAAGCGTAGGAGTTAGCCCTGGGCCTCCTTCGTTGTCAACCTGCACTCTTGAGGGGCCTCCTGGAGCCTGTTCACAAACTCAGCATAGGGCTCTTGAAGGCTTCTGCCGGGTGCTAGAAAAACTTTTGGGTTGGCTGTCGGTATTGGGGACTTTTCAAAAGCATGCCTTGTAGGCGCATTCAGAAAGGCGACCCGTAAGGGTGGCCACGGCAGGACAATCTGATTGTTAGGGGTTACTGAAGGCATCGAAGCCCAGTAAAGCAATGTAGCTGGCGGTGTATGGCGCCCGCCCGAGGCCCGACTGCCCTGCTAAAGCATTGCTGGCGGAACTTCGCTCTCCCAGATCCCAAATTGTGCAGGGCTCAGGAGCATCGCGGAAGGTTGGTCTTCCAGTGGTCCGGAACCATTAAGTGATTCCTCGCGATTGCCTCCTAGCATGCCTCTCCGCGTAGGGGCTACAGTGATTCCCTCACGTCTCGCATCGCTTTCTTGCCCCGGAGACTCCAGTGAGGATGTTTATAGCTTAAGGGGCGATTTTCGACAACCAGCCGAACAATGCCATCCTCCCCCTCGGTTGTCCGTGAAATGGGCCGGGGCACAATCGAGAATATCGAGCATCGTCTTCCGTCAGGGTTTCTTTCCTTGCAGATCGTGGCTAATACGGCTCTGCGGATTTGAAACCAGCATGCCATTACCAGCTGGCGCTGGCGGAGGTCTTGATGGCTTCGAGGAGGAAAATGAAGGCGGAGCAAGGGGAGGGCGGACTGAGCGGGAGGAATTTAAAGAAATGAAGCGAGGAGGAGCAAGGGGGGGGGCAGAAGGAGGACGAAGCGTCCAATTTAGCGGATAGAGAAAATTCGGGGTTGAAATTGAAGAGGTGAAAGATCGAAAGGAGGGCGGCCTACAGCAAGGGAGCCATAGGTCTGCAGGCTGATGGCGACATAACATTGTCTCCGCGTCAGTAGCAGTGACATCGGCGCGCGAGGCTCTGTGCGAAGAGTATAAGCCGATGTTTTCCCAGTCGCTTAAGATTCCAATGTCCCCCTCTGGGTTACCATGGACATTGAGCTTCAATCTCCTCAACCAATTTAGCGCCCAGCTCCCTTCTCTTCACGGGGACCCTGCCGCATTTACGCTAGCAGCTTTCAGTTAAGTCCAGCGTTAGCTTGTCATAAGCCCATGCTTTGCAAGCTCCCATACTCACCCGGTGTTCCGTCCGGACGAGAAGAGTGTCTAGGGCTGGCGATGTTCTCTGGACAGCGCTGATCAGAGGACGAAGCGATGCATGCAGCGGTGGTCCCTGGATGCGCCGATCCATACGGACTTATTATCGCTGACCCCTTTCCCCGAAGCTGACGGTGAGCAGGGTGGAGGTTCGAGATTCGGGTTTTCGGCACCAGCTTGTAATCGACCCACGTGGTCAGCGCCAAGAAACGAAGGCGAGGCAGGAGAATAACTTTATCTGGTGGAGATAAGCCAGCAGCGGGAAGCGCGAGGAGGTCCGTGTTCCTAAGCGAATCTCCAGCGATGCTGGTTCCTGGCACCTTTTATTATGATGATTCCTAATGAAGGCGTGTAGTAGGGATGGGAGAGAGTCGGAAGGAGGAAGGCGAGGAGAAGCGGGGAGATCATCATGTGATACATGATCTCACCCTGGCTGCCCTACGATGCGCGAGAAGAAGCGTAAGCGTCTGGGCCTAATCCTCACCTGGGGGCAGATCATTGTCCCTTTGTCTGGGACGCCTGGTGACTGAGCCAGATAGTTCATGACCCGTGACTCATACTGCGGGAGGTTGAGGAGTGGGGAGTCGCGGTGATGCGCGACCAGAAGTGAGCCGTAGAGTTCGTTGGTATTGCCGGAACGTTCTACCACCAGTGCTGCTGGGGTGGCATTTACTACATTTTTTGCCTTAGTTACGCCCCTCCTCTCAGCAGTAGCGCACAGAACTTGAAGCAATCTAGCAGGGGGTGCACCGGTGTGTGTGGCAGCCTGCGCCTGCGTGCATTAGTTTCTCGCCCAAGGACCGGTGCAATGGCTGCATCCTTGCCACAGCCCTGCCCAGGAATGCCCCACTCCCAGAACGCCCGGCCACGCCCCCGTCATGCCCCGCCCAGCCCCATTGGCGCTACGCCACAGTTTGAATCCCACCACCATGGAAACCTGTTACTAACATTTTTGGATCCCACCACTGTCACCCACCCATGAAACCCTATCCAGCTTCCACCCTTTTTCTCTTATTCCTTGTATGCTTTGCATGGGTGTGATCATTTCCTAAAATATATTCCTTGTTTTCAGTAATTATTATTAATAAAACACAGTTTGTGCCCCAGGCCACAGCAGCCCAGGACGTGGAGGCTGCATTTGTGGGGAGGTAGAGGTCCCTCCCAGGAGCCCACCTACTGCTGCACTGAGAAGGTTCAATCAGCCCAGGATGCAGAGGTCGCGTTGTGGGTGGGGAAGAGGTCCACCTGCTGCTGCTTCAACGAGCTGCAATCAGCCAGGACATGGAGGCGGCATCTGGGGCAGGGGAGAGGTCCTTGGAGCTGGACAGCCCACCTGTCACTGCCGCGACAAGTCATGGCTAGCCCAGAATGCAGAGGCCTTACCAGGAGACTAGGGAGAAGCTCAGAGTCTGGGTGCAGGGCAAATGTCTGCGGGGGCAGCGGCAGCTGCAACAAGAAGGAGAGGGAATGAGCAGGCCAAACCAGAGAGGAAGGAGACTTGGGCCTCAGCAGCAGAGGACAAGGCGGAGGCAGATGGCCAGGACTGCCCCACCTTCAGGAAAGACTGCTTCCAAGAAGCCTGGGTGGAAGAGAAGGAAAACACACCAGCCCCACCTGGGCAGAAGGTGACCTGGGGTGGGACTTGGCAAGGAAAAAGGGGCATGGCTAAGCAGCTTTGGAGGCAATATTACAAGACAGGGGAGAGCCAGAACTGATCTCCCCTAGAAAAGTGTGGGGAGGGCTGAAGGAAAACCAGGAAGTCTGGGGCAGGGATCTGGTAGGCTGGGAGTGGGAGAGGAGAAGTGCAACCCCTTATAAGGGCAGAATCCAAAAAGGCCGAGGAGGATTCAGGCTGGTGCGGTTCATGGAGAGCTAGGAAACCTTGCAGTCCAGGGAAACACAGAGACTAATTCATCCTCTAGCTCTTGGCCTAAGGTAGTGCCAGCTAGGAGGAAGAAGCGTACAGCTCCGGATGCAGGTACAATGTACAGGACAGGACCAGACGTGCACTCACAGTTTGTTAATTGAACAACTGCCTGTTCATTTTAGAATTTCCAACCAGGGTTATCCTGGTATACACGGATTATTGATCCCAGTTACCCGATATTGCTCTGTCTCGGCAGCTGATTCCCACAATTAAAGTGGAAACTGCCTACCTGGGGTAACATTTTCACAGGTTTACCTACAGCAGGGGTGGACAACCTATGGTGCTCCAGATGTTCATGGACTAAAATTCCCATCAGCCCCTGCCAGCGTGGTCAGTTGGCCATGCTGGCAGGGGCTGATGGGAATTGTAGTCCATGAACATCCGCAGCACCATAGGTTGGCCATCCCTAACCTACAGCATGTGCTGCAGTGGGATTGTAAAGTGATTAGTGAGGACTACTTGATGATGGTGTTCCACATGTATCTTTATGGCTAGGTTTTAAAAATTTCTACCCTCAGTGTTAATCTGGGCTCACTGTGTAATCTTAACTGTCACTGTAGCTGTTTCTAACGTACCTCTTAGAGACAGTTGAGTATTGAGTATTAAAATATACGTGGTTGGTCTTTGATCTGTTGGATTTTCGTTCGTCTGTTTTTACTACAGCAATCTAACGTACTTGAAATCTATATGATGATCTCATTTGCAGCTATTTCCTTCACATTTTCTTCTCAGAAAATTGTTAGAGGTGGTCAAAGCCTCCAATACAAAGAGAAACGTTTCAAAGAGATCCACACTGATGCTCCAGGTCCTGGAGCCTATTTCCAAGTTGCTCCAGTGGGTGTGGAAATCCAAAGTAAGATGAAACAGCCATCTAAAGTACCTGAGGTTCAGGTATGTCTTCATGAGAATTGTACTTGTTATGGGTTTACAATGGTATTCTTTTCTTGTGGACTGTGAAAATCATACCAATATATGTTACCTGTAGTTATAAATGGCACAGTATACCTGGAAAGAAAAAATTGTGAAATATCTCTGTGACCACTGACCAGCCTTTTGGGATCCTTGCTCCTGCCCCTTTCCTTCTACTGTCTTTGAGCCTTCCCCTTACAGAGGATGGTTAGCACTCCAGTCCCAGCTACCATGATTGTATATGTTGCTGCTGCTGTACTCATTAGGTTCCAGTTCTTACTATGGCGGATTTCGCACGGGCCAAAAACAGTGGTGTGAAAACGGTGTGAAAATAAACCCTTTTACACCGTTTTAAACCCTTTCCCACCATTTTCACATCGCTGTTTTTGGCCTATGTGGAATCCGTCAATGATTTCCTAGCAAAATAGCAAAACGGTTTTAAGGAGCACCATGGTGCAGAGTGGTAAGCTACAGTACTTCAGTCAAAGCTCTGCTCCCAACTTGACTTCCATCCCAATGGGAGTTGGTTTCATCCCAGTGGTTCCATCCCAATGGGATTTGGTTTCATCCCAATGGTTCCATTCCAATGCGAGTTGGTTGGTTGACTCAGCCTTCCATCCTTCTGAGGTTGCTCTTGAGTAAATAATAGATCATAATCATGGAACTACCCGTAACGTTTCTTAAACTGACCACAATAACTGAAACTGTGATTTTTAAGTGGGAGACCAAACAGCATGAACAAGAGGGACATTTTCCCCTCACCCCAGTTTCCCACTAAAATATTTCATTCCAAAACTGCTTTTATCTTTGCTTGTGGTACACTCATGGTGGGAGATTCTGGTCTCTCTATTCACATATTAGACTTCATAACTACATTCAATCAAATGTGTTAAGTACATTTTGAACCCACCCTGCTTCCATGGGCATCAAAGTAGTGTACATTCTTATTCCTTTCTCCATTTTATCATAACTACAACCCTTTGAAGTATGTCAGGTTTAGAGAATGTTGCTAGCCCCGTGGTGGCGAACCTTTGGCACTCCAGATGTTATGGACTACAATTCCCATCAGCCTCTTCCGATTGGCCATGCTGGAAGGGGCTGATGGGAATTGTAGTCCATAACATCTGGAGTGCCAAAGGTTCGCCACCACTGCGCGGCTAGCCTATCCAGCAGTTTCACGGCAGAAGATAACCTTGGGTTTCCCAATGCAATACCTTCCCAATGTTAGATATGTGTGCTTCAACTATAACGTAGATGATCTTGCTTTGGTTTTTGCAGAAAGTTGCCAGCAACCTGAAACTGTTCCGAAAGACAGATGCTCCCTCTATTCCATACCGAGGGCAGACATTTGGTTATGAAGAGAGTGAGGATGGTACTCTTGTCAAGCATAAGCCCCCTGAGAAAGACAATACTTTGGGTCCAGCATACTATCAGGAAGACCCAGTAAGTAATTTTCACTGAGATTCACTTCTGTGCAAAACAAATGTTAGGTTCTTAACTAACTTGTGTTGGTATGGCATGTTTCCTGTGATCCACTGTGGTGCTATTTAGCACTGAAGGTAAGGGTGACCGTCCTACTTCTGTGCAACAGCATGAAATATGGCATCGTCATATTTGGCAAACTTGAATTGGGGAGGGCAACAAGCTATTGTTGTTTCTGCAGAGGAAGATCCCGCTATTCTCAATCGTAAGGACTCTTAAAGCTGCTTACAAACTCCTTCCCTTCCTCTCCCCACAACAGACATCTGTCATGTAGGTGGGACAGAGAGAGTTTTGAGAGTACTGTGACTAGTCCAAGGTCACCCAGCAGGATTCATGTGGAGGAGTGAGGAAACAAATCCAGTTAACCAGATAAGAGCCCACTGTTCATGCGGAGTATGGAATCAAACCTGGTTCTCCAGATCAAAGTCTACTGCCCTTCACCCTTACACCACACTGGCTCTCCTGGAGAGTTACTGGCTCATTCTTCCATCTCTTCTCAAGCAAGAAGAGCCCTCCTGTTTCAGACCAATGATTTGCCAAGTCTGAAATCATGTTACCAGATCCTTTAGAAGATTTACTATAGGGATGTGAAGGCAAAGCCTATGCCTGCTCATACCTCTCAGCATGGCGGCCCCATGCAGCCAGCATGGCTTCATAAATTTGGCTTCTAATCTATTGGCCAGTACTATATTCTCGAACAGCAAGTATGTAGTGTGTGTGTAGTGTGAAGAAGTATGTTCTTTTGTCATTGCTATTGTCCATATATAAGGTTTCCCAGTGTTTTTAGAATTTCCTATACAACAAAGCACTCACAATTGTAGTTAGTAACCTCCATTTATTGTTCTGCTCCTATCCTATTGCATCTTCACTTGTTCTGTAAACCTTTCTGTTACCTGCTTGTCTCTCCATACTTGGACCTCAACCTATGGCTGGGTGTATTGACCAAAACAATTTGCTGAAGAATGGCCCAACTCTATTGAAATCTTTGTCCCCCATTGACTCTTCAGCTGAGCATGGGAACCCCATCCATCAAAAGATTAATCAGTCTGCTCCGGGGATTAAATCCTGTGGGTAGCTTCATAAGGGAGGTCTCCACAGCATATGTAAACACATAGCTGCCTCAGCCTCACTCCTTTGTATGAACTTCTGAATTTGGGTCACGGTATTCAGCAGGAATCTTCAGAACAATTTTAGTGCATCCATGGTCGATGTTCTCCTCTGTGTGATTTTGACCTTTATCTCCCCTCGTTCTGCACCTTGTTTCAAAAACAGGTTGGAAGGGATTAGGGAAACAGCTCTCTTGTGTAATCTTTGTTTAAAGAAGTGGTCCTTAATGATGAATTTGTGTAAGACTGACAATGCAGAGACCAAGCAACATGCTGAGCTTCTGGAGAGAAGTGGCCATTGTATTTATTTCTATAGATTCCCTAGCTGGTTGTTCTAACACATGACTCAATGAAACAGAAGAAGACCGAAACTTAAGGTCCGTCTGAATGAGTTACATAGTCATGAATGAGTGAATGAGAAGTCGTGAGTGAGAAGTCGATCTATGGCTACCAATCTTGATCCTCTTTGCTCTGAGATTGCAAATGCCTTAGCATACCAGGTGCAGCAGATGGACATTGCTTTCACATCCTGCATGTGAACTTCCAAAGGCACCTGGTGGGCCACTGTGAGTAGCAGAGTGCTGGACTAGATAGACTCTGGTCTGATCCAGCAGGCTCTTCCTTATGTTCTTAATGAGGCCTTTTGAAGTGTAACTGTTCATACAAAAGATGATTGTTCAATCCCTTCTAAAGGCAGGTAGGAGGCCATATGTCTGAATGCTTAAAAACCTGGTGAGTGTGAGGAGCTACCACATGGCGAAGAAAGGTAGTCTACAACCCCTTCTGTAACTGTGTTTGGCTTCTGGTTGGTGCTAGCCCAGGCCCATCAGACAATCTGAGGTTCCCTGGGATGTTTCTCTGGAATGTTAAATAGGGCAACAGAAACACTTTTTTGACCACGTCACAGCATAATGTGTGAGGTTTTTTTTTTTCCAGAGTAGCTTCTCTGAATACAAGTATTTAATAGAACACTATTTTCTGTATGTGGGGTTTCAGTACATAAAGTCTTGGATTTCTGTGACTAAACTATGTAAAGCTCAGACTGTGAAAGTGATGATTTCACCTAGTAAACAGATGGGCATAGGGCAAGGAGAAGCTCAGAAAGGCCTCTCTGCTTTTTCCTTGTTTTATCCAATCCTCAGTGCAAAGGAGACTCCCCAGTGTTTTCTCCATGCTCTGGTATAAAAATTCTTTGAACATAACAGAGAATTTGGGGGAGGAAAAGCAAGTGCTTGTAATTAGTTGGTTCCCTCATTTCCACTCTGCTCTGTGTTTTTGTTTTACTTTTGATAACAAAGGGGAATTTTAGGAAGTAGATAACAGCATTCGTGCAAGGAAAACTTCATTTTTTTCCTTTGAGCTTTTAAATATTAAATAGCTTCCCTGAAAAATATTTTGCTGCTTTTCCGTGGAAATGAAAGGGAACTACATTAAAAAAAACAACTTCTAACCCCCTCAATGAACAAACAAATAAACAAATAGCTTGTATGCTTAAAAAGCATAATTTAAAAGTTGTATTCAGCAATCAAAGTGCTTGTTTTGAAGGGTTTTTTTATTTTAATTTTGGGGAAAGCATACAATTATGCTAGTCTGCACTTACAAAACAAATAAAATGAATCTTTTTTGTGCAAAAAAACCCATGTTCTTTTCAAAAATACAACCACAGGAGAATCAGAGCTTTTTGACATCATACAGTCTGTATTAGTTTGAACTTCTTTTCATGTGGATTCCCCAAACCGTGGAAGCGGGAATTTACCATATCTGGACTCCATAAGCATCCCTGGAATGATCTTAAAAAAATGACTGGCCTATGTCTGCTTTTTGCAGATTTTTGCAGATTTCCTGCATGTGGGTTTTTGTGTCTTTCTGGTTGCTAACCTCACAAACATTGTTGGCAGGCATAGGGTTTATTCATAAAGTGTCAAACCCTCTGTACCATCCTTAGTTGCCTTCTCGCTCAAACATAAATTATTTTGATATAGAACAAAAGCAACAATAAGGAAAACATGAACAGTGATGCAGTTGATGCTTCATCCTGTTATAAGCCAGTTGTCATCAGCTTTCCATTTCACTCGGGTAATCCAGAATAGCATTTGATCTGACTTCTTTTCCAATGGTGTTTTTCTACATCCAGATTTACTGCTCTTGGGCCCCTTCTGCACATGCGGAATAATGCACCTTCAGTCCACATTCACAATTGTTTGCACAGTAAAATCTAGCGGCAAAGTGCATTGAAAGTGGATTGAAAGTTCATTATTCTGCATATGTGAAAGGGGCATTAGTTGAAACTACTTGCCAGGTTTCTTATTAGTAAGTACTTTGTCAACTACAGATAATCCTGATAATGTTCGATCTCTCTTAATGGAAAACAATGTATAGTTTTCAGAAAACTAAACTAAATAGTAACAAAAACCAGCATTCCATGGAACTCAGCAGTTACTCCTTGTAAGCTTTTTCAGTTGGTGCACTAGGGGGCAGCAGAGTCATGATATTGCATTGCTGGACTCCGGTTTTATAAGGTATACCACACTTTTGCTTTATTCATAGTAGCTTATTATTATTACAGGGATAGAAAAATAAAAGGTTTAAACTTTGAAAGAGTAACTTTTTCCATATTGGAAAAAAATCTAGATGAGTGAAGAGATGGATCATTAACTCTCTATGAATTACATAAAGTACTATTTGGCTCTGAATAAACAGTTTTTATAGTTTTCAGTGGCCTTGGAGTATCTTGAGCTAACAGAGTAAGAATCTGGTAACAGAATGATGACTTATAAAATACTGTCATCTAAGATGTATCAGAAAAAGTAGCAATTATTAACTGAAAGCAAAATGCTTTTGCCTCCAAATGCTATTGCTAATTCAAGCAAGATCAATAGAGACAGTCTATGTAGTGTGTAATGAATACAGGAGTGTGTTGTAGAAGTTCCTTGCCCAGTTCATTCAAAGATCGCATGTGTGTTGGAGCAAGAGAGCACAAACTTCCAAAAGCATGTTACTGATACCCAGGCAGATGCATTTTGCTGCTTGGCTACTTTTCAGGGGAACTCTAGAAAATAAATCTAGAAGGTTGCCAAGGTAAGACTTCTTATTGAAGAATTAACATTGATCACCTATAAGTCCTGCCCTGTCACACATCTAGAGTTCTTTGGAAGTCAACAAATGTAGTTAAAGGCCATCCAGTAGATATTAGAAGCTTTCTTAAAGTCCAAATATATACCAGTACATTACAAAGGCACCCTGGTAAGCTTGGTAGGCATGGCATATGAGGACAAAACAGATTGCTGCAGGCAGGCAGGGTGTGGTCAGGTCCAGTCTTGCAGGACAGAACAGGCGAAAGACAAGAGCATAGTCAGAAGACAGTCCAATGGGTCAAGGCCGGCAAAGGCATAGTCACAGGTCAGTTCAACAGGTCACAGCGCAGGAGATCAGGTAAATAGGCTGGGAATCAACAGTGGACCAGGCACACGGAGGCAACAGGAAACACACTTCTTGTAGCCAGGCAGAAGCAAGCTCATAGCAAGGCTTATGTAGTGAGCCTTGTCCAAGGGCTTGGGATTCTGCAAGGAGTTAATCATCAGATGCAGACACTTTTATTTCCCCATATCTTGCTGCAATACGAGCACTCCTCCTTTGCTTCTGCAGCAGCTATGTCTGCTTCTGCCTCCTATGCGCATCTGACTCATTACTGGGTTCCCTAGGAGGATCTGCAGGCTCCTCCACCTGCACGTCATCAGGAGGGGAAGGGCTGGGAGTTGGCTCTGCTGCCTGGTCTTCTTCAGGAGCAGCCAACTCTGGCTGCACCGTGTTGTCAGGTTTTGCCTCAGGTCCTCTGTATCCAGGTAAGTACCCAGATCAATGGACTATTCTTACAGGTTAGGAAAATAAACAGCAAGCTATGGGGGGGGGGGGGTGAGGCTGGTGTTCATTCATAAATTATCTGGAACCAGTGTTGAGAGGTTTTATGTAGCCCCTTTTATGGATGTCCATATAGTTATTCAAGATGGTAGAAATCCAAACATACTTTAAAGAGATACAAATAATTATTCCACAGAGGAAAAACCCAAGTGGTAAATAGGCAACAAAATAGTTAATTAAATGATCTCCAACTTGATAGGATTGGATAGAATTATGATCTTGCCTTCCTGTTTAATCACTTGTTGGCATTTTTGAAGTTCAGTTATACATTACAGGGTATTCTTGGCAAGATTTCTGGTGTTTCAGCTATTTCACCATTTTCCAGAATACGAATAATTTTGTCATAGTTATGCTATCAAACGTAAAAAAAAAATCCTTGTGAAATCCATGCAATAAAGTCCATGTAACAAAGAAGGAAAGGGTAAATATAAAAGATTAAAAAGTGGAAGGTCAGTCTTTTAGGCTTTTGCCTTTTTGTTTCAGAACTTGCAGATTCCTAGAAGAGTTTTGGAAAGATTCATCTTTCAAATTTGTCCCCCTACAAAGCAGTTAGAGGATGATAAATGCTCCTTCTGTTGTACATGTTTGTACATGTTTCTTTCTTACAATCGGCAGACTTTTTATACCTTTTAGTTTTAATTCTCCCTAAATGGGAGTACATAATTGCCGAATAATTAAATAAGGCTCCTCTTCCTAGATACCCTACCTATCCTATAAACATATTTACGGGAAGATTAACATACAGAGCTTCACTTGAATAACAGTATACTATTAACTTTATAACCTTCAATAATAAATTTATCTATCTCGATTCCACCTTTTTTAAAAAGAAGAGCATTAGAGGTGTCCATATATTCTCTTTCTTCTTCATGTCTTCTTCCTATAAAGATAATGTAATACAATCCATATACAAAATTTTTTTAATCTATGTACAACATATATGACCTATTGTTGTAACACATTTTAATTCATTTAATAAAGAGATAATTAAAAAATAAATAAATGCTCCTTCTCACCCCAGGTTCCACATCAAACCACCTCCAGTGACGAGAGACCCCCAAAACACTTTATTAGAGTTTTGCTTAGATCGCCCTTTTCTGAACTGGTGGCTGATATTCAGAGAGATCTTGGTGTTGCATTAGATAGCTCTATGACAATGAGAGCTTTGTGTGAAGCATAAGTAAAAAGGGCATGTTTTAATGTTATTAATTCTTAGAAAAGGGACTGAAAATTATTATCTGCATCACAGGCCCTTCATATGAATGAGTTGGTGCTTGCGTTTGAAATTTTGTTTTCTGGTAGAGGGAGGGGACAGAACAGGGTGGCTAAAATAATCAACACTATTCCTGTGAGGAAACTGTGGGTGGGCTTTTTAGTTTAGAAAAAAAAGAGAGGCATTATAGGGGTTTATAAATATATTATCGAAACTTGACGGTCTCAGTGAAATTGGTAGTACATTCAGGACAGAGTAAAAAGTGTGTCTTTACAAGTCTGATAATTAACTTACAGAATCCATCACCTCAGGGTAAGGTGATGATCCTTAGAGCTAGACTAGTTAACAAAGAAGAGTCGTATTAATAGCTGTTTGCCATAGTAGTGAAATGTAGCCTTAAATTTAAGAGGCAGTAGACTTCTGAGTGTCAGGTGCCAAAGAGCTATAGTTGCTGTATTTGGATAATAAACTTAGAGACATCCAGCTAGTTTATTTACAGAATGTACAGGCTACTTCTTATAAAAAAACTCAGCAACATGATGCTGGACTAGTGGACTCTTGGCCTGACCCAACAGGGCTCTTCCTATGTTCTGAAGCTACTACTTCAAACGAGCAGTGTGTGGCAAACATAATAACTACTTCGATGTGGGAAGTGGCAGGAAAAAGATGCGGATTTCCTGCACAGATTGGATTAGATGTCTTTAAGCCTCTTTCCATCTCAACGGCACTATGACTCCCGAGATGCACTCAAACTAGGGTTTAGTAGACAGGACGTAATGCAGAGGTGGGATCCAGCAGGTTCTCACAGGTTCCTGAGAGTAGGTTACTAATTATTTGTGTGTGCCGAGAGGGGGTTACTAATTGGTGATTTTGCCACGTGATTTTTGCCTTAGTTACGCCCCGCCTCTCAGCAGTAGCGCGCAGAACTTGAAGCAGTCTAGCAGGAGGTGCACCGGCGTGCGTGGCAGCATGCGCCTGCGTGCATTCGTTTCCCACCCAAGGACCGGGACAGCGGCTGTGTCCTTGCCACAGCCCCACCCAGGAATGCCCCACCTCGTCATGCCGGCCACGCCCCGTCATGCCCCGCCCAGCCCCATTGGCGCTACGCCACAGTTTGAATCCCACCACCATCGGAACCTGTTACTAAAATTTTTGGATCCCACCACTGAGTAATGTAACAGCTCTCCTTCAGACCTCAGCACAGGGCTGAAAAAAAATGCACAGGTATATTGGGACGGAGAAGATGCTATGGGTCTAAGAACATAAGAACATATACTGTAGTCTTCTCCGTGGCACATGACCTTACAGGGCTTGGTTCCAGTTTGAAGCTGGTAAGAAAAGCATAGCTAAATAGGCTAGCAAAATAGTGAGTGGATATTTAAAGACGAATTGTCAGAGGCCTGCTTCCATTACAAATGGCAGCATTATGTTGATTAAAACAGAGACCTTGAAGTGCGTGTTTGTGTTTAGAGAGCGGAGTGGGGTTTTTTTGTATGTGGTAAATTAAGGCATCGCATGAATGTGTGGTTTGGATCATAATTGTCTTGTGGATGGATGGAAGACATTTCATATTTGTGCAGTTTCTATACAAGCAAGCAATTAATACTTATTTTGACTTGAGGCTGCCTGGGCTATAATCCCCAATCTGCTTTTTTTTCACGTTAGGCGCTCATGCTAGGAGCATTGACACTGATAGATTAGGCAGTGCTGGGAACATGCTGGGTATTACCTGTGCGCTGCAGCCCTGAAAGACAGTCCATTAGTGCTGGAATTAATGCACTAAAAGTCTGGGACTTTTAATTCTTCATGGAATCTATTTCCATATTTAATTACGGGAAAGTCATAGGGAAAAAAAAAAGTTACCGAGCACCTTCATCCATTTTTATTGTCAACGGGAGTGGCAATTAGTAATTCTTCAAGTTATATTGCAGTGCTCACTTAAAATAATGCACCTCCTTGCTGAGTTTGCTTCAATTAAACCATATTTTATTTGCTAATGACATGGCAAGCTGAAAGCGACCTTGAAGTTGGTATTGTCAACACTTCTTGGCAAAAAAAGAGCTTGGTGATTTAGAGTTAAGAGTGCATCAATTTATTCTTCAGTCTGTCAGTGTTTTAAAAAGGCTTTTTAATTCCATTATAGATGGGATATTTTACCTGAGTAATGCATAGGTTAGTGAGTTAAGTCGCAGTCAGTTGGTAGTATTTTTTAACCCAGAGCTTAAGCCTCATGTGGAAAAGGAAATAATTTTATTCCGGCCCATGGAGTTGAAAAATGAATGGCCTGCAGGTGGAGCCCCTTGAAAATGGCTTGCAGAGCTGAATATTTAAAATGCTCTTTGTAAATTTCAAATATACACCAACCTTAATGTGCTTTTGTGGATATTTACAAAAATTTAGCTATTAGATTTGGGCTCTGTACTCTAAGAAAAAACCCCTTTTGTATGGGAAACTGCACCCTTGCCAGCTGAAAAAACTTTCCTAAATTCATAAACATTTTAAAAAATTATTTACATTTATTCCCCACCCTTTACCACGGTTTCAGGGCGGGCTACAATAAAAACCATACAAAACCTCACAATAAAACCCCTTCCTAAAAACCCTAAAACAATAATAAATAAATATAAGCTCAATCACCCACCCACAATTTCAAATCTCAGGCACTCACCCCACGTATTTATGCCCTGTGATTAATTTTATAAAAAATACAGTCTTGTCATTCAGTATTGAAAGTTAGTGCCCAAGTTATGGCCTGTGGGAGGCCATTTAGGAAGTTGTATCAGAGGGGGAGATTTGTAGAAATCATTTCTACCTCCACTGACATGGACAAAAATGCCTTGTGCTAATATTATCATTCTTATAAGCCTTATCATCACTATGGTTAACACTTGTGTATTGATTGTTTATATCTGTAGTGAAATTGGACAATGAAGAAAACTGAAATTGGGACCCATTCTACCCTTTTGGGTCATGTAAGATCTATCAAGCCCAATAGGGACTTCTTGCCAGTGGAGAAGATGTCACACCTTTGGAGCTTCCCTGCACTGCTGGGAAGACCAGAGGTGGGATCCAGCAGGTTCTCACAGGTTCCCGAGAGTAGGTTACTAATTATTTGTGTGTGCCGAGAGGGGGTTACTAATTGGTGATTTTTGCCTTAGTTATGCCCCTCCTCTCAGCAGTAGCACGCAGAACTTGAAGCAGTCTAGCAGGAGGTGCACCGGCGTGCATGGCAGCCTGCTCCTGCATATATTCATTTCCTGCCCAAGGACCGGCACAGCGGCTGCGTCCTTGCCACAGCCCCGCCCAGGAATGCCCCACCCTTGGAATGCCCGGCCATGCCCCCGTCATGCCCCGCCCAGCCCCATTGGCGCTACGCCACAGTTTGAATCCCACCCCCCCCCCCGGGAACCTGTTACTAAAATTTTTGGATCCCACCACTGGGGAAGACTCTTTGGAAGTGGCGTGGTGGCATGGCTATGGCCGGCTGCCTGGACCTGTGGATGGGCTTGTTAGTCTAATAATGTATGTTAGTAAATAGGGCTGGGTTGGTGATCCTAGTCTCTTAATATCCAAGCCTCTTTCTCCTCTGTCGTCATTCATCAAAAGTCTAATTCTGAGCCAACTGCCAATCAAGAGAAGGATTGCCACCTGCTTCCCTCATTCTGCTAATCAATTGCTCTCTTTTGCTCTTCAAATTTTCTTTTCTTTTTTGTATTCTTCTGCCCCTTTGCTGTGTCTGCTTTCCTAGTGGGCTCAAGAGAAGCAGATAACAGAAATTACCAACGCTTTGAAAGATTATCTAACTTGCCCATTGGGATATATCCGTTCTGTGCTGTTGTACAAGAGATTCTGTGTGTACTTTTTGCTTTGGGGACTTCTCAAAGCAAGCATAAGTCTCCTTTCATTCCACTTGAGTGAAAAATATCTGTCTAGCTGGGATTCCATTTTTATTTTTCTTCCTGTTTGCTTTGTTAAAATGGTATGCATGTTTAGTTTTAAGCAGTCTGTGTATCACTCATCATTTTATTTATTAGCGCAGATGTGGCTTTTACAAAATGTGTTGAATGCTGTTGCCACTGAGCTGTGTCAAATGATATTTGAATCGCATAATGAGCGGAATCTGAAGTATAAGTTAGAAGCAAAGTTAATTCACTATCAGCTTAAATTTGTTAAATAAGGTTAGTTAAATTTCTGTCACTTCTAATGTTTAAATCTGTTGTCAGGTGAATTATTGAAATCGACTTGTTCCTGTAGGTTTATGAAAAGCAACTATAACTATTTCTGGACATCACAATGTGAACAGAGGCCAAGCTGGTTTGTTCAGAATCCGACACTCAGCTGATAGTGGGAGTCAGTGAGAACTTTTGCTGAGTTCCAGCTTTGCTTGGAGACAATTTCCTGAACTGGTGTGGGAAAGCAGGTGATTCCCCACCAGTTGCATTTTTGCTCTGATCTCCTAGCCTTGGAAAAAATGCTCGTAGCCTGCTGCTGATGGGATGTACATGTTAGAAACCGACTGCCAGCTGTTCAGGTAGAAGTTGACTTCTGTCCCCTGCCCCCAGTTTCTGTGCCTGTGCAAGAATTGGACACAGCAAAGTTAGAGATCAGAAGTTTCTGATGTTTTCCAATTTGCTATGTGTCATCCTTCCCTAAAACATGATTTTTGGAGAGGAGGGGGCTGAAAGGACCATGCCTTTGATGCTCTTTTATATTCCTTGCATAGTCCTGAGAGAGCTGGACCGTGATCCTCCAGCTGGTTTGAGTCTTCTGTCTGAAAACCTTTCTGACTACCCACATCACAAGGCGGTGTGTTAAAATTGACCCTGAGATGCAAAATGGAAGTTATTAGGGGAGGGTTATGGTCCATTGTGGACATGAAGGGATAGATGGATCCAGGTCCTACTACCAAGATTCCCAGCATATCAAAAAGTTATCTTTTAGAAAGAAGTAGCCTTAATTTGCCATTACGGCCATCTTTTGAAATTGTTGGCAAATCCCTGCAGTAGCCACTGGAGGGCGCTCCAGCCCCATTACTGTGTAACATTAGCATCCCTGGCCTGTAGGAGTCCAAAGCATTGGCACAAGGACATCAAGGACTCCTTCATTCCTGACCTTTTTCCTGTGGTAGACAGAGGCAATTTGCTTGTGATCCATTCATTCACAACAAAATTAGTTGCTACCCTACAGCATGTATAGGATCTTTCTGATTTTTGAAAAATTAAATGAGAGATAACATTTAGATACAACCTGCAATATCTGTAAAAACATTATATGTATTTCACATTCGTTCTTCTTCCTTCCATGAATACAGTGAGGCCAGGAATTTCATCTTGCTTTTGGCCAATAGTCCTAAAATATATGTTTATTAATTTATTAATTCATTTGGGCAAGATGAAGGCATCTCTAGTCAGGTGTCTGTGGTTCCCTGAATGTTTAGCACAAGAGAATACCTGGTAGTAATTGAATTTAGGAGAGTTTGATTGTGAAGTTGTGCTGTCCATAATTCATTGCAGTTTGAATCTTAAATACTATGGCTCAAACATATAAATGTCAGTATTGAGTGTTCTGTTGCTGATCATTTTAGTGCATGTATCATGGAAATGAATGCTTTTATTCTGCCATCCTCAGATTTAATCTCCTGCTTTGAAAGATTTCTTCTGGAGAAATGGTGCAAGATGTTTTCAGGATGAGAACCATTTCTATATAACCTGCATTGCTAATTCTAACTCTCTGAACATTTCCACTTTGCACATGTGACTGAAATATCTACTGAACTTTGACTTGAGTATTAGAGTTCAAGTTCAACATTAAGAGGCTGAAGAGAAACAATGTGGATAAGATGTTCCTTTGAGTAGAAATTGTGCTTATTGCGTAGGCAGTGAGTAATATTTGATGTGGTGGAATGGGGTTGGATCGGTGGTGGGATCCAGCCTATTCGAACATATTTGGTAGAACCGGTAGCTAATTTTTTGTCTAGTTCAGAGAACTGGCTGTAATCCATTACTGTCTAGTTAAGAGAACTGGTTGTAATCCATTACTGAGTCCATTCGGAACCGGTTGCTAAATGATTTGAATCCTACCACTGGGTTGGATCCATCAGATGACTTCACGGGAGGGATGTTTCTATGCTTTTGCAGGGTGTTGTATGATTTTGGGAAACACAGTAGGCTGGTTGAAGTTGGGAAGGTTGAAATCTGATTGCTAGCCCCTTGGTGTGAGCATTCTGCTGGGTCCAGCCCGTAGTGCTGCAGACCCCTTTCCAGTTCTAATGTTTCGCAAACCTAAGCAGGGTGGAAAAGGGCATGACCCTGGATTCCGCAATCATTCATAAATCTGCATTTGGCTTCTGTGCAATCTTTGGTCTTAAGGATGAAAGTGTAACTGAAAAATTCTTTTATTGATATCTTTGTGTTTATTATGAGTGACTTCTTCATGAAAATCAGCTTACTGAAAATAAGATTTATATCCCACCTTTGTCTCCTATAAGGAGACTCAAGGTGGCTTACAAGCTCCTTTCCCTTCCTCTCCCCACAACAGACACCTTGTGAGGTAGGTGGGACTGAGAGAGTTCCGAAGAACTGTGACTAGCCCAAGGTCATCCAGCAGGAATATAGGAGTGCGGAAACACATCTGGTTCACCAGATAAGCCTCTGCAATTCAGGTGGAGGAGTGGGGAATCAAATCAATTTCTCCGGATTAGAATCCACCTGCTCTTAACCACTACACCAAACATATAGCTTTATAAGACCTGAGTTTATGTCATCTTGTAAGGTATATTTATGGGCAAAGTGGTATAAAGTTAACAGGCATACCTGCATATCTGAGCTATGCAATATTTTGATCAATTCCAGTCTGGTGTAGCAGATAGTACTGAACTTGAGCCTAGAGAGACATGTATTCAAATCCTTGCTTTAGCTACATTAGTGAAAGTATGGGTTATAAGTTAAATGTATCATCTCTCTCCTTTCCCTTCTTTCAGAATGATCCCTGTGTTACCATCAAATATAAAGGAGCTCATTTTGGCAGTCTGACAGCAAAGAGACATGAATTTAAACCACGTGAGGGCCCTGGACCTGCAGACTATGATGTAAACCAGTATGTAATTTCCTTGTTTTAAAATTAAAATTATCCTCTGAGCCATATTCTGGGTTCCGTATCATCACCATTCATTACTGGAAGTAGTATATGAAGGCATGCAAGAAGGAAATATGGGGATAGTTTTGATAAAAACTAAGGTGGTATGCAACCTGATAAAGTTTTGGGGGATCAAGCTCATTTAAATCTACACACCTCTTCCCCTCAGTTAAAATATGCAGTAGCATATGTAAAATAGAGGGTAAGGTTTGTTGCATGACAGTGGAAATGTTGAAATGCTTTCAAAAGAGGCAAAATGCAAAAAAAAAGAAAGAGAGAAGTTTTGGCAGCATCTCTTGGCTTGGTTGTTGTGTTTTATGTTCAGAGCGCATGACTACATAATAGTGATGCTCATAGGATCAGGCAGTACCTTGTCTCTACACTGTGCCACAGAGAGAAACACATCTGACTGGGACATGCCTCTGAAAATGCAGGCAAAAACTACCAGTAGCTGAAACTACCAGGCAACGACTGCACAACCTGGAAAACATACAACAGCCACTGGCTTGTCCTTTGACTAGCTGGTTGTTGCAAATGAAGCCTTTTTACAAGAGCCAATATGAAAATGCGCTTCTGATTTTTCTTGACAAACTGACAGCCAAATTGCCTATGATGGCAGCAGCCCCCATATCTTTTAAAACATGAATCTCCCAGAATCGCTTTTAAAGTCGGTGAGGTATTGAATACAAAAAGGTTGTGTGTGTTGTTTATTTGTTTGTTTAATGTTATTTATAGTACGCTTTTCTCATTGAGACCCAAGGCAGATTATGCAATGTAAATCAGCCCTGTTAATAAAAATGAGAAATCTGATAAGTGAAGGAGTAAGACCAGGTTTACAGAAATCTGAAAACAGTGCATAAGTATTAGGCATATGTTAACAATGCCAAAAAGCAGAATTACATAAGTAGATAACAATGTAGTGAGAACAAGATAATGTATGCAGCAGACAGATAATGTATAGTGATGCACACTGTCCCTTTTCCGTTACTGAAGCACGTTCTTCAACCTTGTTGCCTTTATAAAAATGCCCTCCTGAACAATTCTGTTTTACATAGTTTGTGGAAGACCAGAAGTGTAGGGGCTTTCCTGTTTTGGCAGGAGTAATGAACTTTGACCTGTCTGCTGCTTGTTGACCTCACAGTCCTTTCTCTAGCTCCTTTGAACTTGGCTTATTTGTAGTATCTGGTCCAAGCAGGGGAAAAATAATCTGAGGGATTTGGGGGTAAGTAATGGTGGGGATAGTTCAATATGCTCTGGCATACTCCTTCTAAATTTTAAATTACATCAGCTTGAGGATCAGGTAGCAAGGCTAAGGCCTCTTCCACACATGCAGAATAATGCACTTTCAAACCACTTTCACAATTGTTTGCATTTTTTTTGCTATTTTGCATAGTTGCATTTTTTTTTGCTATTTTGCTATTTTGCATAGTTCCAAAGTGCATTGAAAGTGGATTGAAAGTGCATTATTTTGCATGTGCGGAAGGGGCCTAAGAGTGCAGGCCAATGCAATTTTGCTGTTTGAGTAAGTCTGCATAACATTGTACTGTAACAGACTTAAAAGTCATGCTTAAAGTTGCTGAATAAGGTTTTTGGGAGCAATTCTTGGCAGGTCTGCTTGGAAGCACATCCTGTTTTATTCAGTGGGATTTTGTCTCAGGAAAGTATTCTTAAGGATTGCAGCCTTAATTAATAATACAAATCCATAGTACTAGAGAGATTTTTAAAGGACTCCTACTAGAAGAAATAATGACTAGATTAGGAGGTGGTGAAGCAGAGTAGTAATAATTGAATTAATTTTCCTTGGTTCTGTATGGATTTACTGTATTCAGCTATCTGAGCATGTGTGCTAATGTGATCCTTTTCTAAGGTACTGTAGATAGAAAACTTAAGGAACTGGAATCCTGAATTTGATAGGAGATCATACTTTTTAAATACTTTTTCCTCTAAAACCTGTTGTTATTTAAATATCCCTGGGCGAGACAATTCTGAAAATATCAAGTGCTGGAATTTTGACAAACATCACTATCTCACAAAGTTGTTCTATTAGATCTGTGGTTAAAATGTGTGGCTTGGATCCAGTGACTCCCTTTGTTAAATTATCTTGTGATAAGAGAAAGACTTCATCAATTAGTGGAATGGGAATGGAGGTATTGAATCAATGTGAAACATTGTTTTCCATGTATAATGAGCATACAGCGTCCTGATAGCCTCAGCTATATTTTTGTTACGGTTAACCTCTGGCACAGAAATGTTGATACGAGAAAGAAACAAGCCACTGCATGCATCCTTCTGAGCTCATACTACTGCACTGCGAAGTTTAAGCCTTCACAGTCTAGCCCAGGGGTCAGCAACCTTTAACACCCAAAGAGCCATTTGGACCCGTTTTCCATGGAAAAGGAAACACTTGGGGCCCAAATACTTTTTTACATTTAAAATGAAGATAACACTGTATGTATTGTTTTTTTACCTTTACGCTTTGTATAAACAATTATATGAAATCCATGAAGTGCTACATCACCGTCATCAGCCAACCAGGCAGCTGGGACAGGAAAGCCAGAAGTGGCTTGGGATAGCTGTCTCGGACTGTGCCTCTCTAGGAACAGGGACTCTTTCCCATTAACCCTTAGGGTGACTCTCCGAAGGAGGCTGAGAAGACCCAAGCCACACGGAGCCGCAGTACAAGGACGAAAGAGCCGCATGCGGCTCCAGAGCCGCAGGTTGCAGACCCCTGGTCTAGCCTCTCGTTTGTTATTGAAAAGAGCAGCTGTTTCTCATATAATCATAGAATGGGTTGGATGGAAGAGCTTTCGCTATATATATGTAGATGCTCATGCATTTAAAAGTAATGACTCATAAATCTCTCCAAACTTTTTTCTAAAGGGAAAGTGCTGTGTATTATGAGAATATCAACATCAAGAAGGAAGGTCTGAAAATATATGACCTCTGCATTCCACGGTATCATGAAATAATGGTATTACAGTCAGAAAAGAAGGTAATGCCAATTCAACATTTTTTTGCAGTACCTAAAAATAATTTATGATGCGACTGAAACCCTGAGATATAAAGGATTTTGTGGATGGAAAATATATTGGTGTTGCACAAGAAATTTATCTAAATGCCCATATAGACAGATAGATACCCACATTTATGAACATGCACACACATTCAGAAACCACACACACATGAATGAGGTAAAAGATTAAATAACCTTTTGCAAATTTTGCACACTATGATCTTAATGTATCACTTTATGTTCTGAAAAATGGAAATCTGAGAAATCTTGTGTCAGGTTTTCCCAAAGCAGTTCCCTTGGTTTTGTCATGAAGTTGTTTGGATGTTTTATTGGCATTATGTAAGTTTCATAATGCAGAGCTCCTGTTAGCTTTATGCCTTTCTATGCCAGTGATGGCGAACCTATGGCACGGGTACCAGAGGTGGCACTCGGAGCCCTCTCTGTGTGGGCACGCGCAAACAGAGTTCGTCATTTGGGGGGCGGAAAATCACACACCCCACACACACATCTAGGCTGGCCTGGGCCACTGAGCAGGACGTGCGTGCACCGCGGTGAGCACGGAGGACTCGGTTGGCGAGCCTGGTGCCTGTGCTCCGGGTAGCTGTTGCCCAAGGGGGGAGTGTGCAGAGGAGACAGAGATGCTGGAGAGGCACAGAGTGGTGTGCGTGGGACTTTCTGGAGGCTACAGCAGGCTGACCCCTGCTCGAGTGGGTGGGGCGGAGGAAGAGGGAGCCAACCAGTTTTTTTCTAAACCAAAACCTCAGCATTCAGGTTAAATTGCCAGGATGGCACTTTGCGATAAATAAGTGGGGTTTGGGTTGCAATTTGGGCACTCGGTCTCAAAAAGGTTTGCCATCACTGTTCTATGCCCTTACTTTTCTAAGTATTCTGACAGATAGGAGGCGCACTGCTCAAACAGTAAATGAGAAGCGTAGTAGGGGAAGTCACCCTAGTTGTTCAGGTGAGCTAGGTTCACTCTGCTTGAAACTTCATGTAACCCAAGAATACTATAGAGCAAATTATAGACTAATTATAATTATAGCCCAATATAATTATAGGCTGCTTAGACTATTTCTTACATTAGATTGTTTGAAAACTGAACTCTGTTTTGCAGCTTTAATATTTCTCACTGTTTGGATGCAATGAAGAATGTAGAAAAGTCTATATTGCTATATAATTCTTTATTACATATATCTACTATATTGTATGTACTATATCATATTATGGTTTCCATTATTATCTAATTAATTGAGCTATTGATTTAGATTACGTTTTGGCCTTACATTTAATCCTATGTCTTTTATTCTGGTATCTTCCCTACACCAAATAAATTAAAACGATTACTAGTGTCTTCATGTTATTGTCGTAGAATAATTTGTTATCTTTTCCCACTCTCAACTTCAAGCAGTTGATCAACTCTCTTGTAGCTCATGAGGTACCAAAACCCTTCTCTGTGTTCCATGTGTATGTTTCCACATGAAGACATTTGAGATGAATTAATAGGTGAGGCTCCTTGTATCCTATCATGCCAAGAGAGACACAGCTGCAACAGACATATGTTTAATGAAATATTACCAATGCTGAGCTCTGACAATATCACAGAAGAATACTGCTGCCATCTGTTTGAAGCAAGGCCTCTGAGCATTTGAAGGCTGCATGACTTGACACATTTCTGCATTGTAATTTCAAATTCAGCGAATTTCCAGGTCCAATTTGAAGGGTTTGAATTGACCTTCAAAGCCATAAATGGTTTGGCAGCAGACTACATTACAGATCTCAATTTCTCATGTAGACCTACCTGGATCTGAAGGTCATATTTGGAGGTTCTCCCAACAATGCCTGAAAGGAGGCCACAGGACACAGCTTTGTTGGCAGCGCCATGAATGCAGCATGTATTCCCAAAGAGGTTTACATGGCTTTCTCTGTTGTTTTTGATTAATGATGAAAGTAACTTTTAAAAGAGAGACCACACTTGTATATGGAGCCAAGTTTGTTTCTTTGATTGGGAATTGTTTATCTTCTCATGTTTATTTAAAGGATAGCCGTTGTTAAGATTGATTGTATTGTCCCTTTTATTTGGTTTTTTTTTTTTTTTACTAACTTTCATATTATTTGTTGTAAACCAGTCGTGTGACCTATGTGTCTCCAATATGTCTAATCTCGACATGGCCAAATCTGTGAATATTTAAGTCTGGAGACTGGAACCATGAACAGATAAGACAGATCTCAATACAAACCTGAAAAATGCCTTAGGTTTGTAGAATAATCTGAAATGTAAAAGAAAAACAAACATTGGATAGTTAAAAATCCCCCAAAACTGTCCCTGCAGCCTTAATAAATGAATGCCTTTAGTGGCCTTCTTAAAGCCGTTCCCTTCTTAGCTGAATGTTGGATTCTGAACTGTATTGCTAACCTTCAAGAAACGATTTTCTGTCAGTGGAAAGCAAGAAGAGATTCAAGGTGCTTTCCTGGTTTGTTTTGGCCCTTGAGGGAGGATTCACTGGGCCATGTAGTTTGCACGACTCACCCAGACTTGACCTCTTGTTACTATTCAACAGTAGCCACTCCATAAAACCCAATGTGGAGCTTCAGACTAGGACAGTGGTGGCAAACCTTTGGCGCTCCAGATGTTACGGACTACAATTCCCATCAGCCCTTGCCAGCATGGCCAGTTGGCTGATGGGAATTGCAGTCCATAACATCTGGAGTGCCAAAGGTTCGCCACCACGGGACTAGGATCTGAGAGACCTAGTCACTACTCTGCCATGGAAGCTCCCTGGGTCACCTCGGGCCAGTTACACATTTTCAGCCTAACTTAGTTTACGGGGTTATTGTGAAGATAAAATGTAGGAGAGGAGAATGACATCAGTGACTTTGGGGAAGGAGGGAGAAAAGATTGTAAATAAATTGGAATATGTGAGGCAAATGAATAACAGGTGGGTGATAAGGAAGCAGTCAAAGGATATGGGAGTTGCCAGAAGGAAAGAAGAAAAGTGTGGGAAGAAGGCAGTAGTGAGAAACGGAGTGTCCCTTACAAGTCTTTGCAGTTCCCCACTGCACAGTTGGACATAGCCCACACCATCTCAGCCAGAGTTTTCCTGGTAAGAGGCTGCTGAGATATGGAAGGAGGGAGAAATGAAGATTGGGAACAGATACATGTAGGTACAAGAGTGTGCAGGAAGGATAGATGGAAGCAAGAAAAGATGGCGAGGTCACACAACAAGCTTTACGGCATAGTGGAATCAGCATTTTTTAATTCTAGCCCAGCACTCTCATTGCGGCATTGTTTGGCTACATCTTGATGTGTGTGTGTTAAATTTTCATGTCATCAGGATAAGACTGAGGATAAGACTAGGATCTAGGATAAGACTGAGACATGTGAATTGAAATACTGGGCGAATACGCAGCACAGAAATCAAAACATATCCAAAGCAAGATAAACGAAAAGAAGATATTATCAGATTATTTTAGAATAGATTTTGTAAGACACTTTGTTGTATTTTGAGATGTGTGATAGGGGAAACTGGAAATATCTCTGAGTGAAGCCTTCATCTCCTGTAAAAAAGCAGGGATCCCAATGTTTTTGGGGCTAAGTTCATAGGACTCAAATCTAGCTCTTCTTCTTCAGACCAACTTGACTTTTCTCTGAAATTATGTTCTTAGCTTTTCTTTAGTGAAATTGGCAGAAAAATTTGTGATTGATAGAGACTGTGTTGAAATGGCCCCCTATGTTGCATGTATCACCATGTCTGTTTTTGTCCTGAGAGATGCCTTAAATACCTGCCTGGCTGGATTTGTAAAGCGGAGCCAGCACTGTGCGCATGATGTTGCAACATCTTGATTTGCGCTTTTGATGTAGTCTTTCTACAGGAGATTGTTTCAGAGGGGTAGCCACATAGAGTATCTTGACAAAGGGAGATTTAACACTTAAAAGCTTATACACCCCCCCCCCCCCGGTGCTATGGGATTTGAATCTATGGCCGTTTCTGCATGGCGGCAGAAATGGCTCTTCACCGGCATTAATTATGCTGGAGGAGGCTCGCGGACCGCTCGCATGGTACCGTGCGGGCGGCCCCGAAGCTGCAACAAACCGGAGAGGTGGCTCCACATGGAGCCACCTCAGGTTCATTCTGTTTACTCACCTCTCCTTCCTGGGCAGCTCTGGAGGGCTGGAGGGACATGTCCACACTGCCCTCCGACCTCCAGGGGTTGGAGGGAAGCGTGGGTGTGTCCCTCCAGTCCTCCAGAGCTGCGCAGGAAGGAGAGGTGAGTAAACGGGACACAAAAAGCGGCACCCTCAAGCCGGTGCGGTTCGCACCGCGCCAGCGAGAAGACGCTGCTTTTGAAAAACCTCGCCCCCTTGCTGTGTGAGCAGCGCCCCAGGGATGGTGTTTTTACCGTCCCTAGGGCGCTGTTATTGGGCTGTGTGGAAACAGCCTGCCTATTTCGCCAGGGGTTTTCTGGAGGTAATGCCATGATAGGCAAAGGAATCAGGATATTTGTTTGCTATGTACTTTCGGACTATGTCTTTCTAATTAATAATATTAAGATAATTTTGTATGTGCTGCTGAGATGCTGGTGACCAGCAGAAATGCACAAAATAGTGGGATGAATGAATCCCAAACAACTCTACCAAAGAACTGGGTATAATTCTTTGGGATTTTTCACTCTATTTTGCTTTTGGTATTGGATATCTGGATAAGACTTAGATACAGCAAGTTTATACTGCATCTATTACACATATTGTGCATTCAGGGGACAGCTTTTTTTTTAAATAGTTGAGTTATTTTGCATACTTCAGACGTAGTAATAGAAATGTTAAGAAACAACCCTCGGATGCCAGGGAAGCGCAAGCCTGTCAGCATAAAAGAGTTGTTGTAGTAAGACTGATTATGGGCTGTAGTTCTCATCTTTGGTTTTCAAGCCTAACCCTTTTGATCATCAATCAGTCAAAAATGGCAGGTAGTGACCATTAGGAGGATTCATTAGCACCCTGCAGCATGTTTGCACCAGGTGACCCACATCTGTCTTCATTAGAAGTTTGCTAGTTGCCAGTAGTGAACAGATGGGCCGTTATTGCGTACCCTGCCCTTTGGGTGTGCCTGGAGGACAGGCAAAGTCATCCTGAGCAGGACATGCAGGGTTACCTCGCAGACAGCAAGCAGCTTACTACCGCTAATATTATGACAGGAAGTAAGTGTGATCATTTGTTTGTTAGCCTGCCTGCTTGTTTTTCAGGTGTGCAGTTGATGAGGATGGAAGTGCAACTTCCAAAACACCTTGAAATTATTTTGTACGAGATGAAGGAACCCTTTGCTACGATTTGATTCAGCTGGCGTTCAGTTTGGCAAAAAATCAGTCATTTATTTCTCACACCTCGTCCAGTTTTACCCTGATTGATTGTGTTTCAATAAGCTTGCATATTGCAGAATCTCGATAAAAGTATTTTAGGCGCTCTTAAAGGGTGTGGATTCCTTTCATATGAGGCTTTGCAGTGTAATGAACAAGTTGGCGCTCACAAATAAAGGCTGCCTTTTAAAAACTTGTTCCTCATCAGCTTTTGAATATGGAGTACACACTGTTCAAAAGACTCGAATCAACAAAGGTTCCAAAAGCAGTCTAAAACTTTCCTGTCTTGTGGGACGATATGGGTTTTTTAAGAGAGGTTGAGATTCATTTTTATTGGGTGCTTTCCGCTTCAGTTGTGTTAGATCTTTTTGTTACGAATATGGGAGGTTTTGCTCATAGTCTGTTCACCAGTCACGAAGGTGACTCTTTTGCTGATCAGTTTGGCTTTTCATAAAGAGCTTGAACCTGTTTTTTTTAATTATTACATCTTCAAATGGTTCAGAACAGGGCTGTTTTAGTCTCTCAAAGTGCAGAGGAACGCCTTCTCCGCACTTTTCTCAAAGATTCCACTTTGCAGCAAATCGCGTAAATAAATTGTAAGCTGCCTCGAGCTCCATAAGGATGAAAGGCAGCTAAAAATGTGTTAATTAAAAAAAAATTAAAATTAATTGTGGGCAAAAGAATCAGTCAGTCAGTGATTATAAAGAAGCACTACTTTAAAAGCAGTTTTAATATTTGGTGTTTAAGTCTGCATTATCAACATTATTGCGCGCATGTACATATTTGCACAGCCTTATGGATGACAAAGTTCCACCCTCATGTCACTTAATTCCTGGATTTTAGCCAACCATGACCCTGGTAAATCATCTCATCTACTGCACAATGAAAAATTACCCACAGTGCAAGGAAGTGAAACTGAACCACTGCAAGAAAATCACATAACATTGTACCAACACCCAACTACTGCACGCTTGTAATGTTGCTTGACAAATACTTATGGTAGATTGCTTACAGTGAACAGATCATGTGTTTGGCTCACGGGTAATTGCAGCAGTTGGACACTATTGAACATGTTTGCCACAAGGGTCATGGCACCTCTGGTTACAGGCAGAGTCACAATTTATTGTCGAAGTCACAGTTGTTTTCCCATGGAAAGTAAATTGTTTCATTATTGGTGGGAGGGGCATTCATTTACTGTCATGCTTACTGCCGTTGAATAACTTGGGGATAGGAGATTTCTAGCAATTGAAAATTTCATTTTGGTCATTCTGTCAAATAATCAGTAAAACCAAGGACTGAACAAAGAATTGCACTATTGCATCCATACTTTGAATCGAGATGGGAGTTGTATTTCTCAAGTGGTTGCCCCCTGCCCTGTTTTTCAAACTGGGTGAAATGTCAAAAGTCAGAATCCCACTGGACATGAATAAACATGTTAGATGTTCTTAAGTGGCTGAGCTCCTCCGATACTGCCGTTAATTATTACTCCTGCCTTTTATGTAATGAGGCTGTTTTTAAAGTATTAATTTTTAAATTGGTGAATTAGAATTCACATGGGGGAGGGGGAAACTGTGTTCATGAGTCATGGTGATGTACCACTTGTTACAGCGAAAGTTAATTAACTAATGATAGTGATTTTCAGGGTTTGGCTTCTCTTTTGCTTGTCTGTAAAGGAGTAAAAATAACAGGTTTTTCCTCATACATTAGCACGAAATGGAGTTAACCCTACTAGGGAGAAAAGAGCTTAAAAGCATGTTTCGCTGCTGCGCGCAGTTGTACAGCTGAATGCTGGAATAGCTTTTCTGAATGTACCTTTTAAAGTTATGGTGACATTTAGAGCTATTGTTGGCATCTGCAACTTTTTGAAAATGTCATCTTGTGTTATATTGTCAGCCGAGAACATGAGGATGGAACAGTTTGAAACGGCAATATACGAGAAAACATATAAGCTCAGAATAGCCGTAACCGGTTATAATGTCAAAAATCACACATGACCAGTCCGCATTTATCTCCGTCGTTACTCTTCGTTCTTTTTCAGGGAGTTCAACAAAGAAAAAGCTTTTCCTTACCTAAATATTTTTTAATGCTTTACATTTGTATGAGTTTTATGACTTACTAACAATGAAGTATATTCCTGGGGATAAGATTTACCAAGGCAATAATTTATAGATAGTAATTTGAAGAAAAAACACACACCAACAACAGGTATTTTGTGAGAAGTAAATGGGCTGCCTTCTGCTGAAATAAAATTGCAGAATCATTCTTTCTATTAACGCAGTTTATTTCCCCCCCCCCCCAGCTCCTGTTTTCACCTGCATGTATTTTGTAGGTTGCTGATTATGCAGTTGTGATTTTTCAGGCTTGTCACCCTCTAGAAATTTAATTTCCATTGCTAACATTATCAGACTAGTTCAGAGGATCAGCTCTTCTCTGCTTGGGAAGCCAGTTACTCTCCCCTTCTCCAAACAGAATGCCTCACTGTTATAGGGAAGGAGGGAGGTATCTAGCCACATGTTCCCACAAACCGTAGCTAAACAAAGACGGGCCAAGATTGTTTACAGAAAAAAGTGTATGTGTAAAATTAGGTGCTGGGTAAAAAATTATTGTAGATCGTTCTCAAAATAAAATGGATATATTTACATTAAGAGAACCTATTAATGGGCCTTTCCCCACTCACCGTTTGCTGCGCGCTACTCTTGCCAAGTAGCGCGGGGTCCAGCGGCACTCCCCACTACAGGGGCGGCAACAATGCAGCAGCCCCGACTCTGCTGCTCTCGCGCCCCCTCAGCGCTCGTCATTTCTGGCGCTGCTGAAAAGGTCCACGCCGGATGAAACCGACGTCATTTTTTAAAGTGGGAAAACGGCCTTTATTGGGATATGTTGCCCCTGGCCCCGTGGCCGCACTTTAAAAATGTCAGACTGTGTGTGTATGTGTATGTATTGGGTGGGGGTTACATTCAAATCAGAACCAAGGAAAGGACTTTTCCAACCCTGCTGGAATTGGGAACTTGGCCTTGCTCTTGAAGAGTAGCTGACAAGGCAGAAGGCCAAATGCTTTTTATATTACTACCAGGTCTTCCCAGTCCAGAAGTGTCCCATGGGTTACAAATTACTGGCTAGTTTTGCTCATTTGTATTCTCTTCTTTGGGAGGGTAGGCGGCATGGTATAGCACGAACCTGTCACATGACTATGCAGAGGAAGACAGTGACAAACCACCTCTGCTTCTCACTTGCCTGGAAAGCCCCTTGCTAGGGTTGCCATAAGTCAGCTGTGACTTGACAGCACTTTACACAGACTTTCTCTTCCATTTCTGTCCCACACTCCACAGGGTCAGAGCAAGCTAGATGCTGGAAGGTCTGTGAACAGATCTCCAGTGTATCCTTGTCTGTTAACTATTAGCTGGAAGGTGGTTGGGGCTGATGGATTCAAGTCAGAATTTTTCTCCCCGCCCCCTCTGACTGTTGATTGAGTTCTCTGAGTTCAAGCCCTCGTTCAGGGGCATAGCATTATAAAATGTCATGAGCCAGGGAGTTCAAGGCAGGGGACACAGTTGAGTGCTGGTGAGCAGGGCTCACTCCACCTCCAGTCTTCAAGTGGAGACTGTAGCTGGGTCAGCTGAGCTCATCCTGCTCCCCATCTCCACATGGGGTTCAGTAGTGGGGGCAGCTGGCCCACCCCACCCCTGATCTCTATGTGGAGTTCAGGAGTGTCAAGGCCCTACTCTGCTCTGAACTCCACGTGGAGATTGGGGGGCAAGCCCCCCTCTTTGGTGCCCACCTGCTGAATATTTGATATGTGATGCTGTCATTAGACGTCTGACTGTCTTTTGTTTTAATATTTGATGTCCAATATACAGCAGTATTTGGTGAAGATTTCTGGGTGACCTTGGTGATGCCTGTATATTTTAGTCTGACTTTTTAGATTGCCAGAATTTTTTTTTAAAAAAACTATGTATTTCATTCTGACCTCTTCAGAAGTAAAGGAAAATATGCATGTGACTGACACTGCTACTGTTTGATAGTTTACAGCTTAGAGCGTATGGTATTTGAAGCCTGATTTGTTTTTACATCTGAAAGCATTTGATATCGGCTTCAGATATGTGGTCTGTTTACAAACAAGCTCTTTGTGGTCTTAAATTCTGTACTTTAAATAAATAGGTTTTCCTGCATCTCCTTCTCAGTACTGGATAGAAATCACAGTGGGCACAGGACCAACGTTGCAGGCAGTTGGGAGAGAGAATCACCATGCTGATAGATAAACTAATACAAATAAAATTTATTTATCTAAAAACTGGAGGGGGTCCCCCCATGCAAATGAGGTCAAGAAAAAGTGGGCTGTCTTAAATTTGCTCACAAGTTGCAGTTATACATAGTATTATAAAACAAAAGAGTTTCCCCCCATCTAACCTATTAAGGGAGATACTCTTACATTCACGGATGTCTTCCCTTTGGGTAAATGCATCTTGCCTCACACTTATAAGTAGCCTTAACCAGTGGTGGGATCCAAAAATTTTAGTAACAGGTTCCCACGGTGATGGGATTCAAACTGTGGCATAGTGCCAATGGGGCTGGGTGGGACATGACGGGGCCGTGGCCAGGCATTCCTGGGCGGGGCTGTGGCAAGGACGCAGCCGCTGCGCCCGATCGCGGGCGGCGAGAAAGCGAATGCGCCCAGGCGCAGGCTGCGACGCCGCGCCCGGTGCACGCCTCACTGCTAGACTGCTTCAAGTTCTGCTTGCGCTACTGCTGAGGGAGGAGGGGCATGGCTTCAAGGCAAAAAATCGCGTTAGGCAAAATCACCAATTAGTAACCCCCTCTCGGCACACACAAATAATTAGTAACCTACTCTTGGGAACCTGTGAGAACCTGCTGGATCCCACCTCTGGCCTTACCTATGTTAAAAAGACAGAGAACATGTTTAGATCTCTCTGAAGAATTAATGAACAAGCATTTTCGGCTTCTTCTTCGTATGATTCCAGGCTGTCTTTTTATGACTTCAATACTTTGATGATAAAGTTACCAGTAGCAGCAAAAGATCAAATAGAATCAATGCAACGGCTTGTATTGATCACTAGGTGAACCGTCAAAGCTTAAGCATTTGCCATAATACCATGCCGTAAAAAAACAATATTGTTCAGGACCCAGGCAACATATGCCGTATGCATGAGCTTAACTGTGAAAAACCAATTGTGTTGTACAGCTATGATTCCCCACGAGTGGACAGTTTGAGGGTTGTTAATTTGCAGCAAAGTCAATTTCACAACTGTGATTTTTATGAGCTGAGGCTAAGTAGCAGTCTGTCTGAGGCGGCCTAGAATCCATACACCCAGAAAGAAGACGCCAGCTTCTCTGATGTGGTGTAATTTATTAAATAGTAATGAAATTCCAGGTGTTCCTTCTACATTGAGGGTAACAAGCAAAAATGACAAGGAAAACTTTGATTCACCGTATTAGTACATGTAGCTTCCAAAATGGTTTGCGTATGAGTGATTTTTTTCCCCCTTCAAAATTAGGTAACGTATCATAGCATGCCAGATCCTTCAAGGGAACATATCCTAGAGCGCTGATTGGAAAGAATAGCTCAGTTTTAGGAATCAGATTGAAGAGGTATTTTTTTGCCTCTGCTGCCGACATTTCTCTCTCCTTTTAAGCCTCAGTACTGTGATGGATTTGTTTTGATTTGAGCAGAACATCACCTGTACCCTGTGGTCTTAATCCACAGAGGTGTAAGTAAGGCCTGCTGAAGTGTCATTTGATTTCAGTGACATTTGAGTGCATGTAACTGTGTGCTAGGTTGTGACCTCGCAGTCTTTCCTCTTGATGTCTGTCATTTTGAGGGTTGATTGTGCACCATGTGAATGCTGCCTCTTGGCAGAAATGTGGTCTGCAGAAGTTTAATGGATAAAGATATATTTGTCTTTCTTTGATCCTGTCTAAGTTAGAAAAAGCTACAGTGGTACAATTCGGGAGATAGGATGACAGCAAAGAGGTGGCCACTAACTTTGTATGGTGTCACATTAAATCCCAGTCCTGAAAAGCACCATATGTTGCTCTAGAATGTTCTAGAATCTAATAGGCTCAATCAACATGCCCTGCAAGGAGAGACTTAGGGAGTTGGGTATGTTTAGTTTGGTGAAGAGAAGGTTAAGAGGTGACATGATAGCCATGTTTAGATATTTGAAGGGATGTCATGTTGGTGAGGGAGCAAGCTTGTTTTCTGCTGCTCCTGAGACTAGGACCAGGAATAATGGGTTGAAGGTGAAGGAAAAGAGATTCCACCTAAACGTCAGGAAACACTTCCTGACAGTAAGGGCTGTTCGACAGTGGAATGCACTACCTCGGAATGTGGTGGAGTCTCCTTTGGAGGTTTTTAAAAAGAGGCTGGATGGCCATCTGTGAGGAGTGCTTTTATTATGTGTTCCTGCCTGGCAGGGGGTTGGACTTGATGGACCTTGGGGGTCTCTTCCATGTGGTTCTAACATGGGGGCCTCTTCCATGTGATTCTAACATGAGGTTTTGTTTGGTTTTTGTGCTTGATATCCAGCTTCATTAGATATATCCAGGGTACCTAGTGATCTGTTTAGCATCTGCAAAGAATAATGACTGTTTGATACTTTGATTTTAAAACATGGCCTAAACTAGGATGTTCCCAAAGCAATCAGGTTTTGGTTACCTCCAATAGTATACAGAAATGATAAAAGTTGGATACTCTTTTCCTCATCTTGTTAATAAATGACCATGTTCTAGAGCTCCTACACTTTCAGAATCTGAGAAGAAGGTAAATATCTCTTGTGATTGGAATAGGTTGAATCCATTTAATACAGAATACAATTACCATAATTGTCAAAAATAATACACTCCAGAATGAATAAAGCACTCACTTATGAAGTTGCAGATACAGCAAATTAACAGGACAATAAAAATACATGCTTAATATTTCATAGTGGAGGTGATTTATTTAATGACCACTACCACTTGGCATGTAAAAACTAGTATTCATTGTTTGTCTTGTGGAAGGTGGAACACTTGGCTTTTATTATTGTCTTTCACTGTTATTTCAGTTGATTAAAATATATTCCAGACCTATAAATGATGAAGGAAGCCAACAAAAGTGCTTGTATTTCATTTAACAGAAAATATGAATGTTTTACTGTCTTTCCTATGTTGGAATTAGATAATGTATTGTGTGAAAGGGTATGGGTGCTTGAATGACTGAGTATCTGAATTATTCTTATATATTGCAGCATGTCTTTGTTCTTTCCAGCTTGGTGTTGTGCACACTCTGAATAGCAGTAGTTTTTCAGGACCTAGCTCAGTTGCTTGTGATCCTTTTAACTGGAGATACCAAAGATTTCAGTTCCTTGAGGCATAATTCTATTAGGAGCTTTAGTTCTGATGGACCATATCTATTTTTTAAATAGACCACCCCACAAATTCACGGTGATATCTGATCTAGCCAACCCATATTTCAGTTTTTGATGTACGTACTCATTCTTATGAAAAAAAAATATTCAATAGATTTTGGAAGTGGTTTGGAAAGAGTTGTAGAATTCATTGGTGTTCCAACAAGAGTTGCAGATATTCCCATTTCTGTGTGACGAATTCAGTTTGTATGTGTGTGGGCGTGGTCAGTCACAACGGACTTTTGTCGACCTTGTAGGTTTTCAAGGCAAGAGACATTTGGAGGTAGTTTGCCCTTGCCTGCCTCTACAGGTGTTCCCTGGAGGTTGCCCATGCAAATACTTACCAAGGACGACCCTCCTTAGCTTCTGAGATCTGATGAAATCAGTCTAGCCTGGGACTATCCAGTTCAGATCAATATGTTCTTACCCTTCCATTTATGGCCTGATAATAATAGTATCTTAGTGATATTTTCTCTAGGGGTTGGCTTTCCATCGGGGGCCTTAATAAAATCACCCATTTCCCTGTGTAACAATTGATCATTTACCTGTCATGTTGAACTGGGGAAAATAATATAGAATTACTGAGCAGAAGTAGAACGATGAGCTGCTGGAAAGTTCTTTATGCTACCATGATTTTGCTGCAATGGATATGATATTTCAGAAATACTACCGTGTTTCCTTGAATCACTGTAAAATAATGCTGAACATAGAACGGCTTTCCCTGAAGCTAAAAACATATTGGGAACATTTGTTGCCAGCTGCATAGCGGACAAAATAAACTTACTTGAAAAATAAAACATTGAGGCCACCATTAAGGTGAATGCTTCAAGTTATAGCTAATTCAAACGATTGTTTTGTGGTACAATGATAGGTGTTCCCAGAGGCACATCATAACTTTTGCATGGCAGTTTTCTCTTGGTTAATTAAAGGTATTTTTCCGTGCGAACATGCTTTCATGTCTCCAAGTTTCAGGTCATTTTCAATTGCTGCTTGCATTATTGGCTGTTGTATATCTTGCATGAGCATTGTTATATATAAGAAGTTAGTAACACTGCAGTGTATAAGTTCTGTTCTTACTTCTAAAGCTGACTTCCCTTCTGGGCTTGCCTATTCTCCCTCCTGTGTTCTCAGAGAATCATCTTCTTGCATTGTCTGTTCACGGATGATTTTGAAAATAGGACATTACAACCATTTTAGCTGACCACACCAAGTGAATTATGCAGGCAAACTTGTTTCAGCAGTGGTTCACATGTGTGGTCAGTTAAAATGGTTATTATATTTTGTCAGACATTCAGTAGATTTGACTGATTTTTTTATGGGTCCTCAGAAAATTTAAGTTTGAGATCCCTGGTTGGTTTTATATGAAGATAATTTCTGTTCACCGAGGGATGCTTTCTTCCTTACTAAGATCCAAATATGGACTGTAACGTTAGCCCTTGTTTCTCTCATGTCTTTCCATGATGAGGAACAGAATTATTACCAGGACTTCAAGTTGTTAATCCCCATAGTAGAGTTATATAAATATAAATGCCTTCCTGGATCAGATTTGATGTCTAGTTCTTTTTGCCATGAGCACTGAACAACCTAGTTCCTCTAGCAGGCGCACAGACAGGGCATAGTGGTTCTGGCCATCCCATATTGTTTGCCCCTTGCTTGACAGTTCTGCTGATGGACATTTCACTAAGTTCTTGGGAACTAATGTTATTGATGGTTTTGCTTGCATGACTTTGTCTAATCTTAATTGTCTAGTGGGGATTAATTCTACAAATTAATCATGCTTTACATGGAAAAAGGTACTTTCTTTTTTCTGTCCGGAACTTATTAACTATCAGTTGCACAATATGCTGTTCAGTGGTCAGGCTTGAGTGTGAGTGGTTCCCATTGAGTTCTATGGGATGAATAAAAGCACAAGAACATTGGGGGGCAGTAAAAACTGCATCTACAAGAAACTGGAGTCATCAGGGCAGATTTATTCTCTATCACAATTGTCTCTTAGAGTATACCTCTTACGCTTCCCTGAGAGAAAATGACTGTCATTTTGCTATAGTAATGCAGCACTGCTATCTTTGTGGACTGTGATTTCCCCCCCACCAAGGGTGTTGTGTTCATTTTATTTTAGCCACTATTGTGGTTTAAAATGCTATAGATAGTTTCAAAGGGGCTCTTCTTCTAGTGGAGAATTTTCCATTTTTGAAATAACTCCTGCTGGGTGAAGACTTCTTGAAAGAAAGATTCCTTCGTGAGCAGAAGCTAAATTTGGACCCAACCCATGTTTTTAAGGTCCCTAAAGGGCCTTACATTTCTTGAAATGTGAGTAATTTTTGAGAAATGTCTCTTTTTGAAATTGACTCTGACTGTACTGACTTTTCTGAGCAACTTTCTACAATTCAGGTATTTGCTACATTGGATAACATTCTGGTCACTGTTTTCAAGTAGCTTAGGGCTCCTCAGAAGCTACCAACAGTTCCAGTGGTGTAGTGTTAATGATATGTTATCAGTAAGTTTTGAGATGGATTTAAATGGGAGGAGGAAGGACAGTACAACTGTGAAAGGTTAATAGTAATCATCTTACATTAGTGAAATCTGAGATAGACTTTTTAAGACGTATAAAATATTTATCTGCTGATGGAATTTTCAGTAGGTGAGATCTCTTAGAATTAATCTTACTTTGATGCTAATTTCTTTATGAATATTTATAACCTCTTCTGTACCGTCTGCAGTTACTTTAGTACTATAAATATGCCAGTAGCTACATCCCTTCTGTCCAAAATCCCACAGCCAGAGCAGCCATTGAGACACCAGGCAGGAGCATAATTTGTCCCACCTCTGCATGTAGCAGTGCTAGCAAACATCTGGCAGAAGAACCTTAATGTATTTCTTCTCAATATGGTTTGGAAAGGTGCTATTCATGTTAAGCTTTAAAATACTTAAGGAAATACTTAAGGGAGAATCTTGGGCTGCATGCTGATATCTGATTTGCCAGCATAAGCCCGTGCAATTGATGCCACGTTTTCCAACTAACGTATAGCTCGACCCTTTAATTTTTTTCTTATAAATCATTCATAATTCAAATATAGCATCTGAGGCATGCCATTTCTTGCATATTATTGATTGATTTTTTCCAAGTTATTTTTCAGTCTCTAGCTAGGTAACATACTTTGTACCATGTTTAGCTGATTAAAATCTTTTTAAATTTAATTACCCACAGAGAGGGGCTTTATTTCCTGTGTTTAAAATACAGGATGAATCTGAGTCTTGAGTTAACTAAAATTTATGCTGCAATTATGTAAATTAGTGCTGCCAATAAAAAATTGTTGCTGTATTGTAAGATGGAAGAAATGCGCTATGCACTAGCCAATCAAGCATTAGAAATTGGTTGCTAAATGTATTTCCTACATCTGTGGCTCCATCATTAATTCCAGGGAAACCTTCTGCTATGAGAGCCCTATTTTCCCTTATTAGTGCTATGGTGTGCTAGTCATTTAGCAAAAAGCTCAGTTGAGATAAGATCCATATTGAATACACTTTAGGTTAATAAGCATTTATTTTACAGTGCATTTAAATTTGTTTTATGGTACTTCATTGAATAAGAGCATGCATGCTTAATGAGATACATTTTTATGAGTTCTTCAGCCTTTAGAGTTTTGAAACATATTGAAAACCATGTGTCAAAGACTGGGCTTTCCAAGCTACCACAGCCTTGCCCGGATGATTTGATTCTCCTACCTCCAAACCTTGGAATAAATCTCCTTCTGATAGTTTGACTGAAAATAGGTTTGGACTCTTAGACATGCAGTAGAACATACCAATAAAAGCAACAGGCCTTATAGACAAGATCAAAGGGAAGGTTCAGGCTTGAGCATAAGGCAAAGGACAAGTGGTACAATAAGATAACAAAATCAAGCTTCTAACACACATGTGTGAAGGCAAGCAGGTTACAATCTCTCCAAATCAGCATAATTAGCAAAGCAACAGGTAGGAAATGCAGCGAGATGGTCCTGGGGCCACTACCATTCCTAAAGGCATTATTGGACCAGACTTGGAAAAACTTGTACCAGATGGTTATAGGCTAACTTTTTTAGGAAACTGGACTTCTGATCCCCTGATCAGTATTGACCAATCAAGAACGTGATCCAAAAGATGATTCACAAATGTGAACAAGATTCTGCCTTCCCATCTGGCATCGCTGAGAGCAATTCGTCTGATAACTCTGAAATGCAAAGGTGCAATCTCAATCTCTTCCTTTTATTTTTGGAATAGCGGAAGAACTTGTAAGCATTTTATATGGAACTCTCCCTGTGTTGTTGTTGATACTTGAATGACATTTTAGGAAACAGGCTATCACTTTAAATTTATGACAAGGCCTAATGATGGTGTTTATGAACTATAAGGTTGATTGATGCAGAGGTGACCATTTCTTTTTCCCCGTGGTTGACATCCAAAGCTTCATGTCCCTGCCTGTTTGCTTCCTGATCACCAATTTGGCATCCTGATCACCAATTAGGCACGCTATTGTGTACCTTGCATTCTATATGAACAGGTTCTATCTTAATCATTTGAACAACAACAAAAAAGATTATTTTTAAAGCCTGCATTTACACTGAACCAGTCTTCAGCAAACTGAACATTAAAAAGAAATATAGTAGCAATAAACAATTCTTAACAGGCAGAGAGTACCTCTAAAATGAAAATTATATATGCCCATAAAACAGTTTTGGTCAAATTATCATAAGGTGTACTAAAGGCTTGAGCAAATAAGACCGATTAAACTTGGCATCTAAAATTTAGTAAAGAGGGCACCAAATGAATTTTCCTGGGGTGACACCACTGAAAAGGCCATTTCTGATATATCCAGTAATCTAAGATCCAAAGATGGAGGTATCTGTGGGAAAGGTCCCTTTTTGAAAATTGTAAAATCCCGTTATTTAATGGCATCTTTTCATATCTTCTCAAAAGATGTCTGAACCTCTAAGGTAATTTCTTGAAATAATGAGTTGATTCATACAAGACTCATTCCATTTTTAAGCCATGCTTTCAGACTTGACATTATTGCTAGTCTTGTGGTGTTAACAAGCCTTACATGAAGAATTTTGATTTATAGATACTAAAAACAGAAGCTGATTCCGCATGGGACAAAAACAGCGTGTGAAAATGGTGTGAAAACGGTGTAAAAGGGTTTACACCATTTTCACACTGGTTTCACGCTGCCGTTTTTGGCCCATGCGGAATCCGCCAGAGAAATAGTTATGGTTCAAGGTAATTCAGGAATCTCTTGTATTTAGTTTTTCAAATTTATTTTTGTTGTTAAATTTCAGATTAGGACTGTGTTTTAAATCAGGAGACCTTGTTGCAACATTGAAAAGTTCACGGTTGGTGAATAGTTGTCTGGTGTTCATGTTATTTTAAAATTCATGTTGGTCTCTCCTGTTTTACAGGGTATTCCAGGTCCTGGACAATATGATATAAAAAGTCAGTTTCAAAAGGCAGAGGGCACATCACAAGATAGACATGAAGTTGCTCCCTTTCTTTCAATTACTGAGGTATCGTATTATTTATAGTGTATTTTTATCCTGCTTTTCCACACCTTGCTGACTCTTAAAACAATGTATACCATACACTCATATTACTTTAATTTTCAGGGATGGACCAAAGATCATAGTATAGATCTTATTTCACATTCAGTCACTGACCATTCCTCATTCGGTCATTGATTATTTCCAGTGAAAATCCTCATAAGTGGCATAGCTGCAAAAAGTCTATGCGTAAGTCTTGGCCAGAGTGGAAAGGGCTGGGTGGCCTAGTGGCCTAATGTAGCATAGTTTCATATATTATTGATACAGGAAAAAAAAGTTCTTGTTCTATCTAAATGAGACTCTTTCTGCCCATGAATTTCACTCAGTTGCCTGATACTGATTTATTTTGTTTCCACAGAGATTTACATCTGTGAAATCATCCACCCCAGCTCCTGGCACATATAATGAGACACGTTCCGCTCTTGAGTCCTTGAAGAAAGCAACTAAAAATATCCCATTTGGTCATACTTCTGTTCGATTTACTGAAGATTACAGGCTGAGAAAAACACCAGGTTTTCAATTAATCTCTATATATCCAGTGTTAAATTCATGGGTGGATAGGGAGGGGGGCAAGGGAGGCTGGGATCCCAGGTGGTGGGTAGAGAGGGGACTGTGGTTTAATTGCCTGGAAGAGATGTCTCGTTGTGCAGCACACACTTGTCCCCCTGTATACGACTAGGAGGTGGTTGAGGGAGGAGCTGTGGCTCAGTGGTAGAGCTCCTGCTTTGAATGCTGAAGGTGACAGGTTCAACTCTTGGCATCTCCAGTTAAAAAATCTGGCCGTAGATGATATGAGGAACCTCTTCCTGAGACCCCGGAGAGCCACTGCCAGTCTGAGTAGACAGTACTGGCCTTGATGGATCTGATCCAGTATAAGGCCGCTTCATGTGTTCATATGTGGTTATACCGAGATTTCAGAGGCCATCAAAACTGTAATATGACAGTCACTGCCTAAGACAAATAGTATCTATTATGGTGCCCCCAAGAGTGCTATTTGTGAGTGAGGCTTGTAGTGCTAACAAATAGGATAGTTGCAGTTACTTGAGGATAGTTGCAGTTACTTGAGGATAGAAATACTACAAAGGGTTTTTTTTAATGTTCTAAGATCTTAAGGGATTTGACTTCCCAGTTTAGTGCCTTTTAAAGTTGCCTTTATTTCAGAAAGGCTCTGTGAGCAAGGACATGCAAATAACTTGAAATGCATCACTAAAGAGCATAGTGTTCAATGACTTTTGCATTTTTTTAAGATACCTACCTTGAAAAGTTGCTTTCAGTGCATTTTCTTTCTGTTGCCTCCATTCCTCGTTTTCTGCCCTTGACTGCAAGCCTTTTCTTTCGTTCCCTAATCTACAGGGTGTGTGGGGTACCATTTATCTTCAGCTGAAGCCCTTTTCGCTGAGCATCCCATTTTATCATGTCCTCTATCTGTTGAAAGAAGAGGTTTTTTTCTGAAGGACATGTATCTCAGTTACCAACTGGAGTGGTTGCAATGTTTCTGTGCTAGTAGTGAAAACAAATGTTTCTTTCTTCCAGTTTTAATGCTGCTAGGTGGTAATTCTTTGGAAGTCGTTTTTTATATTAATGAAGTTATATGGTAAAATGCCAAAATATGTAGTACAGAGAAAGCATGGGAGACAGAGACCAGAATCTAGACAAGTGACAGCTTATGTTTATCTGTCTAATTAAAAAAATGTAAAATACTCCATAGAACAGGAACCACTCAAGAAAGGAAATCCCTTTTCAAAATATTTCATATTAACTGATAATATATTTCTCTTGAACCCCACTAGATACTCTTTGTATTTTCTTTAAGTCTGTATCTTTGTTCTGCATTGATGGGCAGGCATGCTAAAGGTCATAGACTGCCAAGTGCTGGCAACCAGTGGGAGCCACTGCGGGGTGAACAGCAGTGATGTTGTGGTATTACTTACTTGGACATGATATCATGATGCTCTAGGAATTCCCTGACCACTGTGGTTTTCACCATAATGACCAGAGGTGGGATCCAGCAGGTTCTCACAGATTCCCAAGAGTAGATTACTAATTATTTGTGTGTGCCGAGAGGGGGTTACTAATTGGTGATTTTGCCACATGATTTTTGCCTTAGTTACGCCCCTCCTCTCAGCAGTAGCGCGCAGAACTTGAAGCAGTCTAGCAGGAGGTACACCGGCGTGCGTGGCAGCCTGCGCCTGCGTGCATTCGTTTCCCGCCCAAGGACCAGTGCAGTGGCTGCGTCCTTGCTACAGCCCCACCCAGGAATGCCCCGCCCCCGGAATGCCCAGCCATGCCCCCGTCATGCCCCACCCAGCCCCATTGGCGCTACGCGACAGTTTGAATCCCACCACCATGGGAACCTGTTACTAAAATTTTTGGATCCCACCACTGATAATGACATAAATTTCTAGAGCATTGTGTCATAATTTTTGGGGTGTAAAACAGAAATGTCATTTATGGTTTCCGCACAGCAGAAATAAAACGCCCTTAGGACATTTTCGGAACTGTTTTGGGAAGAGGTTCACACAGCATTTTCCCTCAAAACGTCTTCAAAACATGTTATTTTTCTCAATCCAGGTTTTCAAAAATCACTAAACTTGCAATGTTTTTCTTCCAACCTGGGTTGAAGACATTTCCTGCCTGCTGAACAAACAAAAGCAGACAGGAAATGCTTTATTCCTCCCGCCCAAAGCTCTTGCTTTCACTTTTGCCGTTTGAGCCCACCATTTTGTGTGCTGCAGCAGAGATTCTCTGAAAATTTCCCATGGAGGTATCCTCTGCTTAACTGCTCATTCAAGTGTAATTTCCATGTAAAACGTAGATGAATAAAATTTGTTTTGCCTAGCAATCCCACACGTGTCTTTTTTCCTTTTTTGTTTTGAGGCATATGTCTGCGAAGCAACGATGTCACGATTAGAAGCTGCCATATGCACGTATTTGTGTCCTCCTACACTTTGGCTTTGTTATAATGTTTCCCCCCTCCCCCTACAATTTCTACTGTTTATAGTTTACAAAAAGAAAAATAATTAAAGGGTATCTTCTAGGCTTACAAAATTTCCCTGTTGTTCTGTGTAGGTCCTGCATTCTATAATATCCTCAATTTCAGCATATCCAGAGAATGCCATAAAAAAGCTGCTTTGGGGAAAAAGAAGAACGATGCATTTGGTTCTTCAGTTCCTCGGCTCCTATATTTAGTGAAGAGAGAAGCTTTTACTACTCCTGGACCTGCTGATTACCAGGTGAATTAGATTTCTGTGTTTCAAAGTGGAGTCCACATAATCATACTTATAAAAATGCCTCACTGCCCTTGGTAGCCCAGGCATCCCTGATCTTGTCACATAATGAAAGCTAAGTAGAGTCAGTCTTGGTTAGTATTTGGATGGGAGATCATTAAGGAAGTCCAGGGTTGCTGCACAGAGGCTGGCAAGCTAACTTCTTCTCTTTGTAAATTTGCATTAAAACCAGTGGTGGGATTCAGCCTATTCGCACCAGTTCGGTAGAACCGGTAGCTAATTTTTTTTGTCTAGTTCAGAGAACTGGTTGTAATCTTAACACTGAGGAGCAGCAGTGGCGTAGGAGGTTAAGAGCTCATGTATCTAATCTGGAGGAATTGGGTTTGATTCCCAGCTCTGCCGCCTGAGCTGTGGAGGCTTATCTGGGGAATTCAGATTAGCCTGTGCACTCCCACACATGCCAGCTGGGTGACCTTGGGCTAGTCACAGCTTCTCGGAGCTCTCTCAGCCCCACCGACCTCACAGGGTGTTTGTTGTGAGGGGGGAAGGGCAAGGAGATTGTAAGCCCCTTTGAGTCTCCTGCAGGCCTGGGACCCTCGTATCTTCGAGACCGCATCACCCCATATGTTCCCACACGGCCTCTTCGTTCGGTAGAGGCCAATCTACTGGTGGTCCCCGGCCCCTCGATGATGCGGCTGGCCTCCACACGGGCCAGGGCCTTTACAGCCCTGGCCCCGGCCTGGTGGAACGCTCTCCCACCAGCTGTTCGGGCTCCCTGCGGGACCTTGGTGAGTTCCGCAGGGCCTGCAAGACGGAGTGCTGTTCCGCCGGGCCTTTGGAGAGTCCAGGCCGCTGATGGTGCCTCCCTTCCTGCTGGCTCCCTTCCATACTGGCTATTCCGCTGGCCCCTTTCACTGGCCCTTCCTACTGCCTCTACATCTGGGCCTATAATATCTATCTAGACCCCACCGTTTCTCCCTGGGGGTGGAAGACTTTAATATTAGGCACCGGGCCACCCCTACACCTATGCCCTATATTTATTTTGCATTTAAATCGCTAATGTTTGTATTAGTTTTCGCTGCTTTTATAAGTTTTAGTCTATTTATGATGTTTTAAAATTGTATTTATTATTATTCGTATTACCTTGGTGAGCCCCTCGGGGATGGGGTGGTCTAGAAGCCCAAAGTATAAATAAATAAATAAAAATAAATCCAAACTCCTCCTCCTCCTCCTCCTCCTCCTCCTCCTCCTCCTCTTCTTCTTCTTCTTCTTCTTCTTCTTCTTCTTCTTCTTCTTCTTCTTCTTCTTCTTCTTCTTCTTCTTCTTCTCCTCCTCCTTCTCCTCCCTCCTCCTCCCCTCCCTCCTCCGCCTCCTCCCTCCTCCCTCCCTCCCTCCTCCTCCCTCCTCTCCTCCTCCTTCTTTCCTTCCTTCCAGTTTCCTTCTTCCTTCCTTCTCCTTCTCCTTCTCCTTCTCCTCCTCCTTCTTCTTCTTCTTCTTCTTCTTCTTCTTCTTCTTCTCTTTCTCTTTCTCTTTCTTCTTCTTCTCCTGCTCCTGCTCCTCCTTTTCCTCTGTCCTGCTATTTTCAGGCTCTGTGTTGAGTTCCAAATAAACATTTACTGAATTTAATGTATTGTCGGAGGCTTTCACAGCCGGATTCAACTGGTTCTGGTGGGTTTTCCGGGTTGTGTGGCCGTGGTCTGGTGGATCTTGTTCCTAACATTTTGCCTGCATCTGTGGCTGGCATCTGAATTTATTTCTGAGTAAACCTTCATAAGATCGCCAGTATTGACAAAGGGTCTGCATCCTTTGATCTACTCCCATGAGAATGAACGTGCAGGAGTTAAGCTTAACCAACTAATGGAGGACAAGGAAGGAAGAGGAGAAGGATTCTTATCTATGTATACGTCAGTGCTGCAATTGACCTAATAAGGGAAAGTACTCCAAGGGCTTATACAAAGACGTGAATCAACACAATTGAATGAGAAAATACTCCTTAAATTAAAAAGAAGGCATATATGGCTGAACTGATTAATTAATTTTGAAATGTAGAGAAAATAAGTATCTTTAATTATTAGGAAATAGCTAACATTTCAGCACTCATCGCTTTACAATTAAGCTAGAAAGAAGCCTCTTCTTCATGCCGCATCAATTAATTAGCAGAGGATCTCGTTCCTTCTCAGGTTCCATATTATCAAACATATTACCTATGACTACCTAAGAGCCCCATTAACATTCCCTGACAGCTTAATTTAACAGAATTATAATCATGTGGGGAGGAACAGAATACATATTACCAAATAGGTTGGTTGTAGGAACAATTTTCTTCAGCATTTCTCAAACGCAAATAATTTTCCCCCCTTAGGTCTTAATCAAGCTGCGTAGCTAACATATATTATCATTAGAAGTTATTATAGATAAATTTAGAGATGGGTCTCATGATGGAAGGAGGTGGGGCATGCTATTAAGATTCTTTGAAGGGGTGAAGTACACAAGAATTTATTTACTTAAAAAATAACAGGCACTTTTAAAAATTACTACTATCTAACAAAAAAAATACTTAATTTTTCAACACAATGCCTAATTATGGGTATCTGGCATTTCCGGATATTTGTTTGTTAAAAAAAATGGAATAGAATTAGAGGGATTAGTGGAAATGTATGCCAAGGAAGGGAAGAGGATCCATATAATCCTGTACCTATGTGCGTATGCATTGTGGCCTTAATTTTTTTAGTCCCAAACTCAATAATAGGGGTGTGCAAAAAAAACTTCCTTTAAAATTCATATCCAGGTATATTGGAGCAGGGTTTTCCCCATTCCTGAATTCTCATTCTGGCATGGGTTTTTTCCAGGAATCTGAAAAAATTGACTCCATTATACCCTATGGGAAATCTTTCTGGAATCCACACACTTTTTAAGTTAGAGGCACCAAATTTTCAGCATAGCTGCTGGTGACGCTCCTTTCAAGACCCTAAAGATTGGGTCAGCAGGTCTAATTTTATGGAGAAAAATGGGGGCCGTAAAATTGGACCCCCTATCCCAATCTTTACCAGACTTTTGAGTTCTTGTAAGGGGAGTCAGCAGTAGCTACTCTGAAAATTGATGCCTCTACCTTTAAAAAAATAGCTCCCCCAAGAGTTCCCATAGACTACATTGAAGAAGAGGGATTTAAACTTTAAAGTGCTCAGTACAAATGTTTTGAGTATTTTTTTTCTTTTAAAAAGTGTTTCACGTGCTGTAGCCAACAATCCCAAAGTGATCCCGGAAAAATGCTGCACCTCTTCGGCTTTTTTGGGATCAGGATTACTGGTTATAGTTTAAAAATATTTTTTCCCCAACTGGGAAAAAAAAGCTGAAAAATACCTATAAGGCTTTATTGAATGTGTACCCCTGCTTAATTCCAGTGGCATCACCAGACGTGCAGGTAGTTTCACATTAAAATTCTTGTAGAGCCAGATGTATAGTGGGACATCACTTTAGCAGGTGCTAGGGGAGAGACACTTATTGTATCAACATGTGCGAATAAAGTTGAATTGTTGTTATGTAAACAACTAATGTAAAGCAAATAATATGTATGAGAGTTTAGAAATCTGAAGTAAAATAACTCTTTATGTTGCTGATTTTCAGTTCAAAGAGGCTACCGGAGAATCTCGGAAAAAAACAAAGCAGTTGGCTGTTTTTGTATCAGCAACAAAGAGAATTCCAGTCATTAGCACGGTAAGGCAGCTTCAGATTGATAGTTCTTCCTTTGTGTAGCATGAAGTCTCTGTTGTGTTGAAAACATGGAGTAACAACTAAAATTACACATCCATATTCTCTCTACTCTAATTAAAAAAGGATCCTGCATCCTTTTCTGTGGTATGTTTCATTTTTAGGTAACTGCATAGAAGTCAAGTACTTTATAAATGTGGCATTTAACAGAGAATAATTTAATGTTCTATCCAAAGTGAAAATTCGAAATCCTTTCTAAGTAGAGAAAGCAGTTATGAACTCCAAAAAAAATACCCATACTTAAATTATCCTCACACACCCACATGCACCAATATATCTTCAGCAAAGAACTGTGTTGTTAATTAGATAAACATCTGCCTTCCCTATGGTGTATAGCTGAGAGACAGGTGTTTAATTGAGGCTATTTAAGAGAGGCGGTAATTACACTTTGCATCTTAGTCCTGGTGCAAACTTGGATCGGAAGACAATAGTTCCCCTCTAGTGCAAGCAAACTGATGCAGTGGGGTAAACTGTTAATATTGTACCCTGAATCTGTGGGGCAAGTGACAAATGCCGGAAGAGCCAAAAGCACTTCACTAACCTGACCGTTGTTCAAAAATGTTTGTGACTTTGTTGGACTTGCGGAAATAGATATATGAAACTGAATCTATTGAACTTATAAGCATCTACATTTTGTTATGAAAATAAACCTTTGAAGCATAAGAGAACATTTCCTCTTAGTTGTATCCTGTCTTATCCTGTCAGATTCTTCTTGGTCAGAGGTAGGGTTTTTACTGGTACTTGAGGTACAAAACTGAAAGTCCAGCGAAAATATGGAATATGCAAGAATCCTCGCCCAAATCCAGTACCGAAAAAGCTGCAGTATTGTTGACTGGCTGGCGTTGCTTAATAATGAGCCCAGAGTCTCTAAATGAACCACATCAGAGCAGAGTATAGGAGCCACGCTCTCCCAGTAGCAGTCTCAGAGAGTAATTGCATACGCTTCCAGGAACTTAAGCACTGTGGAAACCAAGTTCAGCTCATGTGAGAAAGTCTGTCTAGCTCTCGTTTGGAGCTTCATCCATTGGGAATTTATTACTGGAGATGTTAAAGTTATAGTACAAGCCTCCCACACTCCCCTATATACAACCTCTCAGGAAAGATTCAGAACAGGCAAGTCTCCAAGGCACATATTGCGCAATGAACACTAACCCTTGTTAGCAGGGAGTGGATTTCAAAAAAGTACAGACTGACAGTTATAGGAAAAGAACACAGATGCCCCCTTCCCCCAGTCTGATGCTTCCTATGGCCAGCTATATGGGAACCCTTCTTAGCAGAATCACAGCTGCAAGACTTTGTTTGCTGGTCTGCAACGGCTCCTCGTTACACATAGCTGGCACCCATAAGACAGGCTATGGAGCAATGTGCGTGTTTAACTCCAACGCTCTTAATGGCACAGCTTGCCTTTATTCCAGTCAAACTACAGAAGTAGAAGCTCTCTGAACTATCCTGGAGTTTGAGCTGCTTGACTGTCCCCTAGCTGCTTACATGGATTCAAATTGAACTGCCAAGATGGCTACAGAAAAGCTACAAGTAGTCAAACAGGATTATAAAATCATGAAACACTGTAAAAGAGTGTTAAAATTATCAATAATAAGGCATTAAACAGTATAAAAGAGCCAACATGGTGTAGTAAGCTAAAAGTTCATGGTAGGACTCTAACAAAGGGTTTTTCCCTTACCAGTAACTCTTGCAAAGATTCCAGCACCTGCTACCACTACAGGGGTGGTGACAACGAAGTCATGCACGGGCGCTTGCCAAGCTGTTTCTTGACCCCTCAGCGTAGCATCATTCCTGGTGCTCTTCCAAACGGTGGGGAAGCCCGGGCGTGCGGAAGAAATGGCGCGCGCTGAGAGCAGTGCACGGCGTAGAGGGGCGTGGCAAGTGGGGAAAGGCCCCTAGAGAACCGGGCTTGATTCTCCACTCCTCCACATGAAGCCCACTTGGGTAACCTTGGACTAGTCACACTTTTCTCAGATCTTTCTTAGTTCCACCTACTGTATCTGGTATCTGTTGGGGGTGGGGGGGTGGGGGGAGAAGGGAAGGTGATGTAAGGCACTTTGAGACGCCTTAGAGAAAAACAGGATATGAAAACAAACTCTTTTTGTTTTATTATATTCATAAAAAGTTCTCAGTCTTGAACCAAACCATATGAACAGTTAAATCAATATGGAAACACCCCTTTTTAAAGCCTAGTTAAAAAGAAACATTTTGCCCTAGGGCGTAAAGGAGAGCAAGTTAGGTACCAGGTGAACCTCCACGGGAGGGGGGCATTTAGAAGGAAAGTTGCCATCACTGAAAAAATCCTGTCTCTAGCTGCCACCAGCCTACATGTGAAGACATAGAGAGCAGAGATTGTAATGAGGGGGTGGACAGTATGGGGAGAAGTTTTCCAGCTCTAAGCTCTTTAGGACTTTAAAGGTAGGAACATGCCTTTTGAATTGTACTTGGAAATGGATGTGCAGCCAATTATCTATGGAGCAATCATTTTCCACATTATTCTACTATTTATGATTTCTGTATCTTGACTAGAATATTAGGACAAGAGACGTCTACATTTTATAGCTTCCTGGGGAAAAAGATATGATTGTTGACTGCAGCATTTTTTGCAAGAATTCTTTGTAACAGACGGCCCATTAGTCTTTACTTAGTATATAATGATGACCAGATGCTCAGAAATTTAGGCTTCTGGTTCTGCGAAATGAAAATATGTTAACTTTGCCAACAACAAAAGCATAATTATAAATGAATCCAAGATTGTGCAGAATAATGATATTTAGTTTAAAAAATATCTGTACACAAACTAAATATCTGTGATCAAAAACAGCACTACTGGCATTTCATTAACAAGTGCTATTTGGCTCTAAATCCTCCCAAGATCATATGTTACAATTTTTATTTCTCAATAGAAGCACCCTACTGAAAATCTTCAACTGTAAATGAAAGGTATAAGTAATATTTATGGAAGAAAGGCATCCTGTTTATTTTAGACATATCTGAATAAATATGTAATTAATATGGGCTTGATTTTATAACCTGGTCGTTTAGTTTTATCTTTTGTACCTGAGATTAACATTTTTCTTCCTCCTAAAATCTCTCCTCTCCTTCCAGCTAGTTGCGCATGCCATCTTGGTCAGAGATTATCTTTACTTGTGCTTGGATTGCCACCTTATTCACAGCTGTTGTCATGTCTTTTCAAAGGATGTTTAATAAATTCCATAAGCATGTTTATATAATTGAAGCCGTATTTCTCTGAAGAGTGTGCGTTTTGCAGATGTGCTATGTGAATGCTTTCGTGGCAGCAATCAAAGAAATTGTGACAAAATACTGCCCTTAGGTAGGCGTTAAAGGAGTGTGATGCAAGTGGTAATTGTTGATTGCTTTGGTTGTCTTTTGCTCCCCGAGTTTTCCTTTCCGTGCATATTTTACCCTGGAACTCTGGCACGGCCTACCTCTTGCCTAGTCCAATAAAATGGCAATTTGGCTGTGGCTGACAGCTTTTGGAAGTGGTACCATCCAATGGTTCAGGTGGTTAATGTTTATATCTGGGGGTGAGGGTGGGGGCGAGGAACCAGCATAGAGTAGCAAGCTGGAGCGCATTCATAAATAGGAAGAATACCTGGTGAGTTGCAGAAAACAGATGACTCCTTCCCTTCTCTACTCTGTGTTTCTCGAATGAAGATGACTTGCCCTAGCAGGACAGAGACAGAGCTATGTCATGTAAAGAAATATAGAGGTAGTTGCATGTCCAGGCCTCTCTCCCCCACTCCCCCCTCCCCCAATGCTTTATAGCTGCATTGTTTCCAGGCTTAATTAAAAGTAGTTGTTTTGACTCATATACTTTGTTGACTGACTGCTGGTGTAAGCCCATGACATCTGTTCCACTCTATGGGCTCTCTTTAATCAGTGAGTTTAGATCTATCGTAGCTTGAATCGAGGGTTTGTCTGTGGTGGTTCCTTCTGGAATGGACTGTCCTGTGAAGTGAACTTCCACGCTTTAGAAAAAGGAAAACCAATGAGGGTTATTTTATTCTGCTACAATGCTCTGATGTTTCAGTTGTATGGCTTTTGGGGGATTATGCTGTTTCAGCTTGGAATATATCCTTGTGATGATGTGTTAGTTGTGAATTATGTTTTAAATGATTGTTCTTTGTTGAAAACTGTTCTGTCACTTTAATTTTCAACATTTGTATGAGTCTGGTGAATGAAATGGCCAATAGTTTGGGAGAGTGTCATCAATATGCATATACCGTATATACTCGTGTATAAGCCGACCCGTGTATAAGCCGAGGCACCTAATTTTACTGCCCAAACCAGGGAAAACTTATTGACTGGCATATAAGCCGAGGGTGGGAAGCCGGGAGGCAGAGGGAGCTCCTTATTTGAGCAGTGACATCAGGGGGAGTCACTGCCCAAATAAGGAGCTCCCTCTGCCTGCCGGCTGGGTTCCAGCAGCAACAAGCTGCATGTGCAGCCGCAGGGAGGTCGTCCCCAGCCTTGGCAGAGGCTTGAAGAGCCGGCTGGTAAGCCATGACTCGTTTATAAGCTGAGGGGGCATTTTTCAGCCTTAAAACAGGGCTGAAAAACTCGGCTTATACGCAAGTATATACGGTAATCTTCAGCTCTACATTTTATTATCTAAACTTCTGGGTGCATCTATCCTGGACCAGTGTTTTTAGACTGTAGTTAAGTGGCTCAAGCAGAACAAGCCTCAGCTAAATGCTGGTCAGGAAGGCAGGTTTGGAGCCACCACCGATGGTGGAAGAAGTGGAACTGGTGCCTGAAGAACATGTTAGGAGCTTGAGGGCTCTCATGGATCTAGCCTTATTATTTGAAAAACTGGTGGGTGCGGGGCCAATAGAGCCTTCCATCAGCTGCATCTGGTTTGCCAGCTGTTTCCTTTCATAGGCTTGGCTAATCCGGTCACACTGATCAAAACTGGGGGAATCTTGCAGTTGGACTTCTGCAGTGCACTCTTGTGTTGGACTGTCCTTGAAGATGACCCAGAAATGTTGTGATGTTGTGTGTTGTTAGGTTTTACTAAATGTTATTAGGTCTGTTTGTGTATGTGTGTGGGTGATGTGTGGTTTTATTTTTATATGATTATATGTTGTAAGCTTGTGGGGGATAGGTTAAAAAGTTCTCAAGCATCAGTAGAGGGGGATACATGTCTGTAAATCTCAGCATATGGCTGCTCTTTCCCTTCAGAAATGTTTCTGGGCAAAAAACTCAGTGCAGTCTTTTTACTGTATGCATTTTCTTGCTCCAGGCAGGATGCATAATCTTGAGAAAACCTGCAGCTGTAACAGGGTTAGGATTTTACTGTGTGTGCGTTCATAAATGTGGGTGGTTTTTTTTTAGTTTTTATGTCTAAATTAGAACAGTGTATAAAGGACCCTGTTACTCCATAATGCTTTTATGTGATTAAAAACAAATTATAAACTTCTGTAGTGAAAATGGTTCCTATTAAATTTGACTAGAAGCTATCGGATGTAATCTACTATTATTATGCAGCTCTAATGAGAACTGGTAGTAGGTTGCCATTAGACTGTTAATAGTGCACTGTACCACACAGAGATATAGATATCATTAAATATCGAGTGTTTATTGCCACTAAATAGTATCAATTTGTAATGGAGAGAGGCTGCTCTCATATAGTTTTGTACTTTGCCCATCTTGGGATTTTTGCTACAGCTGTAATAACCCTAATGCATGTGAATTCCACATGGACTTGTTTCCTTTTTCCAACTTTTTTGGTATTTCTGGTAGAATTTTGTAATGTTCTGTTTCTGTATACCTCAGAGAGAGAACTGAATTATTTATATAATATATTTATACCCATAGTTCTCAAGGCCACACAACTAGTGCTTTTAAATCACTTTTAAATGCAGCAAAGTTATGATTGGTGGTTGTAGGAAAATTCATCAATTACTTTAGATGGCACAGCATGGTTTAATAAACAACAAATCAGAATGTGAAGGAACAGAGACTCAAGCCCCTTTTGCACCTTCTGGTTGGTCCTTACAAGGTCAGAACTCCTTGAAAAGGTCAGGAACCCCCCCCCCCCCCCGATCAGAACTCCCCCAAATCTCTGCTCAGTAATGCCTCTCCTTCATCTTGTTCCCTTTGGGTGCTAGAAACAAACTTGGTAACCCCCTGGTGCTGAATAGTATGTCCTATTAAACAGAGTCTTACATCTAGGACTCTGTTCCTTCATTCCCTGTTAGAGGCTCGAGTCTATTGAATTGCTGTGCTGTTTGAAACACTCATATAAGTGAATGTGAGGGAGATCTATTGCAAGCCGGCGAGTTTGAGCTACTGTACTGCAGAGATGGTGAGCTTCCCTACTGCCCCTTACCATACTTCAGACAGCAAGACTGAACAGACATGGCTTTTTTCCAGAGATCAGGCTTAGGACATCCAAAATGTAAGAAAATTTAATACATGAATAAAAAGAGTACACATGTTTTGTTCAAACATTCAGGCTGAGCGAGGGAACAAAGAAATGTTGAAAACACATAAATGAGGTTTAATTAGGACAGGCTAAATTTACTCAAAATAGCAGAGGTTTAAAATTCATCATTACCTTTGTTCTAATGCTTGAGACTTACTCCATTGCCTCTTGTGCATGGACAAGATGGAGTCCCTAGGTGAAAGCTTCGTCCATCATGGCCTGTTCTTCCGTGGTGAGAAGCTGGAAGCAAAGAGTAAGAGAGCTGGAACAGGGCTCCCTGGGAAAGGGTGTCACTTCCAGGCTTGCACCTCCCAAAGGATGGTTGGAAGGAAATAGAGCCTGCCTGATGCCAAATACAGTTTAGCCAGGAATCTCCTTTTCCTCCACCAGGTCACATGCCTGCTTCCTCATGCAGCTCATGCCTCCTTTCTCACCCCATATAATGCTTGGACCCCCAGCTCACAGTGGCAGTGGCAGCTCTCACCTGCCAGCATGGGGTAGCACCAGGTTTGATTCCCCACTCCTAGTCGCAGTTCTTCGCAGTTCATCTCACCAGGTGTCTGTTGCGGGGAGTTTGTAAGCTGCCTTGAGTCTCCTTAAAGGAGAGAAAGGCAGGGTATAAATCCAAACTCTTCTTCTTCTTCCACAGGCATGGACTACATCTTACTTGGCAGTGTTACTAGGCCATTGACCTACTGGGACTTTCCCAGAGGCTTTAATGGCCAATGTGCCTCTGATCAGAAGCGTATTTGCCTAGGGACGAGGGGTACCCCTTGTCCCCGGGCGCAACAATTTTGGTCACGTGGGGGGCGCCAAAATGTCCACCCCCCCCCAGACTGCACCATCATGTGAAGCTGCGTTGCTTTAGAAATCGGCTCAGGCTGCCCTAGCCCCGCGCACTCTGGACGCCAGTAGCTCACTGGGACAGTCCCACCAATCAAACAAGCCACCAGAGTGGGCGGGCGGGGGAGCTCCACCTCCCTTCGACCCAGTGTGCCTTGACTTTTCCAGGCTGTGCGCACACAAAGATCCTTCCCTGCTGATTGGCCAGTAGCAGCAAAGACGGGAAGGGAAAGTGAGGAGGCCCAGGAAGAAACAACAGCAGCAGCAGGCACAGGCACGTGGCACATGAAGTGGGCCCGGGCTTTTGCCTCCGAGTCCTGCCTGCCAGTGCCGACTTCAATAGCCTGTGTCCTCCCTTGCAGCCACCTCGTGCCATAGGTTTGTTTAACTTGTTTTTTTCCCCGATGCCCATTGCTCCTCCCTCCCCCCACCCCAACAGGCAGACCACCAGCGGCTTCGGTTTTTTCCTGTGCCCGCTGCCGGTGCCGGGCCGCTGTGTTCGCCCTCCAGGAGAAGCAAGTGCTCCTGCCGGCCTGTGAGGCAGAGAGCCCAGGACTTCCAGGGGTGCTTGTTGCTTCTCCTCGAGGGTGCCCATGGCGGCCCGGCACCAGCGGCGGGTATGGGAAGGTTTGTTTTCTTCCCATTGCTCCCCCCCCCGCAGGCCCATCGCTCCCCCCACCCCACCGCCGGCTTTGGTTCCCTCCTGTGCCCGCCGCCGGTGCCGGGCTGCCGTGGGCGCCCTCGAGGAGAAGCAACAAGCGCCCCTGCCAGCCTGTGAGGCAGAGAGCCCAGGACTTCCAGGGCTGCCCGGCTTGTTACTTCTCCTCGAGGGCGCCAACGGCGGCCCGGCAGCGGGCACAGGAAGGTTTGTTTTCCTCCCATTGCTTCCCCCCCCCGGCAGGTCCATCGCTCCCCCCCCACCGCCGGCTTTGGTTCCCTCCTCTGCCCACCACTGGTGCCGGGCCGCCGTGGGCGCCCTCGAGGAGAAGCAACAAGCGCTCCTGCCGGCCTGTGAGGCAGAGAGCCCAGGACTTCCAGGGGCGCTTGTTGCTTCTCCTCGAGGAAGCCCGCGGCGGCCATGCTGCTGAAACGCGGGAAGGTTTGTTTTCTCTATTGCTCCCCGCCCACTGCAGGCAGTTCCCTCACTGTGCCCACCGCCGGTTACCGGGCTACCATAGAAGCACTCATGGAGGGCAGCAAGCAGAACCAGATGCAGAGATAAACACTCCCCTGCAATCACGGCGTCTTAAAAAACTCCCAAACTGGGGCACCCCAGTCAAAACACTTTCCCAGGTTGCCAAGAAGAATTGACGAGGCTTCACGTGGAAGGAAGGAAACCTGCCCTACCCCGGAAGAAGTTGCTGAAATAATCTTGTTACTAGTTGCCCTTTGCTAGCAATGGAGGACCTTTGGAGGAGTCTTGAAGCTGCCAAGAGAGAGAAAAGAAGTTGGGAGTTTATGGTGGGTTAATCTTGCAGAGGGAGAGGGAGGAGAGCCACTTATCCCTGGAGAACCCCAATGAGAACTTGAGCGGAATTGGCCGGACGCCAACTAAGAGTGCCTTACGATGAGGGGTTGGGACAAGGAAGAAGGGCCAAAGTCCTTGCTGGGGAAGTTGGACATCGCGTGGAATCCACTGGCTGGCCAGGTTGCCTGATCTAGGTTGGGAAGTTCCTGGAAATTTGGGGGTGGCAGGTGGGGTGAAGGAAAGGAAGGGACCTCAAGCCATCTTCGGGAAGTAGCCATTTTTCTCCAGAGGAACTGATCTCTGGAAATCAGTTGTAATTCTAAGAGTTCCCTAGCCACACCTGGGGTTGGCAATAGCCCAACTCAGGAGTTTGCCAACCTGGAAGCTGGCAGTCCCTAATTTGGCATGCTGCTGCATTAGAAGCCTCTGTTTGCGCGCTTGGACCAAGGCTCCTGACTTCTTACATCAAAGCCTGTGATTGGACTCTAATATGCTTTTCCTAGGGTCTCGTCCCCTCCCCTCCTTTTCTGGTCAGCCTATGAAGTGTCTGCTGGTACTGAATTCCACCTTTCCCAGACAGGAGATGAAGGGGGTAGTACAGGACATGAAATTAGGGGAGAGAAACCTTGACTTCATCCTCCCCAACATATCCTGTAAAAATTCAACTGTACTATTGGAGGCAGGACTGTGCTGCATCTCTCCCACTTCGTATTTTCATCCCCCCTTTCTTTGACAGCCATTTCAGGGGCCACATCTTCTAGCAGGGTGTTCCTGGGTTGCTTCAGTATTGTTAGGCCCCAGTGGAAGTCTCTGGGTTTTGGTGTTGTAAAAACAGGACCACATTACTGCTGATTGGAATTCTGTTGGCTACTGATTGGAAATTAGTTTTAAATTTAAATTAATGTTGAGAAAATCTTCAGCGGACTTGAACGGGTTTCATTCTACAGCATTGCTGTTAATTATTATTGTTGGTGTTGTTTTGAATTGTTTTTTTAGCTTCCTCAGGCACCTTTTGTCTAGAAAAGTGTTATACTGGGGCTGGAAGGTGTTTTGTGAGATGATGCTGACAAATCTTTTGCTGGGGAGTGATTTGTGAGAGAGTTGTGCTTAATACCCACTTGCACTGCCTGGCTTGGAGGAATGTGGTGATTTACTTTCCTTTCTGCCCTAGGGATGACTGCAACTTTGTATCTCACTGTGGCCTTAAACTTTTTCCAGATTAGAGAATGTCCTCATCCCTCCCTCCACAGCACTTTGTGCTGTGTTTGTGCTGCGGGGTGTGAAGTGCTTTACAGGAGACAGGTAAGAGCGAGGCGAGACGGAGATAACATCTGGTAGGATGCGCCAGCGAGGCCTTGGAGCTCCGTGTTCGCGGTCTCCCGGCGCTTTCGTTCCTGGCACCTTTTATTGTTATTCTATCCAGTGTAGGAGGGAGGAGGCGAAGGTTCGGAGGCCGGGGCGGGAGGTGGAGATCATCATGTGATGCATGATCTCACCTGGCGGCTAAATCACCGGAAGGCGTAAAGCGTCTGAGCTAATCTCACCTGGGGAGCAAGACCATTGTCCCTAAATGACAACTGAGCCAGACAGTTCATGACCGTGACTCACTTAAGGGGGATGAAAATTGCAGTGCTAAATGCGACCAGAAGGCGTAGAGTCGTTGGTGTGCCAGCGTTCTACCCGCAGTGCTGCTGGAGTCCAGCGGTAAATTACTACCGCGAGGGGGGCAATTGGGGGTGCTGGATATAACACCATAAACGTTTTCACAGCAGTAGTAAAACATTTTGAAAGCATTTTGAAAAAATTGTCTAAATGTTTGATTTCTGCTGAGTGGTATGTACTATTGCTGTGTTGGGGCGTGTTCTATAATGTGATGGTGATTTAGAAATGACCTGGTGCAAAAAATAATTGTTTGGTTGTGGTGGGGGGGAGGGTGGCCACCCATACGGGGGGGGGGGGGCAAACTCAAGTTTTGTCCCCGGGCGCCAGTTTGCCTAGATACACCTCTGCCTCTGATTCGTGAATTAGTGTTAGGCACTGTGAACTATATATGTGTACATATCATTAGGAGGTTATTATGATTCGCAATAGTGATAATAAAAGCTGTGTGTGTGTGTGTGTGGTGGGGAGTGGAGACTGTGTCCTTTATGTATAAGTCAATAGCAAATAAAGTTTTGCATTCTGAGATGTGGAAAAATAAGAAGTAGAGACAAATGCCTTGAAATGACTCAGACCCCTGGGCTCTTCGGGGCTGGAGCTGCATGTAGTTCCCTCGGGTTTGAGGCTTATCTTGCAAACTCAGCTGCTAAATAATATCCTTTGACTGTAGATTCTGGGCACTGCACCAGGAACCCTCTTGGTGCCGGGTATGTGCTGTGCCACTGAAATATGGTCCTGCCTTGTTTCAAATACTTTATATATACGTAGAGCCCTGTTGGCCTATGCAAAAGAAGGCAGAGTTCAACAAATCATTAGAACGCTAATCAAGCCCTGCATGGTTTGAGAAAATTCTAATTGTAACAGATTGTACTAAAATGGAGCAATCCCTGATGCGTTCCTATATGTTTCTTCTTCATTTGCTGGGCTAATGAAAGAATAAGATTTATATACATGTCAGATTAGAAATAAACCTTTTATAGGCTTATTCAGGTTCTTTTTCTAATTTCAGAAACATTATGTCACTCATGCTGTTTTATCAATTTTCACTTAAAAAGCCCTGTGCCAGACCCTGCTGTGTGACGACGATCCCTTATCCCTTCCAAACTTGCAAGTCTCCACTATTTCACTTCATTACCTGTCCTTCGTCTGTTGCTTTGAATTAAAATACATTTCTGCCGATCAAAGGAAGCAATTGCATTAAAACTTCATTTAACCAGATCATTTGAGCCCTAGAATTTGGTTAGGAACCAATGAAATTCCATCGTAGGGCAGATGTAATCCTGTTTCTGCTAGCTTGAAAAGACGTAGCAGACACAAAAGCGCAATTACCGAGCAGGAGGACTTGCATAGTTATTGCTGACTGAGGTATTTATCTATTGAAAACTTTTGTGTGATTTCATATGCGGCAATTTAATATTCATTTTATGGAATGAATTGCCCTATTAACTTACAATAGTGTGATAGTATTTTATGTTCATCTTGTGCTGTGATGCCATATGGCAGTGGTGAGCCAAACTCTCTGAGCAGTTATGTGTTCCTTTTGTTTTGTTTTCTGATAGTAAATTATCCTTCCAGGAATTTGTAAAGTGCCTCTGCCGCTGTGCATTAATCTTAAAGATGTTATCTGCCAAAACAAGGTAGGTATTCCAACAGGATTTGCTGCCAGTCCACTATGAGGGGAGAGGGAATGGCAAGGTAAAACTCGTTGCTGGTCACGGTGGACATGCACTGGTGTTGTGTCCGTTAGCCAGGAATAACTTCTCTAGTCACATATGCTGAAATCTGACTTTTAAAAAAGTTTTGCCAAGGAGGAACTTTGTGCAAATCATAAAAGATTAGCACTGAGCGAAATGAGAACAATTAGACCAAAATGTCTCCTGTTCTGAGATTGCAGCACTTCAAATATTTCCAGTAATCAACAGTTCTCTTTACCTTTCCTAGGTTGTTAATGCAAGTGTTAACAATTAGAGTCTCAGAAGCCCCTTGCCATCTTTTAATAATGCCCTATAAGGAGAGACTTAGGGAGCTGGGTATGTTTCGTTTGGTAAGGAGAAGGTTAAGAGGTGACATGATAGCCATGTTTAGACATTTAGATAAGGGATGTCATGTTGGTGAGAGAGCAAGCTTGTTTTCTGCCACTCCAGAGACTAGGAGTAATGGGTTCAAGGTGAAGGAAAAGAGATTCCATCTAAACATCATGAAAAACTTCTTGACAGTAAGGGCTGTTCGACAGTGGAATGCACTTTCTCAGAGTGTGGTGGAGTCTCCTTCTTTGGAGGTTTTTAAAGAGAGGCTGGATGGCCATCTGTTAGGAGTTCTTTGATTGTGTGTTCCTGCATTGAAGAAGTTGGACTTGATGCCCTTGAGTCTCTTCCAACTCTATGGCGCTTTCTGCACACGCGCGGAAACAAACCTCCACTGGCATAAATTGATAGTAAATTATCCTTCCAGGAATTTGTAAAGTGCCTCTTCTGCTGTGCATTAATAATTAAATAATTAAATATGTTATCTGCCAAAACAAGGTAGGTAAATTATGCCGGTGGAGGCTCGGGGGCTGTTCGCACCGTAGCGTGCGAGCAGCCCCAATTTCCTCCCCAGCAGGAGAGGCAGCTCCATACGGAGCCATCTCTCCTTCGGTCCCCTCCACTCACCTCTTCTGGCAGCGTCACTCTAGAGGGTTGGAGGGACACGCCCACGCTACCCTCTGGCCTTCAGGAGTCGGACGGCAGCGTGGGCGTGTCCCTCCAGCCCTCCAGAGCGACGCTGCCAGAAGAGGTGAGTGGAGGGGCAGGGAAAACAGTGTCTTCCCGCCGGCGCTGTTTGCACCACGTCAGCGGGAAGACGCTGCTTTGAAAAAACCTCGCTCCCTGAGTGAGGTTTGAAAGTAGCGCCTTCCCGCTGCTTGAGGGGTGCGAGGCCGTGCAAACTCCTCCCCAGGGACGCAGTTTTTAGCTTCCCTGGGGCACTGTTATCTGCCCGTGCGGAAACAGCCTATGATTCTGTAATGGCAGAGGCTTGAAACAGCAGTGCAGATGATGGGCCATGAAGTCAAGCTAGGAGTTACTCTTACCATTGTAATATTAAGAATCCAAGCATTCAATATTGTTAACTGCCAGGGTCACTTTGAGTTATGGCGAGAATGGAGCAGGCCTCTTAGCACTGAGACTAGAATTTTAGAATCGTAATACTTTCAGCCCCTCCTTCCCTCCCATTTTATACCTTGAGTGGTCAAATCTCCATGATGTGAGCACAGTCATGCCTTTTCTCTTCATGCTTTGAGCTCCCTCTTTTTTTCTCTCTGCATTGGCCAGGGATAACGGGGTCGCGTGTTTCCAAGGTGCCATGCTCTGTCTGCCATTAGCTTAGATGTTCATGTGTCACAAAAGCAATGGGTACCCTTTGCCAAAGTAGATGTACTCTCAGCAGGTACTAAGGAAACATTAACATTGTGCCAAATCAAACTGACTGCATCTCATGGACTTTCAGATGGGATCTTCTTGGTGCCATTTGTTTGAGCAGTTCCCGAGTGTGTGGCCATTTGTCACAAATGGATGATATTTCTATATAAAGATATATGTGAAATGCCCCACTTTCTCCTGATCATCCTGACTTGGGTATGGCATATCACCAGTAGTTCCTAAATTCGGGGAAGAGTAATTGTCCAGTTATATGCACAATAAAAGGAAGAGATGTTGATTTTGCTGGATAGAGTGTTGAGTTTAGGACTAAGATTCCTGGGTTCAGTTTTTAAAATCTAGTTTAAATTGGAAAGTGTTTTCCAGCACAGATAATCATACTATTTGAGAATTTTAACTTCCCCTTTTTTATCTTAGGCTCAGTGTATTGAGAAGTATCTTGGATACTATTTGCTCCAAACAATACTATATGAGGTCAATATATGTCGCTTCCCCCCCAAACCGCAGTGCTTTTCCATTATTATTTTAATATTTTAGATACGAAACAGATGTTGGATGTTTAGGTGCCCCAAACCACCCAATTAATGAATAGCCAAGTGTGGTCTTTCCATTGCACTGGATTATAGTCTAATTATGACTAATAGCGCAAGCAATAAGCTAATAGTTCCAAGAGCATGTTTTTTTTCTCACAAGTTAGTCATATTCTGCTCCCCTCAATAGAAGTAATTGCTAGTAATATGGGAAATAATGACCATCCATGGGAATACATGTAGTTAAGCAGTATTATTGATGGGAGCAGTTCAGGAAGTGTGGTTTGATAGCAAGAATATGGCAATGAAGGTATTTCCTTGCATCCACAAAATTGGTTGTTCTATAAATTTGGCGCGTAGGTCTACTTTTTTATAGGATTATATCAGAATGCATTAGTTATGTGACACCACATACTCTGTGAACTGGCATAAACATTTGACTAAAGGAAGAAAAATCCAAATGCTTGTTTACATTTCATCCATGTGGTAATTTTATACAAGCCACTTTTCTGCTTTGGCCTTTCTGTTACTGTTGGGGCTTGTTTTCCGATTTGCATTTCTCATGTATGTCTGTTTTTGGGTTTCTTTTCAAAAGCACTGTTGATGTTTTTTCACTTGTCTTTTAGGACTCAAAACTTAATTATGACTAGTGCCTATGTAGGCACTGAATATATATATATATTTAATTTTGATCATGATAATTAAGTATCTTCCTTTAAGAGCTGTGTGAATAAGTAAAACTGCAGTCTTTGCCTCACTTCTCTGGGTTCATCTTTGTATATTTGTTTGGTTCTCAGACATGTTCTGCACTCCTTGGCAGGTAGCCTTCCTTAGGTTCCACACGAAGTGTACAGCAAAGCAGTTATTCTAGTTATTCATTCTTTGGACCGATTTTTCAATCCCATTTTTAATGCAAATCTTATCTATGATCACTTTGACTGACAAAATGGCTGCAACAGTACTGTGTATTAAGGTTTGTTTATCTTATACCCCGCACTGTGTCTTTGTTTTGTTTCTGCATGATCTACATACCTTTCAGTATTCTCTTACCATGAGCAGGCTTGCTGTTTTCACATGGCCACTAATCATACAACACATGGGCTGTACATAATCATGCTTGTTCTTGACACAAAGGATGATTTCCGTTGCATGCCATTCAATGTTCTGTCTTTTTTGTCATCCATGTAGACTTTCAGAAAAAGTCCAAGACTACTGAGAGAACTATTACCTTGCTCATGGATCTGTTCTGACATAATGTTTTACACATGTCTTATGTCATGGGGACACATCATACAGGCATGGATCTGATGCTGAAATCTGAAGTCACTTGTGAAGTTCTCCCCCTGCAAAACATGCAGTAACACTTCATGGCATGGCAGCCGACATGTCTGTATTATCACCATACATCTTTGACTGCTATTGATGAGGAATGGGAAATATTAAATGCTATGACATGGGAGTAACTCTCATGGGTGTTCTGTTCCCATTTGCAAAACATTATTATGGGTGGGAAGGGAATAAGGAATTGGCTGATAGAATTAGAGGCCAAGCTTCACTTTCTTAAAAGCCACGCCTAGGGGTTGGAGTCAGCATACATGACGCCTTAATTCAACCCCCCCCAGGACCCTCCACACAATCCAATGGTCCCAGTAGCGGTAGGATTAGAAGATGGCGCTTCAGCCGTTATGCGCCGTCACCCGATTGACTTACCTTCCCTGTGACCTTCCGGCATGTCCCTAGGCCTCGGCAATGCGCTGGAAGATCGCAGGGAAGGTAAGTCAATCCGGAAAGGGGGGGATGGTGCCTTCCACCCGCTGCTGTTCGCATGGCAGCGGCTGGAAGCTGCCGTTTTCCAAAAACCTTGCTCGGGGAGCGAGGTGGGAAAATGGCGGCTTCGCGCCACTGGGGAACAAGTACGCTGCTGACTAAAAGCAGCTACGCTTTCATGCGTCAGTTTCAACCCCTAGGGACGGCGTTTTTGCCGTCCCTAGGGCGCTGTAAACGGCCCGTGCGGAAAGCGCCACAGCCTCTTCCAGCCCACCCAGTTCTTATAATTTGCATGGATTTCGTATTGAATCTGTACTGGTTACCTCCACATTGGTGCTGGAAACAAGACTGACAGGGAACCAATATAGATAATGCAATTTGTACTTCTGGAGAACATCCTAATTCAACAAGCGTATTTTCCAAGACATTTCTGAAAGCAGTCGCTGTGCTCTTCCCTTTAAAATGTGTTTCATCGTTTGAGCTAAATGTGAACAGAATTAATTTTGGCTCCAGCCTTTATGCAAAAATCTATGGCAGCATTCACAGCAAGGGGAACTTGACATGTGCCTCTAGCAACCAGCTGCTTAAGATCCTCACTTCTTGCTGTTTAGAAAGTCAATTTACTTTTGCACAAGTTATGCACATATAAATAAATTTGAGACTATCACAAAATGAGACGCAGTAATCAACTCTTAACTCAGCAGTTGGCAGCTATTAATTGCCATTTACACACATTTAAATGCAAGACTTGTGATTGCTTTGATTCATAAAATGCTGAAGATGTTTTAATGGGTAAAGAAATCTGCCTTCATTCTAAACTGGAAAATGATAATCATTTTTTTTAAAAAATTAAGCCAACTTGTGAACATATTAGGCTGTACAGTAATATGGTCATAAATGTGGGATAATGTGTATTTCTGCTACTTGAAATGTTATTGGGCATTGAAAATGAAAGTTTGAACAAGAGGGTGATGTGGCAGTTTTTATTGAAGAGCCAGGGTTTATAAGACCTCAAAAACTGATTAGTCTTCTAACAGCTACTTAGAGAAGAGTTCTGGGGAAAGTGGGGAGAAATATACATTTTGAGTTATGCGTTTTCAAACCACTTTCACAACTGTTTGCAAGTGGGTTTTGCTATTCCGCCCAGCTTCAAAGAGCACTGAAAGCAGTTTGAAAGTGCATTATTCTGCATGTGCGGAATGAGCCTTTGAATCAAATAGTCAACAGGCAAGAGGAGCAAATAGAAAGGGAAAAACCTAAAAAATTCTTACTGGAAAGGTAGGGAAAATTTTTGAGAGAACAAGGTAAAGAAGTGAGAAACTGAGGGGCAAATGTAAGTTTTTTTTAGTTCCTTCATCTCTATCTTGAATGACCTGGAAGGCGACGTATTTATACAACAGATCAACATTTAAAACTCATAATCTCAACAACTGCCAGTGTCAAAACCTGAGGAGCAAAACTATTATTGCAGGAGTTAGCTGGCAGAGAACAAATCAAGCGACTTTTAAAAAAGTCAAAGGCCGGAACTCTGCTAGAATGGAACACTGATGAGGAAGAATGTACTTCTCCATGTAAGGCTTATGCAAGTCAACAAATCTTTGGTTGGAAACCAAAGTCAACAAATCTTTGGTTGGAAACAGATGTTACGGAGAGCGCTTGGTTGCTGCCAAAGATACTAGTTCCATGTTCTCATCACCCCCCCCCCCCAGCAGCAGCAGCAGCCAATGGAAATTGAGCAAGGGCTGGGAAAGTGTAGCTGTAGCTGAAGAAAAAAGGAACCTCTGGCAGCACTTTCACACTCTCGGTAACATCTTTTTCCAGCCGTAAATCCAACGACACACCAGCGCTTGCAAAATTCAAGAAGCCTTGAAAGTGTGATGGGTTTGAAAAGTTCTTGCACGCATTTGCTGCTGCTCCGTTTCAATTAGGCATTGTTGAGTTTTCATTAGCGAGACCTTTAACAATGTATCCTCCTCAGAAACGCTGACGAGAGCCTTAACTAGGAGGTGTCACCGTTTCGGGGGGAAAAAAAATTATAATGATGGAGAATGATGGCTAAAAATAGATGAAGCATTTTAGTCATTTGCCACTGCAAGTCATTTAATAATTTCATGCTGAGTTCCCTTTCAACAAATTTAATGAAAACCAGCATGGTGTTGTGGCAGGTTCTATTGGATTTCTCTGCCATCTTCTTACGCTCCATGGTGTGAGTGATTAAAATAGCACCTAATAAACTAGTATTAACAACTCTCCATCTTTCTTTCTTGTCTCACAAACTGACATAGACCTTTATAGACTTTTCTCCTCCTTTTTAAAAGGGTGTCTTTGTCCGTCCGTCCCCCTCCTTCATTGTTCTAGTGCCTGGGAACTAGTCACAGCTAAACAAGAGTTTTAGGGCACCACTCATTCCAAGAATCAGTGTGAAGCTATTTCTGAGGCAATCTGAGTAGGAAGTAATGAGCTGGTTTTCAGCCTACTGTGAAACTTTATTAATCTGAAGAGACCCTTCTGAAGCTCACTTGATGAGCGCAGGAGTAGCACAACCCTATATATCCATGTCATCATTTATCAGTCTCTTCAGATATATGTGCTTTACAGAGATATATTAAGGCTACTCTCCCCCAAGTAAGATATTTCTTATTATATGGATTTCTTTCAGTTCTTGGGTATGTGCTGGACTACTCATGGGGAAATACTATGTTTCCCCAAAAATAAGACAGGGTCTTATATTAATTTTTGCACCAAAAGATGCATTACGGCTTATTTTCGGGGTAGGACTTATATTCGGGGAAATACAGTACCTTCACAATTCATTAAGGTGGGCCCTCAGCAACCTGTTGCTTCCCCTGTCACGTGTGACACAAGCTGCATCCTGATTGGCAGGGAGCACAGGGCATTGTTTGTGATTATGATCTGTAACTACCAGTAGGGCTTATTTTTGAAGAGGGCTTATATTTTTAACATCCTCCAAAAATCCTGAAAAATTATGATGGGGCTTATTTTCGGGGTAGGGCTTATTTTCGGGGAAACACGGTAGCGTGTCATGATGTAGCAGTGACAAAAACTTTGCATTGCTTTGCATATGCTATTTATCCCTCTGGTTTTTCAAAGCAGAGATGAACGAAACTCTCTTCTCCCACCATTCCCAGACACAGTTTGTAACTGAGCTGGGTAGATCAAGCTGCTGTGCCAAAAGCCTGGAGGACTGGGTTTTTTAAGATCCCAATTATGACTCTCAGAAAGATTTGGAAATCCCATGGTGTTCTTGTTGAAACCATTGAGAGCACCTAGTGTGTTCCAGAGATCTCCCTCCCATCCCCATATATTATTATTATTATTTATTATATTTATAAACCGCCCTATAATGGCAACTGGAGTTCCTGTTATGGTAGGTGAACAATGGTCAGACAGAAGAGGGGAAAGTGTGTGTGTGTTGCCATCTTCCCATGCTGTTTTCCACTTTTCTCCCTCAGCAATGTTCAAGGCGGCAGGTGAATACTCAGAAATGGGCATCCCAAGTCTGCTTTTCCTAGGGTGCCTTTGACATCTTAGATTCTGTTGAAACTGAGCCACTTGGGGAAGCAGGGTGAGACAGAGGGAAATGCTACTGTCTCTACCGTCCTTTGTGTTTGCTGTCCTGACCACAGAATCAACAGCAACCAGTTTCATGTGAGCAGTGGAAGGAAGAAGCGCTCTTATGCCTCAGAGAAGAACACAAGCTGTATTGCTCACCTTTTTGTTTCAAAGGTGGACCCTGCAAGCGGCCAGAGTTCTTATTCTAGTTTTTTCAATTCAATTCAATGACTTATTAGCATAGTATAATAACAACATATATAAATAGTTTTATTCTAGTTTCAGAAATACATACTGAAGCAGCATCTCTTCTGCCCCCCAAGTGAATCTATATTTGGTGCCCTGCACTTGGCTAGGACACAAGCCAGGTTCAACAGTTCTAGGTTTATTACTGGAGAAAATCAAGACCCTAACTCCTCCCTTGGGTCTATCTAAATCAGAGTACTTGCTTGTCTTGAGCAGGTTTGAAACTGTAAACTGTGTCTTCTCTTGGCTGCTTTCAAGAAAGTTGCTTCCTTTCAGTTCTTTCAGTTTTTGTCTAGTTTAAGTTTAACTGCTGTTAAACTTAACTTGTGCTCTATGGACCACCTTATATAAATATGTACGTCATGAATATTCCAGTCTCCAGCTACCCTTAGCACCTCACTCTGACTGACTGGCTAGAACTAAAACAGGGAATTGCTGGATAAAGAGGGAAACTGCCTATTGGGAAGTGTCTTAAAGGGTCAGGGGCTAACTAAAATACCCTCCCTTAGAAGACTTAACAATGAACTAAAACCATGCTAACTATGGGGAAACTAAAGCTTAATGGGGAAATAACAAAAACCTCTGTGAGGGCATGACAGCATCACTTTTAAAAATTAGTTCTCACTGTTGCTCCTTGTGCAGCCTGAAAGTCAGCGGGGACTATCCGATTCAGCTTTTGCAATCTGAACAAAAAAAGCAGAGTCCTAGGTGCAAGTGGAGAAGCACCTGGACTATGTGTGTAATTCTTGGGATTCTCAGCAAGGTCAGAAGAGACTTGAAAGTTCACAGTGAAAGTCCACCAAAGCCAAATTTGCTATTTTTCTTGGGACTTTGTATAAAGGTTTTAACTTCCCATTTCAGTTCAGGCAAAAAAAAAATAGAAAGAAAGAAAGAAAGATAGTGATTTAAGACATTTACATTAATAATCTTTCTCAAAATCTCTACATATTTTTTTTGAAATTCCTACAGAAGTTTCATTACATTAATTAAAAGTTTTCATTTAGGTGTAACTGGATAGGGCGAACTTTTGTGCCTGGCAATTCCTGATTGTGAGGTGCTCTCCGCAGGTGATTGTTTCTGCATGTTGCCACCCCCTTCCTTGTGACATTCCAGCTCTGGCAGGGAGGGTCTGGCCTCAGAATGGGCAGGAGTGGCGGTTGTTGCCCACCTATTTCCTTCCCTGATGGGGATATTCTCTAGCATGCAGGGGGATTTCCTTTGCCTCCTTTCTCCTCGGCCAAGTCCCTCCTGCCTCCCTTTAAAGGGATTGCTCCATCCCTTGGCCCTTCCCCAGCCAGTCAGGGCCCCTGGGCTGTACTCTCACCCTTCCTTTAGGGCTTGGGTTGGCTGTTTGCCCTGTGCTTCCCAGCCATCTTCCTGACCACCCCCCTTGGGCCCCACCTTGGCATCCTCTTTCGACGTTGAGGCCTACACAGATGCTTACTTCACCCCCCAGCTTCCCCTTCCTGTTGACACCCTTCAGCTTGTTGTGGAAAGTCTCCTTGGTTGCAGCTGTTTCTGGGGCGAGCTGTTAGTGGCAAGGAGTGGATAGCAGGCCTGAGCTGGCTCTGATGCAGGACATTGATAGCTTGTCCTATGGAGGTATGAGCCATATTATACTTTGCAGTTGTAGCTCCCAGATCTAAAGGGGAAGAAGAAGAAGAAGAAGAAGAAGAAGAAGAAGAAGAAGAAGAAGAAGAAGAAGAAGAAGAAGAAGAAGAAGAAGAAGAAGAAGAGGAGGGGAGGAGGAGGAGGAGGAGGAGTTGGATTTATATCCCCCCTTTCTCTCCTGCAAGGAGACTCAAAGGGGCTTACAAACTCCTTACCCTTCCCCCCTCACAACAAACACCCTGTGAGGTAGGTGGGGCTGAGAGAGGTCTGAAGAACTGTGACTAGTCCAAGGTCTCCCAGCTGGCATGTATTGTAGTGTACAGGCTAATCTGAATTCCCCAGATAAGCTTCCACAGCTCAAATGGCAGAGCAGGGAATCAAACCCAGTTCCTCCAGATTAGAGTACACCTGCTCTTAACCACTATGCCACTGCTGCTCCTTTACATTATGTAAGAGCCTTTACATAATATTGATTTATTATTAGAAATACGCACAGTTAAAAGCAATATTGATGCAAGGCTACAGTTTGGTTTATTTTGGAAGGTGTGTGGCTCCGTGTCAAACATCTGCTCTGCATTCAGAAGGTCCCAGTTTTGATCCCCGGCATCTGCAGTTAAAATGATCTACCTGAGAAACTCACAAACTGCTGCCAATCACAGTACACAATCTTAACTTTCATAGACATGTAGTCTGAATCACTATAAGTCAGATTCATGAGGGTTCATTTGTAGCTTTGCCAGAAAGTTAACACTATATCATAGAACAACCTAAATTAATACAAAGGGGGGAAAAATCTGATTTTCTGAATTTTCATACCTTGGCTATAATAGTTTTGACAGAGCTTGAATTCCATAGGGTTGAACTTGTATGGGAACAGCTCCTACAGCAGAGCAGTAGTGTGTATAAGACCGTGTTCTCTCAAGGTTCTGTCCCTTAATGCAACTATTAAATGCATAAATGCCTTTTTCCTGTATGGAGCCAGCCAACGCTATGTCACTTAGTTGTTTCTATTTTATCAAGTGTTCTTTTTCTTTTAGCAGACTGAGCTGTATCACACACCCTTAGAGAATGAGACCTCAATAGAGAAATCCTTTGGGCGCAATAAATGCTAAGTTGTCCATTAATAAGCAATTGATCCTGTAGTTGCTTATATTGATGGATGTGTTGCACCAGGTCTCTGATTACTGATTTAGTGAACACTGGCTGCCACCAGGGGAAAACCCTGGTTTGTTCCACGCTTGAGACTGCATAAATCAAATCAGTCAGCTGCCATTAAATGCCCCAAACACGCATAACTTTAACTGTAGGCAACAATAAATGATTCTACTGAGACTGTTATGGATTCCAGGGAGTTGTCACCTGACGGCTTTTACTGTTTGTGTCATCAGCTTTTTGATAAATGATTGGCTTTTGATAAAAACTAATTTTCAGATCCTTCATGGCAGCGCTTTGCCCATCACCATTCCTGGCAGCATCTCCCAGCCGGTTCACTTGTATAAGTTTATAGCCAGAAAACTGCCATTAAAAGCCAAAGTATGTAGCTTGTCCTTGACAAGCTGTTTGTGGATAGACGCAAGAGAGTGACTAATTTGAGATCTGAAGTCAGACGCTGAAAGGATTGCAGCAACAGGGCACCATTCAGCTGGGCCAAAGAATATCACTAGACAGGTGACCTGGTTTCATTCTCTCAGCATTCATGTTTGCTTAACAACAGCGTTCTGTTGGACAAGGGACATCCTGAGTGAATGTATGGGATAGGATGAAGGGAGGCAAGAATGGGCTTCTGAAAGTCACCACCAAGGTCGAATTCGAGATGAATGTAGGATTAGGAGGAAAAATAGAACTAAAATCATGATTGAAAGGTCCTGGGATGAGTAGCGAAGAGCTCTTGGCATATGCAGGTGAAACCAGATCCCCATCAAAGGGAAAGCTGTAAACTGCTTACTAAACTGTAAAAGGGATCCCAAGAGTTCCCTGATTCTGGGAATCAGTCCTAGATATGGCCACAGGATATCTGGGAAATATTGAGGCTACTAGAAGGTTTGGCTGAGTTGAGAAAGGGCCCCTTGTTTGTGGTCTTCCAAGCTTTTTTTCACAACAGAATGTGTGAGTTCCTTGTCTCATTTGAATCCGGATCTTTTCCCCAACAGCTCAGTGTGAAGTGCTTTTCAAGATTCTAATATTTCTTGCTTCCCCCCCCCCCCCAATATATTCACAGAATTGCAGATCAAACAGTCCTGGAACAAACAAATTAGGTTTTTCTGCATATGGAGGCCTAGAAAAGAAGGGCAGTTTTGTTCCTATCTTTGTTGAACCTTCCTCCCTTGTTTGGACAATTTCCACATGGGAGCCTTGATATTTCTGCTTGCCACATAAACAATGTAAGGTGTAGTCAAGCTTTAAATCCCAAACACCTCAGGGGCAAAAGAAATGTGGGTATCTGTGCATGGTGTGTTAAATGCTGTTAAGTTGCTTCTGGTGACCCTATGAATTGATGACCTCCAAAATGTCCTATCGTTAATTGTATTCCTCAGGTCTTACAAACTGAAGGCATTGGCTTCCTTTATTGAATCAATCCCTCTTTAGTCCTTTATTGAGTCAATCTGACTTTTTCTTTTCTTGCTGCCTTCAACTTTTCCTAGCCTTATTGTCTTTTCCAGTGACTCTTGTCTTCTCATCATGTGGCCAAAGTACAAGAGCCTCAGATTCTTCATTTTAGTTTCAAGGGAAAATGCAGGCTTGGTTTGATTTAGAACCCACTTGTACTTATCTTTTTGGCTGTCCACAGTATCTGTAATACTCTCCTCCAACACCACACTGCAAATGAATCATCTTTCTTCCTGTCAGCATTCTTCCCTGTCCAACTTTCACATCCATACATACTAATGGGGAATACTATAGTATGAATTATCTTGATCTTGTTTGCTAATGACACATCCTTCCTCTTAAGGATGTTTCCTAGCCCCTTGTGACTACCCTCCCCAGTCTCAAATCTCTTTCCATTTCTTGGTGGCAGTAATCGCTTTGGGTTGATTGATTGAGCCAAGGAATAGATAATCTTTAACAATTTGAGTTTCTGACAATACAGAGCCACAATCCATTGAATCACTTACATTTCTATTAAACAGCCATAGGAGTCCACAGCCCGAACAGTATTCTATGTAGAACCCTCTTGAAAATCAGCTGACAAACACTTGTAGAAGTGAAACTGCTTTTAGCTAGCTACTGATCTCTCAGAACGCTCTCAGCCCACACGGAGGCAGAAATGGCAGACCACCCAGGGATGTAACGAGGCAAACTGGAGCCCTGGGCAAAACCGGAGTTGGATGCCACCCCACCCCCCCATGGGCGGTCACTTCCCCACGACCAAATTTGTTTTGCACCAGGACATTGGTGCCTGCAGGGGGTGCATTTTTAGACATATGAGCACCAAAATCTCAGCGTATCATCAGGAGACTGTCCTTATGCTACCCCCCAGGTTTGGTGTGGTTTGGTTCAAGGAGTCCAAAGTTATGGTCTCCCAAAGGGGGTACCCCATCCTCATTGTTTCCAATGGGAGCTAATAGGAGATGGGGGCTACAGTTTGAGGGTCAAAAAACTTTGGACTCCCTGAACCAAACCTCACCAAACTTGGGGAGTAGCATAAGGACAGTCACCTGATGATACGCTGAAATTTTGGTGCCGCTAGCCTAAAACTGTGCCCCCTGCAGGCCAAAAATGGAAAACCACTAAAAATACCCCAAAACGAACCCTGCATTTTGATGCCCCCCTTGCCCAATGGGCATTACGCCCCTGAGACCACCTCTGAACATCTACAAGGTCTCCAGAAATAGGCTGACTTGACAGCACACACACAATTACAATCTAAGGCCGTTTCCGCACGGGCATTTAATGGCGGCCTGGAGACGGCAAAAACGCCGTCTCCAGGCCGCCATTCGCACAGGGGGCACAGCTGCATTGCAGCCGCGCCGCCCTCGCGCTGCCCGATTGCCACGAAGCCGGCGTTTCCCCAGTGCGCTCGGAAGCGCACTTGTTGGGGAAACGCCGCCTTGAAGCCACTGCCGAGTGAACGGCAGCGGCTTCAAGACGCCTCCCCCCCACTCCCTCCCGGCACTTACCTTGTCCCTGGGCCTCTGGTGTGTCGCCGAGGCCTGGGGACACGCCCCCCTGCCCTGCGCCGCTGGAGCGAACGGCAGCGGCTTCAAGATGCCTCCCCCCACTCCCTCCCGGCACTTACCTTGTCCCCGGGCCTCCAGCACGTCACCGAGGTCTGGGGACACGCCCCCCTGCCCTGCGCCGGGGGGCGTGTCCCCAGGCCTCGGCGACGTCCCGGAGGCCTAGGGACACGCCGAGTCGGCCGGACGCCAGCGCTCTGCGGCGCCGGCGTCCCGGCTCTTTCCAGGACCGTCCATGCGGACTGTCCCAGCGTCGTCGGGTCGGCGCAAAATGCGCCGACCTAGCCGCTTCCGCCTCCGCGCGGAAACGGCCTAAAAGTACCTTTTGAACATAGATCTTTTTGCTGAGGGATAGCAGTTTTAGAGAGATAGGAATAGTGAATTTTTTTCTTTGAATGGTTTCATAGACATTCAGAATAACAAAATATGAAGGCTCCCTGAGCAAATGCACTCTTTCCTCTCCCAACCCAAACTGCTTTTAAAATTTTTGTAAGAGTGCAGTGTTTGTTGTTCCAAAACTATCTTTTCTCTATTTCTGTTTTCTTCTTGCTTGAGAAGATGCCATGGGAACTTCAGCTTATGAATCCATTTTGAATGACTTTAATACAAGCTTAGTGTGTACATATAAAATATAAATATTTATGTCCCATCTCTCAGCATGTTGCTCATGCAGCAACTTCCAACAATTATCAAACTGACATAATAATGAATTAAAAAACTACAGTGAGCCATATAAAGTTAGCAGTTAGATCTCAAGAGCCCACACCAAAAACCCCATAAAAAGCAGCAGGTTTTGAGCATGAGAGAGAAATAGCAACTCAAGAGAAGACCGACTCAGCCTCTGCCTGGTGCCTAAAATTTAGGAGGTTTTGTGGCTGATGAACCAATGTAGGACGTTAATTTCATAATCTTGGGACCATACCAGAGATCTGCTTTAAGTGTCCACCTACTTCATTTCAGAAACCAGAAGGGACACAGAAGGGCTCCTGTATCTGATCTTAATATTTTGCACCTTTATGTATTCGGCTTCCCCTCTCTGGTCAGATGGAAGAGTTATCCAAGAATGACTGAAAATAGCAGTTTACCTCATGGCTGAACAAAGCCAACCAATAACCTCAGTGTGTGAAAAGCATAGAAAAAATTCTTCTGGGCTAATGCTGAATGCATACTGATTTTTTTTTGAGGAAAAGTTTGCTTGATGAATGAATAAAAGAAAGAAAAATAGGATGTAGTTGTTGGTGAAACTCATGTATTGCTAATTTATGATTCTCCAAGTGGCAGAGAGAGAACCTTAATACTGGCTTTGTAAATGAGAAGTACAGCATTGTCCCTAACATTCTCTAGACAAGTTGGTTGGCTGTCGTGGTTGAACCAGGACTGACAGTGGCAATGAGGCAGTAGAAACTCTGCAATTAATCAAGTTGTATTTGAGCATCCATCACTTACTTTGATAATGGACATTGCTTAGTTTCCTCCTTAAAGAACGTAAAACATGCTTTCAATCACTTAGTCATACACCTGGCGATGGTTTTGTTTCCGTTATTCTTTAGGATGCTCAAATTATTATCCGCCTTTTGGAATGTTTACTAGGACACAATTAAGGACTTTTGTAGCAGACCAGATTCCTTTAATTTTTTTTGCCTTCTCCCAAAAGTATGAATGTTGTTTTGTTTATATTTGGGAAACGGAAGTACATCTGTTTGATTTTCATTGTACCGAGTTCTTGGAAGTCACTTTAATGGCAAGATGTAGAATTGTACTTCAAAATGTTCAACCACTTTTGGGGAAAATACAAAGACATCTACATTTTATTATAATAAAAGAAACGCACAACAGCAGCATTTAGATTAAAACATCTGTACATAATGAACTGTAAAACTTGATGATAGTTATATAGCAAGATCAAAAATTGCTACCAGAATTTTTTACATTTACTTTTTGATGTATTAAACTGTAGATTCAAATGACTGTGATCCAGACATTTAAAAATTATGCAGTGAATAATGCAAAACACAATTTAGTTTAATCCAATGAAATATGTGAAAAAATTAAAAATAACTTTTGAGCATGACAGTTCTTCAATAGTATGAATGAATGATAGACTCCTTTATAAAGTGCCTCATCCTTTTATGTCTGGTATAGATATTAGTAAGATTACATTTTACCCAGAATAAAACTGAATTACAATTACATGTCAGTTGGTGTGCTTTTCAATATTTGAAACAGAGTTCAAAACCTACAAAGAGTATGATTAGAGATTTAAAAAGCTGTGTGGGAGAATTTTTAGATTTTAATAGGAAATACTTATCAGAACAGGAGGTCATCTGAAATGGGCATCTGACTTGGTAAACATCTGTTAATTCCTGATATAATAACTGAGCATATTCTTTTTGGGAATCAAAAGGGGCCACTACTCCTTCATATACCTGTAAAAAAGCTGATAGGGTTCAACCCAGTGCAGTCCAGAATAGAAAAATGAATAGGTGTTGGATTTTCTCTCTATAGTAATGTAATTTGGAGACACATACTTATATTATTATTATTATTATTTATTACATTTAATAGACCACCCTACCCCCAAAGGGCTTATAGGAACATAGTGAATGGGAATCTCCAGATTCGTGCTAGCTAAGAGGGAGAAGCTATTGGCAATATGACTTGCAGCCCAATCCAAAGTAGGGGGTGGTAGGACATCAGCTAGGGACGCTGATACTGTGCTGCCCTCAAAGAGGCCATCAGCACCAGGGTGCCGGGGTAAAGGAGAATCTCCTTTCTCTCCCAGGAAAGGCCTAACAGTATATGACTTGCATACCTTTTTTAATGGTGTATGTCTGCACTGCTGAAGGTGGGGTGTGTGTGTGTGTGTGTGTGTGTTGCCAGGCTGAAACTTCCCCCAAGAATGCCCCCGGAATGCCCCCACCCACGCTGGCAAGAGCTTCTACAGCAGAAGGGTGCGTCTGTTCTCAGATTGACAGTCCCTTGTCCTTCCTGCTTCACTTTACCAAAAATAAAAAATGGTGGGATTTGTCATATTAGGGGATGGAGCTAGCTAGCTTTTCCTGGGTCCCCTGATCACTTGCAGAACATTTTTTCTAGTTTGAAAACGATGTGGACCCATCCCAATGTATAGTTGATCTTTGAACTTGTTGTCCAAACCTTGACAATATCTAGTTGCATCTAGTTCCTTGCTGCCTGTGTATTTGGATGGTGTGAGGCTACTTTTCCTGACTAGCCTCTGAGAAAGATCACTTCCATCTGAATAAGAAAAGCCCCAGAGATGTGATTTAATCAGCTCGTCTCAAAATCTAATCATTTTGAGACCCTCCCTGGGCTTGAGTTGCTAAACCTAAGTATCCATCTCTTGTTCTCCTTTCCTGAAACCCAGGGAGAGTTCTCATCTGGAGAACAAGTGTCACCTTTGTCCTGGGAAGATTAGGTCTTTTAGTATAACCTGAGTGCAGTCAATATTTTCTGGACTATGCTTTGATTTAGGGATACTGCTCTCAATGCTCCCTTTTACCCCGTCTCTTTGGAGCATAATGCAGGCATTGAACTCACTTTCTTGGACACTTCCTTTCCAAGATAAGGTAATTATTGCCTCTTTCCCCACCATATCCTGATGTTTATCAGACTTGTCCCCTCAATTCTATGTATATCTTAGGACAGTGTGATCTTCTGTGATTATCATTTGTGGGTGTAACTTTATTTTCTTTTCTTTAATAAAACTTGTTAAATTTTATTTTTAACTTCTGTGGATTTCTATGAAGAAAAACCTATGGTAAACAAAGGTGGTAGAGATCTCGCTAGTTTGCACCCCTCTTGCAGAACAAGGTCTCTCCCACTAATTCCCCACTCCAAAAGGGACAGACCTCACCATTTGGGGTAATGATACCATGTTGCAATAGAGAAAATTCTGGCAAGAGTTTTCATTTTACTTTGTAAAATATACAGCGTAAAGTAAATACTAGAGGCATCCTAGATTAAATTCTTAAACTGTAAATTGCATAGCTGATTACTTCCAAGACATGTTGTCAGTCTGCATGGCTGATTTTCCAGACGTGAAAATTACCTAGTAGATGAAAAACAAGTGCTAATTTTACAATATACAAAATATTTAATTTGCCCATTGCTTCTTAAAACCATGTGAATGATATTTGTATTTTTAACCTTTCCACAGCACCTTCAGCGTTTTGAGAAAGCAAACTTAAACAATTGCAATTAAACACTTCCGATTGCAGTAGCAGAAAAGTGACATATTGCTGCAAAGTAGTTGCTTCCTTGCATATTTGTTACTTAGTATTTGTTTAATTTGAATTAAAACACTTGGTGGAAAGGGGGGAATACCTGATAAACTTGCTGTGAATGGCACAAATACCTGACCTGTTGTGGATGGCAGGATGTTAATGGGCAGCGTGAGCTATGTTTCCATAACCACAGGACTGGTGGTAGAAAGTGCTGTTGCAGCCAATTTAATGTGACCCCCATGGGGGTTTCAAGGCAAGAGGCATTCAGAAGTAGTTTGCCATTGTCTGCTGCTGCACACCAATCCTATACTTATTATCCAAAATCTAATCATGGCTGACCAGGTTTAGTTTCTGAGGCCCTTTCTGCATGGGTGGAATAGAGCGCCCCAGGGACGGCAAAAACGCTGTCCCTGGGAAGCATTCACACAGGAGGGGCAGCAGCGCTGTCCTGGCCACCCTGGAGTGGCGTGAATCCGCTGCTTTAAATCTCGCTCATCGAGCGAGGTTTTTGAAAAGCCGCCTCTCTGGTGCAGCGGATCTGTGGGGCTGCTCGCATGCTGCCGTGTGAGCAGTCCCCGAGCCTCCACCAGCATAATTTATGCCGGTGGAGCTGCGTTTCCGCTGCCGTGCGGAAAGGGCCTGAGATTTGGCAAGATCTCACCAGCCTGGGCCACCATGCAGGTCTGGACAGCTCCCAGATTACATTATATTAAGGTACTCTGTGTGTGACTGTCCTTGAAACTCTATATGCATTTTTTACATTAATGAATACATAACTTTGTGTCACGGAAGGAAGTGACTCTGTTGTGTTGACTGTCTCCCCACCAGGCTTATTGATTTGTGCCTGGATTCTCATTATAGTATCTGACAGCGCTGAAAGTTTTCTGTCCCTGCTTGTCATGGATTTGTAGGTGGAGATGATATTTGATCTCTAATGCTGCTTAGCTCAGCTATAAGTGAGAAAAATGCTGAAATATTTGGATATAAGGCAGTGGAATGTCAGCAGCATAATAATCTCGTCAACCACAGCCAGAAGTGACTTATATAAAGTGACGGAAGGAATGCTTGGCGTTGCATCCAGACAGCTCACTGCCGGGACGCTCCAAATCTCTGTTGTTTTTGCTAGTGACCCACTGGCTTAGAGTTCTTGCTCTCAGGGTATTTTCCTGCTTCATTGTAATGTCATTTCTGATGTGACAAGAGGTTGAGGAAATCAGTAGGAAATTGACCCTTTTTTGGTAGAAAAATAAAATAGCAAAATCTGAATAGAGCAGCTGTCATACATAGCATAGGAAATTAGTCTGTTGGGCAAATCACATGATAGAAGATCCAAGAGGTTTGCATACCCTTCAATGTGCCAATGTAATAACCTTCCTGTTGGGAAGGTTGTTCTAGTGGGTCCAGACCATCAAAATGGGAATCACTGACCTAAAGCTGTCTCACAGTCAAAGGTACAGCTGCTTTAACATTGGTAATGTCTTTGTTGGCTCTGGGGACATACCATAAAGTCCAGTAATGAGTCCAAGGAGTCAATAAAAAACATAGTTCCTCTGTCCTCTCCCTCTCGCTGTCCAGATTTACAGTAAGATGCTCCTGGAACCCCACAACTGGGACTGTGTTTTCACATAAAATAGGAGAGTCTACTTGTTAGATATTCAGATGGAAACTCTGCCTGATGCTTTAAGGCACTTGCATTTTATGTCTGGCACTTGCACCCCTTGATAGTTAGCCTAGAATTATTACCGTTGTTATTAATACTAATGTTTCTTTGATGTTGATTAAAAATATTAATTTAGCAACTTAGCAGAAAGAGTTTATAAATGATGGAAGAGTAAATGTTTTAGCTTAATTGGAAACTATTAATTTAAAGTAAACATGCTCATCTTTGATCATAAGTTAACACTGTTCAATTGGGATGAAATGAAAACTGTTAAATTAAGAATTGCTGAATAAGGAAATACATTATCATTTCACCCACAGTATATAAATGTAAATAATTGCCTATCTTTAAAAAAAAGATAAATTAAACTTATTAGTGTTAGACTGAGCTATCCGCTGCACAGTGTTGTATTCCTTCTGCCTGTAGTACTCATTTGTTCTTAAAAGTAATGAGTTCTGAGCTGGTTTGTTATTTCTCTCCATTTATATTCACGGTGATAAAGGTATGTGAGTTGATGGGAGCATTTTTAAGTTTGAAGTTTTAAAAAAGCAAGAGGCAATCTGATCTTGCAGAACAGGAACCTCTGATCTTTGTAGAATTTTGAGAAAGGCTAGTAGTTGCCATTGCAAAGTGTCTGTCATGGGAATGGAGCCAATCGCAAAATGTTATTGCTGAATACGCTGAAAAGTGTTATCTTAAAACAGATGCTTCTGAATGGGCTCTTCCTGCAAACCCAAACATGGAAATCCAGGATTAATTATTGACTTAGAAGAGAGACAATGTTTGCTCTCATCTTCCAGAGAAAGAGGTGTCTGCCAAGCTTGGAGACACACAAAAGTATATGACCAAGCTACAGGCACACAGCTATGATTCACCTGCTTAGAATAATCACAGAGCTTTGTTAGTAAGCCAGCCAGTGGACAGTATCCTGAAGTTCCCTGTTTTTTTTATTACCCCGTTCTATTCAAGGACCTTTGCATCTTATCTTCAAGACCAAAGAAGCCAGGGAACACATAGTTGTCTGTATGACATCTGTGGGTACCATGCTGGGGATCACTGGTATGGACAACATCTCAAAGTGGTTTGTATGTATGGGTTCCATTCTGCCCAAGTCACTTCCAACTCATGGCGACCCTGTGAATCAATATCCTCCCAAACGTCCTATTGTTAACAGCCTTTCTCAGGTCTTGCAAACTAAGGGCCAGGGCTTCCTTGATTGAGTTAATCCACCTCATTCTGGATCTTCCTCTTTTCTGGCTGCCTTCAACCTTTCCTAGCATTTGCATACTTTTCCCTAGTGGTTTGCACGTGCCCAATGAGAACAATCTGATCATCTATCCCTTTTGTTACTTGTAATTTACATTCTCAAAATTTACTTCCAGTTAAACTTTGGGTAGGATTATACATACCAACATCTCTGGCTCTGTGGTGCTCAAAAAGCCTTTTGGATTCTGCATAGATTAATTTCTGCTGGTTGTTTAATTTGTCTTCTCCACTCGTGATGGGGATTGTTGCGAACATAGCAGCATTGACTAATGATGCTGTTTGAAGGTGGCAACATTGTTTGAGTCACGATGTCAGTGCAATTAACATGGGCTCTTTGAGTATAGTGGTCACATTGCATCTCTTCCTAAATTCTTATTTGTCAGCACATTAGCTCATGTGAACTGGCAGTAAATCTTTCTGGTAACAGATGCTTATTTGCCACTTGTCATCTATTCCCCATCAAGGTACTATTGTGCTTCCTGTAATGTGCACACGAAGCATCAGAGTGTTTCAACAGACACTTCCATTTCTTTAATATTGCAGGAAGCTCCTCCCCCTGGCTCGTACGAGGTTCAAAAATCGTTTGCAAAATCACAAGGCAAACGCGAGTACATGACTCCTCGAACTGCAGCGGCTAAAAGAAAGCATGCTTCTTTTCTCAGTGGAACACCTAGACTAGATTTGCCTAAGGGCAAGATACCAGGTATGTTGACTCTGTATTTTTCCAAGGAAGCAAAAGTCTTGGTCTAAGTATATACTTTAGGGTAATAACAAGTGGTGGCAGTATGTGAATGAAACAGCATCCGAGTCTCCAACTCTGTGCAGTGTTTGAGTGAGGGGAAATGGTTAATGGTGGACAACCTGTTTGCTGATGTCTCTGTGAGTGAAAGAAAGGTCCTGGGGCATGAAATGGTAATGGCTCTTTTATATATATATATCCTTCTCGCTATATAGATCCTTCTCGATATATATATATCCTTCTCGCTACTGCCCCTATCGCATGTGCCTTTTGTCCATTCACATCCCCTGGTCCCTAGCAGAGCCTTTTTGGAGGTCGACAGAGACTCTCATCCCTGGGGAAGAACTGGTTAGATCCAGCCCATGGTGCTTTAATCTAGTCCACTTTACTGAAAGCTAGAAGCAGACAGTCCCATATCTTTAGTTTCCATTTTTGGCTTAGCAGGAGTAACATAAATCTAACTGGTTCTTTGCCTTCTCTTCAGCGTATTGTGTTGGTGGACTTACCCTTTAAAGGACAGACCCTTGAAATTGAACAAGAACAAGTATCCTGTAACAAAAGTTGCAGCAGTGCAATTAAGCCTTTATTTGCATTTGTCTTAGCATTTCTGGCAGTTTATTTAAAGTTTGTTTTGATTTAATGGGGCTGCGTAATTGCAGCGTTGGCTCTAGGGAAACTGTGGTCTCAAGACCTGGATTGCTTTTGGGTCCCACTGTAGTTTGATCGTTACCAATTTGGACTGTGGAATGACTATAATATGGTCAATAGATGTGACTTCAACTAATTTCAGGAAGACCTTTGCAAAATGCAGGCATTTTTAATTGATCTCGAGAGAAAACATTATTTAGAAGTCCATGGTAAGCAATCTATTCTAAGAATTTAAAAGTAATACAGTAATAAAAGAATAAATTATGGAGACTGGTAAAACCTGTAATTAGTTCAAATTTGGGTAACATGCATAGTGTTAGAACTGGCCTGCATCATTCTTTACACAGCCAACCAGGGCAAAAAGCATGGGGCTCTCCTGGTGTAGGCACTGGATAGCATAAGCTCAGTTGAACCATCAAAGGCAAGAGCTGAAAGGAAGGCTTCTCATAAGGACCTGATAGCCCTGGTTGGGCCATGTATCATGAAAACATCTAAAAAGAGTGGTTTTCTCCTTCTGTAAAAGACTGGAATAAGGTGTGCCTTGAGATACCTGTCATGGGCTGCTTCCTAAAATTATTTGGGTAACAGCTTCAGTGCTGGTTCTCCACCTTCTCCATATAGCTTAAGTTCTGGTTCTCCACCTTCTTTCTTCCTGGGGTCATGGGGGAAACTCTGGGCATGCTAGAGGTGGTTAAGTCTCTTGATTTTTGTCATCTGAATTTTCCACTGTCTCTTGAACAGCAGCCTGCTCTTGTAGAGGAGGCAGAGTGGATCCTTTCTTGGAGACTCTGGGATGGAGGAAGTCTCTACTATAAGACATCAAGGGAGTCATTGAGGAGTCCTTATCCTCCATGGGGGCCTGGCCAGGGAAGATCCTTGGTAGAGCCACTGCTATGCAGGCAGAAGGTTCTACATTCAGATCCCTGAATCTCCATGCCACAGTCCTGGACACCGTACTCTTGAGGAAGAAGTAGTGCAATGGGGGCTCTTAACAAAGCAGCAGCTCAGTTGCAGAGCCAAGGAGAGAGCAAGTCAAATGTGTGAGAGTGAAGCAGGAGCAGACAGAAGGCCAACCAGCAGTCACTCCTTATGAAGCAAGGAAGGTAGCACCTCCACAGAGGGGTGTGGCCCCTGGCCCTCAGGGCATCACATGACAGGTAAAAAGGTCAACTAGTGGGTGATGTGGAAAATCTCTAGTCATGACCTTACAAAGCCATAGATGATAGGAGTAGATCATGCTGATGTTGAGGCATCAAATAGTATGGATCAGTTAAAGGCAGTTTCACGAGTTCATTCTTGCTGTGTTGAAAGTTCAACTAACGTGATAACTGAAATAATTATTAATGAAGCTTGGAGATAATGCACACTAGGTCAAAGTCCCAGGAACTGTTTATGTGTGTTCAGAAAAATGGTATGTGCAACATGAGCTTTCTTTGTGATTTTTGCCCCTTCAAATCTTACAGCTGATGGAGCATCAGCTATTCAATCAGAATAATGGCCTTCCTTGTCAACCATGGAACCTACAGCACCAAAATCTGAGAAATCTGGCTGGCAGAGTTCTTGATTCTCTTGCACAGATTTTTTAAAATCCTTTTTTTATTACAGCCAGCATGGTGCAGTGAGCCAGCATGTATAGTGTAGTGGTGTAGAGAGCCAGCATGGTTAAGAGTAATGGACTCTAAACTGAAGAATCAGATTTGATTCCCCATGCCTGAACATGAGTGGCAGACTCTAATCTGGTGAAACAGGTTTGTTTCCCTGTTCCTCCTCATGAAGGCTGCTGGGTAACTTTGGGCTGGTCACAGTTTTTTCCAAACTCTCTCTGCCCCACCTACCTCACATGGTGTCTGTGGGAAGAGGAAGGGAAAGGACTTTGTAAGCCATCTTGAGCCTCCTTACAGGAGAGAAAGGCAAGGAATAAATCCAAATTCCTCTTTTACTATTCCTTCAAAAACAAAATAAAAAAACAGGAAAAAACAAAGAAAACTTTGGAAAATATATGCATAAAATAAAACCCAAAATATACCCGGTGGTAGATTTAGACACAAGTTTCTATAAATGGTTTCCAAATATCTAAAAATAAGTCCACGCACAATTACTATCTATAGGCCACACGTTTGAATGTTGATAGAGTTCTAAAGTTCTCAATCCATTGATTTGCCAGAGGTGGGCTTTTATCTTTTCAGCATTGTAATACAATTTTTTTAGTTGTAGGAAGGGCATGGAGAGCTTTGGATGGATGTGAGAATCTCCTTGAAATTTGGTCTAAGAGACATGTTGATTGAAGTATCCTGAAGCATTATATGTCAGAGCAGCTAAGATCAAATAATCATTGATAAGTAAATGTGTTCTCAATTTTTCTATCATTTTGTGATGAAAAATGCAAATCAAACATCGAATAGCTTCAGTGGAGTGGCTTTGAAGCTTATGTAGTATGTTTCAGTACTGAAGAGGAATCTTCTATCTTAGAGAACATGTGCCGTTTGGCATTTGCTGCACTGAAAACAAGAGCTATTTTAATTTGACATATCTGAGATAATAATCTTTTTGAGTGGTATGGATGGGAGAGATGATCGTTGGCGCATTTTTACCCCAACAAATGCTATGTGGGAGATTTTGCACACATACGTGCAGTTTAAGATGTCTTGGTTGAGGATAGCATCATTTTGGTGCTGTGAGACAGTTGCATTAAATAAAACGAACAGACAATAATAGTATTATTGACTGTTCATGAGATTGTTTCATAATGTGAGTATGCCACTTGATAATACACTGTTCTCATAACATTTTTCCCAAAGTTTTGCAAATGGTTTCATGAGGTGTTCCCAGCTGAAGTGCAAATCCACTTGTAATAGTTGCAAGAATGTTATTGACGAAGACCCAAGAAGTGTCCAGGTTCATGCAGGGAACTTGCACTGCCACCGTGTAATTTCTGAGTTTTTTCCTTTGCCCAGCTGAACTCTTCCCTCCTGGCTTTGGTACAAGCTGGTTCTGAAATGCCCCTTTATTCCAAAACCAGGTTGTGCCATGGAAGGGTTTCTGTCTCAGGACCCCCACTCCCTACCACAAAACTTCCTCTGTATTGTGCTTACATGAAAGCAAGTCCCATTGATTTCAGTGGGGATTGGGATGCCCTTTCACTTGCATTCATTGGGTTTTCACTAATTTAAAAAAATACACAAGGAAAAGGGGAAAATATGCATCGTGAACAAATATTTCTATTTAACCATGGGATACAATCTTGTATTTATTCACTACTTATGTACCATACTCCTCTCCTCAAAGGGAGCCCAAAGTGGCTTACTGTGTTATCTTCTCCTCTTCACAATGGCTTTGTGAGCTAGGGTGAAATTGTGTGAATGGCCTAGTAAGCTTCCTTGGGAGAGTGGGATTTGAGTTTGGTTCTCCCAGATCATGGCATGGCAAATGTTTATTCATTAAGGGCAACAACACAGAATGCTATGCTTGCATTCACTCTTTCCTCCTCTTCCTCTCCCTCCTTCTCTTGCTGACAGAGAAGGAACCTGGGCAAAATGGAATGTATCTCTTCCCCAGGTACCAGGATTCTAAACTAGTAATGAACAGAGATCTTGGAGAATTTGGAGGAAATGAACTATAACTTTCCCAGGTGTTTGCATTCAAGAAGAAAAAGAAGAGTTTGGGTTTATATCCCCCTTTCTCTCCTGTAGAAGACTCTAAGGGGCTTACAATCTCCTTGCCCTTCCCCCCTCACAACAAACACCCTGTGAGGTGGGTGGGGTTGAGAGAGCTCTGAAAAGCTGTGAGTAGCCCAAGGTCACCCAGCTGGCGTGTGCGGGAATGCACAGGCTAATCTGAATTCCCCAGACAAGCTTCCACAGCTCAGGCGGCTGTTAGCCTTGCCCTGGACACCCCAATATATATTATTTCAGAATATTTTCCTATTAAACTACATTGGCAGAAGCCACCTCTCATATTTTTGTGTGTGTAGCAGTGTGTCCACTTAGAAGCAGGCCACAGGCAAAAGGTCTGTTTTGCAAAATTAAATCAGTGAATGAGTTACTCCAGTCAATAGAATCTGGAAGCCTCATTGCCCATGGACATGATCTTGATTACCACACCTCACTGAACTACTTTGACACAATAGACACTGAAAACCTCCTTGGTATCTGATGCTACATTTCACTACACCTTTCAGAAAATGGCTCTGCAACAAATGGTTGCTTCCTTGCATTTCCTCAACCTATTGATACAATTTCCCTAAAACCAATCAATCCCTTCCTAATCTGATGCCTCAGCCAAAGTTGAACCTGAGTGGAGGCTCCAAAGAGTTACTCTGCATAAAGCCATTCTGTGCTTCCTGATTTAATCTAAGAGCAATTGACTCCATTGTCCCGGGTACTTAGAACAATAGACGAGCTTCTGATTAGCTCAAACCAGCAAGCCCAGCATGGGAAATTCCAGAGAATTTCGGAAAATGAAACTTAAACTTACCTGTTCCCGCCCCTACCCGTGCAAAAGGGTATAAAAGTACTGTGCACCCCAACTCCAGTGCTCAGTACTGGCTTGCACCTCCCTTGGTCTAGTTGGATTGAGACACGATATCGTCCTTCGCCTGGATTCAGATGCTGGTCATTTGAATCCTTGCCTTCTCCAAGATCTTCTTCAGCTGATTTAAGTAACATATAAGTCCCCTGCCTCCCCAAAACTCCTACTCTATCATCCCACCTATCTTTCCCTCCCTATTTATATACGTAGGAACTGTGTGTATGTGCCTTAATGTCTCACTGTGTGATTGCTTGCAAACAAAATTTATATAAAAATATTTAAACTGCAATTTGGTCTTTTGTGAATTCTCTGCAGATACGTTTCAAGCTGTTTCTGGTATACATAGTCTAAAAAGATCCTCTCCCAGCCTGCCTCTCACATCGCCAAGCCGAGTAATTCCCCATTGCTCTATAAAAATATAGTTCATAACTGTTAAGCTAGGTAACACGGCAGAGCGGGGAATCAAACCCGCTTCTTCCAGATTAGAATGCACCTGTTCTTAACCACTACACCACTGCTGCTTCTTGGAGTTTGGAGTTTGACTGATCCCCAAATCAGGAAGCTTTCAGTTGCTCTCTATGTGTGTCGGTGGAGCAGGGGTGGTGGTGGAGGGGGGAGAATGACACAAGCACAACAAGCAACGTTTGTGCTCATCGTGAATAAAGGGAGGCCGGTTGAGTCATCTGAATGCGGCCACTGATCCCCTATATTGATCTCATTTATCATTATCTCCACTTAGTATTTGGTAGGCAATACGAGCCTTGTGCTGCACAGTGTATATCTTGTGTTTGATGTTTAACAAATAATTAGTAATAATGTGGAGCAGTGCACTTCACCATAATTCATTCATTGCCTTAGTTACAAAAGCCACTGTTTGAATTTCCATCCCAAACTCATTATGTTTCTCAGCACATTCCCACAGGAAATTACTTTAGGTAACAAATAGAATTTATCTTCAGAATTAATTGGACAGATCGCATGAAGGTAGTTGTGTCCACTTTTTCTATAACTTTGCCCAATACCTTTTGATATAAAAGTCACTGTTGTGTGAAAACTAATTATTTCTTCTATTTGCTTGTTGGCTTGTAATATTACATTCCAAAATAGTTGGAAGTCTTTAAATCAGGGCTGAGTTCTTGGGCCATTGCAATAAAAGTAAGCAGCTCAGCTCTTGAACTTCTCCTTTCTCCTTCTCTCTGTCTTTTAACTATACAAAAATGACTATAAAATACATAAATAAAACAAAATGTAAACTATACAAAAAATAAAGGACCAAAAGCTCATGGGGGCTTTGTGCCCATAGACTGTAGCCACTTGAGTACTGTCACAGCTACTCAAGAAAAATTCCGTCTTATTAGGTGAGGATGGAGCTGCTCTGAAATTGACAGTTACTTGTTATGGTCCAAGATCTGGGTTTATGGCCCTATGCATGTAGCAGAGCATAGTCAAGCACTTCTTTTAGAAGCAGCCCTTTTTGAATATTCGTTTTGCTTCTGAATATGAGTTTTATCAACTCAAAACTAGTGATTTGCCCACCAAATAGGATTAACATGGAAACATGGCCTACTGGGGTATATAAATGCTGTAAAATCACATTTGACTTATGGCAGCCACAGCAAGGGACTTCCTAGGCAAATGGGAACAGAGATGTTTTGCTGTAGCCTTCTTCTGCAGAGCCTTCCTTTGAGGTGTCCCATCCAAGTACTGACCCTGCTTAATGTCTGAGATCTGATGGGATCCCTCTGCTGTCCGTTTCTCCTATGACCTACACAATCTTTCAGTGCACTCACTTTCATCTGAGGAAGGCTCTTTAGCCTGGAAAAAGCCTTTTAAAATTTGCTGAGCAGAGTGGTAGGATGCAAGCTCGGTTTTTAAAGATACTAAACTTTCAGACTAAACTAAGGCTCATTCCGCACATGCAGAATAATGCACTTTCAAACTACTTTCAATGCTCTTTGAAGCTGTGCGGAATGGCAAAATCCACTTGCAAACAGTTGTGAAAGTGGTTTGAAAACACATTATTCTGTGTGTGCAGAAGGGGCCTATGCATCTGTCCAAGATACTGGTTTTTCACATACGGTATTGTCAAACCCATTAGTGCATCAGCAACGTAGCCATACTTCTGATACTGTCTGTTGTATAGTAATAAAATTCATTTTTTACCATACGATGTCACTGTAGGCTTATTGAATATATTATATTTATTGCCAGGCCAGGCCAGGCCATCTCTCCCTTCTATATATATGTACGGGAGAAAAAGAAATAATTGAGATACCAAAATTTAAATTTGAATGTGCTCACTCGATGTTTTAAAATTTAAATCCAATTAGGAAACTGCCAGCTTTACTTCAAGGGAGAGAAGGAAATGAAATATGGAAGCCAAAGAATCAGTGGAATCCCCATTTTAATCATAGAAGACTGATCTTTGACATCCACTGTCTTGAAGATCAGATCAGCTGCTTTTCAAACTTTGTTGTTGCTTTAATCCATTTCTTTCCCTAGAGCTCTTAAACTTTAGTGCTTAAATTCCCTTTGGTTGCTGCTTGTTTTGAAAAGCACAGCACAGACTCACCTGCAGCCACAGGTAGCCACTCAGGAGGGGAAGGCAAGATGGTGCTGAGCTGGCTACATGTAGCTTTGCTGGCCAGACTGTTGAGTGGGACATCTTGGGGTAGCAGGATCTGTGGCAGCCTCCTTGGGGGTGGGGCCGAGGGCACAGTACAGCCACAAAGGGGGCCCGCGTGACTCCACGGCCTCTTGGTACTTTCCCCTCTTTTATTGTTTCTTGCCCACTCTCCCCTCTTTTTTCGGTTGTTGTTTTATAAACATTGTTAAGAACTGTTTTCAGATATTATGTTTATTTTGTCACCAAGTGCAGAGCGAGGAGGAATGGGGCCCGGGGCCCGGGGCACGCGTGCGCCCTGCGCCCTCAGAACGCCCATGCCCCACCCCAGAACACCCACACTATGCCCACGCACTGGTGCATGCCCAGGGCATCCTTCCCCCTGTCCTGATGACGCTTCGCCACTGTTTGTTGCAGCTTGGTGGATTGGGCATGGGGATGGATCCTTTTGGGGGAAGGTGGTGCTATGTGCCTGCTTCCCTAATGATCTGGGGCCCCCATAAAGGACTTGGGGATGGGGAGGCCACTGAGCCACAGGCCCAGGAGTGGACAGGCAAATGGCCTACACCTCCTGGTGGCAAGGGGAGTGCCAAGTAGAGCGCCCTCATGGACTCACACGCACCTGCCATCCCGACAAGTCCCCTGACCAGGCATGCTCTGGCTAATGGTGGGGGTGGGGGTTGCCTGCCACTCTGGTGTCAGATCCATCCTCATGCTGTGCCTTTACTGCTTTTGCTATTGTAATCATATTGTAACAAGCTATGCTACAGGCCCAGGAGCGGCCAGAAATTCTACATAACTATAATGATTAGGACTAGCATACTAGACAACAATTTTACCACTGAACATGGGTGTGCACGTGTCATTGCCAGCAAAACTTTCCCCGCCTGCCCATCTTGGGTGGAAACTAAGTTCTGAACACAAACATTTAACAAGGCATGCAGTGTATGAAATGTAACTCCAAACAAGGACTTTAGGGATACATTGAACTGAGAGTGGCCCTCTGCTTGTAAAGAATGTGGCTTCCCCATCTCCTGCTGCAGCATTTAAGGCCATCTGAGAATCTCCTCTTGGGGGGTCTAAAGACATAACATAAAGCAAGGCTGTCGAGCTAGCATAGCACAGGGGCTCAAATGTCAGATTAAGACTCAGGTTCAAATCCCTTGCCAACCATTTCTTGGACCAGTCACTTTCTCTGTGTCTATCTTACCTATTAAGGTTGTATGAGGGCAAAATGAAGGAGAGAATCATTTACACTATTCTGAGCTTCTGGGAAAATGCAGTTGGTAGTACGTACAATCAAATTTAGCTGTCACAGTACATGTAGTGACATTGAAACACTGTTGGCCAAATGCTGAAGTGTAGATCTTATCACTTCTGTGAAAACTTCCCCCACATAAAGTCACACCTGATTTATGGCAACCCTTGGAAAGGTTTTCAAAGCAAGACACATTCAGGCTCATTCCGCACATGCAGAAGAATGCACTTTCAAACTGCTTTCAGTGCTCTTTGAAGCTGTGCGGAATAGCAAAATCCACTTGCAAACAGTTGTGAAAGTGGTTTGAAAACGTATTATTTTGCGTGTGTGGAAGGGGCCTCAGAGATGGTTTGCTATTGCTTGCCTCCTTATGACAAGGCTGTTATTCCTTAGAAGTCTCCCACCCAAATACTTGCCAATGTTGACCCTGCTTAGCTTCTGAGATCTGACAAGCTCATGGAAGCCTGGGCTGTCCAGGTTAGGGCATGATAACCTAGAAGTGATGTTTTCCTTCCTTACTACCTTAGGTAGTAATTTTCACTCCACTGAAATTCGACCAGCTCACAATTTTCTTGTCAGAAATAATGTTTAGATACCTCTTTCATTAAGGGTTCACCTCAGTTGTGCTCTCTGGAGCCATTTGTTTCAGACTTTACATTTGTGCTGCTCTGAACACACACTTTGGATGAAGGCCTCCTCATGATTCTTTTGATGTGTGCGATTGTTTTTTCTTCACAAATGGGCAATTCCTACCATGGTATAGCGGTGTGGTCAATGTGTTCTGAAACTGGGCTGTACACATGTTGCAACTTTCAGAAGAAGTATTGATGGCGTGCACAGAAAGGCTCATGTGTAGCACATCTGTCCTTTATGGGCACAAAAATGCCAGGCCAAAAATCAAATGTCTTGAACTTTCGGACACTGCAGGTTTTTGGAAGCAGTGAATGTACAGATGTTGTGATAAAAACTAATTTGTGTGTGCTTGCATATTGAAGGCACGACAGGTTGCTGATATGTTGGTATAGTTTCTGCAGATTTGAAAGTGTTCCTTTTTTGTGGGAGAGACCTCTACATATAAAGATAGTCCTCCGTTCTGTAATGATGCCATCCGGAGAGGTGTGTTTTTCCCCCTGTAAAGATTTAAATTAGCCTGTTCATGCTGCTATCTTGAGGTAGCAAACAAGGTGTGAGATAAACCTTATTTAATCTCCAAGAGAACATGCTTTACATTGATTACTGTGGATCTGGGAGTACAGCAGGGTAAGAGCAGTATGTGTACATGACAGTGTGCCCCAAGCTAGAAAGGTAAGGTCTTGCGTGAGACGTCCATGTACATTCTGTCAGAATGGCTTGCCTTGAAAGGTGAATGCAAGTTGAAAGCATTGGTCTGTCTTGACCTTGTGTTTGTGATTTCATGCTTTTGCTCATCTACATTTTACAAAAGGTTGATTAGAGCACTGCATGTAAGCATCTGAGTGGTATTTTGTTATATCTGTAGTACAATTCTTACTGAAGAATGCAATTTATTTTTTCACTCAAATTAAATGTAATGAGGCACAGCAGCTATTAAAGTGATACTACCCAGCTCCAGTGGGTTAAAAAATTAGCTTTTCCTCAACATATTGCAGGGTGAATATAAAATACAGGCTTGCTTAGGAGAGCGTATTAAAATCAGCCAGAGGGAAAAGTTGTGTTTTCCTTGCGCATATTTGCTGTTTGAGTGGAAAGGTACTCTTTACTGAAATTTTAAAAAGGGAGGATATAATTGAATATGGAATGGCACGTAACATAAAAAGCACATCTGTATTTTGCCAGGCCAGGCCCTGCTACACATCTGGTTGTTCTGGGTAGTAATGTTATTGTCCCCATGCAGTTGGCTGTGGAATGACCTTCCTAAATAGATAATGGCATTTCAGAAGGGATGCAATTCCTGGTTTTTGTCTTGCTACTGATTCTGTTTTAACATTCGATCGTTTATTATCTTAATATTTTTGTTGCTTTTTAATTAAGAAAGCCATTTTGAGATTTAGAAAAGAAAAATATAATTGCTCTAAGCGATTGCTCTAAGCAGTAATGTGTAGTTTTGGGTTTCCTCCTACTTTGGACATTGGTTGCTCAGCTGCTGCTGCCTTCACAGTATTCCAGACGAAGTACGTTCTCTCTGCAGCAGTGATTTGAAAACTCTGTTTTGGGAGAACCCCTGGGATTTTCTGGCTCTTCTCAGGGATTTCTCACAAATTTAAGGTTACTACCCAGAACCTAGTAGAATATTATCGATTATTTCAACCACTTTTGTTTAGCAAAGTCAAAGTTTTTTTTTGTACTTGCCTTGGCTAAGCTGTTGGTGTTATTTTTGTCCCTCTTTGACAATTAGGAGATTTTTGATGCACTCTTAGGCTGTTACTTCACAGGGCAAAAACAGCACCCTAGGGATGCTAAAAACACCATCCCTGGGGCGCTGTTTGCACAGCTGCTGCAACGTGCAGCTCAAACGGTGGGAAAACGTGAGGGCGCCGCTTTTAGGCGTTTCCAATTTGTTTTGTTTACCTACCTTGCTCCCTGCGAAGCTTCAGAGGACAGGAGGGACACACTCATGCTGCCCTCTGACCCCCTTGTGGAGCCACCCCTGCGGCCTGTGGCAGCTTCGTCACCGTCCGTACGGGACCGTGCAATCGGTCTGAGGCTCCACTGGCATAAATTATGCTGGTTGTCAGCCACTTCTGCCGCCATGCAGAAACTGCCATAGATTGCTGTTCAAATTCTAAAAGCTGTTTTTTGGAAACCACAAATTGTTACCTGCTTCCCAGAGGCATCCTTTTGGATGATATGAGAATCAGAATGCTGCAGTAGATGAATCTTTGGTCTGAAGTAGCAGGTCTTTTATGTTCTGATGCGCCACTTCCATCCTCTGTGCTCTCAGGCAGAGCTCCGGGGTCAGGTTTCAGAGCTTTGAGTTGAGCCCAGAAAGCAGCCTCACACAGGCAGAGCACTATATTCAGAAAGGCTGAATGTGGGAAGGTAGGAAGCAGGGCCTAGTGGGGTGGGTGGCTGGATCTTGCTTGGCTGTACTCAAGCTTCTGCTTGCCCTGGCCAGGGGTGGGGGCACCGCAACTAAGAGATTGCTTCGGGCGACTTTTTATAATGGTATGCCTTTGACTGTCTTGTATTAGTAAAATTGTTATGTATAGGAATGCCTTTGAATGTTTTAACACACATTGTTATGTGAAGAGATTGTGTACTGCCCCAAGTCTGAAAGTGGACATATTAAGTCAAATAAACTAACTATCGAGTTGTTACGAGTACCCAAATGTGCTGTTTTCATCTATGAAATCATGGATTGTTTGTTATATGTGTTCTTGGACTTATTATCAATTGAGAATAAACAGGCACTTTGGTTATATAGTCCAGAAGATGTATGCAGAGGATTTTTTCCCCATCATTTGTTGTGAACGCACACCCGGAACCTAAGAATTATATGCTTGTCCATCTGACCATTGTGATGAATTCATCAATGAGCTTTGCACAGGATTCCATTCTCTTCAGCTCCATTCTGGTTGCCATGCATGGGTCCCCCTGACTGGGTCATGGCAGTGGCAGGGGAGTTCATGTCCGAGTATCTGTGACTGCAGGCCCAACCCCAGCCCCAGCCCCAAGCCCAGTGCAGGAGGACAAGGAGATACGCTCACTCCAGGAAAAAATAATGACTAAGATCCTGGCAAAAGCATCTCCTATAGAATAACTGTCTTCTTTCATATGAACTTTCCTACCAATGAATCCCTGAATGCCTGCTCTGTATGCTCCTTCCTCTTTCTATGAAGTGGCATCTAGGCAGAGGCGTAGCAAGGAGAAAAAAGCACTGGTGCACTGGTGTGTCCTCCACCCCCACCCCGCCCCGCCCCGCCCCGCCCCGCCCCGCCCCGCCCCGGAACTCCCCTGCCACTCCCTCGCTACTCCCCCACAGGGGTGTGCACCTGGTGTGTCGTGCCCCCCTGTCCCCTTGGAGCTACGCCTCTGCACCTAAGCTATACTGTCCCCTCAACTGTCCCCTTTCTCATGGAGTCTTGTGTCACAATGGATTTGTCATAAAAGTGCCATCAGACTTTGTTATTTGGGCTGCCACAAGTTCACACAATTACTATTTGGAACTTCCTGCAGCAGTTTTGCATATGCCTAGCCATTTAACTTTCAGGCAAGAGGTGAAAAATTAACTTATTTTGCCAGTTATTTTTTTCCCCTTTGGATTGTGTCCTCGACACTTAAATTATTTTAATTAGAGCAGCTGTTTTTTGAATATTTGACTGGTGGCTAAGTTTTAATTGTTCTCATGTGTATTTATGCCTCCGTTTTATTCTAACACATTGATTTTATTGATAATATCTTGGTTGCTTTTATGAGTTTTAATATTATTTGTATGCTCTTGCGTCACTGCAAGCCCCTTAAAAGCATTTTGGGGAGAATAAATTGCTAAAGCCCATAAATATAAAGATAAAGTTACTTGACATTTTTCTGGGCATTGCAGAGATCTCTTTTCTAGGGTCATGTTAAATGCGGAGCGCACGAAGATTTCCTGGGCTGGGTTGCTGTTTCCTATTGATTAAGGCCTTCCGTCGGAGAATATGCTGTTGGCAGACAATCTGCTAGTGACTTGGATCTGGTGACTCCCCAGCTTGTGTGCATTAATTTTAAGTGTACATGGTGAACTTAGTTGCATTCTCAAGAATGTGCACAACAACTCTTTTTGTACGTTAGGGAACCCAGGATTTACTGTCGCACAGGGAGCTGTGTGCAGGTGCATATGTATGCTAGTGGATCGTTTGCATACTTTTCAAAGAAAGATGCATAGATTGGGGCAGACCTTGCCACTGCATTCCCACTAGCCCTCTGTAGGCATACGCTGTAGGCATTCTGTCTCTTCAAATATGTAAAGATGGCTACAGTGTTATTAATACCTACATGAAATGATGATCCATTTTAATTTGGAATTGACAATAAAACTGCAAAGATTGTCATGCCCTTATATAAAGCAGTGGTGCGACCGCACTTGGAGTCCTGTGTCCAGTTCTGGTCGCCGCATCTCAAAAAGGATATTGAGGAGATAGAAAAAGTGCAGAGAAGGGCAACGAGGATGATTGAGGGACTGGAGCACCTTCCCTATGAGGAGAGGCTGCAGCGTTTGGGACTCTTTAGTTTGGAGAGGAGGCGGCTGAGGGGGGATATGATTGAAGTCTACAAAATTATGCATGGGGTAGAAAATGTTGACAGAGAGAAATTTTTCTCTCTTTCTCACAATACTAGAACCAGGGGGGTTAATTCATTGAAAATGCTGGGGGAAGAATTAGGACTAATAAAAGGAAAACACTTCTTCAACGCTAACCGTGTGATTGGTGTTTGGAATATGCTTGCCACAGGAGGTGGTGATGGCCACTAACCTGGATAGCTTTAAAAGGGGCTTTGGACGAAAGATTTATGGAGGAGAAGTCGATTTATGGCTACCAATCTTGATCCTCTTTGATCTGAGATTGCAAATGCCTTAACAGACCAGGTGATCGGGAGCAACAGCCGCAGAAGGCCATTGCTTTCACATCCTACATGTGAGCTCCCAAAGGCACCTGGTGGGCCACTGCGAGTAGCAGAGAGCTGGACTAGATGGACTTTGGTCTGATCCAGCTGGCTTGTTCTTATGTTCTTATGTTCTTAATTTGTCATAAACAGTTGTTCAGGTGGCAACATGTATTATTCTGTTACCTTTCCATTCAGTTTGCCAAGAGTGGAATGACCTATGAGTGTATACAGAGGTGGGATCCAGCAGGTTCTCACAGGTTCCCAAGAGTAGGTTACTAATTATTTGTGTGTGCCGAGAGAGGGTTACTAATTGGTGATTTTGCCACGTGATTATTGCCTTAGTTACGCCCCTCCTCCGCTCCTCAGCAGTAGCGTGCAGAACTTGAAGCAGTCTAGCAGGAGGTGCACCGGCGTGCGTGGCAGCCTGCGCCTGCGCGCATTCGTTTCCCACCCAAGGACCAGCGCGTCCTTGCCACAGCCCTGCCCAGCACTGCCCAACCCCCAGAATGCCCAGCCACTCCCCCGTCGTGCCCTGCCCAGCCCCATTGGCACTACGCCACTATTTGAATCCCACCACCATGGGAAACCTGTTACTAAAATTTTTGGATCCCACCACTGAGTGTATACCATTTCAATATGTAACTTATTTGCATAATTGTCCTTCTTGGCTGAGTACTGATTTGAACTTTGCTTTCTCTCATCCATGGTTGCTGTGGACATTTGAGGAACTTTAAAAAAATCGCATTGAAATTTCAGTGCACAAGAGTATATGTTCAGTGGCAACAATATGAAAATGTTACAAGTGGCACTAAATAATTTTATTCCCTCTGGACATATTCTTTCAGTTCTGTATTGTGGTATTTTGTACTACCACAATGTTATAAAGGAGCCGTGGCCACACTGATTATTCTCTTTTCCACAACTTTATGTGGGAGACCAATATATTTGTTACAGCCGTATAAATTCTTTCAAACCCCTGTTGTCTTTTCTATGAATTGAAATAAATGTTAAATTATTTTAAATTTTCAAATGTTTGTATGATTAACCCAGATAAAAATGGTTGAGCAGGTGACTGGAAATTAAGAAAGTTTGTCTTATAAGTGTTGTATACACAAAGTGATTACATCATACACGCAACTCTGTTTATTGCGGTGACTTATTAGTGTGTCTCTATATTTCTTTATCTATATAGGTACTCTTCTGCTCTTATGGGATCAGCTCCTGTATATTATACAAGTTCCATTAGACTACAGAGATGACCAAGACTAGTGAGGCAGAGAATTACTGTTCTTTGTTAGTTATGACTGCAAAACATGGATCTAAACCAGGCCTTGACATATTTTCATTGGATCTAAGAGCCAGCTCAAAAACTGAGAAGTCAGACTCATTTTTCATCTACCCCACAACATCACCAGACCCCCTCCTCTAATCTCATTACAATTCATCTTGAACCGGGTGATGTTTCTGGAAATGCATGTGTGAGTTGTTCCTTTTCAGACCTTTCTCAAGCCTACGAAGATGGGGTTGCGGCAGTGGTGGGCGGGGTCAAAGGAGATGCCAAGGCTTCCAACCAATAGATTATACCACCCAGTTTCCCCCTCATTTTGTATGTTTATTTCTTTTTTTGCACATTAGCCTTGTAAATAAAAAGTAGCATACTACAATTTGTTCTATGCCTGCTCTACAGAGAGCACACATTTCTGGGTTTAATTGACTTCCAAATAACCAAGCATATGATTGATGTGACAAGTGAAAAAAGAGGCTGAACTTTCTGCTACTGCAATCCTCTGTAAAGTAAGACAGGTCTGAGCTCATTAACTTCAGTGGACTTAGACTCCACAGGAATGCACTGTAAGTAAGATCCTATATCTTTTGGCAGTGTTTTCATCATAGAAATTAGCTTTAGAAATCCTTGCAGATGGTTTACTTTTGTGCACACTTTCCCCACTTTTATATTTGTTTAAGGAAACCCACATATCATAAGCTGATAATGAATAATTTTTATTGTTGCATCATAAATGCCCATGATACTTTTGCAGTATATAAGAGGGAAGCCAAGTTGAAAGGTCTCTGCTAGGGGTGTGCCCCGTTTTTTTTTCCTGTTTTTTTTTGGGTTTAGGTTTAATAGACTTGGAAATTTTCAAAACCACCCCTGCCCAAGGTTGAACCCCCACATTGGGTTTTGGGGTTTTTCCAAAACAATTCTGGTCTATTAAACCCGAATCCTAAAAATTATTGCTGCCTCCCAACTCCACGAGGGGGTGGAGGCATCAGGTGCCTTTTTTTTTGGTTTGGCTTTTGCTGAACGCACCTTCCCCCCAGTCTCTGCCCTCGTTGAGCTTAACACTCCCTATTTAGGCAGTCAAAGACAAAGCAGAGAGGAGATAGAGGGAACGCTGGAATTAATAGATATTATTCACAAAATAACCCTTACAATCTGAGCAACACCAGATTCCAATGAATATTTAGGACATTAGATTAGCTGGCTGTGCTTGAAACTTGGGCTCTGATTCATGGGCGTCTTGGACTACAACTTAACTGTTGTCAAATACTATATTACAGTAAAGGGTATCAGACAAATCTTCCGAAATAAGAGGTTGTGAGTAGAAATGGAAAGAGAGCATCGAAAACAGAGCTCAGATTTCCAGGTGTGCGTGAGAGAAAATTAAAATGCCATGTTAAAAAAAAATCAAAGACAAAATGCGAAGCTGTGCAATACCTCTTATAAATACCAACTGAAGTAACACAAAACAGTATGTGAGCTTTTAAACTCTTTAGATTTATTCATGAGGCTGAATATTAAAAAGCAAAAGGGAAGAACTAGGGAGGGGGGAGTCTCTGAGGCCCTGATCTGAAACCTTCTTGGTCAGAATCCTGTGTACAGTGTAATGTCGGCTCTTATCTTTCCTGGCGATGGGGTACCAGATTGCTCTATTGCAAGGCTGGGTACAAGAATATCAAAAAGGTAGATCCTCTCTTTGGAACTATAAAAGCTAATAACCGATTAAACAACTTACACAGATCACTTTTAAAAGGAAATTGTCTTCACCGAGTTAGATCTTTGTGATTGATTCAGTGCATCCCCCCCGCCCCCTTCCCAGAGATCTCAGGGCAACATGTATTTTCTTTCCTTCCTCCATGTTATCCTGTTGATAAGTCTGCAAAGGAATCTAGGCTGAGAGAGAATGACTAGTGTAAAAACAGTGAAAGTTGCAACCTGACATCTGGGATTTGTCAAGTCCTGATCCAAACCATCCAAATTTGATGGCCTCTTTAGAGCTTACTTCTTTTACTTCTGGACACAGTGTGTGACACACTTCTCTCTGTGATACACCTCTGAAGATGCTGGCCACAGATGCGAAACGTTAGGAACAAGATCTACCAGACCACACAGCCTGGAAAACCCACAACAACCACTTCTTTTATTTGTTGTGGTAACTGAATTCTGTCCAGTCTTGATTTCAGTCCATCAAAAAATTCATTTGCCTATTCTTTTATTCCCTTGAACAAGGCTTTCATCTTAGTTTCATTGATTTTTATTTCAGACTATAATTCTCTTGTGTCTGTTACGGTAACAAGTACAAGCCTTCCTTTCACACTTTGTTTTGTTTGAGAAAGGAACATTGGTCCGTGGGGACCCTTCCAAAGGGTCCCTGTGCTTTTCTCTGACCACTTGTAAAGTTACTCGTAATATCAGAAGTGCAGTTTTGCAGAAGCTTTTTGGAAATGCGAAGATCTCTAGACGCTTGTTAGTTGGAATAGCAGGAACTGAAGGCCTCTAAGTAATTCAAATTGGCATGTGTAGAAACAACTGCAGGAAGAAAGCAATTATGGATTGATCCTGGAGAACATTTGAAAATTCTGGCATGATTTTAAATGTCGTTTTTAAGCAGGAAAATATTCTGGTGAAGCAATATTCTGGTAGATGTGTAATTCTCCTGAGTCTGCTAAAGAATAAATTGGGCAATATTTTTGACTTCAGGAGTATCACTGATGCAGTTGTATCTTACTTCTACAGTTATAACCGTCCTTTTTCTAAAATGCTTCCGAAAGGTTTATGCAAGCCATTTCTTACAGTGCTGTCCTTATTGGACATACAGCCTTTTAAACTAATCGACTTCAGATGACTTTAAAGGGTGTACTTTATGCTATAAAAGTTTCTATAGCCAATGCAAAAGAGGTAAAAAGCATGAAGCCTCATTTCCCCTGATCTTTTACATCTTTGGAACGTCCAAAATGTATTGCAAAAACTGAACACCTACAAGAAATACAGAAGATGTATTTAGGGCATTGCAAAGCCACCCCAAGCCCTGCTTGAATGGGAGGCGGGCGGGATATAAGTTGGAAACTCTATCGGCCACCTCTGCAGGATCTTGCAGGAGCTCAGCTACCCTTCTGGCACAAACAGGACATGACTCAGGCTTCTATTCATAAGCTCTTTACTTCTATCAGGTAGTTAATAACACTCCTGCAAACTTGAGCCCCTGCACCACAACCACCAACCTCCCTCTTGCTCTGCCTCCTTCTTTTATTCCTTTCAGAAGGTTCCCTCCCTTCTAGGAACTTTCTGCTCCAGCTTCCTATTGGCTGACAAGCTGTCTGTCTTGCCCTGCCAGCCTGAGACTGGCTCTTCAGCCTTCCTGACCCCCCCCCCCTCCTTGGTTGCAGTCTGACTGGGGCTTTGTCGGCCCTGCCCTGCCTTGCCCGACTCTTTAAGGTTGCTGAACACTGCTGATTGCAGCTTGGCTAGGGCTGTGCTGTCTCCAACCTATTCCCTGGAACTGCTGTGGCTTTGTTGCTTCAGCTCTCCTGCCATGTCTCTGCTGTTTCTTCTTGCTGCTGGCTCCCTGAAGGTCCCTGCTCCTTGGGGTAAGTCCAGGAGCAGGACTGTTGGTTGTGTGGTGCTTCAGGGTCCCTGGGTTTGTGACAAGGAGGGGGATGGGGCAGCCTGGTGCTGGAAGGCAGCCCCATCCCAGGACAGAAATATTAATACATAAATAAAGCTGTGAATAGAAAGCACAAGATATATATAAAAGAGGGTGTCAGTAAGGAAACTCCAAATAAAACACAAAAGATTTCACCCACTGGTGAGAGACAATGATGGGGCGGGTGCAGGGGATACATGACTTTCCCTGGGGAGGGAAGTCCATACATTGGGTGCCATGACCGAGAAGACTTTTTCTCTGGTTGATACCATTCTAACTTCAGATGATAGCCCTCCCTCCCCCTGAAGCAGGGCCCCGAAGATGACTGTAGTGGTCAGGTTATATTGGAGTAGCACTTCATAAGGTATATTGGTCCATACCTGCATCTTGAATTGGGTCCAAACGAAATTGGGAGCCAGCATAGGAGCAACAAGATTGTGGCGATATGATCTCTGCAACCCAGAGCCCTTTGGGGGTAGGGTGGTATACAAAACCCATAAATAAATACATAAATAAACCCACTCTATCCCACTCTGGTCGGCGTTCTGGACTCAACGTTCTGTACTGACTGTAGTTTCTGGACACTCTTCAAGACCAGGCCCATGCAGAGTGCATTGTAGTAATCTAACCTGAATGTTATCAGAACATGTAGCACAGTGGCAAGGTCTTTTTTTATCAAGGGAACACCACAGCTGACTGAACAGCTGAAGTTAGTAAAAGGCACAACTGGCTTCCAAGGTCCCCTGCTCATCCAACAAGAAGCCTGCCCTGGATTTAGCAGCACCCCCAAGCTGGGAACCTGCTCCTGTATTTGAAGGCTCTAGTAGTTCAAGTTCCATTTCCCATCGAAGGAGGATTTATTGATTGATTGAAGCTTTCATAGCCCAGCTTGGTTCAAGGCAGCTTACAATACTAGTTAAAACTTTCCCAGCTAACACCAACGAGCTCCATATCCCCCTCTCCCTTAAAGAATGCCTGCTATTTGAACCCTATTTCAAATACCCTGACAAACAGCGCCTCCTGAATCTCTCCTCTCATCTCTTCAGGAAGTCCACTCCACAGAGCCAGAGCTCCGGTCGATGCCAGACTGCCTACCCTGGGTGGCGGGATAGCCAACAGAGGTTATGTATATTTCAAGTCAAACCTGAAACAGTTTTGACAACTTCAAAATTGTATTCATGTTGAGCATTAGAAACGGATACATATAAAATCATAACCCCACAGTATTGCATGTGGAGAGATTATAGTTGTACTTCGAGTGATTTTATTTTATTTATTGTAAATGAAATTCAGAGTACAATACAGCCTTCTGAACTGTGCTCTTCCAGCCAAGCTATTTTTTTCGGGATTAAATTAAGTTCATTGCTGGGTATATGAATCCAGAGACTACCTCCTCCTATCTATCTGAAATGTACCAGACCCCCTTTTCCCTCACAGAATAACAAAAAGTTTAAAAGACAGCACTTTGCCTCATTGCTTCTTTTCATAAGGGCTCTCATACCTTAATAGCAAGATTTTATTGAATACAAATAGAAGTAAATATATGTTGGAAAAGATATAACAAATCATACTGAGAAGCCACACTCCATGCAAGTTTGTGTCATATAGTGGTAGAAGAAGCTTTGCACCCTTGTGGTTATCAGGTAGAAGTTGTAGGTGGTTTGACTAGTTGTGATTTTGCTCAGGGGCCGTGAGTGCATCACAGTCCATAGATCTAGTGACTTTGTTGTATTATAGGCATCAGGGTAGACTGGGAGGTCAAAATAGCCTCAGAAAAATGCCTTCCCTGCCTTGTACCTTGATGGAGATATGACACATCTGGGCTAGGTTTGGTGGTAACTAGCAGGCAACTCACCCATGTGATTCGTTGGTACACAACCTGTATGACTTGGCTGGTACTGCTGGCAGCCATCAAGCAATTTGTTGTCATGTGACCCATCCTGAGTCAGCAGCAGCCAGCACACAACTCATCCACTTAACTTGCAGTATTAGTGTCCACCTCGTGGTGTCCATGACATGTCTTGTTATTGTATGACTTGGCTAGGCCTGATGGCAGCCACTCCATAACTCATCAGAGTAACTCTCTACCACACACAATTCATGTGAGTTGGTAAGGCTTGGTAGTGGCCACCACTCAACTTGCCTGGCTGGTTCACTGCTATACATCATGCATAACTTAGTGGTGGCCTGGGTGTGGCCACCATACAAAGTGACTTGCCACAATCAAATGACTTGCTGCTGTATGGTTTTTGTAACTTGGCTGAACTTTCTTCAAGAGAGGCTACTAGGCAGAGGGAAGGGGAAACGCTGAAGACTGAGGGAGGCAGATAAAGATAGATTGGTTAATGGGTGGGAAGGAGATAAAGAAGCAGGAAACAGAGAGGCTCTGGGGTCTGCCTGGAAGAATGACTAGAGTGGGGAGGGAAAGACCGGAGGAAATGAGATGCCCTCTGCCACTCCTCACTGCACTTGTTCAGTCGTTTCAACTAATCCTAAAAATAAGGTCGATAGTAGTATTCTGATATTACCAACAGGCTGATGTGTGCCTAAAGCCACCTAGCTGGAGTGAGGGCAAGATTTAAACTGGAAACTTTTTTTATCATTATGCTACACTAGCTCTGTGATGACCAACTTTGGCTCCTTTGGCTTGCTCCAGTCCAGATGATCTGGACAGGTGTCAGAGTACAAAACTGCATCCAGGTCAAGCTCGCGAGCTCACAATCATGCGGTGCAGGTGCCTTCCCTTTCTAGATCCCTACGTTCAGTACCTGAAGCAGTAGATGCATTTCACTTTCTTCAGGTAAGTTTGTTCACATAAAACTCCACAGATCATCCCTTTCTGTGCTATTTAAGCTGTTGACCCACTGCAAGGTCTACAGGCAAGGATCAGTTGATGGAAGCTGTAGCCTTCGTTGTCTCCTTAACTGAAAACGTCATTGTCTTTTTAACTGAAAGTAGTGGTATGTTAGAAATACTATAATTGTTATTTCTAGAATGACTTACTGCATCTAACAGACATTTTCCACCTTCATATTGTTGAGGCTTGACCACAGTTCTCCAAATTTGACACTCCAAAACCATTTAGCACTTATCAACAAAATTCAAAAATTAATTATTTTTTTCTTATTCTTTGATAAATTGTCAGATGAACTTTTAACAGTAGGCTGCTGTTTAGCTTGGAAAGTAGAGTAATCTGATTCTGCTGCCAAAGCTATTGTTGAAATCCAAGACAGGATTTCACCCTTACCCACATTTGTTGGGGGTGGGGGGTAGCATTTATTTTCCTTAATTCCCTGTAAACTGGAAAGCAGATAGGCAATAATATTTTCAGTAATCTGGCTGAGCACTTAGAAGAGTATTGCTATTTCTATCTCTCCCCCCCCCCCCCACCCGGGGAAATGGATTACATTTTGTTCAATACAAATGTTTTATTGCCTACCGCATTAACTTTGTAACTTTATCATGTTCATGCATTTTTCCTTTTGCAAAACATTTTTAATCTAAGATCAGGAAGCTCCGAGAAGACTCAGAGCGCTTGAAAACCATGACTTGTGTTTATATAAAACATATTTTACAGGAGCTTATCCTTTCTAAGGGGAACAAAAAAAAGATGATAAATTAGAATAAAAATTCTATAAACTTTCAAGCAATATATTTGCAGTGTTTTTGATATGTTTTCCTTTTTGTTGTGCAGTGTTGCTGTTTGGAACAGAAAGAATAAAAAGATTCCGTATCTCAAAGGTTATTTTTCTTTAATTTGCCGTCTGTTTGAAACAGATTGCATGAAATGAGAATGAAAAGTCCAGTGTTTCTATTCTGTGGGGTTCATGCTTTTCGCTTAATAACATCAAAGGTGTAACATCAGTTGAATAATATACATTCTATTAGATGGCAATGATACAACAGAGTCACAAGAATTTTTGTGTGTGTTGGGGGAAACATCCTGGTATTTAATTCTGAAAACAGATAATTGAAGTAGAATGTCAGGGTTCAGGGAATCAAAACGCTGGGCCTTGGGAGGTGGGAATGTTGCTTTCTTATGTCAACTGCATCTGCAACCTTTGTCTGCTAAACCAAGAGTGTTCAGTCTGCTCATGTCCAGGATAAGCTACAGAAATGTAGTAGGAGCCATCCTTAGATACCTTTGCCCAGATTCCTCCATCTTGTGTATCCCCCATCCCCGCCCCTCCCTTGATGCCAAGGTCCCCTTTTCTCTACCTGTCACATCAGGCCAGTAGATACGTTTTTGACGATTATCATGGCAAAAGGCAGAAAGCCAGTGGAAAGAGTTGGACTGTGCATGATCACTTTATGCTGCCTTGAGTAATGTAGGCTGTCCCAGGGAGAAGTCTTCCCTCCCTCAGTGTGTGGCTGCCAGATCAAAGATCCATTACCCACAAATAGAATGTGTGCCTGGAGATGTGGCAGGACTCAGAACCAGACCTTAGTGTACCACCCCCACTGACAAACAGCCTGGACACCTTCCACGCTCTGACACCCTATCCCACAGGTGTCAAACTCACAGCCCTCCATGATGCTGGCAGGGGATGATTGGAACTGTAGTCCACAACATCTGGAGGGCCGTGAGTTTGACACCTATGCCCTATCCCATCCATGTTCTGGCATAAGTAGTAGGGCATCCCATCCATGTTCTGGCATAATTAGTAGGGAAGCAGAAGGGAGGAGCCATCCAACAGTCCATTAGGAGAGACGGGGAGGAGTGAATCATTCCCTAACTCTGAGAGAGGCTGGGTTTGCCCAGGGAGAGGGCAGAGCTATTTGGACCTTTACAGACAGGATCCTGAGAGTGGCTAAGAAAGGGAGGAGGACACATCTATGCTGTGGCAAAAGCTGTTACCCAGGGAAAGGAATAAAGGGATGCAACCCCCCTCCTTCCCCCAGTCTGAGGCCTGGCGAGACCTTCCAGAAACACCCGGCAAGCCAGTGGAGGGCAAGCCAACGGGGCTGGAAAAGGAAGAGCCTCACAACGTGTTCATTAGCTGTTATCCAAGGAAATTTTTTCACCTTAGCATTGACTTCTCAATAAAGAAGTTTGACTTGTCTGCAAAGGCCCTACTTCTGTGATTATTGCCTGGTTGCACATGCACATACACCCCCATTCCTGCTTCCTTTCTATTACCTTCACTGGAGGTACTTGTGAGAAAGGAAAATTAGTTCGAACTCTGGCTTGGCTCAGCTCAGCTGGGCTCGCTACTCCGCACCTGCCCTGGCCTCTGAATTCTACATGGGATTTGGAGCTGGGGTGGTGGTGGAGCTCTGCACCCACCCTGACCTCTGAGTTCCAAGTGGGGTTCGAAGGCCAGAGCGGTGGAGCTCTGCATATTGCTGCAAGTTTGACTTGCCTCTGCTGAACGGACTCACAGCTCTGCACCCACCCTGGCCTCTGAGTTCCAGGTGAGACTTGGAGGCTGAGACAGTGGAGCTGACAACAGAAAAGTGAGGTGAGGAGAGAGGGGATTCTTTTTTTAAAAAAAATGGTATGGATCCAAAATGGTCTAAATGAAGCCAAAATTTTTTGACATCATTTCTTCTTCTTTATCCGTTTAGTCGTGTCCTACTCTTGGATACTCTAAACCAGACCCCTCCATGTTTCCTTGTTTGCCACAACTTCTTTCAATTGGTTGATGTTCATGCCCATGTCCGTCTTAATGGTTTCCAACCAACTCATCATTGGCCTACCCCGTTTTCGTTTACCACTGACCATTCCGAGTACTATCTCTTTGTCCAGTGAATTTCCCCTCATCACATGATTTAGGATCCACTTTTTGGCTCCCTACAAATTTTCACCTTTTGGGGGAAAGAACCCCACCCGAAAAAAGTTTTTCCCCAGGATTTTTTTAGGTTCAGTTTTTGCTGAATGTTCATTGCTAGTTGATATAGCAGGAGAATGGGTTAAGGAGAGACTCCTGGGATTTGAGCAGTCTTGCATCTTGAGATACTGCAGGGTACCTAAAAGAGCTATCTAGAAGTGGTTGCAACACAAGTACCGTTTAAATATTACCATCCCACTTGTCTGTGTTTACTATTTATATTATTTTGATTTGTGTGCGTGTTCTGAGTAAACTTTGCACTTTGTTTCTTTGAAAAGTCACTGAGAGTTTAATCCCTCTCTCAGTTATCTGGTTTCTATCCAGATGTTATCTCTGGAACCATTTTCTTTCCATGGTATAGTGGGGAAGGTTCAGTACAGTGACAGAAAATCCTTTGGGGTTGATATCTAGCGTCAAAAAAAATCCCACTGTGTTATTGAAAACAACTAAATTCCACAAGACATGGGGTCGATTTACACGTGGCGGACTTCCTACCCTAGTGTGCTTATATGCAGTTTCCATATAGGATATTTGGCGCCAGATGCCAGATGCACAGCAATCCATTTTATCATGCATATATGGTTGAAAAGAGTAAGACTTCCAAGTATATCAGAGGTGGGATCCAGCAGGTTCTCACAGGTTCCCGAGAGTAGGTTACTAAGTATTTGTGTGTGCCGAGAGGGAGTTACTAATTGGTGATTTTGCCACGTGATTTTTGCCTTAGTTACGCCCCTCCTCTCAGCAGTAGCACACAGAACTTGAAGCAGTCTAGCAGGAGGTGCACCGTCGTGCATGGCAGCCTGCGCCTGCGTGCATTCATTTCCCGCCCAAGGACCGCTGCAGCGGCTGCATCCTTGCCCCACCCAGGAATGCCCTGCCCCCGGAATGCCCGACCATGGGCTGTTGTGCCCCGCCCAGCCCCATTGGTGCTACGCCACAGTTTGAATCCCACCACCATGGGAACCTGTTACTAAAATTTTTGGATCCCACCACTGAAGTATATGAGTGTGTGGCAGCATGTTCATTCATTATGAACTATGAGGAACACTGAGTTTTCTACACTAAAGCAACTTCTGTGTAGGAAATTTGCCATATGCAAATCAGTTCTTATGCTATTAAGTATATACCATGAATATTAATATTGCCTATTACTATTTTGGTAAAACGATCAGCCGTTTTGCAAGTCGTGGGTCTCATTTCCTTGGCTACGCTAGTCTTTCATTATGCGTTTGTTATTTTTGTCCCTTTGCTATTATGTATGCCTGCATATCAGAATTTCTTAGATAATGCCATATGAAAGAATAAGATGTAGTATATTTATTTAAGTTTTATGCTAATTGGATTTGAAGGTATCTTGTGAAGCTTTATGCCTTGGGATTGATGTGTCGCTGGAGATAGATAAAGCCATTTTGTCTGAGTATTTGCCTGTTGCTTGCTCTAATGCAAGCTTACAATAAATATGAAATCATTTCATAGGCATTGTTAAAAATAACATCAGAATACATTTGCATTGTCAGATACAAGGATCCATGTGGCTGTACTTATAATGAAATGATTACTGTGGCAGTGTTCAATATTGTCTGCAGCAGAGAAAACCAAGAGGGCATTATTTCAAGGAATATCAATGCGAGATCAAAGCAAGTGAAATAAAAGAACACCAGAGGATGCCTATACTGAAAACAGAAAACTGTCTTTCTTTTCAAAGAAACAACCATTGAATGTATTAAGAAGAAAAGGGGCAGGCAGTTATTGAAATCTAAATTTAATAAGGTAAACCGAAGAAAGTCTCAGTGAAAGCTTACAACTAGATATTTTATGTGTTCCAACAAGTTACGTGCTTACAAGTTTCTGATTTTACTTATGACAATATTCCCCATTTTAAGTCACGGTTAAACTTTGTAAAAGAATTTGCAGAATTCAGCTCTGTCTTAGCTTCAAGGAATTTTAACACAAACACTCCCAAACCACTAAAAGTATATATTTTATCTGCCTTATCTGAAATTCTGCATATTTTTAACTCGATGCACTAAGAATAACCCAGCTGTGAAACCATAGTATGCACATTCTCCATCCCAACTAGCATGTTCAGGTTTCTCTTAAAAGGGGGGCCATTTGCAGAATTCAGCTCTGTCTTAGCTTCAAGGAATTTTAACACAAACACTCCCAAACCACTAAAAGTATATATTTTATCTGCCTTATCTGAAATTCTGCATATTTTTAACTCGATGCACTAAGAATAACCCAGCTGTGAAACCATAGTATGCACATTCTCCATCCCAATTAACATGTTCAGGTTCCTCTTAAAAGGAGGGACATTTTTAAGAAGACACATTTTCTGGGGAAGTAAGGAAATTTGAGCCTAGTGTTGCATGACATACGTGAGCCTGGTGTGACGTAAAACATGAGGCAGGCGATTAATTCAGTCTGATTTATTAGATTATTACACTAGGCCTCAGTAATGGATGCAGTCAGACCCAATTTTAGTCAAGACATACACTTAAGCAGATTATTAATGAATCTCTGTGACGTTGGGAGTTTCTGAAATCATTCTTCACCTGTGAGTGTGTTGTAGCAACTTCATATGTAAATGCAGGCACATATGTGCATTTTATTAATGTTGGAAGCGTATAAGGGAATACAGAGATAATGCTGATAATGCTGAAGATTATGTTCAAAGAACCTACCAGTTTGTCCTAAAGCTTATAGCAAGGAATGGTTAACAGTTGTTTATTCAGCTCTTGTTCAGGTTGGAGCTAAATTGTTTTGACCATCATTCAAGGGAGAGCATTAGAGAAACACATTTGTGGGTGTGTAAAGAAAAAAAATCAACGTTGTTAAAAGCTTCACCTTCTAGCAGGAGTGTAAATGGGTTAGTTGGCTAAGTTCAGCTTTGCAAGGTATAGCTGTGGTCCCGAATGGTGCCAATAAAGTCGAAAGGTTTTGAGGGGATGCTTGACCTATGTAAAGGACATAGAAGGGCTGGGGAAAGTACCTCCTCAAAGGTTTTAAATCTCTTGCTTGTACTGAAAATAACACATAATTGCATAGGGTGGGTCAGTATGAACTTAAGTATGTTGTAATTGCTTTTTACTGATGTGATTTTGATTTATGATACCCATTAGAGACACTTTCCTGTTCCCCTTTTTCATGCTTTTGCAAATTAGGCACTGAAAGTAGAGTCACCGGCAGTTCAGATTTTGGCTTGAAAGCAGTTTTGGCAAATGCCCCGAAGTTGGATTATCCAGATGAATTCATAATTTATGCAGCCTGACGGTGAAATCATGTTTCTGAAAGTCCCTTTTAACCTATACCGGCTATTGATGTGCTTGTCCTTTGTAAGACCTAGTCTGTAATAACACAGAAAACAATTCTTCTCCTTGTTCAAAATGATCCAGAAGAGAAAACTTGGCAATTGTGTCTTTTAAAAAAAAAAGCTTGACATGTGTGAGTGTGTGCTGTGACCTAAACAGAATCTCCAGGGACAGGCTGCTTTGTCAGAGGGTCCTATTTTTATTTTCAGGGGATCTGGGATAACTGCCCCTCCTTGGAACTAGTCCTGAAAGCTAAGGTGTGCTAGTGCAGGGTTTTTGAAGGTCAGTAAGCCACACTTTGAACTGGACAGAATATCATTAATATCTAAAGCATCAATATTAGCTTGGTTGATGCATTCTTGCTATGATGCTGTTAACTGTTGTACAGCTGGATTCTGAACCAGCTGCAGTTCCTGAACTGAAAACCAGCCCCAGTATAGTTTCAATAGCTGATACTTGAAAATACCAAAGCATGTATTGACAGCAGCAAGCTCCTTATTGACACAGTTGTGAAAGGAACTGTAACTGTAAAAAAGAAGGCATTTCTGGCTAGTGCAGCTACCCGAGCAATCTGCTGCAAAGCCTGATCCAGGAGTACCCCCTAACTATGGAGCTGTTCTGTCAGAGAATTTTACCTTCTGCAGAACATGAAGAGCCATCTTCCAGGTCATATGGACTCAACTGTCATGAGCCAGCCCCTGCACTTACCAGGATACAGAGAACTTTGAGGCAGAACCTGACAACATGGTGCAGTCAGAGTTGGCTGCTCCTGAAGAAGACCAGGCAACAGAGCCAACTCCCAGCCCTTCCCCGCCTCATGACGTGCAGGTGGAGGAGCTTTCAGACCCTCCTAGAGAACCCAGTAATGAGTCAGCTGTGCACAGGAGGTAGAAGAAGAGGCAGCTGCTGCAGAAGCAAAGGGGGAGTGCTCGTATTGCAGTAAGATATAGGGAAATAGAAGTGTCTGCATCTGATGAGGATTAACTCCTTGCAGAATCCCAACCCCTTGGACAAGGCTCTCTATATCAGAGGCGTAGATGAGCCAGAGTGCGCCCAGTGTGCACTCTGGCTTTTTTGACCCCCCCTGGTGGCGCCCCCCACTCCCACTCCCACTCCCACTCCCACTCCCACTCCCACTCCCACTCCCACTCCCACTCCCACTCCCACTCCCACTCCCACTCCCACTCACTTTAGGAAACTGAGCAAGCTGGAGAACAGGCCTTCCCAGGGTCTCCTGGGAAATGTAGTTCCCACCAGAATAGGAAAACCTGTTCTGCAGCCTGCTCGGTTTCCTAAAATAAGTGTGTTGGGGGGCGCCGCAGGGGGGCCGCTGTGGGGGGAAATCACCCCCCATGTGACCCAAATTCGTGCGCCCAGTGCATCATGCACCCCCCCACCCTCTGGGAGCTTTGCCGCTGCTCTATATAAGCCTTGCTGCGAACTTGTTTCTGCCTGGATGCAACAAGAGTGTTTCCTGTTTTCTCTATGTGCCTGGTCTACTGCTGATTCCCAGACTGTTTACCCAATCTCATGTGCTGTGACCTGTTGAACTGACCTGTGACTATGCCTTCATCTGCTGACTGCCTTGACCATTGGACTGTCTTACTATGATCTTGTCTGCTGCCTGTTCTGTTCTGCGAGATTGGACCTGACCATGCTCTGCCTGCCTGCAGCTCATCAACTATAATTTCCTGTCCCTTAATCTGGATTCAGATTCTATTCCAGTCCCATCAACCCCCTAGCTTTCACGATTAGTTCCAAGATCCCCTGAAAATGAAAATAGAGCTGCAGTGCCATCTACATCTTGCTGACATTGGGCGATCTAGTTTCTGAACAATCTCCCATTGTAGTTTCAAGTAAACGTTTTACCATTTTAGGCCAATTCATCAATCACACTCATTCCTACATAAGAAAAGCTTTGCTGGATCAGACCAGTGGTCCGTTGACATCCTGTTTCATGCTGTTCAAACAAGCTACCCTAGAGGGCCAACAAATAGGCCCTTCCCCTGAAGCTGTGTTTTAGGACTGATACTCAGATTCACTGCCTCTGAATATGAGGGTTCTCTTTAGCCACCATGGCTAGTAGTTTCAAGCCTGCCACAATGAACATATATACCACTACTTCACAAGATGCTCTGGGTTCCAGTTTGTTTCTGACCCAGTTCAGTGTGCTTTTTGAGCAGTAAGGTCTCAAATAACATGGGACCAAAGCCCTTGAAGTGCTGTCTCCTCCCATATGGCTTCCTTAGATCATGAGAGAACTTCTTCAGTCATGACTCTCACAGTGTGCAGCATTCTCCCCTCTTCTGGCCATGTGGTTCCTTGCGTTTGGCTTTCCAGCACAGTTCCTTGCTTTGGCTTTCCAGCACAGTTTAAACATGTTTGTTCTGGAGGACTTTGAAATTGAAGTCAACGGTCTGTGTCTTTCTTCTGTGCTGAGATTTCTTAGAGTACTGCTATTTGGTTTTACTGCTGCACTTATCTTGAGGTTTTTAAAAATCAGATTTATGGATCTATTATTATTTTATTGTATTCATGATGTTTTGCTGTTGTTTATGCTATTCCTTGCATGCTTGCTCAGTTGTCTATTTATCAGTAACATTTATAGCCCACTATACTGTTAGGCAGTACCCCAAATAGCTGCTCTCAAATAATAGGAAAAAAGTACTAAACTCACTTTTACTAAAACAGTGCAAAACGCCACTAAAACCAAAATACTTCCCACTAAAACTTAAAGATGTACAGAGCAGCAGACAATATATTAAGATACTTGCCCACCTGAAGAAGGAAGTACAGAACAGGCCCTGATTGAGAAAGATGCTGTAGGTACTTCATTTGGTTTATGATCTGCTAAGCCTGTCCTGTCTTTCTGTGGCTGGCTGACTAATTGTCCTTGGTTCTGAAATTGTACTTTCACTGAGGCTAGCCGACTGCCACTATGTCCAGTCCAAATTGCACAGAACTATGATAACTTTGTTCAGGGACTGTAACCCAGGCACTTAAATGATACTTCTGAATCTGTCTGTTTTCCAGGTTAGTCTTGTGTTCTTTACCCATTCTTTTCCACTGACCTATATTCTCACCCTTATTGAGACTGTGGGAACTTTTAGAATTTTGAAAATCACATTGTGAAGAGGTGGAGCTCTTTGTTTGAAAACTAATAATATGTCCCTGGACTCTTGTATTTAAGCAAAAGGGAGATAAATCTGAATGTAATATGACATCCTTTCCCAAATGTTATGTACAAAAAGTTTTTAAAAGAAATCGCATATATTTGTAACTTGTCTGTGAATATAAGGGGCCTTCCCCTATCTTGACAGCATATTTGATTAAAAACAACAACAACCCCCCAGTCTTCCTTTTGGTTAAATACAGTATTTATAGCACACAATGCTTTGGTTAAATACTGTACTTATAGTACACAATCCACATGCCCATTTTTTAAAAATGAATTGCTGAATCCACATCTCTGGTGATAGAATGCGTGCTTAACTGGACAGCAGAAGCCGAGATATACTTGGGAATTGAATGCCTGTCTAAAGAAAAAGAATCCTTAGTAAATCATTGCATGGGGATGTTTGGAGACTCATTTCGTCAGAAAGAATACTAACACAACTTGTTGGAATAGAAATCGGCCGCAGCCCAAAATTTATTTAACACATAACCAAGAAACCTTGAAGCTGGGCGAGCATACCAGAGCACATCCTGGCCCCCAGGTAGCAAACCGCTGAACCTGGTTATAGGGCAGCCCAAGCTGACCCCTTAGGCCCTTCGGACAGAACCCCTGTCGACACATCCCCGAGGCGGAACAGGAAGTTACTAGGTGCCACAAGGGCGCCAAACCCAATTTGTGACACCCCTCCCTGCGGGCAGCCCGAGCTCTCAGCGCCAGCCCCCAGGCTTGGCTTCCGAGAGCTCTATAGCCACCACGGACCTCATAAGGAGGCCCCCGAGGTGGGAAGGTCCGGCAGCTTCTGCCTTCCCCAAATAGGATGTGCTCTGCCCTACCATGCCACCGAGCTGTCACTCCAACAGCTCCGCCCCAGCTTCAGCAGCCCAGAGTCTCACAGCTCAGTCGTGCCGCAAAGTCACTGCAACAGAGCAGAACGGATTTCGGCCAGCTCAATGCGGGCAGCGAAGCCACTCCAGCAGAGCATGGCGGACATCGTGCAACCAGATGTCCTGGCCCCAATCCGATAAGTGGACTCCGTCGGGCAAAAACAATGCTGGCAGAGCATGAGACAAATCAACATGGGGAATAACCTCCCCTCCCATGCTCGAGTACCAGCCGGACTCGCGGACCGACAAACCTTGGACCTGAGTTTGTTAACTGTGGCCGGAGCCGCGGCGTTCCTCAAGTCCTCCGGCTCCAGCAAGCGACCAGAACAGCTTGGATTTACGGCATCTTGCTGACGAAGCAACTGTAAGTCTTCCCTCATGGCGTTCTGCCGCTACTCCCTTGAAAGCGAGAATGTCATTCCCCAGCTGAAGAACTATTGCGTCTGGGAAGCCAAACTGAAGCACCGAGTTCCACAACTTTCGAAGAGCAGAGAAGACCACCGCATGCCTCGCCTCGCCAGACAGTGAATGTCCAGGGAGGTGTCCAGTCCAAGGTGTTGTCCCCAGCCCGACTTCTTAGCATAGCCCAGCCCAGTAAACAATGCTGTGGACAACCATCCAAACACGGTAAAGAAAGGCCAACGGAACTATAAAGAGACCAACGTTACAAGGAAAGGTGAGGCCGGACATAAACACGATAAGCTAAAAGTCTCCAGCGGCCTAAAGCCTGAATTTGGGTTGCAGATTGTCCCTCTTGAGAGGCCGTAGTAGCTGCCCCAATCCGAAAGGAGTGGGAACCGAACTGCTCTGCTGGGAGTCCTAAAATTGTAAACACAGCCGTAACACAGCCGTGGTGAAATCTGGACACTGATGCTCCATCGTTGTGGATAAACAGGGGACCCTGCCCTGCAGGGCCGGACAGCTAAAAGCGCCAGCTATCCACCTATAGCGACCGGACAGGGTGCCCCTGGTGGGGAGGGCCAATGTCACTCTCGTTCCTCGGCCCTTAGCTGAGTCAGTCTTGGACCCACGCCAACCATATGAGTAAAAGTTCCCATCGGCCATGGACACATCAGCCCTTTGCAGAGCCTTAGGAAGGAAGGCCAATGATGTGGTGGGCCGGAGACCACTAACTCACCACGCGAAAGGCCCCATAAAGCCAAGGTAAAGCAAGGCCTGGAACAGTGTAGACTCATAGGCCAGAGTCACAGACTGATTCTGTGAGCGTTAAGTAAAGTTCCCAGGAGCTCCTTGGTGATGGGGCCGTAGCCTACTATCTTCGCGGTCTGGCAAGCGCCAGCTGCCACCCGGCCACTGCTCTTCTAACCCGAAGCAGCCGGGGAGTGGTCAGTGATCCCCAGGGCCTGGCTGAAAAAAAGGAAATGGCCGCTAAATGGACCTTAATGCGTCCTGGCAACCAATTAGCCGGTCCCTCAAGTCAACCAAATACCCGGAGCACGCAAATCCTTAGCAAACCCCTGTCCGAACAGGCTGCGCCCGATGGAAGCCGCCAAAAGCAAAGAAGGTGCTCCAGGGCCCCTTCATTACAAGCAGCGACGGGTAGCTGGAGCCAGTGACTGCAAGAGCACCTTCCGGCTATTGACTGCCTCCAAAGGCGCCACAGATGGTCCGGGACACCTCTCCGAGGAAAGTGGCTACAGCCGGGAGCTGGGAGGCGGCGGCTGACCTGGCTTGACGAGACAAAGCGTCAGCTATATTCTTAGTTATACCTGGCAACAAAATAGCTTTAAAGGAGATGTTACTAAGCAGGCAAAACCATTACAAAATTCCCTTACTAGCCGCATCACCGGCTCTGACGGCTGGACTGCCCGTTTACCACCCTGAGCCACAGCCTGGTTGTCACGCAGAACTTAACTGCATGAAGTCATGAAACATCAGCTTCCAGATGTGAACGCCGCCACCAGAGGAACAACTCCAGGAAAGTCATGTCCCTCAAAATTCCGGTCTGAGACCAGCTGGTGAAGCGCTCCCCTGCACGCTGCTGGCCCCTGAAATAAATACCAAAGCCTATCGAGGAGCCAGCTGCATGCCGGTGTGAACTTGAAAACTATCCGCCAACTCCCAAGGAACTTGCCAAAGGAAAACTCCGTTATAGCAGCTCCAGAAAGCGTAACCATGTACCCCTAAGTCTTGGCGAAGAGCCAGAAGTAACCCTGGCGTGATGATGGGGAACTGAATAGCCATGCCAAGGACCTTGAGAGGCGGGAACAGAAAGCCCTTCCGGGGAACAACCCTGCAGGCAAGAGATTAAGGTGCCCAAGCAGGGACTGTATTTCCGCCCAACCTGCATTTCTTTTGCACAGGTGTCTCGCGATCAGGTGCACGTAATGTTGTCAGCAATGCAGCCGAGGGGCAGGGAAAGATGTTCTACCCACCGTGTCCAATTGAATTCCTAAGTAGGTTAAAACAAGACACAGGCCCTTCCAGTCTCTTATGCGGCCGCCAAAAGGAACCCCAAGCTCCGCCATGCCAAGACCTGAAATGCTGACAACATCGCCGCACATTCGTCAGAGCCAGCTGCACCTACAAACAAAAAAATCATCCAGATAATGAGTGACTTTCGCTGATGGCATCGCGATCCTTGATTGCCCATTCCAAAAAGGTGCTAAATTTTTCAAAGGCTGCACAAGCTATAGAGCAACCCATGGGCATGCATTTATCGACATACCAATGTCCTTCAAATTGAAAACCTAACAGTTCGAAGTCCTTGGGGTGTATGGGGGGCAGCCGAAAGGCTGGCGGTATGTCACATTTTTGCACCATCGGGGCAGTTCCCACCTGCCGGATGAGACTCACCGCGTCATCCACAGTGGCATATCGAACAGAGCAGGTGCCCGGGGCGATGGAGTCGTTGACCGGTGCGGGGTAGGACAAATGTTGTATCATCCTATACTCCCCGGGGGCCTTTTTGGGTACTACCCCAATGGGGGAAACCCGGAGGTTGGGTAACGGAGGCTGTGCAAAGGGACCTGCAATTCTGCCCGCCAAGCATTCTTTTGCAATTTTGGCAGCCACTACCGCAGGCAATTCCCTGGCTGATTTTAAGTTGGGAGCTGAGGTTGCCACCCTACACCCTAAAAATGGGATGTGAAAACCAAATTGAAATCCCTCCTTTAAGTACAATGCGTCTTCCCGACACGGATACCTGTCCAGCCATTGGCATAAAGGTTGCACACGCACCGGGGAAGGGGCGAGACTCTGCAGAACCTCCGGGACTTCAGGCCTTCTGGACGGGGAATGATCCTCCCTGGCCGCCACCGTCCTTCTTAGAGTTGCCGGAGCCAGGGTTCCGGCCACGTCGAAAGGGAGGCCGAGCCAGTTGCGGGCATTGTACTCTGGTGTGGGCCCCAAAGCAACGGGAACAGCTGTGCTCGAACCTACATTTATCCCTCTTACAGGAGCCTTGGTTAAAGGCCCAGCAAGCTAGGCGGGGAGGGTCCCTCTGGCCAAACCCTTTTTTCCTCGGCCCATCAGCCCCAGTTGATGCAGTAGCACCAGATGACGCAGTTTTAATTACATTTGTCATCCACGTCTGATCGTGTATTAGATCCCACCTGCGTCCCGGACGATGTGAGGCACTCTTGCGGAATGCCTCATCGTACTTGATAGCAGCCGCATCCCCTGATAGGGATCGTGCCCTCAAAACATTGGCCCAGTGAGCAGACAGATGCCAGGCCCTTAATGGGTAAGCAGCTCCTATCAGAGCCATATATTCCGCGAACCCTTTCAGCCAGTTGTCGAAGGAACGCTCTGCTCTTTCTGGGCGTTCCCTCTTTCTTCTGGCTGAACGTGAACCGGTCTCTTCTGGATCCCCTTCCGGCCGCAGAACCGTGAAGATATCCACGTAGTAGCCATCTAGGGCTCTTTCTCTTAACTTTCTCGGCAAATGGGAGCCTGGGGGGTCCCCAGGGTCCCATGCTGAGCAGAAGGCTGAAGCCCCAGAGTTCCCAGCACTGTGCACTACTGCGAGTTCCCCTTTCCTCCTTTGAGTAATCCAAAGGGGAAGAGCTGGCACCTTTCCCCCTCTCTCCCAATAATCCCCTGCTGCCTGTGCGGAATCCTCATCTGTAGACTCACCAGATGAGGATGAGCTAGGGGACCGTCGGGAAGACTTAGAACGACGAGAGGCCTTCCTCCCCCTCCGTCTGGTTCTGGTTCGCACCCCAGCGGACTGGCTGGAAGAGCCTTCTGCGCCTTCAACACCACCCGTCGGCCCTGGCAGAGTCCCAATCCCCGTTGCCGACTCTGGACCCTGAACTAATGGGTCGGCAGGTGCCGAAGGAGCCCAGGCCCCAGGAAGTGCTTGGTAACCCAAGCTCTGATGAACCTGCGTCCCCCCAAAATTGGTGACAGGGGGACCCAAGCTCTGCTGGACCTGCGTCCCACTAAACTGACTGCCAGAAGCACTTTGAACTTGAGGAGGCCAAACGTATGGGAGCTGGTTCCCCGTGAAACTTCCTGGCCATTGTCCAAAACCAGGGGAGGGGTTGAATTGCCCCAGCCATCCCATACCGGGGTTAACATTCATGCCCATATACGGAGAATAGGGATAGGTGTATGGCATAAAAACAGAGTTTCCAGATATGGGCGGCCCACTTTGGCCATGAGGAGGCATGAGGACTGAGGGACTATTCATCCCGGTCCGAATAGAGGGAGGGCGAGGAGGTCCCGGAGTTCCCGGCCCCGGCTGCCCCAGCACCTCTATGCTAGACCCCTGCCCTAATCTTACGGCCTCTGGCCTGATTACTGCGGGTGCTCCAGGTATGGCAGGAGCCCCTGCGCTGGAAGAGGAGGAGATTGCACCTATTGTAGTAAAAGGAGCGGCCATCTCCCTGTCAGGGTGTGGTATGGCTGATTCAACTTCCGGAAGGGAGGCAGGAGCGGTCCCCACTTGCCCCTGTTCTAAAGCCCTGAGTGGCATTGTTTGGCCACCTTTTCGTGCCCTCTTCTTTGTGCCTTTGGGCTTCGACGCCATGGCACTGACTAATTCTACCAATAAATTGCTGTTGTTAAGTCAAAACTTCTATCTGCCTTTGTCTGCTGTTTGTCCCTTTTTATATATCTAGAATAGATATATTTTCAATTTAAACAATTGCAGAGTTCTTGCAGCGTTACGGTGGCCTCAAAGGCGGAGCCAGTCACACAGCTGCCACCTCTAAAAACCACCCCCTTCTATTGGGCTTTGTAGCAGCCTGTAAAGCAGCCCACCAAAATTTGTAACAAAATGGCCGCTGCCTTGTGGGGGCTTAAACTAACCAAAATGGCCGCCCGCCAAGGAGGACGAGAAGAACACGAACGAGTAGCCAAATGCAGGCTAAAATGGCCGCCGTTCCACTCCCCCCCAGTAAATGAGGCTGCTCCGCAAGGCCCGACAACCAGGCCCGACCTGCCTTCTTTAAGTTGTTTAAGGCAAAGGAGCGAACGAACGGGCCCTTCGATCGGCCGCTGCACAAACGGGTCCTTTGATCGGCCACCGCGCTAGCCGGACCCTCGGAATCGACCGGCCGTACAGGCGGTCGAAAGGAGGCAATTCCCGCCCCTCGTTGAGAAAGCCTCGTTGCCGCCTTCCTAATCCCGCTCCCCGCTAGACAAACAAAACAACTGGCCGCGGTCTGCTGGTACAGCCAGCCGCGACCGGCGCCTCCTCTCAATCGGAGGGAGGGGGGGACAGGGAATCGCCGCCCACCCGGGCCCCGCGGGAGAGAACCTCGCCGAACGCCCGATCAGCCGCCCCTGCCTAAAGGCAGTAGGCAACAGCAGCAGCCGCGCGTCTGTTGGGCCGGCTCCGGCCGCCGACGGCGCTCCGCGCAATCGGGGAGGGTGCAAAGGAAAGGAAACGGCAACGACGTTCCTCGCAGGCTCGGCAAGGCCGATCCTCCTCTCCTCAAGGCCGCAAAAAAGGGAGCTCCTATTCGTCTCCCTTAAAACGATCTGGCCTTGAAAGAGGCCCAACCCCCGCCGACGCAGCCTTTTAAGGCTGCCAGAGGCCCCTGTCACGTGCCGGCACCCGGCCACGTGACCACCTCATCCGGCCGGCGGGAGGAGGAAGAAGCCTCCAATCGTCCCTCCCCCCTTGCAACGGCGCCTCCAGGCTGAAGCCTGGGGCGCGATTTCTCATTATATGTTACAAATGTTTGGTTTTTCCACACTAGCATTGAATGTGTCATGAATCTCTGGTCCAAGATGAATGGTTTAGAACAGGTATATTCAGGTACCAGAGAAGCAACCCAGTTTAGCTGCCCTTGTGTTTTGGTAATCAGGAGAGTATTTGGGGACTAAGCTTTATGCCTACATAGTCTGCTTTGAAGGAGAGTTCGTTACTGCTCCCAGTGGCATTACAGCATTCTCTTTTGCAGACCAGCATAGCCCCTGCTGCCTCATAAGTGGAGATGTGACTGTGCGGACGGGAGTTAAAAAACCCAAGAAAAAGTGTGACAGTGTCTGAATTAAAGTTACTTTTAGTGCTGTAACTCTAGTTTATTAGACCAGAAAGAGAAGCTTCTGAGAACAAGCCCAATATCTTTGTTTTATAGTTACAGTGCAATCCTAAACATGGTTATACCCCTATAAGACCATCAGCTTCAGTAAATTTAGAATGTTATAACTCTGCGTAGGAGCATGCTGTTAGTCACAAAATGTAAGCTCTTCGCCCGTTAACAGGAATTTGTTTTTAAAATTGTAACAACGTTAAGCCCACTTGTTTTTTGATGGTTTATTCAGGGGGGGTTACGTTGCAACCGACTCTATGCTTGACTGATTCTGTCATACTGTTGGAACTTTGAAAAAGAATGCACCAAATGAAAAATTTGCAGAAAACCTAATGCTTGCACAAGGCCTCAGGCATTCAGAAGGCAAATGAAAACTTGCGGGAAAATATGGATTATAATTTTATGGAAAAGATTACTGTAATTTAGGAAACAAATGGGCATCAGAAGTAGTGCTGTTATCACATTTCATCTGAGCATAGAACTCACCAAGTTACTTTCTTGGCTGGAACAAAAATTTATATGAGTGAGGATTTGTGAAGTACTGTCTTTTAAAAATAGATTTCATTAGCGTTCTGTGCTGATAATTTATTCCTCCCTTTATTCATCTCTTCCCACACTAATAATGGATAGGTTATTTGCATATAAATAGATTTCCGTATTTGCTGAAGCAAAAGCCTAATATGTTTCCCTTTTCCGTGGACATTGTTAAATAAGTGGCGATATTGCAATGATCAGCAGTTACGAATTGTAATAATTTTCTTGGTCAAAATTCTTTAGAGTGCATCAACAATGTGACGTTTTAAGTGCTTCAAAGGGGTTAGATCTCAATTAAAATAATGAAATCATGGAAACAGTGCTCTGTTCCTGGAGAGATCCTTTTGATAGCACTCTGTAAAAAACCCATAATATGAACTATTAAAAATGTTGATTGTGAACTCAGGGAATCTGTTCTTCATTCATTCTTTGTTTCCTTCTCTCTCCCTGTTCCCCTACTCAGTCCCCTTCCTCGGCTCCTTGCCTATGTTAGGATTTCACAATTAAATAATACTGTGAAAGTATTATTTACTAAATATTCTTCCTTTTCAGGTCTGATCATTGTGCATACAGGCACTGACTGGTTGCATTCATATGTCACAAACGATAGAGTTTTGTTAATGCAGGCAAATCCATGTTCATGTATTCCCTCCACTATCCTGGTTTGAGAATGGTCAGACTCCTGTTTGTCATACTATCTGAATGCAGCCCCCTGGACAAATCGGAGCTTGGCTGTTCCTTCTAACTGGGATCGTAAACAATGATGTCCTTTGTGAAGAAGGAACAGACTGCAGTTTAAGCGAGGGTGTGTGGCTCAGCAGTGGTATAGCACCCATGGGATGGGGGGGGGCATGACACCCAGTGTGGAGGTGTAGCCAGGGCGTGGCAGGGGAGTTCCGGGGCATGGTGGGGGCAGGCGCCGCTGTAGCAGGGGTGCAGGGCACGCACGTGCCCCAGGCACAGTTTCCCCTCACTCCACCTCTGTGGCTCAGTGGTAGAACATCTACATAGTACCCAGAAGGTCCCAGGTTCAATCCCTGGTATCTGCACTTGGAAAAAAAGGATCAAGTAGTGAGGTGAATAGCTTTTATTTGAGATCCTAGAAAGCTGTGACAGTCTGTGTAGACAATACCGACCATGATGGACCAACAGTCTGATTCAGTATAGGCAGCTTCATGTTTTCAGTTTGTCCAGGTGTTTGCATTTCAGATGCATCAAGATCAGGAAATTGGCTGGGAGGCAGTTGGATGACGAAGGTATAAAAGGATAGCTTAAGGATGATGGGGAAATGTTGAACTGGAGTATTTTGTAACCTGAGAGGACATCTTTCTTACTCTAGTCAACAAATTGATTGCTGTGACCTTGTGGTGTGTGGCTGTGCTCTGCCCTGGATTAACCATTAAGCATAATAAGCACGTGGCATGGGCACCGGGGGTGGGGAAGGGGGCACCACTGAAAGTGAAAAAAAGGGTTCTACCGCCACCACCAAAAAAAAAAGTTAGTTCAACTTCTGGCGAAGTAGGGTCACACAATAAAGGCCTCTGTCACATACATGTATATCTTATAGATAGAAATGCAGCCAATATCCTTAACTAAAATGCATAAAGATCAACATCCCATCTTAGTGTCGCCACTTAGGGAATGTGAATTCTAGCAGCTAAAGTAACTGACTATAGGAGCGCGCGCTGATATCATAGCTACCACCGAGAGCAGCCAGTTCACTTGTATATACATATCACAGTATCATCATCATCATCATCATCATCATCATCATCATCATCATCATCATCATCATCATCATCATCATCATCATCATCATCATCATCATCATCATCATCATCATCATCATCATCATCATTGTTATTGTTGTTATTATTATTTTTTATTGGGTTTATAGACCGCCCTCCCCCGAAGGGCTCAGTATAAACATACACCTATGGCAGCTAGGTCTAGTAGACTATCAGTAGGCCATACACACTATAATTTAGATGTATATGGATTATATATAATATATACATGTATTCCCACTTCCTAACACACAGAAATTATATATATATTGAATAACTTAACCTGTGGTTATTTTATTCTGTTATTCTAGGGGGAGGCTTTATTTAAGGTCAACTTAGGGAGTGGGTGGGCTGGGTATTTACTAATAAGCATCATAGAATCATAGAGTTGGAAGAGACCCCAAGGGCCATCAAGTCCAACCCCCTGCCATGCAGGAATACACAATCAAAACAGTCCCAACATATGTTCATCCAGCCTCTAAAACCTCCAAAGGAGGAGATTCCACCACTCTCCAAGGCAGTGAATTCCACTGTCGAACACCCCTGACAGTTAGCAAGTTCTTCCTAATGTTTAGGTGGAATCTCTTTTCCTGCACTTTGAATCCATTGCTCCGTGTCCTGGTCTTTGAGGCTGCAGAAAACAAGCTTGCTCCATCTTTGACATGGCATCCCTTCAAATATTTAAACATAGCTATCATGTCCCCCGTTAACCTTTGCTTCTCCAGACTAAACATCCCCAGCTCCCTAAGCCTCTCTTCATCAGGCATGGATTCCAGACCTTTTACCATTTTTGTTGCCCTCCTCTGGACCCATTCCAGCTTGTCAATATCCTTCTTAAATTGCGGTGCCCAGAACTGAACACAGTACTGATCAACAATTTTGGCCAGCTTTTAGTTTGTTTTCAACTTCAGACCAGACATTCCAAAATGAAATGTGTTCAATGTAAGTTGTGTGGAAGAAAGAACATGAGCAAGAGAACAAACAAAATGGAAGGGCTGGGGCACCAAGGTTGGACTGTGCTTATGGCATCAGTCAGATACAATCTGGCCCTAGCTGTGCTGGTGCCATGGGCACCTTTTTCTCCATATGTGAAATCAGCTCTAGTGTATCCATCTGGCCCTATGGATTTTGGATGTGGGGGTAATGTTTTTACCCGTAAAATGACAAAGAGTAGCAGTCCCACCTTTATAGTTCCACCAGTTTATGATCAAAATGATTGTGTGAACTATAAATATTTCAGCTGTAGCAAAGGTCACTGTACATTTGTGCAGGGGAAAAGTATAAATAGCAACAACATAATGATGTCATTTTCTCTTCCAGAAAGATTACCTGTCTTTTACATAACAATAGTATGTCCCACCATGAGTCAAGTCTTGAATTCATGTATCACTCAAGGATAAAATGCCATTGAACTTTGCTTTTATATGGAAAGGTCCTTGAAGGTGGACAGGCCAGATCTTCCCTTGTATTAGAATAGAGATTGTGTTGTAAATTGTTACTTAGCATTCATGGGGATTCTCCCATTTGGTGCTCGAAACAGCAGTCTGATGTAGGTACAGCTCTATCCAAGTCTGCTATACCACCATGGTAGTTTTCTAAACAGTATGATAAGAGCATAAGGTGTAATAAATGTTTGGTATATCTGTTTGGACATGGCATTCATGTCTACATGTTTTGAGAAGTAAAAGACAACAGTCTGGTCTGTCCCATTAATTTCTGTGAGACTTCACTTCTGTATACATAGCTTTGTACGGTAAGTGGGAAAAGTTTGGTCTTGTGCAAACTGTACTAGTTGGAACTGAAAAGTGTGCATTTGGAACAGTGTGCTTGAAAAGCTATGAATATGGCGGAAGGACAAAATAGAAAGATAATATGATGCCTTCAGGATTTTTTTTTTAAAAAATTGAATAATGAGAACATGTTTCAAGTACGCGGGGCCAGGGAATAAAAGCAGTAGTAAACTTTCTTGCTGATGTTACAGAATTTGAAATGTCAGGACTTGTTATCTTTCTGCAAATAATAAATGGAGAGGATAAATATTTGACAGGCTTCTCAAATATAAATTGTAAATTATTTTTACCTGGAAGAAATGTTAACTAATTGGCCTGTATGTATAAATGTATGCCTTTTTCTTACCAGTAGAGGTCACTCAGTGTAAAGTGATTTCCTTCGAGGCTTTCAGAAACACAGTAAATATTACCAGACTGTTTATCCCAAATTAGCACCCCTCCCCCCTGCTAAAAGTAATGAAACTGCTTTTGATTTTCTTTATACAACATGGGTATTGTAGTGTTGAGAAAGTGTCTTGGTGATAGTGGAACTTTCAGAACATGCCAGCCCACCGAGAGACAATGTAGTTTTATGGTTAGAGTATCAGATTAGAAGAAGAAGAAGAAGAAGAAGAAGAAGAAGAAGAAGAAGAAGAAGAAGAAGAAGAAGAAGAAGAAGAAGAGTTTGGATTTATATCCCACCTTTCTGTTTTATAAGGAGACTCAAGGTGGCTTATAAGCTCCTTTCCCTTCCTCTCCCCACAACAGTTACCTTGTGAGATAGGTGGGGCTGAGAGAGTTCTGAAGAACTGTGACTAGCCGAAGGTCACCCAGCAGGAATGTAGGAGTGTGGAAACACATCTGGTTCACCAGATAAACCTCACCACTCAGGTGGAAGAGTGGGGAATCAAACCTGGTTCTCCAGATTGGAATCCACCTGCTCTTAACCACTACACCACACTGGCTCTGTTTTAGGATTTGGCAGGTGAAGTTAAGCTGTGCTGTAAAGTCACAACCACCTCAGAGTGACCCCACAAAATTCCACCTCTTGGGAGTCGTCCAGGCAAGGGATGAGCAGAGGTGCTTCACCATTGCAATCCATTTCATAGCAGCCCCACTCTTCCTTGGTGGCCTCCCCTTTGCTGAGCTTCTGAGCTTTGAGGAGATCATGGTAGTTTGGCGCACTAAGGCTGAATCTGGGAGACTGGAATAATTTCTGCTCATCTGAAAAAAAAAAAAACTCGCTGCACCAGTCATTTCTTCTCAGCCTAACCTCTTTCACAGGGCTGTTTGTGTGTATAATATTGCTGCCTTGAGATTCTTGGGATAAAACGGTGCTAGACAGATTTTGGGGAGGAACAGTGTATTTGATCGTGTAGGATTCTGTATTTGCTGGGAGAAGTGAAGTAACATGGCTTCTGCAATCAACCTGGTGCCCTTTTGTTCCCCTCAGAACCATCTTTCTCATCAGCAGTTCCACAGAGCTGCATCAGAATGAGAAGTGTGATGCTTTTTCATCACTTTGGTGGGGGATTCCCCCCATTTGACTTCCCAAGGACCAGCTGCTACAGTAGCTAGTTTAAACTTAACAGCTGGATTTGCCTGTGTTCTTCTCTTGCTTCCTTATTGTGTCAGGGTTGTTATAATATAGATCCTTATTTTGAATTATTAACTGTTTGCAGCAGCAGAAACATGGTGTATAAATATAATACATATAAGTATAGATAAATACAGAGGTCAAGTAAACAAATAAATACATACTGGTTGTGGTGGGTTTTCCGGGCTGTGTGGCTGTGGTCTGGTGGTCACGGCCACACAGTCCGGAAAACCCACCACAACCAGTTGAATCCGGCCGTGAAAACCTTCGACAATACAAATAAATACATATTTTATATAACAGGTTCACAGAGGCACCTCTCCCATTTAACAAAATGAGCTGTGCTTCAGTCTCTTTAAATCAGCAAGACAAGTTAATCATGACTAACTGAAATTCTGCTAATTTCAGTTGACCTTTTTTTGTGAATACTGTATTTTGTACTTTAAATAAACCCAAGGAAAAAGTATTAATGTATTGTCACCGAATGTGAAGACTGTACAAAACTGCAATTTCTAGTGTACTATAGCTTCTCTTCCTATGAACAGAAGGTAATGAAACTGTCTAGAAATATATCTGTTTGAAATGTGTCTGGTGTCCAGGATTGGTAGTTAAATATGACGGCTACCATGACTGCTGGAGGTAAACATTTATTTTGGTAGATGGAGGGAGAAAATCTAAATATATCTACTTGCAAGTCCTATTTTATTCAGGGGAGCTTACACTAAAGAAAGTGCTGTTAGGATCCCTGCTGAAATCATCTTTGCTGCCAAATTCCATAACTGAGGTTCTAAGTTAGCAATTAAACTGAAATACTTGGAAGATTTTTTTTAAAGAGTATGGCTGTGTATTCTTGAGAAACAGTCACCAAACTATAGAATGCATTTTTAGCCATTTGCAGTGATTCCTTTTCTAGATTATTGAAACAAAAAGCTGAACCAGAATGATCTTTTGGTACCACTAGATGTCCATATTTATTAAGGTTTGTATTACCATGCTAAGAAAATAGACATTCAGCTTTCAATCTGTTTCCAGCCTCTGGTTTAGTATCCTATGTAAAGGTGTTCCAGGAGTAGTAGTATGATGAGGTGGCAAATAACAAACAACATGGTGTGAATTAACCAACTTTGCCAGGTATGGAACAGGACTCTGTACTCCCGCCCCTCCCAATATATCGTATTGGAAATACTTCAAAAGTTTCAGTTGAGATTTTAAAACTGTTTTTCCCTATTTTCTCAAAAATCTGTACACTGTTATCACAATGCAGACATCTGGCCACTCTACTATCAGGTCTCCTTGTTTTTAGTGGAAGGGGGAAGGGGGAAGGAAATGCAGTTTCTTTTCCTTAACATTTCTCTCTGTTTACTTCATTGTGGGCATTCCGAGGAAGAGCTAGCATAATCTTGCCAGTGATGAAGTGGGTACACAACTGTGTGTTCTGAAGTATACCAATGTGTCCCTTTGTTTTTGGCAACCAGGGAACATTGAGTAAAGCTTGATAAATGGGATGGTTCTTTGTGTTAGGTTCATATTTATATGCTTGTTTCACTGGTGTGGAATTTGACTTCTGCTAGTGAATTTACTGATAATATCTTGGATACCCATTGCTTGCCACTCTTCAGATACCTTGCGAGCATGCTTTCTTCCACCTCGTACCTCTCTTTCAAACTTCACTTGACATCATTGTGGCTGTAACATGTAGAGTGTATGTGGCTTCCATTTGTTAAAGGAAAAGTGAAGAGTTTCCATTATCTTTAGAACACAAAAGGTGGACAACTTGTTCGACACTGAGCTCTGAATGTCCAAATATTGCCTTTGTATTTGTAATGCCCCAGGAACGACGAGGACTGTTTCACGTGAATGACAGAATTGCCAAGATTTTCATTCTCTGAGCTAGACTGAAGAGCACATACAACCAATCTTTCGTCCTATAGTACACTAATATTATATTCATATATAGTGCCAATTGGAAGGGAAGGTAGCATGGTATAGCCCCGTGATGGTGAACCTATGGCACTCCAGATGTTCATGAACTTCAATTCCCATCAGCCCCTGCCAGCATGGCCAATTGGCCATGCTGGCAGGAGCTGATGGGAATTGTAGTCTATGAACATCCGGAGTGCCATAGGTTCGCCATCACTGGTATAGCTCCATCTCATCACGTAACAGAAGCCAAGTAGGGTCAGTACTTGGAAGGGAGACCACCACAGCAGACTGCAGAGGAAGGCAATGCCAAACTGCCTCTGCTTCTCACTCACCTTGAAAGCCCCTAGCTGGGGTCAGTTGTGATTTTTATGCCACTTTATACATGCATAGTAGAATCATAGAAAATCAGATATGCAGTTTAGGGACTGTAACATCTTGGCTTCACAACATTAGAATCTCAGATATAAGCCTAGATTTGCATTAACATGTGGCCATTAAATGGGATTGTTGACATTAACGTCTGACAAATTAATTGCGTGGACTGCTGTTTTCCATGCCTGGGGTAAGCTTCAGGCAGACTTTTTTTGGAAACATCAACAGCTGAAAAATATCACTCAGTGTTTACATATTGGGTGGGTGTTAAGTCCTCTAAAGTATCATGTGAAATACTTAGTTAACATTTCGTCATTAGTCTCCCTCATGTGGGAGGTTAAGGAGGACTGATCTCTGAACTGACTTCGCAGTCTACTAGAAAGCCCAAAGATTATGATTGCATTGCTTCCTTTTTTAAAGGGCGAGGTACTGAGACAAACCTGGCTAACTAGCAAAGAGAAAAATAGAGTTTGAAATGGATTGAAATGGATTCAATGATGGGCAGTGTACAGATGTAGGGTGGGAAAATAAGGTCAATCAAATCCTTGCTTTTATTCTTCTGTACAGAAATACCTGAAAACATTTTAGGCTAGATCCTGCGGATTTCTTCAGTTAATGGTGGCACTTCCTTCCAGTTTCTGTTGACATGTGAGGCGGCCTCTTAGGATAGACAGAGGAAAACACCTCCCTTAGTGAAGAGTTCCACAGAATCCAATTTTTTGCCATGCTTGGGGAGGTGGGGTGCCATGCTTGGGGAGGTGGGGTGACCAAGGTCTATGTGCCCACCCCCTTTAGGCTATTCTTCCCCAGTTTGCCCCAGAAGTGAGGGGGTGGGTTATTGCATCCAGCTCCTCCTCCTGCTGACCCCCACTTGAAGGTGCCAGGAGTGGGCAGCTGAGTGTCCTCTTCTGCAGAGTCTTCCAGCCTCTCATGAGAACCCCCTCCTTCACAAGAGGCTGGACTCTTTTTCTCGATGCGGTCCTGTCACTGTCCTGCTCTCTGCTGTAGCCTCCACTCAGCTGAGGAAGCAGTGGAACCTCAAGCGTCTTTGTCTTTGCATAGGACATCCCAACTGTCATGCAGTCCCTGGTCATGCAGTGCAAATATCCTGTTTCTTGTGTAATATGAAGAGACATAACTATTGTAGTGAACAATATTTTATCTTTTTCGGCTCAGCCTGTGTCTGACCTGTCATTGGACAAGATGGGTAACAGGTCTAGGCATTTGGCCCTTCAGGCAGTTTTTGTGGCCCCTTTATGAGTGCAGCTGACACTTTCATAAACTTGACACACTAAGGCGGATTCTGCATGAGCGAAAAACAGCACCCTTGGAACGGAAAAAAACACCATGCTTTCCCCGGGGAAACAGTGTTTCCCTGCTGCCGCCACTTTTCAGCACCTCCATTTTTCCTCACACTCACCTTCTCTCTGTGGCTCCCGGTCCCTGCAGAACTCGACAAAGAGAGAAGGTGCGTGTGGGGAAAGGAAATGGCCGCCTCCATGGGCAGTGGCCACTCTGGGCCCTCTCGCACCTCAGCGTGCGAATGCCGCTGCCCCCGCCCGTGTGGAATCCGCCTAACATGCAGCCCAAGGCCCACTCCTGCCAATGATATTCCTTTCAATTGTGGTTCAGTTCAGTTCAGTTCCTTTCATCAGAAAGCATTTGTTCAGTTGTGCACTCATTCAGTTGTGCACTGTTAAAGCCTAAAAGGAAATTAATTATTATTATATAGAAACCTTTTTTTATGTTGGGGAAGGGGTGGATGATTTTCAGTAATAAACTAGTCTGGCTGAAATTCCTTTTGAAGCAAATTTCATATTTTCTTATGGATTGAAATGAAAGTCCAAGCAAGATGACAGCTTTTCATTATGGATTGGAAAGTTGGGGCTGTGAAGAAAATGGGCAGGAAGAAAGTTGGTTTAATGTATTGGCATCCTCTGAAGATGCCAGCCACAGATGCAGGCGAAACGTCAGGAGAGAATGCTGCTAGAACACGGCCATACAGCCCGGAAACCACACAGCACCCAAGAAAGTTGGTTTATTTGAATTTGGTGTTGGAGGAGAGTTTTGCATACTGTGGGCAGCCAAAAAGACAAACAAGTGGGTTCTAGATCAAAGCAAACCTGAACTCTCCCTAGAAACTTAAACATCTAAACTGAGGCTATTGTATTTTGGTCACTTTATGAGAAGGCAGAACTCACTGGAAAAGACAATAACGCTAGGAAAAGTGGAAGGCAGTAGGAAAAGGGGGAGACCAGAGATGTAGCAAGGGGGGAAAGCGCCCGATGCACCGGTGTGTCCTCTGCCCCACCCTGCCCTGGAATGCCCTCGCCACACCCCCACAGGGATGTGCGCCTGGTGTGTCACGCCCCCCTTGTCCCCTTGGAGTTACGCCTCTGGGGCAGACTCAACATGAGTTGGATTGACTCAATAAAGGAAGCCATGGCTCTCAGTTTGCAAGACCTGAACAAGCCTGTTAATGATGATGATGATTATTATTATTATTATTATTTTATTAGACTTAATAAACCGCCCAACCCCCGAAGGGCTCTGATGATAGGATGTTTTGGTGGTCACTTGTTTATATGTTTGCTGCAAGTCAGGAGCAACCTCATGGTACTCAATATACACACAAGTAAATTCGTTACAACAGCTTTTCAATGGCAAATTCTTTATTGGACAGAGATGCTCGAATTTTAATATCCTAGTTCCTTTTTGAATGTTTCAGTCTGAAACCTTGCTTTCTTTTAACACAGGTAGGAATGTGTTTGCATACCTTGAGAGAGAAAGAATAGATCAGCAGACATTACAGTTTTGTCCTTCATCTTTAATGTAGCATCATCATGTATCCCCACCCCCACCATCATTCATATTTAGTATAAGAGCTATCTGGAGATTATCCCAGAAATATCCTACTGAAAATCACTTCCACAAGGCCGCCACTGCATAAAATGTCTCTAAGCATTTCTTTTATGGAGTTAACCTAGAATGACTTAGAGCCAAACATGATTTCAGAGCAGCTCCGAGGAAAAGCGCAGCTTTCTTGAAAACTCAGCAGGTTAGATCTTACCTTTCTTTCACAGACTGTTGTGAATACTCCGCCGAGTCCTATTAACCTAAATGTTTTACTTATCCAGCATTTATGGAGTACTGTTCTGGAAAGCAAGCTTTTAACTCCTCTTTGTTGATTTTTGCTTCCTAAATTAACAGCACGAGTAGTCTCACAAATTCTTTTTATCCTTTGGGGGAAGATAGACTTTATTGCCTTTCAGCAGGCGTTCGGAACGCATAAAAAAGGCTAACATTTGCAATAAAGAACCCCATTTTTAATCTCTTCCTGGTACTTAGTAATATTACTTTATTATGATGAATGGTAGGAAATGGGCTTAATGAAAGGTGCTTATCAACTAAGAATTTCTGCAGTTGGTGGGAAAGTTGAAACTATAGTTAAACAAACAGTTGGAGGCACAATTCAGTGGGGTCTTCTCTGCACACGATCTGCTGGAATGAATGACAGCTGTGCAAAGACCAGAGAGGTGCACTTTCTTACCAGGTTCCATTAATTTCACTGGGATTTGGGCCAGAGATCTCACTGTACTGAGTCCTGGAGATTAGAGGACCACCTGGTTGTTATGAAACATTTGTGTTAATTTCTTGAATTTTTTATCCCTTACCTTTCATGTGTGAGTGGATTATTCAGCATTTGAACTCCACAAGCTGGCAAGAAGAAATGCTAAATATTCAGCTTACATTTTTTGAAGTGCCTGAAGCAAAAACAAAACTGAGGAGAGTGAATGTTCTCTTGGCAGGCCAACAGCTAGGATCTTTCTTCCTGCAGCTTGTGCCTTGTTTGTCACAGAAACTGCATCTAAATGCTTTATTTTTTTTTACTTTGCAGAGTTTTAGAATAATAGCAAATCATATTAACATCACTTTGGGCTTTTCTTTGCTTGTGAAATTACTTTCTTTTATCTCTGTCACTGCCCATGAGGTTGGCAAAAAATTTAGCAGCAGAAACATACACTCCAAAGGGTTGCTTTAATAACAGGAGCAACTCGTTTATCCTATCACGGACAGGATCCCAGAAGTTGAGCCATGGTAGTGGAAGACCCAGGGGAACAACTCAATGTGCTTGCCATGTGGAAAATGTGGGAGTCTCTGCTTGCTGAATTTCTGCAGTATAGATCACTGTGTGTGCCCTTAGAATGTTCTGTGATAATTTGTGATCTGTTGGCACACTGTTTGTAAACTGTGTGCACATAGCTTTGATTCAGAAACTTTTAGAGCTGGCTTGGAAGAGTGAAAATTCTCTCCCTCCATTTGGTGGAGTCATGCTTTCCTATTTAGTTCCATTCAGTTTGCAGTACCTGTAGCAGCATTAGGGAATCCATTTCAGTTGCCTTATCTGAGAGCTAGTCTTTTTTCCTGCAACCTAAAAAAAAAAGTGCCATTGTCTGCACTTTTATTCCTCTCTTCAGTTTTCACCCTGGTTGAACTGGTTCAGCTCCTTGGCTGAAGGCACGCTTCAAACATTGACCAGAGAAGCTAGGTCCAACCCATTGCAACTAGAACTGACCATGCAAATCCTCCTGCACATCATTCCTGTTCAAGGAACCCTGGTGGCCTCAGATCCATTCTAGTGGAAGAATTGGAGGAGTTCCCCATGCCTAGAAGAGATATTTATCTGTGTAACCAGTCATCTAAGTCTTCCCAGTGAAGGCATTCACAATCCTGCTCTCCGACCACTCCAATATAGTGAGGTCTCAGTGCTGATCTCCCTCTGCCCCTTTTTGTCCTGAGATGAGGAATGAAAATCCCCTCTGTAACATTGTTGCAAAGCCTTGGTAGCAATGAATTCAAGGCCAAATACTTAAAAAGAAAGTCACTGCCTTCTAGCTGAATTCGGTACAGGTTTTCCAGTTTCTTAGTTGAACCAGAAGCAGACAATGATTTCAGCCAGTTAGACATGGCTATGTCAATTAAGCCTTTGGCCACTGGAAACACAACTGAAGCATTGTCAGAAGAATAGATAATCCCAACGATAGGCTCAATCACATGACCTTCTGGGTGGGATCTCCAACTGAGGGCTCTGGTTGGGAGAAATAGGAGCACTTTGGAGAGTTCTGATCTTCCTTAAAGCTTGCTATTAAATTAATGGCTGGCCTGCACAATCACAGTCCCAATATATCCCTGCACAGAAGACCACTCGATGAACAACAGTTACAGGTAAGTGCAGTGTTGTTTGTCTCTCTGGTCAGTCGGATGTTCATGGACTCTGTTCCTGAGACGAGATCGTCTCTTTTCCACATAGTTTATACTTAATAAAATTGAACTTATCCTCCAATAAATTTACCTTTAAAATGTTGGTACTTTTGTGGTGCTGAAATTAAAAACAAATATTCTTGATGGAAACAACCACCTGCTTACAACCTCTATTTCTGGTTTCATTGCATGTTTTCTGCCATTTCTTTTTTATCCTCAGATTTGGACTTTTAATAACAGTTGATTTCTTTCTTTTTTTTTTAATAAGCTCATAACAGGAGCCTGTATAGAGTTGATGGCGATTGAATTGCACAGGATTTACACACACACCTCCTACTGCAAAGGAAATTTGTGCTGGGATTTAAGAGATCCATTTTATAAAGCAGTCATTTTCCAGTCTTCCTCTTCTGTACAGAAATGTTCATATTGAGGGGCCAGCAGCATAGATTTTAACTTTAAATTACCCGTTGCTCCTGTTCTGTGCTGCTTTTGCCCTGTAGCACTGGTTGACATTTCATAGAGAGTGAACTTGCATAAGGCCAGAAAATATATAATTATAAGAATCACCTTCTCTTGATTTTCCCATTACGAGCCAATCATAGTGCAGGCAGGCTTTTCGTAGATGTTTGCTGTGGAGTGAAAGAAGTTTTTTTTTATTCTTTGTTGACCTGTGATTAAAATGTGGCATTTTGGTAAATAAATAGAAGATAGCTTCTGCATAATTCAGTTCTCAACTGGTGCTATAAGAAGCTCGTAATGCAAGTCTTTGACCTGTATCACATAAGCAGCAGACGTATAATGGAAACCATGTCTTAGGATAAAAATTATGTAGCAAAACGAAAATTTCCCCAGTGTTAAAAATGCATATGCAGCAAGAGAACTGGTATTAGGTTGCTTTATAAGTGAATAGTTCTTTCATCAATCTAAAAAAATCCATTATATTTTTTAAAAAGCTTGATATCTAAGGTCAGGTTGGATCAAGCTCTCATATTTTCCTCACCCGCCACCCCCTTTCTATTCATTAAATTATACCCTGCATTTTTAGTCACCCACCTTGGGAGTTTATCCTCCTCAGCTAAGACCTGGGGCAACTAAGAATGGTTGCATTTGAGTATGCATCCAGGTTATGGGCTGCATTCAGAGGGAAAGTAGAGACAGGAGTCTGATGTTGCTGGGTCCCAAAAAGAGGGGAAGGAACCCCATGAAGACACACCCATTTTCAAGGGATGCCATGAATACATCTGTTGACAAAAACTACTCATTGTTCAGCAGCACCACCAGGGAGAGTACAACTGACTCCCTTTTCAGTGAAGGAACCCGAAGATGTCACCTACAAGGGGGAATGTAGAGTTCTATTATGCTTTCTGTTCAAGGTTGGCCTAACAAAACAACCAGAGCTGAAAACAGGACAATACATCTTGCTGATTGTGCTGTTAAAGCTAAACCATTTTGCTGATCATTCACTGCTTGTCTTAAGGCTAACAATGCTGCTTGTTTCTTTGAAAGGAAGCGGGGGACTTAAATGCAAGGAATATAAGCAGGTGATTGCAGTATACAGTATCATCACTGTTCAATGTACATTGTATTCTGTATAGTGATTATTGCCACAATCATTGAGCTATTGAGTAAGTGGGTGTGGAGAATGGAAATGCTGTCCTTTCATTGAAAGTGCTCAGGTGTGTGTGTGTGCACGCGCGCATATCTTCCCTTGACGTGTCTTGAAAGATGCCAATCATGTATGCCGGCTAAATGTTAACAGCAAAAACTACCAATCCACAGCCATGTCGCCCAGAAAAACCCATAATAGCCAGTTGATTCCAGCTGTGAAAGCCTTTTTTTAAAATAGATTTTTATTGTATAGAGTATTTATACATTTGTTACATTTAGTATTTTTCTTTCATCTATACATTTTTTCCATTTTCGCCCCCCTCCCCCCTTCTTCTTGTTAATTTTTTCATGCAAGCAGCAGGAGGTTCATTCTTCTTATTCTCTTATTCCATGGCTCTTCGTTAAATCCGGCATCTTCCATCCATTCTTTATACACTGTCCATATCTTCTTAATATCTTCTATTTTTTCTTTCCATAAAATATTTTTTGTCAGTCTTTCGAATATCTCTAGTTGTATTTGTTCCCATACATATTCCAACCATCTGGAAACTGTCCATTTTTTTTATCTTTCCAGCCCAACGCCAACACTGCGTGTGCTGCTCTGATCATTATTTTATACATTGGTTCTAAACTTCTATTCACTCTAATGTCATCTATTATCCCCACAATTAATAATTCTTTATTTACTTCAATCTTTACTTTGACCAATAGTTCTACATATTTTAAAATATTTTCCCAGAATTTTTTTACCATTTTACATTCTATCCACATATGTGTATAATATGCTCCATTTTCTCCGCAATGCCAACACTTTGGACTCAGGCCTTTAATCATGTAAGCTAGCTGTATTGGGGTTCTGTACCATTTTAGTATAACCTTTCTTTCTAATTCCACATATTTTTCAATCTTTATCTTCTTCATACTATCCATTATTCTTTCTATTTTTTCATCCTCTAAGAAATCGCTGTGAAAGCCTTTGACAATACTTGTCAGGAAGTTGGACTAGATCAGTGGTTCTCAACCTGGGGGTTGGGACCCCTTTGGGGTCGAACAACCCTTTCACAGGGGTCACCTAAGACTCTCTGCATCAGTGTTCTTCATCTGTAAAATGGATAAATGTTACAGTTGGGGGTCACCACAACATGAGGGACTGTATTAAAGGGTCACAGCATTAGGAAGGTTGAGAACTACTGGACTAGATGGACTAGAAGCGTGTCCCCTTCCAGCTCTATGATTATAATTTGAAAAAGATCCACAACATAAAAATGTTTATTTTTGCATGTATTAAGGCAGATAGAATTGCAGTAGGTCTAAAGGAAAGCATATGATACTGTTGCCAGAATAAAGCTATTCGGGGATCTACCTGATTATGACTTGGGTAAGAGACCTCCTAGACCTAGAAGTTCTGTATAAATTGTTTTGAGAGCCATTTTGGTTGAGGTGTTCTTATGGTATTGGACTAGTATCAGGGGAACCAAAGTTCAAATGCCTTACTCAGCTATGAAGTAGAGACCTTGGGACACTCATGTACTGTCACCATTACCTTTCCTGCAGGCTTGTTGCAAGGATAAAATGGTGGAGGAGAAAACTCTTCACAGCACCATGATCTCCTTGGAGGAATAAAAATATGATGCTTTATTGAAGAGTGAGGGAGCAAACTTGGTGACTGCTTCCATTTATTTACCAAGCCAAGTGGATGCATAAAAGATATTTTAATAACATGATGTTTTAATTCATTCACCAAGCTTAAGTGGATGAATGGAAGGTATTTTAATAATATGATAGCGTGTTAAAATGGTGAGCAGGGTTGGGGTTGTATTTTTTTGATGTCTATATTTTTATAACTGTGGAACATGGCTGTAATCTCTGTTTTCTTTCATGGCTGTCATTTTGACAGTACATATGACATGAATGTTTACCTTCTGAAATAATCACAACTTTTCATTTTATTCCCGCTCTTCATCCTGCTTTTAGGACCAGGGGCTTATAATCCAGTTTCGAAGTCAACTTCCTGTCTTTCCTTATGGGTTTCTCGGGAAGAACGTTTCAAAGAGGCAAGGGATGATATTCCCGGCCCTGGAGCATATCAGGTTTGTTGAAATTTTGTACTTGTTTTTCAGCCTGGAAGGGTGAATTTTTCTCGTGAGAGTCTGTATTTCAAAATAAGCACAGCCCCCCCCCCCCCCGAATTTCTTCATCTTGGAATATAAAGATACTACTTCCCATGTCGTATCTGCCAACCAGGTATCTAAACTCAATTATTAAGTACAGATATTTTTTTTAAAAAAAAATAAAACCCCTTATTCTTGATGAAACTCTAATTAAGTGTTGTGCATTATATGACCACACCATGTAACAAATCTGCCTTTTAGTTAGCGATTAGCTTCCCTACTTGCAACCGTGTTTTTGATTCTTTCTGACAGAAGTTTTATGTAGTTTTTATTCTCCATGTACATCTAAAACATTCTTGTTCCTGTGTGTGAATGTGTGCTGCGGGCAGGGGAGTGAGGCAGCAGTTGAATTTTCATGTGGTTCTCTGCTGTTGCTGTAAGATTGCAGTAGAGACTGTGAAACCAAAGTACAAGTCTCACAGGTACCCTTATTATGACTGGGAGGAAATTCTTGGGAAATGGACAAACTTTTTTTTCCCCACAACACTCACCAAGAATGCTTGTAAATAAATATCAAATCAGTTCTGAACAAAGCCGAGGGATCGTTTGCTTTCATCTTTTCATATCACAGTTTCTACAAGACAAGAAATATGGCTTGTAGGGACACAACTTGATACTCAGGTAATATCAAATTTAGACATTTATGAAGCTGGGAGCAAGATGTTGGTGCTTTCAGATGACAGTAAAATTCTTTGAACACTACTTTGGTATTTGGCTGCAGCAAAACAGGACTATTTCTGGAATTTAAAAATAATTCTGTCAGAATGTCCCGCCGTAACTATATTCTGATTGATATGAACAGGCCTGTTGAAATGTTTTAATAAGGCTTTTTGAGAACAGATCTCAGTCGCTTTAGCCTGGATCCACTTGTCTTTTTTGCTCATCCTCATTGGAATTGCTTCTGTTGCCAGTTCCTCACATTGCTTTTGTTTACATAGATCACATGATCTCCAACAGAACCTTTTCGAGTGTCGAAGAGGATGCTTTTTTCCTTTTTCACCATTGTATCCAACCTTTTATTTGCACCTAATTCACAAAAAAGAAGCAGTCCATAAATTCATGAATTTTTCACATTTTATGTAGTAGTAGTAGTAGTAGTAGTAGTAGTAGTAGTAGTAGTAGTAGTATGGATTTATACCCCACCTTTCTCTCCTGAAAGGAGATGCAAGGTTGTTTACAATCTGCTTTCCCTTCCTCTCCCCACAATAGACACCTTGTGAGGTAGGTGGGGCTGGGAGAGTTCCAAAGAACTGTGACTGTCCCAGGGTCACCCAGCAGGAATGTAGGAGTTCAGAAACACCTCTGGTTCACCAGATAAGCCTCTGCCACTCAGGTGAAGGAGTGGGGAATCAAACCCTGTTCTCCAGATTAGAATCCACCTGCTCTTAACCACTACACCACGCTGGCTCTTTGGAATGTTATGCCCAGAGAAGATAGTCTTGCAGATTTCTCTTCAGTTTTGGTAGGGTGGAGATGTTTCTTTTCCAAAGGTTTTTGCGTTTCCAACATTTCATAATGTGGAGGTGGTTGTGGAGGAAAGCGACATCAAGTCACAGCTGATTTATGGTGATCCTTTATGAGGTTTTCAAGAAGCTCAGAGGTGGTTTGTCATTGCCTGCTTCTGCATAACCTACCCTTGTAGTCCATCGTCCAAGCTTAAACCAGGGCTAACCCTGCTTAGCTTCGGAGATCTGAAGAGATCCAGGTCAAGGCTCATACTGTGAACCTTCTCTCTCTCTCTCTTTCTCTCTCTCTCTCTCTCTCTCTCTGTACCTACCTACCTACCTACCTACCTACCTACCTACCTACCTACCTACCTACCTACCTACCTACCTATCGAAACCCACTCACTGACTCACTTGCCAAGGGAACTCAGAAACCGCCGAACCTACGCACTTGAAATTTGGCACGCCGGTTCCTCGTGCCCAAGGCGATGAATAAGAAAGAATTTCCAAAAATATTGAATTCAACTCAAGATATTAGCTGTTTACTGTTTTTCCTATTCATCTCTGCCCATCTGCTCGAACAGTCCGTGGGTGACAGTTGGCACTTCAGCCTTCCCAGAATACCAGACAATGGCCACAACAGCCAGCAGAGGGAACTGTTCCATTAGATCCTGGACCATTTAGCTTCTCTCAACACAGTCCCTTGGGTATAGAGGATCTAAGTGAGGGTGAATACTTACAGGAGGAAACTCAATTTTCAGATACAGATGATCCACTCACAGAGGACATAGAACAGACTCCCAGATTTTTTAAAGGGGAGGATTTATCTCTACTAATTACAAAAACTATAAATGCGTTAGATTTGCAGCATCCAGTAGACGCTGAGGATCCAACTGGACAACTGCCAAGAAAGCCTATAAAGGACTGTCCTAGGGGTAATCAGAATTATTTCCTTCCAGGGTTCTCCCTCCTGCCTCCCGGGTAAGAGAATGGAACAACCCACTGAGAATACCCACTAATGGAAAAGCTTCCCAGTTCCTTGGATGAGTCACTCACTCTAACAGTGGCCCTTTCCCCACTTTCCTTAAGCCCCGCGCTACTCTCCTCAAGTAGCGCGGGGCCCAGCTGCCTTCCCCACTTCAGGGGCGGCGAGAACGCAGCCGCCCTGACGCTGCCTCTCTCCCGCCCCCTCGACGCGCGGAATTCCTGGCGCCTTTTGTCGTGGGGAAGCCAGGGCGCGCGCCAGTAATTGCGCACGCCGGGAATTGCCCTCAGCAACCCTCGGGCAAAGGTGAGTGGGGAAAAGGCCAGAGATTGGTATTCCGCGTTTACATATACAGCTTCATGTCACAGGACTTTTCAGTGACAGCCACGTTGCTGCTCTAACTCCACTATCCAAATCGACAAGCTGTGGTACTGCCCACCAAACAACAGGCACGCTTGATCCACTGGTGCGATGCCTTACATACACACAGCAACTTACAGATTTCATTACACACAGACAGCGCCAGAAAGCTGCTGCAAACCATGCAAAACCCAACCTGCCACACCACAGGCACGCTGTCAGGAAACATGCTGCATGTCACCCCTCAGTTCACAAACACACTGCAAAGAAGTATGCTGCCTGTCACCCTGACATTCATATAGACACCGCTCTCACCAACACATAGCAAATCACGGTTGCCCTGCTATCCAACACGATGCTCCTCCACGCACAGCAACCTGTTCCTTCTGCAACCGCTACAGGGTAACTCAACAAATTCATACAGACACTGTGATCACCAATATGTTGCGAATCACAGGGGCCCTGTCTAACACCGCGCTCCTCAGCACACAGGAACCTGTTCCTTCTGCTGAAACCGCTAAAGGGAGAACATGCCTTACATACACACATCAACTTACCCATTGCATTACACACAGACAGCGCCAGGAAGCTGCTGCAACATATGCAAAACCCACCCCGTCACTCCACAGGTAGGCTGTGAGGAAATATTCTGCATGTCACCCCTCAGTTCACAACCACCCTGTACAGAAGTATGCTGACTGTCACCCTGAAGTTCACAGAGACGCCGCGCTCACCAACACGTACCAAACCATGGGTGCCCTACTATCCAACACCACGCTCCTCAACGCATAGCAACCCGTTCCTTCTGCTGCACTCGCTACAGGGTGACTCAACAACTTCATACAGATGCTGTGATCACAGGATAGGAAGCCTCATGGCAGGACCCCAGCACCATGATTGCACCATGGCTCACACATGAGGTTTCGAGGCCCGAAATAGGACACTCCAAGATATTACTGGCCACAACCATCTTACTGGTGGAGTTCTTTGCATTTCTTACAGGTGGAGTATTTGCATTTCTGCGTTCCGCTTTTCCCACTCCCCGTAGCAAAGCGCGGGTATCCTACTAGTGTGTGTGTGTGTGTGTGTATAGTATGATTCTTGCCTTTTGGTGTATTTGGATTTATGGTGGTTGTTTATGATTGACTAGTTTTATTATAGATTATATCAACCTTTTTGTGGATGCTTTGGCTGACAAATGGGACAGAAATATGAATAATTAATAAATACACTTATTTATTGAAAATTAAGGCCATATACTTCCCTATAGCCCCTGCACCACACTGAAAATCTTTAAGCCACATTTTGCATTTCAGAATGAAAATGTGTGATGTGCTGGGCTGGGCTGGGCTGGACTAGGAAGTGGCGAGCTTCAATATCATGTTGTGACTAGGCAAATCACGTAGCCAAAGCCACACCCCAGTCACTAAGTAGTGAATTCACCACATCACCAAAGTCACCCTTTCGTACTTGATCATTTTGCTACCCATCAGAAGAAAAAAAAAATCTGAAGTATAAGACCATGTTTTTTACCATGTGACGAACCTGAAACTTTATACTATCAAAGCTAAATTCCAGTTTCATCTACCTGGGAGGAGAGCAGTTCTGCCAAGCACCCACTTATGCAAATTCCAAGTTCCATCCATCTATCTGTCTATAAAAAGGTTACGGTAGAGTCTGTTATCCGGATGCTGTAAATTGTCTTGAAGACATCAGTGTTGGAAAGGCAAGATAGAAATCTTTGAAATAAATAAAAGTACATGCTGCAGGACTTAATTGTCCTGTCCCCAGGTCAACTAAGCTGCTCTAACTGCCTGATAAGTTGGTGGCAAAACTCAGAAGACCCTTAGGGGTTACTTTCTAATACAGAGCTAATACACAGCTAGGGGTTACTTTCTAATACAGAGTTAATACACAGCTAAAAATTGCAGTCTGAAAAAGAAAACAGAGAAGCACAGAACATACACAAAATTGCTTATATATTCCTTCAAGTTTCCTTTCTGTCCTAGTTTAGTTCTGTACATTAAAGGATACAGAAATTGTTGGTTTTAAGTATTAGTAATGGGAAACAAAGAGGTCTTTTTGATTGAAGACCTAAGAAAATAACATTATACAGCTTTTCAGTAATAATGCTTTGTCTATGGATTGCTCACTGCTTATAAAGTCTTCAGGTCTAGATCCTTGGTGATCTTTTGGACTAGAGGTAGGTCGAGATTGCCTCTTTCCAGTGACCCTCCAGAGGATTACTCACTGATTGGTTTGTGTTTTGTTTTGCTTGTGATTTCTATATATAACTTTTATATTTCAATTATATTTTGCAAGGACTCATCATAACAACCCTCACCAGAGCCAACAGAAAGTAAGATGTTCCATGAATGAATTCTTCTGTGGTCTTATTTATATTTAAAATGTTGCTGAGGAAATTATTTAATTGCAGTTGCAAGCCATCAGAAGGGCTGCTTGTGAATGGAAATGATAGTTTAATAAATAGCATTTCCAAACTTATATTAGTCACATAGGCAGATTTCCGACTCATATAGTATTCTATCCCCTGTTTTAATATATATATATTATACTATCCTTCCCAATTTAAAATGCTGATCTGCTTGCAAAAATCCAAAGGCATAATTTATTCTTTATTTTACCAAAAATATGCAGATTTGTTAACCCAAATTGCAACAGTCAATTTAAATACAGTGCATGCAAATTAATCCATCATTTAAAACAATTTTATATGTTAGCCAATTTTATGACATTTCTGTCATTTTGAATGATAGTTACTTCTTTAACTTGACAGGGTAAAAGTTGGTATGTCAAAATCTTTCTACTCCTTCTCTTTCGAGTGCAACATTTTCTTTTATTTCTCTGCCTTAGAAAATGTATTATTAACTGGGTCCTTGGCCAACTGTAGGTTGTAATATGAGAGCTTGCAAAATATAATTATAGTAGAACAGCCATACATAGAAATATTTCTTCTATCCTCTAAAATGTTGCTTAGTGATTTACAGACAGTAGCTTATATTTTTCCCCCTCCAGTGTAATACTACATACATGGCCTTAAAATAGTTAAGTAGCAACAGGCAAATAACAAGTAGTAGTAACTAGTAGTAACAAGCAGTTTGCAGGAACAGGTTCAGCCGGCAAATATACTGTGTCTAGCAATCTTGATCTCTTGTAGCTGATCCTTGAATCTGTATGCCTTGTCACCATCCACCTCCAGCAGCTAGAAAATAATTTTATGGCTACAGAGGACCTTTGGCATTTCAGTTTCACTGCCTTCTGCCCTGCAAGGAGCTTTTGCATCTGCTCAGTAGGTGAATTCAATTTTCCCCAGAATCATACGTGGCTGGGTCTGATAATTAAATGACGAGGGGATACTATGACTCCCATAAGAATGGATTGAAAATAAATTGAACGATAAAATGGGCTTAAGCACCAAACAGTAAGACTTAACACACACATGTTTTATTTATAATTACAGGCTAACAGATTAATATGTTCACTCATATTTGTGTTTCCAACGTTTTTGAGCCTGCAAGTTTTGGAATCCTGACACAGTTTGGTGAGCGTAACCACAGAATGACTGCCATGGGAGACAGAGTCAATCACAAAATGTGAGGGAATGCGGTTATGCATAACTTTGATAATAACTCTTCAACAATCTTCACTTTGCATCATCTGAGGATTTTTAAATTCTGGTCTTGATCGTATTTGTCCTAATTGTCTGTTCTTGAGTGGCTAAAACCAGTGATTCAGTTTCTGCGTCAGAGTTCCAGTTGTTAACCGCAGCCAGGACTTTTCATTGACCACCTTGTCCTTGATCTTCTCCAGAAATTGGTCATGCAACGTTCTGTTGTGTCAGCTTTCAGTCCTCGTTTTAATCACCTTTTTTCTGTACTCCTGTTTGGTTCGCTGGGCTGTCAGTAAATTCCTGTTTTTCACTTCAATTAATGATAACAATAATAATAATTATTTATATTTCTACACTGCCCCTCCCTTTCCGGTCCTGAGCGGTGAATAGCATTAGATAAGAATGGTTCTGTTTGTTTTTGAACAGGCCGTAAGATCTACAGCTTATTTAGAGAGTCCTTTTCAAGGAACGTGAATTGGAATAACTGCATAATTGTATTAAAATTTTATTTACGTGAATACCATGCTAAAATTACCATAGTTCTAATGCAGCAGTTTTCAGACTTTGTTCCAGGGAACCCTGGAGTCCTTAACAGTGATCTTCAGTTAGTAAATCAGTAGTAATGGATAGGCTTCTCAGAAAGTCAGCTTTCCTCCTTGCAGTGAGTACTTGCTCACATTCTCAGTTCACATGGGTAAATAGCGAGGCTCTCAAGGCCTGATCAATACCCCATGGAGGGTGAATGTGCTTCCTAGGATATGCTTCATATCCTCTTGCAGGACTGTAAAGGTTCCAGGGTAGATTAACTGACAATGAAGGCAGTCAGTCTGAAAAGCACTGATTTAGTGGATTGTGCAGTGCTCTCTCTGCCATCCAAGTTGCATATGTTGCTGAGATGTTAGCTTCTGCTTTTCTAGGAGTGTAAATTATTCATTTGGTTACATCAGATGACTCTAATGACAATGCTTAACTGGCCAGCGTATGCCAAAATGCCGTGGCTCCCAATTAATCGTGATTGGAGCCTTGCAAATGAACCCATTGTGAAGGCTATAAGGGCTCAGAAGATGGGCTAGTGCAATGCTGATGAGGCACAGAAAAAAGACCGGCTGAGGCTCCAAATCTGGGCTGCCATGTGCTGCAGCCACCACTCCAAGCTTAATGTCTAGATGACTTTATTATACAGATAAAGAATCTGACCACTTCCTTGCAGCCTGAATCGAAAAGCTGTGTTTCTCCAGTTCAGCAGCTGTGCTGTTGGCCAGGAGCCCTTGTGTTTATATCTCCATCAGCAATCTCTGGTCTTGGCTGGGTTCTTTGTCCACAGAGAAGCAGAGTGAGCAATAACATCAATGTACTGAGGCTCTGTTGTAATGGTGCAGATTCTCTTCAGCTCCTTTAGTCAGATATTAAAGGGTTGGTTTCTTTGCTACTCTAATACAAACATACGAAGAGAAGAAGAGTTTAGATTCACACCCTGCTTTTCTCAACTGTGAGGAGTCTCAAAGCAGCTTACAAACTCCTTCCCTTCCTCATAACAGACACCTTGTGAGGTAGGTGTGGCAGAGAAGTCAGGGAGAACTGTAACTAGCCCAAGTTCACCCCCACAGGCTTCATGTGCAGGAGTGGGGAAACATACCTGATTCACCAGATAAGATTCTGCTGCACATGTGGAGAAATAGGAATCAAACCCAGTTCTCCAGATTATAGTCCACCATTCTTCAACTATGTCATGCTGGCTCTCTGAGCTGTGTCACAGAGCTGTGTTGAAGTGGTACAAAAAGATATTTTGCACAATCTATAAAGGAGAATTGTCTCTGTTTTCACAGCAGCCAGTGCAGAGTTGTTGAAAGGTGGGTAGAAGGGCTGTTGACAGCACAGTCTATTATACCAGCCATGCAATTTGCTAGGAATGCTGCTGAATCCCCAAAATAATCACAACAGAGTATAAGCTCAAAGTGCCTAGAAGCAGTGAGTCATTTCTTGAGCAGGTGTATCCTTGCTGAAGACAAGAAACAATTAGGTTCCATTTCTGGATTTGTTTTGAGTAGCTGGCATGAACGTTAAGCATTTATACTAGGACTAGATACAAGAACAATCTGCATTTTGTTCAAGTCTCAAATCAAGTCTCCCCCTACAGTCGGTTTCCCATTCTATTTTTATTTATTTATTTATTTATAATTGGTTTTATATACCGCCCCTCCCCCGAAGGGCTCTGGGCGGTGAACAACACAATAAAACAATAGTTACAATAAAAACCCCATTAAAACAACAATCAATAATATTATATTGGCATCCAATCCAATTCTGCTGTAAACTTCTCCATCGATTACAGTATTGTTCATTAGTCCGAGAAAGGAGTTTATTTTCCGTCATGCTATTTTCTGGAATGTGTGACATCATCAGTCTTTCTGCATAACCTTGGAATTGGAGGTGACTTAAGGTGGTGTGGTAATACTGACGTATCTGTCATTAGCACTGTTTGAAGAGCATGTTGAAGAGCTTTTCTTTCTCATACTGAGGGAAGGAATGACAATTGCTCACCAAAAGTTAGGGTTCCAGTGCTGCGTAGGGAAACAGTGGCTGTCTTTGTGTTGGCGTACAGAGCCATCCTCATGTATACAATGAGAGCCACTTTTGACTGGCAGTTGGCCCCAGACTGATGCATGACTTATGAACATTCTGGGATGGCAGGTGGCTCTGTCATAGAATGCATGTTGCTCAAGGTCGGTTTGGTTGAGAAGTAAAGGCATCACTTGGACAGTGGGTTGGACAAATTGCTCCTCTCTTCAGAATTTTCTCAGCGGACAGTATTCAAATGTGGGAAATAAAAACGGACGACTGACCTTTTGCATGTACTTCCTTCCTTGTATGGCAGAGTCAGCGTAATCCCACACATTTGGAATTTCCTTCCCTCATTCATCATTAGAATCAGGCAGTGTAGGACAAGTAATTTTTTAAAATGTGAAATGGTGACATAGAAACTACAGGACTGTGGAAGCTTTGGGGCCTGAGGGCTTGTTAGCTGTTGGTGACCGGGGCAAGAAGCCTGAATTTCAAACAGTTGTTCATTTCTGCCAAACATAAGTTGTGGAACTCATTATCATTCATTAAACGTTGACGTTGCAGATAATACCTTCAATTCCTCCATGTTTACAGGTCCCTATGCAAATCTGACTTTGCCAAAATTATGTGCTTGCTAGTTTACACATTATGTCCTGCTTGCTCAGTTCTTTATCAAGAATAAGAGAAGTAATTTACATAATATGATGAATATTCATCATTACCTTGTCTTCCGCAATAGTGAATAGGTGGCAAATGCTGGTTTGTTAACTTAGGAAAAGGGTGTACAATGTTAACATTACACTCCTTTTTAAAAGCAAAAAAGACAAAACCAATCATGTTCCTATTTGTAAGCCTTTATTTGCTGCTTTTCATGGTTAAATTGGTCTAATAGCTGTAAATGGTTTGGCATCATCTGCTAAGAAAATGGTGGAATTGTTCTTTTAAATAGTGAGTGCCTCTCCATTCCCTCCAACAATTTAGTGCATTAACTATTTTTAAGTCTCATTAAAATAGTTTTAGATAGGATTGAACCTTAAACTTTGAAAAAAAATTAACTGAAGCTTGGTAGCAAAGAAAAACTACTGTAACTAGTGTGCCAGGTTTTAGAATTTTCCTATAGAAAAATGTGTGAATCTACAAGACAGGAGAATGAAGTCAAAGTCCCAATCAATAGTTTATCAGTATAATTATTTCATTGGACTTGAGTCTGAAACAGTACACATTTAATTTATTTCACTGCAGTATTGTCTTTAACCTTTTGGACTGTATTTCTTCAAAATGTCTTCTCATCTTCTGCTAGAATTATTACTTATAACATCTTTGAATATTGACAATACACCATAGATGCTCGAACAATGTAGCACTTAATCAGTCTGCTGGGTTTTTTTGCGGCTATCAGATAACTTGTAAAACTGCCCTGTACCCACTTTCTTAATTTAAAATGGGGTGGAAGCCCCTTTGGCCTTAGAAATAACAGAAGATTCCTCCTTAATTCTGACTTCAGTGAACTAGAAGCTTTGATACTGCTCTGTTTGGCGACAAAAAATTGTGCAGTTTCCAATCACAGTTTCAACCCTGGTCATCTGGTGATGGGCAGGAGCTCTTGTGAACACCAGTGGCTACTGTTGACAGCAGATGGAGAGGAAGAGACCGAACTGAGAGCAGTGTTGGATTGTACTCAGAGGCTCATTCCGCACATGCAGAATAATGCACTTTCAAACTGCTTTCAGTGCTCTTTGAAGCTGTGCGGAATGGCAAAATCCACTTGCAAACAGTTGTGAAAGTGGTTTGAAAGTGCATTATTCTGCATGTGCGGAATGAGCCTAAAACCCCAATCCTAGGCATATTTCCAGTTAGATATCTATCACATTTTTATTCCATTCTTCTCCCAATAATGGTGACATGCATGAGTCTTTCCTGCTCCATTTTATTGCCACAAAGACTTTGTAGGAATGAGTAGGTGGACAACGCTCATCTGCCCCAGTATCAGCCAGTTATCCATGGATGAATGGGGATTTCAACTTGAGTTTCAGTCTGTTTTGGTCTGATTAGGCACAACATGTTTGCTGCATGGTGGGCGCGAATGTCAGTCCCAGCAAGATTTCTTGCATGGACGTATTTCTTCAAGGCCCGCTTTCACTTTTCATTCTTCCCACAGCAAGTGAGACCACTTTTAGCATGATTTTAATTTTGCATTGCTGCCAGAGTGGGGAAATTTGCCAGTGAGCACAGCTTTGCCCCAAAGATCTTCCCTCTGTCCACAGGCAGCCACATTGGCTTTTCCCCTCCCCCCTCCCCCCTGCCCCCAAGGCTGCCAGCTTCGTCCTGTTTCTCTAAGTGCTAATATTGAGAGATCAGTGTCTCAATATACTAACAAGAGAGGGCTTTTGCAAGGAACAGTGCAAGTTCCCTTCACTTGATTGACAAAGTTCTGTTCTGCAAGGCACATTGGTTTGTTTGTTGGTGGGTGGACCAATAAAGATGGGTGCGCAGCACACTGGAAGAGGGAGAACAACAAAGGACTATTGAAATAAATGCTAGCAAACTCTCGGATATATTTTACCCAAAGGCTAGTGCTGCTTGAGAAACAAGGTGCTTTTTCAGTTTCTTCCCCACCATGCACAGAAACCTTTTCCCAAGCCGGGGTTTGGCAGCTCCAAATCCAAGACCCCTTGCAGCCCCCAATCCCTCCTTCACTCAGACTGCTCTTTCCCAGTTTTCATTCATTCCTCACAAATGGAAAGAGTTATGTGTCAGCCTATCCTCCCAGTTTGGGGTTTTAATTTGCCCTTTCAACTCAAGGCTTTGGATCCATCCCACGCTTCTCCCCCCGCCTTTGCTTCACAGGCACAGATCCGCCTATCCAAATGGAGAGACTGGAATCAGAGCCTTGGTAGACAAACTACACTGTAGGATCTGGCCTGCCTTCTCATGTGTAACCAGAGATACATGAGGAGAACCCATCACAAGCCGACTGCAGAGAAGAGGCTTGAGATTAGTGTCCCACACATGGCCTATGCATAATTGGCCCTGCTTTTACACTTTGACCACTATACTGTGTTGGCTATTAGTAAATTTTATGTATCTGCATAGGTTTTTGTGAAATAATGTATTCTTACACATTCTTACTCATACTTGGTCCTTTCTCCCCTTTATGCTGTGTCTCTTTCAGCGATGTAGGGATAAAAGCTGTTGTGTGACAGTTCTGTGCCTTCAGAATCCTTCAGCCTCGAATGCTAGGAAAACTACCTCCAGGTTTTATCAATGTCCTGTCCCTTTCCTTCTGCTGTCTTTTGACAGTCAACTTAGGAGTGAGGTTAAAGCTTGGGGGCTCTTTCCTCCTACTAGCAGCATGAAGGCCCTGCCTACTCTGGAATGCCTCCAGGGTCCTCTGTTCCCTCATTTATATAGAACTACCTATCAGGCACTTGTCTGCTGCAAAATTGAACCCCACCTGTACTGGCTACTTTACTTCAGTGATGGTGAAAAGTGCCATCAAGTCTGCCTGCCTGCCTGCCTGCCTGCCTGCCTACCTTCATACACTACTTCTCCCCATACAAACTCAGATTGGTTTCCAATATTTCAACCACGTTCAACTAAACAGTTAAAATATAATTCTCACTACAAATGCTGGCTGTCAATTTACTTCTGGGTTAACCTGAATAACTTCTGTTTGGTCCAGAGACTGCCCTGGGAGCTTATTGGGGTCTATGGAATATGGTGTGCCACGTTATGCAAATAAACGGTGCAAATGGAAGGGAAACTATTAACTTTCTTTTCCTGTATTGACCAAGTAACATTGCGTCAAAGTGCCAAATTAACTGATTAACCTGAGCTGCCCTTTTACGTCACAGCTTTAGCAATCCCACTTTAGTTTAAAATTGGCCCATCAGGAATTAAAATACATACAGACACAACTATGAGGCTTAATTAAAATCCATCTTCAGCCACTCACAAACTCTATTAAATTACCACTAAACAGATGGGACAAATCATTATTATCATTACAAGGGAAATGTACTCATGAAAATAAGCATTCTCTCTCATTTCATCAACATTCATGGTATCTTGTGCCAGTAGAAACTCTGAGCTGAGGTTTCTAATAAGTACCATATGAAATTAAGATTTTATAGTGACACAATGCAACAAAACACCCACTAATGCTTTGTGTAACCAAAAATTAGAGAGTTTTGTATTTCCCACAGTCAAATTTGATCAGTCTTTGTGTGCATTACAGCCATCTTTGCATCACCATCTCAGAAGCACAAGACAGGCTTGTTGGAGTCTGCAGAGTATCTATTCAGCCCAATATTGCAAAGGTATGGTAGGAAAGATAATGTCTCTTATGTTTCCTGAGGAGCATAAAACCAAAGCATCCTTGCTCAAAATGCAAGGAGCCAATAACTCAGCTGCTTCACATTGCTGCATTCCAGTTATTTGATTGATATATTTGAATATCATGGCCATGTAGTCGGGACTATGGAAAGAGTTGTGTAGTTGACCAGCTTTGCTTTCCTAGGGTGGAACTCCCTGGGCAATTCTTTTTATCCAGTGATCACACCACCCTCCTGGCTGGGGTAAATCAATTGGCCATAGCCACTCTTTTTTAAGTGTGAGGCCAAGCAGGGGTCTTGATCTGGACAACTAAAACATCATAGCGAAGCTCCTGCAGGCAGATACCCTGTACAGGTGCTTCGCTTCGCTGTGGGCCTCTGCTGGGCGGACGCTTCTGGCAAGAGGTGTTCCCCAGACACCCTGTTCGGCAGGGCGGTTGCCTCTTGCCACTGTCTGTCATTCCCGAGGGGAGGGGGTAGCTCCTTAGCTCCCCTCCCCTGGTCCTTCCAGATCAATACCCATGTGCCAAAACCGCTGATGGCTATGACAAGTTAACGTGCATTAACAGTTTCTGAAAATAGGGAGAGGTGGGTGGGCAAATTGCTAGCCGGCCCAAACACATGGCCGGCACAAAGGATAGGTTGCTCCTTTAAAGGCTCAGTCTAACCCTCCCCTCTCTGACGTGGCCAGCTGCTGCGCTGTTGCTTGCCCTCACTTGGCATGGCCACTTGCCTTCTTCCACCCTTGCTGAGGCCAGAACCAGGTCTTGCCCTGTCCATCCCAAGCAGCAACTACGGCCCGTGGTGATTCACAGCCGTCTTTGTTGTGGGTGATGACCCTTTTGTGCCCTTTTGCAGTCCTCATGGTGATACTTTTTCCATGGAAAAGAGTAATGGGATATGTTTCTACTGCCTTCCTATGTCTAATCTATAGCAGTAATACAGTTTGCAATAAGCCTTTTGTTCCAGTGTACAAAATTTGAAGCAGAGGAAAAGTGTACCATCAAGAGGGATCAAAGGTTATATCTCAGCTGCTGTCCTGTATATTACCGTGACCCGTACTCCACTTACTTGAAAGTTTCCAGGGACCTAGTTGATGCTTTCTCCATCCATAGTTCTAAATAAAAACATAAGAATCATTCTTAAGTGAGACCATGAAGACAAGACCTTTTTTTGTGATTGTGGTGCATCTGTGTGCCTCAGGAGCTTTAAAAGCAGTGTGCGCACAGATTTAGGTAGACTCTGTGTTTTCATGGTATTTTAACCCTATCAGTATAGTACAAACATTGCAAACGTTAGAAATAATGCTCAGAGCTTCCTACATAGTATTCCCTCATATATGGATTTGTCTAACCATTCATTGATTAACCTCAATATGACTTCAGGAAGGTCCTTGGGTCAATCATGTACAGTTTTAAACATGTTTTTATTTACAAGAGGGGACCTGCAAGAAACCTATGGGAGCAGCTTATATCAAAGTCCTCTCCTTTTTTTTAATCTGCAGAACAACTCTGTGACATAGATTAAAAGTGAAATTATGAGACTGGTCCAAAATCATGTAGTGAACTTCCACAGCAAGATGGGGATTCAAATCTGGATCTCCCAGCCCCTGCTCTGAAGCTCTAACTGCTACACCACACTGGCTTTCATAGGTGGGGCTGTTGAACTGTAGCAAACAGCCAGGCCTAGTTGAGTCATGCCAGTCAGATGGTATCAAATCCCCCAGAAGTTGCTTCCATGCTTAGGGGTGTCAACCTCCTGCTGTGACCTGGAGATTCCTCAGGTTTACAGCTGAACTCCAGAGCTCTATCCCCTCTGGAGAAAACTGCTGTTCTGGAGGGTGACGTTATATTACCCTGAGTAGGTGGTCTTCACAAATTGGGGGAATTAGCTTTAGACAGAGAGTGGGAGGGAGTAACTGGGAACAATAACCTATGTATAACAGGATTGTTTGAGAGCCATTGAATAAGCAGGCCATAGTTATAATTGGAATGGGTTTTTATTAAAGAATAATAATTTTAAAAACAAGAAATATATTTTAAGCAATGTACGTACACACACAAAAGCATACAAGAGCTGACCAAGAGAAAAGGGAAGAAGTTGGATAAGGTTTCAGAGATGGGTGAAGGGATGTGCAGGGAAAGCGAGAAGAGGCCCCATGGTAGTGGGGATTGGTTTATAGATCCAAGACAGACAGACAGACAGACAGACAGACAGACACACACACACACACACACACACACACGTTCTGAGGCAGTATGATGTAACCTGGCAGGAAAGCCAGAGAACAAAGAATTGAGAACCTTTTTCTGAGGTTCTGACTAAAACGGTAGGAGAGGATTAATGGGTCATCAGGATCCAAGAGAATCCCTGGTTTATTCCTTTGGATACTGATTGAATGGTGGGTAAGATATGGGTAAGTGAATGTCTGCTTGGGCTGCTGGTTAAATCCCCTTGGGGTGCCACAGTGGGGATTAGCTGGCTGCATTTTAAGGGCCAGGGAAAATGTTCAGCTGCCAATTTCCTTTCCTGCCCAGGCTTGAAAAAGAAATGGCTCTCAAAACTGAGGGGCATCTCCTTTGTGGAGAGCAGTGCCTTGCTTTTATGCTAGTCTTTGGCCCCCATGCCTCCATGGCACCCTTTAATAGGAGGAGGGGGTCTGACTGCTTACATTTATACCCTGCTGAAGCCTTTCGCTTCACCAAACCTTGCCCTTTTCAGTCTTCACCACAAATTCTCCAGGAGTGCCTCAACTTGGAACTGGCAACCCTACACCAAGCGCCAATGAGTCCTCCTTCCAAGGCTAAAATAGGCCTAGAAAAGGCCCTACTCCCTCCACCTGCCTTTTACTCACAGAAACTAAATCAGTTGCCTAGCAACAGACACTGAGATAACCCATTGCTTAAAGCTACAGTCACTCCTTTTAACATTTTTGGATTTTTTCAAACCCCTCCAACCCTAAGATGTTGTATTTTATTTCAGATTTTTCTGGAGATCTGGGGCTCTTTTCAGATTTCCAGAAAGACCTATCTTGCCCATCCACAGCTCCTGTCATTAGATTTAAGAATCCAATGATTTGGTAGACTTTGCTATTAGAATATAAGATTAGAATACATGTAATCAACTTTTTTGCCTCAAACCCCAAAACAGTTCATAATAATAAAGATGACCTAAGTGAATGGGCTGAGTAATAAAGGAAGACACATTCCTTTCCTCCATACTAAACTATTAACACATTAACAGTCCAATCCTGGGCACTCTTCTAAGCCAATTGATTTAGAAAGGTATAACTCTGTTCCAGATTGCACTTGGAAATGTTCTATTTGTGTAAAACACACTGCACTAAAACATATGCATTTTATATGTTATTAGGTACTATTCCATGGCTTGTAATTTAGGGTAATCATTATCAGTCATTGAGTGCTGTGGATTCCCAACTACATTTTCCCATTTCAAGATGCAGTGAAAGATTCTAGGTCCATATGGACTCTACTTTAAACCTGTTGTACTTTCATTGGATACCCACTCACTTAATGTAAAGTGATGAAGAGCTGTTCATTATTGGATTTTATCTCTCGAACCATGATTTTACATCCTGTCTCTGCAACTGCACGTTGCATCCTCTCTGTAATGGCTTTTTAGATGTATGAAGAATCTGAACCTTTTAATTCATTCTTCATAGGGAGGCGATACTCCTGATTTAGACTGCTTTCAAATGCAATGCTTTAAAAATATCCCCAGTGTATGCGTGCTCAAATGTTACATTATCTTCACGCTTTACCCCACCCCACATTTTTCTACTGTGCAGGAAGTGGCTGTCTTTATCTGTGGCAAATGTGGTAATTAGCAAACAATTTTTGCAACCACCTCCGAGATTAGGGCAAGAATCCTAGATTGGCTGGAGTCCCTTGTATGGATATTAAACCACTTACATGTTTAACTTAACTGTCTCTTTTAACAGTCCCTAACTAGCCTTTAATATTTGCCAGTGGGGTACCCGTAATAATTTGAAGAATAGATTAGGGTGCAGTACGAAATTCCTTGCTACATGGACATCCTAAATATATTGGCGTAAATTTTTTAAAACTTGGGAGTCTTCCTAAATCCTGCTAATTTTCATGTGGCCAAATGTATAGCTCACCCAAAAGAATACAGGGATATTGAATTAATAGCATGGACTATTAATAGATCCTCTGAAGATGCCAGCCGCAGATGCAGGCGGAACCTCAGGAGAAAATGCTACTAGAACAGGGCCATACAGCCCAGAAACCACACAACACCCCAATAGCATAGACGGTTTCCTTCTCGCCCCTTTGTGCTTTCTAATGTTTGAGTATCATCATCACCAAGAACCCGGTTTGCGTGGAAGAGGAAAGCGGCTGCATTTTGCTTCTGTTCCAGCCATTAACTGTAGTCAAGGTGCCTTTCAGCGGGAAGGGATGACAGATAGGTAACATTCTCACTATCAGATGCATCAGGGGACGGCAGGAGACAAAGTGCACTGGGATACAGGTGCACCTTTTCCAGAGCACTAGCAAGATGAATGCACCTATTGTCACCGCTCCCCTGCCTCCCCTCAGCCATTAATATGACAGTGTTGTAATTGATGGCATGACATGGGACCTGTTCTGAAATTTCTTTCCTTTCTTTTGAAGCTACCCCATGTAGCTTTTGGATGGAGTATGGTTATCTCATGTGTCAACAGATCTGTCTTCCAATTTCAATCCATGCCATCCTGGTAATGACAGAAAATCGCACGCACTTGTAACACAAAGGAGATATTTTCTAGGCCTGATGATGTCTGTGTTAGCAGCAGTGCCCTGCAGTGGTCTGTTAGGTACTAATGGCTAAGGTCAGGAAGATATTTATCAGGGCAGGAAGAAACGTCAGTGTAATTTAACTCATCAATCTGCGGTAGAAAGATATTTTGCATGTTAATGTTCTTTGTTTTACTTAAATGTTTCTCTGGATGCACTTTCCAAATTGAAAGAGTTTAGCATCTTTAGATGATGCTGTGTATCATGGATCACTAGCACGTATTAAACAAACGGAATGCTTGAGAGTCCTGTACCTTCTATAAATAAATATGATTATAGAAAATTACTATTTTCATTCTAATTGTTGCCAGAAAAAAACCACTGAGCACCTTGGAAATTATTAGATAGTGTTTATTAACAGAACTGTAGTTTTAAGCATGGGTTTATAATTTCTATATCACAAGATCTGTATGTGTTAATTGGGTATTTAATATAGCTTCTTGGTGCTGCAATGATCCCAAACTATATTCAAACTTTGAGTTGCGTGAAACATCTGACACCATCATGTTAAGAACCCAAGCATCAAAAAAATAAAAAAGAGTAGTTGTAATTTGGCTTGCTTTATGTTACTTGCTTAGTTCTAGAAAAAAACACGACATGAATTCCGAGAAGCTGAAACCTTGTTCCAACCAGAAGCTTATTAGCACTTTTACATTTCTTGGTTGGAAAAGAGATTTGTAGAATGATGGTCCTACATAAAATTGTTCCAATAAGAAACCACTATTTGCAACTTTGATGCTGTGGAAAAAGGTAGGATTGAACAGAATATTGGACTTTATTAGGTTGATGCTACCATATTTTCTTCGGAAATGCCACACAAAGAGGACTTCCTTTTTTTGTACTAGTTTCCACTTTTCTGTTTTTGACATTTTTATGCCACTTGTCTGAAATTGTTTGTTAGGATAAATAGGCCTAGTCTTGCTGAGATTAGTGAAACCCTATGCATGAATGATAAGTACCATCATGTTGCGTTCCTGACTTGTGGCGACCCTATGGATTAATGATTTCCAAAATATCCTGTTGTAAATAGACTTCCTTCCTGAAAGGGTTCAGGAAGCTGACTAAAGTTGGCTTCACCCCTGGGAATGCCCCCATTGGCATGGACATTGGATGAATTCTGGTGCCATGACTGCATTTGTGCCTGTCCAGGCTCGGCTGCAGTGACTGACTGTCATATAACCGTGCAGCTTCCCAGCACTAGCTAAGTGCCCCACTACTGTCGTAGATATAAATTGAGTGGCATTTATTCTGACCCCACTGTATCCAGAACCTCCCACCCCACTCGAGATTGCACTGTTAATCTCCTTCTGATTTCTTGGTGGCAGCCTCCTTTTTGATTAATAATGGAGCCAAAGAGTAGAAAATCTTGACCAATTTCAGTTTCCCCATGGTCATCTTTAAAGTTGAGTGATTCCCCTGCAGTCATTACTTTTGTCTTCTTGATATTCAGCTGGCATTTTCTGCTTTAATTTTCACCAGTAGTCGTTTCAAATCTTTGCTATTTTCTACCAGTAATGTGGTATCATTGACATATCTCAAATTGTTAATGACTGCCCTGCCCCCGCCTTCACTCTACCTTCATCTAAATCTAATCCAGCTTTCCTTATGATATAGTGCTTGTTAGTCAGTTGGAATTGTTTGTTTGGGCAAACTGTTAGTGTCAAAGTAATATCATTTTATTGATGTAATAATTTATTTCATTACAGTAGTGGCTGAAAGTAATATATAGCCATAGACAGCATTACAGGGAGATTTTGTTCTGAAACACATATTTCAGTCAAAATAACAATAGGTTAATAATAGATGTAAAGTTCATACACTTTAAAAAAAGCATACATAAGTTGTTTAGAACCCCAAGAAATAAGGGGGAGAAATGGATAAACTTTGTTTTCAGTTGTCTACACCTTTGTACTCTAATGTATTACTCAATCTTAATGAGGTCAATTGCCCTGTGGTGTTTCATGCCTTCTCCTTGTCATTTTTTTGTAAATTGCCCTGTAGACTTGAGGGTGTTGAGGTCATTTTTACCCTCAGTGGCACTGAAAGAGAAAATGATATTGGCACATAGACTGAAATTGACAAAATTATGTTTTCTTATTTTCTCCCTGGTGTTTTTGCTACTGTTCTATTGCTGTGCTGCCAAAGGGAAAATATTAATGAAGTATAGATTATTTTTCTTTTCAGTTTATGTCATGTTCAGTGGAGATCCCCAAGGTTTTCCCCACAGTGTATATAATTCCCCCTTTTTGAAGGGTCTGCCCCCCCCTTCTGTCCAGAGTTATCTTGAATTTAAGTTGCTGTTCCGTTCGGATGACCTGGAAGAGATAACGTTACCAGAATGATATCAGCGTATGTGTAACTAGAATATGTGATACATTGCTTACTGCTTTTATCAGTGTATTAGCTTTTTCTGTCATAGCTGGTTAGAAATAGACTTATGGAAGTAATTGTTATCTCTGATGTTCAGTGATGTATCTGACAAGAAAATTATCAGTCTTCAGTCCCCATTCATTCTTTTCATCTATCTCATTGCCTCTTTCTGTAGTCTTTCTTCCAAATATCATCTCTGGAATATTTAATCTATGCTACTACTGGCTTTCTTATAAAAATTCTCAGACCTGCACTGGGCACTTCAATCTCTGACTGCAATGGAGATGTTTATGTTGTTGAGCTATCTGTCTCTTTGTCACATTTTGATACCAGGCTTTTCCTACGTTCAGGGCAGCAAACACTGTTGTCACCATCCTCATTTTATTTTGTCATCTGTCCTGTGAAGTAAATTTGAGGGAGTGTGACTTGCCAACGGTCCACTCAGTGAACTTCATACCGTAGCTGTCTAGAGATTTGAACCAGATTCACTCAGTTTCCTAGGCTGACACACTAACAGTGCCGTATCAATTCTACAGCTAAACGTTAGCTGGTTGGCTGACTGTATGGGGGGCGTTGGGATTCTTATCAGGGGTACTGTTCAGCAGTTTTAACAAACTACACAAAGAGCAAGACTTTCTGAAGACTGCAGAATTATCTATTTATTAAAATATTTATATCCCACCTTTCTATAATTAATATCCAAGGCAGCTGACAAAAGGATTACAGTAAAATTACCGTAAGCATATATATCGAGGCAAGAATTTGAAATATCTTATTGACACCAAAACAAAATATTAAGAATAAAAGCAACATTTTACAAAACAAAATATTAAAAATAAAACAACATTTTAACAATAAAACCATTATTAGAAGTGTCTCCAATAAGATGCCCATGGATGCCATGGTGTCTGCAGTCGCCTTTCTTGATGCCATCATACCCAGTGGTGGGATCCAAAAATTTTAGTAACAGGTTCCCATGGTGGTGGGATTCAAACTGCGGTGTAGCGCCAATGGGGCTGGGCGGGGCAAGACGGGGGCGGGGCTGTGGCAAGGACGCAGCCGCTGCACCGGTCCTTGGGCGGGAAACAAATGCATGCAGGTGCAGGCTGCCACACACGCTGGTGCTCCTCCTGCTAGACTGCTTCAAGTTCTGCGTGCTACTGCTGAGAGGAGAGGCGTAACTAAGGCAAAAATCACGTGGCAAAATCACCAATTAGTAACCCCCTCTCGGCACACACAAATAATTAGTAACCTACTCTCGAGAACCTGCTGGATCCCACCTCTAACAGGGCCTTGAACCTCCAGCTGCTGCGGCTGCAGGTACCTATTTCCAGTGTCAGCATGACTGTGATTTTTTAATGTATGTGAGTGTAACCTCTGCTTGTGGGTTCTGTGGGGCAGAACTTGAAAGGAGTTTGCAACAACTAATTTTAAAACAACATGGTTTACTTTTCCTTAACATGTGACACTTGTTAAACATTAACAGTTAATACAACACTTCAAGGTTCTGTTGAAGTTTCAATTTCCAAGTCCTTATATTTACAGTCTATTGATAATGCCAAGTCCAATTCTTCCTGCTGGTGGTTGGCTTATGAGGACTTCAGAGGCTTGGTGAACTGGCTTCAAGGTGATGAAGGTCCCCAAAAGAACTCCCATAAACTACATACACAGAAAGCCCTGAAACAATAAATTCTAACATTTACAATACAGCAAAAATAAACAACTCCCTTCCCACTAGTTCCCAATAACTTTGCAGTTACCTTAAACAAGGTGTTAAGAGCTTATAAAGAATTAAATCAAGGTCCCAGCCTGCTTCCTCCAACTTCACCAGTTTTTGCAGCCTACTGCTGCTTTGAGTCTCCACCCCTTTCTGGGTCAACCCATTCTGAACATAGGGGTTACATGAGCAAATCACAGTCAAGGTGGCATTTGCCATGGACACTAATGCTGGAGGAATGAGTCTTAAGAAGAAGTTGCAGCAAACTCTGTCTCTGCCTTGAAAGTTGATTCTGAGCTGTGCCAGTGGCGCAGGCAACTCCAGTTTAGAATATTGTACTGATAGCCTATGTTCCAGTTTCCAAGTGTTGTGTCATCAAAAAGCTTGCATGTTCCTAACATAAAACGAATTAGTCTAGTAGACAGTATTACATTTCTTTCTATGCTAGAAATAAGCAGAGACCTGCAACATGTTGTGAAAGTTTCCTTTGTATTTTGTTATTGTCTACTGTGCCTGCTGTTTGCAGTGAGTAAAATGATTCTGACTAGTTTGATGTGTGCCCAGAACCCAGCAAGCTCTACTGGTGAGGAGATTATCATCATCCAAATATAATAAAAAGCTTCTAGCAAAGTGCCTGTAATATGAGCTTATTTTCTGGTGCTGGCCAGAATTTCTATTTATTTTACTAGTGCCCGCTAGCACCATTGTGTTATAAGGGGCTCCATGTTTTCATTAGAAATTCATTTTCAGGAGTTTTTAACTCTGCTGGAAACTTTGCTGGGAGATAAAATGTTGTGTAAAGGACTGCTGCTGAGATTGGTTTTTATTTTCCCCAATTGGAGATGTAATTTATGGTGAATCAATCATTAGTACCTCATTGGGACTTTTCTCATGTTAACCACTAATAAGTCATTACCTTCTTGAAATGATATTAGTATTTCTGAAGTACAAGCATGTGGAGAGAGGTGAAAGTGTTGCTTCTTGGATGCTTTCACACTGGTGCCAGTGACAGGCAAAAACAGTCAACTATGGCGCTTTCCGGACAGATCTCCAATAACGTTTCTAAAATGTTTGCAGTTCTCCCTTTTACCATGATTTATGTCCACACTCACCTCCTCGAAATGATTCCTGGCCTCCATTTGGTGATTTCCCCCCTTTTCTTCTTTAGTTCGTTGTCCAATCAAAACGATTCCTGGCTTCTATGTTTCACAGCTTTGACTTGTGATTCTCTGTGCTTTCTGTACTCCATCTTTTGAAGATTAGCCTCCACAATGAAAAACAGAGAAAGGCTCCAAAAACAGGGTAGGAGGAACAAAGAATAAATACAGAAAATGGCACTGAGGAAGAAGTCCGAGCATTGTAGAATGGCGGGAAGCATTTTAAAGAAACCGCACAGGCAAATTAAGCTATTTTTAAAATGTTTCAACTGAAGAATAGTTTTAAAAGGGCATTCATTTAAAACATTTTGAGACTGCAAATAAAATGTTTCCATTGTTTTATTAAAGTTGCATATGTGTTGATATCTTGTTTTGATTGTGCCAACCTTTGCTGTGTTTCTTTTAGGGCCCCAGGAACTGTTATGTTGCTTTTATTGTGAAATGAATGTTTTATGTTTTAGGCCTAAATTGGAGAATGTTTTATGATTTAGTGGTTTTTAACCAATGATTTTATATGTTGTAAGCTGCCCTGAGCTTGCAAGGGGAAGGGCAGCCTAGAAATGTAATAATGTAAATTAAAATATAAATAAAACAATAAATAAAATGTTATAAACCTCTCTGAGCCTGTCATGACAGGGGAGAGTGATCTAGAAATTAAATAGCTAACTAAATAAAAGCAATTTAAATGGCAATCAGCTGTCAAAACACTCAGCCAAAATTAAATCTAGCAAAAAATAAAATAATTCCTAGTGTCCTTATTATGGATCCCAGTTGTATGTTCCCCACTGCTAGTTGAAGGGAAGCTTAACCAGATGAGGAGATGGATGTGTTTACATATCTCTCCTGCTGTTGTAAAATGGAAAGGAGGAGAAGACAAGAGGAGGAGAGCCATTCCTTAATTTGAAAGGCTTGCTAGGGAGGTACAGTAGAGAGCAAGGCAGAGCTGAGTGGCTTGAAGGGGATGAGGGATGGCAGAACCAGACCGTGAGGGAACTGGCAGAAGCTGAGAAGCCAGGGGATAAAAGGTGAATTTCATCTTGAGATGCTGGAGGAGGTGGAGGGAATGCGAGTGCAATGGCAGAGAGTTGTGAAGAAGAACTGAGAGATGAGGTAGCTGAAGTCTGATACTCAGACCTCCTTGTCAATCCAACTAGGCTTTCCATTCTATTTAATTTAGCCCTGCCTCCCTGAAGTATGGAGGTTCCCCCCTTCTAAATTGGTACTTTTACTTTAAGCAAAAAGTGTAAAAAATATCACAGATTCCAGGTGTTCCACAAAAAGACAGAATTTAGCCCAGGGTTTCCTTTGCCAATTCTGTAATATGAATTGTCAGTCTGTGCTGGGCCTACAGTTTCTCTCTCATAAGGACGAGGTAAGCTGTGCAAGAGCGTTGAGTGGCTCCAAGCGCACTGAATAATTCACCTGCATCGAGTAATCTGATCTCTGAAAAAAAAAAAACCATGCTGAAGGCATTTGTTGGACTGATGGCCGTCCTTGTTTGTCAGTCCCTAGTTGTGCTGTCTTTAAAAAAAATGGCAGTGATCTATTGCACTGAACAGTTTGCAAAGATGTGACTGGATGTAAAATTGTATGGTGGCTTAGAGATGGTTCCAGGTCTACATGAGCAAGCTGCGTGCTTGTGTGCATCTACTTGTTTTCATGCTTTCAGAATTAACGCGCGACTTGCAGTTCAGCGCAAGCTATGGTCTGGCTTTAGTTCTAAACAGCCAAAATATGGTTTGCATCTCCTCTTCAAATTGAGGTCACACACTGCTGTTCAAATCTTGGTTTGCCAGTCATGGTTGGTAAATGGAGTATAAATCATATTGTGTCCATTTGGATGTAAATCTAAACTATAGTTTATGCTAAAGCAGAAGTTGTTAAGTGAGTCCAAGTGTAAGACAGGATGATGGAGTACGGGTACATTTACATAGTGCCAGGTTATTGGAATATGGCTGTTGCTATTATTGAGATAACAGATATGAAACACAAATTTCTGGAGGCTCACCTTTTGATGTGAAAATTATTGATTCAGGGAGAAGAAAAGGACTTTGAAATTACCTCTCCCAGTATCTACTGGTTCATAGACATTTCTCTAGTCTGCTACTATTTTTGTGACTTTTTTTAGAACTCTTGAAAGGACTTCTTCCCATCTAGCAACAGAGAGTTTCCTGAAGTTATAGTAGTTACCGGATTTAGTTACATCATGGTGATGATGAGTGTAAATGAAGCTTCCTTATTACCCTCACAGAATAGAGGTGTGGTGAGAGAACACCCCCTCCCATTTCTGAGGCTGTTGAGTTGATGTTTCCTGTGTTGTCACACTGCACTGGCAAGTCTGTGTTAGCATTATGCAGCAAGTGTTTCATTCCAATCCATCTGTAGTTGTGTTTAGTTACAATAAACTACTTAGGGTAAAGCAGGGGTCACAACATGGCGGCCATGGATGCTGTGGTACTGTCCAAGACCTTTCTGGTGCCTACGAAGTGTTTTCAGAAAGTGGGTGGGGCCAAGTGGAGCTTTTGCCTAACAGGGCTTCCGATTGACTATTGGAAATTTGATTGGCTGTGCAGATTTTTTTTTTTAAAAAATACTACTTTGGCCACAACTGCCACTACAACATAGTCGTCTGCACTGTAACACTGAAGTTAAGCTGTGGCAATTATTTTGTGGCTGGCTTCACCTCTTGTGGCAGCCATTTTGTTGCTGCAGCCACCATGCCTTGTCAGAATTCCATTATGCTCACAGATTTAAAAAGGTTGGGGATCCCTGGGGTGCAGTGTGGGTGAGATGACTGTGCGTGGTAGTGAACACAATATAGGGCCAATTAACATCTCTGTCTTGGACCTACCTGTGACTGTCTGAAGGCAAGAGAACCTTAGACTAGTGACTTTGGCATAAGTTCCCATTTTTGTCTCCCTCATAGCACCTGCTCACTTGCAAACAGTTTCAAACCCTTTTTAAAAGGGATGTAAATCCCACCAAAATCATGGGAAATAGAGACTGTGTTGAACGGCATAAATGCTAAATTTGATGAGTAAGAACAGTAATATGCTTGGCATGCTAAAAGGAGTGAGCAATATAAGATAAAACAATAAAACATCTTGTTGAATAGGCCGTTTGTATGAGCCTCTGGGTGTACACCGCTTCTTGCATTTGTGAGGAGTCTTCTTGGATCAAATAAACCCAAAAGCTATTTTTAAGTATATATGATGAGCTCAACAAAAGCATTTGTCTATGGAATGAATCTTTAATTATAGGATAAAGTCAGCAGAAATAAATGTTCCAGCATTCAAAAAACAATTCTGCTCTGTATTAATATGAATGATCAATTTAAGTCCACATAAAGATAGTTCCAGGTTTTTATCCTGCTTGTCTTCAAAACATTTACAGGAATATTTTTGTTGCTAATGGCTTTTTTGGATTTAATAGCTGTACAAAACAATGGATCACCCATCGGCAGACTCTCATTTTTGATATTCCCATAAGTACTTGCTGACATGCAGTAATTGCCAGCATATTTTTGAAAACTTTATTGTATTATCTTTTTGTTCATGTATAAAATTGTCGGTTTAGTCATGTAAGCCTCTCTGCTTATTCAGAATACAGTATTAATTACGCACTGGCAAACAAACGTGATAGTTTGCTTTATAAAAAAGTGAATGGTTTTTTCCCCCAGCGCACCTGCCTTCAATTGGCTTCAACATCCTCGCCATGTTGCTATAATGTCAGATTTTGGGATATTGATCCAGCACAGTGATATAACATTCTAAGTACTTAGGTGTTCCTTCCAAATAGTGACAGGAAAACTTGTTTTGTCTTAGGCCCCTTCCGCAGGGCCATTTAGACCGGTGCAGGGCCAGTAAAAACGCCGTTGTGGGGAAGGGCTTTACACTTGAATATAATCGTACACATCTACGAGCTTGGACTTGGGCTTCCTCTACAACCCGATCCAAAGCCCCTGGCAGTGGGACATGGTACACTTTTGCAGAAAACCCTCCATTGGATTCTATGGTTATGCTGCCCAAAAGGATGGCATAAACTCGAACCCCTTGCACTGGCATTCTGGCTGGCAAAGGCCTGGTGAAAACTGAGTAATACTGGTTCCATCCATGGCCATGCCCCCAGAATACCAGCACGGGCAGCGGGGATGCAGTAGCATCGATGGAATGCTCTGCACTTTGTCTGCCCATTGTGGAGGGCTGCAGTGGCCACCCTTTGGCTGATTTGCCCCTCTGCCAGGTAAGTGCCCCGGGGAAGGCAAATCCACTGGCATAGCCCCACACCCATAGGTGAATTCAGCCCCTCATCCCTGTGAATTGGGCTGTTTCACTATTGTCTACTCTGGCTGACAGAGGCTTTCCAGGGTCTCATATATTTTCACATCAGCTACTTACCTGGTGCTTTGAACTGGAGATTGAACCTGCATCAAAGCGGATGCCCTCCTGCTGAGCCATGATCTTTCTCTGCATATTTGATTTAAAATTTTTTTGGAAGGAGTCCACTTGCACAAAGCTCAGAAATTTGTGTTATGAAAAGGGTTGTGTAGAAAATGTTTTTAGCATTTTTAAAAATGTCATGTAGAGGAACTCACCAATGTTCCTAGACAACATATAAGTAGTAGCTGGAGAGGGGATACTAAAACAAACAAACAAACAAAACCCATTCTACTCTTGATTTCTGTTCCAAGTGAAAGGCTTGTTGCCACCTGAAAATACATTGGAGAATCATGATTTGGACAAATCTTTATTCTGGGCTTGTTACTTTTGAACTTGGACTCCATCACTAATTACAAATTTTAGTATTCGGTCCACATGTTCATGTACTTTAGTGACTTTCTCTATATTTGATTACACTTGGTCAACTGAACTGACTCCATTTAAAAATATTGTCTGAAAATGATGTGGAAGGATAATAATTGTGTGGCCCATTCATACATGCAAGAGATCACTTGACATAAGCCTGCTATTTATCCACCTAAGTGGGGAATTACCTGCCCCCAGTCTCAATGTCCTGCCTTTGAGCAATTGAGAAGTGGGAGAAAAAATTGGCTCCACATAGGGTCACTCTAGGAACTTCTCCTAGACTGTCACTTAAATGTGACATCACATTCTCTTCAAACTCTACCTTCCCCAGGTACCTCCTCAAAAACATCCCGGTATTTGTTGAGGCATTGGGAACTCTAGCTTGAATTTAGTCATTTAGTATGATCTTACTCTGTGAACTAGTCCACCCAGATGGGATCTTAAATTCACTATCTCTAGCCATTTCCCCACTGACCTTTTGATGCGCGCTACTCACAGCAAGTAACGCGGGGTCCAGCCGCACTCCCCACTCTATTCGTGGCGGCAATGCAGCCACCCCGATTCTGCCGCTCTCCTTCTCCCTCACTGTGCGGCTTTTCCGATCCTGGACGGAAGTGCACCTTTTACAAAACCCCGCACAGAGCAGTGGGGAAGTCCAGGGGTGACTCTGGGTTTCAGGTTCCCATCACTGGTAGTGACGTGGAGCCTTTTGCCCAATAAGAAAGCAGGCTTTTTTTAATACCGTGGAGGCTGGGCTGAGGGAAGGAGGCAGAGAGGGGGAGGCGACTTGCATTCAAACATAGTAGTAAGTCCGCCCGACCAACTCTGCTGGCGCAGCCGGAGTCGCTGCCCCAAGGAGGCACAAGCAGGCCTGGGCGGGCGGCTCTAATTTCGCCCGTCCACAGCCCCGCCAATTGCTCTTTAGCGGTTGAGCGGCAGTGTTCGGCAGTGCTTTTCTCATGCTAATCAGCCCCATTCAGGCGCCCCCTTTGAGGCTATTTGTAGTGGAAGGAATCACCTCGTTTGCCTGCCGCATGATTACTTGAGACTGGGGGCTCGCTTTTGTTGGGGGGAGGGAGGCAGCAGCGCCGCCGGGGAGCTCGGCCAAGGGGCAATGCCATTCGGGTCCCCCAAAGGTCACTAGATATCCACATCTGCATGTTGTTTTGAGCGCACATGGGCATAGACGCATATTGTGTGTGCTCAAATAGACGTGGAGACGATTTGTCCTTTTGAGAATTAAAAAAAAATCCCGCCCCAGCACAACACACAGCCAATCAGGACACCCCTTGAGCAGATTGTGGGGAGTCCTGCCTGGCTGCTGCCTGGCTGCCGCGTTCATTGGACCAAGGGAGTAGAGCTGCAGTGGGGACCATGAACCTGTGATCAAAAGGTCCCGCAGCAAACCAAACCGGTACGTATCAACCTCCATTTTAGAAGTGGGGAAATGACCTCTGAGATTCTAATAAGGTTTAGTAGTTTTCTATGCTTAAAACAGATTGCAGCATGCTGGCTTTTGACATACAGGGAGAAATGTATATGTGGCTCAGTTCATGAGCTCTGCAAAGCCGCGGTTTAATTAAACTAACTACAATTAGGGTGGTAGTTTAACAGCAGGCCACTCACTTGCTATAGTTAGTTAGGATCTGTTTCACCAGGATCCAAAGTTGCATTAATTAGTTAGCCTTAAGTGTGGTTTTGCGTATTGGTTGATTGCAAACAACCCAGTTTCTTGGCTGTTCCCTCCCCACATACAGGACAAAGGAAAATAAAGCAGAATTCGTTAAAATAAACTAGGATTTGAGTGTTTATGAACTGAACCCTGGCTTCACAAACTAACCATAGTTAAAATAAACCACAGTTTTGTGTAAGAGCTGGATTTGTCAGTATCTTTGCATTTCACCAAATCTATTCTTGAACCAACCTGTATCTGCTTTTCCATGGGCGGCTAGCCCATAACCCACTGTGCTTTACAAAATTCCCTCTCTTCTCTTGATCCTGTTGGTCTATCCAGCTATTCTCAGCTGTGTTGTTGGTCCTTGATAATAGCAGGAATGTCAGCAGAAAGTTAACAGTACTCTTCTGATGGCTGGATGTTTTTCATGTACTTTTTGAACTCAAGCATCTAACGTTTCAATGCAGGTAAACAATGTAGGGGCTGTGGCAAAGTGTGTGATGCAGCAGTTATTCTGACCATTGATTGAACAGGCAGTATACTCTGTTAATTAACAGTTCATGATGCTGCATCTATTCTACCTAATAGCTCTTAATAACAGTATTTTCTTCATTGTCTTCTAACACGCTGAGTAATAACAGTATTTTCTTCACTGTCTTTTAACATTTATTTGTTTCAGTTGTATTCCATTAGCAATGGACTCCCGACATTTAAAAAAATAATAATCTTACTGTGGTACTTTATTATGCATTAGCTTCACTTTTCAATCACTGATAAAAGCTGTTTTGTAGAAAAGATTTTTAGTAGTAACTACTTTTCCATGGGCACTTATGGCATTAAATTACGTTTGGTTTATATGTACTGGAAAAGTTTCAATAATATAAATGACTCCAAACTTTTAGCATTTATATAACACTTCTGTAACGACCTCTTGAAATGGGATCCATTAAAACCTTTTAAGCACAAGAAAATAAATCACACATCATTATTTTATCATACTGAAAATATTTTTAAAGAATGGTTTACGTTTCGAGATGCACAAAATGGGCATTTGTGCAGGAAAAAGACTGTCCCTGACTATGCCCACAAAGCTTTTCGTCCCAGTATCTCTCATTTTTGAAGAAGTTTTCTTCAACATCAGAGTTTCTCTATCTGCTCAGACCATTTTAATAATTTTCACGTTGCATGGTTTTGCCATAGTTTGGGATGTTATGAGTACATAAAAACATAAATTTGGTTAGGGTCTGGGATAGGACTTTGGGAATACTTAAGATGAATGTAAAAAGGGTAAAAACAGGACATGTACTGCTGGACAGGGCCAAGGAGTTGGAGATGTACTGAGCAGGGTCAGCCATCCCCAAGAAAATCAGGCATATTACAACATTTTGAGTCTTGCTTGTGAATTTTCTAAGGACCCAGGAAGTCTTAAATTACTGGACCATCATAAGAAAATGAAACCTGTGAGCCTTAGTACTTTCCAGTCTGGTTATTTTGCCTGATCTGCCAGTCTGATTTGCCTGATATGCCAAAACAGAATAAATGTTATATCAGAGCTCCATGGTATAGATTTATTTGACCTCCAGAGGAATTGCCAGCCTTGCATTACCATGAAGTCTGTGAGGATTGTTGCATGTTGTCTATAAAACTGTATTCATTTCTCCTGACAAACTCCATTCTGCATGTTGAATTGACTATTATCCCATGACCCATCACTTTAATGATGAAGGATTTTTCATGTGCTTTCCTCAGAAGTCCCATGAGACAGTAGGAAAGTTAAATTTCACAGTTGTGGAACCTGTGTGAGGAGGTGGACAAATTCACATTTAGGGCTATTTCTCCCCGCTTCCCTGTACCCACTGCAGAATCCTGAACATCCACATTGGAACAGCAACCCAGGGATCAAGTTTTCCAAAGCTGAGTGAATTGCTTGGTGGGGGTGGAGTGTGATAAAGATCCAGAATCTGTAAATCATAGGATCCCAAACCTCAGTGTCTTCTGCTGACAAATCATAGGATCCGTGTCTCAGTGTCTTCTTCTGACAGATTGTAGGATGCAACCTGTCATGCTTGATAATTTTCTTTAAAAACTAATCAAAGGCAAGGTTAGGAGGTAACTTGCACCAACAGATATATCAAGCTTCTTGAGTCTTCTTGTGTTATTCTTATGACCTAAATAATGAACACACAATAAGAGGCTTGCTTTTTATAATATCGCCTCCACTTTAACGAAAAGAAAGAGGAAAAGTTCTGGAAAGAAGACATCTTTTAGTTTTCCAGGACACTTATAAATTTGGTACAGTGTTCTTCCATAATCAGAAGAAACTTTTAGTAAACCAGAAGAGGATATTAACACCAAATGGCCACAGTAGTGAAGATTTCAGCCGTGAAATAAACAGAACTTAATTTAGCAAAGCTAACAGTTTGGAGAATTGGACATTACTCTTAAAACATATCCCACAGCACTGTATCCATGGGTCCTAGGTTAGATGAAATTTTCTGCAATAAAAGGCACCTGCAGTAAACAGGAAATAGGTTTTTAAGCTCCTTTTCCATGTGTTCTAAAGAAAACCTCTGATCATTTTCTTCCTTTAATGAAATGATAGGGTTTTGCCAGTCTTTGTAACGGGAAAAAAACCACACTTTTAATTATGAATGCATTCAGGCAGCTGCTCTGCCATCGCAGCTTTGCCAGTTTTCACGGCCACAGATGTCCTGGAGAACCAGCTGTGTTTGTTTAGTTTGAATTTGAGTTGTGTGTCATTACTTATAATTGTGGTTCTCTTAGCCCCCAACCTCTTTTGTTACTTAACATCAAGGTTTCTGCTTACACAGAGAGATGCAAAAATATCTTTGTCCCCCTGAATAGCTTTTTAAAGCAGTGTGACAAAAGGAAGCAAACAGGTTCATTTACAAGTATATAAATAAAGCCTCAGATATTAAACACAATTGACTGTGAGGATTGTAGTTAAATTCTCTAATGTGTGTGTTTATTGTTTGTGCTGAGGTGCCCGGATATATCTGGGATGAAACCTCCTCACCAGTGGCCAACATTGATTTCTTTTTGCTTTCAACCTCTCTGTGATTAACATGAAGAATGCATTTGTCAGAAAGTACAGAGCAAGGGCGAAAGATACCTCTCTCTATTTTTACTCTGGAGCTATTAACTGATATTTAGCTTCACTTCCAAGTCTGTATCAGATCTCTGTATCAGACCTATCTTCTCTTTTCTAGGGAAAAGGTTCTCCATTTTTATTTTCTCTGTAATGAATAGTCTGTGATTGAGCTGGTCCATGTCAATACCATAGACCTTTGTAGGCTGAGTGAAAATGCTTTGAAATGGTTTTATGGACCCTGCACTCCCTGCCCATTATATAGGTTATCCTGTCTTTATCTGCAAAACTATGAAGAGTCAAATACTTTCTGCAGGTATGTAAAGTGGAATATCTTATCTTTTTTTTTTGGCTGATCAACTGACTCTCTTCCAATACCAAACCACAAACTTCACCACGAACTTCTTTTGAATGTCCGCAGTTTGAAAAGGAACTTACTGTATAGCAAATGAGAACAGTGTTCAACAACATGAGCTCAATCCCCCCTTGGAACTCAGGAGTCAGTAGACACGTAGTTCTGTGTAGGGTTGCCATTACTTCCTCAGCAAATGCTGGGAGATTTTGAGGATGCTGCCAGGGGAGGTTTGAGTTTGATGAAAATGTGACATCACTTCCAGGTGATGTGCCAAGAATTTTTCCTGATCTCTGTGGTAAAGGCCATAGAGACATGGGGAAATTTCTGGAGCACTATAGAGTCGTCAATTCCTCATCTGATGCTGGAGTACAGTTAAATCTTTTCAAAACATTATGAGGCTCTTGCCAAGAATGCACAATTTCAGTGTCCTTTGGCATCACACAGTATTCCTTGGAAACACCAGCAATAAGGATAGATGGTCATTTTCAGTGCATGTTCTGATGCATTATAGAGACTATTTCACAGCCATTTTTTCTCCTTCTTCTCAATTGTTTGAGGGCAGGAGATTGGGGCTGAGGGCAAGAGTTTGCCTGCTGTGGGTTGCCAAGCTTAGTTCTATGGATCTGAACCAATGTTTATGTCTTACACAACATAAAGTATTTAAAAAAATAAAATGATGTTCTTGCAGATACAGACCAGCTGTGGAAGCTTCTGATTTGCTGTAGAGTCTCTTGTCATCTTTGGCATATGGGGGGAGGACTGAAAGTTCATAAGCATCCACCCCCAGGCCTATTTCTTTCCACTTGATGACAGCTGTGAAACCACAGCTATGTGAGCATTTATAGAAGGTAGTATGTCATTCATCTCTATATAAATGGCTATAATTGTTGCATATATTGTTGGCATATTGGTCCTATCTATTGAATTTTGACATCTTTCAAGACACTTGCTGCATTTTACTTGGGAACATTTTGTGTGTGTTCACCACCACAATAACAAACTGGGTTTTTTTTGGGGGGGGGGGGAAGGGTGAGCCATGAACTGCTAATATTTCCTGGCTCTCAATATGTCCTAAATATTGATGCCAAAGCCGAACAAAATGGAAAACTAATATTTATGCAGAAGCATCTCGATAGTGTATACAGCCTGTACAGGAATAAGTACCTACAAATTAGCACCTGGAATCTGGAGCAGTGAGAAGGAGCAAGGGAGTGTGATGCACTGGGGGCACATCCCTGCGGGGGTGTGGCGAGGGCATTCCAGGGACATGGCGTGGCAGGGACGGACATTGGTGTGGCGGGGTGGAGGACACACCAGTGCACCGGGCGCTTTCCCCCCTTCATTCCGTCCCTGGAAACAATGTGAGGCAGCACAGTTTAAGAGATTTGTTTGGTTAGATCTGTTGTGTCTTTTTTGTCAGTAAGTACCTACAAATTAGCACCTGGAATCTGAAGCAATGAGAAGGAGCAAGGAGGATCAGGATGGTGCAGGTCAGAATGGGAAAAGAGCAGCTCCTTCTCATTTGGTCTTTCTGTATGTTGTTAGTTCAAGCAGAGATCTGATGAATTGCACTCAGTTCAGCCGAAGGAAGTGGCTAAAAATAAACTTTGAAAACAGTTGAGAGACAGGTGAAATGAAATGAGATTGGGGAGGAGGACCTGGAGGATTGAAGAAGGAAAAATAGGTCCATCTTTATCACGTAAATGAAGAAGAAACATGGCCATCTAGATTTGTTTTCAGTGTGTTGCTTTTCGTTTATGGTGTTAGAGTCTAATACATACAAATAAAATCGATTCCGAAAATATTGCATTAAGGCGCAACGTAAAACTAATGTTTGGCTTGACTCCTGTTAAGTGACTGCTGAAATTGTATCTAGTAAAAAAAAGCACCTTTTCTTTTTACATAATATTAAACTCAGAGGATGCAGTGTCGTAGCATAGCGGTGGCAATTCTACTACATCAGTGGTGGCGAACCTTTGGCACTCCAGATGTTATGGACTACAATTCCCATCAGCCCCTACAATTGGCCATGCTGGCAGGGGCTGATGGGAATTGTAGTCCATAACATCTGGAGTGCCAAAGGTTCGCCACCACGGTACTACATCCTTAAAATTTGATAGTATAGGTCAGTGGTGGAGAACCTTTGGCACACCAGATGTTATGAACTACAATTCCCATCAGCCCCTGCCAGCATGGCCAATTGGTCATGCTGGCAAGGGCTGATGGGAATTGTAGTCCATAACATATGGAGTGCCAAAGGTTTGCCACCACGGGTATAGGTGATGACTATAAGGGATGGAGTGGAAATACAACAGTTCAGCCCCTTCACTTCATTATGAAGAAGGCCCAAACTGGTTCATTGTTTGAGTCTTGTAACTTGTAACAACTCACCTTGCTGCAAGCTTTCTCCACTTCCCCCTTCCCATTCGTACCCCAAATGTTTATGCATACTAGCATCTCTAAGTTATTAGGAAATGAAGTACCCACAGATCCTAAAATCCCATCCTTACAGTTTTTTTTTCTTCCTTTCCCACAGAATCATGGTGTATTTGTGCATCTCTGGGGGTTTCCCCAGCTTTTCTGTGCTCGTTGTCAAATCTACTTTGCTCTGAAGTTTTGAGAAAGTTCACAATAAAGCTAGAATAGTTACTGGGTGGGTTGGAAACTTCAGATTCTCTGGCCCCCCATGGTGACCCTTTTTCCTGTCCCTGTACCAGCCATTCCCTCCCCTGTGCCTCTAAAGTTTTTATTTATTTTTTTAAAAAATCAGCACTACAATACTGTTGTAGCAATGTACCATTGTAAAAATAGGTGCACAGGGTTCTCTGAATTCTCAGCTTTCATTTTTTGAAAAAGTAAGTCTGTAATTTTGTTGCACCTATTTTTACAGTAGTATAGCAGTATTCTAGTGCCAATTTTTTAAATGGCAAAAGGCCTTGTGGCGTTTCCCCTAGCCGCCCGGTGTCCTCAGGCGAGTGTGCCGTCCCTTCTTCCCTGACCTAGGGGTTGGATTCCCCAGGCGGTGTTTCGTCCCCTTGGCCAAGAAACAACCTTGCCCACAGGGCGCCTGCGTGAGTGTACTTCCTGGCCTTCCCCACACAGCCTACGCCCCCCTCTTAGCAGGTCTCTCCGCCTTCCTTCCCCTGGCTGACTTGAGAGTTCATACCCTCCCTCTCTCCGCCTTCCTTCCCCTGGCTGACTTGAGAGTTCATACCCTCCCTCTCTCTCTCCCTTGTTGCTTCACAGGGAGAGGAGTTTCCTGGGGTTTGGCTCTCCCCTGTTGCCTCACAGGGAGAGGTGTTTCCAGCCTGTGTGAAAGACTCCCACCCTGTTACTGCACAGGGATGGGACCAGCCTAAACCGTGCTCTAGGTTCTGGTAGGGGGTCTGGGCTCCAGGGTCCTCTTCCCTCCTTCCCACTTCCCACCATTGAGCTGTCCCTTTCCCTTGTCTGTTCACACCACCACCCACATTTGCTGCTGCTGCAGCTCCTGACTCTCCCTTTCCCACTTCCTTATATCCCTTCTTCCCTCTCATGTCTCTCCCTCGTCCCAGCTGCTTCCCCAGCCCATCTCCCACATCCGCCACAGTTGGGGGCAGGCGGGTCCTGCTGGGCCTAAAACTCCTCTCTTCCCTGCCTTCATCTTTGAACAAGGCCTCTAAGGCCTCCACCGTCCCTGCAAGAAACTTCTCTGCAGCCTTCCCATCTCTTGCGGTGCCAGCCCATGCATGACCCAGTGGGGCAAGTCCAGGTGCTGCGGCCGAGCCCGGACAGCCCACTTCTAAGGGTTTGAGCCAGAGTAACTGTGGAGAAAACTGCCATGTGGAAGCCTCGTTGCTGCTGCTCTTAATCTGCAGTGGCAGCACTAGCAGAGATATCCTATGTGTTAGACTCCTAAGTCTTTGATAGATTTCTTAGTAGTTTTCTTAGTAGTTTCCCCCATTGTAAAATAGCTTTCCTGAACGTACCATGAAGATAGCCTCTCTTAAGTTTCAGGAAACAATCAGAGTCTCTTAAGTTTCAGGAAACAATCAGAGTCATAGCTCCAAGGAGGCAGGGGGGCGTGATGCACTGGGCGTGCGCCCCTGTGGGGGTGTGGCGAGGGCATTCCAGGGGTGTGGTGTGGCAGGGGTGGACATTGGCATGGCAGGGGTGGAGGTTGCACCAGTGCACCGGGCGCTTTCGCCCCTCGCTCCGTCCCTGGAAACAATGTGAGGCAGCACAGTTTAAGAGATTTGTTCGGCTAGATATGTTGTGCCTTTTTTGTCAGTATCAGGTGTTCTATTTTTAAATTGATTTGAGTTCATGTTGCTTATGGCTCTCATTGTCAGCTGCCTTGAGTCCTTCAGAGCAGGGGTCTTCAAACTATGGCCCTCCAGACGTTCATAGACTACAATTCCCATGAGTCCTACCACTTGGCCATGCTGGCAGGGGCTGATGGGAATTGTAGTCCATGAACATCTGGAGGGCCATAGTTTGAAGACCCCTGCTTCAGAGCAAAAAGGGAGGCTAAAAATATCTCGGTATTGGTCGGCTGAGCCATAGGTATCTTTATACCGCATGTCCCAGCTCACTCACTTCTGACTCTGTGTCCCACATACTGGCTCCTTTGCCAAATTCTGCTGCTTGGCCTGTTGACCTGTTCTTGGTTCAGACCTGTTCTGATTGTCGAAACTGACCTCCAAAATACAAAAATTTCCCATTGCATATTTTAGGTAATTCTGTGCACAGAGTGACTTTCAGTTGCTTTTAGAGACAGCATCATTAAATGTATCCACCAAAGTAAATTCTTTCAGCATAGTTGTGTTTCTTGCAGAGAGTTAGAACACACAGTTAAGGCACTCCCATTATTCTTAATTTTCTGCATATAAGACTAGAAAAATGTGATACATTGGTCGGGCCATAGCTAGTTAAAAATAAAATCGATGGGGAAAGGAGAGGCATATAATTGTGTGAACTTAATCATTTCTTTTTAAAGAAAATGAGCTTGTAACTTCTCTATTCTCTATCAGCTCCCACAGTGAACCATGAAATAAAGGAGTAAAAGGAAGAGGCACTCAGTATGCATGGCTTGGTCTTAAGCAAATGTCTTTTATCTATTAGAAATGGAAAGGAAAAGGCAATTGGTTGGCAGATTGAAAAGCTTCTTTGACACAACACTGTATCATGTTTGTGAAGCATTCAAGAAAGTGTCCTTTGCTTTTATATTTCATTTTAGGATGTGTTTCTGAAGCATGAACAATCTTTTTTTTTTTAAATCTGGCTTCTTTCATCTGTTCATATTACTCTACTGATCCCCCCACCCCACCGCCGGATCGGTTACGTCCAAAAAGTAAAAGGTCACAGAATCACAGAGTCAAGTGGTCAAAGAAATAATGAAGTGGAAAATTACAAAAATGCTTTTAATCTCCGCCTTTTAAGAACAAGCTGAAAACAACATGTCGTACAAGAAGGATAAGACCAGTATAAATAGGACCGAGTAGAAAGTGAATGCTCCCGGTACAATTGTGCTTTGGCTCTGTCCTGACTTTTTAGAGACTTCTGAATCCGCTAAAGCCTTAGATCTAATCTGGTCCCATTTAACCCTTCATATTGTTACTCAGGCAGCAAGTCTGGTAGAGTGGTTAGAGCATCAAAGGAGGATCTGGAAGATCCAGGTTTGAATCTCTAGTCTGCTACTGAAGGACAGTGAGTGATTTTTGCCCAGTCACTGTTTCTCCGCCCAACCTGCTTCAGGGTGGGTTGATATGAGGGTAAATGGTGGAAAGGAGAACAACGTGGTAAACTACTTTGGAAGAAAAGTGGGCTATGATTATCTAAGTATAGCTAAGCAAAATAAAGTGGGATACTTCAGGCATCAGGTTTTAAAGGGCAATAAACCATCCCTTATTCTGTATTATGTTTTTCCTGGGTGGTGATGTTCCATGTTAAGTGTCAAAGTGTCTTCGACTTGATTTTGCAGCCAAGCCTATTCCAAACTACTGGTTTTATTGTTGGCTAGGTGGCTAATTTTTTAATCAATGCAGAAGAAAGTTCAGTACCAGGCTAAGTGAGTATCCAATAACCCTGCTGCCTATTTAAGCAGCAAAAATTTAATGTTTAACATTATGTGTTGATCTTAATTACAGATTAATAACGTGATCAAGATCTTGATCACAGATTATTGATACCAACCTTTCACTCCATTTCACTTTGACAACGTTCCCTCATAGATTTGTTCTGACATCACTTTGTTTAATGTTGATGCTGTTATCTTAAAGTGGCGTTGGTAATGATATGGTGAGATTTATTGAACAACACAATTTCAGTAGGTGACGTTTCTCTTCTTATAGTGACATAAGGCAAAGAATTGGTGTGATTTGTTTCTTCATATCAAGAGCAAAACATGCCAGTATTTTCTGACTCTTAAAACAAATGGCTACCTGTTGATCCTGTCAAAACAAGAGATTTTTTTTGGATTTCAGCAAATTGTACTAGGACCAAAACAGACAAGATAAAAACAGGGATTTCTGCCCTTCTAAATTTAATGTATGGTGCCGATTCAGGTCAAAGGTACAAAGGAAAGAGCAAGTGGATTTAACCCTAATCTGGAATTCTAGTGGTGCTAAAGAAAACAAAGACAGGCCATTAAAAAAAACAACACAGCAATAAAGCACTCAGCTTTGGTTAGCAAATCCAACCAAGGATCAAAAGTTAAATGCTCTTTCCCATGTGGCCTGATCTAAATTTCAACTGTGAACGTGTGCAGTTTACCATTACAAAAAACCCCAAACTAGTCTTTGTATGTTTATTTTGGCCCTCACCCTATCTTCAAAGGCTTATGCTTCAGCTATTCTAAATCAGTACTGGCTTGTGAACTGGACAGTTAAAACATATTTGGATTTACACTGAAACTCAGTCACACTGTTCACATGTTAAAGTCCACGTTTGTACAGTCTGTAAGTAAAGAAGAGCCATCATGCATTCAGTTTACAAACAATACCTGGGATTTAAATCACAAAGTCAGTTGAACATATGTCAAATGTAACATGAGATTTAATGCAATATGAGATTTAAAGAAAGATCAAGTGTGCACTGAACATGGACTGTACATCTGCTCACTGAAATGTGTGAATGTGGCTGACGTGTATGCCGTACATAGATTGCGTGCTCAATGTAACTTGTGAATAGGGTTCAAGTGAACCCTGCCCACTGATTATATGTATGTTCAGTGTAACTTGTAAATTGGGCTACAGTGTGGTGTAATGATTTACTCTTGGTCTTGGAGACTTGATTGAAATTTTCACTTTGTTAATGAAGCTCATTGTGTGCCCTGGGCCCAGTCAGATAGTCTCAGCCTAACCTTCCTGTGGATAAAACTTGAGTAACCTTGACGATGGTGGGATACTAATTTATACAAATAAGGTAATATCGGCTCAGATAGCATATGTGGTGGGTTTGACCTCTATGAGAGGTGAAGAGAGAGATCTGTGACCAGGTGGTGCTTTCTTTTTCCTGTATCTAAACTTAACACTGCACAGAACAGACTACATCATCACATACACATAGCAGGATTGGTGGCCTATGACCTTAAGCTAAAAAAAATGTTTGTGAAAGGTTTATGCATGTGGAAAGGCTATTTGAAATACACCTAATGAACCTAAAAATCATAATGAAAGAACCAAGATATTTCACAACATTGGGTTAGTTTTCATACTGTTGGAATGGTACATGTTCATATTCATGTCAAGGTATCCTTCTGAACCCACTGAATTGCGGACTGCTTCTTAGAGCTCTGAAGTTTGAAATCATCCATATGTCTAAAGGTCACCTTCCTAGAAAGGTTTGGCTCCTCATAATAAGGCTTATTTGGCTGGTAAGAAGGAAGCAAGTTAGCCTCAGTGTGCAGGCACTGATAACCCAACACAGTTACAAATGGAAGCAGGAATAACCTTCACTTTTCAGAATTTCTTTCCCCCTTACTTGTAAGACACCCTGGTGCCCTTGCACTGATTAATTCCCAACAAGATGTTCAGCTAAGGTGCTCCATTTGGTGCATTCTTCAGATTTGGATTTACACTGAAACAGTAGCAGTCTCCCGCTGAGCACCATTAATTCAGCCTGTGTGTGGGAAACTATTCCCATCAATGTACGAGTCATTGAAGTGATTGCTTAAGATGAGTTCTACTGTGATTTTTGCTTCAGCGCAAATAATTTATATTATTTTTAAACAGGGCAAGTCATAATGACTTGGATAATCGCTGTGGTGGTGACAGAAAGCTCCATCAAGTCACAGCCAAGTTTTATAATTCGTCTATTTATATTTTTTGTTGTACACCGCCCAGAGCCCTCCGGGGATGGGGCGGTATAGAAGCTGTAACAATAAATAAATAAATAAATAAAAATAGGGTTTTCAGGACAATATTTTTTTATTTTTTATTTATTATTTCATTTTTATACCACCCTCCCCTGGAGGGCTCAGGGCGGTGTACAAATAGAAACAAAATCAATACAATACAATACAATACAAGTTAAGAATTAAAATGCAGAGATGGTTTGTCACTGCCTGCTGCTACTTAGCAACCCTGGACTTCCTTCCAATCCAACTATTAACCAGGGTCAACCCTTTTTAGCTTCCGAGACCTGATGTCAGTGGGCTAGCCTGGGCCATTGCTACATAGATATTATTTACATACTGTCTCTTTCTTTACCTCTCAAAGGTATAGAAATTGAACTCCAGAAATGTAATCAATTCACATTTAACTTATAACAATGTAACTTTCTAGTTTCTTAAAACTTAACCTTAAGAAAAAAATTAAATTATTAGGGGAAATTGTAATTTTTGTTCTTGAAAAAGCCAGATTTTTACGGTCAAATTAGGTACCGTTTTACAGAATTTTACAGTTACCAACTTTTTAAAATGCTTGCTCCTTTCTTACGTCTAATAGTAATTTTTAAAAACTCATCTAGGTATATATTTTGAGTTGGATACATTTATCTGCTGTTGTTCCTTCATTCTATCTGTCTTTCTAAATTCCATTTCCAACTGGGAAGCAAAGTCAAGGAATAAATATTCGCCTTTTCTCACAGTACATAGCCTTGCACTGTCAAAAATGTCACAGGTTAATGGTACAACTGAGCTCCATTTATCTTACTCAGACAGCTCAACCAACCTAATGCAATCTTACCACAACATCCCTCCTAGACCAGGTGACATTCCTAGCCTTTGTTCTCTTAATTTAAAGCTTCTTTGGAGCATTGGTGATGATTTGGAGAGAAGTTTAGACTGCTTTTCTTTAATCATTTCTTGTTAGGTAGAATGAGATGGGATAGGATGGAGCGAACAGGCTGGGTGAAGCGGGGGGTGGGGGGGGCAGCATTACCGTTCATGTGAAATGGCTCAGCGTGACTCATCACCCTTTCTAAAAGTGGAGGTTTATTAATCCAAAATTACAGGGATACCATGAAAAATGACAGCTATGTATTTTTAATTTCCAGACCTTTCTATTATGCTTGCTTAATTATTCATTAAAACTAAAAGGCTAATATGCGGTAGAACTCAAGCCAATTTTATCTTGCAAACTAATAAGATTTCTAATCAGGACTGTCTCATTCAGCTGGTAAATGAGTTGCGGAGGACCGTGGCCCTGAATTTCTTGCATAGAGACATAATGTGAATAGGATTCTGAATAAGCTGTCACACCTGCTTCATTTTACAACACTCTGTGCTGGTACTTAATCAGCTTTTGGAATCATTGATAAAGGCAAAAGCCCCTTCCATAGCCTTTAACTATAATACAAAAATCTTAGTAAGTGTCCACTTCTGAGGTACCTGAGGGTTTGGGCGTGTCCCACAGAAATTTTAAAATTTTGCTTTGAATGTCATAAACTCCACACTGTATTGCCGGATTTAAAAGAATGAATGTTTCAAAAGAATTTTGTGAAGTAACATAGATGAGTTTGCCACTTGAGAAGCACAACTCCAAAGTTACCCTGCATATGCAATCCCATTGCATTGCTTCCTTGGATCTAGAACAGTGTATATTTTGCGATAGAAAGTCATCTGATGGGAAAACAAAACAGCTTAAAATCAGTTTTGGAAATAGACAGTGACTCACTGCAGCCAGACTTTTCACTCCTTTATTGTATAATCTGTAGAGCTTTTAGGATTCAGTTCTTGCTCCTAACCTCCAGATAAAGTCTAGAAGTGCTGTTGTATTTTCTAATTAATTGTGCACTTCCATTTCTGTCTTTATGCATGTTAATTGCACCTTGCTGGAGACAAAGATCAAATTCATTCTATAGTATTCCCATTGCTAAAGCAAACTGTAATAGGTTTGTGTGTTTTAGTGCCATCAAGTCACTTCTGACTTGTAGCGACCTTACAAATTAATAACCTCCAAGACATCCTATCATTAACCCCTTTTCTTAGTTCTTGCACACTGAGAACTATATTTTCCTTAATTGAGTCGATACATCTCCTGTTTATTGACTCAATCAATAGCCATGGTTTGGTTATTTTTGCTTTCAGGAAGGATTCAGGCTTGATCTGATCTAGAATCCGCTTATTTGTCCTTTTTGTCATCTATAGTGTCTGTAAAACTCTCCTCCAATAGCACATTACAAATTTATCCCCCTTTTTCCTGTCACCTTTCTTCATTAAACTGTTTTCACACATACATAGTAATGAGAATACCATAGAATGAATTTGATCTTGGTCTCCAGCAACACATTCTTACACTTAAGGATCTTTTCTTGTTTTTTTCATGGCTGCCCTTGATGGTTGATGATTGTGCCAAGGAATATAAAATCTTGAACAGTTTCAATTTCTTCATTGTCAACCTCAATTCCACCACAATCATTACTTTTGTGTTTGTCATGTTGATGCTCCTGAGGTCGTCTCCCCCAGGGGATTGCTATTTTCATCGTGTCTTGTTCCACCTTTTCCTGTTCACATGTATTACTCAGTGCTGGCTTTGAGTTAATAGAGGGAGCCTGAATTGAACTGGTTGGTGGTCTCATACCTCTGCTAGCCTTTTGTATCTTGCACTAAACCCAGCCAAAGCTCCATGCTATGTAATTGGCTTCCCTTCCATTGGGTGTGTTGATGCTGCAGAAGAGAATCAAGCATTTGGCCTCCATCCCATATGGTTCTGTAATTTACATCTTACCACACCATTGAGGATCCAGTCACAGAAAAGCTGTTCCTGTAAAGCAGTGTAGCATTTAAAGGGTCCTATTGATGTGATTCATCAGGCACCTGAGTACTTTTCTTCTTATTCCAGAATCACGCTCTGCCCTCCCTCACTTTCTCCAAAAGTTCCCTCATTTCATATTTTTGCCCTGATGGCGGGATGCCTCACAAGTTTATTTAATTACTTTATTTATAGTCTGCCTTTCTCCCCTCAGAGTGTTGAGTGGGTTTTCCCAGGCTGATGCAAACAGCCTACCAAGGTCTCCAGTTAGCCCAAGGGAATAGAGAGCATAACCTATTCCCATTTACCACTGAGATCAGGTGTGTGTGAGGAGAAATCAGTGTGATCCCCGAAATCAGTGCAATCACTGCATCATTCCTAGGAGAGAAGGAAGCCATCTCCAGACCACACAGAGTCAGGAAGAGAAGCAGAACTTCACCTGCAAACCACTGTGAGTCAAGAAAACAAGAAGACAAGAAGACGGCAATGCCATCATCTGCATTTCCCATCTAAAGAATAAGAATATATAAAAACAAGCAGTTTTCTTTCTTTTGTCCTTAAGGATCTCACAGAGGTCTGTCCCTACAGAGGCAGAGATCTCAATGCGTTTAGATACAACAGGATATCCAACTGTAAAGCAAGTGGATCAGGAGAGCAAAAGGGACAGAAACCAGTTCTCCAAAGGAGCTTCCACCTGAATACTTAGTAGGAGGAAGACTCCAGTCCTTTGCTCAGAGATGGCTGCTCTTCATGTCAGAAAAATTGTGGAACTACTACAAATTACAAATTGTGGAGCTATTACAAATAGTTCAACAAGGTTATCAAATAGAGTTCCAACGCAGTCCACCCTACCTGTTCCAAAACTCACCAATCCCAAAAATCCCTATTGCACTTGACACAAGGCTTGTGATCTGACCAGGAAAAATGACACAAGATAAACTGGTTGGAATGGGCAATCAGGAAGGGTCTCCTCGCCTTCAAGAGCATGGTTCGGGGAAAGTAAAAACTTATCAAAACGGACAGCAGAACAGCAACAGCCCAAGGGAACAGACAAGGAGAATAAGCGTCGGCTCTGATTATCAAGGTCAAGAAACGACTACAATGGGCAGAGAGCCATCTACTGGACTTAACCCAGCACATAAAGGGAACAGACAACATCCAGGCAGATTAGCTAAGTCGGACTCAGATAGACCACGGAAAATGGATGCTGGAGAAGGAGATAGCAGGCAAATTAGGTCAGCCAGTAATGAACCTATTTGCATCCAACAAAAAGAATCAGCTATCCAATCAAGGTTTGACCGTGTCTTTTCTTCAGTGGGGCAAAGTCATCCACTTTCCTACTGAAAAAAAAATAATACAGGGTAATTGCATAGCCCTACCTGTAGTGAAGGGGTCATGACCTTACCAGTTGGGATGGCTCTGCCCCACGGAAGAGAAGACACCTTCACAGGAAGTCCATGGTGTCATTAGATAATTTTGGGAGCCATAATGGGTACATGTTCAGGATACAAGTGGTGGACCTTCACAGATATGAGGATCTTGTCAACATCCATCATGGAATCTGGGTCAAAATGATTCATAAATAGACAAGATAGACACCGCCCGGTGCCCTTCGGGGATGGGGTGGTATAGAAATCTAAGTGGGGCAGTATAGAAATCTAAGAAATAAATAAATAAACACATAAATAAGTAAGTAAGTAAGTAAGTAAATAAATAATAGATGGTATAGTACTCCTTCCTTCTGGTGTACCTATGCTAGAACTGGCATCCATTTCTCCATTTCAAACAGTGCCTGTATGAAATGTGTACAGGGTCATAATGAATGCATATTTGCTAGTTAGGTCTCAAAAGAGAAAGACCTAACTGGCAAGGTGATATCTGTGTAGAAATTTTTCCATATGTGAGATGACCTCTGCTTCCCAGGGCCACAGTAACCCTTTTTGATTAATGCCATCTTTTATGTTTATATAGGAAAGCCTATATGTGGTAAAGATGTACCTTTTGTCAGAATGGCACACCTTTGTAAATGACTTTGATAATGTAATGATAGGAGCAGAGCCGGGATTCCTCTGATCTAAGTCAACTCCTATTCGTGCCTATTTGTAGAAAAGCGACAAAGATATATGGAGTCCCATAATGATTTTGGCTTATGTTATATCCCTGAAAAATGCCCTTCATACAAATTTATATATCTGAAACATTTTGCAGTAACCCAAATAGTAAAGATTTGTACCTGCGAGGTCGATGGCTGGACTTTTATAACACCAGTTATCTAATGTACCCAACAATAATGGTTTTTATGCACCTGAGCTGTGGTTACTCATGACTTTAAGAAATAATTTTCATGAAACTTGAAATAAAATCTTTATTGAATGCTTCAGAAGTACCTTACTGTTTCTTATGTGGCTTTTCTCTCTTTTCATCTATAAAGCAGTATAACCACACTGGTAGCATTTTCCTTCTCTGAATCTTGACCTGCATATGTGTTTCTCTATCAATAAGTATTTCTCTATATAAAATGTACAGAACTTCAAGGGCAGATAGAATGAGAATGGAGGAGTAGCATAAGGAGGCCAGTGCAGAGGGAAATGTACTGAAAAGCTCAAAGGACGCAAGCCTTTAAAAAGTCATTTTCTCTTTAGAATGTCATTAAATTAAAGTACAGTTGGGGTGAATCACTACTAGGAAGATGAGAGTTCATCCATGTCCCTGCTGATTTGATTCTTAAGTCCTTCACCAAGTTGGGAGTCTTTACAACTGCCGTTAGTTAAGAAAATCTTCTTTTCTATATACTGTAGATTATAGGGAAAGTCATTTTAGAGTATTTAGGGCCCCATCCAAAGGAAGGGGACAAATCCACTCTTGGTAGTGCCTACCATGCCAGCAGATACGCCCTCCCTGGGGCACGTACCCGGCAGAGGGGTGATCTTGCTGTCATGCAGCAGCTGCCTTCCTGGCACTGGAACATGACACTGGATGTTACACCAGCGTCTCAGGGCTCCTGCTGTTGCTGGCGTAGCAGGGACAAAACATCTCTGTTGCAGTGCAATCCTGGGGGTGGGGGGTGGGGGGTGGGAAGAACTCTGAATGCAGAGTGACTTCACAGCTGTCATAAATGCCACTCAACACAGTACAAGTGACATCCCTGTGGCAGCAGGGAGCTGCACTGCTAAATGATGGCTGGGCACAAATGCTGCTGAGGTGCCAGCACTCCTCTGGTGCAGAAGCCCCACCAGTGCTGATGGGGGCAACTAAAGTTGACTTCTTGAGCCCTTTCAACCTGGGAATGCACCCTTTTGCTGGCATACATGTATGCATCAAAAAGGGTGCCACAGCCCATTGGGCCGCACAAGGCCTTTTCACTGCCCTCATGGAATGTTCCTAGTTTTCTTGCTGGGCGCAGCACGGCAAGCCTCTTTGGAGGTAGCAGGACTGTGCCATGCCCAACTGCTGCTCATCTGCCCCCTCTCCAGGATTGTACTGCCAGTCCCTTGCCTTGAAAACCCTACTGAGTTGCCTTAAATCAGTTGACAGCACTTTACACGTGCACACAAGTCTTTCAGGGCAGCTGTTGCATGCTGAATAGGAGCTGCTGCAAGGAGCATGATGCAATAGGAGCTGCGGAATAGGAGCTGCAGCAAGGGAAGCTGGGGAAGTAGTTGCTGCAACAGAAGTAGATGTTTGCCTCGAAGTAGTGACAGGTTTGGGCTGCTTGATGCAGCCAATTCTCCTTTCATGCTCATGATTAGATCCTCGTGTTCCACAGAAAGATCAGAATGAACTGAAGCATACTGTGAATGTTGCTTTCATACTTATTCTATTCAGACTGCTTCCAAGCAAAGCAGAAGGCATTTCAGGCCCTATTATTTAGAGAATGGCTACGGTACACACCTTTACAGGAAACGCTCTGGCTGTATTATTGCAAGCTGCATAGAACCTGATATACTGGGATTTCAGAGCTGTTTGCTTGGTTAAGCTTTTATGGGGTGTTCTGAATGAGAGTTATAACCTCAACAGCCTTAAGGCATTTGGGCAAATTGTGCTTGGAGCATGCACAATTGTGTGTGTATGTGTTTTATTTTATTTTATTTTTGCTTATGGTGTATTTACTTAGATTTGTGGTTTCCCTTATCCCAAGGGCTCAGAGCAGGTAACAGTATTATAAAAAGGGCCAGTTCCCTATTGAGTCGCAATCTATAAAAATGAAGTGAATGCAGAGAGAAGTAGAGGGGTCTAAAAGGAAAGGCAGGAAAGAGGAAAATACAGTCACATCCATCTACAACTACATTTTACAGCACTATTAAAACAGGTTAAGGGGGCAACCAACTGCAGACAGGCCATGCAATTGTTATTAATATTCTGAATACCTTTGACTTCTTTTCCAATCATAGAGCCACTTTGCCTTATACCTCCATTATGTATTCAATATATTAACAAATTTGGGTCCATCACTCCATTGCTGGGCTGCTTCTCTGCATCCAGCTGCTGTAACCTTTCTGATAATTTTGCCCATTTAATACAGCAGTGTCCACTTCCTTATTGTAACACTTGACATCTTAAGTCCTCGGTCAAAAGCTAGCTAATGGGCTATATTTTGAATTGCCCAAGAACTGAACAGTCACAGCATCACCATGTTCAAAATGCAAGGAATTCTCATGGTGGTTACTTCCAGGCCAAATGCTGAATCTTTCTATTAACTATTAAAGGTCTAAACTGAGTGCCAGTGTGGCATAGTGGTTAAGAGCAGGTGGAGTCTAACCTGGAGAACTGGGTTTGATTCCCCACTCCTCCACCTGAGTGGCAGAGGCTTATCTGGTGAACCAGTTGTGTTTCTGCACTCCTACATTCCTGCTGGATGACCTTGGGCTAGCCACAGTTCTTTGGAACACTCTCAGCCTCACCTACCTCATAAGGTATCTGTTGTGGGGAGGGGAAGGGAAAGGAGCTCGTAGGCCACCTTGAGTCTCCTTACAGGAGAGAAAGGTGGGGTATAAATTCAAACTCTTCTTTTTTGATCTAGATCAGGGGTAGGGAACCTGCGGCTCTCCAGATGTTCAGGAACTACAATTCCCATCAGCCTCTGTCAGCATGGCCAATTGGCCATGCTGGTAGGGGCTGATGGGAATTGTAGTTCCTGAACATCTGGAGAGCCGCAGGTTCCCTACCCCTGATCTAGATTATTTGGAGTGCCTGCTCATGTATGTTTCCCACAAGGTTTCAAATCATACGCATACTCAAGGGCCCCAAGTTTCTTGGACACATTGCCAGGCATGTGGAGCAGCAGTGAGAAGTGGGCATCTAATGAAACTGGTTCTTTGCCAGTGGAAAGTTTGGAGAAGGAAGCATGGCATAAAAAGTATTCTATTGATGCAAGAATAGGAGGGTATAACTTCACTTGACTTCCTTGTATCCAGTGGATTGACTTTCCTTGGAAGTCCCACAGCCCTGAAGTCATGCTATGCTATGGGAAAGATAGGGAAACATTTGCCACTGGATGGAATCTCTGTATGGCCCTTTCCCCACTTACCTTTGCTGCCCTTTGCTGCACGCTACTCTCAGCGCGCAGCATCTCTGGCGCGCACCTGGGCGTCCCCACAACCCCGCGCTCTGCGCGGGGTCATCAAAAGATGCTGTTTCGAGGAGCACCAGGGATGCCGCATGCTGAGGGGGCGCGAGAGCGGCAGCGTCGGGGCGGCTGCGTTGTCGCCGCCCCTGTAATGGGGAGTTCCCCGGGACCCCGCGCTACTTGAGGAGAGTAGCATGGGGCTTAAGGTGAGTGGGGAAAGGGCCTATGATCCAGCCAAGTGGAAATAACTTGAAGTACCTTAAATATTGTTGGAGCAATTTCAAGAAAATATTACTGTAATAGATCTCTTATATCTCTCCTGCCTTTATATTTTCCTTCCTCTGCAGGCCACGATCCTTTTCTTTCACACCCTGACTTTCTCAATTTCTGTTAGACTTCCCCAGTCTCAGAAGCTAAGCAGGGCTGGCCCTGGATCGTACTTCAATGGGAGACCACCAAGGTAGTCCAGGTTTGCTACCCAGAGGCAAGCAATAGCAGACCACTTCTGAACATCACTTGCTTTGAACACCCTATAGGGTTGCCTTAAGTTGGCTGCAACTTGATGGCTCTTTCCATTACCAGAAGACACAAGATTCTTCAGTTTCCTGCTACAATTCATGAATAAAGCACAAAATTGGGGAGTTGGTACAGGTAAGAAGCTAGTGGGCAGAAGAAAAAACTGCCAAAAATAAAGCTCATGATCAACTCTTCTCTTGAGCGTATTGTCGAAGGCTTTCATGGCCAGATTCAACTGGTTGTCATGGGTTTTCCGGGCTGTGTGGCCGTGGTCTGGTAGATCTTGTTCCTAACCTTTCGCTTGCATCTGTGGCTGGCATCTTCAGAGGTGTATCACAGAGGGAAGTCTGTTACACACTGTGTTACACACAGACTTCCCTCTGTGATACACCTCTGAAGATGCCAGCAAAAGATGCAGGCGAAACGTTAGGAACAAGACCCACCAGACCACGGCCACACAGTCCGGAAAGCCCACCACAACCAGTCTTCTCTTGAGCCTTATTATTTTAAAAAGTAATTAAAAAAAATAATCATAAGGCCCAAGAGAAGAGTTGGTCATGAGCTTTATTTTTAGATACAGCTTTTTCTTTTTTCATGCTACCATCCATGAATAAGCATGAAGCTGTAGTGACATTGTTGCTGATGTAGCTTCCTGAATGAAAAGAAAATCATCCTTGCTTGATTGACAGTGTTGGTTTTACTTACGTTTATGTACTTAACTGGCATCCTATGTGGTTGTTTATCCCCACTTCACTAAGCAGTATAGTATTTGAAAAGTGAAACATTGTGATTTTTTTATATTTGCATTGTCTTTTTGAGCTTTTGGGAAATTATTTTCACCTGAGCATTAATTAATGTCTGCTTGCCTTGCCTGTTTCACTGGTTTTTTTTTTTTTTTTTGTATTTTGAACTGGAAAGCTTAGGGGAGGAACAAATGCACTGGTATTTATTTACATTTGAAGGTTTTATAGTAGGTTGTTTGCTATAATTGCTATTGACATTATTAAGTGATAAAAGTTAGAGCATGTTTTATTGATTACTGTGTTTCCTGAAATACCTATAAAAGAGATCTAGTTAAGATTTATATGCTCTAACAGCCCATTTGTTTCTGAATAATTATCACTTTTAGCATGCTGTTGCTATGCATTGTCGAAGTGCTGGTCTTGCAGCTCCTTATTCATTCAAAAAGAAGGCTCGAAGATTGGATAACAGACAAAAGGGTGGGGCTATGTAAGGGCCAGTGTGAGTTTGTCTCAATAATATTGGTGCATCAAGTGTACTTTTAAATTACCTTTTCTCCAAATGGTTCCCATTATTCACTTGTTTACACAGTGGAGGCCGTAGTTACAGAAAGAATAATATCTGTCCTCCATCCCTGACATTAGATGACCCAGCAAACTGTCCCTCTGATTAACCTTGACCTAAGAGACCAAGGACCAGTGGTGAAGCTATAATGGGGACATCCAGGGACATTTGACCCGGGTGCACCCCAGTTAAGTCACGTGGGGGGCGCAAACTGCCGCCCACACCCTCCCCCTTCCCCCTCGGCCCAGCTCCGCTCCAACAGACTGCTCCCGATAGAGCTGGCTGACGGAGCAGTCTGTTGGGGACTGCCCCGCCTCCAGCAGAGCCGGCTGAAAGAGCAGTCTGTTAGGGAGGGGCCAGGCAAAGGAGGGAAGGAGGCCCAGCCCTGCCAGGCTGTCTGAGACCACCACAGCACCAAAGGTAAGTGGGACGTGGGGGAGGGGGCACGACCTGACCCAGCAGAAGCCCTCCCTCCCTCTTCCCCCACACCAAAAGCCCAGCCGGGCCTGCGGGGGCCCGGCAGAAGCCCTCCCTCCCTCTTCCCCCACACCAAAAGCCCAGCCGGGCCTGCGGGGGCCCGGCAGAAGCCTTCCTTTCCTCTTCCCCCACCCTAAAACCCCAGCCGGGCCTGCTCTGGGCAGTGCCAGCTCTCCAGCCCCCAGCCAACCACCCACCCCCAGCCAGCCTGCTCTGCCCATGGATCACAGGATCCATGGGCAGACCCAGCTCTCCTTGCGCCCCCCCCCCGCCCACGCCCACCAATCCCCTTTGAAATTACCTGGTGCAAAAAAATTGTTTGGTCATGGTGGGAGAGGGTGGTTGCCTGCCCCCCCCCCGCAAAACTCAAATTCTGCCCTGGGCTCCATTCTACCTACCTACACCTCTGGCCCAGGGTAAGGGAAATACATGCCTTACAAATATTATTTCAGTAACAATAATTTCCACATAAAATTTTGAAATTGTGTGAATATGTTTAAACCACACAATTTATCCCCCTCAAGTTATTAAAGCAGGAGTCCCCAGTATTCAGCTCATGGGCGCCATGGTACCAGCTGATTTTTTTTCTTGCTGCCCACCAATGGTTATGGGTGGAGCCAGGTGGGGATCATGCCTGGAAGGGCCTCTGATTTGGCCATTGGAGATGTGATTGACTGAGTAGATTTTTAAAAGGCTTTTGGCAGCAGCTGCCACGATAACTCCAGGATCTTCCCAATGCGTCTGAAGGTAAGCCGTGTGCATGCAAAACACTAGGTATCTTGTTCAGCCAAGCCTCTACCTGAAATGCTGAAGTGAGTTATGTAGAGTTATGTATAAACTCACTTATGACATTTTGCCATTGTCTGCCTCCTGTGGCAGACATTTTGTGGTCCCTGCATTCGAATTCCAGAAGCGCCCATGGGCTTTAATAGGTCTGGAACCCCAGAGTTAGTGTTGCTAATAGGATGTGAAAGTTACATGAAATGCTTTTTTAAAATGTATTTGCTTAATGTGAATCAAAATGAACATGCTGAAGCAAACTGCACTATTTCGCCCCAGATTTTCTGTTTCTGATTTCGTAGAAAAGCCCCATCACTGATACATGGGAACACTTGAACATGCCTAAAACACATAATCGTAGAATAATCCTTCTGGATTCCAGCCTCTGTGAAATATTGTAGGTTAATACAGAAGATTGTTATACTTCTGCAGCTTTCCTGCGCACTGCATACAATCATAAATGCATAGTTTGGGAGGACCCAGCTCAGATACTTACTGCAGTTTCCTTTTTTCCATCATGCACAACAAAATATGTGATTTGCACAGAAGCCCAATTTGTGCAATTCTTCTAAAAAAAAAAAGTCTTGCATGCCTATAAGCCTACATGTGGAGTTTCACTCTTTGCCCATGTACAGATGAAAGATGGTACACACTCTTTCCTTCCACTGATTCAAGAAGGCTGCCTGTCTTCTAAGTGTGTGTCATCCACTCTTACACTACACAATGAAAGCTCCCAGCCCAATATGGACATGGGCTGGAATTTCAATATCCTTTATGATTTTTTTCAGTAGTTCAGATATTTTTAATCATGGCATGTAACTGATATATATATAGAGAAAGAAAGCCGAAGGGAAAGCAGTCATTTTACGTGTGTACCTAACTACAGATGGGCATGCATAAGATACCTTCATAGTGCAATCTTCAATAGTTACATCCTTCTAGTTCCATTGAAATCAATGGGTTTTGAAAGGTGTAACGCTGGTTAGGATTGCACTGGTTAGGTATTTGGCCCATAGGTGGCTTTCTAGTGTAATTAGTAAATAATAATAAGACTTTCAAGCAACTTTCATTTTTGTTGAGTCTTGAAATGACTGGGTTTCTTTGGCATATCAGGGTGACAATATTGCCAATTGTCAAACGAGAGACATCTTATATTACCAGTTAAATATTTCAGTGTCCTTTAGAAAGGCCCAAGTTTTCGATAAACTTGCAGAAAAGAGACATGATTTGGGCTACAATATGAGCTTTCTCTTTCCCAGCTGATCAGAGAAAATGTCCGTTTGAAAGAATGTTATTGACAATGTGCTCTGGGTTTCAACCGATACAAATGAAGGGTTCTCTCGATTGATTTAAAATAATAATCAGTTTTTAAGATGCTTGGAAGCTGCTGTTGTAATCAATACTGTCTTCAGTTAGCTTATGCAGACTCAGTTGTTCTTAATATTATGGTTTTAATATGCTTGTCATGTTTCCATTAGCATTGCAATTCAGGTCTTTGGAGCATATCGCTCCCTCTGGATTAGTTGCGTAAAGTTCTGACGCACACACATACACAATAGGAAGAATATGTAAAAGCACTGAGAAAATCCGAAAATAATAGTGTAATAAACTGAAAGCTGGTTACTTTGAACACTATTGTACTCGAAAACCATTTTGGAAGTTGGAGTCCACTTCTTTTTGAATAATACAGCAATTAAATAACCCTAAAATCTTTTCTGCCCTGAAGGAATGGAAAATTATGTTTCCTAGGACTATGTGAATTAGGGACTGTGATTCTTCCACTCTCGTGTCAAAAGACAAATTATATGCTTGCTGACTTTGCCATTTGTTGACCTTCATGGCAAAGGTTGACTGCTTGGCTTTTTCTAATATTTTAAAAACTGCTTAGTTAGTATAAAATATTGCAAGCTGGTTTTATAACATTATTAGTCATTTACTTACGGAATTAAACAAGCACCTGTCTAGGAAATGGTTTCTCTTAGCTGTTTAAGTGAGCCTTTACAGCTTAGAAATGGGCCATTTGCACAATTTTCATTTTCTTTTTATGATTTCTAATAACGTAGCTGTTTATATTTTCAAACACTATTCCAATTATTCTTCGTAATGTAAACCTCTGCTTTGGAAAACAGATAAGGCTCGCAAGTAATAATTTTTCTGTGACCGCTGTGTTGATTGGAGATGGTTCATATTGTGTTATGTCCTGTGGGTGGACAGACAGCATATTGAACAGCTGACCTATTCTCTGCTGTATTGATCATTCACTATCCAGAAACCAATAACAGTTAATACAGACTTGTGTTGTCTGTGACAAGACTACTGCCATTCTGAGCAGCTGCAGTACAATGTAAATTCTCATTCAGTGTCATTACCATAATGGGAGCCCCTGCGTTCCTTCAATGGATGAAGATGCCTTGTACAAACTATGCCCTCTGCCTCTGAGCTGTGACCCTTCTTGATTTTGTGTTGTGTTGTTCAGATCTCACATTACTTCACTGGGGCCCCTAAAATCATTAGCGTCCCAAACCATTGCCTGGTTTGCTTTAAAACGGAACTAAATATGTTGACAAGACTCTCATTTTTCTTGCTTTTAGTGCCTTGTATAGCCCTAAATGAGAGCCAGCGTAATGGAGTGGTTAAGGTGTTGGACTAGGACCTAGGAAATCCAGGTTCAAATCCCCACTCGATCCTTGCCAGCTTCCCAGGTGACTTTGGGCCAGTCACACACTTTCAGCCCTGATCCTGGCTGTTATTTGGATAGGAGACCTCTGAGGAATACTAGGGTTACTAAGCAGAGACAGGCAACGACCAACCATGTCTGAAAGTCTCTTCCCTTGAAAACCCCATGGGGACACCATAAGTCAGCTGTGACCTGACAGGGGGAAAAAAAACGTCAAAAGGAGGTAAAGGGCATGAGTCTGAAATCAGTTCATATTTTTGAGGCAGGATTTGGTTTTATTTTCTTTTTTTGCTTTCTTTGCATACTATGCTGTACAAACTAAGCATTCAGACGAAGAATTCTATACTTTTAAGTAGAGCCAGACATATCCCTGTTGGTTTTTTTCTTTCAAAACGCTAACTGGTATTAAGTGCTAAGAGAGTGGGCTTGACTCTAGAGGTTTCTAGAAGTCCCACGTGTCCCTACACGTTCTTACATCAACTTAAAACACATTCTAAGCCCTCTTTTTGATGCACTTTCTTTTCCAGGCATAATAAAAGAAACATTGCCATTGCATGTTTTTTTGCGGGGGCTTCTGGGCAAATTATGCAGAAGTCCTACTGACTGAAAATATTCCCATGTAAAAGCAATAACACAGCAGTAGATTTCCTTTATCAGAACTGTAGTAGTGCACTGCCGACCCAGCAGTGCCGTAGTAGAACGTTGGGACGCCAACGGACCTGCTAAGGCGTACCTTTGCCGCCGGGTCGCGACGCGACTCCCCAATTCTCATCCCCCCCCATGAGTCACCGGTCGAACTGTCTGGCTCAATCACCGGGCGCAGGGACAATGGTCTTGCCCCCAGGTGAGGATTAGGCTCAGACGCGTACGCTCCTCTCCGCACGTAGCCAGATGAGATCATGCATCACATGATGATCTCCCGACCTCCCGCTCTCCGAACTCCCCCCAGTCCTCCCTCCTACACGCCCCCGATAGAGTAACAATAAAAGGTGCCAGGAACCGCAGACGGGAGACTCGCTAGGGAACACGGACCTCCTCGGTCTCCCGCTGCTGGCGCATCTCCACCAGATGTTATTCCGCTCGTTCGTTTTACGCTGACCGTATCGACTCATGTTGCATCTAAACCCGAATCCTCAACCTCCACCCCGTTCACCGTCGCTTGGGAAGGGTCAGCGATACCGGTCCGCTGATCGGCGATCCAGGGACCACCATATTAGACGCTTCGTCCTGGATCGGCGCGATCCAGAGACACGCCGCCCTAGGACACTCTTCGTCCGACGGAACACCGTGAGTATGGGAGCTTGCAGCAGGGCTTATGACAAGCACGCTGGACTTAACTGAAAGCTTAACGAAATGCTGCAGGTCCCCGTAAAGAGAAGGGGAGCGCGAAATTGGTTGAGGAGATTGAAGCTCAGTGTCCATGGTACTCCAGAGGTGGGGGGACATTGAATCTTTAAGGACTGGAAAACATCGGGCGCACTCTTTCAAGATAGAGCTCACGATGTCGCTGCTACTGACGGAGATTAATGTTTGTCGAGTCAGCCTGGTAATGACCCACGCTCCCTTTGCCAGGTCACTTCGACATCTTTCACCTTCAATTTCAACCCCGAATTTCTATCCACTAAATTGGACGCTTCGTCCTTCTGCCCCGCTTCACCCATTTCAACTCTCCGCTGCCTCAGTCAGCCTTCCCTTTGCTCCGCTTCTTCCTTCTGAAGCCACTGTGACCTCCTCACAGCGCCATCGCACGGCGCTGGTTTCAAAACTCTCGCAGAACGATAGGCCACATCTGCAGAAGAAAGAAACCTGACGGAAGACGACATGCCGATATATTCTGCATTGTGCCCCATCCACTTCACAGATACTGAGGAGATGGCATAGTTCGGCTGGTTGTCGAAAATCGCCTCTGAGCTATAATATCCTTACCGAAATCTCGCGAAGCACGCGGACGTGAGTCACTAGCCCCACGTGAGAGGGCATGCTGAAGCCATCGCTAAGGAACTTCACCTAATGGTTCCAGATGACTGAAACCACCTTTCGCGATGCTCCTGAGCCCTGGGCGCTAATTTTGTGGTCTGGGAAAGTGAGTTCCCGCCAGCAATGTTTCCAACAGAGTTTTCACACTCTGGCGGCGCTTACACCGCTACGCTTCAGCTTTACGGCTTCGATGCTTTTGCCAATCCCAACGATCATCAGGATTGTACCGCTCTGAGGCCACCCCATGCGGTCGCCTTCTGAGTGCGCCTATAAGCGCATTTGTCAAAGTCCCCAATGCCGCCAGCCAACCCAGAGTTTCTCTCCCTCCATCCGGCCAAAAAAACCCCAAGAGCTCCCATATGCTGAATTTGTGAACAGGCTCCAGGAAGCTCAAGAGGCAGGTAGATAGCTTAAGAGGCCCAAAACGAAGCTCATGCTAAGCCTGCGCCAAGAGAACGCTTCCACGGAGTGCCCGCGAGGAGCAAATCAATGGCCTGGGCAAAAATCCTGAACTGGCCCGACATGCTTAAAGGCTTGCCAGGACATCGGATCTCCAGCCCACCAAGTTAGCCTTCCTTTTCGCCAGAAAGCACTCTCCACCGCGGGAGACAGTCTCAGGATGACTGCTTCAACTGCGTAGACCCGACACTTCCGGCGGGGAGTGTAGGCAGCCCGTGGGGGGGCCTACAACCCCGAGGGAGGAGGGTCCTCAGGGAGGAGAAGGCGCCACCTAAAACCCGGTGCCTCCACGTTGCCAGAAGGGTTTTATTGGAGGAAATCCACTGCCCGCTGGAAACTTCCTCGGCTGGCGTTTCCCAGCCCAGGGACCAAGCGAGGAGAGTACTAGAGCAGACCCAAAACGCCAGCGTCTCTGCCGAAATCCAATTTCCCTCGCGGGTATCTCGCTCGATGCACTCCAGCCTATCTCCTTTTAAGAAAGTTCCCTCTAATGCAGGTTCTTTTGGTTCCAACCCGGTATGGCGAGCCTTTCCCTACCGGGACAATTCGGCTAGTGCTGCCAGTATTCTGCCGCGAAACAGGGACTGTTCATCGCCCTCGGAAAGCGATCGACTCCACGCACTGGGCGACCCATCCACCTCTGTAGGTCTTCAATAAACATCCCACAGGAGCGCTGCCCGCTGGAGCCAGCGTTGTCGCCAGCTGATTCTCTTGCCCCATCGCGCCGCTTCGTTGCCGACTAATAAAGGCTACTGAGCCCCAGCAGCCAACATGGCGTAGCCTACACCACCGCCGCCGCGAAAGGTGGAGACATACCTTATCCGGGAGCTCCCGCCCATATCTGGAGAGCTCGCCATAGAAGAGATGTAGTTCATGGGCCTGGTGGACACCGGCGCTGATGTTACTGTCATCAGGAGCAGCCGAGTGGCCCCACCAGTGGCTTCCACCCAGGGGCTTGCCCGCCAAGACATCTGGGGGGGTGGGGAGATAAACCGGCGAAGACGGAGCATCCATCGCCTTCACGGTCAACAGCTCCCGACTCGAAGCGTAAGCTTCACAGTCGCTTCCCATCGCTTCTGTGACATATCCATGTCGAGAAATCTCTGGGGAAGAGACCTCGCGAGTCATCAGGTTAAAGCGACTCTGGTCTGGGATGGGTAAAGCCGCCACGACTCACTGATTCGACGATAACCCCTTCTGCAGTTGCCTCTAATTCCCACAGGTAGAGCATTTTCCCTCTCCCTCCTCTTCTCCTTCTGTTTTTTCGACCAATTTGGGAGGGCTACCTGGCTGACTGGCCCTCCCGAGACAGTAAAATCTGGGCCCGATCCCGATACCGTAGAAGTACTGTCAGGACCAGGCCCTAAACTAGGGATGCTGCCGCGACCAAATTCACCCTATAAACCGGGCTTGCACCCAAGCAATGTTGTTCTCCGGTTTTCGCTGACTTATTCTCGACCTTCTGGCCGGTGTCATTTCTTTAAGGAAGCGTTCCGCGGCGGCCCGGTTATTCCCAAGATAATTCGATCACAAAATTCTAGCACCATCCAGCTTCCTGCATTAGCCACCAAGGTCAATGCGTGTAAATGCAACTCCCTTGCAAAGAAACCCCCCCTTCCTTTCTCCTCTTTGTGTCGCGGTGAATTTTGCCTCTAATTGCCTGATTGCTTCATTCCCGGATGCACCTACATCCCCCCAAAGGTGCTTCCAAAGCCCCTTTGTGTTGCTGATTAAGCCAATGCATACCCACAATCCCCAAGGACCTCGCCTGTTCCCTCCCCCCCTCAAGGCTCCGGGACTCCTCGCCTTTGACGCACCTCTGGATGACGCTCTGAAGCCGAACTTCCCACCAGAGATTAAGCCTCTACCTCCTGCCCCTCCCCTGTCAAACAACTAAAGAAAGAGGAGGTAGGGCGCTCCCAGGAGGAGTTGCATTGTGCAACCTTCACAGGCTGCAAAACAAGCCTTCTTCCTTCCCCATATTAAATCTTAAACACTAATCCTCGATCCCAATCTCCCGCCATCCGCTCTCTAAGAACTGAGCTCTGGCGGATTCGCCCCCCCCCCCGTAGTAACCTGGGAAAGGGGGGTGTGTTTCAGTCCCTCTTCCTACAGGTTCCTCGTGGACTCCGATTACGCCACTGACAGGCCAGCCCAACCCATGGAATGGCGCCAGGAGGGAAACCAACCCCATCCCGGAGATGGAACAGCATCTCTCTAGGAGGATCCCGCCTTGTGCTTGATCCCAGTATGGTGGAACGCCGTCGCCAACTTCCAAAGACCCGGAATGACCTTGGGAGAGGTCCAAGGCGACCACCAGCCAGGTCCCTAAGCTTGCTGCTGCCAGCAAGACCACCCGAGACACCCTCGAGAACCTCTGTGCCGCTCTCTTTTATGATCATCACCACCAACTCCAGCGACCACCATCCTTTTGCCTGCTCTGCTGCCTCCTGCTACGATGGCATGATCGGCCCACCCCTGGCGAAGCTTTCACCAGACCAACACATCTGGGGAGGCAGTTTGCTGTCCGCTGCCAAGCGCCTCAATCTTTCTGCCTGGGCCAGTAAGTACCTGAGGAGTCGGGAGCCTGCTGAGCTCCTGCCTGCTCCCCGCTCGTAAAAGCACCCGGAGACTTCCTAATGAGTCTGGGCTGAGCCCCTTCGGATGAATGCCTCATCCATCAGATATCTTCTATGAGCCGACTGGGGACCCGTCGTCCAAACCCTCCGGCTGGCGCTTCTTTCCCTTGTCACTGCAAGAGGATTAAGCTAATCACGAAGGTCCAACACCTGCGCCCACATCACCGGGCGCAGCCGAAGCGGAGAACCTAATTCCGGGCCCGATTCGCCGGCTCGGCCAGTTGGAACTGCAATAACATTGGAGGACATTCCCCGCGGTGTTCGGAAACATCCTGCTCCCCAGGGGCTGGTTCTGGACCTCGCGGGAAGGGAGGACGCTTAACTACATTCCGCCCGAATTTCGTCGGAACTTTCTTTGTTGCCTTCAGTTAAGCCTTCACCATTGTCCCTACCCCAGGCTCCACTCCGGAGTTCGGACGCCGCCCGCCCGCCGCCGCTCCGCCTCCTGCTGCTTTCGACTTCCACCAGTCGAGAGCCGGACGGTCGCTAAAGCTCATCCTCGAAGCGTGAGTTCGCTCTCCCTGTAGCGAATTTCCTAGTGGGAGTCCCCGGACTTCGCTTTCCTACAATGTTAAGACTATTGGTCGGCTGGCTCTGTGCCCTTCTCGGCGAAGTCCATCAACTCTACCTCCCACCGCTCTGGATGCCCTGAGCCTCCGAAAGCAGCAGGAACAGATCTGGGCAAAAGCGTTTACCCTAGACAATCGCGGTACAGCTTATTGATTATTTGTTGTTGTTACATCACCAAGGTTGTGCGAGAATGTATTACATAATATAGTGTTTGTTTTAATCTTTCTGAGTAATTCCCAGATTGATCTACATGAAGAGATGCGTGGAGCTGCAAGAAGTTGTAATCTAATCTGAAGTATGATGTTTTGCCCCATTGGTGGTCAGCCCTCTGGAGCTGGCTATCGGGAGGATGATTGAGAATGCTATTGTACAGTCTCTGCATGGGTATCGCTCTAATTGCGTGCCTTGTTATCGGATCTTGTTTGGATTTCAATCGCGTGTCTAATATTGCCTGTAACGTGTAAAGTAAACCCCTCGCGATTTCCCCTTTACCCGCAGCCAAAGTTCTAATGTTGCACAAGCCAGCTTGGCCAACTTGACCAAACGCAGTGAGAGGAGACAAAAGCCGTCCCTTTAAATCGCCCCTTATGGCGTGCTGCCCCCCCCGTTTTCTAAAATGTAATAAAAAAGGAGGAGATGTAGTAGTGCACTGCTTCGACCCAGCAGTGCCGTAGTAGAACGTTGGGGACGCCAAGCGGACCTGCGGCGGCTCTGCCTTGCCGGGGTCGCATCGCACTCCCCACTCCTCATCCCCATGAGTCACGGGAATTGCGTGAACTGTGCCTGGGCTCAATCACCGGCGCTTAGGGACAATGAGATGCTTGCCCCTCAGGTGAGGATTAGGAAACTCCAGGCAGCTGCACGGCTCCTCTCCTCGCAGACGTAGCGCCAGATTTAGGAGATCATGCATCACATGATGATCTCCCCGGACCTCAGCTCTCGGAACTCCCCCCAGTCCTCCCTCCTACACCCGATAGAGTAACAATAAAAGGTGCCAGGAACCGGCAGACTGGGGGAGACTTCAAAGCTTAGGAACCGCCGGACCTCCGGTCTCGCCGCTGGCTGGCGATCTCCACCGGAGAATGTTATCTCCGGCGATCTCGTCTTCGTTTCTTGCGCTGACCGGCGTGGAGTGCGAACTACAAGAACAAAGTTACATGGTAAATAACTTACAAGGATAATTTGTAATTAGTACATATGCTTCTGAATTAGTCTTGATGGCTAGATTGATAATCTGGTGGCAGCATCTGAATCATTTTAAATTCTTTTACACCGTTGGGTACATGTTTGACTATCATGTGTTGTGGGGATGGGGGAGTAAGGGTTGGGGTTATTTTAATGTCATTTTATTGTTGTTTTAATTGTTTTATTTTATGATGGTTTTTATTGTGTTTTTAAAAATTGATTTTAACCTGTGTAAGTCGCCTAGAGATTTATTTATAAACATTTATACCCTGCCTCATACTAGCATCTCTAGGGGACTTACACAGGTTAAAATCAATTTTTAAAAACACAATAAAAACCATCATAAAATAAAACAATTAAAACAACAATAAAATGACATTAAAATAACCCCAACCCTTACTCCCCCATCCCCACAACACGTGATAGTCAACATGTACCCAACAATGTAAAAGAATTTAAAATGATTCATATATATATATGTGTGAATATATATATATGTGAATATATGTGAAATGCACATTTTGGGTTTTCCCCAAGTTTAGTGTGGCAGCTGAAATGAGTCTTGTGATGCTTTAGCAAGTGTATTACTTTGCTAGATTGACCTTTAATTATACTGAGTACTGTTCAAGATTTTTATCCAGATGTGTGACCTTTTTCTGTGTAAGCTGGTGTGGTATGATCTGAAATTGGGAGGGAAGGTGGTATGGTATAGCTTAAGTGTATCAGGTCTTGGAAGCTAAGCAGGAGTCAGTACTTAGATAAGAGAGCACCATGAAAGACAATGACAAACTAACTCTGTTTCTGACTTGCCTTGAAAGCCCCTTTCTGGGGTTGTCATAAGAAGGTTGTGACTTGACCAGCATTATCATGTGTATAATCTGAACCTGTAGAGCCAGCATGGTGTAATGGATAAAGTATCAATCTTGGGTCTAAGAAACTCAGGTTCGAATCCCCACTGCCTTAGAAGCTTGCTGGGTGACCTTGGGCCAGTCACATTATTTCACCCTAACCTATTTATTTATTTATTTATTTATTTCAATATATATCCCGTCCTGTCCCCACAGGGCCCAGGGCATGTCACAACATAATTTTTTTACAATATTTAAATCAGTTAAAATATAAATAATAGTACAGTTTAAAACAGTGACATTGCTCAGGGTTGTGAGGATAAAATGGAGGAGAGGAGAATAAATAGCTGTTTCTGGTCCCCAGTGAAGAGACAGGTAGGTATAGATAAAGTAAAGAAATAAAGACCACCAGACCACGGCCACATAGCCTGGGAAACCTATTACAACCAGTTGAATCCTGCTGTGAAAGCCTTTGACAATACATTAAAGAAATAAACTTGTCTGTAAATGATTTGAAGCATGATTATGATAGCAGGTGTCCAAACTTGCTTTCACAGTAAGATGCATGTTAATCAACCTGATACCTGCCAAGTTAAAGATACAGAAAATAGGGATTCTTAGTTAACAATCTCAGCCATTGTGTAGGTATTAGTAGCAGTTGTGTGTCACTCCTTCCTGTTTGGATTATTCATTTTTCCATTAATCTTGTCTGAGATAAGCCTGCTCAAGTAGCAAAAATGTTAATAACATCATCCACGTGATTTTAATCTATTGGCTTCAATTCAGCTAAATCCTGTTATTTGGTTGCATTGATTTAAGATGTTTAAAACAACATCAGCCATTGATTTTGTTACTCTACAGTTTTCCTTCAAAGCAAGTCATCTAAAGACAAGTAGGAACTGTAATGTAGGTCTCAGTTTAAACAGGGAAGGCATTATGATTGTTTTGTTTTCTTCAGTTATTTTTTAGAAAGTGAGTAAGGATGTTTGGTATGGGTAAATGGGAGAATTATATTTTTTGAGTGCCTAGTATGTAGTTCTCTTGATTACTACTTCTTTCCTTCTTCTTCCCGAAAGAGCGCAATAATGCACAGATTGTGTGAACTCACTTGCACAGTATTTTAGTACCATAAAGGAACAAAAACGATAACCCAGCTACACAAAAGATAATACCATGGCTACTTGAAAAATAATATTTTTGCCTTTTCTGACCAGTATTTTTAGTAGCCTGTGCATCCTAAAGTGTCGCCCCCCCCCCTTTTGTGGCTCAGTTCATAGTATGAAAAGACTTAGAAAATTGTATTTAAGTAATTTTCTCAAGAGCATTTGATGTAAATTATACTAATATTGTGAAGCACTTTTGTATGAAAGCACTCTTGGTAACTGAGATAAATTAAGCTTTCTGAAGGTTGGCAGTAGACACAGTTCATTATGACAAAGAAACACTATTCATTTCAAATCATAGTCGTCTCCTCATTCCTAGTAGGAAACACATTTCTCGTTTATCACAATAGCAGATTCTTTATTCTGAGGATGACAACACCTTTATCATTTCCATTGGCTATTTCCTTAACAATAAATAGAAAATTCTCAAGACTTTTTCAGCTACTGGTTGCTCATGGAGCTCTTCTTATTGATTGTGTTTTTGCCTTGTAGCTTAGACTTTTCCTTCCTGTGGAAGAACAAGGTACTGTTCAAGATACGCTACAAAACTCTTGGAGACAGAATTTTATTTTTCTCTGGCCTAACTCCAAAAAGATTGTGTTAACTGTCGTATTGTTCTAAAGCAGTATATACAAAACCATTTCTCATATTGAAAAAAAGCACGCATGTGGAAGTGTTTACAGGCATCCTAGAGAATATATTTTTGACTATAATTTAGGTTTTTTAAAAAATTATATGATTGATTTATTATACAACATGGGAATCGGCCAATATAATAGTTAGATCTGATTATTATAGATCTACTGATGTCCGTTTTCTTGTTCCTATTTAAACATTTAAGTATGTATGTAAAATATTTTATATGTTTCTGTAGTACATCCAAGTATTTCTATAGTACATATTAAAGACAGCTTACAAAATACAATAAAATCCAATGTAATACAATAATCCAATAACAGTAAAACTCAATAAAACCCAATAAAATGCAGTAAACTCATGAAATCAAGACTACAATAAAATGGACCCACAAAACCTAAATTGCTGCTTACTAAGATCTAGATGTTAAATGCTGCGTGAAATAAAAGCATCTTCACCTGGAAATGGGAGGGTATCAAGGAAGAAGCACGCTGGGCTTCTGTAGGAAGAGTGTTCCAAAGACTGAGCACCATTTCATTCATGTAGAGAATAAATGCCAGATTTTACAAGTGTAGGACTGTAGCCACTCATAGCTGTCCAATAAGCATACCTGTATACTATACAATTGCAACCCTATATTTGTTGTATTCACAATTTGCATTTTAGTCGTACATTTTAAAGTATCCTTTATGTATTCATGCAGCGTATTCCTTCAATAGAGGTTGCCATATGGAACAGGGCCTTTTCAGTGAAGGCCCAGGACTGTAGAATTCCCTCCCTAGGAAAACATATCTAGCTCTGCCCCTTACAATTAGCTTTCAGTGAAAACATCCACAAATAATTTCACAGGGCTTTGGAGCTGATTAATTTTAATTACTAATATTTGAACTCTTACATTCTGAATTTGAATCTGTGAGATTTTTTAAATCCCTGCTAAGTAGTTGGTTGAATTTTTCTTGATTTAGTTAATATTCCAAGAGGATGCAGCCTGACTCCATTTCAGGGCACATTTTTTGGAATGTTAGTGTGCCTCTGTGTGTATGTCTGTGCCCTGGTTTAATTCTGCTGCTTTCTGCTGCCTGCCTGGATAGACCCTCTCCTTATTCTGTGCCAGAACTGGTTTGCTGCTTGTTTGAAAATGTATTTAAAATATTATTTCAAGGTTTTCTCTGTTTTTTCTTTTAGTCTTGTTGAGTTGATAGGGGGACTTCAGTTTTCTTTCTGATTCTTTTAAAAATACTTTTCCTTGGTTTTGTTTTGTGCTGTTTTTTTAAAAGGATTTAAAAGGCTTTTACTGTTTTGCTGGATAATCTTGGTTTGTAGAATTTATAACTGTTGTGCATTTGAATTTTTATTTGTGCTTTGTGTGTGTGTGTGTGTGTGTGTGTGTGTGTGTGTGTGGGCTGGGGGTGGTGGTGGATTTTCCAAGACAGATGGACAATGGTTGTCCAATGGTCCAATATCTGGTTGGACAATGGTTCTCTCAGGCTTGCTGGTTCCATTTACATTTGAAGGCTTTGGGGTAGTTTGGCTTCTGGCTTCTTTGCCCTGGTGAAAGTGTGGAATGTTTGCCCCTTAGGAAACAATGGAGATCAGTAGGATGGCTGGGGGTACCCTGTTCAGGGGCTCATGGAATTGGAGCTCTTGATCCAATTCACTTGACATCTGGGGGGACTTTAGTAGATAAACAGGACTTGTCTCCCAGCAATTTTAGGTTCATTTGCTTGAATGACAGTGATTCCAGCAGCCCTTCAGAAAGAGTCCCCTCCCCACACGCACACACAATGGAAAATAATGGCTCCTGCAATTTTTAGAATTTAGGAAAACAAAGCAAAGCGATGAATCAGAATTCTGAAACAATATGGGGGACCTGGATACTCCAAAGTATTGGTATGGAACCAGTGGTGGGATCCAAAAATTTCAATAACAGGTTCAGATGGTGGTGGGATTCAAACAGTGGCGCCGCCGCACACACACACCTCCAGTCCCTATTGGGCAGGGAGGTTGCTTTGTAACCCCTTCTCGGCACTCAGAAAAAATTAGTAACCACTTCTAGAGAAGTGATGAGAACTGGTTGGATCCCACCTCTGTATGGAACCCATTCCTGAGCTCCAAATGGGAATAATATCTTTTCTTAAAAAAATACACATCCCTGTGGAATTTGAAAAGCAATTACAGATTGTCTGTGGGGTGGGTGGGGAGGGGGTGAGAGGGAGTGTGTGTGTGTGTATGTGTGTGTGTGTGTGTGTGAGAGAATGACCTGTACACAATGGCTGTAAAAGGGAGCTATTTCCCATCCACCTCCTCTCTCAACACCTCTGTAATGGATTCAGCCAGACTGTCAGTTTGCACAATTACCTACTGTGAAAATATTTTTAATAACTAGTCCAATCTTTGAAGTCAAAGCACTGGAACAGTTTGAATGGGGCTTTCAATACTCTGGAATATTTGACATCCATGAGTAAATGGCAGCTTGGGTTATATGGGTCTGATTTTTCAGTAGCTTGATCTGCATATTGTATTGAGTCCTCTAAGGACAAGTTTCCAGCAGGAGATCAATCCAGCTGTCGGGAAGTGCAAACGTGCAATGTCGAGTAAAGTACATATTTCCCTGTACGCAAAATTCAATGTACTCTCTCTCTTGTTCAGAGATACCCTTGACATTGTATCTATCAGCATGTGCTCTAATAAGGCCATGAGCATTCCTGTGCCTTTTAACATGGTAATCCTGGGAGATTTTGATATTGCCTTTGCTATTATTTGATGCCTTTTGCACGAACTTATTTTTGAAATTGAACAGTACTGCAAACAGCCTTGCAGGCTTATGGGTGCTTTGGTATCTCTGAAATAATACACATGTTTATTACATAGACAAGTAATATTAAAGAACAGCATGTCTTAGAAAAACTGCTCAGAATATGGAACAAGATAATGAAAAATTGCACAAAACTGAACTTAAAATTACTTAAAAATCTAACATTGCAAACCGAAACTGAATGATGCCCTTCCAGGCCTATTGAAGAATGTTACTCTGTTAAATATTGCATTGTTAAAGGTAAAAGTAGTCCCCTGTTCAAGTACCGGGTCATTACATTTCTAGGTCATCACATTGCAGTTTTTAGGAGGCAAACTGTTTATGGGGTAGTTTGCCATTGCCTTCCTTAGTCATTTACATTTTACCTCCAGCAAGCTGAGAACTCATTTTACTGATCTGAGAAGGATGGAAGACTAAGTTAACCTTGCGCCGGCTATCTGAAACTTACTCTTTCTTAGGCAGGACATCTTGCTTGCGTGATTCCCACCTTTCCTTCAGGGAGGCAGGAACAATTTTTTTACCACTTCCTGTGTCCTGTAGTTGGAGTCACCCTTCCATAGTTCTTTTCCTGCCTCAGACAGGGAGAGCTGCGTTGGGCATAGGCTCTGAGTCTTATACTAACTTTCCTCTGCGTACTCTAAAAATCTTCATTTTGTTCCTTATTGTCTATTTCTCCTTCATCCTTTTCTTTTCTTTCTTTCTCTTTCTATCTTCAGCACCCAGGCAGAGTTAGGGAGTTTAGGAGAGGTAGGAGAGAGAAATTACTTCCTGCAATTTGGCTTTACTGCAGATTTTCAATTTTCTGCCAAAAAAACTACAATGCTACAAAGCAACTACACAGTTGGAGTTGGTGGCTTCATTCAGCACCAGTTCTCTATGGCCCGCTTCAGACAGCCTATGTCAGAAGAAAAAAATGTTCCTCTACTGGAGGGATGGCGGAGCTGGAATATCTCTCCATCAACTGGGGTTGTGAGCATTCCAAGGACAAATAGCAATTCGATCTGATCCCACTTTGGAACCCAAGATGTTGCCCAGATTTCACATCAACGAGGAAAATTATTCACCTTCATTATGTATAAACCCAATATGTCTTATGGAGAGTTGTGGCACAATCTTGATATTAGAAGGGTAGTTAAGTATCATCAGGACTAGCCTCATTAGTAAGTCAGAATTCCTTTTGGTTCCATTAGCATACTGAATGTGGGGAAACAGGTCCAGGGTCACTATAACCTCCACTCAGGCATGGATAATTGAAACTTTCAAACCCACTAGTTGGTTGCACCAGTAGGAATCACTGCCCATTTAGTCAGAAACTAATGTGGCATTGGCTAAGTACACCTTGGTGGAAGAAATATTCAAGCTGCAAACTCGTCAACAGTCTCTATATTGTTAGACATTACAAATCACATACATATATTTCAACTGATGCAGCCTTCAGACAAAGAGTGCTGCGACATGAAGTAGACATATAGACAATGACCCACCCATCAGATAGGGACACTGCTCTGGAAGGCCCAAAACAAGATGTCCTCCTGCCTCAGAGGGAGAACTGACTGTTGGATACTTATGAATGGTCCTTTTCTTCAGAGGACAGGAGGACATCATGGCCCTCCCCAAGTTATTGTTTCTGTATTCTTTAAATGTCTCCTCCTTGTTGTACACCAATTACAGTTAGTTCTATTCAAGCTGTTGAACTGATATTGGACTTACCCGAACTGAGAAAGGGTGACTACCACTAAAGGAGATGGGAAGTGGCAAAAATGTGTTCCTTCCTCCCTGAAGGAAGGGGTGGGAGACACCCAAGCAAGATGTCCTCCTGTCCTTTGAGGAGTGTGGAAACAAATCTGGTTCACCAGATAATACTCTGTTGCTCATATGGAGGAGTGGGTAATCAAACCCAGTTCTCTAGGTTAGATTCCACCTGCCCTTAACCACTGTACCACACTGTCTCTTAAGTGCTATTTTAGTACAAAGCCAGAGGATAAAATTTCCCCCTAAATAAATAAATATGAGCATCATGAAATGTGGAGGTCTTTAATTCAGAGAATGTCTATCCTAACATTTGATAAAGCACAACTGAGCTAACCAGAGTTCACAATCCCTGGTGTCCAGTGCCATCAAAATAAACCATAGTAACGAACGCTAAGGCTTGGTTTTGCTCCCATGTGAATCCAACATTCTGGTTTCCTCACCTTCATTCTTTACCTGCCTCTTATGAAGCGACTTGATAGGTATCCCTGACCTCTGTTGAAGTAAAGGGAAACACGCTAAGATTAAACCAGGATGTTCACATTCATACACCCTCTGAAAACACAGCTGACTAACTGAAGTTGACAAACCAGATTCAAACTGTGATTTCCGATCCCGGCATGATGTTTTCTAACACAAGTAGAGAAGTAACCTTTATTTGGACACTCACACTGGCCATTGCTAATTTCATTCAGCCATGGTTTCACATGATACTGCTCGGATAGCAGAGCCAAAAGGTCTTTTGTTCTCCATTGCTTTTTATTGGGGTGGGGGGGGGGGGAAGAGAGGACCTTCATCTGCTGCTGGGCTTGAAAGGTCAGCTGCAAAGATCACCACAGGAAGATGTAACAGAGCAGCAGCAAAGACTGCAGCCTCGTCTTTATAGCCTGGTCTTTCAGTAATGACTTCAGGAGTATGCTTCTTTTTTTTATTGTGGCCATGGAAAATGCTGCCTTCTATTCTATTCTAGAAAGGAAAACAGACTTTTTTCGAGTGCACATACAAACTGATAATATGATTTGTTCCTCTGACTGGTTCTTCTGTAAGAAACTGTATGTTCAAAATCTTTAAAAAGCTTGTCTGTTTTTTTCTCTTGGAATAATGAATACATGGTATGGGGAGTGTGGCATTATACATTATTGAGATCTGCCTTCTATCCAAATCCTGTTCTCCTCAGGCTTCACTTTAGGCTTTCATCCTATTTACCTCAATATAGTGCCTAACAGCTCGAGGGGTGAGGGTGGGATGGGTGGGCGTTGAGAGATTCTCTTCCACAATAGCAGCTTTAGAGATGGAGGGCAAGATCAGGCTGCCCAGAATTTGTTATATGCAGTTAAATGCAGAATTTTTTTAAAAATGCAAACAGCTGGGATTTCTACTTAAAGCGATAATATCTGTTCTATCTGTCTTTATTGCAAGACATCCCTTAAAATATTTTATCAAAATTTTCTCATATAATAAAATCACTGCCTCTACATTGATAAGTTCTGCTTTGAAGGAGAATAATATTGAAGAAAGCGGACGGGCCTTTTTTTGTGCATGCATCCTGGAAGAATCCAAGTTTCCCCCCCTCTGTAATAAAGATTTCTTCCTGAGGGGTTTCAGTAATACAAATCTAGCAGCACGTTTTCTCATAAAGCTACGAGACTGTTTGTTTGTTTGTTTAAAAAAAATCTCATTTTGCTGTGGATTATACTTTCCAGCAACTTTTATATTGTATCTTTTAAAATAACAATTTACAGATAAGATCACAGAATGTGTTACATCATGGGTTGCCCCCCATCTCCTTATCAGATGTGATCTTACCATTATATGATGACACATAATGCTTTTGGTGCCAATGTGATTAGTTCTTTACAAATCATATAGAAGCTGCCTGTCACTCGAATAGATGTTCGCCTAATAAAAGTTGCTTATGTCTCACAGAATATGAAATGCCTGGATTGTATACCACATGGGGCAAGAAGTTCCTGTATTAATAACAATGATCAGAATGTCTAAAGGTTATTTCTCAAATGATTTCCCCAGCCTTTTTTGAATAGTCAAGACTAATTTTTATATTAGAGAACAAAAAAGTTTATACTTCAGGAGTAGAGAATGGGTCTTATTCTCATTGTCACTTCCATTATTGAAGATTGGAACCCAAGATAGTTGAATCTTTCATGCACAGCATCTTTCTGTTGCGGGGAGGAGTATATAAGGCTGGGACCCATCTGGTCCCCATAGTTGTTAACCAATTCTCATGAGAACCTTGAGAATTAGCCTCTCCATTACTGTTGTATATTCTTATCCTGTTACATGGATACTCAGAGAGAGTCAAGAAAACCAGAGGAGAACCAGTTCCAAGAAAAGGCCCTCTCTGATAGGCCCCCCCACTGATATTGAGAATAAGCACGCTTTCACAAGAGACATTTTTAAAAATGGTTCATTCACTATATTCCCAGTTCATAAATTATTCCCTTTTTATTTTTTAAATTGGGTTTGCTCAGACCCAGAGGAGACGCCAGAATAAACAAAGATGGGGGCAATTTGAACGTTGTGTATATTTTTGAAACATAAATAGGAAATGATCATATTCCTTCATCCATAAATTTAACAATCTTTCATAATTTCTCTGAGCGCCACTTGATGTCATCCATCCACAATGTGAGCTGATGATTATACTGACCAAATGTGCTCATACGTGTTAGTGACAAAGAGTGTTTCTTTTATCATCTGTAATGTGCACAGGAAGAAAATTTTGCTCACATTAGAACCTCACTTTCACACCTGCTATTTGTTAAGGAACAATCTTTCTTCACACCATCTTTTTTCTAACATAGGATTCTACGTGGCTTGTGAACAACGAAACAATTCAATGAAAATCAAAGCCAATACCAATATAACAATATTCATGGGCAAGCAACATCAGGAAAGAAAGAACTTACATCTCAAAATCCCAAGTAAACACAACAGATTTCTCCTGTCACCCCCAAAAAACAAGAAAAGGAGGTGGGCAAGACTTCCTCATGGAAGTGTGTCATAAATGGAGCCCAACTGCAGAAAAGGCCCTTTTCCCCACACCACTCACCTGACTGTAGAAGTCAAGTGTCCCTGGAGAAGACTTCCCACAGATTCTCAACAGGGATTTTGGGGGAAAGCCAGTACCATATAAAACATGTTCATAATCCAGAGTTAAGACTGAAAAAGCTTCTAATTTCTTGCGGCTAAAATTATAAAAATTGTCAAGTATTCCCCACTTCCACAGATCAGTGAAACTCCACTACTCACCGCCGAACAAAATCCTAACTTCTGCAAATGCCATCAGTGTTATCTATGGACCAGACAAGAATAGAAAGAACCTTCTCTCACATGCCCTTTCTATTTGGCAGAAAGAGTGGTGCTGAAGTATATCACTCCAGGCAAGACACAACATATTGCAGAGGATGAACATGTTGGTAATTCTCTCTGGTAAGAGATACCTTTTCATTACAGCACAGTGCACTGAGGCAAAACACAGTGAAGCTCACCCTTGCGGGTGTGTGCTGGCAACAAAAGAATCTTGTAGTTTCTCACTAATAAGAGGAGTCTTTATTAGTGAGCTCCATTCTGGATAGAAAAGTGGTGAGATAGGTTCTCTGTTCTGATCTGTCTAGCTGGATGGGGAGAGATGCTGTCTGCATCTTTCTGCACACATGGTGCAAGATGGACAGTGTGTACACAAATGGTGAAGAGCTGAGTAGAAACGGGAAGGAAGGAAGTTTCATAAGAGTAGCAATTTACACGTCAAAAGGATAGTGTCAGTGCAGTAGAGAAAAGGTGCCCCCTCTTGACCCCCTCTACCTTTCTTACTCACTGATCAGACCCCCTCTGTCACTGAGGCAGAAAACAGTGTAAAGTCCTTCACTTCCAACAGAATGAAAGGGAGCACACCACTCCCTCATGTATTGATGGCAGTTTCAACAGGAAGCTGTCGAAGTCCTGAGAGATACATTGCTTAGCACTCCCCTGTATTCAGTTCTGATGACTGAGGGAGCTGCCAATTTGATTCCCGAACTGCAGTGGGAGTAATAAACTACATCTGATGAAGAGGGAAAGATCTGCAGTCCACTCTGTCTTTTGAATATGTAGAGTTATGTTCCTTTAATCAGTGTCTTTTAGAAGCCTTTTAACGTCTGACTTTTAATTGCTCATAAAGGGGGATAGCTAACCATAGTTGGCACTGTCAGTAGCTATTGCTGACTTTAATTACCAGGTGGTGTGGATAAAAAAAGGGGATAGCTGTTATCCTCATGGTTCCTAGAAATAAGCCATTGTTGAGAATTAGAAAAAAATGATCTTGGTCTGATTCACTTATTTTATGTTTGTTTTACATTTTAAGCTCACATTCAGTTGCCAAAGTTGCTGGTATTCAGTGGTACTTTAAAATGTATTTTTAAATATGGTCCTGAATGCCACGAGCCTTTTCAAAATGGTGAAATGCAGATTTATATAGAAAATATCCTTTTTATCTTATAAGACGCCATAGATTCAAATCTGTATCCAATGTATATCCTCATAGATCTAATCAGCACTTGATACGGTTTCCTTGATAGCAGTATGTGAGGGGTTGGGGGTTTTTTTTGTTGCTAAAATTCAAATCACAGCCTTTGCGTGTCAGGAAAGATAATATAGTGAAAGCCTTGATGAAATTTTAATTGACGATACACCGACCTTAATTGAATTTTAAATGTTTGGGATCATTTGAGTAAGTAATGGTATTCTCGGTTATTGGTATGGATGCTTTTCACATTTATTTGATCTTGGAAGCCTTAGGGTGCCACATTAAATCTAAAGCAGAGTGCTGAATCCAATACAGACAGTGCAAGATTGGCTTCCATTTCTCCTTTATGTTTTGCAATCAATCAACTGTACCATACAGAATTAAGTTTCTGAGCCATGTATCCAGTTCTGTGTCCAAAAGGACCATAGGGTCCCATGTGGCAGCTGTTGTTGATAACAGCTATGTGCTCGAACCGCAAACCAGCACCAACAGTGAGTAGAAACACAAATTTACCACTGGAGATCAAGCTGTCACAGTATCTTGCTACTTGAGTGTGTTTTAACGTTTTTTCTTTTAAATTTCAACATAATGTTCTGTTCTTTTATATTTTAACCTTTTTTCTTATCTTTGCCTAAAAGTCAGTATGCTATATAAACTTTTGCGGCAGATGTGCAGAGGCTACTCAAGTAACTCACAGACACGGCTTTAATTGAAATAGGGCCGCAGCCCTTTTTATTTACATAGTTCTTAACAAGCGGAGCTGGGTGAGCAGGAGGAGCGCATGATCTGAGGCAGTCAGCCTCCCCGGCTGATCCCGGCTTCACCCTATTTTAGGGAGTACTTATCTCGTGGGCCACAGGGCCTCCACCCCATTCCTTTTGTGGCCCATCCATCTGGGGTATCGGGCTCTCCTGCAGAGGCCCTTAGAGGCATGTTCCCCGAGCCCTCCCCTCTCCAAGCCTCTTATGGAGGCCCCCAAGGATGGGGAGGTCCGGCATGCAAGCCCAGTCTCCCCCAAAACTATGCACTCCTCTGCCCAAACCGCCCCTCAGGACTGCGACAAGAAACTAAAATGTCCCATCCCTTCCAGGAGGGTGGGTCAGTTTGCCTCAAAGGCGTTGAAAGAGGCCAAGGCCACTGCGTGCTGCCCTATAAAGGCAGCTTGCTCCATGTGCGTCAGCATGCTAATGCCGGGTGGTAAGCCGTAGCTGTTCAGCAGCCCAGGGACACGCATGCTCCCCTTCCGAAGCTCTTACCCCGTGCCCTGCCCCCTGTTGCAATTACGGGCCTAGCTGACTCTAGTGCCGTTATTTCTGGAATAATGTCAGTGTGTTATTCATTAGGAAACAAGGGAGAGTAAGCCTGTGGTGGATGTCACTCGTGACCTGATCCAGGGTGCAAGATTTTTTAAACACTCATGTGTTTGGATTTGTATGTGAGTAGGAAGCATTCAGCAAAAGGTATCTTCCATGTGTACCTGAGGCACAGTGCATGTGGCTCACTGCCAAATCAGTCCACTTCCATTGCATGGCTGTTTTGCCTCTAATACTAAATTTTGCTTTCCAATGGACACACTCAGTGCTGCTGTGAAATATGATTTTGCATTTTACAGGTGATTTGAAGTTAGTCTCCCAGGAGACTTATGTTGTACAGTTTGCTTGGAGGCCAGTCTATTTAGCCCTGTCAGTCAATTTTTATTTCTTTCTCATTTTTTGCAGTTCCATTTAGCGCTGTTGGATTCATACTCTCAAGTCATCCTTTAGCAGTGTCTTTCTTGGACGTAATTAAATCTCTATAATGCAATGCAGTCCACAAGTAACAGGAAGTTCAGATAGTGCTATATTTTCTTCCTGCGCTATGATTTCCTTCAGTTTGTAGCCTAAAACTATGACTGATATTTTTTCCTGAGGATATCAAATTCTCTATATGAATATAAACTTTGCTTCAAAGTTAATTACAAATGTACTTTTCATTGAAAGTTTTATAATAATAAAGGGAGGGGGAGTTGTTGGTTTAAACAGGAATGGAGAGAACTGCACTTCTGTGTATCCAAATAATTTTTCTTGATTCTTGAGCTGTCACTAGTCACTCTACATTACATCCAAAACTTAAATCATAATCCTTGGATAACTAAATTAATAATAGCTTGGGATATCACTGTGCAAAGCAGATGTGGACACTGAATTGCATACAGATATGTACCCTTCATCTCCACTGTACTTATCCAGGCCCCATTGAATGTGTAGATGCATTTTTAAATATGGAGGTCAAGAAGTGTACAAGTCTATCCAAGAACACTAATTGGATGTGATTGTTTCTCAGTTATAACCTCTATGATTGTCCTTTGTCTGCCAATCTCTGCATAAAATTTTGCTGCAGGATGAACTCCAGCTTGTTTGGGCCGAGGATATGTTTGCATGCTTTCTCTCTCATCTTCCTTCGTCTTATGAAAAGTTGAGGTTGAACACTTCTTGGTTTAAAGAACCACCAATTATTCATTCCAAATTGGGGCACTTTAGGAGGAGCAGCAGTGGCATAGGAGGTTAAGAGCTTGTGTATCTAATCTGGAGGAACCGGGTTTGATTTTCCGCTCTGCCGCCTGAGCTGTGGAGGCTTATCTGCGGAATTCAGATTAGCCTGTGCGCTCCCACACACACCAGCTGGGTGACCTTGGGCTAGCCACAGCTTCTCAGAGCTCTCTTAGCCCCACCTACCTCACAGGGTGTTTGTTGTGAGGAGGGAAGGGCAAGGAGATTGTAAGCCCCTTTGAGTCTCCTGCAGGAGAGAAAGGGGGGGGGATATAAATCCAAACTCTTCTTCTTTAACAACCTGTGGATTATTACTTGATCCCAGACCAGATTTTAAATAGTTCATTAATCCTGGCTTTGAATCTTCTTCCTGGTTTGCAGGCACACAGGAAAGGCAGATCTCCACTCACATGTTTGTAGCTTGTTTGGCAGAGACAATCCTGACAGAACTCCCAAGACCTCTCTTGCATACAGGTTTAGGAATGGGCAGAAGCGAGAGGATTAAGGAGTAACAACCTTTTGACAAACAAGGCAGAGGCTGACACTAGGACAACAAGAGGGAGAGATGCAACTGTAGTATCCCAGATCCATCCACCCTTTCAGTAGCTCACTGGAGAAAAGCACCCTTGTCAGAAATGGAAGACATGGGTTTGGACCACGGTAAGGCTCAGCTTTTGGCCAGCAAAAGGCTGATCAGCAACACAGGGAGAGGGGTATACTTCTAGCACCCCTTCCTCATGCACTCAGGAGCAAGTGTCTAGCCACTCACCCGATTGGTCACACAGGAACATGATACAGGATAAGGCATTAGTCATCCCTCAGCAGCCAACACCAGCAGTAATAGTTGAGGGCAGGGAGAAACTATAGAGAATGACATAACATGGGGAGTGGTGGCCATAGCATACACAAGGTCCTTTAAGTGATGCTAGAAAACCCAGAAAGGAGTCTGGGAGTCACCAGCATATCTTTAAGATATGCCTGAGTAGAGCTAAATTGCCATACATTGTTAGTATTTTAAAATATCTTGGAATTAATTAATAATCAGGTAAATAGGTTGGTCAAACATTCTTCAGGAGTTCAGTACTTTTTTTCAGATCTGCAACAGACTGAGTTAAATTATCTCAGTTCCAGAGGAGTGTTTTATCCTACATGCATATTCAGGGCATGAAATGAGAACTGTAATGCTACATTTCCTGTGGGATTGCACTTGAAAAACACAAACATTTTCTACTCCCTTTGAAATGTGACCAAGTAATAATTAAAGTAATTATCATTGCAGATTTTGCATATAAGCAAATTTGGAGTGTAACTTTTTTTGGGGGGGGAGCTTTCACAATTGGTTGTGTATTTTACTTCATCATGTTGCATTAAATATTATTTACTTGATACCAGCATGTAGGGTAATTACCTTTGATGGGAGAGTCATGCCAAATTAAGAATTAATTTCTACCTAGCTGTATATGTTTCTGGAGGAAATGTCTGATAAATGCATTGAAAATGGTACCAGTTTAGCTATTTCTCTCAAAGGAAGAAGACAAATTTCTCTTGTTATAAATATTAGTATGCTTGATCCCTCCCTCCATCTTTAACAATGGCAGTGAACTTCAAAAATGGCATAGGATTGGTAATATTGTTTCCTAGGCCCCGGGGAAACTTTTGCAATCAAAATCCAACATTACTCAAAATGGTCCCGCTCCAGTCCTCCCCTCTTCCCTCACACCCTTTCATAATGTACCAAGGCGAAGGTGGGAATTAAAATGGCAGTTGTGAGAGTTTCTCATCAGTGGTTCGCACAGTTCCTCACTGTCTTCAGCAAAGGTTTCTGTACGTACTCAGAGCCTACTCAGTTGATGGAAACACTGATGACTGTATGTTTAAAATTCCTAGTAGCTGTCTTTAACTAATTAAGTATCCCCATGTTTTTCAGGAAGATAAGCCACAATGAGTGGTGTGTGTATTTCATTCTTGGCCACCATCCAAATTGGATTTAGGTTCACTTATGCAAATATATTTTAGTCGTTTTAGGCATGCTTAGCTCAGTTCTGGCCTGCTACCATAGAATTTCCCACTTGTTCGCTGGTTCTTGTTTAAAGTTTTATATTGGAAAGAGTTCTTGCTTATCCATTTGCATTTTGATGTTTACATTTGACTTTTGAAGGCAAAGTTTATTAATTTAAGCAATAAATCATAGTTATCTTCATGGTTGGCTATATACTCACTTATGACAGAAGGTAGATACAATGTAGTAACTTCATCTAGTCAGTGCTCTTTAGCAAAACTTGCCATATTACCAGATGTTAAATTCAAATCTATATCCAACAGCTCTTTTTTATACTTGATCTCACGTAGCCAGATATCTATTTTGATCATAGCCCTCTTCATGAGTATCAATGAATGTACACACAATTAGTGTAGAGTGTACACTGGATTTTTAACGTGTGTTGAATAATTCTCATGTTACATTTGGTGCATATACAGCTGAACATGTGAAATTCTCTTTTCCACCAAAAGATCTAAGTACAATTGTGAATTCATCTGCTGCCACTTCCTGGACCTTTGTGGAGGCTGGGCAGGGCTGGCGTGCTGCCATGGCAACACCAGCACTGAAGAGACTCAGAACAGAGGTGGGATTGAGCCGGTTTGGACCCGTTCAGCTGAACCAGTTGTTAAATGGTGAATCCCACCACTGTGAGTCCTGCCTAAACTCTTAAGGTGCCGAGCCAATCACCCCTCCTCCTTTCCCCCTCAGCCCCCCCCCCGCCTCGCCAGGCTGCTTGTTCAGCCAGCAGAATTCATTCAGGATGCTTGCTCAACCGGTGGAGCTGCTGAATGGGAAGCCTGGCAGGGCTGCCGCAGGGTGCCCCTCGGCCATCTGAGGCCTGGTCCACCAGGATGCCCGGGACCACTGCCGCCTCAAGTAAGTGGGGCAGGGGGGCGCGATGAGGGGGTGCCTGGAGCAGGTGTTTCCCCAGGCTCCATTTTCCCTCCCTACGCCTCTGCCATTTGGGCATGAAGTGTTCAGCTGCCCCCCATCCCCCCCAGATCCCAGCACTGGTTGTTAAATTATTTGAATCCCACGACTGACTCAGAGGCTGGGAGTCGTCCCTACGACAGTCCAAGCAGGTAAATGCTCAGCAGTGCTCAAACACAGACAGGCCAGTGGGAGAGTCCAGGAAGCAGGGTCAAGCACACCAAATAGCCAAATGCCAAGAATCACACGCATCAGGAGGGAGTAGCCAAAAATCAAAATTATTACAATCCTGTCTGAAGCCAAAACAGAGTTGGGAAACAGAGCAGTGGCATGCAGGGAGGGCAGGAGTATGGGGACTGTTTCTGAACACAGTACAATAACTGAAGAGTTTTACTTTTTCAAACATATTTTATTAATACCTCAGAGATCTGATATTTTATTGTCCTGTAGCCCTGTACCTCCACCACAGCTCGTATTTTTTGCACTTCAAAGGTCGTTGTATGACCTTTCAAAGCACCTCAAAACCATGGCCAAATTTGGCGAATAATAACCAAAATGCCCAAGATCTGTTTCATAATAGAGACTTTCTTGGTAATTCAAATACCCAGAACAAGCCATCAACCCATCTCCTGGCTGTTGTCAGCAGAACTGAGTCTTTCTTGGCTCCAGTGTTAATTCAATCATTGTTAATCATACTCTTACTGATCCCTATTATGTTACCCTGGAACTCTTTCTATCTTTTGTTAAATTATGATCTGTGGTGTTTTCTTCTTTCCTAGTACCAGTGGTGGGATCCAAAAATTTTAGTAACAGGTTCCCATGGTGGTGGGATTCAAACTGTGGTGTAGCGCCATTGGGCTAGGCTGGGCACAACGAGGGTGTGGCTGAGCATTCCGGGGGCGGGGCATTCCTGGGCGTGGCTGTGGCAAGGACGCAGTCACTGTGCCGGTCTTTGGGCGGGAAACGAATGCACGCAGGCGCAGGCTGCCACGCACGCCAGTGCACCTCCTGCTAGACTGCTTCAAGTTCTGCGTGCTACTGCTGAGAGGAGGGGCGTAACTAAGGCAAAAATCACGTGGCAAAATCACCAATTAGTAACCCACTCTCAGCACACACAAAGAATTAGTAACCTACTCTCGGGAACCTGTGAGAACCTGCTGGATCCCACCTCTGCCTAGTACCCTTTAAAATAGAAAACTTGAACTGTCCTATAACGTATCGGATCTTGACCCTGTAGCAATGGGGCTTGGGATCCTAAAGTGGCACCAATCAGTGTTCAAATGAAATCTTACCAGCCAGATCCTTTTGTTTTGTCCCAAAGCTTAATTTTGTGCCAGATTTGGTGACTAGCATTGTTTCCCCTATTTGAATCGAGGTAAATCCATGTGCATTTGAAGGGTATGTCAAGCCCTCCATTTTTATAGTTACTTCTGTTTTCAGATCATCTTCTGCTGCTGAAATCACAGGATTCCCCTCCTCAATCTGGTAGTTGGTTCTGTTCCCAAACCTTGCTTCAGGCAGAGAATTTTTTCTTCCTTTCATTGTGCTTCCCTTCCAAGATTTGACCCTCCATATTGTCCTACCATTTCCAACTCTTAGTTCTTGATTCCCATTAGTTTGTCCTAAGATCAGCTGGTTTTCCTTCTGCATCCCCCAGCTAGCTAAAGGTTCTTTTTCTCTTATCCTATTTTTGTTCCCTTTGAGCAACACATCATATATGTGATCTTTGAATTGGTTTCTCAGGACAGCCACATGGGAAGAACACAATTTGGGTTAAAAATAGTGTTAATTGGGCATTTAGTTTAAAATCATACAGTTGAACACTATGACTGTGTGAAGTGAATAGTTTTTATTGGAGTGCCATGTGTAAATTATTGCTTTATTATTGCCCTTGAATAGTTCAGTCTTTCTGTCTTGTATCACTACTAGTAGTATATGATTAGTGTCCTGCCCTTCTGTATTTTGGATAGGATACATAAAATTACCTGTCCTCCTTCCATCTTTTCTTCCAGGGAAGAAAAGATATATTGCACCAGGATTAGTATAAAATAGACTCAAAAAGTCCCCTTTTACCTTGAAACTGCTGTTCTTGTTCTTCACCTGTAAGAGATGCTGTTCAAGTAACAAGTTGGGTATCAATTTTCCGCATTAGTTATAACTTACAATTTGGGTATCAATTTTCCACATAAGTTAATTGGAAGGCTACATGTAAAAGTTTAGATTACTGTAATTGATTTCAATTAGTTTCCATGAAAATCCTCTTAAAGCTACTTTTGAACACATTGCCAGTAGTTCACAGAATTGGCTTCAGTGTTAGACAGATGTGAAAAGTGTGTCTCCATTGATGGGTACTGATGTCTTGTGATGAGAGAGCTCCGCCAAGGATTCCTGGTTGGTAATATGCCTTCCATTTCTCATACGGTGGTTGCAGTTATTATGTGCTAAAAATGGCTGTGTAAATCAGCCGTGTGTTACTACTGTTTGTTGAGATTTTAGAGCTGTCTATGAAATGGCATACCCCAAGAGTATGAAAGCAACCACCTCCCAATAATATATCATGTGGCTTTATTGATATGACCTCAGCTATATATTATTTCCTGAAAGAAACGTTTTGAACTGAAGAGTCGTATTGTGATGTCAGAATACATTAGACATTTTTTATTAATATTGCTTTTCTGTGTGTGGTTCATGTGTCATCTTCATTAAATACTGCTTAAAACTTTATGTGCATTCTGTCAGCCCCAGAAAATTATGATGCACTGCCATAAAGGGTGTTATGATATGATTTAAGTGGTAAAGCTTTTTCAGACTGTGCTGTATATAGGCTGTCATTTGAATGCCTCCACCAAAGCTCTGACTTTTTTTCTTTTGTGTATAGCACATCAACACCATGGGCTGCTCAGTGACCTGTTTTCTCTAATGTGGTCCCATTGATTTTGCAGTATTTTACCCAAAGTGGGTCCGGAGAAGGGGAAATTGGCTTTCAAAAGGGTTCCAGAAAGGACCAACACAAGACTTTGTAGCCTGTGTCGACCAGCGTGGATCTTGGTAGGGGTACCTCAAAATAAAATGATGATGAAAGAGAATAGAGAGAGTGGTTGTAAATACATAAAAATATGACTTTATTGTATACAAATTAAAAAGGAATAGAAATGGAATCTGCCCTAAGCTTCTGAGAACTGATTCCCCAAACAATTGTACACACCAACAAGAGGGTGCATTTTATAAAAGAGAGAAGGGGGAAAATTGGGAAGTTTTAGGGACGAATATACAACCTGGCACACCTTCCACAGCCTTGGAATGGTCTCTTTTATGGGAAGTGTCCCATAGCTACACAAGAAAACCCACTTTCCCAGGAATCTGATTGGCTCAAGATACAAAGTTTGAATTTGACTGGGCAGTTTGAAGGTAACTGCTGTCAAAATCTGGTGGGAAGATTAGTAGAGAGATACCTGACCTTCCAAGGTGGAGTAATTGGACAGTTTTAGCATATTGACAAAGAACCAAGGGGAAATGATGGGTTTAAATGTTCTCTTGTTGGCTCATCCAGCAGCACATATTTATCTTTCCACTGCACTTAGCACACCTTGTGGCCAGCTGGAGAAGTGATGTTAGTAGGGATGAAGGATTGAGAAGACCCAAAAGAGAAAAAGGGAGAAAGAAAGGGGAAGGCCCCGGAAGGGATATGAGTGTCTAAGGAGGGAGCAGAAAGAGAAGCAGTTGGAACAGGTTGAAGGAGGACAAAGAAAGGAACTTGAAAAGGAAGAAACATGCAAGGGGTCAAGGAAGGGGAAAACATGATGTCTATGGGTGCCCCTTTAGCTGGATTATGTGGGCAAAGGACAGATGAACCCCTGAAGGTACGATGTGGAAATAAAAAACAAAATGATTTGATCATGAAGAATCTTAAATAAACAATGATAGCAACAATGCTAAGGTATATTATAGAAAAAGGCTATACCATCACTTACCACTTGGTTGTCTTTGTTTGCCCTGGCTTGGAGGATGTTTGAACCATCAGGCTCATGTAGTTCTACAACTTATTTTAATTCTCGTCGTTGTAGTCATTAATTTTTTTAAACGTCTGTGTTCCAGCGATTTCATATATCTGAAGAAAAGCAGCTCTGATAGATTTTGACTGTGTTTTGTGTATCCATTGAACATTTCCCTATTTATTTATAGTGCAAAATATCTCTACAGACTTTTGCTTGTGCTTTAATATAAAATAGGTGAGTTTACACAAAACTTAATTATGTGAGTTCTTCAAATGTCCTACCATGTCTGCATTAAAACACATGGGTTCACCTTTTTTTCTACAAAATGGGCTTTATAGATTGTGGCACTGGGAACACTTTACAAGCCATTTAAACTGGCTCCATTCCACCAAATTCAACAGGACGATCTCTGTGTGAGTCATTTGTAATTAAACCCCGTTGTATGACATTAAGAACTCTTCCTACTCTGCCTCTTAAGGCAAAGAACTTCGATTTTAGTGCTCCACGCTGCAGGCTTGAGTAATTCTCAAAATACATTGTCTTTCTCCCAGCCACACTTCTGTTTAAGGTTAAGAGTTCAGGTTTCTCTGTATGCCCAAACCATGGAAATAGAAAATAAACTGGAATAGGGGAATAAATAGAATGTTAACTATATTTTCATTTATACACTGGAATACTGTGGGGAAAATCCAGCTGTTATATTCAGAGATGTAAAATTTCCAGAAATTTTGAAGCTATGGAAAAAACCCAGTAGGTTGCCTGCAGTCAATGTAAAGTGAGAGAGATCTTTGGGAGGACTATTTTAAACAATCAATTCTAATAGCTGCTGTTTGTTACTTATAAAAGTAACCCTTTTCTCACCTTTTTATGAACTATTAGAATGTATAAAGATTCTGGGTAATTTAACAAGTAAGTGTTGTATCGTATTTGTTCTGTCCTTGTGGCATAGATGGCAAATGTGAGAAGAAACGCTTATCTCCCTGCCAAAAGGCAAGCCAGAGTCTCTTTAACTGAAGTAGATGTCCAGTGTATTTTGAAGCTACGTGGCCACATATTGGATCATAAATCTTTATCATGACAATGAAATGCAATGGAACAAAATGACACTCTCTGCTTCTTTTTAAAGCATTTCCCGAATGTTAATTGTGTTAACTGGTAATGGGCCATTGCTATCATTTACTGTTTATGAAGCATCCATTTCAAACTAATCACAGTGACTAAAAACAGATGCAGCTGAAAGTAATGTTTAGAACACTTATAACATTTCAAAGAACGCTGTACTATTTGTATCATATTTTAATTTTAGTTTGGCTGAACAGCAAATCAACATATAGAAATTATTAAAAGGAAAATACACTTATTAAAAGGAAAACACTAACTATCCGTGAGGCTTCCTCTTTGTTGTACTGAATAGTCTACCCTCTGCCAACCTGGATGAGATTGGGCCAGTCACCCTGTCCACCTCAGAATGTGTTTCCAGGTGGCCAACAACTTTTCCATAATCTTTTTTCTTTTTTTCGTTTCTCTTTTTTTCTTTTTTTCGTTTCTCATCTGGTGGATATTAACTTTAGAATTGTACTCATCCATTGTGTCATATGAATAGTGGTCTTGTCCTAAGACTGCAGCTTGTATAGAATATTTTCATTTTCTGGAGATATCTCAGTTAGTTTGGCTGTCCCTTTGAGTATTCCAACCATGCTCCAAGTCTATATATCAACAACATGGACATGCATTCATGATAGGTGCTTTACTACTGTGGATTTGGAGTCCTGTTCTTTCAGCATATAGAGAAGTATAATAGCCAGGGCAAAACAGATGATGGATGAATATGGGATATTGTGTGCTTTTTATCACAATGACTTGTGAAGTCTGAAAAAATACATGGAGGTGTGTGTTAACCCCCCCCCCCCCAAATCGTAAACAAAGCATCCGAACCTTTAAACAACGGATTTCCTTAGGGGCTTTTTCTAGGCAACCACAGTTATTTCTGGCTTGGTGCTATTAGTAAAGACAGGGGGAGTGGGTAGGGCCCTTTTCAGGCTTATTTTCAACATTGGGGGAGGACTCATTGGGGCTTGGCCTTGATAGAGTTGCCAGCCTCAGATTAGGAAATTCCAGGATATTTTGTGGTAGTATCTGAAGAGGGCAGGGTTTGTTGAGAGGCAAGGCCTCAGTAGATATAATGCCATAGAGCCCATCCTCCAAAACAGCCATTTTCTTCAAAGGGACACATCTCAGAGACTTCAGAGGTGGTTTCCCATTGCCTACATCCACATCACAACCTTTGATTGGTGGTCTTTCATCCAAATACTAGCCAGGGTCTTTCATCCAAATACTGCCTAGCTTCCAAGATCTGACAAGATTGGACAAGCCTGGGCTATCCAGGTCAAGACATTTTTATATCAATGGCCAATATAAATAGGTGGTGCATTGACATTTGTACAGTCAGTAGCTAATGCCCCAGATTTGCTTATCTGAAGAAGAGGACGAAGGCTTGAGCCCCAAACTTGCTGTCCTTCAGTGGATATGCATTTTGTATAATCACCCTAGATTAATTTCACAGAATAGCTCTGCATTGGCATGACAAATTATATGAAATAGAATCCTCATTAGACATTAGCTTGATTCGTATAGCTTGTAATGGACATGTTAGTAATAGCTACCCAGGAATCTAACATTTTAACTGCATCTACATCTAATGGACCATAATGCCTGATATTCTTCACTATGTTATGGCTTTTCAACCCTGTTCTCAGGAGACAAGATAACTAGTTGGGTGCACATGTCACCCTTTTCATGCAACTGTCTCTGCGGTCTTGATTATTGTCTTTGACAGGATTCCTGGCAGACAATCTTTATCTTGTTGTTGTTTTTTCTCTCTCTTTAGTTTCTTAATTATGTGCTGTCATTGACAAATGGGTACTTAAAGGATGTCTTAGTATTTACATACTCTTTTTGTCACCTTTCTTAACTTTGCTGTCCTGGTGGAAGACTTCTAATAATCATAATAATAGCACCTCAGAGAAGTTATGTCAGCCTTGCACATACCATTAATGCATTAATGTGTCAAAACAGCACTGAATGACACAGCTCTAGGCAGCTGTAAAAGCTCCTAATGGTAGCCCACTCCAAGGAATTGATTTGTAAGCAACCCTTAAGCTATAAAACTTTCTTCCTGATATATGGCTCCATGAGCTTTGTACTTACAGGCAGCCTCATTTTTAGCAAATGGCTAACAGCTGTTTCAATAAGTAAACAATTGACAGAGGCAGCATACTTAGTAGTAACCTGTTAGACAATTTCTAATGAGAAGTAACAAAATCAGGGAATACCGGAAATAATTGCCTTGGTCAGAAGTCAAATAGTACCAATAGTACTATTTGACTTCTGACCAAGTTCAAAGTCAATAGTACCAATAGTAATTCTTTTGTCAGTTATTGTGATACTGCTCAAATATACAGTAGAACCTAAAAAATCGTCGATAATCCATCTGGAGATTTTAGAAAACGGCGTATTTCGAGGTACACCGTTTGTGCATGCACGAACGCTGTTTGTGCATGTGCAGCGCCGTTTGTGTACGCGCAACGACGTTTGCGTACCTCGGCGGCTGCCAAAAATCGAGGTGGCTGACGATTTTAGATGGCGGAAATCGATTTCTGAAATCGATGATTGTCGAAGGCACCGATTTTCAAGGTTCTACTGTACAAGCAGACTTTGGTCTCAGAAAGAGAGTGCTGAATCTATGGGAGAGGGCTCAACATTTTGGTGCCCTCAGAAGTGGACACCAAATTTACAGAAGGCTGATATTTCATGGTATCCCAACGTTTGCTTCCTGAGCTAGGTTATCTTACTCTGTATGGGATGTTTCTGGAGGGAGGAATGTTTATCAAAACATGGCAAGTATATGGTTTTCAGAAGAAGGAAAGCTCCTAAAGTTGTTGAGACAGCTACTTTGAGCAAAAACACACTTCAATATGATCCCCTGTATTAACAGTGTAAAAATGGTATCTAGCCATTAGTTTTGGTGTCTAACACCCCAATCCCAAGGGAAGACGAATCTGTCCATGGAGGCGGTGCAGGACTATGCCAGTGGATTTGCCCTCCCTGGGGCACTTATCCAAGTGGAGGGGCAAATCTGTTGGTGGGCAGCTGCTGTGGCCCTCCAAGCTGCCAGACATGGTGCAGCTGTGGCCAGGGGTGGAACTATTGTTAGCTGGCTTCCACCTGGCTTTTGCCCGCCAGAACACTGGCACCAGGGGCTTGGGCTTTTGCATGGCATAGACCCATAGAGCTTTTCAGCAGAGGTGAGGCTTTTTCTGTTTTTGCCTCCCTGCGCCACCAGGAAGCCCTCTTGGAGGCAGGACGGTGGTGCTGAAACAGCACTGTGTCCCACTTCTGGGGCTCTGGATTGGGCTGCCAGCAACAAGCTGTTGGCATGTCAATGGAAAAAGATGAGTGCAATTTTGCAGGTGCTTTGCTTTGTAACAAAGAACAAGAGGCTTCCAGGCTGTCCTACTGAATGTACATTTTGTTTTTCACGTATGAAAACTTTTGAGGAGTCAATTGTAATGTGACAGTTAATTTTTTAAAAGACTTTCATGGGTGTAGTCTTGCAATATCTCTCCTTAAAAGTTGGATTTGGTTGTGATTATGTCCTACAGTCTGATTTCAGAGTCTGAAATCTCAAATCCTGAATTTATATAAAATTCCGTTCCAGTACCTTATTCACTTGAGGCCAAACTGCTACGGGGTTCTAGCTTGTATCCTAAACTGCTCTCCATTTCCAGCTGTGGTACCTTGAAATGTGTTTTTTTTAATTGTCCATTGTTTGGTCTTCATGGTTCTTCGGAAAACATCCTGACATTTAGAGATGTCTTGATGTTGTGTCTAATGATGCAACATCATTCTTTGTGCTGCATCATTTCCTTATTGGCTTAATTGACCCACATGGTTTGGTTTCTTGAACTGCAGGGATTTTTTTTTACATCATGGGTCATTAGGCAGTGTCAGTCCATTTAGTGTGAGGGATAAGACTGTGTAGACCAGTAGGATTTTATTTATATACTTCACAGTCAGGAAGGGAAATAGAAAATGCTGTTTAAAAATAGGTCCCCCAATTTTTTTGAAACAAATTTCAAGTTTTTGTTTCAGGCACTTACATTTTGAAAGGAGAATGGAATGACACACTGTCACAACCTGTGGCAGAGGGGGAGGAACAGGGGCACACCTTTGAAGAAGGAACCAGTCCTGTTGCAGGGCTGAGAAAAGAGACAGGTGGGTCTGCAACATAATGGAGGAACAGCCCAGAGGAAGACCAACCAGTTAGTAGCGTGCTATGGAGCAAAGGATTCCACTGAGATAGACCTCCATAAGAGCAGAGAAGCAGGAACTAGGGGTCACCAGGGGAAAAGAGATCAAAAGCCCCATCTGAAGGAGGTAACGAGGGCAGCTGGGAAAGTGCAGTGGACAGTCAGACTTGGAGCCTTTACCAGCTGGAGAGTACAACGATTCCGGAAGGCTCTAAGGGCAGCATTCCTGGCCAAGAATGAAGTCCCTATGCCCAGCTTAACCCTGCCAAAAGTATGCAGTGACCAAGGCAGGAACTCCAGTGTGAAAGGAAGGACTCAGCCCCAGCATCTCGGCCCAAGGGCCAGCAGGATCTTAAAGGTGAGCCAACAGAAGTCAGGGTAGGCAAACAGACCCTCTAATTTTGCTAGATTCTGCTAGTCAGGGAAATTCTAAGCCATTGGCTATACTTCTTTTCTTGTTCTGACAACCATGATTACCCCAAAACAGCTGTCCCTGTCATAGCCAGTACCTGATCTGTATGGTGTATGGTGTCTATACGGTTTCCTGCAGAAGGCAAATAACACCAAGGCCCCTTCTGCACATGCAGAATAATGCACTTTCAATCCACTTTCAGTGCACTTTGCAGCTGGACTTTACTGTGCAAAATCCACTTGCAAACAATTGTGAAAGTGGATTAGAAGTGCATTTATTCTGCATGTGTGGAAGGGGCCCTGGAGAGAGGGCTTTAAATTGGGAAAGTAGTGCAAGAAGAAACTGCTAACCCCACCTCCCAACTCTTTGCTCCAAAGCTAGTATAGAAGGTGCCAGTGGCCCTTTCCCCACTTACCTTAAGCCCCGCGCTACTCTCCTCAAGTAGCGCGGGGTCCAGCTGCCCTCCCCAATTCAGGGGCGGCGAGAACGCAGCCGCCCCGACGCTGCCTCTCTCGCGCCCCCTCGACGTGCGTAATTCCTGGTGCCTTTTGAAATGGCTGCTTTGACGCGGCCCTTCCACGCAGGCGTGGGGTCGTGGGATGAAGAGGGCTTCGCCGCCAGGAATTGGCTTGGCGCGCTAACCCCGGGAATTGCCTGCAGCAGCCCTCAGGCAAAGGTGAATGGGGAAAGGGCCAGTCTTGATTCCCACCATCCCCACCATCTCAAGCAGTAAATCTGCTGTAGTTATGGATAGCCAAACCAGCCATAACAGCCCATTTTAAGCTAGATGGACCCAGCTCAGGTCCCTATATTCCTACATCTTGACCTGCTTGTTTTTATTGCTCCTTCCTCAATATAATTTTCTATAGTGGGTTTTTTCAGCACCTTAACTATATTATTCTCAGAAAAAAAGAAATCTCACTCAACACAAGTGGATTCCCTCAGTCTGCTATGTTGTTCCACAACTGCATTGTTTATTGGTTCTCTGTTGTCCTCTGAAAAGAAAAGAATTTCAGAAAACTGATGGTGGCCTTCACATTAGAAAAGTTTGTGTGTGTGTGTGTGTGTGCGCGCGTATCTCAAATAATTAACTTTTGAGGGAGGGGGATTTTTTTTGTTTTTTCCTACAAAGGAATGGAACAGCAGCCCTCCTGTGAAACAAGCAAGCAAAATAAATATCTGGAGCTGTTTGTTCTGTTCTTATTGTCCAGGGTAAAACCAGTAGATGTAATCCTGCTCCCTCGTATTCAGCTGTAGCACTTTGAATGACTGAACAGGACTTAGGAGTAGTAAGATTTCCCCTCCCTGCTCACTTGGTAAGGAAAATAGAATTATTACCTATTCTGAATTGCATGTCAATCATAGCTGGATTGGAAAGTGTATTTTGGCACTAAACTGGTATCTGGAAGAGTTTCCCCTCACTCCTTATGAAATATGATGACTGCAAAATAATAAATGAAACCTAAACAGAACTGATTTAAACAACACTTGAATATCAGTAACAGTGGGCCACATGCAATGAATAAGGCCTACTCTTGTACTCTTGATGAAATATGTAAGTAAGCCTGAACGATACATCGGTAGAAGATCATATATGAAAAATTCTCAATCTTGAGACCATCTGTCTTCTAAAACCAACATTGTTTTCCAGCTGACTCCCCGAATTTGCCATCTATTTTGCCTTTGAATCATGGCAGTATAATAATTCTCTAGCGCAACCATAGTTTGGTGCTCAGCTTGAATTTTCAGAAGCAGGAAATATATGGTTGGCAAAGCAGATCGGGAGTTCTCTAAGAGGGAATACATGCTGTGTAATTCTGAGCTCAATGTGGATATGGGTTGGCATGTTTAATAAATTCTTTCTCCAAGGTAGCTTTATTTTTTCCCATCTGCAGGAGCAGCAGAATTGGTGTTCGGATGCTATACTTTCATTTTCATTTTCGGGGGGGGGGGGGGGGGCTCTGCTCGAAACCTAATTGTTAAAAATCGCAATTAAAAATGCTAATTTTATTTTTTTCTGCTCTTGTGATGATGTATGTTGATGGGAAAGATTGCGTCTTTTCCTTTTAAAAAGAGAAGTGTCGGTAACTGAAACGTTTCTGTCGAAGATTAAAACATGCAGCAAGTGACACGAACAAAGGAAAAAGTAAATCCCGGAATTAATGTAGACGACAAACTGCCTTTTTTGTATTTCAAAAACTGCTGACAGCTTGTAGATTCTTATCAGCACAGTTCATTCAACCTTTAAATTGCTTCTTACGCTGTACATAGCTGATATACTGTATGATCAGGAAAAATTACACTGAAGTTATATGAGAATGTTTTGCAGACAATATTATTTTATCTACTTCCTAATGCATTCATTGAATCCACTGAGATGCATATAATATAATAATATTATACTAATGTTCTTCTGAGGTTTGTCATAGAGCATGGTAAGACTATATAAGCACGCTGGCAACTATTTATCTGCAAGAAGTAATTGAGGGATATGAATTCCATTTTTCGTTTTGACTAGGCTTATTACTTTATTGCATGATAGAGGAATTATGCTGGAATTGGCTCACCTTCACCAAAAACACTATGGCTGTTTCCGCACGGGCGGAATACAGTGCCCCAGGGACGCTAAAAACTGTGTCCCTGGGGAGGGGTTTGCACGTGCCTCTGCGACTTGCTGGAAGCCGGGAGACGAGGTACGGCGTTCAGTGACGGCGCAGCCTGTGTGAAGGCTGCACCGCCACCTGCAGCCCTACTGGGACGTCTATGTGAACGGTCTGGGGGGTGTGTGCATCGGCATTGTTTATGCCGACACACCCCCACACAGTGCCCGTGCGGAAAGGGCCTATGTCATAGTTATTCCTTCATATATACTAGTTGTTCCTTTATTTACGTAGACCTACATTTGGTCAAGTGAACTGGTTAATGATTATGCATATTCAAAGCCCTCCTGATCCCCCAAGCATCCACATTCCACCTGCCCACCCAAGCTTAACCTTCCCACCCTCCCACCAACTCAATACTCACCTTCCACCTCTCCCTCTCTCCAAGCCACATCTTTCAACCCTCCCTTTGCCCCAAGCCATACCTTCCAACCCTTCCCTACCCTAAGCCTCCCACTCCACCCTCCAAACCTGACCTTTCCGCCCTCCCTCATGCCAAGCCACTCCTTCCCCCCAATCTTCAACTTCCCACCTACCCGAAGCCACACTTTTCCCCACCTCTCCCACCCTCAAGTCACAGACTCACACCCAGGTAGGTGCAAAGTGTCACTCCAGGAGTGGGGGATGCCACCATGCATTCTTTATAAATTCTCATGCCCTGTATTCCAGGGTGCTGGAACTATTCTAAGCACAATTGCAGAGGGATGCATCCCAAATTGTGTGAATGATAAAATGACTTGCAAAGAAAAACTTGTAGGCATTGGTTTGACTGATTTTGCATGATGTTTCTTAGGTGTGTGTGTCTCTCTGTGTGTGACTCTTTGAAGCATCCAGCCTCAGCATTTTGTCTAAGACAATAAGAAAATAGATCGACACTAACCTGGCAGCATTTTGAACAAATGCAAAGTATCTAATTCAGAAATGTTTTCTAATGTTAGCATTGTAGTCAACCTGCTTGTACTTCCTGACTTGGCAGAGAGCTGTCCTTTTTATCACAGCTATAACCACAACCCTGGCTTATTTTGTTCTGTTTGGAATATTTAATTATGTGCAGTTTTAATATACAGGTGCTTTTGGGTTATTTGAATTGTAAATGAGAACATACATCCACTGCTTTTCCATCCTTGTTCTTGGAAGTAACAGACATTGAAATTGGAGCTATTAGAAGGATTAGGCCTACTTAGCCAAATTAACACACCGAGAACTGTATTTTTTAGTATTTACAGATGAGAAAATTATTTACTAGATGTTTATTTTATGCAAATACTTTTGTCAAGCTGCCTAATGAGCTACAGCACTAAAATTAACCTAATTACATAATGTGTAATATGGTGTTTTTTCTGTCCAATGTGTTGCACATTTCTCATAGATGGCTCATTATTATAGCTTGTTATGTCACTGGGTAGCAAGAATATTTCAGTCAGAAGAATGACAAAAACAGGAGAAAGGGCATCAGTCAAACAATCACTGTCTGCAATAAATCTACCTCTATTTTTAGTTTCAAATTTTTTTATTTTTAAAGTATGTCCATATTTTGTTGCTGATAATATTGTTGGAAATAAGCATGTGTTTGTTTCAGATCCTTGGATCCCACAGAGGATTTCCCCAAAACAGATTTGTGGGAAATTTTCATTGATTCACCCCTTTCCATCTGTGACCTCATGTATTCCTCGGGGGTCTACTCTTCTCAAGAAGTAGCATTTTAGGAGACATTTGGGGCTATAGCAGAGAGGAAAACTAAGGAAGGTCTTCTCCATTGTCAGGAAGGCTTTCTGTCAATAGGAAATCCAACTCAGACTACATGTATTTTTCCAAGTCCAATTTTCCATGAAACTAGTGGCACAATATGAATTATGATGGTTACTTTAAACATTTAATATTTCATAGACTCATAGAGCTGGAAGAGACCACAAGGGCCATCCCTGCCATGCAGAGGCACACAATCAAAGCACTCCTAGCAGATGGCCATCCAGCCTCTGTTTAAAAACCTCCTAAGAAAAAGATCCCACCACCCTCCAAGGCAGTGTATTCCACTGTCAAACAGCCTTATCATCAGGAAGTCCTTCCTAATGTTTAGGTGGAATCTCTTTTCTCATAGTTTGAAAGCATTACTCTACGTCCTCGTCTCTGGAGCAGCAGAAAACACATTTGCTCTCTCTTCAACATGACATCCCTTCAAATATTTAAACATGGCTATCACCTCTTAACCTTCTTGTCTCTAAACGAAACATCTCCAGCTCCCTAAGTCTCTTCTCATAGGACATGGATTTCTGATCTCTTATCATTTGGTCGCTCTCCTCTGGACACAATCCAGGTTGTCAATATCTTTCTTGAATTGTGGTGCCCAGAACTGAAGACCGTAATCCAAGTGAGGTCTGACCAATGCTGAATTGAGTGGTACTATTATTTCCCTTGACCAAAATGCTATGCTATTGATACAGCCCAGAATCACATTGGCTTTCTTAGCTGCCACATCACACTGTTGATTCATATTCAGCTTGTGGACTACTAAGATTCCCAGATCCCTTTCATGTACTGGTGTCAAGCCAGGTGTCACCCATCTTATATCTGTGCATTTCGGTTTTTTCCCCCTAAGGCTGCTTCTGCACAGCCCAAAAACAGCGCCCCAGGGATGGTAAAAACACTGTCCCTGGGGTGTTGTTTGCACAGCTGCCGCTGCTGCAGTGCAGCAGTGCCATGCTCACCACCCCCAGGTGGCGCAAAAACACTGTTTTCAAAAAACACGCTTCATGAGTGTGTTTTTTGAAAAGCGGCATCTTCCCGCTGGCATGATGTGAAGGGCACTGGCATGAGAGCACCGCTTTCAAGCACTGTCTGTTTCCATGTGTTGTTTACCTTGTCTTCCCTCTGAGGCTCCGGAGGGAGGAGGGACACGCCAACGCTGCCCTCCGACCCTCGTGTGGCACACATAAACAGAATAAAACTGGCCTTTCAGGGAAGTATGCCAAATAATGAGTCCAGAGACTAAGGACGGAATAGCTTTGAAGAGCAGTAAGAATATGGAGCAGTTATATAACAATATGGCCTTACGTAATTAGAATCTGTCTAACCCATTATCAGTGGAAACAATTTATTTATGGCCAGGACTAGAAGCGTCTGAAAACTACAAAAATGTCCAGTTTCACAGAACTGCAAGAATGTCCAGTTTCACCATTTTGCAGTGGGAGGGTGCTATAAATTTTTAAAAAAGTAAATATATCCGTACATAATATAAATTCTTCCCTGTTTAAAAAATGAACCTCTGCAGGAAAATTACTCAGAAGTCAACTAATGGGTCAAAATCAACTCTGGTTTAGTACTAAACAAACGGACTGAAATTTGTGGAAACAGAAACATGCAATGGCTTTGTGATGTGTGTGATGCTAACATTAATATTTATGTGCTACATCTTTACCTCCCATTTTAAATAAAGCTCAATGAAGAAAGGCCTTTAAAAACAATTTTAAATTCAAATGCCAAACCCTGTTACCTTTTTGCGTGCAGTGGAATTGCATTGCCTGAGGCTGTCATCTTGGAGAGGTTACATCTTGGATCCTTCTGAATTTTCATGAACTGCTTTTTGATTGGATTCTGTTTAATAGAAATGAAGAATATCTTAGTGGCAAAATAATCTTATTGATGCAGCACAATGCTGTGTGTGTGTGTTGCTGTTAGGGTCTTAGCAAACTTCTATTTAACTAATAACCTTTATCTTGTGACAAAATGAAAGAAGTCGAATGCCTGTGTGGGCCTTAGTGGAGGTTTTCAATGCAAGCCTCATTGGGCTGTCGTCTTCCAAGAGAATGGTTTGTATGAATACATTAATTTATTGATTGTGGCTTTTAAATATCCTCTATTTCAATCTCAGCTTCAATATATGTGCATTTCTTTGTAAGGCCACCCTGAACCCCTGAGATGCTGAACGAATAAAGCTTATAGTAAACATATTGAATCTTAAGATGTATTGACTAATTCTTCTGACAGTTTTGGTGGCTGAGGAGCAATTTGAGGTTTCTGGGGAGTGTGCGCTGGCATTGTGTGTTTTCTGTGAAAGAAGGGCATATTTGTCACAGGACCTTGAGACACAAGAGTTGGGAACCAGGATCCTGTAGATTTTCTGATAGCCACAGGATTATTTTGCTCTGTTTGGTATAAATAAACTGAAATTCTACTGATAGTTTCATTACGAATGTATCTGATCATCTAGAGGCTGATTTCATGATCTGATTCCACACCCTCGTTATTCACGAGTATGGCAGTGTTTGACTTACAAACTCAGCCCCCTCTTGACGTTACCTCAGCCGTATGGAAGCAAGAGCAGCACGTGCCCTTCAGTGCTGATCTGGAAACATTGGGAGATCTGTGCCATGTGAGAAGAGCTCTAGAGTGGCACAGTTATTGGTTGCTCTCATGTTATGAACTCTTCCCGTACAAAGAAGAACTTGTTCCTGGAACCAATGGGAGGAGCACATAAGACAATTCCCCACATACTACTCAGGAAAGACCAGAACTCATTAAGATTGCAGTCTTAAGCCTGTACTCTGCAAAGTGAATCTCATTGAAATCCATGGGGTCTATTTCCAAGTAACCCGTCATTATATCTAGCTGTAAGCTGGGTTTGCAGCCCAATCCTGCTTTGTATAAGTAGAAAAAGAATTTAATGTAAAGCTAGACATTGCTGAGTGCTTCAAACTGAATTAAAACTGGTTTAATTTGTGGTAGTGTTTCCCCCTCCCCCGGTTTTGTGGATCTCATTTGTTATAAGCTGTTGCTCCACTGCTTGCTTTGTGTCATGATCCCATGCCTGAATTGATCTCTTCGCTCTGGACATGTAGCTTATGACCCCAATCTCAGATCTCTAAACCAGTGCTGCTGAGAGCTTTTTGCTGCTGTGGACTATTGATTTCTCTGACACACAGTTTGCTTGCTGCCGAGAACTGTGCAGGGTGATCAACATGAATTTTGCCCTTGGGTTGGCCTTCTACTTAATCTATGCCTTCCCTACCTTGGCCTTTTACACAAATAACCATGGTTGCTTGTTCATCACAATAGGTCTTTAACTTTCAACTTATGTTCCACATAAAGGAAAAACCTGCCAGAATTGTATTTGGTACTTCATTGAAGCAGCATGTGGTGACATTTCAAAACCATAGAGTGATGGCTTAAAGACCTTTCTACTTGTCTACAAGGTTTGCCAGCTAAGGCATGCCTGTATGAGTCTTACAAATAAATTAGCACTGGTAGGCCAAGATGTAGTTTGAGGGGGAAAAAAGAAAGAAAGAGAAGAAGAAGAAAAGGATGTGTCAAGAGCAGTGGCCTTACATCAGGAATTAGGATCTGTGATTAGATGATGGAGCACTGCCACAAACTGGGAAGACCATTGGAGAACCCAAAGAGAATGGGAATCAAAATATGGTTTATTAAAGAATGACTGTGCAGTGCATCGGAGGAGGACAGAATGATTCCAAACACCAAATTCTGAGCAAGTTATTCACTCAAGTGGAATATCTATCTATCTATCTATCTATCTATCTATCTATCTATCTATCTATCTATCTATCTATCTATCTATCTATCTATCTATCTATCTATCTATCTATCTATCTATCTATCTATCTATCTATCTATCTATCTATCTATCTATCTATCTATCTATCTATCTATCTATCTATCTATCTATCTATAGAGATAGAGATAGAGATAGAGATAGAGATAGAGATAGAGATAGAGATAGAGATAGAGATAGATAGAGATAGATAGATATAGATATAGATATAGATATAGATATAGATAGATAGATAGAGAGAGAGAGAGAGAGAGAGAGAGAGAGAGAGAGAGAGAGAGAGGGCTGGTGGAGGTGCGGATACAGATGGAGTAATATAGCTACCTATCTGGCCTCTTAACACTGAGGAAGTGGTCTGGGTAGTAAGTCAATCCATTAGAAAAAAATCAAGATTTTATATTGTATTTCAGTTGGGGTCTCTATGGGCTATCTCTTGGAGAAGACCAAAAAAGGCAGTGGAGAGATTCTGTTTATATTTATGAATAGGGCTGCCAAGCTCCAGGTGGTGCCTGGAGATCTCCAGGTGACAAAGATTAATTCACCTGGAGAAAATGGCTACTTTAGAGGGTGGACTCTCTGACATGATGCCCTGCTGAGGTTCTGCTCCTTTCCAATCCCTGTTCTTCCCTGGCTGCAGCCCCAAAGTCTCCAGGTATTTACCAATCCAGATCTGTCAATCTGGTTTATTAGGCGAAAAGGACAGTGCCATTGAGATGGATAGGGAGTAGGTTCAGAGCATTTAATGAGTCCAAATGATGTGAAATGAAGGGTGGGTGGCTCTAGAAAGGCATGCACGGCATGAAGAGCAGATTCAAACTTGCTAACTGAATTAACCTCAAACTGAATTAACATCAAACTGAATTGAGGTAGATGTTCCAAATATGGCAAAGGTTCTGTGTGGGTCAGTTAGACATAGGACCAACAAAAGTGTCCTTGATTAGTTGTCTTGATTAATTATATGAATACTGTTTTGGGGGTAGTTTTTTTCCCATCCAGGTTTATCCAGTGAGCATCTATTTATTCTCAGGAAATATGATTCAATGTATTGTCGAAGGCTTTAATGGCCAGAATCACTAGGGTGTTGTGGGTTTTCCAGGTTGTAAGGCTGTGTCCCAGCAGCATATTCTCCTAACGTTTTGCATGCATCTTCAGGTCCTCTGCAGGTGAAACATCAGGAGAAAATGCTACTGGAACATGGCCATACAACCTGGAAAACCCACAACACCCGAAATATGATTCAATTTTGTGGAGTTGGGGTGTGTGTGGTAATCTAGCTTCTTTTCTTTAATCTGTGTTTTGTTCTGTTCACATTGCAGTGCTTTAAAATGTGTATTTATGGCACAATAAATATTTACTCTCTTTTAAACATGATGGATGCATTTTTTTCTCCATAAACAATGAAATTTTACCTTGAAGAAAGAAACCTGTTGTGCGTAAATTGTCTTTTGGATCACCCAGTCAATGAAATCCTATAATTTACTCTCTTCTTCCTAGAGAAGTGGAAATGTAGTTGACAGACACTACATAGTAATAGCAAACAGATTTATTTGGAAGAAAAAATAATCAATGCCCAAGGCCTATTTATTTACAAATATGAAATTCATTTTTTGTAATTATGATATAGTTATCACACAGGTAGGGTTTGCTCCAGAGCAATCTTTCCCCCATGGAGGGAAATTTAATATAGAAATTTCTGGATTTTTCCTGAAAACTTCTCTGAAATAATATGTTGATAAGAAAAAAAATCCTTTTTTGTGGTTAAGAGAAACTCTCTTTTCCAGGAAGTATACATTTTCAGAGACAATTCATTTTTGTATTTCATTGTGATCTCATGCAATATACACCTGTAATACATATGTACTATTATATTTATTTTCACAGCTAAGTCCACTCTTTAGAGATACAGTCCTGAAGAGAACGTACAACTCCACGTTGAATAACCCTGTTGTGATTCAAGTAGAGGACAGTTACAAATCTCAAATAGACAGGGAAGATATTTTTTCCTGTATGTCTAAGGAAATTCTCTCCAAAAAGTGAGTATAACTACTTGCCTAATTTTATTTCTATGCACCCATATATTTCCTAACAAATACAATCTTATGGGCTTTTGGAAATCTGCCAATGAACTTTGCTATGATAGTCTATGTTCTGGATGAAGGCAAACATTTTTCCTATAAAAAGCATATGTTTCAAGAGGTGAAGGCAGTGGTGGGATTCAAATAATTTAATAACCAGTTCCAGTGGTGGGATTCAAATAATTTAACAACTGGTTCTGCCAAAGTGGTGCAAACCTGCTGAATCCCACCATTGGGTGAAGGGTATGTATAACTCCATTATAGATGGAAGACACGTCCATAACTTTCATTCTTCAACTCATGCCCTTTGCTTAAACTTTTCTAGTGCAGGACCTGGAGTGGACTTGATTTGATTTGGCAATAAAAACACACACCATGATTCTGGACCCCTTGGGTGCGGAAACTTTATTTATTAAAATATTTCTATCTTGCCTTTCTGTTTGGTTCAAAGTGGCTTAAAATAATTATTAAAGCAGATGCAGCTAAAACGAATGATAAAATAGCAAGCCTCAAATCCCTCCCCCAACCCCACCCCTTTAACAGATGTCTGCCATTGAATTCTTCTTAAAAGCCCTGGCAAACAGATAGACCTTGAAGCACCTCTGAAAGATCTCCAAGGAAATGCCTATCTCTCCTCTTTGGGGAACCCGTTCCACAGAACTGGAACCCCAATGGAAAAGGTTCAGCTCTGAATAATTTCAGATGGGCCACCCTAAGTGGTGGGATAGCCAAGAGAAGAAGAAGAAGAGTTGTAGAGTCTGTTTCAGTAATCCAGCTGTGAGGTTACAAGAGCATGTATGAGCATGGCCATATAACCTGAGTCTAAGTAATGAGAAAGTTGGCAAATCAGATTTAGCTGATAGAAGGCACTCCTGGCCACCATGCCAACCTATCCTTCAAACACTAAGGCTGGTCCCTGAGCACCCCACAAGCCCTTACTCTGCTCTGAGAATTGTGAGAATTGCATTAGGAGCAATAGCAAAGAGCTTTTTAGTGGGTTAGATGTTCTTACTCATGCCACCCAATTCCTTCAGCATGCAGGCATCATGTCTTCAATCCATAATAGCCCCCTACTGGCTGTATAATAAGATGGTGATGTCACAGAGGGTTTTTTTCATTTGCATTCTTCTCTCTCTCCCCTCTGCCCCTTACCAGCATGGAAAAATGATGCCGTGCCTGATATGTAATGATGAGCGAGTCCTGCTGAATGCTGTCTTAAGAAGAAAGGACTACAGATTGATGAGGTCCTCCATCAACTATTCAAATTAGCATTGTGATTCATAACCTTAAAATACATGAATATTGTGATTCTCTGAGATGCAACTTTGTTATTTCTGAATTTCTCTTTCTACTGTTGTTTAGCTCTTTCATTGTTTTCTTGTAGTTTACTGATATTTCTATTTGAATATCTGCAATAGGTAATGGCTAGATTTTCACCACCTCTTTTTCATCCTTTGCAAAATAATGCAACTTGTTCGGCAAATAGAAGTCATAAATTTTGGATAATATATTAAAACTAGAATATTCTCATAATATGTGTGAAAAGAAATCCTTTATTAAAAAACCTGAACACCCAGCCAAAGGTAAAAAAAAAGTAGTTTTCATGATAACATTTGTAGGTAACTAAAAAGGTAAACAAAGCAGTTTTCACAATACCATTTGTGGGTAACTCTAAATTCATATTGATTGCACAAATAGCCACAAGAACCCAAACAGCCACATGAGACTATTTGCTATAATCTTGTCTGTAAAACGTCTTTCCATTGCCATATCTGGGCTTCCTGGGTTCCCATTTTGGTCTACTTGGTTAGAGGTCTGAAAACATCTTTTTAAATTCATCAAAGATTTCAGCCAGAGGTTCCTCATTGGCGGAAGAAGATATGAAAAACATATGTCTAATATATATCTCGAATTTAAATCAAGAGCTTAAGGAAATGGAAGAAGATTTCTGATATTTCTGCATAGCTGAAATCATATTAACATACCTAGATATACCCGCATGATGTATGAATCTGACTACAATTACGGCATTAGTTACTTTTGTCTGCCAACACTGACTCTTATAATTTCTTATAAACTGTTAGTTAGTAATCCATAGTGATCTTGGATACCACAGGGATTCTCCTTTGCTGTTTATTTCAAATATACTAAAAGTCTGTGGGTCTCCTAAAACAGTGGTTCCCAACCTGTGATACCCCCAGGGGTATGCAAAAGTATGTGATGGGTTTGCTAATATGGAGGTAATGGGTAATTTTAGGGTAATGGGTTGCCAAGGGGTTTGTGAGTGAAAAAAGTTGGGGACCACTGTCCTAGAACATCAGACTAGATGAATTTATAACAATTAAAACCAAACCATTGTGTTAAAAAACACTCTCCAGTCTAACTTCAGAGATTAAGAATGGAGAGAATAACTTTTAATCAGAGTAGATATTATTAGACTGGATGGACCAATGGCTTGTTTCTGTAGAAGGTAGTTTTATATGTTTTATATGTATTAGTTTGTTGAACTCTCCCTTGTTGATTTCATCCCACACTTAATCATGTCCAAGTGATTATATAAATCCTCCCATTGCTAGGAAGTAGTGGAAGTATTTTTACAGGGCAAATGGAAACTGATTTAGATATGTATGAAGGAATCAATTTAGCCTCCTTAGAGGTGTCTGCCAAGGGCAATAGACTGAAAGATGGGACGGCATAGAACCAGCACTAAAACCTTCTGACTACTAACTGGCATCACAAATCTGGCCTACAAATTCACCTGCATTCACAGTCTCACTCCCACTCTGCTTCTTTCCTGTTTCACATTTGACTCTCGACAGAAGTAACATAGTGATAGAAGCTCTGAGAACCGTTTATAACAACATGGTTGCATGGCTTCAGTGTTCCTGGGGGACTGGACGTTTCTCTTGCTTGATTTAATGATGACTGAAAGACTAATATTGAAACAGGTTGTTGATGGACACCAGAACTAAGAAAATTAAAGAAGATCTTGAAACCTGGAACCATGCATAATTTGTACTCTCGAGTGTTGGCTTAAATCCAGTTTTGTGTGGGTGGTATACGTATACAAACTGCTGGGTTTAGCAAAAAAACTGGAAGTTAACTACCAATTAAAAAGCTTCCTGCAATATATCACCACTATATTCAGCAATAAACTGTCTTAAATTCACAATAACCATTGATAACTTCTTTTATCACACCCTAATAAAGGCTGTGCAGAGCTGCTAGCTCACATACTATGATGGATTCATCCTCTGCAATATTAGCTGCATGGTACACACCGAGCAGCGTGATTCACAGCCGCCTTAATTCAACTTGCACTTTTAAAAAATGGAATAAAAAATCTGCAGCTGTCCTGCTACTTGAAGCATGAAAGATTTAAGAAAAGAAACTTTTTTCTCTTAATGTGTTAAAGCACAAAGGGGCACATTTTGAAATTGAAAAGGGGATGGGACGGGATATGAGCCCAAATCCAATAAAAGTCATCATTTTTGAACTGCTCAAATTTTCCAAACCAGCAAGGGACATGATATATTAGGAACACCTACCGCACAAGCTTCATAGAAACAAACAGAACGTGTGTAAACATAAATGTGTCCTTTTCACTGAAAGCCAGCCACCAAGCTCTGTTCCCTGCTACCTTTTCACTTGTCCAGGTTGTCTTTGTCCTTGATCCATGAGTCTGCTATTTGTCTAACAGCTAGAATACTGATGGAATCTCTATATGCCCCCTCCCATAAATGGGAGGCACGGTGGTCATAAAATCTGCAGTAAGAATGATGGTGACACCGCTAAGTGGAACGTCAGGGAATGGTGCCAATACCCCATTTATATCAATAATACTTGGTGTCATTGTATAAAATGGTCGGAAAGTTAACTACTGTGCATAATTAGCAGCTAATTTTAAACCTTCCACAACTCAATTATTTAACTTCTTCTAAACTAAGCCCACATCTTGAAATCTGACACGCTGGTTATATTTATCATGCACATTCCCAAGTTATAATTCTGAAATATGGCTGGCAGTGCATCATAGCATTTACTGCACCAACAAGTCCAGGCTTGGCCTTGTTTATAATAGCAAGCCAGCCCTTTTTATTCGGGCCATATATTTGAGCAATGAAAGTGACTTTTGGAGACTGTTTTCTGTACAGGGCTTCATTTGTAAAACCTTGCAGATCACCTTGTTTTGGTGACAGGTGTGGTACTGTAACAACTGAATATTCCATCTCCAATTGTCAGTTTTCAAAAATGCCAAATGCTGGACTTTTGCTAGAATTGCTGCCAACTGATGAAATGTTGAGAAACGCAACAATAGAGTTGGATCTTTAGAGTCAGTGGAGGAGACCAATGGAAGCAGATTTTTCCCACCTTGTTCCTTCAGCATCCCCTTGAGTATCTTAAAGAGGTGATACTAGGGATCGGAAGATCTGCAAAGATGCAAGCTACCCGTGCCACACAACTAGCGGCAGTAGGCAAAATTACCCTCCTATTTCTTCAAGCAGTGATGCTTCTGGGGAAACAGCAGTTGCTAACAAATGGTGGTTACAATGAGTATTACAAATTAAGCTGTGAGAAAAGATATGCTTGTGACAGGGGGAAAAGGCTGCTAAAGAGATTTGTTTGTAAACTGAACCCATTTTGGGCCTACATATACAACCACCTACAAAAACCAATGTCGCATGCAGGAAAAAAATCGAAATTGCAACAGCAAGTCAGTGAAATGGAAATGAGCTGCAGCTGAGTTATAGATGCTCTAGGACTTCAGCAACTCCATTTAGATGCAGAGTTGTAACTTTGTTGTCTGGCCAGCTTTCTGGAGCCTCCCTGTCCTCAGCAGCGCAAGAGGTCGGGGAGGTATTTCTGCTGGAATAGCTGCCCTCTGACTGCTTAGTTGCTTCAACATAATTTCAGTTGTGATTAAGATGTTCAAGAGCTCATTTCTGATTGCACAGTTGTTTGAAATTCAGCCAGTCTATGGTGTTAAGCTTGTTAGCATTTGCCCTGATTTTCTGCCCTTAGTGACAGAAAAGCTGAGTGATTTGTTTTAAAGGTAATCCCTGTACACTGGCCTCCAGGTACAAGACTCTGTTACAGAACAAGCTGGCAGATATGTACAAGACGTGCATTAGAAATACAGAACACAATTTAATTCTGACCTTGTGATTTATGGAAGAGATGGAGGGAGAATGGGGAGTGAATTTTCAAGCAGAAGGAGTCATAATGCCACAAACCTGTCAGCTGGACATTGCCCATATTTTACTATCTTGCCTGTGCATCAAGCAGAAGCATCAGCCAGCATAAAAGGCAATAATATCTGGGTTATTTTTCATTCCCTGACTGAAATGCATCTCAGGATTAAAACCAATGTCTCTCTTATTTTAGATACATTTAAATTCCAAGCTGTGTGAACTTTGTTGTGGCAACTGTCTGAACATTCCAGTAGAGCAGTGGTTTCCAACCTGACGTGCCAGAGCATTTGGGGGTATGTGAAAAAAAAATTACAGTGGCCTTGCTAATATGGGGATACAATTTTAGGTAAATGGGTTGCCCAGGGGTGCATCAGTGAAAAAGGTTGGAAACCACTGCAATAGAGCAACAACAGCCAATGAAGTAGCTTTTTTACTACATGGATGCCATTATGCTCCCAGAACCCTTAAGAAAGAACATAAGAACATAAGAACAAGCCAGCTGGATCAGACCAGAGTCCATCTAGTCCAGCTCTCTGCTACTCGCAGTGGCCCACCAGGTGCCTTTGGGAGTTCACATGTAGGATGTGAAAGCAATGGCCTTCTGCGGCTGTTGCTCCCGAGCACCTGGACTGTTAAGGCATTTGCAATCTCAGATCAAAGAGGATCAAGATTGGTAGCCATAAATCGACTTCTCCTCCATAAATCTGTCCAAGCCCCTTTTAAAGCTATCCAGGTTAGTGGCCATCACCACCTCCTGTGGCAGCATATTCCAAACACCAATCACACGTTGCGTGAAGAAGTGTTTCCTTTTATTAGTTCTAATTCTTCCCCCCAGCATTTTCAATGAATGCCCCCTGGTTCTTATCCCAAGGGGATACCCATTTTTGTGATGTTTTGATTACCACTTGCACCCATGCATATCAGCTTGGGACTAGAAATGAAAGATGCAGTCTGCCATCAAACCCATATCAAAATGGCAGAGACTCACATGAGGGATGTAAAGGAATGCAGTGAAGCTCCTTGATCAATCATGGAAGGATAATCTTTGAAGGGAGTCAACCAGAGGGCCATTTCACCCCACAGACCTTGGAGTCTCCTCCCTGATAAGTTGATCTAATAACAGTGACCCAACTGTTCAAAACAATAAGCAATGGCAAGGACGTAGGTAAGGGGGGGGCGTTCCCAGGTTTAACCCCCCCATTACATGTCCAAAGCTCCACCCCCTGTTTGTGAGTTTTTTGTATTTTTCAGTGTTTTTTCAGTTTTTGGCCTGCAGGTGGCACAGTTTTTAGACTAGCCGCACCAAAATTCAGGGACTTTTTGGGAGACTCTCCTGATGATACCACCAAGGTTTGCTGAGGTTTGGTTCAGGGGGTCCAAAGTTATGGACTCCCAAAGGGGGTGACCCATCCCCCATTGTTTCCAATGGGGGCTAATAGGAGATGGGGGCTATACCTTTGAAGGTCCATAACTTTGGACCCCCTGAACCAAACTTCACCAAACCTGGGTGGTACCATCAGGAGAGTCTCTTACTGATACCACTCAGGTTTTGTGAAATTTGGTCCAGGGGATCCAAAGTCGGTCATTTCCAGGCTCGACTACTGTAACTTGCTTTTTGCGGGCTTGCCCTTGAGACTGACTTGGAAATTAACAGTGGTCCAGAATGCAGCGGCTAGACTCCTCACTGGTACATAAGTGAGGGAGCATATAATACCAGCTGCACTGGCTACTGATGGTATTCCGAATCAGGTTCAAAGTTTGGGTTCACTTTTAAGACCCTGAGAATCTGGGACCTTCAAATCTGCCTAACTGCATTACCCCATTCTGGCTGCGGAAGACAGTCTGATCTACTGACAAGAACTTCCTGGTAGGCTTTGGTCCCAAGGATATGCAGTTGGTTTCAACCAGAGCCAGGACTTTTTCTGCCTTGGCTCCAGCCTGGTGGAACTCTTTGTCAGCAGACACCAGAGCCCTGCAGGACCTTAAACAGTTCTGCGGGACCTGTAAGGCAGAGATGTTCCACGGGGACTTTGGTTGAGGCCATGTATTCTAAATCCGATTTTATCTGCTGGCCTCCTGACAAAGATCCACCAATTCACCATTTACATCTGGTGTTGCCCCCGCCTTATTCTCCCTTTATATTCAGTTGAATGTTTTTCATAGGCTTAGATTATGGTTCACCATCTTGAATTCTGTTAGATGCTGATGGATTGTTTTATAAATGGTTTTCATACATTGGTTTAAGTATGTCTGTATGCTGCCCTGAGCCCAACTTAGGTCAAGAAGGGTGGGATATAAATTTAATAAACAAGCAAAATGACTGGATCTTCCTAGTATCTTGTCTAACTACAGTCCAAGTTCCAACACTACACAAATACCTGTACACTAATACCAGTGGTTTCTACTGAAAAGCCCTCAATATCCCATTTGTTGATAAGGAAATTAGGATTTGGGCCAAAAACTGCCACATCCTCTCCGCAGCAACCTAAATCTCTGTTTAATCAATTGTGGTTGAAATGCAGCATAATTATGTATTTTAGGAATCCGATTTGAATAGAAACTGACGTGCTGGTTACTAATATTTATCTTAAGCTCTTTTTTTATCATTTACTGTGTGTCTTCAGAATCCTTTGAGGAAAAAGATGTCCATATGCTGGAGAGAGGCTCAATTTTACATCTGAATTTGGGTGGAAAGTTCAATAAGTGGGAGAAAGTTTTGTCACTCGGAGAGGGATGCTATTGAATTCTTCTCTGTCCTGTGCCAGCAGCCCCAGACAGTGTTTTCTGCTCTTTCTCCCAAGGCTGTATGCTTAATAAAGTGCATGTCCTTTTGAAGACAAGCACAATTGCCCCCTGTCATTATGCCTCATTAGAGCTGAGTGATTATGGAATTTATGTCGCACTGGGGCAGATTTTGTACTCGTAGGTGTCATTCCAGTATTTCCCTTCATGGAAGCAGCATAATGTGTGAGCGAGCAATTGTGACATTTGGGTCTGGGGCCTCCTTGAAGGTTCAGGCATACGTAGTGGCAATTAGCATTTCAATGCTATTGGTTCACAGTGGGGCAAGCAGGAATCAAGACCCCTCTGAAATCTTAGCCAAACATATTAGTCTGAATTAACACAGCACACTTAGGGTCCAACCATTGGTGTGGTCAGTCCAAACGGGGCGTAGGAACATAAGAGATGCATAGGGGAGTTAAAGTTGAGATATGCAGTGAATGGAATGTGCTCCAGGGCTCATACTAAGCTGCTGAAAAGAAGAAATAGGAAAGCAAAGGTGAACTGAAACCCATTAGCTGAGCTGAAGTTCTGTTGTGCCTACTTGGATTAAAGAAGAAGAGTTTGGATTTATATCCCCCCTTTCTCTCCTGCAGGAGACTCAAAGGGGCTTACAATCTCATTGCCCTTCCCCCCTCACAACAAACATCCTGTGAGGTGGGTGGGGTTGAGAGAGCTCCGAAAAGCTGTGACTAGCCCAAGGTCACCCAGCTGGCGTGTGTGGGAGTGTACAGGCTAATCTGAATTCCCCAGATAAACCTCCACAGCTCAGACAGCAGAGCTGGGAATCAAACCTGGTTCCTCCAGATTAGATACACGAGCTCTTAACCTCCTATGCCACTGCTGCTGCAAGCAGCTGGACCCCTCCTCCTGCTAAGTGGTGCCATGAGGGCAGGGGGGGGGGGCTAAAGACTGACATAAGAGCAAGACATTGCGACACACAAAATGGATGCCTCTCAGACAATTTTGGGATCCATCTTGTATGTCAAGCCTGGACTGGAAGGTAGCTGAACTTTCCCTTTGGAAAGTGTGACTGGCTGGACAATGGGGCTACCTAATCTCCATTGTGTCACCACAAGGTGATTTAATCAGTGCTTTGATCTTACCCTAACTGCACCCATCTCAGCAATCAGTATTTAAGAGAATAACCTAGGCATTTTCTTGGGTCCTGACAACTCATGAAGCCTCTCCTCTCTTTTTGTTGGAACCTCAGAAAAACAAGCCATTCTTTGGGGTGCTGTGTGGTTTCCAGGCTGTATGGCCGTGTTCTAGCAGCATTCTCTCCTGACGTTTCGCCTGCATCTGTGGATAGAATAGAATAGAATAGAATCTTTATTGGCCAAGTGTGATTGGACACACAAGGAATTTGTCTCCGGTGCATATGCTCTCAGTGTACATAAAACAAAAATACATTTGTCAAGAATCATAAGGTACAGCACTTAATGATTGTCATATAGGTCTAGTAAGCAATCAGGCTGGCATCTTCAGAGGATCTGATAGTAGGAAAGGAAAGCAAGTGGAGTATATATACCTGTGAGTAAAGGTCAATAGGTGAGGGCAACTGAATAGGAGTGGCCTGGCAAGCGAGTAACAATGAAGTGTAGCATGCGAGTAACAATGGAGATAGCAAGGTCAATAGGTGAGGGCATCTGAATAGAAGTATCTGGCCTTCTTCAAACTTTGGCAATACATAAAGCTGCTTCTGATTCAGAACTTTGGGCTATCAAGCTCAATACTGACCAGCAGTAGCTCTTCAGGGTACTGGGCAGAGATTCTTCCCATTACAGGAAGATATAGTATAACTCAATCTTGTCAGACCTCAGAAGCTAAGCAGGGTTGGTACTTGAGAGGGAGACCACCAAGAAGGACTCTGTAAAGGCTGGCAGTGATAAACCACCTTTACTTCTCATTTGTGGTGAAAACCCCTTGCTGAGGTCCCCATAAGTCAGTTGTGACTTGATAGCACTTATGTAAACACGTCTTCACATCATCCACTAACTGATCCTTTAAAATGGAGATCTCGGAAATCGAACTGGATACCTGCCTTTGAAACAGATACTCTTCCACTGAGCCACAGTTCCTTCCTTGTTTATGCTCTCTTCTTCCAACTCTAAAAAAGTGAGACTGAGAATGTGGACGTTGCAACAGTGTGAATCACACAAGCTTGCGTGTCCCATTGCTCATGTAAACGGAGCTCACAAGCTTGCGTGTCCCAAGCGGTGCTCACTGCTGATTCTGCTTTCATGCTTCTTCTCATAGTAAAATAAATTAAACAGGTGACTCTCATCCTAGTAGAGTCATTGGGGAAACTTTGCTTTGCTTAGTCTTCTTAACTCAGGCATTTGTTAATGGTTCAGGAGCAAGACGAGAGAACAAGGGGTAATCTCAGCGGTGTAGGTAAGATGGCTCAATGGTTGCACATGTAAACTTTGCATCAGGATCTGCTCAATCTAGTCCATTTTTCTTTGGGGCAGAAATACTTCTTCATGTGGTACTCCACCTGAAGAAGAGGGAGGGGCACTATATATAGCTTCTGTTGTCTCTCAACCACCACAGGAGGCAGTGTGTCTTTCAGATCAATGTGGCATATTTCTGTGTTGCATTCATCTTTGCCATAATGGCTTCACTTTGCCCCCCTGCCAGTCTCTGCATCACAGAAGGAAGCCTAATGGACACTTACTCCAATTACAGGCTGACTATTATCATTCCTCAAGTACTGGCTTTATCCACCCACCCGTTGATTTCCAAGGATTAATGGGGTTTTTTAATGACATAGCATGCTGCCTGTTTTAAACAGCGGTGTTTGTAACAATGGAATGTATACAGAGAGTGGTTGCATCAGGCTTAGCCTTGTCTTGTGGCAGGAGTAAATGGTGGATGGGAGTCTGGTGCATGCAGCTCCTGACAATGTAAGAAAATGGGGTTGAGCATTGTTTTATAGATGTGCATGCTCAGAACTGCATGGCTGGGATCCAGCCAGCTTTTTCTAACAGGTGTCTCCCAAATCTCCCCAAACCTACATGGCTTTTGTTTCTGTAGGTCCTTACAGAGAAGAGATCACGGTTTAAGTACTATGTAAATATGCCCTTGTATGTTTCTGTTACTTCTCCTCCACCGGTCTACTGAAAGGAACTCTATTCATGACAGCTGGTGTTTCTTCAAAATCCTTTTTCTCGGGGTATGCAATTAATCCAGTAGTAAAAATATAATAATTAATTAATGCGATTGGATCAATATTGCACATTTTTCTGTTGTGACCCTTATTTCCAAAAAAGTAAGCATGAAATTTCCCCCCAGCGGCTGCCTCCTCTTTTGTTTCCTTCTGCAGCCAAGTGCATTCATAATGAGATTAATTAAGTGGAAATGGATGTTAGCCTATAATGTTACAAAAGGTTGCTATGCTCCGATAAATCATAATTAAATGTATTTAGAGTAATAGTAGGAGCCATTTACACTTAGGTTGCTTCCAACAAAACGTTAATTGTCACCCTAAATGACAAACACTCCCAGTGAAAAGGCAAACAAATCTAAGCCCCACTTTTGCTAACCACTAGGGTATTTACTTTTTGAAGGAACACCATGTACTTTATTCATCAGGAGTTATTCAAAACCAGGGGAAATAATAGATGGCAGTATGCCTGGGAATTGATTTGAATAGATGGCATTTGGATGTGACAAGATTGCTGCATGATTCGCTGAAAGGTATTTTATGAGAGTTTGTGACTCTGGTGCTTTCCTATCCTGGACTGGATTGGAAAGGTGTACCCCCTCCTTGGAAAAATGGAGCCAGATCCACAGAAGAACAAAGGGCGATTCCTCATGGAGAAAATGAATGTAGATAGAACCAGGTTTGAAAAGAATCAGCACCTTTTCATCCCCGTTTCATGCTCCCCACTGCAGCTTGTGCCCCCCCAAACGATCCTCAGGCAGCAGCAATGCAGGATTCCCCACTGTGAAACTGTCGAACGCACATTCTGCTCAGGGGCTATCCTGATTGGCTGCTGCTGCTGCTGGGCGGGACTTAAATTTTTTTTCCTGTCAGAACCACGTCTGTGTGAGCACGCACAGACTGACACAAGGAAACCAGCATTTATTTCACTTGAAAGGAAAACACTGTGCTCCCCCCCTCCCCTGTCTGCAAATAAAACATTAGCGTATAAAATGGAGGATGATATCCGTCGTTTGGAGAGAGGAAAAAATTACTACTTAGAGATGTGATGGAAAAAAAATCAATGTGACATTTTGAATATACTTTGAAGTTCTGGCACAGCTGGAAACTTCACAACTTATGTCTCTCCCTTGGGCTGCGCGCGCATTGCGCACAGCCCACTGCATCCTGATTGGGTGGGAGGCTCCACATCACTCCCAAGGGCAGGAGATTCAAACACCTGCCGAAAGCGTGTTCGACGATCAGGCAGTGGGGAGTTCTGCTGAAAACCTGGATATTTGGAGTGATGAGCACACATCTAATCATGAGTGGGGAGTCGACCAAAGGCTAGAGGTCAAGAAATGGGAAATGGCATGCATTGAATATAAACATTGAACTATTCCAGAAAAGTTTTCGTTTCAGAAATAGGAAAATTTCCACTCGTACCAGCCAAGTCCAGACAGTATGAGGAACAAAGGAGATAAAATCTGCAAAACCTGAAAAGCACATATAATTTTCAGCCCTATACTCTTTCAAAATTGCAAGTCTTCCCTGTGTAGCAAAATAAAAGTTCAATGGCACATTAAAGGCTAGCAATATTTATTCACTATGAGTCAGAGCTCACTTCTTCAGATATATGAAGAAAAATCATTTTGGGAATTCATAACAGGAACATTTCAGGAAGGACAGGAGAAGAGGCACTGAGGCAGAGAGAGGGTTGGGCCTTTATTTAGCTACCATAGGCCAATGGGGCAACCCTTTGCAATTCCATGCATAGGAAACTGATCAGAGATAACGAACTCCTTTGCATAATGGGTTGCTAATGCTTAATTCTTCTAGCCTCCATGGCAGTGATGATGGCCTCTCCTCCTTTGAGCAGCTGCCACTGCTAGCTCACCCATTCACTCTCTGTGGCAGCAAGACGGAGTAGCAGCTAGAGTGTGCATAACAAAACTGACAGCAAAAAGTGTACACAGAAACGGCTGGTTCAGATGGTTCTGTTGATTTCCCAGACTGGCAAAACAAATCCAGGGTTGTTGGTGTAACAATCCCTCCTCCTCCCTAAAACAATCCATTTGTTGTTGTTGGTTTAAGTTTGGGACTTACCAAGAAAACAGCATGCCTTGGATTCTTCTCTGTGTCTACTGATTCCTTGGGCAATGGCATTTCTCACTTCCATTCAAACAACGAAATATATTTATTACAAAGCGCTCATGCTGAAGAAAGCCTGGGGGCCGAAACATGTTTGGCATGTGGTTTTAAATTATCAAACCTGGTTTTTTGGCTGTAAGGGCTTTATATCACATTACAACATTTACTAGGCAGACTATGTTTACGGGGTAATTTACCATTGCCTCCCTCAGTCATCTATACTTTACCCCTAACAAGCTGGGTACTCATTTTACTGACCTTGAAAGGATGGAAGTCCACCTTGAATTGGCTACCTGAAACTGGCCTCCATCTGGATCTAAATTAGGTTGTGAGCAGACCTTTAACTGCACTACTGCAGCTTACTATTCTGCCCCATGGGGCTCCTCATATATCTGCACAAGTTATTTGAAATACATATTTCTCATTGTAATAATTATATTTCATTGTTTAATAGGATTTTACTTCACCCAACCTATTGGTACCCAAGTTTGTTTTGATGAGGAATCATTTCTCTTGCTGTTCGGTCCATCTCCACTTCCAAAAAGATCCTGGCAAAGGAGGAGCACAGAATACCACCAGCCAATCACCTTTGAAGACAAGCTGTGGACTAGAGCTGTTTTTTTGTCCCTTTCCCATTGCATCCTGGGGAGCTGAGGAAATAGAGACATGGAGCCACCTTGTTCAGGGGCTCATAGAATTGTGTTCCAAACCATTGCACTTGTAAGTAGTGTTAGGAAATACTTTTATGTATTTGTTTTTTTAAAATTTATTCATTGACAAGATTTCTCATGCCCTCTCTCCCCCTTTCTGCTCTCATAGACAGACCCATGGTGGATGGGGGAGGTCTGTTTTCTTAGGGCAACAGTCTCCACCTTTTGGAGGGGCAGTAGGCTGGCTGATTGGACTGTGTGGTGGGCTGGCTGACAAGGCCCCAGAGGCTGACCCTGGAGAGATGACTCTCTGCTCTCTAGGAAAAGACAGTGTTCTCTTGGGGTCCCTTTTGGCCGGAGGATTTCAATACCATGTTAGTGGAATCATAGTGAGAACTTTATTATGGCAAAGACCTTGGAGTGGCTCTTATGAAATCACTGGTTGTGAACTGCTGCTTGCTTTACAAGCCTTGACAGAGCCACGTGGCTTCCTTCCTTGACTCAGTAACTGGAATCTTGCTCAGTACATAAAACCTGATGCTGCATAAAACCTGATGCTGTGATTATCATATGGGAATTTCTGCATAACCAGGGGCACCATCTTAACAAATGTGCAGTAACACATTTGCACATTAAAGAGTGTACTGGGAATATAGGGATGTCATGACAGCGGTGGGAAGAAGGGAAAGGGATCAATAGGCAGCCCCTGAATCCCACAGGTTCAAACTCCTTATGCTCAATTCTACTGAATTTGGTTGAGCATCAGACAAAATGTATGAAGAGGGAACAAGCTGGTATTTAAGAAATCCTTTTAGCATAGGCCGTTAAGAGTGTTTACATTTCCACACTTGGAACAGAAAATGTAGTATTATTGTAGAATCCTGTGAGAGATTAGTCCCACAATCTATTGAAAGTTCATTCATGTTTTTCTCATCTTCTCTGCCCAATGGTTTGACTGTATCTCCCCCGCATCTTCCAATCCCTACTAGCCTTCTTGTACTCATGCAATTCACCACAAATGAATCCCTTTATACTTTTTAATAGTCTCTGGCTAAATTACATTTGATGGTTTCCTCACAGCAGCCAGAAGGCTGCTATCATGTGGAGTCTGGCCATCTGATTTCTTTACCTTGCTTTCTCCTTCCATCTCCTGCACTCACTCACTCACTCACTCCCTCTCCCTCCCTCTCTCCCTCTCTCTCTCTCCCCCCCCATAGTCCACTGTAGCCAATTCTATTTCAAATCTAGAGTTTCTATTCTACCGTATTAATTTTACCCATTTGATTTGTGGCGCCTTATTGATGGGTCTTATTGGTCCAAACATCCTGTTAGCCTTCTTGATGACTGACATCAGATCTTTGAGGCTGCTGGGTAGGAACAATTGCAGAAGAGTATGGTTGTCTCCATTGTTTGGTGGTGGGATTTCTAGAAGCTGCTAGTTGGCCATTGTGAAGCAGGATTCCGCCATCTTTCAATCAGCCATTCTTCCTAGACTTTCCATTACTGACATAGTTTTCTTTTCTCGAAGGCCTTCCCGCTCCTTGTATTTCATAGCAAGGAGAATGCTAACCTGTTATGGTATTCTTGCAGACCTTCTATTATTGCAGTGTGTTGAATTATTTCAGTTAGTCCCTGGAATAACTCTGTATAGGATTTCATGTTAACCAGTCAATAGACAGTGTAGATTTCAGGTGGAAACTTCCCTAAACCTTACCCCTTGCTCCTGTGAGGAACTTAGAGCAGTATCAACATAGGAAGCCCACCCAGCTGCTGTAATAACACTTTCCTTCAGACCATTTTCCATCTCTGGTTGCCTGGAATTCCACCCATATAAAGCTTCAAAGGATGGGGCAATTGCCTGGAAGTTGTAATCATGATGTTAATGCTGTAATCCCAGGATATGTTATACCCAGGATATGCTTTCCTCTCACCCTGGGTTCTGGGTGAATCAGAAGCAATCAAGGTCTTTCCCCCCCATTTGTCTGAATGCTTCATTAGCTATAAAGTTTTCCCAGTAGTGTGGGGTGGATGAGACTTGGCGTCAGACAGCGAGGAACAAAAGGAGAGAACATGGGGCACACCAATGCTAATGAAGATTTATTCCTCAGTGGCATTTGATCAGATCCACTGGGAGAATTCTTAGATTTCATTAGTTAAAGACAGAGAGGCGTCTGTCTGATTAAAAAGTGGGAAAACAGTAGGGAGCACCCATAAATTACTGCAGCTCAATTAGGTACAGACAGTTTAGTGAGTGTTTATTACTGGTAGAAAGGAAGGTTTTTTCAATTAGATTAAAAGGTTTGGAAAACAACAATTCTAGTGCTCTGTGATTTAGACCCTTTGCATTGTAAGAAGTAGCACTGATTAAAAGGAAACTGATAAGTTATTTGAGCTCCCTGGTCGCTTACCAATGGAACCCCCTCCCTCCGCTGCTGAGGTACAATTTACCTCACATGATCAATGTGTGGACTTGGCTAATTTTCTCCTTGGCCTGAAGATTTATATGAATGAAAAGGGCAGCTAAATCACTGTGGAAAATACCAACATGATTTATTTGGGGTAATCATCAAGGAAGCAGAGCTGCATAAATCATTGGCAGTGTATCCCTGCCATGCTTAGTCCTTCAGACTGGCATATCTGCCCTAAAGCTGAGTTGAGGGGGAAAATCCACAATGTAATCAGAACTTCAGTCTACAAGCTCATTGTGAGAAGCTGAAAAATGCATTGGAGCAGAAGTGGGAGTCTATTGAGTGCTTCAGAAGCAGTCAATCAAGAAACTCAAGTTACTCAATGGAGGGTGGATGTCTGGAAGTCATGCATCTCTGTGTCCTGGCTCTCACATTCTGACTTCCAGCAGTGCTGAGGTAGCTGGAATTTATAGCAGCTTTGCCAAAGCATTTGGAAGAGATGGATTATGGATGGTGGGGGGTTGTTCTCTGTTCCTAGAAATGACTGATTGTTTCCCATGGGGAGCATGAGGGGAAAGGAGAAAAACAGGAAAGAAAAGAAATGAATGGCCGCAAACTTATTCATCGTCCTACTGTGCCCTTCAATGCGCAGCTGCTCCCAACCCTTGCTTTCTATAACCATTTCTTGCCAGCCAGAAAGAAAAACTTGGAGCATGGAAAATCTGTACACACCGCTGCTCCAAACATATTTACTGGGAGTCCTCACTGAGGTCAATTGGATTTTATTTCTACTAGTAAGTACACTTTGGGTTGTAGCCCTAGTGAGATTTGTGGTATGGCATAAGGATGGTTGTGTTTAATCAGGCCAAAAGCAGAGCTAGTTGAGCACACTCGGCAGAGAGAGGCCAGCCAAATGATCCTGTGAAGCTGTTAAGCAGGACATGATAGACAACACCCACCAGCTGGTAACTGACAGTGCCATTTCCCGGAATGAGCAGCTATTGTAGCCAATGCTGATAGATCAATCTAATTTTATAATAGCCACAAGGCAATTGGCCATTGCATTGTCCAATTCCATTGGCTAATAAAGTTCCTTCATCAGCCTCTGAACTTAATGCCAATCAATTTCACCGGATGACTTCACATTGCGGCATTGATAGCATTGTCCCTCTCTTCCTCTGAGCAGGATCTGAAAGACTCATGTTTGAATCCTTACTCTGCCATGGAAATGTGAGGTAGTCACTACTTCTCACCCAACCTAATGCAGAGTGTGCTGATTGGGTTGATAAAATGGATGTGAGGTGAACAATGTTATGTTGCTTTGTGTCACTGTTGGGAAGAAAAGCAACATATAAATGAAGAATCACATTATTCTGTATGTTCTTGCTCTTCTTCTGAGGTCCTCCTCTTCAGAGGTCAGCCTGGTGAGATCTAGGAGGGCACCTCAGTACACCTCAAATTTAGAATGTCCGAGATGTTTTCCTGGTGTGAATTTGATACCCTACACTGGATAAAATCAGAGGTTTAAGTCAAAAGTTTATTCTCCCTTACCATGCCATTGGCACCGTATTGATTTGTTCTACTCTTTTAATTTTTTTTGTTCTCATCACAAGTTTTAACTGTTTTTAAACTATTTTAACTGTTTTTAAACTATTTTTTTCTGCTGTTTTAATATGTTTTAGCTGCTTAAAGTTTTAGTTCTTTATATTAGGGGACTTTAGTTGTGTATAGTGGTTATTTGTTTTTCATTGATTTTATGAGTTACCTTGGGAAACAGGTTTTATTTAAGAGGCAAGATATAATATTTAAACAAAATAAATACTTACTCTTCAGTGTCAGAGGAGCATGGCTATTACATTAGATGCTGTGGAACAAAGGTGGGATAATTCTGCTGCATTATCATCTTGCATGTGGGTTGGTTACGTTTTTACTAAACAATTCCGCCTCCGAGATTTTAACTTTTGTAGCTAGGTTCCTTATAGAAACTTTGAAATGATTACCTGCGATGGTTCTCATGTATGGGATACTTGTTCGGACAATGTTGGCTGTTATATGGATTCTATGCCTAATAAAGGTTTATATATATATATATATAAAGGTTATATATAGATATAAAAACCTTTATTAGGCATAGAATCCATATATACTGGAGGAACTATGTGATATCAGTGTTGATATCTGGAGCAAATACATTTCTGCATATTTACAGAAGATCAGAAAAACCCTAAAAATAGCCATGCTGGGTCAGACTAAGGCCCATCCACTCAATGCCAGCCCACATATATATAGAAATGCATTTGCTCCAGATATCAACACTGATATCACACAGTTCCTCCAGTACCTGTTTTAAAAATAGGATAGTTGTGCTTGACTTACTGAAGATTTTCTTCCCAACTCGCAGGAACTTAAACGGGATGTCACAATTGCCTCATCTGTCCAAGCAGTGTTGGGAGGCGACCCCTCTTTCTCACTAGCCGGTTCTGACCTTTCCGTTCTGCAACCTGCACAAGTGTACCAAACATCCCATCGGGCCACGCTTCTTCCCCAGTTTGTTCTGTGCCGCTGAAACTGCTGGGTCAATGGCACTTTTTAATTTCGGTTTCAGCACCAGGCTGGGAAGCCTTTTGCTGATACAAAAGCATTCTTCCACTGCTGCTTCTTGATATACCTTTCTTGGTAATCTAAGTATGGTAATAAATCACATTTCCTTTTGGGTGCGCTTCTTGATGTCAGTGCACCGGCACACTCGGTGGCTCTGGAGCGTTATTATTTTATTTCAATAAAAGGGCTGTGAATATGCTGCAGCCGGCTTATCTGATTGTTTGTTCTGCTCAGCTAAGCAAACTGCGCAAAGGGGGCTATTAGTGAGACAATTTGCAGAAACCTGTTTTCGGGTTTCCTTATCGGGAAAGGCTCTTCAGACGTCACTGTTTTCTTTTGTGGTCCCCATTACCTCTCTCCTTATTTTTGTTCTTCTCCAGTTATCTGTTTTCTTTCTCTTTCTTGTTTGTAAAAAGAGAGCATTTTTTAAAGTAAACAAAGTTCAAAACTTCCATGAAACTTTGTGGGAGCAACATAGAAATACAATCTCAGACCGGGATGTAACCATTTTAATTCATAATCCATTTTTGAGACCTGATGGGTGGAAGAGGGGATTGAAATATTTCAGTGAAATAAATAATGCACCTGCTACTTCCTTTAGCCATTGGGAGACTAAGGCTCATTCCGCACATGCAGAATAATGCACTTTCAAACTGCTTTCAATCCTCTTTGAAGCTGTGCGGAATGGCAAAATCCACTTTCAAACAGTTGTGAAAGTGGTTTGAAAACACATTATTTTGCGTGTGCGGAAGGGGCCTAATCTTGGAGATGCTAGTGGCCCCTTACATCTGGGCCGTTTGTCACCTAATGGGACTTGCCGTCCCTCCCTCTTGGGGAGAGGACTTTGAAAATGGAGCTGTGGGACGCCACTTACTTGTATTTATTACACCTATTATACTTAGCTTTTACTGTTCCTATCGCTGCTTTTAAAGGTTTTCAGCTATCTTATGACTGTATTATGTTTATATGTTGTGCACCGCCCGGAGCCCCTCGGGGATAGGGCGGTATAAAAGTCTAAAGAATAAATAAATAAAATAAATAAATAGTGTCATTTTTTTCCTTACGTCAAAAAGATTCCTCCTTGTTGATCCAGGCTGTGTCTTAACTTAGTTCAAAGTTCAAAATAAAAAGTAACTAGCTAAAACTTTGTATGGTTCTTACAGACTCTCTAACAAGTCTGAAGGCATCAGGGTTTTTTCTGCACTGCAGGCTAGCTGAAAAGCCTTTGACAATGGTCATTTATGCTTGCCACTTACCCTGCTGCTGTTTGCTTCGCAGTGGGTTTTTCCTGCAGTTTTTTGTTTACCCAGGGATTCTTGTCCTGTGAAGTGTCCCTAGCTGAGCCAATCTGCCATTTTGCCCACCACCTCCTAGTTCTTTCCATGCAACCTCCATTGGGGGTGTGTGTGTTCCTGCTGCCTCTTTGTGTGTGTGTGTGTGTGCGTGTGCGCGTGCGCATGCATGCATGCATGCGTACATAAGAACATAAGAACTAGCCTGCTGGATCAGACCAGAGTCCATCTAGTCCAGCTCTCTGCTACTCACAGTGGCCCACCAGGTGCCTTTGGGAGTTCACATGCAGGAGGTGAAAGCAGTGACCTTCTGCTGCTGCTGCTCCTGAGCACCTGGTATGCTAAGGCATTTGCAATCTGAGATCAAGGCAGATCAAGATTGGTAGCCATAGATCGACTTCTCCTCCATAAATCTGTCCAAGCCCTTTTTAAAGCTATCCAGGTTAGTGGCCATCACCACCTCCTGTGGCAGGATATTCCAAACACCAATCACACGTTGTGTGAAGAAGTGTTTCCTTTTATTAGTCCTAATTCTTCCCCCCAGCATTTTCAATGAATGCCCCCTGGTTCTAGTATTGTGAGAAAGAGAGAAAAATTTCTCTCTGTCAACATTTTCTACCCCATGCATAATTTTATAGACTTCAATCATATCCCCCCTCAGACATCTCCTCTCCAAACTAAAGAGTCCCAAACGCTGCACTTCTTTGGTCTGGTGTCACTTCTCTTGACCATGTCACTTTCATGTCAATTTTTGAAGGATCTATCACTCCAGTGATAGACCTTTAGTATTAAAATTTTAAAAGTCTTTCTGATTGTTTTGAAATGGTGGCCTGAAGTATGGGAGGAACTACTGTGGTGTGGGTAGGGAAAGGCAGGGAGAAGAGAGAAAACCTATAGAAAATTTACTGCATATGGATCTTCTTTGTTTTCCCTGTGAAGAGAGAGAAAAGGTCACACTTTGAGAGCTTTCAGAAACTTCAGGGATTCTTTGATCTGAGAGCCTGGTGAGTTCCAAAGAGGGAGAAACATGTGCATAACCAAAAATCCAACCCAAAGGGGGAAAAAGTGCAAAGGAGACCACAAGTGCGTAAACAGCCAATAACTCAGCCAGCTATTTTTGTTAAATAAAATGTTGCCCAGTAAACCAAAACTCTACTCTTTGTCTACTGAGATATTTTATGAACCTTAATATTTGCTGCCGTTCCATATAGCTGCCGTGCCCTATGTACCATGAAGTTAAGAAACTTGTTTTTAAATTGTGAAAGCTGAGATTATCTTTGTGTAAGACATCAGAGGATTATTTCCTATATCCTAATAAAATGTTGACAGTTAGTTTTGATCTTCAACTGAAGAAAAGAAATGGACCAAACCTGCCCCAAAGTTATGACTTCCACTCACCGCGATGAAGACTTTGTACTACAGGAGACAGAAAAGCTAAACAATATCCTGTTCGGTCACTAATAAAACACTTAACTGAACGTTTGTTGCCCTTTCGAGGCATTCTCAAAGCTGCCATCTGAATTGGGGCACCTACCTAATGGTTTTTACTTCTCTGTGAACATGTATCAGAGTTTCTAAGTGATTTTCCGAGGGACTTTTTCATTGCTAAATGTGAGAAGGTGACCTAACTTAGACATTGGCAACTATGTGACAAAGATCACATTTCCAGAGGTGTATCTTAGATTGTCAGTGCTGGCAAAGGTTACAGCAGCAATTTCCCATATCATGTTACATTCACATCAATAGACAATTCCCAGAAATGAAGAAAGCAGCTCAGAGTATTGTGTGCCCTGTCCCCTTCATCCAACAGCCTTTGAATCGGTGGAAGCGATCTTGCTGATTTTTAGCAAGCTTGATGGGAAGTCAAAACTACTTAATTTCTCCTCCCTTGTCAACTCTGCATCAAAGATAGTGTTCGATTTTACAACAGACACAATGGTGAGTGAGGAGAATGTGTCTCCTTGCTTTATGTTTACACCATTATAATTCATATTACACCCTAAATAACCCCATTAAATGGAAGTAGAAAAATGTGACAAGCCATTTATGGATCACGTGAATGTAATTGAAGAGGGTGATGGTGCAGCTCCTTTATATAATCTAGCTTTAATCAATACCAGGGGAAAATATTTCCCAGGCCATTTAAACTGTGCAGCATAAATAGTGTTTGACATAGAAAATGAATTTTTGTTGCAGTTGAAACACTGATTTATTTGACCAGAATATGCTTGCATTTTTTATTTCTTAGCTGCTCAAGAGTTTGATTTGCTGATAGTGGAGCACAAATTAATCCTGTTAGTGGTGTTCACACAGGCACTGTAATTCAGATTGAATGTGGGGACTTGTTGGACAACAATACCTTGCTTGGGAGCACTTTGCATGTCTCAGTATATACAAGCAGGGGAACTGGGAGGAACTGTTGGGAGGTCCTGCTCCCCATGCTATTTTCACTTTCCTTCCTTCCCTCTCTTTGCCCTGTAGTACTTACAGCTTCTCCCACTCCCCTAGTTGTTTCTTTTCCAACTTCAAACCCCCTGTCTCCGTTTTTTCTGCTGCTTTTCTTTACTCCCTCTACTCTGGCTTTTCTTCCTCCCTCTATTTTCTTATTTGTGCTTACCCTCCTTTTCCCCCCTCATACTCACCTCAGGTTTCAAAATGAAACTGCAGCAGCCATTTTGAATGTCTAACCACAGTGTTGTCTGAGGTTGCCTAGCCAATCCAAAATGGTTGTTGGAATCTCAGAGATTGAGGTTGCCTGGGCAATCCAAAATGGTTGAAAGAATCTCAGAAGCAATCTCATGAGATCTCTCCGTTTTTAAACAGTTAAAACTTCTTTTCCTCAACTTGTTTTTTGAAAGTAATTTGAGCTTTTCTGGTAAACTTGGTAGTTGCTCCAAATTTGTAAAGAAAATATTCTTTTTCTGTATCTGGATCCATTGAATGGATTTTTTGATCCACACACTGGGAGCAGTTTCAGAATTAGATATATGTACATTAAAACCAAACTTGGAGAACCTGTAGCATTTCAAGGCACCAACAGATATTATCAGAGTAGAATATGATCCCCTCTATATCTAGACAGTGAGGGTATATATTCTAGCAAAAGATCCCAAGGTTAGTTGCTGGAGTTGGAACTAGGCCTTGAGCTTGCAGCTGGAAAGGTTATTGCGCTAGATGGAAGTATTGTTCTTATGACCAGATAAGGGCTCAGATAAGGACCAGATAAGGACCAGATAAGGGCTCATGGCCAGGCTCCCTACAAGGTTCAGCCAGTGAATCAACCTGTTAGTCACAGAGGCCAGTATTGCAGTTCCTTGTGCACTTGAAGAGCCTGAATATACAAAGCTTAGTAGGCCAATCCCAATATCAAACCATGCAGCCTCTAGTTCAAACTCCAGAATCCCTACCAAATTATATTGACTTTGCAATAAGAATTTTGGAAAGCAAATCAATGTGAAAATAAACAAGAACTTGGATTTACATTTTTGGAACTCCTGGTACTACCCTGGCTCCTTGTCGCCCTTGTGTATGTCATTCTGTATGAGCCACCGTTTCCCTTCTATAAAATGGGAATGATTGTGACTGAACTTAGAGAGAGGAACATTGCTGTTACGAGGAAAAAATGCAAGGAAGTGGTAAAACAAAGTGCTTCATTAAAGTAACAGTGACGTGTATCAATAAAGGAAGTGCTGGACTGAACATAACTGTGCAGGCATGTGGCAGAGCCATAGATGGTTAAAGCTGAGCCACAGTCCCTATCTCCCATAGGTCTCATAATCTTTGAGACAGGTCTATCAGTGACTACCATCCATGGTGGCTAAATGGAACATCTCCAACATCAAAGGAAAACCAAATTCTCTATGTTTTCTCTAGAGTAACTGATTAGAGATGATGGATGTTTCCACACACAGGTGGAAACGCAGCTCCATCAGCATGAATTGTGCTGTTGGAGGCTCGGAGGCTGTTCGCACGCTATCGTGTGAGGGCCCCCAACTTGCTCCCCTGCCGGAGAGGCGGCTCCACACAGAGCTGCCTCTGGGTTGGCCCCCTCCACTCACCTTCCTGTCCAGCGTCGCTCTGGAGGGCTGCAGGGACCTACCCACGCTGCCCTCCAACCTCCAGGGGTCGGAGGGCAGCATGGGCGGGTCTCTGCAGCCCTCCAGAGCGATGCTGGACAAGAAGGTCGGTGATCTGATCCAGCAGGGCTCTTCTTATGCTCTCATGGATTGCTTTTTTGGTTGTCAGAGATCTTCCATTTTCTTCAGCAGAACAGCTGACTGGACCCAACCCAGTATAACTCATAATACAAGACCGTGGGAGTAAGAGCTGTGTTAAGTATACATGTCCTACCTTTGAGTTTCCTAGGGTTATTGTTCTAGGTATCTTATGAGAAAAACAATGAAAATTGATCTGATCCAGCTTGCCCCTGCAGTGATGGAAAGATTGAGACAATGATCCATATTCTTTTACGCTGCCTTTTTTACTGAGATGTTCATGCAAAAACTATTACTTAGTGGAATACCCAGAAGTTCTAACTTGGAATCTTCTAATCTGTTCCTTGAAGACAGAAAGTCATAATGTACTGCACTTGTTACAAAAAATTATGCAACAGCTTATAAAATAAGTCAGTCGCTTGAGGTAGTTAGGGCCGTTTCCGCACGGCAGCGGAAACGGCTGGGTCGGCGCTTCTCGCGCCGACCCGAAGTTGACGCTTTGGGACCATCGTCCGCAAGACGGGATCGGGTCTCCGGAAGAGAGGCGTGAGCAGCCGGCGCCAGCGGAAGGCACCGGTGCTCGTCGACGACCGGGTGCTTGTCCCTATGAAAGAACCTCCGAGCCGTCGCTGACTGGATAGGACACGCCCCCCCTGGCCTCTGGCGCCGCCTGCCTTTCGAAAAGCGGTGCAGGGCAGGGGAAAGCGTGGTCCCCAGGCTCCCTTGGCGACGCGCCGGAGGCCCGGGGACAAGGTGAGTGCCGGGTGGGAGAGGCGGCATGAAGCTGCTGCCGTTCGCTCGGCAGTGGCTTCATGCCGGCGTTTCCCCAAAAAGAGCATTGGGAAGCGCTCTGGGGAAACGCCGGCTTCAGGCCGGCCGGCCGGGCGGCGCGAGGGCGGCGCTGCTGCGTTGCAGCTGTGCCCCCCGTGCGAATGGCGGCCTGGAGACGGTGTTTTTACTGTCTCCAGGCCGCCATGATTTGCCCGTGCGGAAATGGCCTAGGTTTAAGTAAATAGTTTTCTGTTGATTTTAAGCTTAAGATTTTAACATGTTAATTACTATCTAATTTCAATGTTTTACTAATGATGTATTAAACTCAGTATGCTAGTCTTTAACCATATAATAAATAAATAAACAAAATATCTGATCTAGCAAAGTTATGAAAGCTCCCTGATGAACTTCTATACTTCTATCTGGGCACCAACAGTAACCATGTACTTCTGTAATCTTTCTTCCCCTCAAACCCCCCATTTAAGTAGGGCAACTAGCAGCAATCATTCAGAAACTGTCTTTCTGAACAAGCTTTGGTTCATTTAGATTTACCTTGTCTTTAGATGATGGTGTCATCTTGCATATAGATAAAATTTCGCTTGTAAGAAAATCTCTTGATATATGATATAATAAATATAGAAGGGAACATAAATATAAAATTGAGAAAATTTACTAGGTAAGTATAAGGCTTCAATTTTATGTGCTCACATTATGTCATTACAATTCAATCCATCTGTTCATTCCTCTAAAGTTGGTTAAAATCCTACATTTATGGACTTGCAGACTGAGTTTCTTAACAATGTAATATTATGTAATTATCTGTGATTTGTCCTCAGACTGTAGAAAAAGTGGAATCACTTTCATTTATGCCTTATGAGGGAAATATCTGCATATTTATGTTAGCTTGCATGTAGAATGCCATGCTAAACTTTTTGAAAGAGGGGCATAAATACATTTGGTTTTCTTCACAGGCTATAATGCCTGTAGATGCCCTCACCTGAGTCAGAAACTTAGCCCATAATTGAATGTTGAGGACCCATCCCTGCTTTAGAATTCAAGAACCATATGGGTCCCAGATCATGACTTGCTTTAAAAGTGAGCAACAGTACCTAGAGTTGGACTAGGGAGTCCAGCCTCCAGGTGGACCTAGTTATCCCACGGAATTACAGCTCATCTCCAGACTACAGAGATCAGTTCCTGTAGAGAAAATGTCTACTTTGGAGGGTGAACTCTACGGCATTCTAACCCACTGAGGTCCCTATACAGTATCCTTAAATCTCCAGGGATTTTCCTACCCAAATCTGGCAGCCCTATTTCCCCATCCCCCACTAGCCACCAGGAGGGACCTGGCAACCCTAAATTGGACTGAGAAACTAATATACAACCAGTGGATCATGTCATGGTTCCACCTGCTAGCCCTGGATAACAAACGGGTTGCCACGTTTTATACTAGCTGCAATTTCCAGATTGTCTTCAAGAATAGGAAAAAAAAACATGGTTGTCATTGCTGCTGTTATCTGGTCTTTCTTCCAAGGAATTCCCAGAAGTTCATTGGTTCCTTTCCCATTGTATCCTCACAACATTTTATCCTCTTAACAAACCTGTGAGGCTATAAGAGACCTCACTGTCCATAATCCAGAAGTTTCATGCTTATTCCATCCTTCCACATGGTATAGTGTTACCATCAATGATCATAGCCCATCAATTCTCACTCAGTGAGCATTGTAGTTATTAAGCTATACCAGAACCTTCAAGAATTAACAATCACCGCTCTTCGCATGGTCACAACAATATCCATTCATATAAACATGCACACATAATCCATATATATGAGTGAGATAGATGGTTAGAAACAGATGGGGGGGTTCTTTCCACCAAATCCATTTGTAGCCACAAAGAGCACTGATAATAATTTTCATCTCAGGTTAGGCCAATAAAAGCTGACAGTTGATAAATTTGCCTCAGAAAGTCCATGTGAGATTTCTTTGGTTTGGCCTAAGTTAATGGAGTTGTGGTATGAAACTACTAGCTGTATTCCTCAGTCTATTCAGCAGGTATCCTAGAAAAGTGCATCTTTAATCCATTCCTTCTTGTCTTCTCCTCCTCATCGGAATAACACAGCCTGAGGGTGACTCTCAGCTTCACTGCAAAGTTCTGAAGGGAAAAGCTTTGCCAAAGACAGGTGGCTCCTGTTACACATTTTTGCATTGCAAATAGAGGGGAGGCAGCAATAATAGGAGAAGGGAATTGGGTATGTGGATTAGGGATGGGGGAGGTCTTATCTGGGCTTTTTTTGGTTTAGACAAGTCCTCTCAGTAAAGTGCTGTTTGAAAAAAGCCTCATGTTTGCCTAACGCCATAAAAAAACGTAGGCTCATTCCGCACACACAGAATAATGCACTTTCAAGCTGCTTTCAGGGCTCTTTGAAGCTGTGCGGAATGGCAAAAACAGTTGTGAAAGCAGCTTGAAAGTGCATTATTTTGCGTGTGCGGAATGAGCCGTAGGGAAAAAAGCCAGAAAAAAAGTTATAGCAAACCTGTGTTTTCCCTATGGCATACTTTCTATTCTATTGGCATTTATCGTTCCCTAAGTCTCAGCCAGAGGTGAGGCCTAATAGCTGGCCTCTGATCAGCTTAAAAAATACAGCAAAAAACAACAACAACCCACCATGCTGCAGCTATCTTGCAGAAGGTGTCTAGGTGGGAAATGCCTGCTCTGGAGCAGCAGTGGCGTGGGAGGTTAAGAGCTCGTGTATCTAATCTGGAGGAACCGGGTTTGATTCCCAGCTCTGCCGCCTGAGCTGTGGAGGCTTATCTGGGGAAGTCAGATTAGCCTGTACACTCCCACACACGCCAGCTGGGTGACCTTGGGCTAGTCACAGCTTCTCGGAGCTCTCTCAGCCCCACCTACCTCACAAGGTGTTTGTTGTGAGGGGGGAAGGGCTAGGAGATTGTAAGCCCCTTTGAGTCTCGTGCAGGAGAGAAAGGGGGGATATAAATCCAAAATCTTCTTCTTCTACTTCTGTTTTGATTAGTTCTCTGCAGCAAAGAGGGCTACTTCCCAAACTTTTCCTTCAGCCCTCCCCTCACCCCTTGAGCAGGTGACATCGTAGCCACCCATCGGAAGCAGTATTTGGGCCCTGACTTTGATTTGGGTTTTTCTCTTTCTCTCTCTCACGCAGATTTCTGTTTAGAGGGATGCCAGAGGGAAGCTTTGCTCAGCACATATCATTTTGATGCAGCTGCAGAACTTATTAAGCAATGAATCATCTGTCTTGTGCTTGCTTTTTTTTTTCTGTTACTACTAGATGTTCAATTAAGGCAAAGAGATGCAGTGGGGGAGGAAAGGAAAATGCCAGGCAGGGCACCCTGGGCTTGTGTCCTTACAGTGGCTTTGCCATATGAAATGTCAGCAAAAGCTTCCAGATCAATACATCACAGGTATAAAGACACTTCCCTAGATCTTAATTTAGTCAGTGAGTCTGAGTCTGTCCCCTTCACAGGTTACACCACTCCAGTTCTTTTTTTCCAATTGTGGCTTACGAACTTGGGTTGCCCAGTAGCTGAAAAATGTCACCCAAGCCATATGAGACTACGTTTGGGATGGAGATTGATAAAATTAATAGAAAATAAAGAGTTGAAGTGTAGGTACCTTGATCAGGAAGGGCAAAGAATGCAGTGATTTATGGAGGCAACTCCAGCCATGATGGGTGGCAGCAGGCATATTCTTCCACAGTTTCCCTCGTGATGTATGGTGAGGTATAGCAAGATATCAATCCTCATATTTCTCAATTCCCAAGATGCGTTAAGGTATATTTTTTTTAAAAAAATTGCCAGCATCCTCACAATTTCGTTTTCATCACTATTCCTGTCATGAAGTGGAATCTGTTGGGATTTCTACTCAGAAGCCAATATGGATGGATTGAAAACAACTGCAGGAGCTTGAACTGGATGGAGATACCACATCCCTGCTTTGTCGCCTCTCCACTGAAAGCCATTTCTCTTTACCAGACTAGAATATATGTACCTATATCTGTATCCATATGCCAAGCCTCAGAGTAACCTCCCATACTTGTGCCTGTCCCAGGTTGTTACCCAAGGATGCAGTTAGGGATGTTCCAGATCTTTGAAAGGCTTTGTGCCTGAGTCTTTGTAGAATGTTTGCATGGGTGGGATGGGGTGGGGTGGGGTGGGGAAGCAACTTCTCACTACTGAGCATCAAAGAAAAGGCCTTCTGCCTGCCCAGGTTTGTGTGCTGTTGAAATTACATATGTTCCATAGCTGATTCCTGGCTCTGAGAACTGGTTATGAACCTTAATGAGGGCTGGCTCAGCTGAGGCCATTATTGTAAACCATCTAAAAACATAATGCATAATGGAAGCCTGCTACCATCTGTCCAAAAGAACCTGGTGGTAATCATTTCAGCATCCATCAAAATATGAGCCTGTCTAAAGATTAAGCAGTAACTCTGAAAGATGCCCTTCTGGATCACATGGATTACTCTATTCGCTGGGTCATGTGGTTCCTCAGTTACTGAGTGCATTTCTCACAGTGTTGGTAAAATTGCTTTGAGTATTAAACATGAATTTTATTAACAGGAAGTACAGCTGACTGGAGTGAGTTTACAGTGCAGCCCTTTGCAGAGTTACTCCAGTCTAAACCCAATGAAATCAGTGGACTTAGGCTGGAGTAACATTGCCTAAGCTTGCACTATGAGTCAAATCGTGGAGACCTATGAAGGTATACAGAGCTAAAGAGTGGACTGTTGCCTAGAAGTAATTTTGTTTCTAAACCCAAAGGGATGATGAGAGTGGAAGGGAGCTGCAACTGATAAAAAGGAAGCTATCAGGCTGGAAGACATACACTATTGTAGCAGTGAGGTGGGACTTAGGGTAGTCTACAGCCAACAATCCATGCTCATTCTTGATGTTTCTGCTGAATTAATAATGGTACTATAGAAGAGATATTGATTTGTAGTGTGAATTAAAAGAGATTGCAGAATACCTCACCTTTCTCTCCTGTAAGGAGACTTCAGGCATCTCACAAACTCCTATCCATTCCTCTCTCCACAACAGAGATTTTGTAAGGTAGGTGGGGTTGAGAGTGTTTTGAAGAACTGTGACTAGCCCAAGGTTACTCAGCAGGCTTCATGTGTAGGAGTCCACTGCTTATATGGAGCAGTGGGGAATTAAATTTGTTTCTCCAGATTAAAGTCTACTGCTCTTAACCACTACACCATGCTGGCACGGAACATCATGGGACCTCTCAAAGTACTGAGGCTGGCATTGTTATGCCAAATGCACTCTAGACCTGAGGGTTTCTCATATATATGTCTGTCACAGGGTTCACCAGAAGACTATACGTGGAGGAAAGTACAGTTTGTCACATGTGAAGTGGCCCTCATAGAGGTGGAAAAAGAAAACAACACCATTGAAGACCCAAAGCCATCTAGCTTAATTTAAAGGGCATGAAAGGCAAGGAAGTAAGAGAAAACTGGTCTCTCTTCAGGTTGACAAAATGTCCAGGCTCAGGCCTAGTGGTGGTGCTCTATACTATGTCTTACACGTAGCTAACGCCTCTAAACTTGCACTTCATCTTATAGTTTTCACTTCTTTTTTATGATTTTTCTCCAATTCCATTTTTTGTCATACTCACAGAACCTTTTTTTCCCCTTCACTGTACCAACCAGTTATTGCAATCACTGAAGCTGCTGCACATACTTCATACAGCTGGCCCAATAGAGCCCTAAATTTTGCTTCCCATTTATGCACTTCAGTTGATCATCATGAAACAAATAAAAACACGATAAAGAGAAATCTCTAAGTGGCCTTTCATTTCTTTTCAGGAGGAAAGCAATACCCACTTATCAAATGGCTGCCATCTATTTTAATAGGGCAGAGTCAAGCTGTATTGATGCTCTGTATGTGAAGATTAGTTTGGCTGACCTTAGCCTACATTTTGTTGTAGGGAGGAAAGGAACCTCTGCACACTTTTCAAGGGTTTTCACAACTGCATAACTTCCCAGATCCATAAAAGAATGGAATTAGTAAATGGGATTGTATTTGGAAAAAAAATATGTGATTGGGACTCTTTCTTTCCTAGACAGTGCCCGCCTGTGTCTGGAGTGCTCGGAGGGGAATTTGTGAAATAAATTCTTGAATTCTGGTGGCCCACCAGTCACAGATACAATGCGAAGGGAGAAATCGGGATAAAAACATCCTGGGATATATGATCCCGGGTCTATCCCAGAATATTTTGTCCATGAGGAAAATGCCAAAGGAACACACTTCTTCCCATAACACATAATCAATACGTGGGATCTGCAAGATTCAGGAAGCCACTTTTAAATTTCAAAAAGACAGATTCATGGATATTAGATCCATCAGGAGCAAGAACACCTAAATGGAGCCATATTCAGAGGAAATATACCAGGTACTGGAGTCAGCAATGGGACAAATGTGTGCCTTTATGCTAAGCTGATAAGCTGCTTGTCCATCTGTGAATGGCGACAGTATGCCAAAGGTCATGGCACCTGTGCTGTGGCCCAGCATGGCTCTTCCAATGCCATCATTGTGATTTATTCAGATCACTACTATAGAATTCTGTATTGTTGCCACCTCTGCTGGTTACTTATGCTGCTTGAATGCTAGTCATCTTCACATGTACCAGTCTGTGCCTCCTCCTTAACTCCTTTGCCCTGCCCCCTTCCCCATGGACACTTTGGTCAGGACTATTCATGCCTAAGAGATGAAAACCATCAGCCATGCTCTTGGGTGGAACGAAAACACACTGGAGTGCTAAGCCCAAGAGGAAGAGCATTTTTATTTATTACCGATGCAGCTGATAAAATGATCACTTGCTAATGGGAAATGCTGCTGCGATTGCCCTGCCTTTATAAATGGGCCTCGCAAGTCAATCTCCAGTGGTGATGTATCATCCTCATTTAGGGAAATGATGTGCTGCGAAAATGCAATATTTTAAACTGCACGAAGAGGAGACTGAAATGCACCGAGTGTAATGAGTGTGGCATAAGGAAGCACAGACGTCTCCTGATGACAGCTGATTTCTGGGTGTTCCCCCTATTTTTCCGCTGTTTAAGCAAGTATTCTAAATGGGAAAGCTTTTGACATTTCTTGTGACTAGATGTAATCAAATGGCATTAAGATTCAGCTGATCTCATCAAGGATGATTAAACAACTTTCTTGTTCTTTCAGCTCTTTGTGGGAAAACAGGAGGGGGGAAAGCAGGTTGAAGAAAATGACTTGAAATAGGTACAGAAACAGATGTGATTTCCTTTTTTGTTGGTTTTGTTTCCCTTTCATGTGGAAGGGCAATGTGGCACAGAGGGAGCAGCTGCTGGTGCCCACCTTGGGCTGCACAGCTTGACAATAGGATCAGGTTTGAAGTGATGTGGTGCTGCCACCAGTGGGGCAGCTACCTATCAGGGTACCATTCTGTTGGGAGGGGGGATTTCTGGAGTACGCTTTTGCTGCTGTGTGTCTGATACTGTTAACTGTTTCTCAGCCTTGAATCTGAGGCCCCTTCCGCACACGCAAAATAATGCGTTTTCAAACCACTTTCACAACTGTTTGCAAGTGGATTTTGCTATTCCGCACAGCTTCAAAGAGCACTGAAAGCAGTTTGAAAGTGCATTATTCTGCATGTGCGGAATGAGCCTGAGTTTGTGTTCCATGTAAAGCTCCGCTAACAGTTTCTTATCATGAGGGGGTGGGGAATGTTGCTTCATATTATCAACTGTTCTGGCAGGAACTCATCAAAACTGTCTGCCTTTTTTGCCCATGTTTCCAATAAAATCCTTGAAACCTTCAAGTGAGTTATTTGAGTCAACTGGGACTTGACACTACCTCACTCACGCTTCCCCAGATACAGGGAAAGGATGGAAACAGGAGGAGAGGAATAGGCTTGGGTCACCTGCACTGGAGATAGAAGAGGTGATGGCAAAAGACCTGGAAAACAACATCACACTGGGAAAGCTGACTGGTTGAGACTGTGCTGAAGGCTGCCTCCTAATCCAGGGGGAACAGCTATATGAGGCACAACAGTTCCCCGGGAATGGACCCTGTGGGAATGAGAGATTGTGAGTGAAACTGACTCATGATAATTGCTCATCACTGAGAACCCCTTTCTTTGTGTCCAACTTCATCTAGGTGTACTGGGAACTGTAAATGAAGTGCATGTGATGAAGTGGCAGACTTTCCTGAAGAAGAACTTGAAAGGGAGAAGCTATAGGCAAATGTAGCAGCTGGGTCTTTCCTGTCGCATCTGAAGTTCCAGTGTCCCCAATCCAGGTTGATCCTGTCACAAGCCTGCTCACACAACAGGCACTTAACTCTATGGATAACAACTTGTTGGTGATCCCTGGCCCCAAATACATCTATGGCTGTCCTCGACCAGGGCCTTGGTCTTTTCAGTCCTGGCTTCGGCCTGGTGGAATGTTCTATCACCGTGGTGGCGAACCTATGGCACTCCAGATGTTCATGGACTACAATTCCCATCAGCCCCTGCCAACATGGCCATGCCAGTGGCCATGCTGGCGAAATGATAATATCCATGAACATCTGGAGAAGGCTCTCCTAGGTCCCTACCTGTTATCAAATGAGTTCTGCAGGGCCTGTAAGATAAAGCTGTTCTTACGGTTGGTGACAGCAATGGTATTCCATTATAGCTGGCTTCCATTTCTCTCCTTCCCCCGTCCCTTCCCCCCGCCCCCATCATTTTCCCCTTCTTTTTTCCCCTCCTTTTCTTTAACTCATTCCCCTTAGTTTAGTGAGAGATACATTTTAGTGCTGGTGCTAATTTTAATCTGGAATCTTTATCATTGTAAGCTACCTTGAGTCTGTTAAGGGGAAGGGGTCATAAAAATCTCGTTATAAACAAACAAACAAATAAACAAAATAATGCTAGATTAGTGGCACTTCTTCAAATATTTATGATAGCTCCAGTCTTTGATGTTCCTCAGGATTCCAGATGACCCGAACCTCAGGTTAGTCCACTGCAGTTCATCTGTTAGTCAACCTGAGCAGAGAGTACTCTGGGAAGGAAGACCATTGATCCAGCTAGCTCAGCGTGGTCTCCTCTAAGTGGCTTTCCAGAAACTCCATCACAGAAAGGTCTTTTCCAGACCCAGCTTCCCAGGATTCTTTTAAACTGTGATTGATCCTGGTACCTTCTGTATGCTAATGTTTCCTTTGTAACAAGGGAATTGTCATTAATATCACTTGTCATTAACATCACTATGCATTCAAAAGATGACATGTACTCTTGCCACTGAACTGTAGCCCCTGCCTTCAGTCCTGGCCTTCTCTTTTGAGTCTTCCTCTTTTCTACAACTGAATGTTCAATTCACTAATAAGCTGCCATTTCAGGTGTGTGTGTGTGTGTGTGTGTGTGTGTGAGGGAGAGAGAGAGAGAGAGAGAGAGAGAGAGAGAGAGAGAGCTGAGCTGGATCTTTTGTAGAGTGAGCATGGAAGAAACATTGATTTGTTCTAGCTCAGGGGTAGGGAACCTGCGGCTCTCCAGATGTTCAGGAACTACAATTCCCATCAGCCCCTACCAGCATGGCCAATTGGCCATGCTGACAGAAACTGATGAAATTGTCCCTAGTATCTGAAGGCTTTCCTGGAGACCCTGTTCTAGCTGAAAAGCTCAAGGGGGAAAACTCTTCCATTGATGTGCTGATGCTGAACACTTGTGGGAAACTGAAAACATTTCTTGGATCCAAAGAAGCCAAACGAAGTTCTGCAATGGAACCCTGCTTTTGACTCTTATTCTTCTACTGCCCCTCACATGCCCTGAAGAGCCACCACTGAGGAAGCTTCTGAAATGGCATGTAATGTGATGTGGTAGTAGAAGCTATGACTGGGAAGGGAATTAGTGTCTTTGGATAAAAACCATCAACACTGTCCACTGCTTGTTGGTCTCTGAAACCCTCCAGTTGGTCTCTGAAACCCTCCAGTTTTTAAGAAGAAGAAGAGGAGTTTGGATTTATATCCCCCCTTTCTCTCCTGCAGGAGACTCAAAGGGGTTGACAATCTCCTTGCCCTTCCCCCCTCACAACAAACACCCTGTGAGGTAGGTGGGGCTGAGAGAGTTCCGAGAAGCTGTGACTAGCCCAAGGTCACCCAGCTGGCGTGTGTGGGAATGCACAGGCTAATCTGAATTCCCCAGAGAAGCCTCCACAGCTCAGGCGGCAGAGCTGGGAATCAAACCCGGTTCCTCCAGATTAGATACATGAGCTCTTAACCTCCTACGCCACCGCTGCTCCTCTTTTTGTGGCTCTCCATGGAAAAAAGGCACAATAGCCTCTCCTGGGAACTGTAGTGCAGTGATGATGGCACAGAGTTAAGGATATGTGCAAGAGAAATCTCTGCTCCTCACTGAACAGCAATTCCTATCTTTTGGGGGAGGGGGCAGCAAAGATTGGTAAAATGGTATCAATGCTCTGGTCTGGTCAGGGGGAAAAATTCCATCCCTGTATGGCTAAATAAAGTCACCTGATATTTGCTGCAAATCAAACGGCTATTAAAGAGACAGCTGGAAAGATCAGTGTAAAATATGGCACCCCCAATGAAAAAAACAGTATAGATTTGTTGGACATGGGGGTTAAAAATAGAATCATAGAATCATAGAGTTGGAAGAGACCATGGAAAGAGAAATGGAAAGGGCCATCAAGTCCAACCCCCTGCAATGCAGAAACACACAATCAAAGCACTCCTGACAGATGGCCATCCAGCTTCTCTTTAAAAATCTCCAAAGAAGGAGACTCCACAATACTCTGAGGTAGTGCATTCTGTTCATTCCAAGTACTACATACTTTAGATAGCTGCCTTGAGCCAAGAGGAAAAGTGCGGTACAGATATTTTAATGAATGCATAAATAAATGAAAGACATAGGCAGTTCTCTCCACTTCTTGAGCTTGTGAACATTTTCCCAACCTCATTTCCATCAAGAAGTTCTATCAGCTCTGTGTGGTTAGTTGTCACCATTTCCATTCGATTCGAAACATTAAGGGGGTGAAGGTAGAAGTCTTGCTGCAATGGAAAGTGCTGTCAAGTCACAACTTGTGATGACCTCATAGCATTTGTAAGGCAACAGAGACAGTTTGCCATTGCCTGCCTCTACATAGCAACCATGGACTTCCTTGATTTACTCTCCCATACAAATAGAAACACAGGCCAATCCTGCTTCGCTCCCAAGTTCTGATGAGATCTAACTAGCCTGGACCCTCCAGATAAGGGTGGAAACATTTAAGGTCATTAATATTATACATTCTTTGCATATTTGAATTGATGGACAAGATCTCCACTGGCATTTCCTTTTTGAGGTTTGGCAGAGCAGAAGAAGATCTCTTCTCTTAGGTGGCAGAGTCCTGAGATGGTGATTGGTAAACTTACCTCAGCTACATGCACTAATTGCCAAACTGTACACAAGCTGTATATTTCACTAAGTCACTCAAGGCCCTCTTCTGCTGGCATATAAATTGTGAGAACTTCACAAGATATAGCATTGAATGGCTTGTATTTTAGCAATTTTCTCTCCTTTTTAAAAACATATGGTGTATTTTCTCATATATATTTAATTTCCTTGCTGCTGTTTTGAAAGGAAGAATGGGATGTTTTTATGGGAAATGCTGTAAAACTTCATTATCCACCTTCAGCCAGCACAACCGTTCTCTCCCAAAGCTTCTGTGTTTTCAGTTTGGAACAGCTGAGGTAATTAGGTTAGGATGATAAAATAATGATCCATTGTTGTCATGACAGACAGCACTTGGAGACAGGTAGACATTCTTTGTGGTAGACTGCTATGTCTGTTGCTCAGAAGTGGTTGTGTGGCAGGTAGAGAAGCTACCTTATGACTGTGACTTCAGAAACCCTGGATACTTCTCTCCTACTGTTAGAGTCCTTGCATTCTTGGCACTTGTGGGAATCAAGCAGCCCATCATTGGGTAAAAACAGAGGTATAGGTACCACAACAACAAAATAATTAGCAAAGGGAGTAAAAGATAAGTAAACATGAACCTGCCCTGTACTGAGCCAGACCTTTGTTCTGTCAAGGCCTATATTGTCTATTTTGACTGTCAGCAGCTCTCCAGGGTCTTGGGAAGAGGCATTTCACATTACCTGTCACCTAATTCTTTCAAGTGAACACAAGGGAGATTTAACTTGGGACCTTCTGCATGCAAAGCAGATGCTCCCCCTCCCCCTCCACCCCTGCAAATCCAGGTATTTCTCAACCCAGAGCTAGCAACCCTACCTACACTTGCATGAGATTGCAAATGCCTTAACAGTCCAGGTGCTCAGGAGCAGCAGCTGCAGAAGGCCATTGCTTTCACCTCCTGCATGTGAACTCCCAAAGGCACCTGGTGGGCCACTGCGAGTAGCAGAAAGCTGGACTAGATGGACTCTGGTCTGATCCAGCTGGCTTGTTCTTATGTTCTTATGGGTGAACCACAAGAAAATGAAAATAAGCAGCTGTGTTGCATATGTGAAAGACTCTGCCAACGCTTCAGTTGATGTTCATGCTGGGAAGGAGGGTCTTAAGTATCTTTTGCCTATGCGGAAGTTCATGTGGGACTGTGTCAGTGGATTGCGTTGTTCAAAATAAAGCCCTTGGTAGAAAAAATGAAGACCAGGAATATAGGATTTGATCTGTTATATAATAATACAGATAATACAGATAATGATCCTCTGAAGATGCCAGCCACAGATGCAGGCGAAACGTCAGGAGAGAATGCTGCTAGAACATGGCCATACAGCCCGGAAACCACACAGCACCCAAATACAGATAACTGGTCTCTCTAGACCCCTTTGCATTACAGAATCTTAGGCAAAGGCCTTTCTTAGTCTTTCAACTGGACTCAAGATGGAAGGAAACTGGAGCATCACACAGGCAAAATCGAATAATAATTTTACTACGGCCACAATGCCAGCAAAATGAAAACAAGAGCAGATTCTATGTATACATATGTACAAAAATCCACAATGCAATACCCATACCGAAAAGAAGCATCAGTGTACAACATTATTATCTAGTACTGCTCCCTGTCTTAACATAGATCTGCGTTTATTGTATACTAACATACAAAATTTGGCTACCTGCAGAGATATAAAAGAAACCCGGTCTTCCAATCAAATTCTTGTAAGAGCAAAATCAGAGTCAACTACGATTGGATTAGTATAATTAATTAACAATGGTTGGATAAGCGACATCCTTTCTCCTTTATGAAGCTCACAGTGCAGTAGGTTGTGTAACATAGAGTCCACTTCTCCTGAATTGCAAACATACCCTCCTGGACCGTGGAATTTTTTGAAATCTTCCCATTAAATTGGCTGATGGAAAAGCATCGAAACGGACCCTAGAAAAGGCCCAGCGACATTTCACCTACAAATCAAGTTGTCATTCAATAACGTACCAAACAAGGGAGTTCCACAGCACTTCTCCTAATCCCTCTCCTGATTTTAGACAGTTTTCTTTTCTTATGCTCTTCTCAGAACGTCTGGTCTGTTTTTTTATTCAACTTTATCTTTCAAGTTTTTTGGAATGCAGGAATTAAATTCTCACCACCTTGATGTCCTGGCAACTCCTACTGAAATTGCCAAGGTGAAACAAGACTGGAGTTCTGGTTGAATGGGTGTCACTGAATGGTGAATGTGGCCCTTAAGTGACTCTTGGTAAACACAATCCTTCCCCGAAAGACCTCAATGAGCCCATCAGGAAATTACATGGTTGGGCAGTTTTTTGAATCTTGTGTTATGTACCCACTAGACAGAAATTTCCCCACAGGAAATGTTCTGAACCAAGACCTGATTACAGTATGTAGTCAAGGCAACATCAACAACACAAGCCTTTATTGGCATATAAAACGGGACAAAGTTTTAAAACAAAACAAGGTTAAGAAATACAGTTAAATGTAGTCAAGGCACATAATACTGAAAACACCCCTGAAAAGCCACATTGTGGTTGTTCCTAAACTAGACTATAATGATCTAGGAATGTATGAAGACTCAGGAATACTATAGACAGTGGATAAGAACTGCTGAAATGAAAGTAAAAGTCATTTTATGAAATCATTGCAATGCTCGCATTAAAAAGCCTTGGGGCACATCATAAAACACACACACTTTAAGGAGGCATAGTCCATGTAGTGTAGAGATCACATTCCTTTCGTTGGTGAAATGAACTATGATTCTTGAAGACTCATACCCCAATAAATGTGTTAATCTGTAAGGTGTTCAACAAATAATGGTGGAGTTTGAGCCTTTTGGAAAGCAAACCAGTTTCACTTTGGAGACTTTTATGATTGGTTTTGTTTATGAAAATGTAAAGTACTCTATGCATGCCCAGAGATGCTTTTATCTTGGTTGTTACATCACATGCACAATAGCTAGGGTTGCCAGCAGGATGTTAATCTAATAATCCAATAAATAAATGTGGCTGGAGAACTCCTAGAATTACAGCTGATTTCCAGATGACAGAGATTAGTTCCCCTAGAAAAAAATGGCCGCTTTGGAAGGTGTATGAAAAGTCCCTCATTAAAGTCCCATTAAAGTCCCTCATCTTTTCAAACCCTACCCTCCTCAAGGTCTGCCCCCCAAATCTCCAGATATTTCCCAAGTCAGAGCAGGCAACCTTATCATTGACACAGTCTTGATATTGGAAATGGATGCTTTCTGGGGCACATTTTGACAGCGGGCAAGGAGGACCAAGTTAGCCATTTACCAAGAACAGATTCTTTTTTTTTTTATTGCAGCAGTACTAATCAGTGTTTACACAGCTTTATCTAAAGCCAGACTCTAGGATTCAGTTGTAAGAGAGGAATGTTCATTTTATCTAACACATTCAAAGAAACTGAGCTTGCACCCCAAAATGTAGCAAATGAAAACGTTTCTGTTTCCATTCTTTTTGTAAATATGCCTTGGTGGATCCAAAATTAAAAAGCTGAAGAGTAATTTTGTGTTAGATTAAAATGAAAATGGTTTCTCAGGATGAGGCTGGAGGAATTGTTCTCAAATTCTGTACTGTAGAACCGGAAAACATTTTCATGCAAATGCTGACCTGACATCTTCTCACTAGGAAGAATAGTTTCACTCAAATATTGAACTGTTCCAAATTTGTGAAGTTCACCTGCTTGGCAAAAGAAAAAAGGAATAAACTAGCTTTAACCTTGATATGCTATTTCTGGATGTGTTTGCCATGAATATTTATTTTTTCTCCTCCCTTCATAGATTCGCAAACTAAAGAAACTTTTAAAAGGGAATTTTAAAACGGAATTAGACAGATTCAAGGGGGACAGGTCTATCAGTGGCTACTAGCATGGTGACTAAAAGAAAGTAAAACGAGCCTCCACATCCAGAGGTAGTAAAACTCTGAATACCAGTACCAGGAGGCAAAAGCAAGAAGGCCTATGTGCCCTGTTCATTGAACTGTTAGCCACAGAGGAATTGGTTAGCCACTTATAGATGGGAGATTGGTGTGGCGGTAGGATCAGCAACGTGCCAGTAAAAGCATGGTGCTCACTGTCAGACCACACTCAAGGTAACAAAGAAAAACCCTTTGCAGAAGTTGTGAACTTGTAGGAAATTAAACTGGGCCGTTAGTGTTAATCTGCCTCATTGTTGCCATTTTGTAGCAGCTGTTTGCTTTGTGATCGCTTGGACTTTCAAAGGAGAACTGCTCTAACAACCAACCTCTGTGCACAAAACCAACTGCCACACAACAGCGTCATATATTTGTTTAAAAGAGGAAGGGAAATAAACAGCACTTTAATTAAAAGCAGACTTATGAAGACTGCCGTAGTCTGAACACTGAGCATCTCTGCTGAAGGCATATTTCCCCAGTCAGCTCAAGCCACTGTCCTCTTGCTGATATTTGCAGTGTCCTGATAGAGGGTGCTGATGCTTTAGTTTAATACTACAAAAATGGGTCAGCTTTACTTTGTTTTTCAAATCTCATTGGTCTGGAGTTCTGGGAGGTTTTTTTTTCCTGTTGATGCCAAGCCATTTACTTTCCCTTTAAAAAACCCAGTAAAAAGAATACTGTGCTTTAATGTTCTTTAATGAAAACCTTATTCTCTAACAATGCCTGCTTTAAAATCAAGTCCCATGATAATCCGTAGTGGAAAGAGATAATGTTTTTGGATAGGTGGGGTATATTGCAAAATGAGATGGCCTGTAAATACCACAATGAGGAGAAGAAGAAGAGTTTGGATTTTTATCTTCCCTTTCTCTCCTGAAGGAGACTCAAAGGGGCTTACAATCTCCTTGCCCTTCCCCCCTCACAACAAACACCCTGTGAGGTAGGTGGGGCTGAGAGAGCTCTGAGAAGCTGTGACTAGCCCAAGGTCACCCAGCTGGCGTGTGTGGGAGTGTACAGGCTAATCTGAATTCCCCAGATAAGCCTCCACAGCTCAGGCGGCAGAGCGGAGAATCAAACCTGGTTCCTCCAGATTAGATACACGAGCTCTTAACCTCCTACGCCACTACGCCACAAGGAGAGAAGGATGCTGAAGAAGAACAGGACTAAATCTTGCACTATGGTTCAAGACTCGAGGAAACAGATTTAGCTGTAAGAAGAAAGGAACAACTGTGGAGAATCTTCTTTGGAATAATCAAGCCCTATTCAGACCACCATCTTTAATTATGGGGCCATTCAACATGCAAAGTGGGAACAAGATTGTGATTAGTTGTGGTGGGTTTCCCGGGCTGTGTGGCCGTGGTCTGGTGGATCTTGTTCCTAACATTTCGCCTGCATCTGTGGCTGGCATCTTCAGAGATGTATCACGAGGGAAGTCTGTTACACACTGTACAAGATCCACCAGACCACTGAACAAGATCCACCAGACCATGGCCACACAGCCTGGAAAACCCACCACAACCAGTTGAATCCGGCCATGAAAGCCTTTAACAAAACAAAGATTGTGATTGTTTATTTACTTAAAGGATACTCCACTGTTCTTCCCAGAAGGAACCTAAAGCAGCTTACTGTTTCCCATTTTATCCTCACACAACCCTGTGAAGTTGGGCTGAAAGGCTGAGACTGGCCCAGAAATCTGCCATGGCAGAGTGGGGATTTGAACCTGCTTTTAATGACTCCACCATGCTGGTTCACTGGTCTCCAGAATTGTTGGATCATCTGACTAGACCCTATACAAGCTGTCTGCATATAGCATGTCCCTTTACTGTAAGTAAAATCCCAAAATCAAAACTCAGAAGGCAAGGACATCATTTTCCTCACCATGTGTTGATTACCACCTAAACTGAGGTACTCTGCGAAGGGATCTACTATATATTTGCATTGTCAGAGGAAAAGGAATGAAAATTGTCTTTTTTTCACACTAAGCACAAGGCATGTGCTGTGTGATGGGGCAAATGTGTGTCACTGCAAGATTTCTTGTATAGAATATTTCCTTGTAATTAGGGCTTCTCCGCTTTCACTTGACATTCTCTCCACTGCAAGCAAGACCACTTCTAGCACAAATTTAATTTTGCTTTGCCACCAGAGTGGGCAGATTTGCCAGTGAGCACAGCTTTGCTCTGGACCTCTTCCCTCCACCCACAGCCAGCCGACTTTCAATTTTGGCCATGGGCTATCTGCTCTTTTAGATAGATGATATCGTTACCAGCCTCCATGTGGAGCCTGAAGTTGTGGAATTACAAGTGATCATTGGCCCACAGAGATCTCCCTACCCTTCACTCCCAAGGTAAGTATTCTATGCATATTGGGCAACTGTGAACAATATTGTCTCTAGTAAGTATTGCACAAATTTGCTATCTAAAGTGAAATTTGCAGCTGCTCTGGCAAAGCTCTAAACGAGAATTTGCTGTGAGGAAGCCAATTCCAGATAGGAAGTTGGATCAACCAGGTTTTCCATTTGTGAAAATGAAACAAGGAGGGTTACTTTTCACCAGGAAATTGCACCTAGAATATGGAACCTGTATTGGAAAAAAAAGTCATGTAGGGGCAGGAATTGTAATAAGGAGAAGCGAGGACGAATTGCATGAAAAAATCTGGCTGGATTCATTTATACCATCAAAACAACAGGAGCTATGTGTATGTTGTGGAGATGGCATACTGTGCCTCTGAAAATGCCAGGAGGAGATCATAGGAGGCGGAGTGAAAATGTTAGTAGTAAAGACTACCAGACCATGGTCACAGAATTTGTCCACAACAGCCAGGATTGATTCCTGTAGTGAAAGCCTTTGATAGTATATTGCTGTAGAGTGGCCTCCTGGGCCACTGTTTGAAAGGATGGTGCACTAGTCTGATTCAGTAGGGCTTTTATATCTGTATGGAGTGCTTTGTGGGGAGCAACTCAACTTCCAGATTACAAAATATCCCAAGTTTTGCAGCCTGAGTGAACCCTTCTTGAGTGTAGGACTTAATAATGATGAAATATGGGCTTATCCTCCCTTTAGTCTCATCTCTGCTTTTTACAATTCATCTCGTTTTCAACCCATACCCTTAGCCATTTCTCCTGTGCTCCTCCCCCCATTGCAGTCTCACTGTGTTGATCTCATTACCTGCCTCTCACCTCTTTACTCATTCAGCCCACCATTATTCATTTCCGAGGCATTATTGAGCCCGCGGGGGGAATGAAAAAAGGAAAAAGTTCGGGAGTCCGATTGGAGGGAGCCTTTTGGCTGTGAGTCTGCTTTCATTAACAAATACCCTTTGGTAATAAGAAGACTTCAAAGAGGCTTCTTTAGGGTTTCATAAAAGCGGTGTGAAAGTTAATTACCTGGAGCCAGAATCTGCACTTTCTCTCTTCAGCAGCCCGGCCCACAATCCAAGGCAATCAATGCTCTATTTTCTGGCAAACTTTTCAGCTTTCACGCTGCAAAGTTCCTTATAATTAGGAGCTTCTCCTGTCTGTCATTAAAAGACAAAATTGTTTGTAGACTGGGAGGCTTGGTACTGGCCTCTGTCTTCAACCATTTTATCATATCGCATTCAGTTCAAGGAAATATCCCAAACTGAAAAATGGGAACTAATTATACCACTAATTGCCTGGTAATGAATTGCTGCTGTTCTCATGGAAAGAAAAGATTATTTATTGTTTTCTCCTTCACTTTCTTTAGAGGAGTCAGGATTTGCAAGGCCAAGTGACTCGAAAAAAGTTTTCCATTGTAAAGACAAATCGCCACCGACCCTCTACTGTCGCAGCTAATTTCTGCTCATAATTGGAAACTAGTAACTATATTTGGAAGTGCGAATCCTGATCTGGTGCAAGTGGGAGATGGAGTAAGAAGTGTGAGGCTGAATGTGGTTCCGTAGTAGTTCAAGAGTTGTTCTAAATCGGGAATAATTTCTACAGTGGTTTTTTTTATGAATGTATTCCCACCTTGCTTTGGATTTAACAAGGAAGGACTTGGATGGCTCAGTCTAGCCTGAGTATTGTCATATCTCAAAGCCAAACAGGGTTAGCCCTGGTTAGTATTGGGATGGGAGACCACCAAGGGAAGTCCAGGGTTGCTCCACAGAAGGAAGTCAGTGGCAAACTTCCTGTTTGTCTCTTGCGCATGAAAATCCTACTGGATCACCATATATTGGTGGTGATTTGGCTGCATTGCTACCACCCCCAGGGCAAAATCCATGTAATTCCTTTTTGTTAGGGGCCATCCAAAGGAAACAGGACATTGTAAGCTTCTGTATTTTTTTTCTGTTCTTTTTTAGTTGAATTTAACAAAGGAACCACATTTTTTGTTCTGGATTTTTTGAAGCCATAAGACTATTTGCAACTTTTTTAAATGAAGAGAATGAACATGGTATCAGCGATTACTATGTGGAAGAAAACCATAAGTAGAACAATCTGCATCTCACAAGGTGTATGGAAGCAGTAGTAAAAGGGTTACAGAATGACCATGTATGAAGGATTCACACATGCAGAACGTGGTAGGATTCAGCAAGGTTCACGCCACTTTGGCAGAACTCCAGTTATTAAAATTGTAAACAATTGTAAACAAAACCCTTTTAACAACCAGTTGTTAAATTATTTGAATCTCACCACTGTCGCAGTGAGATGTGGTAGCAGAAAGCTGAGGTGCTCAAACAGATTGTATTACTCCAGATTGTAGGTCAAGAATGAGCATTTCTGGGGATTTCCCTACATGAAGGATTTCCTGCCAGAAGAAACTGGACAGCATGTGACAAGGCATGTAGAATTTCTCTCACCTGATTTGCTAATTGTTTATTTGCAGGGGTCTTTTTTTATGTGCAGATTTGCTCTTGAGATTTTCTTTTTTGTTGGTTTTATTTAAGTCTTAATTTATTGCCTAATAAAACATGGCTTGTATAAGCAGTCTACTCATAATACACAATTGTGTTTGCTTCCTTCGCCAATGAACCATATTGAAACAAACAGGGAAATTGTGAGGGAAGCCAATTCAGATAGGAAGTTGGATCCAACCAGGTTTTCCATTTGTGAAAATGAAACAAGGAGGGGTTACTTTTCACCAGAAATTGCACCCTGGGAATCATGGAACCTGTGTGGAAAAAAAAGTCATGTAGGGCAGGAATTGTAATAAGGAGAACGGGGCAAGATTGCATGAAAAATCTGGCTGGATTCATTTATACCATCAAAACAACAGGAGCTATGTGCATGTTGTGGAATGGCATTTTACTGTGCCTCTGAAAATGCCAGTCATAGGAGCGGGTGAAATGTTAGTAGCAAAGACTACCAGACCATGGTCACAGAGCCCAGAAAATCCACAACAGCCAGTTGATTCCTGTAGTGAAAGCCTTTGATAATATATTGCTGTAGAGTGGCCTCCTGGGCCACTGTTTGAAAGAGGATGGTGCACTAGTCTGATTCAGTAGGGCTTTTATATCTGTATGAGTGCTTCAATGAGGCAACTCAACTTCAGATTTTTTAAAAAATAATCTCAAGTTTTTGCAGCCTGAGTGAACCCTTCTTGAGTGCCATAGGACTTAATGATGAAATATGGGCTTATCCTCACTAGTCTCATCTCTGCTTTTCTAATTCATCTCCGTGCCCCCCTTCAACCCGCCACCCTTGGCCCTTCCATTTTCTCCTGTGCCTCACCTCCCCCTGACTGCAGTCTCACTGTGTTGATCTCATTACCTGCCTCTCACCTCTTTACACTCATTCAGCCCACCATTATTCATTTCCAAGGCATTATTGAGCCACGGGGAATGAAAAAGGAGAAAGTTCCGGGAGTCCGGTGGAGGGGGGGCCTTTTGGCTGGCGGTCTGCTTTTTCATTAACAAATACCCTTTGGTAATGAAGACTTCAAGAGGGCTTCTTTTAGGGTTTCATAAAGAAACGGTGTGAAAGTTAATTACCTGGAGCCAAGAATCTGCACTTTCTCTTCAGCAGCCCCGGCCCACAATCCAAAGGCAATCAATGCTCTATTTTCTGGCAAGCTTTCAGCTTTCCGCTGCAAAGTTCCTTGTAATTAGGGCTTCTCCTGTCTGTCATTAAAAGACAAATTGTTTGTAGACTGGGAGGCTTGGAGTACTGTACTCTGTCTTCAACCATTTTATCATAATCGCAATTCCAGGATTCAAGGAAATATCCCAAACTGAAAAATGGGAACTAATTATACCACTAATTGCCTGGTAATGAATTGCTGCTGTTCTCATGGAAGAAAAGTGCTATTTATTGTTTTCTCCTTCACTTTCTTTAGAGGAGTCAGGATTTGCAAGGCCAAGTGACTCCGAAAAGTTTTCCATTTGTAAAAGACAAATAGCCACCGGCCCTCTACTGTACGCTAATTTCTGCTCATAATTGGAAACTATTAACTATATTTGGAAGTGCAGAGGGAAATCCTGATCTGGACAAGTGGGAAGATGGAGTAAGAAGTCATGGGCTTGAATGTGGTTCCATTGGTAGTTCAAGGTTGTTCCTGAAATCAGGAATAATTTCTACAGTGGTTTTTATGAATGTATTCCCACCCCCCTTGCTTTAGTTTAACAGAAGGACTTACCTGGATGGCTCAGTCTAGCCTGGTATTGTCATATCTCCAAAGCCAAACAGGGTTAGCCCTGGTTAGTATTGGGATGGGAGACCACCAAGGAAGTCCAGGGTTGCTCCACAGAGGAAGTCAGTGGCAAACTTCTGTTTGTCTCTTGCCTTGAAAATCCTACTGGATCACCATATATTGGTGGTGATTTGGCTGCATTTGCTACCACCCCCAGACAAAATCCATGTAATTCCTTTTGTTAGGGCCAACCAAAAGGAAACAGGACATCGTGAAAGCTTCTGTATTTTTTTCTGTTCTTTTAGTTGACTTTAACAAAAGGAACCACATTTTTGTTCTGGATTTTTTTACAAGCCATAAGACTATTTGCAACTTTTTAAATATGAAGAATGTTTCTGTTGTAATGTGATTACTGTAATGGAAGAAAACCATAAGTAGAACAACTGCATCTCACAAAAGATTGTATGGAAAGCAGTAAGTAAAAGGGTTACAGAATGACCATGTATCGAAGGATTCACACATGCAGGAGCAGTGGTAGGATTCAGCAGGTTCACACCACTTTGGCAGAACCAGTTGTTAAAATTGTAAACAATTGTAAACAAAACCCTTTTAACAACCAGTTGTTAAATTATTTGAATCTCACCACTGTCGCAGTGAGATGTGGTAGCAGAAAGCTGAGGTGCTCAAACAGATTGTATTACTCCAGATTGTAGGTCAAGAATGACATTTCTGAAGTTTCCCTACATGAAGGATTTCCTGCCAGAAGAAAACTGGACAGCATGTGACAAGGCATGCTAGAATTTCTCTCACTGATTTGCTAATTGTTTATTTGCAGGGAGTCTTTTTTTATGTGCAGATTTGCTCTTGAGATTTTCTTTTGTTGGTTTGTTAGGTCTTAATTTGTGCTAATAAAACATGGCTTGTATAAGCAGTCTACTCATGTACACAATTGTGTTTACTTCCTTCCTTGATAACCATATTGCCTGAGAAAATATTCAGGCAGATTGTTACTAGATTGACTCATGATGGGTTGGGGGAGCCCTGTTTTAAGACAGCCGTGTTTCTACCCATCTCTGCCTAGCAGTACAGTGCCAAAATGGGGAGCCCATTCTCTGCATTGACTCAGTGTACCCACAAGAACATACAGTAAGTAAGAACTTTGTCTGAACTTGCTTTCGCCCACCATTGCCATGCAAAGTGACTATCTCACACCCTTCCTGACAGGATTAAGAGAGCACAGTGACTCTGCCCTGGACAGTTTTCCCATGTCCAGCCCTGGACCATAAACCCCTGCAAGACAAAAAAAATACTAATGTGCTTGCCTGCCCAGTGTTTCTTCCTCTGACTAATATTTTTCAATATGATTCTTCCTCTGACTAATATTTTAATGACCACCTCATGTGCATTGTCATTGTTCTACAGCTGTAATTTAACCATCTACCTTTCCCCTTTCAGGCACTCCCAACCTTGAACCATCAAGCTGATGTCTCAACCCATTAGATTAATGATCCAACCATTAAGGTTGATGTCTGTCTCTTGTCTTTCCCTGGAAAGGTAGGACTCATCTTTGTCCTTGGAAATTAAAGGCCACTCTGCATAACCTTGAGGGCCCCTTTTTCCCTTTAAGAAGCCCCCTCTCCCAGTAGCTGTTGTTCAATATCTCTGGACCCCTCTCTGTCTATGATATTTTTCCAGAATGTGTTGTTCTTCCAGAGCTAAGTGTGGGCCATTCAGTTCTGTTCATCAGACCATTCTACTCCAAGATCAAGTGACTGTAACCCATACTTCCCCAGTTCCTTCACCTATTCCAGACCCATCCATTCAAAACTGTTTATATCTTAGGACTGTATGTATATTCTGCTGTTTTGATTATTCTGTGCCCTTAATAAAATTGTTAAACTTTATTCATGCTCCTATGGAATTTCTTGCAAAAGCTGATTTCTATAAAACATAGCCAAACAAGATATTGAGCTTGTCCAACCTTTTGCTTAGTTAAGAGTCTGCTCTCACTAGTTCCCCACTCTAAAAGAGAGAGACTCCCACCACTTCAGGTAACAAGATGACCCATTCATATTTGTTTAACTACATTGTAAGCCATTCATTTTCACAGATCAAGTCATTGTCTGAAAAGCACTGAAGGAACAGAATATGCTGCTAAAACCCAGCAGTGGGTGGATGGATTACAGAGGTTTCTGCCTGTCTTGACACTCAATAGGGTTGGAGGCAAATCAATGCACATGATTAAGGCAACCTGATCCAGGAGTTTCTTAAATGGATGCCAAGTGTACCCTGGTGCACTGTTTTCATAATTTCAACCTGCTCACCACTTATAAACTCATTCCACTTTCTGCCTCTCCCCACTATAGTCTATGTCAGCATGTCAAGATCCTTGCTTGTAGTTGTGTGCAGCGATCTGTCAATTTGGGATAGTAATCCTAACACTGGCATTAAAAGACATAGATCCATGGTTATCACTTGTCTAAAACCATATACAATTGAAAATCTTATTTATTGTGCCAGTGCAGACCCCCATCCAGGCTCCACGCTAACAATGGCCCTAGGCCTGTCACCCTTACCTAGTCTAGTCTCGCTGATGTTGAAGAGATGGGCAATGCTGCTGTTGTACAGAAATGGGCTTCAAGTTGTGACTTCTAATATTGATGTATCTTTGAAATCTGGCAGTGCAGGAGACAATGAGGTTCAAGCTGAACTCTACTTATTGGTCTGAGCGGACCAGCCAAATTTTGTCCTTTTTGTCAACTTTCTGGCTATAGGATCTTAATCTTTATTTTACTTTCTTCATCATTTTATTGTTCTTTTGTCCAAGGATGAACAGTTAAATTTGCTTTACAATTTCATGTAAAGCAAAACGTTAAGCTCCCCCCCCCCTCAATGAAAGTGCAGGCATTTGAAAGAAAGCTGAAAGATCAGCCAAATTCTCACAGATGGCTAACAATGCAGGATTGAATCAGGCTGCAGTCTAGTGCATCAGCTTCCCAGGAGTGACTGACCCCCAAACAAACGGTACATTTGAAATCCCTCCAAATTAATGAGTGTCCTTGAGTAGCCTAGGTTGTCTCTGCATTTACTGAATTCTGTGGGGAATAAATGAATGATTCTGCTTCCCAACATAAGCCAGGATGGGTTAGGTCGGTCTGCGGTCGTTGCTTTCACTCCATGGCTTAAAGATGGGAGGACAGACAAGTTATCATTCTGGGTCCTGGTGTCAAAGGAATCATGGTGTATTTATGTTTTACAGAAGGATCATCGCCAGTGAACAGCCCACAAACAGCTGTGCCTTTCTGGTACACAGGTGTGCGAAGCTCAATCTTTGCCAAATTGCCTCTCAAGCTGTGAAGTTTTGATGGACGAGTTATGGGGTAGGGGGTGGAATAATCTATGCACTGTTCGCAAGAACACCATAGTCTATTGACTGCTGTTATATCAAATACACAATCCTCATAATCACAGCAGTTGTAAAGGGCATTCTTTTATTATGGCATCCGATCAGGAGTGAATGTTAAAGCCATGGATGTAAGATGATTTGCAAATCTTAAGAGCCAGTAAGGTTGTCTAGGAACCAGATTAGGGGAGAGTGACACATTCCTGAAGGTGTCTGTGAAGAAGTTTTTTATGTGTTATTAAACCTCTGTGTTTTGTTGGCTGGTTTTAATCACTTCTAATTTTAATATGTGTTATTATAATATGTGTTATTATAATATGGGCGTCTTAGTTGATAGTTCCATGGGAATGTCAACTCAATGCATGGCAGCTGTGAAAAAGGCAAACTCTATGCTGGAGATAATTAGGAAAGGAATTGAGAATAAAACTGCAAAGATTGTCATGCCCTTATATAAAGCAGTGGTGCAGCCGCACTTGGAGTACTGTGTTCAGTTCTGGTCGCCATATCTCAAAAAGGATATTGAAGAGATAGAAAAAGTGCAGAGAAGGGCAATGAGGATGATTGAGGGACTAGAGCAAATCCTCCCTTTATGAGGAGAGGTTGCAGCGCTTGGGACTCTCTTAGTTTAGAGAGGAGACGCGCCTGAGGGGGGATATGACGGAAGTCTATAAAATTATGTATGCGGTAGAAAATGCTGACAGAGAGAATTTTTTCTCTCTTCCTAAAAAGACTAGAACCAGGGGGCATTCATTGAAAATGCTGGGGGGAAGAATTAGGACTAATAAAAGGAAACACTTCTTCACGCAATGTGTGATTGGTGTTTGGAATATGCTGCCACAGGAGGTGGTGATGGCCACTAACCTGGATAGCTTTAAAGGGGGCTTGGACAGATTTATGGAGGAGAAGTCGATTTATGACTACCAATCTTGATCCTCTTTGATCTGAGATTGCAAATGCCTTAACAGTCCAGGTGCTCAGGATCAACAGCCACAGAAGGCCATTGCTTTCACATCCTGCATGTGATTCTTAATGGCACCTGGCGGGGCCACTTCATGAAAGTAGTAGAGAGCTGGACTAGATAGACTCATCTGATCCAGCTGGGTTTATTCTTTATGTTCTTATGTTCTGGCGCTTTTATTTTTGGTGGTTTCTCTCAACATGTGTCCCCAAAAAAAATTAATTCTGAGTTAAGTAAAGATAAATCCTGATCTTGGTGCATTACATTCTGCCCCTCTCAATCTATTATCAGTTTCCTCCTTTTTAATGGTTAATTGAGAGGCCACCTGAATATCCCTGACTAGACAAAGTGAACAGTAGGTTACAAAGTCTAAAAATCCCATGTAGCCTAAAGCAAGATAGAGTTATTTCACCAGGCCTATAATTTAAGACAGCAGTGGAGAGTAATAGGTCCATCTTGGTGGGCATCCCTTCTTTTTCATTAAATTGGGAGGCTGGTGGTGGTAAGTTGTTTCATGCTTGGTTAAATCTTTAGGATGATCTGTACTTTGTTTATTGGATTATCTATTTTATATAGTTGTTTTATATGGTACTTTAGGCAAGTACGGTATGTCGCATAAGTATGTTGTGAGTCGCTCACTTCGGTGGGAGAGAGCGGAGTATAAAATCAAATCCGTCGTACACATAACATTTAAGCAGTTAAAGCAGAGTACCACTGCGGCAGCTTCTAAGGTATGAGATGAGTGAAGATGGTTTCGTTGCTGCTTGTCCCCTGTGTGGCAACCCTTTTTAAATGCTGAAAAGATACACCACAACATTCTTGATAATACTGTCTAAAACTTCCGTGATATGTGCCCGGAGGCCTTAAAAACAAATGTTCCTGGCCTTTTGCACAGTTCCATCTGATCAGTGCCTGATTCTTGAACAAAAAAAAAAGGAGCAATCGGCTATTGTGGATTTTCTGGCCATGGTTTGGTAGTTTTTGCTCCTAATGTTTTGCCCACAGCTGTGGCTGGGATCTTCACAGACATGTCATGGTGAGATGTGTTTCCTCTCCCTGGGAAACCCACAACACCCAGTTGATTCTGGCCATGGAAGTCTTTGGCCCCTTCTGGACAGCACAGGGAGAGCGGGTTGCAGGCAGAATGAAGTAAAATGCTCCCCTGTTTTCGAGTTGGCATTCCTCCATGCAGGCAGTGAGCAGAGCCTGCAAATGTAAAGTGGGCTGCCATCACCCCTTCACATGGAGGCACAGCTTTAAAAAAAACAACGTGCCTCCCTCTGCTGGGAGGTTGCGGGTAGGGACTGTTAAAACTTGGGAAGTGCGACTGAGTAAAGCACTTCCTGGGGCAGCCGTTTGCTTGCGAGTGGCTGCAAAACGCATTAAAACAAGAGAATTATGGACAGTGCGATTCTCCAGTGACCCTTTTTTTGGGGGGGGGGGAAACAATGCGGGGCAACCTCGCTTTGTGGCCGGGCGCCGTGTGAAGTTCCCCTCCCTGAAATGGGTATTTTTAACCCAGGTTTAATGGCCTGTGCGGAAGTGGCCTTTGACAATACAAAGGAGAACTTTTTTTGTGTGTGTGCATGTGTGTGTTCTTTGCTTAACAGTTGAACAAAAGGTTCATCCTCCCCTGCAAATTTTAGCATGGAAGTTGAAAGTCACAAAAATCAAGCTCAGCTCAAAGTCCACCACTGATCTGAGGAAAGAGCTTTCATGTTAGGCACTCCGCATGCTATGAAGGCTGGCACTCTAATTTCACTAATGAAGCACTTACGTTGGGATGTTTTTTTCAGCGGGTTTACTTGAGAAGGCTAGAACATGTGTTCCTATGTGAATAATGACTTTCCTATTAAGCTAAAGTAATGAATAGAGCTGAGCCTCGAATGGAGACTGATGGACGGATCAATCATTTTGGATTGTCTCTGATCCTCTACTGGACTGCTCCCCACCCCCCCATCCCACACAGACTTTGACTCACGCAACTTGGAAATTCTCGCTTAGCTGAGAAGTGTTCTTTGAGTAAGAAAATTTGTCTTAAACAGCTTGCATTGGCTTTTGTCTCACCTTGCTTAATGGCCAGTCCTCTTCCTAAATTTGGAAGCCTCAACTTTTGTTCAATAATTTGCTTGGAGAACTAGGAGCCCATATCTAGGAGGCATAATTACCATGTTTAGCTACAGTACATCTTGCTTCCGTCAGTCAGTCTTTGCTTGCTGTACACTACAGATAATGAACAGCACGTGCTACTTCCTTTTCCCTTGTCTTGGAGAATGACAAGAATTAAAATGACATGCACACCTTCAAAGCATTCCTAGTGGAGGACATTTTGAGCTACATCTTAAAGGTTACTCCTACTGTTTAGCTAAATGTTACCAGCTCTCCTGGGAGATCTGGCAATGATACCGCCTGGAGAGGAACTGAAATTCTTAGAAAGGAGGAATGCTTCTGGTAATAAATTACAAATATTTTTCTGTTAAAATATCTTCTTAGTATTGTCATCTGCCACTCCCCCCTTACAATCTGCTCACCTGTGCTCCTTTAGTAAAATTAAACAGTAATAACACCCCCAATTAGCAGAAAGTGGGTTTTTTTTAAAAAAAGAAACAGGGAATTGTAACACAGTAGTTTGAAAGCAGAACCCAACTGGCTGGAAATCTTTCAGGAGTGTATGGTAATGGGACTCGAATAGTCAGTGTATCATAATGGGGGAAGGTGGATTTTCTATCTGCTCTGCATCTCAAAGCATAAATGTAATAGCCTGAGGTCAAGTGAAAAGCTCCTGATTTGCATGTAGGTCCCAGCAGAAGCTGACAGCAGAGGAGCCGGCAACAGAATTAGGGCACAGAAGGATCCACTGAGAGTGGGGGATAGATGGGTTGGCCAGGCTTCCTTTGAATGTGCTAATAACCTTTTAACCTTCAGTGACTCTTTATTCCCACCCCCCAGCCCCATACACCCCTATACTTATTTCTTCATGCGGCGTCTTGCTTTGCTGTACCTATCTTCCTCTGCAGTAGTCAAAAGGGGAGGTGGTGATGCCAGCCCTTATATGGCCATCCCCCCCACCCTTTGATGTTGTATGCAAAGAAAGCAGTGTCGGGCAGGCCAATTCTTTCTTCTGCTAGCTGTGGCAAACCCCACCCCTTTCCCCCTCCCCTCAGTCTTTGGAATTGCAGACTTGTAGAGTAAGGGTTTTGAAAGCAGCACCCAACTTGACTGGAAATCTTTCATGGTTATATGGTAGTGGAGCCGGAATACTGAGTCAGTATATCATAATGAGGCAAGGAGGGATTTCTATCTGATCAGCATCTCAAAGCACCGACAGAAGAGCCACAGGAAAGGGGGAAAGCACTTGCTTTGGATGTGGGTCCCAGGCTCTATTTCCTGGCATTTACACTTTTAAAAGGATCTCAGATTGTATGTAAATCTCAGAAAAAACTCTACAGCAGACCCTGAAGAGCTGTGTGGGTCACACATGCTCACCAACATGTGGACCTGTTTCTGGGCAAGAGGCTCAAGGTGGTTTGCCACCACTCCTTGCAGCCTTTGCACCAGAGTGCACACTGCTGGAAGAAGGTCTGCATGGCTGGCTCAAGAAGTGTGGTCAGCTTCTCATAGGCTGTCTGGACCAAGGGAATAACCAGAAGCAGTGTTGCTATGTCAGATGAAAGCCTTGAGTTTCAGTGAGAATGGTGGACAATAAATAACGTAAATAAAGTAATGTCTGAATCTAAGATAGCAGTGGCGTTAGCCAAGAAGTACCCAGATCAGCTGCCCTGGGCCTCAGACTGGAGGGGAGCATGCTGCTCCCCAGCTGTCCGGTGACCTCTATTTGTAGCTGGCCAGTGCAGCAGCTTGGGCAATTAGCTTTAGAGACATCCAATGGTGGTTGGTAGCTATAGCTGCCTGTGAAGGTTCAGGCTGGTGAGAGATCATGGTAGGGGGCCCAGGTCTCCATTAGTTCATCAGCAGATTTTTCTGAATTTCTTCCAACCTTTGCTCCTTGGCTACCACAGGGGTGCACTGCCCTTGTGTAATTGCAGAAGCAGTGGAAGGGAGAGGCCACCTGGCTTCCATCCTTCCTTTGCACTCATTGGCTCATCTCAGGATGATGCGGGGGACCCTCACAAGCTGCAAGGATGACTCCAGTGTCAGAGAGAATAACTACAAAACCAGCCATGACTGACTGACAGCAGTGAGAGAAGAAGCCTGGAATAGGAATCCCACCAGAGTCATGTGCTGTCTCAGGAGTCCATGTGTGGGAGGATGCACATGCGGGCCCAAGTAGCAGCAGCTACCACTGCTTCAAGAGAGCCAGTGGCCCAAGTCCGATAACAGCAGACACCACCATCACAGGCTCCCTTCTTGCTTCTCTTCTTTCCCCCATCTGGTCAGGGATAGGGAGCAGGTTGTCCAGAACAAAAGTTAAGGAGGGGTCCTCCAGCCTCCATCCCAGAGGCCAGCTACAGATGGAGGCTGCAAGGTTGTTGAGAGGGAAGCTTTCATTTCATTTGGGGTAATTACCACCAGCCCCCCATTTTGTACATAACTAAAGTGGATAAAAAGAATCCCCCTTCCCACCACTTGGTTTTGAGTGTATGTGTAGTTTTCTCCAAAGGTGTATTCATAAAATCATACCTATGATTGTCATCTGCCTGAGCATCACCCCTCACCCCAATCTAAAAGCAAGTCAAGGACAACAAGGGATGAAGGATGGGGGGCCCCTCCCTAACTTTTGCCTGTGATCTAGAAATAAATTCTGGAGAAATACATTCATAATATAGCTAGGATGCTACAAGCTGGAAAAATTGTTGTGGTGCCCTGGGTGATAACAGAGCCCAGTGATTACAGAGCTCTAAGAAATTTTTATTAATGGCAATACTTAGTTTCTAAGTGCTCCTTCCAAACAGTATAATGTTTTTTCAGATGGTATCAGTTCTGCAAGCCAAGACCCAAGAATTCTTTGAGGACAGACTTCAGCAGAATTTGCTGCATGCCAAGAACAAGAGTAGCGCTCTTCAAAACATTTCCTGCTGTAAGAGTGACAACTGATCTCCGTTGTACATTCACATCTTACTGTTCACCTAAAGGTAAAATACAGCAGGTTATCCTGGTGCTACTTGGCAGTCAACCGCCTGTCAAGCAGTCTCATGTCACCCTTGTTTCTAAAGATCAGGGACTTTTATCAGGTTTACCTTGCTCCATTTCTCTCTGGATTGGATTGCTATTATGCACTACAAGAAAAGTTTGACTCTCAGTTCCATTGCCTCCTGCGTTATCAGCATTTAGAACAACTGTGGTGTTCTGTAAAAAGCTCAAAATCACATTAGTATCAATCTATAAACTTTGCTTTCTTGGAGGTATGATAGAGCAATGCCTAACTGTTCTCATTTCCATCACTGGGGCATAGATGGTAAAGTCCATCAAGAGTTTAGCAATTATAGATGTTTCCTTACCTAACGTTGTGGTCACGCATTAACTAAGGAATATATAAAAAATCCTGAACACCATCTGATTGGGTAAATGACATGTTCTTGCTCTCTCAAGGAGAAAAGAAGGGCAAGAAAGTGACCTTTGCCATACATACAGCTTATTTCTTATAGATCTTTCTGTCTGTCAAAGAGGAAAAATACCCAGGCTGTCCTTGGAGAGTTTTCTTAGTGATGGAGGGCATCTGTTCTCTACATGGCTATTGGGGAATAGAAGATTCAGCAGAGGAGATAAGAGTGTCCTCTGCCCCAGCATTCAGAAAAATACAATGTATGGCATCCATCAACCTGAATCCTTTCTACAATCTTTTTTAATTTTGCAGCAGCCATATAAGTAGACAAACGAAAGGACCAGAGTTAGGGCTCATGGGCACCCTGTAAGGGATGGACCAAGAATCATAGGTCTGAAAGATATTTGGTGGAGCACCCAGACCAACTTTTCGTTAACACGTATTTGTAGCATCCCCAATGAAAAAACGGTTGACTCATTCTTGGAATCATAAGGGTTAAGCATTTCACAGTCTCTTTAACAATTGTTTTCTCCAAAGATATGCTCTTTGCCACCAATCTATTCCTCATGCTTAACCTACCAATCTTCCTACAGTTTAAGCCTACTGACGCTACTTAAAAAGTCTTTCTGCACATCAGCGGCCTGCACATGTTTGAATAGCACTAGCAAATCTCAGTACAGTGTTTGGCACCTTTTTAGGCCGCCGTGCCACAAGTCTGAACCTGAATGCAGGCAACACTACGGAGTTGTAGGTCAAGTGGAGATGCTGCTCACAAACTGAAAAATCCACCCATCCAGGAAGAGTTTGCAGGCACTCTGAAGGAGCACATTTGTAGCTTGGGGCTGCTGCTTGATGAGGCCTATGGTTGGAGACTCAGGTGCCCTCTCTGTAACAGGAATCTGTTTTTCAATTTTACAATAAAATCTTTGAAAACTCAGCAGTTTGGGCTACTTGGAGAAAAGAACCCAGGAACGCAGGATTGAACCTCCCCAATCCTGGCTATTCGTGATAGTATGCAGCCCTTTTTACTATTCTGGCTGGTTCTGACAATCATTCCTTGGTTTCCACACCTTTGGGGGAAGGGAAGTTGATTGTAAACTGCTTTGAGACTCCTTTCAGTTGGAGAAAGCCAGGTATCAAAACCAATTCTTATTCTTCCTTGTTGCCTTCCTCTGGACACATGCCAGCTTATCGACATCCTTCTTAAAATATGGTGCCCAAAACTGAACACAGTTCTCCAAATGAGGTCTAACCAGAGCAGAGTAAAGTGATACTATCACTTCATATGAACTGAACATTATATTTCTATTGATGCAGCCCGAAACTGAATTCACCTTTTTAGCTACAGCAACACATTGCTGCCTTGTGCTCAGGGTATGATCTACTAAGACCTCTAGATTCTTTTCATAAGACTACCCCATCCTATAATTAAGCACTTGATTCTTCTTACCTGAATGCTGAACTTTGCATTTATTTCTGCTGAAATTCTTTTTTTTCGTTTTAGACCAGTTTTCCAGCCTTTCAAGATCATCCTGAATTTTGATTCTGTCTTCTACTGTATTTGCTATTGTCTGCAAATATAATGGGCATCACCTTTATCCTTTTGCTGAAGTCATTTATGAAGTTGTGGAATACACAAAGCTCGGGACAGATCCCTGAGGCACTCCACTTGTCATTACTCTTTAAGAGGAACTGTTAACAAGCTCTCTTGGTAGCTTGAGCCTACCACTTCCTTGTTCTTTATCTTGTTCTGAACCAAAGAACCTTTTCCTGTTGTGCGTAGCATCTCTTGCTTCCCTAAGCGCATACTGAGCTATAGCTTTTCCAATACTCTCTGTACAAACAAACACTGGCTATTTGTTTATATTCATCCTTGATATATGGCCCATTTCCAAAACTGGTCTTTTAAAATTCTCAGATCTTTAGAAAGCTGCTATGGAACCACTTGTAGATTCCTTCTATTTTTCCTTCTCATTGGAATTGTTTGTGATTGTGTCTTCAATTTCTCACTTTTAAGAAACTCCCATCCCTCTTGAACTCCCTTCTTCTTGAGTATTTCTGACCATTTCTACCCAGCATAACTTTGAGTTTGCTAAAATTAGCTTTTCTAAAGTCCAACATATATGTCTGATTACATACAGCTTTCCCCTTCCTCAAGATCTTCAATCCCAAGATTACTTGGCCACTTCTAAACAGCATGTTACATTGTTTTAACTGTAAGTTGACTTGAGCAGGTCTTTGAACTGGGAGCATAGAAATATCCTAAACAAATAAAGTCATGCCTTAATGCGACTACTTTGTATGTAGTTGGGGTGTGGTGTGGTTTGGCATTTATCTATTGAGATGGGGCAGCAATGAAAATAAGGGAGAGAGGCAGTGGTGAACAATGACTGTCCGTGGTCCATTACACAAAGCACAATTAAAACATTTTGAGGATGGAATATAAAACATTTCCTGCAGGAATTCTGCACAGTACACTCTCGGTTGAAGTGCCTCTCCCTTGAGTTGCATAGTGATGAATATGGTTTCATAAGCCACTTTCTCATTGGGAAGGCACAATAACTGGTGGCACAGTGACCCCTTTCACAGTTAGTGTTGGGTTCCAAGGAATGTACATACTCTTGTCCATTCCTGTAAACAGGTTTGAGTCAACAAAGACAAAAGCATCATAGTTCTTGCCAGAGTGGCTGATCTTCATATTGAAGAAGCACCAGGTATAGTCAACTGTTGCCAAGAGCAAGACTGAGGAGTAATATTTCCTGTTTGAATAGTCACCTGGTTTCTTACCTGGATGCCTAATTGGCATGTGTGAACTATCCATGGCGCCCACAAAGTATGGCAATCCCAGCTGGGCAAAACCAGCGAGCACCTGTGCATTATGAGATAAGTAATGTTTAGTCAACAATACTAAATGTCATTTTTGAAATTCGAGCAACACATTGCCGGGTGTGTTCCACATCATACTTCTGTATCTCACAGAACTGTCCTTGGAATCACAGGTCACAATCCAATACCACTTTAGGAAATTTAATATCATAAATGGAGCTGGCCATGGAGAAGATATGTCACAAATAAATGACAGTTCCATAGTGGCAGCAAACAGAGAATCAACCAGAAAAAGGGACTTCACTTCACAGAGTTAACTCTAATATGGGGAGTAATCTCTTATGGACATGTTTTGACAAATAATATCACATACTCAAAAGTAGTTTAAAGTGCCCTGTTGTGATATATTTTATAATCACACACAGAATAATACTTATGACATACTGCAAGGTAGGCAGAAAACATTACAGCAAACACTGTTCTAAGGCTGCAACCATAAATTAGTTGAAGGCATAATTTATGTAAGAATGTGATGTGAAAATGTGTCACAGCAGATGATTCTGAGCTTGTTGGATGTAAGGCCAGAACCTCCAGCATGTAATTCCCCCTCACAGACCTGAATAAGGGGACAATCGCCTCCTTGCCCCCACCTAATAGTTCACATTCCAAGCAGCCATTTTTTCCAGGAGAACTGATGGGGAGAAGATCAGTTGTGATTCCAGGAGATCTCCAGGCTCCACCTGGAGGTTAGCAACCTTTGCAATAGGCTAGAGCCTCCAGCCGATGGTTTCCCTCTTCCCACCCCCTCAGTTGCAAGAAAGGGCCCATCTCACCATAAGGCATAATTTACCAAGAAAGGCAGAGACAAACAGCAGAATCGACAACTGGGTGAAGACACGAGAGAATCCACATACCTGTGACACATTGGGATCTAGATAGATGGTCTTCTTGAAGAGTTCATGCTTGATCACCAGGCAAATTTTGATTATTACCAGGCACACCATGAAACCATCATTTCAGCCACTGTGGAAAGTCTAATGCCAAACTGCTGTTGAACATCACAATGAAAAGTCCAACTGGCAAGATACCCAAGTGCAATGGCTACACGCTTCTCCAGGGGGTGATTCTGCCACTGGAGAAGAGTCAGCAGTGCTTCCACAAGGTCCATGAAGGTCCAATCTTAAATTTACGAGCCACTGCTCATTCCCCCCAAATATCCAGAACCACATTCTCCCACCAATGACAACTCATGGGGTACACCCAGTAATGAGGAGAGTTGGGAGTGAATGCCAGAGCAAACCAACCATGCATGGCTTTTTGGTAAGGACAATGGCATCTCATGCAAGCCAGAAGAGCCCTCGTTGCCCTTGTGGCCTTGCCGCTTGCAAGTACCTGGCTTCTTGGGTGGCTCACTTCCTGAAGCATTTCTGCTCACTGGACCTGCATTCTTTGCTATAACTGGAGACACAGAATCTGATTCTCTTGGATCAGAATCAGTAGCTGGACAGCAAGCAACAAAAACAGATCTTTGAGCTCAGTTTCTAGTGCACTGCAAAAATGTGTGTTAAAATCAGAGCACAGAAAAGTCAGCTGAAATGGCTGCGGGAAAGAAAACAGGAAGCTGAAGCGAAAGGGAGCCTCCACTTTGCTGACCAATAGAAGCTATGGAGATGGGCAGTAACAGTTATACCCAATCAGATTGCAGGCAACAGTAAGATCCAATCAGAAAGAAGGAAAATCAGCATGACTTCCCAGACTCCTGTCTATGTGTCTTTGAAGCCATGCATGAATGTTAAAAAAGATTAAAAAGTGTTTTCTATGCGGAGGAGCCAAATGTTTTCAAAACATTTAAAAAGCACAATGTGGACAAAAAACAAGAAAATGATTTGTTTTCCAGTCTTTGTGCAGAATGGACCTGTAACAAGTATCCCACAAGCGTTTATATTCTTCTTTAGCAATGTTACAAATTGCTAGTGATGTGCCTCTTCTGATATCCATGAAACATGAAACACCTACGTATTAGGCAATGGATGAATTTTATCCAGGCATCTCCTCTCCCCAAAGATGAGATATCCTTATTTGGTTGTTTGTTTACCTTATAGGCTGCAATTTCCCATAAGGGCTCAGGGCGGCTTACAACAATCAGTTGGGTAAAACAGTAAAATGGAACATTCTCAACCATATCTTAGAACCATTGACATCAGCCAAAGCAGAGTAACACACTGTCCAAAATTTAAACTTTAAACAATGATCCCCCATGAAAAGCAGACCCATTCATACCTCACAATGAAAGGGAAGTGGAAACAGGAAGGGAATAAAAAAAGGAAGAAGGAGAAGGAAAAGGGGGCAGCTGGTTGAACACTGCTGCACTCTTCTGCCATAGACCTGGTGGAACAGCTATATCTTAGCAGGGATAGTTAATGTCATCACCTTAATTACATTTGATTGTTCATTACTGGTTCCATGCATGGACATCTATCCATCAGCATGATACAGCACATGGATGCCAGATGCAGACGCATATTTTTTTTGTCAAAATCTAGCGCAAAACCTTTTTGTGATTGTTTGTTTGTCCTGTTTTAGCAAATACAGTGAAATTGTGTCCCCTTCTTTCTCACATCTTTTAAAATAATTGAAAATTGACCTTCATAATCCTATGTCCTCCCTACAGCTGCAGGAATACAAAGGGAACAACTGTTCGTCTGCTGATTGGAAATGCGGAAAAGTTGCCAGCTCTTTGTGTAGATGCACACGAGAATAGCTATATTATATGGACACGGTTGCTAATCTGACCCCAGCAGCTAAAATAGAAATTACTCATCCGTGGAAATCCTTAACTGTGTGGACCACGGAAAAATGGGGAGAGTGCAGTCTCAGGGAAATAATTCAAATAGTCAAAGTCACAAACGTTGTGTGATTGAGAGGAAGAAGGCAGATGATTTGTGTTGACAACTGGAATAATACTTTATCTGTTGCAGAGCAGCTGCTTTGCATGTAAAAGATCCCAGGTTCAGGGCTTGACTTCTCCAGTCAAGAGGATAAAGTTGGAGGTGATGTGAAAGACCTCTTCTGGAAGAGGTCTTGGAGAGTTGCTGCCAGAGTAGCCAGTACTGTCCTTGGGAGGCCAGTAGCCTGACTTAATATGGCAACTTTATGTGTACTTTTGGATGGATACACTGATGATAAGGATGTATTACTGTCTCTGTAAATCAGCCATACACCTGTGATGGCTGCATTATTACATATTTTATATGTTGCAAGTATGCTTTTAATGTAATAAAATGGATATATATGTTTAACAAAGGTGATAATGATCTGTGCTGTGGCTAATTATGGTTTTATTATACTGTATACATTGCTCCTGTCACGGTCAAAGTCTTACCATTTGCAACATCGTCAGTTATTTCTTCTGGCCATGGTCCTTCCAATGACAAAGTGCTGAATTCAAGGAGACTGTGGTTGATTCTGCACTTGCGTTATCGACCTAAGTTCGAGCTGCGTTCAACCTAAGTGCTCTGCACAACCACTGGGATCGACATAGTTTTGTACCAGCTTCACCCCGTGTAACGGTCAAATTTCCGACTCCAGTTGGGAACTACTACTTTTTCAGGGAACCATGCTCGAACTCAGCTCGATTCCAGTAAAGTGCGGAATCTCTGGTGCCAGGAGTCCCCCATTCAGCCAATCACAGCTGAGTGTTTCGGGCATGTGTACATCTGGAGAACTGCTGCGGCGAAAGTCGCGCCTAATTTTTTCCCCCTCTTCTATCTTGCGTTCGAAGCGATGGCTGGTTGCACAAACGGTGCACAATTTCCAGGCACCAATGTAAGCAGCCAATCAAAAAACGCCACCTTCATCCCTCCATTCCTGTGGCAGTTTTTTTTATAATGTGTGTGGGGATAGACAAAACATGGCCGTAGAACAGTAGCCAGTCGGAATGGAGCACAGGATGATTCCGCCCTCCGAGCTGGAATCAAGCTGGTTGCAGTGGGGAACAACAATGGTTTCGACCTAGGTTAGTACCCTTCTCAGGGAACTGGGTTGAACCTATTTTACTCATGTGCAGAATCGCCCTGTGTCTGAATGATCAAGTGCAGCCAGGCGTGCTCAGTCTCTCTTTGCCATAACGAAAACTCTAAGTCTTAAAACTAGCTGTACTGGGGCTCTTAGTGGTCAAACAGAGTTCATTCAGTCTGAGAAGTGTGGGTGTTACTGGAGCAGTCCAATGAGACCGATTGGCCCTTGATCAATGGCTGAAATAACAGTGCTGAAGAACATCTGCCATTAACGGTTATCAGAGAAAAAAAACCCAAAACCCAAAACAATCCATCCAAGTAATATTGGGCTATTCCACGATAGAAATTTCTCTCTCTCATCCTGAAGTAATATAGCATTTTTTAAAAAAAGAACAAGAGGGTGGAAGATACTGAGAACCAAATTGAATTGTATATAAATATTTATAGGGGCCTTAGTGTAAAATAGACAGGTGAAGGACAGCAAAGCAGCCCTCTCAGGGACGCTGTGCTAACAGATGCTCCCCAGCTCTCATCTCTCCAGCACGAAGTGATTCGGGGGTAGCAGCTTTTTCAATCACATGCAATATTATTATTAGATGGTTTACGCATAGTGAAGCAGCAAGATGGGGAAAGGCCCTTGGGTTATGCCGCACGGCACACTGAGTCCCAGATCATTTAAATTACCTTAATAAGTTTGGTGGCTTCTGATCCACAGGAGAGGAGAAGAGAGTGAGAGCTTTCCACATGCTCACGTAAAGGTCAAAGTAATCATCATCATCATAAAAAACCCCATCAGCAATGAAGTATTTCTACCAACAGTGTGTTTACCCTTCCTTTAAAATGCAGGCAGAATCTGAAGGCTCCTAGAAATTATTCCTTTTATGTCTGCTAATTTTTAAAGGAGCACAAATTGTTATGTATATTGCATCATCAATGCATAAGGTCCATAAGCACGTGAGCTAAATTAAGTGAGCCCCTGCCCCAAAGACTCTCCATGCCAAATATTGACCATGCAGGGGAGGAATGAGAAAGGGGGGTTCTCTTTAGACATCCAGGGTAAAGATTTCTATAAATTATAAATCAGATTTACAACTTTTTATTGAATATAAGAAACTGCCTCATAGTTAACTATATAGAGAGTTTAGTTTAGTTTTGTCTACTCTAAGAGGCAGCAGCTGTTCAAAGATCTCAGGCTGATGCCCTCCCCAGCCTTCACATGTGAAAGACTTTTAATGAGAGTTGTCGGTGTGGTGGGGCAGTTTGGGTGATGGGCTAGGATCTGGGAGTCCACCATAACACTCATTGGAAGACCTTGGGCTGGCCAGTCTTTCTCAGTCAAACAGGATTTGTTTTGAGGATAAAATGGAAGAGGGGAGAAAAATGCACACAGTGCTGAACTGGTTAGAAGGGGAGCAGGATAGAAATGTTCTAGACAAATAAAGGTGAGCACTCTGGTTCCATAAACAGGTGCTCTTACACATTCTTAAGACCTTTTCCAAAATGCTGTAAGATGCAGGTTTTGTTTGAACTGCCTATAGAACCATGGTTTAATTAAATCAGTCATGTTAGGTATGATCATCCAGAAGTAGTTTACTCCACTGTGTTAGGTTAGTCAGAGTATGTCAAACCATTTATTGGTTTCTTAAATAACATTAGTTTTGTGTGACAAACCAATGTGGACAACCTGGGCCTGGCTGAATGCTGGAGTGTTCCCATCCTTGCAGTAATGAGAGCCGTGATTCCAGTAACATCTCTGTGGAGGGAGGTGGAACAATGAGTGAAGGTGAGCAAGCAAGAAACTGAGCTACTGTCTACAAGTCAAATCCAGATTTCCCAAATGGATCATACTTAAGCCAAATTATGGCTTATTTCACGGCTATTAGGACTATATTGGTGAATTAGGCCATAATTTTTACATTATTCCTGGATTCAGACATCACACCAAACCATGGAGGAGAAGTCGATTTATGGCTACCAATCTTGATCCTCTTTGATCTGAGATTGCAAATGCCTTAACAGACCAGGTGATGCGGGGCAACAGCAGCAGAATGCCATTGCGTTCACATCCTACATGTGAGCTCCCAAAGGCACCTGGTGGGCCACTGCGAGTAGCAGAGAGCTGGACTAGATGGACTTTGGTCTGATCTAGCTGGCTTGTTCTTATGTTCTTATGTTCTTATGTTCTTATGACTCAATTAAACTAATTATCACTAGTCTTGTCTGGATGCAGGTCACTCCACTAACCAAGGCAATGAAACCAGCACAATTTGAGAGTCTGTGACCCCAGTCCTGATTTTATAATCTGTTGATAGTTGAAGGGAACATTGGTTTTGTGTTATGCCTAAACTGAACCAATGGGTTGGATCCGGATGAAATTTTTCATCAGTGGAGTGGAACTTCTCTACCTCTGCCTTTCCAACCACAGCCCACTGATCTTCACAAAGTGGTGTTCCTGCTGAGGGTGTTGGGGAGGATAGGGATCCTAAAGAACAACATGAAGGAATTCTAAATCAGGAAGGGAAAAATTAGGGAAATTGCCAAGTTATTCTGGATTCAGTCATATGTCTGAATGCAACTAGACGTCCTTCCAGTAAGATGATTAAACCCTACCATCACAGGAAAAAGAAGAGTTTGGATTTATACTCTGCCTTTCTCCTCTGTAAGGGAACTCAATGCAGCTTACCCACTCCTTTCCCTTCCTCTCCCCACAACAGATACCTTGAGAGTTTGGTGGGGCTGAATGAGTTACTCAACAAACTGTGACCAGCCCAAGGTCACCAAGTGGAAATGTAGGAGTGAGGAAGCAAATGTGGTTCACCAGATAAGAATCCACAGGGGCATATCTTGGGACAGGGAGGTCTCATGACCTAGGTGCCATGCGCCCAGGTCACATGGAGGAGTATTTGGTCACCCCTCCCGCTAAGGCCACAAAGAGGAAGTGGGCTGGGGGCCAGTGAGTGAATGTGTGGAAGAACTGAGGCCAGTAGCGCAATGGAGTAAGGAAACCACCCCTGCTGTTTGCTGCTGCTTTCCCACTCACCCAGCCTCTTGCCTCCTGCTCTCTCAGCCTCCTTCCACTTGCTGCTGCTCTTGCCCTTCTGCCACTTCTCTCCTGCTCACCTGTCCCCATCATGAGCTGTTGCTCTCCCACCCACCTCCTGCTTGCACCACCTTGCTGCTTGCAACTGCTCTCCCACCCCCCACCCCCCACCCCCCCGCGCCACTTCTCTTTACCTTACCTGGGCCCTCCTGCCACTTGTCGCTGCCCACACCCTCTGCTTTGGGGAGCAGGTTGCACAATTGTAGTGGTTCCCTGAGAGCCATTTCAATACTCCATTGATAGTCTGCCACTCATATGGAGGAGTGGGGGAATCAAACACAGTTTTCCAGACTAGAGTCCGCTGCTCTTAACCTTTACCTCACACCGGTGGGCAAAAAACACCAGTAAGCCAACCACTTTTTAAGGACAGACTTAGCGACAGAAAATACTTCTTGCCAAACTACAATCAGTGACCATAATTACTTCGTATAGACTTAGAGGAATAGGACTGTCAAGGAAAACATGTCCATTATAAAACCAGGTTAAGGAATTTAAACTATTTTACATTTCTAGTTAGCGTTCAATAATAAGCCTTTTATTAAGGGTTTTATTGCTTCATATAGAGACAAATTTCCCCAGACTCTTTACACTAGGATAAAAAGGAAAACAAGAAGTATAATTCGGCAGGCGAATTCAAATAAAAAGTGTTTGATTCCAGTGGAATTAGTTTAACCTTGCCCTTTTAAATGGAAAATTACACATTGAATGTAGTACTGCAGTTATCTCCTATGGTGCAGAATATTAACTGATTCATGGGTAATCCACATCCTTCCCCATTTTATTGTTTTGCAACAGTAGCATAAATAATTTTTAACAGAGCTCAAGATTTTCAGGATTTTTACTTCATCGTGGAAATGATATGCACAATTGGGTCATGCAATGTAGAAAGTCAAAATGAGGTCACAACCTAGCAGTAGAATCAGCCTTCCAAATTTCAGGTCCAGACAATGTATAGAAACTATCATTTTATTTTTCAGGAATAGTCTAGGGATTTAAGGTATATTTTGTAATCTCTTAGGCTAGAATAATGTTGGCAATATACAGCAACAATGGCTTTTGGAGTCAGCATGGTGTCATCTTCTTCTTCATTACTGTTTTTGCAACAGAAGTCATAAACAGTGAGCTATCACACACCAAAAGGGAAGCCCACATTTTACTACCTGTTGCTAGTTGTTACTCAATTTTACCATGGCAGCTAAAGTTTTTGTTACACACAAGGTTACTTGATTGTATTAATCTCTTAGTAATAAAAAAAGATGGGGAGTACAATCCTGGGGGGGGGAGTATTTGCACCACAGATGGGGTTGATGTAGGCGGGGACATAGGGTACCCCCTGTCCCTAGGCAGGTACGCCACTGGATGTAGCCATACTACCTCCAAAGAGGCTTGAAGTCACGTACAGCAGTGACACTGCTTCTTCCCCCATGACATTACTTTTTTTTTTCAAAAGTGAAAAAATCCCCTTAGAGGTGAAACTCACTGATATAGTGAGGGGGGCACAAGGGGACTAGAGCTCTCTGGGTGCCACTTCTTGGGGGTTGCATTGCCGTGTCCCCCCTCACAACTACACCCCAGTCCTGTTTGGTGTGTACAATAACTTTTGTACAATAACTATGCATAGATTATTCTGTAAATTATCCACCAGCTATCATTTGCTCTATCTACATGAAAATCCTTATACATAATTGCCTGAGGGACGGAATGTCCTACAATGAACCCCCAGCCAATGGGTGTGGAGGACTCACGACATTCCATCCCATCCCCGTCCACCTTCCCCCAATCTAGAAGCCTTCCCCGCCCCAAACAATATGGACTGCTCTCCTGGAGGGAGGGAGGTGGAGTGGGCGGGGGTCCCCCTCCCTCCCCCTTCTTGAGCACATTTTATTTTAATTTAAAATGGGCTTTAGTTCTAGTATAAATATAAAATAGATAATCATACTTTTCCCTCCCTTTTTAGATCAAATAGCAGCTGAAAGGGGATGATTTAGATCAAGAAAAAGGCATGACGGGAAAAATTGGAGTCCTGACCTACTTTATTGACAAAGTTTACTGCTTCTCCACAATTGCATTTAGTAAAAGAAAATGCTGGGAAATCAGCTGTGGATCTCCCAATCCAATGGGTAATTTGATTCTTAATATACCTTACAGCATAAGAATTATTATCAACTGCAACTTTCTCAGTGCAGTGTAAGGCTGTGCATTTTGGATATTTAACTCATTAATCCTTGAATCAACGCTGTGTTTGTTGAAATAGCCATGGTAAAGTAATCAGAACAAGAAAAAAAAAGATAATATTCAGAAATCTCTAAATAATTGTTCTGGCATTTGGCTGTCTGGCTTTAAGCCCAAGAAGGTCAATGGAAGAGGGCAAAATGAAATAAGAATGACTCCATTGATATGTAATTCACAGGGATGCTTTTGCGTTTAGCAGAGTTACATGAATCTTGCTTCTGGTGAGGTGGTCGTCTAAGTTTATGCCAGTCACACTGCTGGATTACCAGACTGGGAGGGGCTTTGATTTTGTTTGTTTGCTTTCCTGTTCATTGGTGTTTGGCCTGCTAAATATGTAGGCAGGAGATTTGTTTGTGCATCCTAGCATACAGGCAATGCTACTTTCCCCTCTTTTCTGGGCAATAGTTATTGCTGTTGTTTCCAAAACAACCAGAAGGAAATGTTTTGTTTGCATCCCTGTGACCACAGGCAGCACTGCAGATCAAGGCAGATGCTACCCTTGCATCCCCTCTAGATGCTAGGCGGCATCTGCCATCTTCTGTCAATAATGTGTATGCGTTAAAATCAGCCACACAGACACACTCACCCAGTGGTGGGATCCAAAAATTTTAATAACAGGTTCCGATGGTGGTGGGATTCAAACAGTGGCGCCGCCACACACACACACCTCCAGTCCCTATTGGGCAGGGAGGTTGCTTTAGTAACCCCTTCTCGGCACTCAGAAAAAATTAGTAACCACTTCTAGAGAAGTGGTGAGAACTGGTTGGATCCCACCTCTGCACCCACCCCCACCAACCCACACACAGAGACTACAGTACTCCAGCAAGTGCAGCTCCATTTTTAAAAATCTCCCAAACTCTTCATAAGAATTCATGAGAGCCAGCGTGGTGTTGTGGTTAAGAGCAGGTGGATTCTAATCTGGAGAGCTGGGTTCGATTCCCCACTCCTCCACCTGAGTGGCAGAGGCTTATCTGGTGAACCAGTTGTGTTTCTGAACTCCTACATTTCCTGCTGGGCGACCTTGGACTAGTCACAGTTCTTCGGAACTCTCTCAGCCCCACCTGCCTCACAAGGTGTCTGTTGCGGGGAGAGGAAGGGAAAGGAGCTTGTAAGCCACCTCGAGTCTCCTTACAGGAGAGAAAGGTGGGGTATAAATCCAAACTCTTCTTCTTTTTCTTCTTCATTAAAAAGATCAATGACACATACGAGTATAACAAAGCAGGGAGGTTGTGCGGTGTCTTTGCAAGTGGTGCTTATCCATTCAAATATCTTATGTAATCTTTTAAAGGTTTCTTTAAGTTTCTTTAAAGGGCAACACTATAGTCTGTTCGACATACATTCATTCATACTGGCTATTAGTTGAAATTATTACTCTTTGCTTTCATGCACTCGAGCTATCTTTACTGAGGTTGCACACTGCAGCCTGAGGAGGCAATATTGTGAGGCACAGAAGAAGATGAAGACATGAACACCATTCTTATATTGGTAGAAAATTGGCCACACCACATTTCTTGAATACAGGCACAGGAGCAGAGGTGCAGCATGAGGGCAGGTCCTGGATCCTGGAATCGGTTGACCCACTTATCACCCGATGAACACTATCCCCCAGCTTGCCTGCTGGGGGGAACCTCGGATCCTGTCATTGGACTATGGTCTATCACCCAAAGACCCAATGCAACACCTTTCTTCAGCTCACCTGCTGTGGGAAACTGTGGAATGGTAAGTAAGTGGGAACCATGTGGGCGCTAGCCTCTGCATGGTCCCCTTGCCCCCTGGAAGTGCAAGCCAGCCTGCTGCCTCCATCTGGGCATGCGGCTTAGTGGTGTACCACACCCCCAAGCTTCCATGTGGGGGCCCCCAATAATGGGGAGGCCGGCACGCAGGAACAGCCTCCCCACAAAAGGATCCATCCTGAGGCCCAACCCGCAAGCCGTGACAGGAAGCAAACTGAAATCAAAGAACGCAGCACAAACACAGAAGAATAAAAACAGGGAGGACGGATGGGCAAGCTGTTGATTCCTCAAGGGAAGAGAAGGCTGCAGCTGAAGCGGAGGCCTGCCTTAAATAGCACCTCAGCCCCTGGCCTTGCCCCTTGTGCCCTCAGCCCCATGCTGTTGTGGCAGGCTGAGGGAATGTCGGTCCACCCCGCACTGACCAGCTCAAGGGGAGCATGTAGGAGCAGCCCACCATGATGTTTTCTCTGCCTCACCGTCTCCCAGGCCAAACCACAAACTGTGGCTCTGGGTAAGTCATGGCCATGCCTGTTACCAAGCTTCATTATGTATGAGTAAACAAAAGACCCTTTTCAGGGAAAGGTGAGATTTATAGCTTCCATGGCAAGCTCTGGGAACTCTTTTTTTTAAATGTAAAATGTTGGTAGTTTGTCTGCTGATCTTCCAGGATGACTCCAGTGATTTGATGTTTACTTACTGGGCAAGTGAGCAAGCTTTCTGCAGAGGCCCTTTTGCTCTTTCAGTCAAGGAAATGGATAGTATCCCCCCCCCCCCTCCACGAAATTCTCATTAAAATATGTGTCATGGTTCACATGGCAGACAGGTGAGGACAGGATCAATTTACAGCTGAGGTCCAAAGAGCAGAAATTGATGGAGGATATGGATATGCAATCCCTTTGAAAATAATGTGCTGTTTATGATGGAAAGGTGATGCAAAAGGTGAACATGGATGAAAAAGAAGTTTGTTTTTCCCCTCGCTAGTATGAAGAAAGGTCCAGTTTAGATTTTGGAACTGCAATTAGAAACGATGTTTTAATAACTGAAAACAGAGGCTGGGCATTCTGCTGCCAACAAGAAGACAAATATTAGGAAAGCAAATTTGGAACTGTTTTGTTGAAATCAGTGGGCATGGGCAAGCAGAATTAGGCTTGGCATGGGCAATGCAGGCATTGTGGGGATGTTCTCTTTTCATGTGATCTTTTAGTACTAGAAGTCTTAACCATGTGAGACACCTTGGGTTATCCACCTCAACAAATACCATGAAGCTTTTATGTGGTTTTTTTTAGCATGCGAAAATTAGACTGCTTTGCATTCTATGGTTTTCAGACTTGGCTGACCACAGTTTGGCCCCTTCCACACACGCAAAATAATGAGCTTTCAAACCACTTTCACAACTGCTTGCAAGTGGATTTTGCTATTCTGCACAGCTTGAAAGAGCACTGAAAGCAGTTTGAAAGCAGCGTTATTCTGCATGTGCGGAATGAGCCTTTGATTCGGAACAATCTGAATGGGAACTACCTATTTCGGTGTGCTCCTTTCAGAAACTTGCAATGACTGGCGGGCAATGTCCTCACAGCTTGTGGGAAAGATTTTTTATCGAAATAAAATCCTTTGCTCCATGCAATGCAGATTAAAGGTCAGCAACAATTAACACTCATGGCAAGTATTTGTGCGAGACATTGCACCCCCAGTCAGGCAAGTGTATGGTCGAGCAATAGCCTTAGACATATGTCTGGAGAGAATCTTTTTTCTTGTTCCTTCTACTGTACATAAAGTAACTGGTGTATGTGCACCGAAATGTTTTTTTAACCAAATGGTGTGTATTGATCAACATTTTATGGAGGTGAAGTGGTATTAAAAAAACTTGATCTGTGAAAATGTCCCATTTCTCCACGAGTGGCACACCCTTTTAACTTTTATTTTTATGTCCCACTAAGTTATTTTGCTTTTATCATTGGGGGGGGGGGAACCTTGCATACCTTATTTGATTGGATAATTTCAATGGCCGTTTCCGCACGGCCTCCTTGCGCCCCCACGCCGCCAAGAGTGCGGGCGGCGTGTGGGCGCAAGCCCGTTCGCATGAACGGGCGAAGCGGAGGCCGGCAGACGGCAGATGGCCGCTTCCCCCTTCCCCGCCCCACTCACGGTGTCCTCGTCGCCGCCTGCTGGGCGTCGCAGCCCCGCCCACGCTGCCCTCCGACCCCTGGAGGTCGGAGGGACGAGGTGGCTGAAGCGAGCGAATTTCAGCAGGCTCTGCGCAACAACTTTGGCAACTGGCTTTAACGTGAAGGAAACGAAGATAGCGTCTTCCCAGCGGCGCGGTTTGCACCGCGCCGCCGGGAAGACGCTTCCTCCCCAACAACAACCCTTTAAAGGGTTGCAACAACAACCCTTTAAAGGGTTGTTGTTTAGGGCGGCCTGAGGCCGCCCTGGGGGGAGGGAAGCGCATCCAGGTCGCCGAAACGGCCAATGTTTTTCTTATCGTGGTACAGCTAAGGGCAACTTTCTAACTTTTTTGTCCATAGCTGTAACATGTAGAGAAATTTGTCTTTAAGTTGGGATAAATTACTCTACACAAAAGTGATTTTGGATTGCTTTCCCTTCAAGTAAAGCATCTTCTTGTTTAAAGAAATTTATTTAAAATAATGAAAAAGAATATGTCTCAAGTGTGCTGTGTGTGGGAAGTTTGCAGAAAATGGAAGCATCATCCATTTGCACGGGCCAATTCCACGGAGGAGCACACTTGGCTAATTTCCTTTTTCACTGTCAGCCCTGCAATGTAAATCTTCAGAAAGTGGATGATGTGATGGCAAATGGTACTGAATTTCATTGTGGGCACAGGTATTTTTGTGCAAAGTATGTTCGTGAGGATGAGTTTGGATTATCTTCCGACAAACTCACAGATACTTTCTGTAATAACCGAGCTTTAACCCCCATCGGGCTATCTCTACCTCCAAGTCCAGTGGACCTGTCTGAGGAATCTTTTCACCAAGGAAAATGGCCATGCTGCTTATATGAGGAAATCTTTGACTTGGAAGGTACTGTGAAACAGCATTTCAAGTTGTTAGAAAGCCATCATTTTCACAGGTTCAGCTGTGACTTGTGTAAAGTTACATTTTTGAAACTAGGAACACTGCTCCAACACTGCCAAGATAGGCATAACAGTGTTGTACACATAAAACATTTCTGTGGATTTTGTGCTGACCTCTTTTTTAATTCCAAGGAATTTTTTTTACTTCACTTCAAGGGTTTCCATAGCACAGATTATATATGTGTCTGAGACAGCAGAAGCATCAATCAAGATATTTGAGACAATAGAAGAAAGCAGCCTTCTAAACTGTGGCTGTTGAGAGAAATACATCTCTTAAGGAAATAGGAAAGCAGATTATGAGAAGTACCAAGCAGCCACGCTAGCAAATAGTAACCTGTGTTCTTCAACAGAATAAGCCATTACTCATCTCGCAGGCCATACAGGTGACAAAATGTTTAAATGTTGGAGGTGCGGAGCATGCAACAAAAAGTTTAGTGATATTGCAGTTGCTCATCAGCACTTTCATAGCAAACCCTACTTAGAACATAAGAACAAGCCAGCTGGATCAGACCAGAGTCCATCCAGTCCAGCTCTCTGCTACTCGCAGTGGCCTACCAGGTGCCATTGGGAGTTCACATGCAGGATGTGAAAGCAATGGCCTTCTGCGGCTGTTGCTCCTGAGCACCTGGTCTGTTAAGGCATTTGCAATCTCAGATCAAAGAGGATCAAGATTAGTAGCCATAAATCGACTTCTCCTCCATAAATCTGTCCAAGCCCCTATTAAAGCTATCCAGGTTAGTGGCCATCACCACCTCCTGTGGTAGCATATTCCAAACACCAATCACACGTTGTGTGAAGAAGTGTTTCCTTTTATTAGTCCTAATTCTTCCCCTCAGCATTTTCAATGTATGCCCCCTGGTTCTAGTATTGTGAGAAAGAGAGAAAAATTTCTCTCTGTCAACATTTTCTATCCCATACATAATTTTATAGACTTCAATCATATCCTTCTCACAAAAACCCAAGTTAGATTCACCAGCAGAAGGTGAAGTCTTCCAGTTCTGTGCTAGTGTGGCTTGTGGAGATGAGAAGCCCGATAACTGGAAGCTTTCGGGTCCTATAGCTGCACCAAGTTCAAAATCCCTTCCTCCAAAGAAACAAGAAACTCTAAAAAAAAATGCCTGCCAAGATGATGAAGATCTACCTGTTCTGGATTACTGGGAAATTTTATTTCATCAACTGCCTGCTACTCTTTACCAGGGGACTTTTATCTGGGACTTCCTAGGTGGGTACAGCAACGGTGAATTGCAAAATATTTAACTATCTTAACAAGATGGGGTGTTTCTTCATCCACGTTGTGGTACAAGGAGGGAAGAAGTTTGAAACTTGTGACCATGCTGGCTGCCTGGATAAGTATCTGCCCCAAGTATATTCCTTTCACTATTTTTTCTGGAGACAAAAGCTTTCTGGAGCTTGAGAACCAGCTTTCCTGGAGGTTTTTTTTTTGCCATTTTCTGGACATGGAGCAGGGATCATGGGATGGTGTGTGAGGGTGTTGTGAATTCCCCGTCTTGTGCAAGGGATGGTCTAGATGACCTTATAGGTACCTTTCAACTCTTATGTTCCTATGATTCTATTATTCTAATGCAGAAAGAGCAAGGTAGTACACACAATAAATGTTGAAATAGGCTATAGTGCTGTTTCTTTTATAAGTGCCCTTGTGACCCATTTCATTATACTACAATCTTATTCTCCTTATAAAAGTGCCCTCCTGAATAATTCTGTTTTACACAGTGTGCAAAATGGCAGATGTATGGATGGCTTCTTGGCATCCTCAGACAAGTTACTCCACAAGCGGGGAGTCGCAACAGAGAGTACATATGTACAGATAGCTATTAATCTTACTCATTTCCAGGGTGGCGGTTTCAGAAGGCTTTAGTCAGATAAACAAAGTTGTTGTGGTAGAGTATAACAGGAAAGGTGACCTTGCAGATATGAAAGTCCTAGGCCATGAAGGGCTGTACATGTGATAACCCAGTACCTTGAATTGAACACAGAGACTGATAAGTAGCCAATGGGGTGACTGCTGAATGAATGTGGCTGCAATATACTTAATCTACCTAGCTCCTGATAGTAACTGAACTGTACCAACTGGACTTTCCAGGTTGACTTCAAAGGCAGACACATGCAGAATGCATTACAGCCTAAAGGCACATTGTTCAGCAGCACTGGAAATTTACAGATACATGCTGTGGATCTATTCCACATAAGTATAATTGCTACCAGAACTAGAGTAACTCTTACACTGGGCTTTCCCCATATGTCCTCAGACTCTGATGTTACTGAAGAGTTTGAGAAACAGTTGTTTATTATTTAAAGTTTCCCCTACTTTAATTCTGTGCCACCTCTCTAGAGAACCCGCTTGAGATGGCTTACAAAATTAACCATGATAAAAACATAAAATGCCATACAAGTTGTTCACCATTGAAGGCATGACGTTAAAATTCCACCCAGAACATGAATAAAGCACTTAGCAACTTTAAACTGGGTCTCATGAAACAATTCTCAAGTTAAAAGAAGTCTATAAAAATGATCAAGCCCTTAATTGAAAACTGGGTAAAATGAAATGTCTAAAACAGAGCAGGGGAGGCACCAACTGAGTCTAAAGGGGAAGGACATTCTATAGGCGAGGTACCACTGCTGAAAATATTCTGTTTCTGGTCACCAGCTTGCAACAAATCTGGAGCTATGGTGAAATCGTTCCCATGACACTTAATATACCACCTATGTTTATTTTATGTTTTATTTTATTTATTCCATTAATACCTCACCTTACACCAAAGTCCCAGGGTGGCTTACGTAATGGGGTTAAAAGCCCCATTTAAAAATACAATCCTAAAAACATAAAAGCATAAAACATAAACCACCATTAAAACATCATTAAAAATCCCCACCCTTCAGCTGGCATCAATGTGGGGGTCCCTGGGGGGTCACACATTGAAGGCCTGGGTAAAGAGGAAGGTTTTAACCAGGTGCCGAAATCCATAAAGTGATTGTTCCAATCTATTTTAGTCTTAGCAAAACTGGGGAAAGGAATAAGAATTCGGCCCAAAATAAAGATTGTTGTCATATCCTAAAATAAATGGCATTTTATTCAACGGGTGTTACATAATTTGTTCCCGTTACATAATCGTATGTTTCTGTGATAATTGGTGACCAATTGTGCATTTCACTGTACTGACATACTTTAAGATTTTGTAATAAGTTAAAAATATTCCCGTGTGAATTGAGGGTGCACCGTTGTCAAGACCTGAAATGGCTTGCCAGATTTTCCAGGGAGGAGCGGAAGTTCTGGCAACCAGTCAGTAGACTTTGTATGTGCTGGGAATGTGCTTCGCTTATTGCTTTGCTTTGTTTTGATAACGGCTGCTCTGAGTGAGCTGCTGTGAACTGATCTTTCCTGAGTCAGACGTTGGTGTCTTATCAGGGGCTGAAGGGGGTGCATTGCTTGAGACAGCTAGAGTCAGTGCAAGCTGCCGCTTAGCAACAGGGCTTTTGGGAGGGTCTAGTTCTTTGATTTGCAGAGTTTTGGGGTGTGAACTCAAACCTGACAACATTCCTTAATGTGTATCCAACCTCCGATACTTCTATCAATAAATGGATTTCATTCTTAACTGAGTCTATTTACTGGAAGATCAAAGGGTCCCGAAGCCTCAGTGATGTCAGTGTGGCTCTTCGGTCCACATTAAATTTGCATTAGGAATGATTTTGAATTACTCATTCCTATAGTTTCTATCTTTAAAAAAATACCCATTTCAATTTAATTTCTCATGTGTGAACATGAAACGTATAACTTTTTATTTTCACAGTATTTTCAATGTCCTCATATGAATTTTCTCCATAAAATGTACAGTTTTCAGTGCTATTGATTCAGTATCAAATCGATCTGGCCATCCTACTCACCATCCTTCTTGTAAGCAGCCTTTCTCAGGTCTTGCAACAGAACCATGGCTTCCTTGATTGTCAGTTCATCTCGGGTTGGGTCTTCATCTTTTCCTGTTGCCTTCAACTTTTCCTAGCATTAATGTCTTTTCTGGTGACACTTGTGTCCTCATAATGTGACCAAACTACAATAGCCACTGTTTAGTCATTTTAACTTTTAGGAAGCATTCAGACTTGATATGATCTAGAACTCACTTATTTGCCTTTTTGATGGTCCATGGTATCTGTACAACTCTCCTTCAACACCACATTTCAAATGAATAAACTTTCTTCCTATCATGTTTTTTCATTGTCCAACTTTCACATCCTTACACAGTAAAGGGGAATACTATGGTGTGAATTATCTTGATCTTGGTCACCAGTGACAAATCCATACACTTAAGAATCTTTGCCTTCAATTTTTCCTATCATTAATGTCTTTTCTGGTGATACTTGTGTCCTCATAATGTGACCAAACTACAATAGCCACTGTTTAGTCATTTTAACTTTTAGGAAGCATTCAGACTTGTTCTAGAGACGCACTTATGATCTAGAACGCACTTATTTGTCTTTTTGATGGTCCATGGTATCTGTGCAACTCTCCTTCAACACCACATTTCAAATGAATAAACTTTCTTCCTATCATGTTTTTTTCATTGTCCAACTTTCACATCCTTACACAGTAAAGGGGAATACTGTGGTGTGAATTATCTTGATCTTGGTCAACCAGTGACAAATCCATACACTTAAGAATCTTTTCTAGTTAGGCTCTATTAAGGACTAAACAAGATTGTTGTGGGTTAGGAATTTAAGAATAATCAGATTGGCAGCCTCCTTATTTGTATTTGGGGCCTATGTGCCAATCAAACCATATACTGTGGGAAGTTGGCTCAAAGACCTGGAGGAGTGAATGCTCAGATGTTGCACATTCCCTAATCCCACCTGCTGGCCTTTCTAGGGGAATGGTGCTGATGAACAATATCTCATGGCACATTTTGGAGTGCATTTTGGGAAGAATGACATCCAGTTCGATTACTAATTGTGAGACAAGGTAATTCTGTCCAAAAACTGGTGAATCTCTCAGGGCAGCCTGGTAGGAACCTGGGCTAATATGAAGGGAAGTTATAATAAAATTGAAATCCAGCTGTTTATGAATGAATAAAAATATAAGAAGAGACCCTATAGAAATATAAGAAGAGACCTGTTCATCTAGCCCAGCCTGTTTCAGATAGTGGTCAACCAGTTGGCCTGGAAAGCTAACAGACAGCATAGAGGGCAAAGCACTCCCCTCATGTGGCCTTCTAGCACTAGGTTTCAAAACTTTATCACCTCTGGATATGGAGGCTCTCTTTATTCACCATGGCTAGTAGCCATTTATGGACCTAATATGAGTGTATAGGAATGACTATTAGCATAACTCATATTGTTGTCTGGCAACTTCATTGAGTTGTGAGGGAGCAATGACTAAATGGAGCTTGTTCTGCTGAGAAAGAATATTTTAGCAGAAGTGGCCGTGACTAACATTCCACTGCAGTTTATCATCCTTCAAAGAAATCTCCACATTTGCTGTAAATGCCTCTGAGAGCCCTACTAACAGGCATTGAATCATAAAGGTTGTGACACTCAGATGATGTATTTGCATTGATTGCTTGATGGTGGCTCAGGAAAAAGCATTTTTTTCCCCCTGTGCTCTTTTGCTGGCCATCGTGAAGAGAGAACTTGAAAGAATCAAAATTTGTAATGTGGTTCTCTTTTATATTCTTCCCCCTCCCTTTCTGAAATGAAAGGGGTCAAAATATATGTTAAAGATAAGGAAGGACTGCTGTGAATTTTATACTGGCAGTACAGCGAGCTCTTTGTCAATGAGTGGGTAGTTTTGTTTGTCTTATTGTATTACTTTGGCATCATTTGTGATTAGTTGAGATAACCTCTTGTGTCAGCCCATGGCCTGCGATTATTATGACATTTCATGTCCTCTTAATAGACTTCCTTGAGAGTGTTTTTGCAGTATAGTCAATTGACATGATGGGTCCTAGACAGTTTCAGATATTGTATTTCAGCGCAGTGATATCAACAGGTGGGATGGAAACCCAAGAGAGATGTGTGATATGTCAAAATGTGCCATATTAGTCACACTGAGAGGCTTCTTTGGAGGAAATGCATCTCTTTCTGCAGCACTAGCTGCCCAAGTAAACCTATCCATGCCACAACAAATTTGACAGATGACCTATTGGCATAACTATGGCCATCCATAATGTGTGACTTCTGGAGGCCAAGCAATTGTGATTGTGTGGAGTGATGTACTTTCCATGTGGATGGGGACTGTTAGATTTTGAACAAGTGTCAGTGAAACATCTTGTTTATATCTTTTTTGTTTTCTAGACGCCAACAAGCCACATTTTCAGTAAGAAGACATAAAGCAGATATCCACATGCCCTGTTTCTTATGCTTGAAAAGAAAGGGCCCCTTCCTCAAATAATGTTTTTTGTCCCATTTAATCACAATAGGTTTGACATAGGTGGTATTTTTTAAAAATGAATTGTCACAAGGACTAATGAACCAGAGCCAATGCCCTATAAGGCATGAAGAAAGAAAGGAAGGGAATAAATTATGAAGTTGTTTTATATTCTGGATCTTTCCATATCTTGACTTTATAAGTTTGGCTGAGAAATCAATCCAAAAGGCATCCACCATTCTGCCAGAGAAATAAACCATGTAAACCAGTCTTGTGACTGTTGTTTTTTCAGGTGAATAATGTACCAGCACAGACAGTGTATGTCAGTAGTTCATAATATGCTCTATATATCAGAGACATGAGCATAAACCATGTGGCGTGAGGTTGACATGGTGATGCCATTTTTTTATTGAAAACTTTAGCAACTTGATCCCTGGGACTCCACAGGACTGGAAGTTAATGACACAAAGATTACAGCTGTCCTATTGCTTCTAAAAAGTTTTTTTAACATTTATTTCTCAACTATTCTGCAGGTTTTAAATAAAAGATCAGTAAATGAATTACTAAACCAATGAATAAGCCAAATATTCAAATTAAAACCAGTCCACCATCTAGAAAAAGCTACAATTGCTAGTGCCCTGAGGAGATTTTCTCTCCAGAAGTTCCAAGAGTCATCATGCTTTGCCCGAGCAGCCCTTTGGTCTGTTAATATTGTGATGCAGTAGCGTGAATGTGGTGATTTACATTATTTCTTTTCCCATCTTTCTTTTACAATCTTTATATTTATAATAAACAGTAAAAATGTTTTTCAGCTGCCCAGTGGCCACCTCACAGTCCAGCAGAGAAATTGTTCTGAGGGAACACAAAAATAACTCCTTTTCCTTCTGTCAGAAAAAAAATGAAAAGCAGGCACCAGAGGTTCTTTACAGTAAAAATGATGAAACTAGAAGGGTTTTTTTTACATGTCCCATAGAAAACGGATCTTTCCAGGGCAGGGACATTGTATTCAGTTAAGCCTGTCAGGAAGGTCATGAGAGAGGCATTATGCAAAGCTGATTTGGAGGGGGAAGTCCAGACAAAATTCTTACTGTATATCTTTGTGGGTAAATTGAGCCAATGCAGAGAATGGGCTCCCCATTTTGACAATGCATTGCTAGGCACCCTAGGGGTTGGCAGAGAGAGGTAGAGACACAGCTCTGGTTAAAACAGGATTCCCGCAACCTACCGTAGGTCTGGCAACACTCCTGTTTGTTTGTTTGCCTCTGATGGATACTTTTACACTGTCCTCCTTCCATGAATCTCAGAGGAGTATAGTTGGGTACCAGAGGCGGAGATACCAGCCCCCCTCCCGTGGCGCCCCCACACTTACCTTATTGAAACAGTGCAGGCTGGAGAAGCGGCCTGTTCCCTTCAAGCTAAGAATGGCCTGGTGGGAACTACACTTCCCAGGAGACCTTGCAAGCCTAATGGTTCCATGGGAAGAGTAGTTCCCACCAGGCCATTTCCAGCCTGAAGGGAACAGACCACTTCTCCAGCCTGCACTGTTTCAATAAGGTAAGGGGGGCAGGGCACCGCGGGGAGGGGCGGAAAACACAGAGTGCACACCAGGCGCACTCTGGCCCAGCTGCGCCTCTGTTGGGTACCCCTCCTAATTAATCCTTATACTGTCCCTATATAATAGGTTACAGTAGATAGGTTGCGAAGAACTGACTGTCCAGAGGGCTGCTTTATAGCTGACCAGGGACTCATTCCTGGATCTTCCCAGTCTTTCTTAAAACTCTAGGCAATAATCCACACTGGTTGTCTAGTATATCTGGTAGAAGATCTTGGAAAAGGGTCAAGGTAGCCTTCTACTAATGCACCTTAAGACAGATACAGATTAAGAGCTTCATGTTCTTGAAAGTATTTCTATTTCTTTTGCCTATAAAACCCTCACTGATGATAGTGTGTTAGTTATTTTTGTCTCTTTGCCCTTCTGATATCTCTGATTTCCTTATATAGTACAAAGATATTGGTATAATCTTTCTCTGGGTACACCACTGCAATAAATAATATTGTTTTCAAAATGCTGCCTTGCTTGTTATCACCTTTTTTATTTTAGCAAATAGGTTTTAAATTCATCTGCAACACATTTGATTTGTTGGGTAGGAGGGGATATTCCCTCAGGCACAGTGGCCAGCTAAATAGCAACCTAGGTGGGAAGTAAGTTGTCAAACTGTGGAGTAACAATAATAACATCTTCACAGATATAGGTCTGATATATCAAGAAACACAGGAAAATAATTGGCTGCAAAATCAAATTCCTCACCTATCCCTTGATAAAACAGGTGAAAGTGGTAAATACACAGAAAGACATGCACTTAATGAAAAAGCTGTCTGGTTGTAGTTTACAAGAGGTCTGTCTTTATTTTTAAAAATGATGACATTTTAATTTTGTTCTGTGCTGCTAATGAAACAAACTGAGGAAAAGTTCTATAATCATAGGCACAACACCTTCTGAAGAAAGAAACCAACTTTCTATTTTTCTTCAGGTTTTATTGAGGTAATGTTTATTCTGGGTGAATCTTCTAATTTCTGTGAGACCGACTTTTTGGCAAGAGACATCCAGAGATCATTTGCCATTGCCTGCTTCCATTCCATGACATGACCACAGTATTATTTGGAGGTTGCTCATCTAAAAACTAACCAGGGCCAACCCCTACTGAATTTCTGAGGTTTGACAAGATAGGGCTTGCCTCCAGCTATCCAGGTCAGGGGAAAAGTAGCTTCCAAAGAATAAAATGAACGCATGGCCAATATTACATACTTTTTATCTTTTGGATGCCATTTTCACCATTCTAACTTATACAGTTTTAAGAGCTTTGCAACCCTACAGGATTTTATGAGCTTTGCAACCCGACACAATTTTAAGAGCTTTGCAACCCTACATGCTTGAAACCTTATATGGTAACAGACACCAAAGCTTGACACTTGTGAAGGTCACTATTTATTTTTATAGGTGCTATAGATGTGCACAACCAAAAAAGGTTTCCTAATTGTCATTCCTAGAACACCTTACTGTCTGGTTTGCTTATACAGTTTTAAGTATCAGGTAATACATGATCAATCTATCAATCTATCAACCTATCAATCTATCTAGTTTTATATACCCAGAGGGTACATTCATCACATGTATAAATAAAAACAACAACAAACAACAGCAACAACAACAGCAATAATGGTTTGGATTTATATCCCACCTTTTTCTCCTGTAAGGAGACTCAAGGCTACTTACAAACTCTTTTCCCTTTTTTTCCTACAACAGGCACCCTGTGTGGTAGGTGGGGCTGAGAAAGTTCTGAATGAACAGTGACTAGCCCAAGGTCACCCAGCAGACTTCATGTATATGAGCAGGGATCAATTCAGTTTATTAATTACAGACATGGACCAGCATAATAGAACTCAAAACTATACATTATACAACACAGTACAATACAGAAGACCCTTTAGCTAATGAGTTTCCCAACCAAAGCCTTCTGCATTTTATAAGCACTGTAGCAAAATTTTGCCACTGAGCTGTGGTGCTGTCCCTGGCTGCTGCAAAACTGACCCCCCCCCCCCGGATTGCACCACCTGGACTTTTAAAGCAGGTCACTGTGATGCTTGGGGGGAAATCCACAGAAGAAGCACACCTTTTTCATTGTTTGTTCTCTACCTGCCAAAACAGGTGGGGAAAGCTTCCTGATAAAGGAAGCTTTGACTCTTGAAAGCCTACACTATGGAAATCTTGTTGGTCTCTAGGGTGCTACTGGTCTCTAGGGTGCTACTACTCAAATCTTGCTGCTGAACAAGTAATGAGACACAGCCATTGTCTTTGCACCTGATGGCCCAGGACGTTGTTCAATGCTACTCCCCTTCCCTCCCCACTGCAATGCCACTTGTGTTACAGCTCAGTGGCAGGCCATCTGCCTGTGGAAAGTTCCACTTTCAATCCCTGGCGCCTCCACCTAAAAAGAACAGGTAGTAGGAGATGTGAAAGGACTTCGCCTGACTGCCAGTCAGAGTAGATACACTCAGTGCAGTGCTAAACAAAGTTACTCCAGTTCGCCTGCTGATTTCAGTGAGCTTTGCCTGGAGTAACTCTGCTTAGGATTCCATTGTAAACAATTCAGTAAAAGGCAACTTCAAAGAAGGTTAGGAGAGCTTGGCAATGACAAAGAAACTGAATGCACACAAAAGACATTTTGAAAACATCCCATTCCAAGTTTTAATTTCCTGGAGTTTATACATCTTCAGAGAATTTTAGTTCACAAAATTGCATCCACTTCTTGGAACTTTCAGTGCTCTGATTCACCATACATTAACAGCCGCAGCGGGAACTGGCTGGCATCATATACCACAGCCAGCCTCTACCTCCAGAAAATGATTTATTAACCAGAGTTAGCTGCTTTGTGCTTTTGTTGCCATTGACAAAAGGCATGTTTAAGCATGTTAAATTGGCTTAATGCGGTAGACAGAAATGATGGCCGAGAAGAGCAAAGCTTGCTGCCAACGTATACTACTTCTTTGTGTTGTATAAGGAACAGTTAATCTGACCTAAAAGCAAAGAAACATATGCTCCAGCAGATAAGGTGCTCGAGATGAATGAATCTGTCTGCTATGTAGTATTTGTTGGTGCAAGAGGGAAGGGGAAAAAGGGAGTTACTATATACATTAAAAATAGGCTGAAATGAAGCAAGGTAGTACGAAAAACTTACAAGCATTTGGATTCCCAAGGGGATGGAGCAGGAAAATTCAGAAGCCCCTGAAATCACACAAGGAGGAAGAGGAAATAATGGGTGTTTGTTCCAGCATTGTGTTTCAAGTAGTATGAGGACCCTAAACCTTTATTCCATTTCCATAACATTGTTCTCCATTGTGGAATGTGTGCCTCCAGCACACTTAGTTGGGGCTGCATTTGCAGCCATGGGGCCAGGAGTGAATGAAGGGAAGGATTCCCTTTTATCCCAGTGGCTTAGTAGTGACAGCAAGGGGCCACAGTGATTGGCTCAGGCTTCAGATCAGGCCAGGCAATTAAAGACTTGAGCTGGCTGTGAGGGGCGGAGACTCCAGGAAGACCTGGAGGCCAGAGTTTTCACTCTGGTCCGCCCCTCCCATATGAAGGCAGCTGCTGTTCATCACTTGACTCTGGGGGGAAAAAGATGAAGCTATACTGGTATACAGGGACAGATTGCAGAGCATCAGTTAATGCATGCTGGTTGCCCATATTGTGTCTCAGAAGCTCCCTAGCATTCCAGTGATCAACTGCATTTGTGTATCCATTCAGTTTCTACATGGGCTTATCAAGGCCTTTCTCATGGAGTTAGATATAGTTCTATCGAATCCAAAATTGTATAATCTAGGAAAAAGTGGACCTGGCCTGGTCTCTTATATCTTTGGCTATGTCAACTTTATATACTAAAATTAGTGAAGCTTGAATGTTATCACCTGCTAATTAGTGCAAATGAAAAGGCTGTTGGTGGACAAGTTGTGTCTTAGGCCAAAGTATATGATCCATGTGACATGATTAGGGTCACAGGTGCCCAACTGGTAGTCACACAAATGATTGAGGGAATTAGTCTTCAAAGAGTAGGACCAGGAGATATCCTGGAATTACAAGTAATCTCTAAACTACAGATATCAGGTCACCCAGAGAAGGTGGCTGCACTGGAGGATAGATTCTATGGCATACTTCCCCTTTCCAACCCTGCCCACTCCAGACTGCCCTCTAAATGTCCAGGAATTTCTCCAATTTGGAGTTGGCAATCCAGAGTTGGCAACTCTGTCCCCTATACCCCATGGTGTGTCCCTGACTCAGTTGCCACCAGCTGCATTTAAAAATTAAATGACCTCAGCAGGTGCAATGACAAATCTTTAGTATATAATCTGCAACCTGGCCCGTACAGAGAATATTCATTGAACATCCACACAATGTTCTGGGCTAACAGGCAACAGTGCTCTTCCATTCCCCACCCCCACCCCCCAAAATGTGCTTTCTCTCAACTTGTCAGATCTCTCAAAGCCCTCGCATTAAGGGTGCCAACAATCCTGTGACACTTTTCCGACCTTTGATATATGTGCTTAATTTTAAGCACTCTTGAGCCCAAACAGGATCAGATCCTAAATTCATTGGAACCGGAGCTGGGTGCAAATGCCTGCTCAAATGATGCAAGTCTAGACTTATCTGAAAGCTGAAGGGGGAAAAAAAGGAAAAAAGAGAAGAAAAAAAAGGCCAGCTACAAATCCACCAAATGTAGAATCTGTGGATGAAGAGAACAAAATGTGTGGCTCGCTCACTCCCCTCCACACATACCCCATGACTGCAAGTCGTCAACAATTTACACTGTGATATTAATGGGAATGACAAAATCCATTAAAACATAGAAAAGAGAAGTCAGCTCCCCCTTGCCCATGATCAACAGAATGAAATCTGTTGATATCAGCACCAAACCATCAGTTTGCATTAGTCCCTGGGTAGGGAGTAGCCCTCGGCAAAGTGAGAATGTATTTTTTCCTCCCTCCCTCCCGTTCCCCTATATCATCCCTTTTCTCAGTCACTTATTTTCAGTATCTTGCTGCATATTGGGTGGCTGTAGCTAAGCTGTAAACAAAACAGTATACCGCAATGGGGGCGGGGAATTAAAAATAAGGCCTTAAAGACAGACACATGTGGATAGATGCCCTGACAGGCAGATGTCACCCCAAAACGCCTCTCATTCAGGGACCGGCTTTGGGAGCTAAAACTGCTCAGAGCCAACTGATAACTAAAAAGCCTTCAAGATAAATGCTTGTTTATCAGTAGGAGGTTTCACAGTGTGGACAGTTTGGAGCAGGCGATTCAGGAAGAGGAACATTGACTGCATCTTATTATTGCTTTCCTAGACGAACATAAATAAAGAACAGCAAGGTAGGAAAAAAAATCTCGCATTGGAAGGGGAAGACAGCAGCTATTTGTAATAAAAAATAGGGGGGAATAATGCTTTCTGCATTTTCTGCTATGGAATAGCCTGGAAATCCCCCCCCCACCCCGGCCTATGTTAGCATGGCTTATATTTAAAAGGGAACAGTTCTCACACACACACACACACACACACACACACACACACACACACACACACACACACACACCTGCCTATGTTAACATGGCTTATATCTAAATGGGACAATTTGTTAAGAGCATAATACCTCTGCATCTTCTTATTTTGGACTGTTTTGGACTCTCTTATTTTGCTTAGAGTTCCATGACAAAAAGTCATGGAGTCTAAATCTCTAGTCTAAATCCATTAAAATCTGACTGGAGTAACTATGCATAGGATTCCATTTCAGGCTTAAAAAAAAATAGTAGTTAGAATCTGGATGATTTTTGTTTAAGCCGGTTGTGTTCGGGTGATGATAGTGCTGTTGTTGCAATTCTTCTTCTCTTTAAAATTTAGAGCCAAACAGCATGCAAATCATTATGCTGGACTGAGAACGGATTGGATCGTCAGCACCTTCACTTCGATTTCTCCACCCCCACGGTTTTTGTCCATCCATGCCCCTTGATCTACGCCCCCATCTCTTTTTAAGTAGGACAAAGCCTGGTTGGATGGATCCTGTCATGCCCCCACAGAGCCTTTGTTTATTTCCCCTTTAGTTTCCCCACAGTTAGTATGGGTTTAGCTATGTTTTGTACAGTATTCAGTGGGAGGGAACCGAATTTAGTTCTGTCCCTTTAAGAAGCCCTAGGGCTGGTGTTCTACGGCAGTTATTACCCAGCAACCTGTCTGATTTGGCAGTTGGGGGCCAACGGAAGCTGGGTGACAGAAGCAGTTAGGTGCCAACGGAAGCTGGGTGACAGCAACAAGTTAGACAGTCAAAGATGTTATAGATTCACAGTATTTAAGTTAAACAGTTATAGATGTTATAGTCTCACAGTATTTACAATAAACTCCAGACTCCAGAAAGTTTCTGCAACAAAGTAACCTTTATTTAGTTAGACCAGGGAGGAGTCAGGGTCTGTCAACATTGTTACAATTAAAGCTTTAAGTATTGAACTGTTGAACTGTTAACTGAGTCAGTGAGTCTTACATTCTGCTTTGGCCGGGTGCAGGCACCTAAATAACCACCTGGGGAGCAGAACAGATCCAATCCAATGCTTACTGGGTGTAAAGCCTGCAATTGCAAGCCTCAAATACAGGTATAATGCCCCTAGTGATGCAGTTCCTATACTGAGTGCAAGTTCTGTGAAAGGTCCATTTCACCTTGATTTTACAGATTAGGGGTTGGAATAGGTTTGCCAACCTCCAGGTGGGCAGTCAAATAAAGAACTGCACCAAATGGCTAATGTTGTCGGAAACCAGCCTTCCTCCTTGAAAGTACCTTATAGTCTAATGCTTCTACTGTGCGCTCTGTTGATGTGTCACAAAATGGCTGCAGCAGACAGTCCTCCAATACATGTGCTAGTAAGAACAAAAATATATACTATGTGCATCAAACTTAGTCATTTACAAATTATACAATCTACTTATAGCGTACAAGAAAGTCTCTTAATACACAACAGTGCTTTATCAGACTTGTAGCGTACAAGAATGTTTCTCAAAACACATAAATGATATGTATTATACTTTATGGTGTAATATCCCACTGAGGTCCTTCCCCACCCCAAACCCCACCCTCCCAGGCTGTACTCCAAATCTCCAGAACTGGAATCAAGGATGTGGAGCTTGCTTCATTTGTCTAAGAGCTAGAAAGTTGGTAAGAATAGCTAATCATCCAGGAGATAATTTTTTCGATTGTTCAGCCTTAATTTTTATGCAGAACTTTGGGAGGGAAGGAATGTGGGTAACCCAACTTTTTCTTTATTTGCTTGCTGACTTTGGAAGCAGGGTTGGATACTTTCCCTCATCAAAACTCGCAGTTTCTTAGTTTCCCAGCTGGCATGCCTGGCATTGTGACATGGTCTGTCAGGTTGTATCAGTCGCATTGTTCTACATGACATCACAGATCAGGAGGGAATGTGACTGATGAAAGGCAATGTTGTCACCTCATAACACAAGGCCTCAGCTGGGAAAGCTGGAACAATTCTCAAAGCCATTGCTAAAGAGGATACAGATTGGAGGAAGGAGGATGTGGTTATTCTTCCCCTATCCCTCCCTGCTTTTTTTTAATTTTAGAGAGTTTTTGTCAGTTCTTTCTGTCCAAATTAGGTTTGGTTCAAGTGTTTTCAACCCTCTACCAAAAGTTTTGAGGGCTTCTACCAAGAGGCTTAACATTGTTGGCTGCAGCAGCGTTGATTTATCTGCAGGACAAATAGAGTTGTTCCGACTTGACGTGCCACAGAATTGTGTTTCCAGCACTGCTTCGACTAATTATTGCCATAGGACTGCCTGCTTTTCCACATAGTTGGACACAGATGTGAAAGGGAATACTCCAGTTTCCAGTTTCCTCCTGTAAGGGTGACTTGCTGCTGCTCATGTGGCAAATGTAATGCTTTCCATCAGACAAAACTTTCTGAAATGAAATTGGTCCAGAAATGAACACTGGAGGAGAGCTAATCAAAGAAAAGCCAAGTGCCCTGAAAAGTTTGTTGGTTAGATAGGACAAGAATACATCCTGCTGAAACCACAATACAAACACTCTGGCAGGGTTGGCCAAAGTTTCATTTGGTTAGCTATGTACAGCTCTTTGATAGGTAAAATGGGGCTCACACTTCATAGCCCCTACTTTGCAATCCTAAACCAGAGTTACACCTTTCTAAATCCAGTGGTTTTAGAAGGTTGTAAGCTAGCTCCTGGATTCCACTGTCAAGTGGTCATTTCTCTCCCCCTACAACAGCCAAATGCTCTTCCATTACCTGTTCAGTTTAACCAAGCTATAGCCTGTCATAGGTAGTAGAATTAAAGAAAGTTCCGGTTGCTGGGTGTAACTGACGCCCGTGGCAAAGCTCCGTCAACTTTGGATAAGTTACTTATTTTAATTATGTTTTATTGTTCAGACTCTTTTTAAAGGAATGGAGGTAGATTTTAATGACTAAGAGAAAAATCGGGCAGCAGAATTACTCCCTTATACTCCTCTGAAACGACTGCTGATAACGTGCCTTCTACTGTCCTTAGAATGCCAGCAGACTGAATGTTTATTTTTATAACTGAATTCAGCAGAGGCTGTTAAACATTCCAAGCCTCACAAAATTACTTCAACCTCTCATTATCAGCAGAACTGCTAGAGCGAGGTGTGAAGAGATAATTTACCAAAGACATACTACAGCCACAGTCTCCGGACTAGTTAAACGCCATTAAACATCAAGCTGATAGGAGCCTACCTGCTGCTCTTTTACAGCCCTTAGTAGTACAGCAAGATAAATCTACCGGGAGATGGGACGCAAGAAACGTGGTCGGGACAGGGAAGACAGTAGTCCCAATCCATGCTCCAAACAATTAAAAATTGGCAACTATTTTTGCTCACAAACGTCAGAAGAGCAAACCCAGGTCTCCCAGGAGGAGTTCACAATTCCCACAGAAAATCGGTTCCAGCCCTTAGGATGTGGAGAGGTTCTCCAAGCTGTATGCTAAAAGTATTTCTCCAGTCTCGAATAGCAGTTCCTTGACTACTGGAGAGAGCCTGGCAAAGCAGCAAGGTCAAAAGGAGACGCCCAAGTGGTGTAACAACAGCCCACAGAGACTATGTTAATGATACTATACTTCCATGCGTCTCCCTCTATACCCAATGACTTGTCTCGTTATGATGCTGCCACCCCACCAATGGAATTGAGGGATTCTCTCTGATTTTTTGTACCTTTATGGCGAGACACAGTGGCAGCTATATTCAAGGAGTTAAGGGCAATTAAGGCTGGGCTGAGCTGTACCAAACAACATCACAATGTAGGGGAAACCCACCGTTCCAGCAGCTTCAATTCAAAATTGCGAAATGCTCACCCATGGGAATAAATATATATGTGACCAACGGTTGAGTGCTGGAGACAAAAGAAGGTTTCGTCTGAGAGTGTTCGCTTACTCAGGGATCCCTTCCTAATTGGCACTCTAAAAGAACTTGCCAGGCATCATCTAAAGCTGTCTTTTACTGAGGAAGAACCCAAAGTTTATTGACTTAGTGTCTGTATTTTGAACTACACATAGAACCTTTGGGTTTAATGAGCCATTAAGAATTATTTATTTAACCTTCAGATTCAACCTGAAATACCTAACAGGCTCTGTTGCTGGAGCTACATCGAGGGAGCTTCGCGGCCAAGGGGTAATGTCACCAACCCGAGTATTTACAAACACAAATATAGCTGCCCCCTTTACTTCGGAAAGAGCCGACCTGCACACACATAAAACACAAGGAGCTAAAGAGGCACTCGGAGATTGACACAGGGCATCACTCAGATCACCCTCGACGAGTGGTGAAATTAAGCCTCACTTGGAAAGTAGAGAGCTGGCCAAGTGCTACCACAGTCGCAGTCTGGCAGTGTGGAGGACATGACAACACCAGATATCCTGCCATAAGAGCCAAGCGGCATAATCAATCCCTGATCGACTGAGGTCTCACTCAAAGAGAGTCTGGCTAAATGTAAAAGTTACATCTCAAGGGGAAGGGACCCAATGGAAAAGCATGATCGAGGCAGCTACCAGTAAAGGGAAAAAAGGATTCCTGCAAGTGCATCGCGATTGGAGACTATACATCAAATTCAGATCTGGAGAAGCATGGGAAGCTGACAATGCAACTTGAGGGAGACCAAAGGGCCAGTAGTTCCAGGAGAGGATTCCTGCAGATAAGATCGGAGCAGCCCTCGATGCTAAGCCCCTCAAAGACAACTCCTTAGCCAGTTAGAACCACGCGAAATCTAATTGATCTGTGGACCTCGAGGAGCTTCAATGCAAGAAGCTGCTAGTTGCAAAGGGTCCCTGGAAAAAAAAAACACACATTGACAATTATTCAGTATCCAAGTTTACTGCACCAAAGCGCCAACCATTCAAATAGAAGATTTATGCAGATCAACAAACACTCCACAAGAGTAATTGGCCAAATAATGACTAGACTCTTCGGAAGGCATATCCTGGGCACAAGAACTCATGGAGATGCGCCAGCATTGGATAGACCGTGATATTAGAACCAGATTTTTGAGCTGGTACCCAATGATCCACACGACCCACTCAGGCGGCAGCAAAAGAACAACGCGCAGACTGAGGGAGAGGGATTCTGCAATGGGTTGTGTATTTCTTGATAGTAATGGGGTGTTGGGACCAACTAAACGAGGCAAGATTGACTGGAGATTGCAAACATCTGACTCCAATACATCTTTTTAGCCTCCTTTCTTGGAATATAAGCGGGTTGGAAAGAACAAGGCCAATAATCCCGATTTCTTAACATTTCTTAAAGTTTTTTAATATACTTCTGCTTCAAGAAACTTGGACCCCTCTCCCTATTGCAGTCCAAGGATATCAAAGCGTACTGTCTTCCCGCTCATAAACCTAACAAGATGGGAAGACATCAGAAGCGAAGGTTTGGCGAATCTTGGTAGCGCATAAGAACTGAACCTCGGATCACTTGGAGTTACCAGTATGCAACCATTTAGCACAGGCTGTTCTGTATGTGAGGGGCTTGATTTCCCCCCCTCCCTGAAAGTGCGTGGTAAAATATCTACCTTCCCCTAGAGGGTGGACAGCGAAAACAGTCCATTCACAGTGGTTTGTGTATCATAGACTACTTAGATAGCCTGAAACAACTACATCCTATGGCCGAAATAATTGGTGGCCCGGGTGACCTCAATGCTTGAATTGGAGGTAACGGAGGAAGTCTGCCCTGAGATTTACACTTCAGTGGGGTTTGAACTTCTTGAAACCCTTCCCTGGTTTTTTTCACTTCCCAGGGGTCTCTAAAGATAATAACTCAAATATAGCTGGGGAAAGAATTAATCTTCTTAGCTATACAGACAAATTTTGTGCATATTAAATGGACTTTCCCAATTTGGTAGCTGGAGAGACAACCTTTGTTAGTAGCAGGAAGGGGGGAGCAGTGTGATTGATTATATTTTAATATCTCCCCAACCTTTTTTGAATATGTAGGTGACTTCCAGGTATTGTTCCACCATTTAAGCGATCATCTGCCTCTTTCAGTTATACTTCAATTTAAAACTCTTCTTCATCCTCAGCCTTGGGCAGTTAGGAAGGGGAGTTCGCTAAATCACCTACTTCCCCAGAGCTAGTATGGTCTGAGGCATTGGAGTATAAAATTACACAGCTTCTCAGCTCCCATGAGCTGAAGCAATTGAGGCTGGATATGTTAAATGTTTCCCTCCCAGAAGAGACGGTCTTAAAGCTTGATAATATCACAAAAAAAATCAAAGGAATTATTAATCCAACAGCCTCAACCACCAAGATTATATCCTCGGGCTCCAATAGAATCTCCATGCGGGTTGGAAATTCTGCTGTAGGAGTATGGCTATAAAACTTACTCACTGCTTGGGAAATTTTATAAAAACTACAAAAAATCCAAAAATGGGATGGCTTTTACCATAGAATTTACTTTTTTTACATTAAAATCCCAATTAGCATGCAAGCCAATTCTTGGGGGACTAACCAACAAGAGGCAATTGATCAAAGAGTTGGGAAAGCCCTGATTCAATCAATACAGGACAATGACTCCAGAAGATTTTTGGAAAATAATAGTCACTGGGTGGGCTTAGACTAGAGAATAGTAGCCTTCCTTCCAGTATCTCAAGAACGCAATGGTATGAGTATTTTTTTTTAGAAACAATGGGGGAGGGCCAGAATCTTCATTCCTCCTCTGGCCCAAAGTGTTACCTCTTCTGATAACCCCTGGCCCCAGTGCATCCCCTTGAGATTGGGAAACTTATAAGTCAACTTAAATGTGGTAAAGCTGCCGCCCTGATACTCTTTTACCAGAGCTGTTTATAGTATTCAGGGAATGGTGGTCACCTATATTGGCACAATTGTTTAACACGGTTAACCTAACAGGTATAATCCCCACTGTGTGTGGAACTATTCAATTATCATCCCTATCTATAAGAAGGGGGACCCTGCCAGTCCTCTTAATTATAGACCGATCAGTCTACTCTCAGTTCTGGGCAAACTCTATGCCAAATACCTCCTTGGGAAATTAACTGATTGGATTGTTGATAGAAATGTCATAGGGAGGGAACAGATTGGATTCCAAAGGGGCAAGTCAACCCTTGACCACTGCCTGGTGTTAAGCTGCTTGATAACCAAATACAAGAGGAAAAAGAACCCCTTGTATGCAGCCTTTATCGATCTCCGGAGTGCATTTGATTCTATTAATAGAGAGATTCTCTGGAGGAAACTCAGTAGCCAAGGTATAGAGTCAAGGTTGCTCGAATTAATCAAGATTCTGCACACAAATACTTACTGCCATGTGAGATGCAACATAAAGGGATTGTTAACCCCACAAATTCCAGTTACTAAAGGAGTGAAACAAGGCTGCGTATTGGCCCCTACACTCTTTAAGCTCTTTATTAACGATCTAGCTTCCTCACTAAGTGAGGCCCAAGTACATAGTCCAACTCTGGGCTCAACTTCTATACCCCTGCTTCTGTTTGCCGATGATGCAGTTGTACTTTCACGTACAAGAGTTGGATTAAGGAGAGCCCTAGAGCGTTGCATAGAATACTGCACACTCAACGATTTGCAACTCAACCTAGATAAATCTAAAATTGTGGTATTTACCCATAAATGGAAAGCCACCATCTGGCGGGTAGGCCACAGTAGGTTTGAGCAGGTGCAGTCGTATAAATACCTAGGGCTCACCTACCATCATAGGGCCTCCCTGGACATCTCATAGGAATCGGGCCATTTCCATCGCTAGATTAAGTACTTCAGCCATCATATCGCTTCCTTTATGGGAAAGGCAGAGGATACATCCCTGCTGACATTGAGAGTATTTAATGCCAAAGTGAGCCAACAAATCCTCTTTATGGGATTCCCATCTGGATAAGGGGCATGGAGCAGAAAGGTTGGAAAGAATTCAGTGCGCACTTTCTGTACAAAATCCTTTGGCTTGCCCCATCTCTGTCCTTAGCATATAGGTCCTGTGCTTTAGAAACAGGTCAGCATCGACTGGAAACTTCCTGGCCTGGTGTCCGAGACATTCAAGCTCTTTTGGGGCCAGGATCTGTTTCTCAATCGAGATGAACGGGACTACACATCCCAGGGACCGATACTCATCCCTCCACACAACCCAATGGTGGGCTAAAAATCGAGAAGCCAAACTCAATGAGCTGGGTATTTCCTTAGAGGACCTGCTGATGCTAACAGAGCAGGAGGTCTATGGGGGCTATCAAGAAGAGACTTTTGATAGAGAGTTCCAACCAGATGCTAGGAGGAAGCCAATAAAACCTGTTCCCGATCTCTCTGGGAATACCCGATTGGATGATAGAAAGTTAATTGCAGCCTCGGGTACCTTCTACGCCTCCTGGTTGAGGAGCCCGGTGGCGCATGAGCAATCACCTTAGCTAGGTGTAATGCTTTTGCCCTCTCTTCCTTTAGCCAGGGACGTCATCTTGGTATTCCACACAAAGAAAGGAAATGCCCCTGTGGCATGGGTTCTGTGGAAACAGTATCTCATATGCTGTTGAATTGTTCCCTTTATGAGAAAGATAGGAAGAAGCATATAATCCCCTCCCTGTACGGAAGTGAAGGCATAACAGATGATCAGAAGGTTATATATCTTTTAAATAGCCACAACCTTGATCTGTTGGAAGCGGTGGCTAAATTTTTAAACGGTGTTATTTCAATGCGCTTGAAATTGTAAAACTTGTTTTAAATTTGTGATGTATATGCGGTTTATATGCCATTAAAGGTATTCGAAATCGAATCGAGTTTTGCAATTAAAGAAAGTGCATGCAAGAATCTTATTCTGCCTTCACATTTTTTATTTTTGTAAATCTGAGAATTTTTCTGCATGAACTAGTAAATCCAGGCTAACCATGGGATAAAACCCATGTGGGGGGGGGGGACTTTGCACAGATCCCACTCCTAATGTGAGTCCACTCTGCGTCTCCCCCCACAACCCGGTTTTTTTCAAGAATTACACTATCTGTGATTCTTTCATTGTAAGGAGGATTGCAGCTGCTCACTGAGCAAACAGCTGCCCTGGGAAGCGATTGCTTCCCGATTTTTAAAGGCCCTGCCTGCACAGCTACGCAGCATGGGAGGTGAGTTTTTTTTTTAAAAAGACACACTTCCATGTGAAGGCATGATGGCAGCTCACATTGCTTCAGCAGGCTCCAGTTGCTGCCTGCACAAAGGCATGTGAACCAGACAGGAGGGCGAGTGGGTTCCTTTATTCTGCCTGCAACCTGCTCTCCCCGTGCTGTGCAGAAAGGGCCTGAGGGAATCGGGTGTGAATTAAATTGAGAAATTAGACTAGTGATAGTGCCAAGTAGGGTTTGTTTATTCTGACCCTTCGTTACCCAGACATGGCTTTCATTGCTAACTAGTAAAAACCTGGAGTGGCACAATCAAAAGAAGAAATGCAGAGCTGCTGGTGTCATCTGTTTCTGCTTGCTTAACTTCCTTGTTCAGTGGGCCTCTGCTGGAAGGGGAGTAGACTTGCCTAATCTCCTGCCATGGTGGGAAATCTCCTGCCACCCATCCACTATCCCCATTTCTGCTTGTGGGGCAGTGGGAAGAAAATAAACAGGGAAAGCATCATTGCTCCAATAGTGCATTGTCACTTCTGGCACAAACCTGGAAGTGACATCACTTCATTGGTGTGATTCTCTAGTATTTGCCCCAAGTTAGAGCTATAGAGGTTGGGGGATCCAGGAATATCATGCCAACTTGGAGACATCACTTCTGGGTTTGTACTGGAAGTGACACTAAGTCATCAGCATGATGCCATTCCATCATCCCACCCCTTCCCTCTCCTGCTAGTTGCCAGCCAATGACTGGAGAGTGAGAAACTCTCCTCGCCATTTTCCTCTACTCACTAGGTGGAAACATGTGAAAGAGCAATAGCTCTGCAAAGAGTGAGCATGGTCTCACAGCCTGGCACTTTGAATGTTTATGTAGAAGAAAACCCTACTGAGCTGATCAGGATTTACTTCTAATGAATCATGCATACAATAGCAAGTCTTTTGGCCTGTTCTTGAGTATGCCTACTCAGCAATAAGTCTAGTAGATTTCAATAGATCCTTCCCTCAAGAAAGTGTATGTATAATATATAATCCTTCCCTCAAGAAAGTGTACGTATCATATGTTATGCTTACAGCTCAAAGCTATATATGCTTGCTTAGCAACAGTATGCACAGGACTGCAGTCTGATCCTTTGCTTAGTTACCCAGAAGTGAGTCCTGCTGTGATTTGTGGTGGTGACTTTGAAGTACATGTCTGGAGACCTGAGGGATTTTTTTTTACCTGGGACTTGAATGCATCCCATATCCTCTGAGACATTAAGGATAAAGTAATAAAAATAAGACACTCTGTTTCTGGATCAGAGACCTCAGGGTACATCCGGAGGAAAGAACTGACGCTCCTGTTTTTCTTTCTCTTTCCCTGCCTCAGATTCTTTATTCCTTTCCACAACTGGAGACATCAGCAATGTTTGTAATTACCTGCTTATGAACGCTTGTGGTGCTTGACTGTATTACAAATAGGGCATCATCACCCCCAGAAATGACCATCTTGGAATGTCAAGTAGCTTTTTTCTAGCTTGGAATGTAAAAAAGGATTCTGCATAGCTGTAGTCTGCATTTGGGCTGCTTTGTTGGTGCATGTGCCAAAGTGTTAGCCCTGTGGTGGCGAACCTTTGGCACTCCAGATGTTATGGACTACAATTCCCATCAGCCCCTTCCAGCATGGCCAATTGGCCATGCTAGCAGGGGCTGATGGGAATTGTAGTCCATAACATCTGGAGTGCCAAAGGTTAGCCACTACTGCGATTAGCTCATACTCTCTGTGAACTATAAGTGACTACTTTGTAGAATATGCATCTGACTTGCAAAAGGTTTCCTTTCTGTTGGAGAACCCCAGTAGTGACGCAAATGACGCAGTTGCCAAATACTTCAATGCGTATATGAAACAGCACTCTAGGAGCAAAATCTGAACTTTCCCCTCTTTTTTCTTTGTATTTTATTCAGTTAAGGGGACCTGTATATATAATACCGCGATATTGTTATGCCAAGAAAGGTTCTTTGATTTGATTTGATTTGACTACTTTGTAGGAGCATGCATGGGATTTTTTTTTTTAAAGTTAAACCTTTGCCTTTATGGCATGCCTTTTTATGGCTTATGATATGAATCACGTGATTGGATATAGCTGAATGAATCTTTTGTTTTGGTGTGTACCTTCTCTTGATTGTTTCTTGCAAATATTTGATCTGGGTTGCATCTATATGCCCACTGGGGATTGCAGTTTCATTGTGTTGTAGGAGCAATTCACAACTGTGCAGTTAATGTGGTATAGTAGTTAGAGTGTCATACTGGAATTTGGAGACCCAGATTTAAATTTTCATTCTGACACAGAAGGTTTTGGGTACCTTGGCCACTCACACACTCAGCCTAACCTACCTCACTGGGTTGTTATGAGGATAAATGGAGGAGAGGAAAACAATAGAAGTTGCCAGGTAAATTTTGGGGATAGGTCAGCACAGTATAATCACTTCCAAAAAAACCTCCCCAAAACTGGAAGTGATGTCATGATGTTGGTGTAACACACTAGGATTTGTCCCAAGTTCTGTTGCTTAACCATAGTTTCAGGCAAATTCTAGAATATCAACCCTGACATCATGATGTCACATCAGGTTTTTATGCAGGAAGTGATTCTGCATACTGCTATGGTGCCAGCATGGTCTCCCTCTCCCCCCTCCCCCGTTTTTGAATTACTGGCAGGAAAATGGAGAATTGCCAGGAGGTCTAGTACTGTGCTATATCAGAAAACCTGTCCCTCCAGGTCAACCAGAACCATTCACAGAAGTATGGTCAAACTGATACTTTACCTGAGTACTTAGCAATCTTTGTAATTGGTTCTGGTGGGTTTTCTGGGCTATGTGGCCATGGTCTGGTGGATCTTGTTCCTAACGTTTTGCCTGCATCTGTGTGTGGAATCTATATGCCAGCCACAGATGCAGGTGAAACGTTAGGAACAAGATCCACCAGACCACGGCCACACAGCCCGGAAAACCCACCAGAACCAGTTGAAGCCGGCCGTGAAAGCCTTCGACAATCTTTGTAATGTTCATACAATTCTTCAAGACTATTGGGTATTTTATATTCTATGCCTATTTCTTTCAAAGAGGAGCATGTTTGATCTCTGCAGATGGATGATTACAGCATGTACTTGAGTTGTGTTTGGGCAGTGAGTAGTAAAGGCAAAGCAAAGCCTTTATTGGCATACATAGAACAACAGCAACAAAACACAACAAACATAAAAATTTTAAAAGGCAAAAAGGACAACCTCAGATAAATACATATTATTACTGGCTCTGGATTATTTCCATAACAAAGCTTGCAACCTCTTCACAAAAAACAGAATCAGAGTTATTCAACAAGAGAAATAATCTAATCAAATCTGTTAACTCAGATTGGAAGAGAGGGTGTAGATTGACACATTTAGATCTAATTTTAGCAAATTTAGTGCAATGTAATAGCTGGTGAGCCAATGTAGTACCTGAATGGACTTTGGGTTCCAGGTTTTACCGTGGACTCACTTTCAGCATAAGTGGAATAACTTAAGTGAGTTGAAGTTAGAGGAACAGCAATAAAAACACAAAACCTTGTTATCAATAAAGATCACTATATTATTGATTAGTAGCATGATTAGTAGTAATAGATTGCAGCAGTATATATGAGATTCTGGTAAAATGTGTGCCTCTAGGGGCTGTATAGGGCGTGATAGATTGCAGGATGACCCTAGTGAGTTTCAAACAGCTTTAGTTAACAATTTCAGTTAAGAACTCAACTATCTGAACAGTGAACGGCTAACAGAGACTCTATATCCAAACTCTTCCAGGTCTCAGCTACAACTGCTTTTTCTGGGTCTCTTAATTCCATCCATCAGTTCAAACCATTAAATGCACACTTTACCACATAAGGAGAAAGGTGACATATATCTGATCTCTACAGTCCATACTGAACCCAGAGTTATCCCTCAACAGTCCACACCATCTTGCAAGGCAAAGTTTCAATTGCTATTCCACCACCTACATTCAACTCTTTGTTTTGTTCTGTCAAGGTAGGAATGCTGGAATCTCCCACTTAGGTATACTGTTATTTATTATATTATTTACCCCATAAGTCCCAGGTAGGCCTCTGCGGTCGGCAGAGGCCAACTTACTGACGATCCCCGGCCCCTCCATGATGCGGCTGGCCTCCACCCGGGCCAGGGCTTTTATGGCCCTGGCCCTTGCCTGGTGGAATACGCTTCCATCTGATGTGCAGGCCCTGCAGGACCTCGGTGAATTCCGCAGGACCTGTAAAACCGTACTGTTCCACCGGGCTTTTGGGGAGGCCAGCCACGGATTCCCTCCCCCGGATGCCCCCAAGCTGAGTGCCATATTGCCTTTGGCACATCCGGTATAACATCTTGTCAGCACGGCCTGTCCCTTCCCGGCCTTCGGATCGGGCGCTACCATTTTTATGCTGAATGCTGCTATGTTTTTTATATGTTTTATATGAACTATGAATTATATGTTTTATATGAACTATGAATTTTAATTTATTATGAATTGTTGTATCTGTATTTATATCTATTGTACACCTCCCAGAGCCCTTTGGGGGTGGGCAGTTTCCAACAAATAAATAAAATAAATACATCCTAACTTTACCTAGAACTTTAAGTGGCGCCATCCATTTTTATCCTCACAGCAAATGCTGGTAATGCCTTCTTCACTGTTATCCGTCTTGGTTCATGGCTGAGAAGTTATTGAATGCAACCAGCCCTGATCTTAGGTGGACACTCTATTACAGTGCATAGGAACCAAGAACAAAATCGCTATGGCAAATAGGACTCCATTTAGAGAGTTAATTTGAATAGTGAAAACCCTGAGATAGTAGTATGTTTGACAAATCCTGTTTTAAAGCATTTGTAGAAAACAACTCATAAGGTGTTTTCTTGATCACATCATCATTTCCCATCAACAATATGATGGACTTCAGTGCATCATCAATTTGTTCCATCTCAGCAGAATGCTTGACGAAAAGCCAGTAAATGTTTCTGTGTTCACCCAATGGAAGCAGCCAGCAAAATACACATCACTGTTCTTTGTATTCTGCTTTGAAATCTTTTGTTTTTTAAAAAGATTATCATGGTTTGGTCTCAGACAGAGTGCCTGCAATCTTCAAGTCAGTCTCTTCTTGTGGCTTCTGGGATTTCCCAGGGAGATTTAGAAACAAGATGGGACTGCACTTCCTTCAAGATTTTAACTCTGCTTGAGATATGCTGAGGTTCTGCTTGAGATATGCTGAGGCTCTCCCCCACCTGCCCCCAAATTTCTTCTGACACTCTGGAGGACCAGTTCTTGCCAGCGGGATTCCAGCTTCCCCCTGCAGCTTCCCTTTCCCTCTCCCGCCTTCCCTCCACAGCTTCTGTTTTCTGCTTGGCTGGCTTCGCTGCCTTCCTACTGCCCCAGGGGGAATTGCCCTCTTATTACCACAATTACAATCTGTACACATTTCATTAAACTAATATTGCTTCGCACAGGCTTTCTCTGCAGAAGTGCACAGCTGGGGGCTCGTTCCTTTTCCTCAGCTTAAACACTTTGACAGGTTAAGAAAGCTATTATGGCTGAATAACAGGTGTTGCAAAACACTGTGCATTTGATGTTTAAATGAGAGAGCTTCTTTATTGACTGCCTTTATTGCAGGTAAGTCTCTCCTTTTTCAAGATGACTGGATTTTTATTGGTTTTACTGCTTTTTAAAGCATATTCTGTTGTTTCGGAATGAGTCCAGAGTGACTCTCCAGCATTATTTGTTATCCCGATGGCTTCTTTTTTTCATTTGGGCTTTTTTTTGTCTTCCTATTCAGGTGAAGTTTACTAGTGGTAAGAAGATTTTATTTAGCCTTGGATCGGTGACAGTGCAAAACAGCATTTTTGGTTTATGCACAGCTCCCAATTGGATAATGAATGATGCCAGCCCATTAGTTCGCTGCTGCTTATTTCTAATTTGATTTGATTCACTTCCAGCCGCCATACAGTGACTCATGTCTATCCATGTAGATTTATAGATGTGCCATACTAAAGAGGACCCTAATCCACGTTATCCCAACACAAAGCAGGCAGCTAAGCTGGAAAAGATTCAAAAGACTGTTTTTCTATTAAGGAGTTAGGTTAAAGTGAAACGTACCAGATGTTTTCATCTCTTCAGCTAGAAGTTGCACTTACTTCTGAACACCACAGTTCAAGGAGAATATTGACAAGTGTTTATTTGTCTTTCTTATCTTGCTATTCTCATCATGAACCAAAGCAGCCCACAAAAATATCAGTATAATTAAAATAAACAACATGAAGAAACAAAAAGAACACAAAACCTTTTAGATTGGGCTAAATCAGAATGGTCCATCAAGGAATGAAGATGGGCATATTCATACACTATAACATATTTCTTTATCGATTTCATTTATACCCTGTTTTCTGTCTAGTGAGGACATAAAGCTGGTGTGGCACAAGTTTTTGACGCAAGCTGAATGTCAAAAATGAAAGCAATAACGTGAACAGTCTGGTAGAGAAACTGAACAGAGATCCTCTGAAGATGCCAGCCACAGATGCAGACGAAATGTCAGGAGAGAATGCTGCTAGAACACAGCCATACAGCCCAGAAACCACACAGCACCCCACTGAATACTATTGGTTGCACTTTTGAATCTTCTCTGTCATTGGACCAAATTTTAGAATTCTGCCTGTTATTGTGGAACTTTGGGGTGCTCTATGTTCTTGTTGGGAGAAAGGTCAGAAGAACTCTGGTTCCTGCTGGCAGACTGGAATTTCTCTTTTGTCCAAGATGCTGGTAGGAAAGATAATGGGAAGGAAAGATGGATGTAGATGAGAACACTGAATGATCTGAGTGACAATTTTGACTAATCCTGGATGATTTTGGCCTTGCTCTTGATTAGGTTTTCAGAGAAGTCTGCATTGTAATGCAATCATTGGCTGTATTTTGATGAGCCCTCAAAAAGCCACAGAACAGAGACACTGTTGGGGCTATCCAAGTTCCCATGGAAATCTGGCTACTTCCTTATTTGCTGGCATCTTAATAGCATGAAGCCTGGTCTTAATTCCTCAGTTGTAATATCAATCCTTGGGCCCTCCTGCAATCCCAGTCATTGTGAGAAGTCAGGAAAGGGGATGGCTCAACAGTGTGTCTTCTGGCTCAGGTGTTGTTCTGGGGCCACACAGCCCATAACTATTAATGAGCTTTGGAGGAAGAAGGCATAGCCAGCTGCAGTTTGAAAAGGTGCATGTCTACATGGCAACAAGTCTCGCATAATCAGCTTAGCTTCATTGTCTGTTCTGATCCAGATTTTAACAACAATGGCCGATTCTGCACAGCACAAATTAGATGTCCTGAGAACGAGAAAAAAGGCATCTTAAGGAGGAACTCCACACAGCTTTCCCTCCAAGATGTCCTCAAGGTGCCTTATTTCTGCTCAAGCCATCTTTTTTTTAATTGCCAAAATGCCCCTCCCCCCATTTTTTTTGTTCACTTGCTGTGTGGAGCTTAGGAGCTGAGAAAACATCTGATTTCTTCTGCCCAACCATTAAAGCAGTCTTGCCAGTTTCCTCCTTCCCAACGTTTTGTGGTGCTGTGAAGATTCTTTATGCTTGCAGCTTTTTGCTTAAGGTATTTTTGGGACATTTGCTCTGCAGGCTCTAATCCTGGGCACCTTTTCAGCCGGAAAAATGCATGTTTGTACTCAGCTGGTCCTGTTGATCCCAGCAATATATAGTTCCCCTCTTTTTTTTTTAATTTTTGAGGAGTTATCTTCAAAGACACAAACACACACAAATGAGAAGTAGCCACTTCCCATATGCATGTATTGGTGTCTTTGAAGATAGCGCCTCGAAAAAAAAGGGGGGAAAGCTATACATTGCCAGAATTGGTAGGACCAGCTGAGTATAACCATGTACTTTTGGGGTTGAAAAGGTGCCCTGGATCAGAGGCTGCAGAGCAAACATCCCAGAAATACCTCAAGTAAAAAGCTGAGGCATGGAGAATCTCCACAGCACCACAAAACGTAGGGCACCCGCTGTGGAGAAAACTGACAAGACAGCTTTAACAGTCACACAGTTAAGCGGAGCCTCGTTCTTCCCTGACACGTTTTTTGCCTGTGCTCTCTGAACAAAAAAATGAGAGGTTTTTTTGAAGACATCCTCAGGCCGTCTCGTTTATGCTGTGCATAACTGACCAATGTTTCTAACCATATTCAAAGGAAGGCCATGTCCCAGAATGGTTGACTTTACATCCAAATACCTTAAAACAGGTAATCTTCTTGCAGCTGAATGGCCATGCATGAAGCTACATGTGAAAGCATGGGTGGGAATAAATTTGTTTGTATATCCCAGAGTTTTTGATCATATATTAAATGCTTGTTTTCCTCATCAGAAATAAACTTTTTTGGTGATGGCTTCTTCACAAGTCAATATAAAGGACTGGAAGAGGCGGCTAGGTTGAAGCCTCCAGGCATGTCCATGAAGGTGGATATTCATCAGGGGATGCCTCCAATGTCAGCAATACTGAGTGATTAATTACATAGGTGAATAAACTACCCAGCCTCTCAGGGAGAACTTTCATTTCACTTTTTAGAATTACTCCACTTTGCTCTACCTTGCTGACAACCTTGCAACTGCATGGAGCTCCTCCTGCTAAGTACTGTCTGAACAGGCATGTATTTTGCAGATATGGGCCGTTAACCCACTCACCGTTTGTTGTGTGCTACTTTCCCCAAGTAACGCAGGGTCCAGCAGCCCTCACCACGACAGGGGTGGTGACAATGCGGCCGCCGCGACTCTGCTGCTTTTGCGTGCCCTTAGGGCGCGTCATTTCTGGCGCTTGTTCAGAACAGCGTCTTTTGGATGACGCGCGAGGCAATGGGGAAGTCTGGAAAGTTCAGCCTCCAGAGCTGCGCTCCAGCCAATCAGAACAAAGACCCGCCCTGCCGATCACCAGCGAACGCGTGGATGTGGCGAGTGCTGCTTCTCTGCAGCCGCAGCAGGCAGCGAAGCTGAAGTGGGGAGAAAGCTGTGATTCATACGAGACCGGTTTGCCTCAGCATTTTTTTTTAAGTGGGAAATCGTCCATGTACAGCTTTGGCATGCATGAATTGACTACTGAATCTTTCAGGATTCTGGTTTGTGTGTACCAAAGTTATACACACATTCAAAGTACACATCCCCCCCCCCCCACCGTTCAGACAATATGGCGACCAGACATGTTGGAAACATCACAGAGTATATACTTCGTATAATGTATAGTTTGTGGGCTCTTGGCACACTTTGCTGCAAATCTGAAAAGGGTTTGTATGTTTTGAGGAACACAGAGAAAAAATATGCAGAGATGATAGTGAAATGGAGAAAGCAACCCATTAGTTTCTGGACTTTATATAGCCTTCACGGAGTCCATTCACCTTCATTTTCTCTACGTCCACTTGCTGTTTGAAAATTCTATTCCTTTTTCTTCTCTCAGTGGGCTTTTTCTCCTGTCACCTTTCCCTTGGTCACTGTCTCATACGAGATTTGGAAATCCATCTTCTTGAAGGCACTCATGCTTTGCGGTGCACCAGGGCCTGGTAATGGTGGTCATTACCTCTTCTTCATTTACTTTTCCATCCATTTTCTGCCTGTCAGTTCCTTGCCTTGGCTCTGTGCCCTCCTGCCACTGTGGCACATCTCATCAGAACCTGTCACACCCCAGCAGGGGGTCTTCTTCACTGAGATGATTGATAAGGCAACGAGGCCGACTATGCATTTCTGTATGTTGTCTGCTTTGTTCCTGTAGTCTGCAGAAGAAATTGGGATGGCCAAATTTAATTGCTTGATCAGGAAGAATGACTTCTGTAATGCTGCTTAGGGCTGAAAATGGAACAATGAAGCAATGGTCTTTATGGGTGACTGAATCTCCAAGATGCAGGAGCAAAGCTGGAAAGTCAAGGGGGTGGGGTGGAGAGGGACATGGCAGACTTTGGAGCAGGACACAGGTAGATGCAGTGAACAGAATATGTTTCCACATATAGGCCCCTTCCGCACATGTAGAATAATGCACATTCAATCCACTTTCACAATTGTTTGAAAGTGGATTTTGCTGTTCCGCACAGTAAAATCCAGCTTCAAAATGCATTGAAAGTAGATTGAAAGTGCATTATTCTGCATGTGCGGAAGGGGCCTTGATAAGTGAGCATGCATCAGGAGAGTCTGAAAGTGGGGGACTGGAGGCATGGCTCCGCCCAAAATAAAGGAGGATGCTATTAGGCAGGTCTGTGATAATCAATTCACTGTACTGCAGATTATTCATACACTTTTTGTATTAGAGATCTATGGGGATTCATGGGCAGGTCTACCAAGAGGGAAAAGAATAAGGGAGATTCTGGACTTCCTTATCACCATGGTGGTCTGTAGACCTAGACCAAGTGTGTGATTTTCTTTCATAGGATCTTTGGGTTGACTCTGGGTCATATGTCAGAGATTCAGAGGGAATCTTTGTTCAGAGGCCAACAATGGCATTCTGCAGACTTGTTACTGGGAAGATAATTGTTTGTTGTGGGGGACTGCCCGTTCCTTTATAGACTTCATTCACTCTTCTCAGTATCTGCCTGTTTCCTGGAACTTTATTACCTCCCAAATAACTTTTAAATATTATGTAGGAAGGCATAAGGAACACTGCCCTGTGTGGGGAGAATAGTTATTTTGGAGAATATAGCATTGGTCCTACTTAGAGATGCCAACCTCCATGTAGGATTGGGGACCCTTTGGAATTACAACTCATCTCCAGACTACTGAAATTAGTTCCCCTGGAGGAAATGGATGCTTTAGAGCACAGGTGTCAAACTCCCTCCAAATGTTATGGACTACAGTTCCCATCATCCCCTGCCAGCATGATGCTGACAGGGGATGATAAGAACTGTAGTCCATAACATCTGGAGGGCCGCAAGTTTGACACTTATGCTTAAGAGGGCTTGCTGTATGGCATTGTACTCCACTGAGGTTTCTGTCCTCTGCAGACTCCACCTACAAATCTCGATAATTTCCCAACCTGGGTCAAGCAACCCTACCCCTCATCCCCCACTAGTGGCAAGGGGTAGGGCTAGGAAGCACTTACTTCCTATTTTACCTTTCATCTCTAGTTTCCTTTGTTCTCACAAATCATGACCTTATCTTAATAACTTCAGGACCATGGCTTTACCCTGATCCTAAATCACGGTAACATTCTCCTGCAGCTTGAATACACTGTCAAAACTAGCCATTCTTGTCTTTTATGACCATGGCTAAGCAGGGATGGTCCATCAACGGGGACCAATAAGGAAACCAGAGGACCATGAAAATTGCTTGTTCTGGGACACAGATGCTTTGCAACTGTAGCTGTCAGCTTGCTAACAGAGTTGATAAACATTCCAAGTATCATTGCTGTATCCAGAAAGCCAAAAAGACAGACTACTTACTTGTGTAGCATTTCTATGTTTTCTGCCGTTTATTGATGTGCTTCCAATGTGACATTTGTTCAAGTGTCCTTGCTCTCTGAGTGCTCTTCATATTTCCAATCATAATATGCTAATCAGAAAGAATAAAGTTTGAAGAACTTGGCAGTCATGACACAACACAGTAGCTAGAGTTCCTTGCTATTCAAATCAGATGAGAGGGCAGAGTTCAAAATTCAAATCTCATGTTGAAGCCCTTGAATTGCTGTTAGGTCACTACCTGAATTTATTTTAAATTATAGTTAGGGTACAAAAAAGGGCTGGGAATCAGAGTCATTCCCTGAAATATAGGGCCAAAAGATTAAGAAATTACGTGCATGAGAGAGAGGGGGGGGGGGAAGGAGGGGGGAAGGGAGATGCTATCTGGTACAAATAGCTTGGGAAGCACACATTTTTGCTGTCCTCAAGAGGTAAAGGTTTCTGTTACATCTTTTCAGTCAATGATTGGCTAGGTTAATCAGTATAAATAAATCCAATAAAAATTCAGCAAACTAAAAACCAGTCCTTAGTTCATTCTGAGTTTTCTCAGCTGCCCAATTTAAGCAGCAAACACATTTTTAAAAATCCACCTAAAATCATCAGAGCCTAGAGGGATCCTTTAAGGAGAGAGATCTGTGAAGGAGAAACCAATAAGGAGATGTGCTGCATTTTGATCAAGATCCCCTTCAAAATCATAGAACTCATGAAGCTGCAGACAAGTGTGATGATATCCTTAAGGTACCCCAGTCTCAAAACATGTTGGGCTGTACAGATCTAACCAAAGACTTTGAACTGAGCTCAAAGACTAATTAGAAATTAATGTTGAGACCAGTGTTGTTTGCCATTTTCTCCATTTTGTATTCTGGACCAGTTGCAGTTATATAAACTGCAGTTATATGCAGTTTCACATAGAATTAGTTATAGTAATCTACTCTAGAAGTTACCAGGATATATGTAGGCTAACTTTAAAGAAATGTGACTGCTATATTGCCATTTCTGGACCAGAACCTTTTACATACATACATATGGTGAGCCCAGGAACTGGAATATCTTGTGGCACAAAATCAGCTCAACCATTTTGAAATATCTGGTGAATGGACACCATGTTCTTATTCAAATGAGTTGCACTTTGAAAATATTGCCCCCATTAGAGAAGTAAAACCAAAATTTCAGAATGGTTCACAGACTGGAGAGCTAGCATGGTACAGACTTTTAACTAGAACCAGAGAGACTTGAGTTTGTGTTTCCATTTCACCACAGCCTCATTAGCGATGCCTCTCCACCCAACATATTGTCCCAGTCCGATTCCGGTGTCCCTTCTGGACTTACCTTCCCTGCCAGTGGTGACTGTCCCAACACTCAATTATTGGCCCCCTATCAGGAAGGTCCACATGAAACTGCTGCCTAGTTTGGTGACAAGCAGGAGGGGTAGGGTTGCCAGCTCCAGGTTGATAATTATCTGGAGATTTATGGAGATGAAGTCTGAAAAGGGAGGGGTTTTGGGGAAGGGAAGGACTTCTGTGGAGAATAATGCCATGGGATCCACCTTCCAACATAGCCATTTTCTCCAGGCAAACTGTTCTCTGTTGCCTGAAGATCAGTTGTAATACCAGGAGATTTTCAGCCACCGTCTGAAGGATGGCAACTCTAAAGAGGGGTATTACATCAGTACTGCTCAATTGGGCTTGTGAGGAAGCAGCTGGGCTCTTTAAGCAGTGGCACAGGAGGCAGGGAAAGAGGCAAGTGGTTTTCCAGTGAGAAGGACCAAAAGGAAAGGGACCTGGGAATGCTAATGGTAGCTGTGAGTGAATCTGAATTCCTGTGAGGGTGAGATCACTGTGGAAAGTCAAGTTCAGTGACAGGGCCAGTGAGGCCTCCTGGAACAGGATAAAAGAGAACAGGAAGCTGGGCTCAAAAGGAAGTGGTGGGATGTAGTGTGTGCATATTTTTGGGGGAAATTTTTCAGGTTTTACTTTAAAAGATACGGAAAGTTTTGGAAAAGTCAAAAATTTTTCAGGTTTTTAAAGCCGAACCCAAAAAATTGTTGTGAAGATAAAATGGGGCCAGAAAGAGCTATCCTGATATTTCTAGAAGATTGATAAGATACAATGTGATAACCAGATGGTGCCTGGAGAACTTCTGGAATTACAAGTGATTTCCAGACTACAGAGATCAGTTTCGCTGGAGCAAATGTTTGGAGGGTGAAGTCTGTAGTCGACCCACGTGGTCAGCGTAAGAACGAGACGAGACGCGGAGATAACATCTGGTGGAGATCGCCAGCAGCGGGAGCGCGGAGCTTCGTGTTCCTAGCGAGTCTCCCGCGTGCTGGTTCCTGGCATCTTTTATTATGATTCTAATGGGGGCTGCAGAGGGCTGGACCGGGGCAGAGTCCGTGGGAGAGCGGGAGAGCCCGGGGAGGGCGGGAGATCATCATGTGATGCATGATCTCACCTGGCTGCTACGCGGCGGAGAAGAGCCGCCGTAATGCCGTCTGGGCCTAATCCTCACCTGGGGCAGAATCATTGTCCCTTTGTCTGGGATCGCTCATGGTGGCTGGAGAGCCAGGAGAATAGTCTCATGACCCGTGGATCTTCTATACGGGGTTGAGGGAGTGGGGAGTGCGGTGCGACCAGAAGGCCGTGAGAGGTCCGCTGGTGTTCCAACACGTTTCCTACTCACGGTCCTGCTGGGTCAGCAGTGCATCACTACATCTCCTCCTTTTTTACATTTTAGAAGAGGGGACCGAAGGAAATGCTAGGGGGTGATTTAAAGGACGCTCGTCTCCCTCCTCGCTTGCGTCTGGTCAAGCTGACCGAAGCCGTTTTGTGTAACATTAGAACTTGGTTGCGGGGTAAGGGAAATTCGAGGAGCTTCTTACACACCACGTTACAGGCAATTATTGTAGACACTACACTTGAACAGAAACAAGATCCGATAGCGAGGGCATTACAATTAAACCAATGCAGAGCTGTACCAATAGCACTCAACCATCCTCTCCGGCAGCCAGCTCCAGGAGGGCTGACCACCAATGGGGCAAAACATCATATTTCCAGTGGATTAATAGATACAACTTCTTGCAGCTCACGTACTTCTCACTTATGAATCAATTCTGGGGGAATTGTCAGGAGAGGTTAAAGCAACACATATTATGTACATTCTCACAACCTTTGGTGATGCAACAACAACAGCAAGTAATCAATAGCCGACACGATTATCTAAAGGTCGCTGCTGAGCGAAGTTCCTGCTGCTCGGAGGCCAGGGCGATCCAGAGCGATGAGGTAGAGGATTGATAGACTTTCGCGAAGCGGGAAGCTTAGGCCAGCCCGGCCGATAGTCTTGAAAGCGTTGTAGGAGGCGAGTCCGGGACTCCCACTAAGGAAGTCGCAAGGGAGACAAACTCCGGCTTTGGAGAGAGGCTACGGACCGCATCTGCCATCCGGACTATTGCGGGAGGGAACGAAGGCAGAGCTGGAGCGGCAGCGTCGGCGCCCGGGCTCCTGGGAGGTGGAGCCTGGGCAGGACGATGGTGAGGCGACTGAGGCAACAAAGAGTCCCGGCAGAGAGTCGGGCGGGGAATGTAATTAAACGTTCTCTCCCACGCAGGTCCAGAACCAGCCCCTGGGGAGTGCAGGATGTTTCACCTCCGAACACGGGGGGAATGTCACTCCATGTGTGTGTGCAGTTCCAATTGGCCGAACCGGTGAATGGGCCCGGTCGGGTTCCCCGTTTGGTTCTGCGCCTCGGGCGACTGCGGGCGCAGGTGTTGGATTCGTGGGTTACTAGCGACAGTCTTGGTGACAAGGGAGAGAGCCAGCCAGCCGGAGGGTTTGGACGACGGGTCCCCAGTCGGGCCCAAGCTCATAGAGTACCTGGATGGATAGAGGCATTCATGAAGGGGCTTAACCAGCAGACTCCGGGCTAGGAAGTCCTCCGGGCGCTTTGCAGACGGGGGGGAGCAGGCAGGAGCTAGCAAGTCTCCGACCTCCTGCGGGTACTCGACTCCAGGCAAAAAAGGGACGAGACGCTGGCAGCTGGCGGCAAATTGCTCCCCAGATGTTGTTGGTCTGGTGAAAGCTTCGTCAGGGTGGTACGGCCGATTGCCGCTGCTGGCAGGAGGCAGCAGAGCAGGCGCAAAACAAGGGATGGTAGGCCGCTGAGTTGGCAGTGATGATTGCAAAGAGAGCTGCACAGAGTGTTCTCCGGATGTCTCGGGTGGCCTTGCATGGCGCAGCAGCTCTTGAAGCTTACTTGTCCATGGCGGTTAAGCTTTGATGTCTCCCCAGGGCATTCGGGTCTTTGGGCGTTGGCGACGGCGTTCCTGTTGAGATCGCTGGGCGGGATCCTCTAGAGAGAGGTGTTCCATCTCCGGGAGGGGGTTGGTTTCCTCCTGGCGCCATGCCATGGGTTGGCCTGTCATGGCTTTGTAAGTCGGAGTCCACAGGGACTCTGTAGGAAGAAGGGATCTCGGAAACACACCCCCTTCCCCCAGGTTATGGGAGGGCCGGGTCCCCGCCCAGGCCTCGGTTCCTAGAGCCGGATGGCGAGGAGAGATCGAAAGATCGAAGCTTTTGTTCTGAGTTTGGAGTTTAGGAGTTTCTAATATAAGAAGGCTTGTTTTGCAGCCTGGCGTGGAAGGTTGCTTTTAATGCAATCCCTACTTCCGCCTACTTTACCTCTTTCTTTAATTGTTTGACAGGGAGGGCAGGGAGGTAGGCGCTTACCTCTGGTGGGAATTGGCTTCAGAGCGTCGCCATCAGGGTGCGTCAAAGGCGAGGGTCCGAGCCTCGAGGGGGGAGGGGACAGAGGCGGGTCCTGGGGGGGGATTGTGGGTATGCATGCGTTTAATCCAGCAACACAAAGGGGCTTTGGAAGCGCCTTTTGGGGATGTGGGTGCATCCGGGGAAATCGAAGCAATCAGGCTGCATTAGAGGCAGATTCCTCGACACACAAAGGAAAAAAGGGGGTTTCTTTTGCAAGGGAGTTGCCAGACCTTTACCGCGGACCTTGGTGGCTAATGCAGGAAGGCTGGGAGCGGCGCGCCAATTTGTGATCGAATTATCTTTGGGAGATGCCACTGAAACCACTCGGCCAAGCATCTTGTAGAAGTGATGATAGCGCTATAATGCCATCACCACTGGAGGCGCCCAAACTGGTTTGTGGGTGAATTTGTGTGCGGCAGCCTCTTTAAACTGGGGCCTGTCCTGGCAGTGCTGCGGTACCCAGGACAGGCCCCAGATATTAATCTAGGGAGGGCCAGTCAGCCAATTGGCCCTCCCGCCTTTACTGGTCGAGAAACAGAAAGGAGAAGCAAGAGAAGGGGAGAGGGAAACAGTTTCCCACGGAAATAGAAAGTGAATTTCGGAAGTCACAGTTGGGATCAATGATCTGTGATGGCTTTTACCCATCCCAGACCAAAGTCGCTTTTGACCTGACTCATGAGGTCCCTTCCCCAGAGATTGACATGGATGTCTAAAACGATGGGGCATGGACTGTGAGCTGCCTTCTGAAAGTCCTGGGCTGTTGGACCGTGAGCTGGCGGATGCTCCGCCTCGCTGGGTTTGTCTCCCCACCACCCCCCAGATGATGCGGGCAAGCCCTCGGCTCGCCACTGGTCGGGCCACAATTTCGGCTGCTCTGATGATCGGGTAACATCAGCCGCCTGCCTACCAGGCCCTTGAACATACATCCTTCTATGGCTGCAAGCTCCAGGTATGGGCGGGAGCCCTGATCGGGCTGCCTCCACCGCTAAGCGATGGTGGTGTGGGCTGCCGCATGTTGGTTGCTGGGGCTTGTAGCCTTTATTGGGTCGGCAGCGGCAACGCGATGGGGCAAGAGAATCAACTGATGCGCAGCTGGCTCCGGCAGGCAATTCCTGTGGGATGCTCTTGTCCAGACCTGGAGATGGATGGGTCCTTGGTGCGCTGGAGTCGATCACTCCGGGGACAATGAACAGTCCCTGTTCAGCGGCAGAGGCTCTTGTGGCAGCACTAGCCCAATAGTCCCGGTAGGGATGGGCTCTGCCATACTGGGTTGGGGCTTACAAGAACCTCGTGGGGAACTTAAAGGAGATAGGCTGGGTGTGCATGGCGAGCGCAGATGCCACGAGAGAGGTGGTTTTGGCAGGGGCCTTGGTGTTTGGGTCTCGCTCTAGTACTCTCCCTCCTTGGTCCTGGTTGGGAGAGATGCCTCGGGCGGGAGTTTCCCATCGGGCAGTCAAGCTTCCAGTGGAAGCCTTTCTGGCATCGTGGGCACCGGGTTTTAGGCGGCCTTCCTCCTGGGGAGGACCCTCCTCCATCGGGCTTGTAGGCCCCCCCCGCCAGGGCTGCCTGCACTCCTCCGGAAGTAAGTCCTGACTCCGCTCGCGAGTTAAAGCGCAATCCCCCCCCTGGGGCTGTCCCCTGGTGGTGGTGGAGAGTGCTGCGGCGCAGGAGGTTAGCTTTGGTGAGCCGGAGGATCCTCATGTCCTGGCAAGCTTTTAAGCATGTCGCCAATTCAGGATTCTTTGCTCCAGGCCCAAGTGGATTGCTCTGCGGCACTCAGTGCGAGGCGCTTTAGCTGCAGGCGCATGAGGAGCTCCATTCCTGGGCCTCTTCGCTATCTACCTGCCTTTTGAGAGCTTCCTGAAGCCTGTTCACAAACTCGCATAGGGCTCTTTTGGGGGTTTTGCCGATGGTGGAGAAACTCTGGGTTGGCTGGCCGGGCATTGGGGACTTTGATAAATGCCTTGTAGGCGCACTCAGAGTGCTTGCATCGTATGGGTGCGGCCCTGCTAGGCAGGCCAATCTGATCAAGCTAGTTGGCGAAAGCATCGAAACCGTGAAGCTGAGCTGTAAGTTGTGTAGGCGCCGCCGAGGCGGCTCCTGCTGATGACATTGCTGGCGGAACTCGCTTCCCAGATCACAAATTCGTGCAGGGCTCAGGAGCATGCTAAAGGTGGTTTTTCCAGTCGTCCGAACCATTAGGTGATTCCTCGCTGATTGCACTCCAGCATGCCTCTCACGGAAGGGCTAGTGACTTCTACCGTCTCGCATCGCTTTGCGGAGCTCCAGTGAGGATAAGTTATAGCTTAAAGGGCGGTGGATCGGCTAACCCGGCCGAATGACGCCACCCTCCCCGGTATCTGTGAAAATGGACGGGGCACAATGCAAGAATATCGGCATCGGGTCTTCCGTCAGGGTTTCTTTCTTCTGCAGATCGTGGCTAATACGCCTGCGAGAGTTTTGAAACCCGCGCCATTACGTGGCGCTTGACGGAGGTGCAGTGGCTTCGGAAAATGTGAAGGCGGAGCAAGGGGAGGGGGGGGGCGGCTGAGCCGCCGGGAGAGTTTGAAATGGTGGTCGAAGGAGCAAGGGGCGGCAGAAGGGCAGCGGAGACGAGGCGTCCAATTTAGCTGGATAGAGAAAATTCCGTTGTTGAAATTGAAGGTGAAAGATCGAAAGGAGGGCGGCTCTACAGCAAGGGAGCCATAGGTCTGCAGGCTGATGGCTTACATAACATTGTTCCTCCATCGCCAGTAGCAGTGACATCGGCGCTGCGAGGCTCTGTGCTTAAGAGAGTGCGCCCGATGTTTTCCTTCTTGTGTCCTTAAGATTCAATGTCCCCCTTCTGGGTACCATTATCGCGGGACATTGAGCTTCAATCTCCTCAACCAATTTGGCGCAGCTCCCTTCTCTTTTACGGGACTCCTGCCGTATTTCGGCTAACGCTTTCAGTTCTGCCAACGTGCTTGTCATAAGTCGGTGTTTCTCCTGCTTTTGCAAGCTCCCATACTCACCGGGTGTTCCGTCGGACGAGAGAGTGTCCTAGGACGCGTGCACTTCTGGATACGCCGATCCAGGAGGACAGGCGCTTATATCGGAAACGGGTGGTCCTGGATGCGCCGATCCAGCCGGACTTCGCCGGTATCGCTGCCCTTCCCAGGCGACGGTGAGCAGTAGGTGGAGGGCCCGAGGATTCCTCGGTTTCGCACCAGCTTGTAGCTCTTCCACGCCACGTGGTCAGCGTAAGAACGAGACGCAGACGCCGGAGATAACATCTGGTGGAGATCGCCAGCAGCGGAGCGCTGGAGCTTCTTGTTCCTAGCCGCAGTCTCCCCCGCTGCGGCTGGTTCCCTGGGCATCTTTATTATGATTCTAATGGGGGCGCAGAGGGGCGTGGGACGGAGAGTCCGGGAGAGCCGGGAGATGTGGGAGGGCGGGAGATCATCATGTGATGCATGATCTCACCTGGCTGCTACGTGCGGAGAAGAGCGTAAGCGTCTGGGCCTAATCCTCACCTGGGGGCAGATCATTGTCCCTTTGTCTGGGACGCCCGGTGACTGAGCCAGATAGTTCATGACCCGTGACTCATACGGGGTTGAGGAGTGGGGGTGCGGTGCGACCAGAAGGCCGTAGGTCCGTTGGTGTTCCAACGTTCTACCACGGTGCTGCTGGGTCAGCAGTGCATCACTACAGAAGTCTATGGCATTATACCTCATAGAGTTCCCTGCCCCCCAAATTCTGCCCTCCCAAGGCTCCACCCCCAGATTTCCAGGAATTTTTCAATCAGGAGTTGGCAACACTAGTGTGTGATAGAACATTTTATAAATACTGCAAGAAAGACCCACATAGACAGAACCCAGTGATATGGAATTGTGTGAAAAATAGTCTTGAGTTAAAGTGCAGGAGAAAAACCCCAGGCCCTGTGCTATTTTTTTTTATCGTCGCTATGAGACAGCGTTCTCCCAATGGCAAATTACATATGATAGATTTGTCAGGAAATTAAAACGCCAAGTAGTGGACATCAAAGTCACTATCAAAGGGATCTCCCGTCCAGTGGGAATATTGGCATGAGTGAAAGGAAAAAACTGCAGTGATATATAATTTTAATTGGACTCTGTCATGCCAGGCTGACCAGATGCCAATAATAATCCAGGGGGGAAAAATAATATGAAGAGAAAGTCAGATAATGACTGTGTATCTCTTAGGCTGGCAGTGACAGGTTTTAATCTTTCTTGAATGTCTTTTTACCCTCCACTTTCATTTATTCTTTGAAAGGAGATGATAGCACAGAAGCCTTGTGCAGACATGCTTTGGCCACTGTAATGAGGGCTGAAGAATGTCAGGGCATGGAGGAAGCATCCCTTCCATTTACCTGCAAGTCCCACACTGCACAAAACCATCACTTCAATATGCAGCTACAGAGGAAACATGGAAGGCTGGAATGTCTTCCCCAGTCTTCAAGTCCCTGTCATCTGCTTGTTTGTGAGTGTATTAAGTGCTGTCAAGTCACTTACAGCAATCTCATGGGGTTTTCAAAACAAGTGATTGATCAGAGGTAGTTGCCACTGCTTTCCCCTGCAAAGTCTTCCTTGGCAGACTCCCAACCAGGTATCGATCCAACTTAGTTTCCAAAGTATTACAAGATTGGGCTGTCCTATATCATTCCACTTCCACATCACACCTACTAGCTTCTCAAAGAATCTCTGTCCCTTGTGTTGTTCTGCAGGGTTCTGATGATTTGAGAGTGCTTTTCCAGGATGTAGAGAACCTTTGAGGTGTCTACAACAACAGTGGCCAGGAATCTGGTGGGTTGGTTTCATGCCTATATTGGGTGCATTGCTGGATGGAAAATAAATCTTAACATGGAAGCAGGACATATCTTCATAGTTTTTAAATTGGATTTTAAATTGGCTTCCAGGGCTTAGGAACTATGGAGCCAATACCAACATGACATACTATCCAGTACCTGCCAGAGGAGAGCCTTGGCTACTGCAAGATGTAATGTGCTGCCATCAGCTCTGCTGGAGGGAAGATTTAAGAATATGGAACGTTCTAAAAGAGTGTGTTCATGTGATATGACTACGGTTGAAACACTTGACCATTCTTTGTTTCTATGCCCTAAATACAATAAAATACGCATGAAATACATGAATTCCATTTTCTTGCAATGTTCTCAGTGGCATGAGTGTTATAAGATACCCAATCTCCTGAACAGCTCTGATGTGCTCTTTTGTGAAACTGTTGCAAATTTTATACTGGAAGTTAGTAATTTTAACTGTACTTCTTAACCTTGTTTTGTTTTAAAATTTTATCCTATTTTATATGCCAATAAAGGCTTGTGTTGTGTTGTGTTCCTATCCAGTACCATAACAGAGCTACAATGAATGGTTGTAGTGACCACATACAGACATTGTCTCTGAAAGGCTTTATGTCTCAGTGGATGGCATATATTCAATTTGATGGAGTGGCATTAACACCTGCCCCATCAACCCCTTAATGACTGATTTCTTCTGGAGCTTACAGAATTGTGACACAACTTGGGAAGACTATGGCCCGTGTGGGTTCCAGGCGCCACTGCAAAACACAAGAGTGCTTCATTCTAATCACTAGAATCTAGACAAGACTGAAGGACAAGGTATTCAAGGTATTCAAGGTATCTGTTTTTTTCCCCAGGTCCATGTTTTGTTCTCTTCTTACACTTATTATGTGTTGCTAGTATACAACACCAATAGCACGATACTCTGCCATACAGATGTACCCTTAGGTCTTTCATCTATATATATAAAAAGCTAACCGTGTATGTGTTGATGACAGGGTACCTCAGTAACTGCTGGGCCAATTCCTTTGAAAATTCCCAGCCACTATAGTCAGTCAGGCGAGAGTGTTTTTAGATGTTCACATACCTGAAATTTCATACCTGGCCCAGGTAAAATGCCTTTTTCCTGGCGCTCCCTGGTGAAGGACATGCCTGTGTGTAACTGTCACTTTTAGAATGTTCGTGCTGCTTAGAATGTTCACTCAGATGGCCAGAGATGAGCAGTGAAAACAGCACCTATGCAGTAACTCGAGTGGAAGTGAAACACATACACACACATACACACGAGGGGGAGGAGGAGGAGGAGGAGGAGGAGGAGGAGAAGAAGAGGAGGAGGAGGAGGAGGAGGAGTTTGGATTTATATCCCCCCTTTCTCTCCTGTAGGAGACTCAAAGGGGCTTACAATCTCCTTGCCCTTCCCCCCTCACAACAAACACCCTGTGAGGTAGGTGGGGCTGAGAGAGCTCCGAGAAGCTGTGACTAGCCCAAGTCACTCAGCTGGCGTGTGTGGGAGTGCACAGGCTAATCTGAATTCCCCAGATAAGCCTCCACAGCTCAAGTGGCAGAGCTGGGAATCAAACCCGGTTCCTCCAGATTGGATACACGAGCTCTTAACCTCCACTGCCACTGAGAGGGAGGGGTGGCTTCAGAGATGGGATCCAGCAGGTTCTCACAGGTTCCCAAGAGTAGGTTACTAATTATTTGTGTGTGCCGAGAGGGGGTTACTAATTGGTGATTTTGCCAAGTGATTTTTGCCTTAGTTATGCCCCTCCTCTCCTCTTTATGTAGCGCACAGAACTTGAAGCAGTCTAGCAGGAGGTGCACCGGTGTGCATGGCAGCTTGCGCCTGTGTGCATTCGTTTCCCACCCATGGACCGGCGCAGTGGCTGCGTCCTTGCCACAGCCCCGCCCAGGAATGCCACGCCCCTGGAATAACCGGCCACGCCCCCGTCGTGCCCTGCCCAGCCCCATGCAAAGGAAGAAAAGTGAGGGAGGGAAGAGAGTGAGGGGTGGCATGCAAAGGAGGGGAGGCAGGGGGCCCAGCATCTTGATATGACCCACCCATGCTAGCGGAGGGAAAGGGAAGGGAGGGAGGGGGAGGGGTGGCATGCAAGGGAAGAGAAGTGAGGGGGGAAGAGAGTGAGGGGCGACATGCAAGGGATGGGAGGGAGGGGCCAGGCACCCTAGATTCCCTGAATACTGCAGTTACAGTTAAGAACACCAGGCACGCATTACTCAGGAGTAAGCTCAGTACAGCAACCATGACATACTTTTTTTTTGGAATGGCTGGCGTCAAGACCCCTCAGAGGGTTTCACAAGTTTACACCCATTGCTACTCAACCAAACTTACTACTCCCAGGTAAAGGATGATGACCAGCCAGCCTAGATGTGTGGGAGGGGTGCCTTTCCATTCCCCCCCCCCCCCAGGAATGTGGGCACACACATCACTGACATCACACAGTATCAGGCTGCATGTTTGCATGAGCATGTATTGCTGGCCTCTGCAATTGATTTGCTGCTACTGTTCCTTTCCCATTTCACCACAATAAGCCACAGCAACGCGTGGCCGGGCCATGCTAGTAATCACTTATAAATACTATGGGCCTTTCTTCAGTGTTACCCTTCTTAGTTATTATCCCTTTTCTTTATACTTTTTCCCCCCAGAAGAGAGCACTAAATGTCAGTGTCTCCAAAGACAGTGGCTGTCGGAACACACATGTGACTGACCTTCTGCTTTATCATGCATAATTGCACAGACTTTAATTAGGGTTTGTTAAGCTCCTTGATCAGCAAAGAAATTCATGAACACAATGAAGGGCCTGATCCTCTGCTGGTGAACAAAAAAGAGAGAGAAGGGCCTAGAATTGAGAATACAGAGAAGTGCATAAGACTATCAGGATTTACAGCTAGTGGCTTTAATACAGTCCCTGCCACTCAGCCTGATTCCACTTGGTTTGAATTAACTGCAAATTACTTCTGTTTTGATAATTTTAACAAGCTTGCCTTATTTTTTTCCCTTTTTTACACAAACCTCTTTTCATAAGGCACAAAGGCATGAAAATTAAAGTGTCACAAAAATGGCTTTGTGCTACTGAGATGGCAAACCTGTCTTTAGCATGCTGTATTGTCATTGTTGAGTGCCTGTGTGTGTGAGGAGGAGCAGAATCCAGAGACTAAACATAAGCAATTACAGCAAGCATGTTCTCTGTTGCATTCCATCATAATGTGCGTAGGTTATCCTCAATGGCTGCCAGCCCTCATGTCATCCCAATTATTTTAAAACAATTGTTTCATTTGGAAGAAATGCTGCCGCATGAAACGATTGTCCCTTGTCAGTGACACATTCAATTAAAGCAACACCAAATAGGAGTTTGTGGGCCTACTGAGTCTTGTCCAATCTTATCAGTCAACAAAGAACAACCTTGGAGACTCAGAACAACTTATCAGGTGGCTTGAACATGTTGTACCTTCCCAGGGTTCCTCGGTGTCTTCATTTCCTGTGCCTTTTTCCCAGCCAATGACAGGCATCATCCCAGCAGTGCTTGAGTTTTCTCTTGCCAAGAAGGCTTATGGCTGTGGAATAAGATGGCAGCTGTCACAGTCTTGACAGTTGGTATGAGCTCAGGGTGGCAAGCTGAACTGGACTGGTAGCAGTTGGGATAGCAGTGAGGTATGACCGCTATTATTGGCCGGCAGATGTCAGTTTCCACGCTGGCAGTTCCTGCATTTGACTGACACCAAGCACTGTTGCACAGCCAGGCAGATCTTTAAACACACTCTGTGTTCCCCTGTGAAGGGCTTATCTATAGTCTCGTGAAGGAAATATTGAGCAGCTATTACAGCCAACATAAGAAAAGGGGAGAGAGGGGGCTGAGGAGTGGAGAAAGGGATAATCTCTGAAGGAATAACACTTTACCAAAATCCCATTTGCTCTGATACATTGTGTTGTTCTGTAATAAGTGGTACTAGATGCAGGGGAATTTAAGAAGCAAAGGTTTATTAAGGTGAGGTGTGTGAGACAAAAACAACATGAGCCACTGGCCTGCTCTGCTAACTCCCATCTGTCTCCTCAAAATCCCTTATTTAACAAGTCTCAGTTCCTCCTAAAATCCCAAGCATATGTGTCCATGGTTGTTATTATCTTTTAATTCTCTTATATCTGTATTGCCAAATCTCTCTCCTTTTCTTTAGGCTCACAAATGATGAAGTTCACAGTCCTCATGCTGTGTCAGACAAGCACTATCAAACATGAGTGGTAGGTTCTCCTCAGTCCTTGCATGCGCAGTGGCCAACTTGGATAAGAACTATGATAAATGTGCGGGCCAGGCTAGCCTGATCTCATCAGACCCAAATCAGGATCAGACCACTAAGAAATTCCAGGCTCACTATCCAGCAAACTACAATAGCAAACTACTTCTGAACAGACATGTAGCAAGGGGAAAAAGTGCCCAGTGCACTGGTGCGTCCTCCGCCTCTGCCCCGGAACGCCCCCCACACCCCCACAGGGGCGCGCACCCGGTGTGTTGTGCACCCCCTGTCCCCTTGGAGCTACGTCTCTGCCTCTGAATGTCTCTTACCTCAAAAACCCTACATGGTTGCCATTAAGTTGACTGTGACTTGATGGCACTTTATACACACACATGTGGAAAGAGGGATTGAATCCCCCCCATTCATCATTTTCCTAACCTGAAGCCGTCTTGGAGGATGCTACATGACCATTGGGGAAACCCATGTATATCACAAGGTTTGCCCAAATAGCAACCTCTCAGGACTGCTTCAGACTGGGAAAATGGTTCCAGGGGTGAGGAGGCTGAATCCACTTTTCCATGCGTGCCATGGTTCTGATCTGAATTAGACATTGCACCCATGGAAATTTAGGAGTACTTGCAACTCATGACTGAGTCACCAGCCTGGGAACTCCATAACATATTAATTGGCATCTCCATTATTGTGCAGATTTTTCACTGTTGCTTCATCTGCCCAGTTGTGCTTAAAGTTAAGTATATAGCACTCAGTTTTATTCCTAGAATTTTATTGACTTTGTTTATACCCACCTTTCTCCCCAATGGGGATCCAAAGTGGCGCACACTATTCTCCTTTCTTCCACTTAATCTTCACACGAACCCTGTGAGGTAGGTTAGGTTGAGAGTGTGGGACTGGCCCAAGGTCACCCAGTGAGCTTCCATGACACAATGGGGATTCAAACCTGGATCTTCCAGAGCCTAGTCTAATACTCTAAAGTACACCACACTGCAGGAATAGATATTGTATTTTCCAAGAGTGCAGTTTAGGAATGGCAGGAAAAGTATTTTGCCACTAGCCAGTAACAAATTCCTTTGTGAACAGATTCCCCTTGAAACCATGGTTTGTAGACTACAGATTCCCCTTGAAACCATGGTTTGTAGACTGCAGATATAAACCTCCTCTTCTCTAGACTAAACATTCCCAAGTCCTTCAGCCTTTCCTAATAGATCTTGGTCTCCAGGCAGTTCCTTGCCACCATTTTTCTCAATCTGATATACGGCACTCGGGAAAAATGGTGTTGGGTGGGAGATAGGATCCCTTTCTTCCATTTGCAAAGTTCCCAAGCAGAACTGGGTCCCTGTGGTTCAGATTAAAGAAGCAGTTCTCTCCTTTGAACTGACCTGTATTTGGGGGCTTTTAAAAATAACTTCCTTGTCAGCATGGACTTTAGACCAATGGAAAATTTTTTTCCAACAAAACAATTCCTATATCTGAACACCCTTCATATATCCTTCATTTCATATCTTTCTGTAATGCTTTGGGTCCAATCAGTTTTGTTCCTTTAAACACAATATCATTTGGTGCAGACTGTGCTTTTTAAATTAACTGTTAACTCTATTTAAACTATATCGCCACACGCCACACAGCCAACCTAATTTTTGAAAATAGATGTTGATATCAAGGCAGTACGTTATGTTCAGGACTGCACAGAGAGCAGACTTTAGGCTAAGTATTTATTGCGGCTGATGAACCAGCTGTGCTGCACACAAGCCAAACCATAGTCATGTTCAGCCACAAAGCCGTGAAATCAAAATCGCTATGTAGAAAGCATCTTTAACAGGTCCGTAGATCAGACAGTTTTCTGGAAACTCCAGGATTACATCTGAGAACCTCAGGATTTGAGGCTCAGCCTGAGCCTCTTGAGAGACTGAAAATTTCAGATGTTGAAGATAGGATTAGGAGTGGGCATTATGAGCCACAAACATTGGCAGCCACACTAAAGCTTCTGAATTCACTAGTCCTCATGTAAAATTTTTTTTTTATTCTTACCTAAAACAATCTAACAACGCAGATAGGTACAGAAAATATAAGAATAACTCCATTTATCACTAGGACTCCAAATTTTGTCTGCATCAAGTATTGATTCTGAGATGTATACCTTTTGGTCTTTATCAACATGAGTAAAGTTCTATCTTTATAGGCATTACTGGCTTCACTAGTCCTGAAGATTTTCCTGTTATTACCTGGTCAGCAAAGCTGCAGGAGCTGCTGCTGCCGAATGGCTGTGTCAATGGGGGAGGGGTGGGGGAGGCAGAGCCTGACACCAGACCGCAGAATGGCAGCACCTGGGATCAGGGAGGCAGGGAGAGCTGCAGCCTGAGGTGGGACAGCAGGGACAGCACAAAAGGAATGGAACCGGTGAAGGGAAGAGGGGTGATGAACGCTGGTACCTGAATGGCTGAGGAGGAAGTCAGCTGACTGGGTTTGAAGAGAACAGAACCAGGCAACCAGAGAGAGCCAAGATGCCCAGTACCAGGTTTGCCCCTATTCTGAGACCAGAGAAAGGCCAACTGATGCCATGGCAGAAGCTGGGGGAGGGGGCAGGGGGGAAGGAAGCAAAAGGGGTGTGGTATACCCCTCAACCTCCTCTTCTCTAGACTAAACATTCCCAAGTCCCTCAGCCTTTCCTAATAGAGTTTGGTCTCCAGGCAGTTTCTTGCCAACATTTTTCTCAATCTCATACGGCACCAGGGAAAAATGGTGTTGGGTGGGAGATAGGATCCCTTTCTTCCATTTGCAAAGTTCCCAAGCTGAACTGCGTCCCTGTGGTTCAGATTAAAGAAGGTCCCAGTTGGGAATTCAATTGTTAGAATGGCAGTATGTTCTTGGGATAAACATGGGGATGCCTGTCTTGTCTAGTTTTGCTCCTACATTTTTCAGAGTGCACATTATTAACTTGGATACTGTTGAAATAATGTCATGGGATCTGTGGAAAAGGAACAGGAAAAGGAACAGGAGAAGGCAGAGAGAGGAGAGGGATCTTCTTGCCCTCTTCCTTACATACACATTAGATGGTTGGGCTGCTAGCCAGCTGGCCATTTGCACCCTGCCACAGAAGCAGGTGATTGTAGCAGTAGATGCCACAAATTAAAGTTGCAAGCTAAGTAGTATTGAAGGGGGTCTTGGTCCAGCGGTCTAGGATGTGCTTTGCAGTGCAAGGTTCAATTGCTGCAATCTCCTGTTGTAGGGTCTCAACAGGATCTGGTAAAGACCTTTCTTAGCCTGATCTGTATCTGGAGACTTGGCACCCATTACAGCAGGCAATACTGGCCTGCACAGACTAATGTTCTGGCTTGGTTTGTGTCAGCTTAAAATGTTCTTTTTCAAGTGGGGTCATGAAAGGAAGAAGGACTATTTTCTCAGATAGTTGAAGTAGAGCAAAGTTGGGCTGTAATACTTGCCTTTAAATTCAAGGCAAGCATTACAACATGGCAAAGCTCAGAACATATATACTTCAGTTGCATCTCTCCTCCTTCCCCACTGGCTCTATAAATACGTGAAAAGTAAACCAAATACTTCTCCTCCTTCCCAAATCCAAAGTGCCAGTAGTACAGCAAATGTAACTCTTTCTTTGTATGGTTCACCTACTTTGTATGGTATTTCGGTATTTCTTTGTACGGTTCACCTCCACTCCCCACTGAGCAGACAGCTGCAGTTCTGAGAACTGTCTTCTGGCCATCTCAAAAGTGGTTTCTCCGTAGTCAGACACTGAAATGATACTTTCATCGCCGGACAAAGTGAACTCCCGAATCAAAGGAGTCCTTCACTAGTTTTCTGCTTATTCACAATTCTTGGCACAACATTTTCTTGTGGCACCATGGGGAGCAACCCGAGGAGGAGACATGAAGTTGTGAAGGAGACATGTTTAGCATCACATACATCACATTTCATTGAAGCATATTCAGGATGGTCTCGTTTGAGCATTCCCACAATGCTGTGCTGTGAAGAATTATTCTAGCCTTGAAATCAACGGGTTTAGACTAGAGTAACTCGGCACAGATTTGCACTGGGTAGTGATGTATCAAAAGATGTCACCGTTTGTCTTCATCTCTCCCCCCCCCGCCACCAATCTGCTCTTCTATATCTTATTTCAGCCCAGCATTCTAAATCTACCAAGGACATAGAAATGGCACAAAACTTTGTAAGAGTCCCATAAAATAGTTCTCAAGTCAGAAATATACTATAGAAATTATTTTAGGGGATCAATCTGTTGGTTAAAACCTGGGGGGGGGGAGAAATGTAGCTGTCCTTCTAGCTCAGACTAGCTTGATCTCATCAGAGTTTGGAAGTTAAATGGGATTGGTGCTTGGATTGCCAAGAAGGATTGGTGCTGCTATGTAGAAGAAAGTGATGGCAAACCAGCTCTGCTTTTCTGTTGCCTTGAAAACCTAATGAAGTTAAATTTCATGGGGTCTCTATGACTCTTTTGTGACTTGACAGCATATGAATAGGAAAGCATATGAATAGGAAAATGGCGTCTGCGATGGAGCTCGGCAGCAGAGCTCCGCTACACTAAGTTTTATCTAGACTCCCTCCTGGGCCCGCCTGCTGGTTGATGATGCGGTTGGCCTCTACCCGGGCCAGGGCCTTTACAGCCCTGGCCCCTGCCTGGTGGAACACTTTACCACCAGCTATTCGGGCCCTGCGGGACCTTGGAGAGTTCCGCAGGGCCTGTAAGACCGAATTGTTCTGCCGGGCGTTTGGAGGGGCCGACCGCTGATGTGTGCCCTCCCCCTCCTCCCCTCCTTTTTTACGCTCTAGGCCCTTAATTCTTATGGGGCCCTCAGCTTTTTGGGTTTGTTTTCCAGGGTGGGTGTATTATGTTTTATGAAGTTTTTGTCGGATGCCGCTGTAATTTTATTTAATCCGCTGTTTTAATTGGGGTTTTAATGTTATTGCTGTTATTATTCTGTTGTTCACCGCCCAGAGCCCTTCGGGGGAGGGGCGGTATATAAAATTAATTATAAATAAATAAATAAATAAATATCTTTCCTTTTTGCAAGCGAAACATGTTGGGTAAGTACCAGGAGAGCTTCAGGGAGTACGGCATTCCACAGATGAGGTGTCACTGATTAATAAGCCTTGTCCTGCGTGATTGCTGAATTGGACAAAGTGGAAAATTCCTCCTTAATACCCAGTCATGTTGGAAGAATTTGAGTACCTGCCAGAACTTGAACTGGTCCTGCTTTCCTCTTGAACTAGTCCTACTGTCTTGCCGTTATGGACAGTAAGAGATATTGTAAGCTGAAATCCCTTGCATGTGTATACTGCAGAAACTGGATATTCCGTATGAATTTATCCAGTTCCATGTTCATATGTATCTTTAATAGCAATGGTACTTGGGTTCATTGTGACAAATTTTGAGCATGCTGTATCACAGCTCTAAAGCAAGCCAGGCCAGTGTCCTTTTGCAGTCTCCAACCCTCAAGAGAGCTCTTAATATTAAAACTGTTTATGGCGGGTACTCATCACTTTTGAGAACTACTTAATGGAATCTGGCTCCAAAGCAGAACATATCCTCCTGAGAGGAAAGAAAATGGTTGCTAGGGGTTAGCAGGCTCCATTTTATAATTGCACTTTGAGGGAAGTGAGGACACGATCAACTACCAGTACTTTTAAAGATTTATGATGCGCCAGAAGCATATTAGGTGCTGTAGAAACCTAGGAGTAACATAGCCTAGGCCGAGAAAGCGTAAGGTTTATGTGATTCATGGCCATTTATTATAAGTTATTGTGGAAGAACTTCAGAGCTGGGCTGTACTTCAGTGTCCATACAGTTAGGAGCTGGCATTGCAGGAATGCTCCCATAGCCCCTGACTCAAGGGTCAGAATCAATATCAAATAATGCACTGGCTAGGGAAATAACTGAGAGATCATTTCAAAGGGAACAGAATGCAAAGGAGGCAGAAGAAGGAGAAGGGAATAGGCAGGCCAGGGTTGGAGAGCTAAAGCTGAAAGACTGCCAAAACTAATTAACTGTATTTTGAGGGGGGGGGGGTTCACATGAAAAGGGTGGCAGATTCAAGGGATCTGAAAAGCAAATCCTGGGCTGCTTCAGACATGCCACCAACCTCTACCTAGGTAGGCACTAGGACATAAGCAAAGTGTTCTAAAACAAAGATGGTCCATGACATGGTGGATGAAGTTACAATTCTACTTAGTTCTTTTTTGTTGAAAAGGATATGTCTCCAGACACTCACTGTCATAGAACATTAAGTCTAAGGGTCCAACATTAATTTTAAGTGTCTACCACTTAAGTGCCCAGGAAGACAAAGTGCCCAGGAAGACAAAGACTCTCCTTTGTTCTGGAAAGATTAAGCTCTCTTAGCATAGCTAGAGTGCCCAATCTTCTCTATAAATTAGTTGCCCAGTCAGTGCTTAGTGTTTCTAGACTAAACATCTGGTCTATTTTTGTTGTGCTCAGTGTACTCTGAGTTGCCTTGGTTCAGTTAAACTGCCTGCCAGCTTCCTACTCTTACTTCTATCAGAACTCAGGGCAGGTTGCTGGACTCTGCTCATTGGACTATTCCACTTCTAGATCAGGTAATTATCGCCTTTATTCCCCCCAAATCTCTCACTTTTCCAAATCTTTCCACTCAACACTATATCCTAGAGCTGTGTGAAACTCTGCTGCTTTGATTTGTGCGCATGTACATTTCTTATTTTTGCCCTTTTAATAAAAAATTGTTAAACTCTTACTCTTGTTTCCTGTGGATTTCTTGTGGAAACCTATTTTGTAAACTTTGGTGACAAAGATCTTGAGCTTATCTGACCTCTCATTAAAGCACAGTCTGCCCAAGCTGACTCCCCCCTCTCAAAGGGATAGACCCAGCATTTGGGGTAACATAGAAATGACATCATGTCCTCGAAAAACTCTGCCCCGTCCACCACCATCACAAATCTTCCAACATTATTTACTGAGACAGTATAGAAAATCCTAAGGCAACTTCTTGCGGGAGGTGCCACAGTGTAGCTCCTCCGTTAAGTGTCATCCCTTAGGATACTCTTAACAATGGATCAAGGAGGAGCTGCACAACTTTTGATCTGGAGCTTGGTGGAGAAAGGGAAAGTATGACTGAGGTTCTTATGTTGCCTGAATAATACAGCAACTGAATGAGTAACTGAATAGAAAAAAAGATACAAAATTTGAATGGCTACTAACATTCCAAAGTAGGTAAAGAAAACTAATCTGCAATGTATGTGTGCAGTCATGCATACATTTATTTATTTAAGGCTGCTTTGCCTGGAGAAGTCCACTGAGAGCCAATGTCTCATGCCTAAAATATCCTCCAGGATGCACTGACAGGGTTAAAGCTTCTGGTACGTTTTAGAAGATGAAAGGTAAGCAAAAGAAGGGAGGCCAGGAAATGATCAAGAAAACGAAGATTGGAAATGAAAGAAAAATGTACGTGCATCACAAAAATGAATAACAAATACTTTTACAAAGGTAAAGTATAAGGAGTAAAAGGCTGATGAAAAAGATGGCGAGCCCTCTGAGAGAAGAGTGATAGGGAAGGAAATTGGTAATAGAAGAGCTGAACGTTGCTGGAAAAAAAGGAACGATTTTGTTATGTTTGACTTCAATAGACAGGTGAAATTGGTGGGATTGAAAAAATGAGGGTGAGAGACTTGAACTCTAGTGGCCTAATGAGCCCAACAAGGGCTGTCAAGAAAATCTTGCTGTTTGGGGAAAAAACAATCAAATGAAGAGTTGCTGGTACAGTGAGGGACCCAGTCCCTGGCCTGCTCTGACGGTGGCTGCTCAGATGACACCACCATCATTTCCACACATTACATAGCTTCAAGTGCCACTAGGAATGCTTCAGAAATGCTCCTCATTCCAGATTACAGAGTTCTAAATTACCTGGGTCCTGTTTCTGAAGCAGAACCATTGGATTGGGAATTCTCAACTTTCATTCCATATGCATCCTCCTCATTATATCAACACACATTCATACAGAACCTTAAAAGGACAATTTTGATTGGGTCATATGTTGTATCAAGATTATTTTGGTATGATGCATGAGTGCATGTGCTCACCATAATTAGAATCCTGATGCAATTCTATATACAAGGGCAATGTGTTTTTCATGATAGAGGAACCAATGTTAATGATGGAGGGGTGCATCTTAAGAAATGGTATTTTTGGATCCAGATGTTAGATAGCTGGAAAATATCAATATTCCTGGTCATCCATGTTCCAAATAATAGTTTGGTATTCAAATTCAGCTTTTTAAATTTGGGCTTTAGATATTTTTTGGCTACATTATTTCGTATGGGGAATATGTAGGAAGAATTGGAGGGACCGTTTTTTGAGCAAATTGCACCAACATTGTAATAGAGCTGCTGGTTCTTATCCTTTAAATAACCTCCAAATTTCAAGTGAATTGGACTTCTCAGGTTCCTGAGCAAAGTTCTCCAGTCACTCCCCACTGTTTGCTAAGGGAATTCCATACTGTCTCCGGGGGAAAAAAATACCCAAAGACATAACAGCAAGCAAAGCAACCCCCAGTCAAAAGCCTCTCAAAGCAGATGGAACCAACAAACCCAAAGAATTAATGCAGAACCAGGGAATTCCAGATGCACCAGGACAATGAGGGAAGCCTGACACAACAAATGGACAACCCAAGAATCCAACCCGATGTCAAACCAGAGAGGACTCTCCCAGGCTGCTGCAAGTCCACAAGATGTAAAATTGGAAAATCTGAACCAATGTACAACCTGAGAATAAAAGACAATGTCAGACTTGTGAATCTACCACAAACTGCAGGGCTGACAAGAAGCATTTTAGACATGGATTCAGCCATTTAATAATACTGTGAGGGTTCACACAGCACAGCAGTACCAGGCAATCTGGCCCCATCCCCATGCCTTTCAAGGGCTAAAATACCTGGATAGAGGGAGAGACTGTTTCAGTACTTGAAAAGGCACATGGGGGACCAAGGTCACCTGGTCTGGCTATGCCATGGGCCCTGGCAGTATTTTAGACAGTCAAATAAATCTCTAAAATCGTGTCAGCATCTAGTTTGGCCCATAAATAATACTAATCTTGAGAGGCCAAGGGTGTGACTTGGTGCAGGACAACATCATGTCTTCTCCGATGCTAAGTTGGGATCTGTGTTGCAGGTAAATTAACTCCTCTGTGTATGTGGGTGACTGGCACTGATTGGCCCTAATTTCCCATTAACAGACTCCTTGAATCATTTGTGGAACCTGCTTAATAGTTCACTGAGTAACTACATGGATTAGCTGTTTGAGTAGTTCTTACAGTGTGACCTTATTTTAACACACATTGCAAGTCTATGCATGCATGCTCAGAAGTGATTCTCACATTATTCCATGGGGCTTCCTTCCAGGTAAGTGTTGTTTAGACTGCAGCTAAAGGCACTCATTCAGCAGATGCTGAGTACTGTAGCCTCTTTGTTTGTCTAGCTGACTGCTTCGTCTGCAGCTTTGTTCTCTAAGAGAAGATAGAAAATCTTGGAAGAAAGGACCCGTCTAATGATAAATTAGATGCTGGGATTTTAGCAGCAGCAAAGAACTTATTACTGATGGATGCCTCACTCACAATGTCAGAAAAACAAACATTGGAGTCTTTTAATTGAATCCCATAGGGACTGAGATGCTTTTGTTTCTCAGTTCACTAAAGATATCTTGCTCAAGTACAAACAGATATTTCCCTTTCTGTATTCAAGGTTAGGCTGACTGACTCCACCTTCCTGCCTGCTTCTGGATAACCTGATTCTTCTGTTTGGATCAACATGTGCCAGTTGGTACAGAGATGATGACTGCTTCATACCAGGCTTGAGTGACTATCCTTATTTCATACTGTGTTGGCAATTTCTCCCATCTCTCCCCTTTTCTTTATGATTAAACTTCAGCATGTAGTTGTAGCCTACCAAGGATGAAAACATGGCATGTTTTTAAGATGATAAAAAGGCATTACAGTTTCCCTTCAAGGGCTCCCAATTCTAGTTCAGGTTTATAATTGTAAGCCTGTGACCTAGATGGATGTGGAAGAAGAGTTAGGATTTATACTCTACTTTTCTCAATAGAAAGGAATCTCAAAGCATCTTACAAACTCCTTTCCCTTCATCTCCCCACAACAGACACCTTGTGAGGTAGGTGGAGCTGAGAGAGTTCTGAGAGAACTGTGACTAGTCCAAGGTCACCCAGCAGGCTTCACGAATAGGAATGGGGAAACCAAATTAGAGTCTGCCGCTCTTAACAACTACACCATACTGGCTATGCTCCGCAGCATTGTATATGAATACTTCCCACCCAGAAAAGAGAGAAGAAAAGTTTGGATTTATATTCCCCCTTTCTCTCCTGTAAGGAGAGTCAAAGGGGCTTTCCCTTCCTCTCCTCACAGCAGACATCTTGTGAGGTAGGTGAGGCTGAGAGAGTTCCAAAGAACTGTGTTTAGCCCAAGGTCACCCAGCAGCAGAAGCAAATCTGGTTCACCAGATAAGAATACGCCACTCAGGTGGAGGAGTGAGGAATCAAGAATTAGAGTCTACCCCTGGTCTTAACTATTACACCATGATGAGAATCACTGAGAATCCCCTCCAGCTGAGAATCCCCCCACAGGCCCCTTTGGTCAGTCTCTCTTTTCCTGATGAAAGATCTTGGAAGCAGAGAGCCAATTACACTTAATTATTCTCAAGGACTGCAGTGAGGAAGGTAGGTATAGATGCTGCCAGACTGTGCTACTTTGTTACTCTGAATTGAGTTCTGCTACGTTTCTTACCTTGGAAAGTGTTATGAGGATTTCTAACACTTTCCCAAGTGACTCACTTTCTGACTTTGTTTGTTGGCACTCTCTGCTTTTAGGGTAAAACCTCTCCCTCAATTTTGCCTTGGCTGTAGAAAAGGACATTCCACTGTGAGAGGAATTGCAGGGAGGAAAGAAACTGCAATCCAGTCCAATTCTGTGTGCGCGTACATGCGACTGCACAAGGAAATGAAGGAAGACAAAGCATGGAGGCATATTTGGAGGTAAACAGGAGGGTTTCTTATTAAATCTTGGCACTGGCTGTGAGGAAAGGTAAGAAAAATAAAATAATGAACCATCTAGAAAAGGCAGTCACCAGCTCCTGGTCTTGCTTATCTGCGTCTTGCCTTTGATTCTTTCCAGTTTAGATATGTCTGGGGTAGCTTCATTATTCTCAGCTTTCATGGGGCTTTTTGTTTTCACTGTAATGATTGTGGCCACATAGCCAGTCTCTGAAAAATTAGTGAAGATGGCCCAGAGAGCCAGACATAGCCTCTACACTGCTGTTGTACTTTCCTCTGGAATGGAAGGCATCTTGCGTATGCAATATACCCAATGAGTTACCCCATGCCCCAGTTTTCTAACAAGTGAAATAAAAGGTGGCAGAGGAACATATATGGAGTTTTCTAGACTCCTTTCTTTATCCCACAAGCTGGGAAAGAAGATTTAATTATGCTCACAGTAGAAGGGCTTCTTCTACCCCTGCTTTATGCATAGGTTGTAGCAGATATAATGACCACTGGAGTTGGTCACACAGTAAAATTGATAAATAATAGTTTCAGTATAGTTTTAAGAAAAGCCACCTAAAACTATTGTTCATCAACTTTCTTTAAAACTTTAAATTTAGAATGGCATTTGGATCTATGCAGGTCTATGACTATAATACATTTTATAATTATGATAATTATTATTTTCAGGACAGTCTAAGGAAGTGCTTCTTTACTCAAAGACTAATTAACATGTGGACTTGATTGGCAGAAGATGCAGTGAGAGCCACTACATTTTCTGGCTTTGAATGGGATTCAAAGATGTTAATGGAGGACAAATTCATCAATGGCCATTAGTCAAAATGTTACCTGGGAGTATAAAGTTGGTATCTACTTTTCGGCCATCAAAAAACATTTGCTTGCCTGTTGTGTGAAATAGGATGCTGGATTAAATGAATTTGTTGGTCCGATCCATCACAGCAGCCTTTATGCTCTTAGTAACATGAATGTGAGGATCACTAACTCCAATTAGGCAAGTGCTATCTTAGACCTAGTGCCTGTGTGTAGCCATGGTGGGAAATGAGACCCTTCCCCAGCCTCACAAAGCTCCACTCTCTTTGGTATTAATGGACTTTCACAAAGTTTTTTTTAATTGCATATTGTCACTTTATCTGAGTATCCATTATAATGTGCTCACTTTCAATAAATCAATATATACTTCACATCTATGAAAAGTTACTACCTAACTTTACTTCATTTTTTGAAAGGGGTGTAGAATGTGAAATGTTTGGCCTGTTTAATTGTAGGCACCTAGTGGATATATAATTGCCTACCATCTCTTTGCTTATTAGACACATTTCTTCCATTGCATTTATTATATCTGTATCCTGCCTTTTCACCATGCATGGCAGAGTATATACATATAAGTTTATCCTGATATTTGCTCACCGCAAATCCAGCTGAAGGTCTGAGAGCACTTTCTCAGGAGTAAACACCACTGAATATATTTCAGTAGGATTCTGAGGCTCATTCCGCACATGCAGAATAATGCACTTTCAAACTGCTTTCAGTGCTCTTTGGCCCCTTCCGCACAGGCACAATAATTCACTTTCAATCCACTTTCACAATTGTTTGCAAGTGGATTTTGCAGTAAAGTCCAACTGCAAAGTGGATTGACAGTAGATTGAAAGTACATTATTTTGCATGTGCGGAAGGGGCCTTTGAAGCTGTGCGGAATAGCAAAAACCACTTGCAAACAGTTGTGAAAGTGGTTTGAAAACGCATTATTTTGCGTGTGCGGAAGGGGCCTGAGTAAACTTGTTTAGGATAGCACTGCGAAGGCTAGGGATTTGAACCAAGTCTTCATTATCCAAATCTATCCACCTCAAGCCAACTCGGCACTCTCAATTTCAATGATTAGGAATTTCATCAATAGGAATAAGCAAAAACGTTGAATATATCATTTAACTTCTGTGGATTGGACTTTATTTTATTGGTCATAGATTTTATTCTAGATTTTGTTATATTTTTATAAAAAGTATTGTTGTGATGTTGCAGTTCCATCTCATTTGCCAAATCTTAGACTGGAAGAGTCCAAGCAAAGAAATGAAAGTCTGCTCAAAGCTACTCTGGGAAAGATGGACTATGCCAAGCAGACCTTTCCCCCAGGGCTCTCTCTAAGTGTATCTCTACCAGTGCCTCCAAGATGCAACAGCTGCTAACCACCCCTATTCACCGTGCCTGGCCTTACCAAGTGAGCAAATGAGAGCACACTGTGTGCAAGGGTGTTGTGGCCAACAGCCTGACATACCTGCTTTAGAAAGTATGCAGTGCAGTGGTCTTCTCTTGGTGGGCACCATATCAGTTGACACAGATGAAGATGGCACCATTGTGGAGACAGAATAGTTCTTCCAAATGCTAGAGGAAGGAACTGTGTTGCTAGTGTTAACCAAAGGTCAGGTCTGGTGCACAGTCAAGACTGCAAGCTACCAGCTGTCATTATTCCACAAGCTCCGGCTTTTGACATTCACATGACCAATCCTTGGGACTTAATTGGTTGCTTGAATGTCAAAGCCACCCTCTATGGCACATATATGATATGCAGTGCTGTGGAGCCAAATAAATATTGAAGGAAGCTCTACGCTGGACACTTTTCACCATACAAGCTACAGGCCCTGTGCTGCTTGGCACTTCTTGTTACATTCAGCAGTTGTTAAGTTGCCAGTAAAGAGCAGAAAGAGGAAGTCTTGTCACTTTTGTGCAGCCTCCAGTTTCTTTCCACCAAGAAGATACTGAAGTGAAGGGAGTTCCCTTCTGTCATTTAGATGGCATTGGCATCTGTCAACATTAGGTAATTGATACCAGCACCTGTTACAGCATGGGGTGGAATAGATGTTTGGGCAGGGTTATGCTCCACTTGGCCATAAATATAACTGGTAGAAAAGTCACTTGGAACAACACACATGGTGTCAGAACTTTTTCTGCATGCATCTGGTCATTCAGATGAACTGAGCTATGAAAATCCACTGCTTACTAGTTGGTGAAAGCTGGGAAGAAGGGCCCCAGATCTGCTTACACTTGGTTTTTTTAAAAGAAGGGTTGACTTTTCTGGATGCACCGTCTCTCACACAATGTCCTGCCTTAATGAGTATTGTATTTCAAAGATTGGGAGGGGAAGGGGCTTGGGACTATTGGTGTCTTTTTTTATCCCATTGGTTCCTGTCCATCAAAACTAGAGCAGATGGTTGTGTATGTCCATCGCTTACCACCTCACAGGTTCTTCTGAAGAAAGCAAACTGTGCAAGAGGGCAGGAGGAATTCTGGTCTCCAAGCTGGCCTTTTCTGGGTGTTCCAGTCCTTTGGAACCCTTATTCAGCTGTTACTGTAAATCTTCAATTGCCTTCACTATTGCGACCACTTCTTTCCATCAGAGAAACAGTTGTCAGATCCTCTGAAGATGCCAGCCACAGATGCAGGCGAAACATCAGGAGAGAATGCTGCTAGAACATGGCCATACAGCCCGGAAACCACACAGCACCCCAGTTGTTGCCTATCTCATGCTTTAGAAATAAACTGATCCACACCACTTGAAAAAAAATAATTTCTGTACAATACCTCCATTATCCATACCACAAATGACCAGTCTAATTAAAATCCTACTTTTCAACCTGCAATTAATGAGTTAATTGCATATTGTAGCAATTAATCAATTAAGGATTTCAGCCCTGGTGTCCTAATACTGCATTAATTTTCCTGTATAGAATGCCTTTAGATCTCTCTTTAGAAGCTGTGCTCAAAAAAGAGAGTAGACATTATAATTACTTTTCCATCCTGCCAATATTTACTTTGCAATTCTTAAGGGCATTCTAGAAATTCCCAGAGTCTTCTGGACCGACTGAAGGAAGATAGAAAACAGAGTTGAAAAGAAAGCATTGTTGATATCATGATGCCACTTTCTCATTTTAAGTTAATTATTGGAATTAATGAGGACATGAAAATAATTAACATTTTCCAGTTTTGCTGACTACTTTGTGTGTCATCAGGGAGTTTACTGGCCTCAAAGTTGGAAACTGCCAATTATAAGTTTATTTCCTTATTGTAACTTGCAGATAAGAATTTTCTACTGTTTCCTTCTTGCCTGCTTAGTGCAGTCTGATTGTCTACCCGGAAAGAAATACCATTGCATTCAATGCGACTCTCAAGTATGGGCATGCTGGATTTTAGCTCGTTATACTGAAATCATAGAAAAAGTGTGGCTGCTGTCAATATCCAGCATGCATACAAACAAAAAGAGTTCCATGCAACTTTATCAACTGTGTGACAGAAGACAAAATGCAGCATGGTGTGATGGCTGGAGTGTTGAAACAGGGCCTGTACAGCTTCAAAGCCCCACTCTGCCATAAAGCGCAGCCGTACCTGAGACACAGCCGCCATTGCGGGAGGGAAGAGGGGCCCGGCGAGGGCTTCGGGACCCGTTCTGCGCATGTGTGGCTGATCCGCGCATGTGCAGAGGGCCTAACTTAATTGGAGACGTGCTCTTGCGATGTGCGGGAGCACATCATCAGAGTGGGCCAGAGACAGAGCCTATAAAAGGCCCTCCCTTGTGGTCCTGAGCCCACTCTGCTTCCAGACATCGAGGGATTTTCCCACCCACCCAATCCCTGCATTTTTGGAAATGTTTAAATGCTATTCTTATTGTCATAGCCGTTTGCGAGTTGCGCTTGGGGGGTGATCTGCTGGCAAGGGGAGCTGTGGGAGCTCCCCTGTTTATTACACCTCCTTAAGAGGCAGGGGTGGAGCAAGCCCATGGAACGCCCCACAGGGGGCTAAGGAGCTTGCCCCCCTAGCGGGGATGGAGAGGGGGATCCAGTCATGGGCACTTCGCCAGTCTGGAATGTCTCACTCCAATCTTCCGCTTGGTTACATTCCTCTAGCAGGCGGGCTGGAGGAACTGGTTATCTTCTGGGGGACAGCACTCGGGTGGCCCAGATGCTTGGATCACCTCCCATGCTGCACCAATTTGCGTTCCTGTGCTTTCTGTTAATAAATTATTTGGCTATGGCCAGTTTTCTTACCCACACTACATGTCTTGTCTGGCGTATTATTCTGCGAACTAGGTTACTGAGCAGGAAGGGCCACACCTCTACCCGCAAAGCTCACTGGGATGTCTTGGGTCAGCCACTATTTTTTAATAAAAATGTTGCTACCTTATATAAGTCACCTTGAGTCATTTTTTCCTTTGATAAAGGTGGACAATGAAGTCATTGCTGGCAGCAGCTCTTCTGGATCTTTGGTAAAGGTCTTCCACATCGCCTACTGGATAATCTATTTTTAACTGAAGATTGAACATGGGACTTTCTTCATGCAAAGCAGATGCCATCATCATATGGTTGGCAACCTGTAGATTGAGGCTGGGGATCTCCTGTGATTGCAAATGATCTCTATTGTACCTCACTAAAGTCTCTCCCCTCATTAAACCATAATCTTCTCAGGCTCAACATCCAAAATCTCCAGGTATTTCCCAACCTGGAGCTGGTGATCCTACATTCTCCTCCTCATTCTCCTCCATATCCATAACACTATCACATGCCTTTAGCATGTTGGTGAGGAGACACATACCTCCTCTACAGGTATATGTCTATACAGAGGGGATGGGGTGGTATACCAAATCCAAGAAATAAAATAAATACATTCTAAATTCTGTTTTTACCTTCAGACTCTGATGTTAATAGCTTTCTTTTCCACTTTTCATCTTGCCGACCAACCACATGAAGACAATTCCATTATTTTAAAAACACTTTATTCATTTTCTATTATCAGCTGTCCTTGGACAAAACACTCTTTAAGGATTGTTAGGAAATATGCTGGTGGAAGCTGTTCAGAACACAGACAGGGGGGGAAAAGCATCAAACCGTGTTTCTAAAAAGATAATGCATTGCTTAGGTTCCCATATTCTCTGAAGTGTGTTAATAATATACCAAAAAAGGTACAATTCAGTCAAACTTCCTGCATTGGATTGGTTTTACTACAATTTAAGTAGAAGGAAGGATCCTTGCATGTAAACAAATTTAACAGTCTGTCTAAATTTCCAGTATAAAATCAACTTTTTCAGAAAAACCTGACTTCAGATTTTGGGGTATTCACAATAAATATTCCATTTGCAATTATGATTTAAATTGATATATGTTTTCTACTGGACCCCACCCCCCGGCCCCACAATATAAGTAAGCACTTCCATAATGAAATGAGACAAAACCATTTGTCATTTCTTCGTGAGAAGGTTAAAAAGAATTGCACATTTGGTATTCCAGTAAAAAAACTCAATCAAATTGACAGAATGGATTGACATGCGTCATTGACATTTGTTCTCAGGTCTATCAAGTGTGTTGTAGAAGGTTTCTGGAACAGAGCAGGCCATTAGAACTCTTCATTAAGGCTTCTCAATTTTTCCAAGCATGTTGGACTTCGACCTGGAGATTTTCACCATTTCAGCAGACTTTAATTGGTAGAATGGTCATGCCCTCTTTAGGGTTGCAAACTCTTAGAAGGCATAAATCTTAGTGGTGACTCTCAATCAGGTTATTTATTTATTTTATTTTATTTTATGAGGCTTTTATACCGCCCCATCCCCGAAGGGCTCTGGGCGGTGTACAGCAGGTAAAAGCAACAACACAGAATTAAAACGTTAAAAGCAGCGAACAATATTTAACAAAGAAATAGGAATACAAGTGGCGTAGAGCCTGGCCCAGCGCCCATTTACTGAAGAGTGGGTCAGGTGGAATCAAGAGGTAGAATTCAATTATTCCCAAGGGCAGGGTTGAGCTTAGGACTCAAAAGGCAAAGTCAACATGGCTACTATTTCAGATTGTATGTCTTTCTTCAGCCCAGGCAATAGTAGGGAAGGGGGGAGCAAACCCCACCCCAGCCAGGGCTGGCTAGAGTTGTTCTTTTCACAGCTGATGAAACTGTTTAGAAAATGTGTCTGCCCCATTTTCAACTCAAACCTATCCCAATATTTGTAGATTTGCAGTAAAGATGAATTTGAAATAATGAAACAAAAACTAAGAAGAACACTGCTGGATCAGAATAGTCCATCTATTCCAGCATCCTGTTTCACAGTTCCTCTGGAGGCCCAACAGGGCATACCAAGACCTTCCCCTGATGTTGCCTCCTAGCCCTCGCATTTAGAGATTATCTGCCTCTGAATGTGAGGATTCCCTTTAGTCATCATAATCAGTAGCCACTCATAGACCTATCCTCCAGGAATCTGTCCAGTCTTCTTTTAAAGCTGACTATGTCTCTGGTCATGATTTAAAGTGAAAGCCATTTTGGGTGGGACTGCTCTCCTCTTGAAGAACAGGTCTGTATCAGGGGTGCTCTTAGAGCCAGGCCTAGTGTCGAATAAGCGAGTGGCAGCTGTGGCCAGGTGTGCCTTTTACCAGCTTCTGTTGATTAGCCAGCTGCTGCCTTTCTAGGGCATACCCTCTATGTCAGTGGTGGTGAACCTGTGGCACGGGTGCCAGAGGTGGCACTCAGAGCCCTCTCTGTAGGCACACGCAAACAGAGTGCCCCCCCACACATCTAGGCTGGCCTTGGCTGCTGGGCTCGATTATTAGCATTAAACCTAAGACCTAGTTTTGGGGAAGCAGTGTAGGTAACCCTGTTAAGCGCTGTTAAACCCCACTGATTTTCATGCGAACTAAAGCGCAATCTTTTACCTGGGAGTAAGCTCGGTTGCTGACAATGGGGCTTGCTTCTGAGTAAATCCTCCTAGGGTCGTGATTCACCCGTTGGAAGAGTTGCACAGTTGCTTCAAAGCAAAGCCACCGACTACCACCAAGCTTACTCCTGAGTAACGCACGCCTCGGAGCCAACCGTTTTTCCTAAACTGGAACCTCAGTATTCAGGTTAAATTGCCGTGTTAGCACTTTGCGATAAATAAGCAGGTTTTGGGTTGCAGTTTGGGCATTCGGTCTCAAAAAGGTTCGCCATCCCTGCTCTATGTGGTGCATGTCCTGGTGACCTCTAGATTAGATAACTGCATTATGCTGTATGTGGGGCTGCCCTTGAGAAGTATTTGGAACCTTCCATTGGTAGAGCATGTTGCAGCCAGAGTATAACCTTACCAATGCAGGGTTGTAGAAACCTTTCCACTGCACTTTTGGCCCACCTACACTGGCTCCCAAATTTTTCTCAGCACAATTCAAGTTGCTGGTTTTGTTTTTCAAAGCCCTGTATGATCTGGGACCAACACACCTGCAAGACAGCCTGCTCCCTTTTGAACATACTCAAACACTAAGTCAGTGGTTCTCAACCTGTGGGTCGGGACCCCTTTGGGGGTCGAACAACCCTTTCACAGGGGTCGCCTAAGACTCTCTGCATCAGTGTTCTCCATCTGTAAAACAGATAAATGTTAGGGTTGGGGGGTCACCACAACACGAGGAACTGTATTAAAGGGTCGTGGCATTAGGAAGGTTGAGAACTGCTGCACTAAGTCATCTTTGAAGGCCCTGATTTGCCTTCTGAGATTAGGCAGGTGGCAACATGGGAGAGGGCTTTCTCAGTAGGGGCGCCAAAGCTCTGGAACTCCGTCCCCAGGGAGATTTACCTGTTGCCTTCTGTTACATTCTTCTTCAAGTGGGAGAAGAATTTTTGTTGTTTCATTTGGCATTCTGTCAATGATTTCTCCTTTCTAACTAGTGTTCTAATTGGTGTTTTTATGTTTTGGATGTACTTTAACTCAGTTTTAAAATCATTTTCATGATTTATGTTGGGGGAGGTTTGTTTTAATGGTTTTGTAATATGATTTTATTGCATATGTGTTAAATTGTTAGCTGCCTTGATAGCGCTTGGAAGAGCCAAAGTCGGGATGCAAATATGTGGGGGAATATAAAGATGTTGGGAGGATATCAATATGGGGGGATGTTCCCTCAGCCTGTTCTCTTCCCTCTATTCCTGCTTCCACAACAATTCATTGGGTTGGTCTTAAAATTTTACAGCTGCAAGAGGGGGTGATTTTTGCTGATTCCTTTCATGGTAGACTTCCACTCCCTCAAGCTTTCCCTGGGGACCATTCATCTACACCTGAAGCAGTATTTCAGGCTACAGAAGGGAGAGGTTACCTGTCCATGGATAGAAGTCCTTTCATCTACTGACTAAAATGTCCAAGAGATCCAAGTGATTAACATAACTCAAAAATACAATAGTTAGGTTCATGTCTAGTAGATTTAAATCTAACTGTTCTACTGCAGACCAACGTGACTACCCCTTAAAGATACAAGATACTAGGATGAACTGGTACCTGCCTGCCTAGTAGAGTCTTTGGGACTGGAGCCATCCTTGGCAAACTAATGGTTCTTGAATGGTACTTGGCAGCAGTGAACAAAAAGAAACTTGAAACTTCAGAAAAATGATGATGAACCAAAGATGGGCTAATGGGAAAGAAGCCTGTGCATTTTGCTTGTTAAGATTGTAGACAGTATGAAAAAAACAGGATTATGACAAAAATTCTACATGCCAAAAATTGATAGGAAATTGATTTAAGAGTATGCTTCATTTTTTTGTCACATAACTAGATGGATTTTAAAAATATGGATTCAGTTCCAACTTCAAGATGCCATTCAAACCATCAACTGGATCTAAAGGTCTTCCTCCCAAATAGGCATGTCTTTTGTTTCCCACAATTTACAACACTTGATGATCTATTTCATTGCACTGTAAATGTTGTAATGACCGAGTGTTCCACCATGAAGCATCATAAAATGGCATGAATTACAGCACTAGTTTGTTCAGTCTTTGACTGACAAACTGGCTGTAGTTCATGTGAGCCGCGCCATAATGCCTGCCAACTGCTCAGCATTTCAGGAGCTTCAAGGTAAAATGGGCCGTGTTCCCTGCTGTTCTGAATAACTCATAGCTCACACTCAGAAATTGATGCTTCGCCAGCCTTTACTGTACAACTCATAAACGTACATTTTTGGGCACATGGCTGCCAATGTCACTTGCCTTTTGAACACATTATAGCCTGTTTTCACAAAAGACTAAAGTGCTTTTGAGATGCAGCAATGCTTTGCTGCTCGTGACTCTACTTATAAATTATTATAATGGATATCATTGTGGGGAGAAGTTAGATTTTTATATAGTTTCATCATAATGTGGTTAAACGAATCCTATAATGAAAGGAAAGTTCTGATCATCATTGCTTTGTGTCATGATCTGGGAGTTAATCTGAATTCTTTTGAAAAAGGAATCAGCTGTTGGTAGAATTAAGCTAGTAAGGTAAAGGTAAAGATAGTTCCATGTACAAGCACTGGGTCATTTCTGTATTGTGACATCACATCCCAACTTTTGCTAGGCAGACTATGTTTATAGGGTGGTTTGCCATTGCCTTCCTCAGTCGTCAACACTTTACCCCCTGCAAGCTGGGTACTTACTGACCCTGGAAGGATGGAAGGCTGAGTCAACCTTGAGCCCGTTATTTGAACCAGACTTCCACTGGGATCAAACCAAGGTCGTGAGCAGAGCTTTGACTACAGTACTGCAGCTTTCTATTCCATGCAAGGGGCTCTTAAAGCCAAGCCTATTTACTGCTCTCCTTGGAGTGGAGATTATTTTGGTATGACCTTCTTCAGAAAGAAAATACAGGTTAATACGGGCCAAGATCAAGAAGCTGTAATATGTATGGCTGCTCATTGCTAGCCAGGCCCTTTGAGTCAGGTTTTTGTGATGGAACGCAGCAGCAGTGGCGTAGGAGGTTAAGAGCTCCTGTATCTAATCTGGAGAAACCGGGTTTGATTCCCAGCTCTGCCGCCTGAGCTGTGGAGGCTTATCTGGGGAATTCAGATTAGCTTGTATACTTCCACACATGCCAGCTGGGTGACCTTGGGCTAGTCACAGCTTCTCGGAGCTCTCTCAGCCCCACCTACCTCACAGGGTGTTTGTTGTGAGGGGGGAAGGGCAAGGAGATTGTAAGCCCCTTTGAGTCTCCTGCAGGAGAGAAAGGGGGGATATAAATCCAAACTCTTCTTCTTCTTCTTTGGAAGAGTAATTTTGCATTAGCCAGGTATATTAGGGGCCAAGCAAGATTTTGAGGGATCACTCTCTCATTGGCTCAGAGCATGCTTTACACTGTTTAGAAGGGGTTGAATAATTACAGTAGCATGATTCTGAGGGAATGTCCCTTAGTTTCTGTACGGGGTCGTAAAGTGTTTTTACAGACATGCTGAAAAGTTAATCACTGAGTTTGGCAACAATGAGAGCAGCACTTTCTAGTTGTCCTGCAGCTAAATACCCCCCCCCCACACACACACACACAAACTTGACTTGCTGTTGAATCCTAACAAAGTTCATTTGTTCCATCCTGAGCTCTGTTTCCTTGGGCACATCTTTTCATCTTCACCGGGTAGGATAATGTCACTTCTGATGTCACAGCTACAGTGTGATTGAAGGATGAAAAGGAAAGTTTTTTTGGGGGGGGGGGTGGAGCTTGACTTCTGGCAAGTTGGCAAGTGTACTTAGCACATGGTGACTGCTATTCTTTGCCGGTATCGCAAGAGACTTGCTATTCCTGTAGTGCAAAAAAACAACAACCCCACAGCAAGGTGTTTTTGCCCTGACCTGGGCTGATTTTTCACGGTAAAAAGGCCCATTGTTAGCATGGAGAATAGTCCGGTGCAGTCTGGAGTTCTTCCTGGCTCCCGGTGCTGCAGTGTGTCTGCCATGATGTTGCTCCGGCGCCACCCTGCAGCATTGGCTTTGCTCAGCGAATTTCAAAAACCTCCAAATTTGAGATTCTTTTGAAATTCCTTTTTGTTGCACTGGTGGCTTCTGCTGCCATGAAAAACTCCACGGCAGCAGAACCAGGGCCATTTCCCCCACCTTGCTGCTCTGACCCACCCCACCAATGAACAGGGACTGAGAATTGGTACCCTCCTTCCTTGCAGTGGAAAAAAAAACATAGAGGGAGAAAACTTGGCTTTTAGACAGAAAAGCGGCATATGCAGGCACCACGAACGGGAGGATGCAAGGATTTTAGACCGGGGGGGGCTGAGGGCACGATTTCTCAGTGCCTGTTTTGTGTTCAGAGTCATTTAAAACTAAAATAGTGAAAGTGAGTGGAGGGAATGGGGGGAGAGTCATGTGTTTGAATTCATGTCTTTCAATCACCACCCTCCATGTGCAGGTGTAAGAAGGAGAACAGAGGGAGGAAACAAGTTTGACAAACTGAGTTTGTATTCATGGTGAAGATGCAGCCATTTGTCCAGACCAGGGGTGTGCACCATGTTTCTAGTATTTTTTTCAGGTTTAGGTTTAATAGTCCCAGAAATTTTTGAAAAACCTGAAAACAGCCCAATCCCCATACTGGCTCCTTTTAGAAATTTGAAATTTTTCACATCTATTAAAACCAACCACCCAAAAGTCCAGCTGCCTCTAAACTCCACATGGGCTTACAGGTGGCAGGCGGTGGTAGCCCATGTGGACTTTGGCAGTGGTGCAGAGCTGAAGGCAGGGTTGACTTTACCTCCTGTGACAGACATTTTGTTTGTTCCCACTACCCTGTCAGGATTACAAAGATGCACACAGGCTCAAAAAGTGTGAGGACCCTTGGTTTAGATGATCAGCCCTGAGAAACTGGCTTAGAAACTTTCACCCCACCAAGAAATGCCTCAGAGTGCTCATCAAATATCCTTACCTTAAGCAAAACTTGTACTTGTGGCAGCCTGTCTTTTCCAAAACCCACACCTAATGGATCTAACAACCTAAAGTGTGATCCTAAGACTAGGGGTAAGACCCATTGAATAACCCTGACTAAGGCCGTTTCCGCATGGCCACGATTGGGGTTGGGTCGGCGTACATGACGCCAACCCAACCCCCCTGGGACCATTTGCACGAACGGTCCCAGAAACAACCGGGAAGACGGTGCCACGGAGTGCCGTCGCCTGGTCGACCTACCGTCTCTGCGGCCATCCGGCATGTCCCCGAGGCCTGGGGACACGCCTGCCCTGCGTGACTGCTCCGATGTCGCAGGGCGGGGGGCGTGTCCCCAGGCTTCGGTGATGCGCTGGACGGCCACAGCGACGGTAGGTCAACAGTTAACAGGGGGGAGGGAGGGCACCTTCAAGCCGCTGCCGTTCGCATGGCAGTGGGTCGAAGCCGCCATTTTCTGTAAACCTCACTGGGGAAGTGAGGTCGGAAAACGGCGGCTTCGCGCCGCTCGGGAGGCAAAAGGGCGGAGTGGCGGCGCGGTTAATGGCCCGTGCGGAAAGGGCCTAAGATTCTGAGTAGATCTGCTCAGGATTGCTCTTCATGACCCCAAGGAGCATAAAGCAGCTCCCTTATCACTGTTGGACAGAGACTGGGCCTAATTATCTTGTGACATACAACCTGTCAACAACAAATTCAGTCTACAATATATTTTCATGTTACCCTAACATACCAATTAAAGGCTGCAGGCGCCACAAACACCTCACCCTTCACAAAACCTTTGCTTGTATGACAATACAGAAGAAATGAATAAAGGTGAAAATTAATGGTATGTTTTTTAAAAAGCGTCACAGGCTACCTATATGGCCTTTTCAGCATCTGTTATCTGTAACTTAGATCAAACTTTGAATTGAATATAAATGAGGTCCACAGTCTTATAAGGCGCGGAATCCTCCCCAGCATATTCAACAGACCTTCCTCCGGTCAGCAGTTTTGCAGGAGACTTTCCTTCCAGCTTTGCAATTTGTTACCTTTCCCCTCCTCTGGATGTAACTTGAAACATATTGGTAGCATCTGCCATTTCCCAAAATGTCAGACTCAACATTCTCACGTTACACCTCAGCAAAGCCAAATTACAAGCATTTCTGTGGAAATTACATGGAAATCAAATTTGAGACACACACAGGAGACTGCAGAATATGAGTCCCAAAGTGTAACATTGCTACTAATGGGGTCCATTATGATGTGTTTACTGTTCAATGCTGGGCATGAAATAAGATATTATGGCCTCCCCACATTCTTCATTTCTTTTCCAGCAGGTCAGAATACTCCATTTGTTATGCTGTTGCGGTGCGATGATTAACGAAAGCTTATTGTGACCTCTCTGGTGTATGCTGGTTCTGTTATATAGCTGATATAAATACAAATTCTGACTTTTTCTTCCACTGAGTCACAGATTACATGAAAAGAATTACTCTGGGGACAGACGATAACTGTGATGTTTTTTTTTCAAGAAAGAGTGCCTGGAAGAGTGATTTGGAGGAATGGATAAGATCAGCTCTGAAAGCAACCCAGCAGTAGATGGGTTGATTGATTGTCTGTCTTAATCTGAAAAGCCCTAAGTTTTCTTTCCTTTCAAACACGGAGGAGCGTTTCCTTTTCTGAGAAATGGCATGGATGCCACTCCTATGTGAAATTCAGGATGAACATTTCAAGGAGCAAAGCGCAATTTTTGAAAAAAACTTTGTTTTGAAGCCAACTATTGTTAGGTTCGGTATCGGAGGCTAGTGCCCGGCCTACTTCTTTTTTGAGCCAGTTATGCTTTTATAACATGCTTTTATGCCATGGCCATAAGGAATGGATTCTTTTTAAATTATTAAAACGAGTGTTTGGGTTACTGCAGTATCAGTGTAATGAATGCCATTATAGATTTGGAGGAAGTATTTTCCTGTGAGAAATATTCCCAAAGTTATTGGCCATTCTTTAAGAGAATCACTAGGCTTGTCAGCAATATTATTCTCAGCACAGCTGGTGAGTTCTTGGCCATGTATTTTTAATTGTAGTTTTCTCATCAAGTAAGAAAATCATGCTTATTTGCTTTTAAGTGGGACAAACAGGAACTGACAGTTCTAAGAACAAGTTCCTTCCAGATAGTGTCACTTTAATCAGAAATATTAACTGATATTAGGATCAAAGACTTGGTTAGTGATAATACTTTTATAAGTGTTTCCTTTGAAGTGTTGGATGAGAAAGTTTTTACTGTAATATCCTAGATGCCTTGCCCAACTCTCAAGTATTTGTAGATGTTCAACTGGAATGAATAAACCAGCAAAATTTCAGTTATTTTAGAGACTGATTATGTTTGAGGAGTCCTAATTCTTCCCATGTTAATTCTTTTTTTTCATCCTCATTTGGTTCTTCTACTGAATCTCAACTGACTATTTTACACACATTTAAGAACTGGCTTTTTTTTTAGTGTCCAGTAGATTCTAATGCTGCTCAATGTGCAAGAACTTTCAGTATTAGAAAGTTTAGAAGGAAAATTGTGTCACCTGAGAAGGTTATCCAAAACAATTCAAAACTAGTGAGGAAATGTCAGATAATATTCCAGTTTACTCAGATAGCAAAGGTTTGTTCAACCAGAAGTAAGAAAACAGCTTCAACAGTTGTTAATGTGTACATGTTTCCTGTCGACTCAAATAATTTGAAAATTCCCATAAACAAAGGGGAAGAAAACTTAAAGCACTAGCTATTTTTTTTAATTGTGCACAATCAAATGCCTTCGAGAAATAGCAAAGCTTGCAGCTTTATTAAGATTTTTAATTATTTTCCATACAGAATATAAGAGAAAATAGAATGCATGGCTGAGGGGAATGAAATTCTACCATCTCCTCTGTCTTAGCTGCAAATTGGCAGTGTCGTTTTAGCATTTTCCTCCAAGCCTGATCCAATACTGTAGATGAGCCAAGGTTAGAAGAAAAAATACTTAAAGCATCAAAGCAAGTGAATAGTATGTAATGTTTCTCCTGTCATACCAAGTTGAACCCTGAGCTTTGTTGAACAGGGACCGAATTCTTTCCACCAGTCAGGCCCTCCTGTGAGGATACACTTGGCATTTGGGCAGCCAGAAGATCCATGGCTGCTGTGTTTTCTCCACTGGTACCTCTCTGGGGGTCTCGCTTCCAGAAGCATTTCTGCTTGCCAGAACTGCATGCCTTTGAAGAACTGCATACAGATGAGCAGATTCTCTGCATTAGTGCAAGGTGCACTGTGAGCAAGAAAAGCATATCTTTGAGCTCCATTTCCAAGCCGCTGCACAGATCTGTGTTAAAACCAAAGCACAGACAAGCAGCGAAAATGGCGCCCAGAAATAACCCAGGAAGCTGAGTTCAAAGTTCTCCTCCACTTTGTGTGTGCACTGACTCATTGAATTGGAGAACGCCAGCCACACTCACGTCCAATTAGAGTGCAAGCAGACGTAAGATCCAATCAGAGAGGCAGAAAAACAGCATGGCTTCGAATACTCTAGCTTTCATGTCTTCAAATCTATGCATGCGTATTTAAAAAAAAAGGAAAGTATAATCCAAAATGTTTTATTTTGAACAGCTGGGACATTTTAAAGCCTTTGTGCAGAATGGACTTGTGTTTGGTGTATTGCAGAAGAAACATACCAAAAAAGGGGGGCTGGAGCGGGGTGAGGAGGATACTGCAAATTTCTCTATAAATGTCCCCCTTAACTTTCCCAGCTGTTTGTGCTCATTCTCATTCACAGACCCAGGTCTGCTACTTGGTGTCTAGTTTAGCCCAGTGACAGGAATAATATGGGTTAAGGAGAATAGGTTGTTTTTTGGGTGGTCAAGCTGAAGGGAGAAATATGTCATTGCCAGGACTCTTCCTGAACAGGCGAGAGGAAATGTCATCCAGCAATAGGATACTTACGGAATGATTCCAAGCAGAAGTATGCCATTTTAAGTTTGAACCCTACTTCAATGAACTTAGAAGAGTGAAACTGTGATTGAAATGGTGCTGCTAGTCTCTGCCTATTGAACATGAACAACAGAAAAGGAGGCACATTGAAACCATATTGATAAATGATGTAGGGTGCATAGACAGACACTGCAAGATTTGGTTGACATTGCTGATCAAAGAATCCTCCTTTTACAAGGACCTCATCATACAGTGTATTATAGAATTACTCTGAGATTTTATAGCTGTGAATTAATTTCCTAATGCCCTCCACCATGAAGGGGGGGGGGGCTTCTTTTAATAGCTCATTTGTTTTTATGCTTCATACTGGGTCATACTCCTTTTCTATTAACACAGGCTTCTTTTATTTTATATGGCTGTAAAACTCAGCAGGTTTCTCTCTCAGTCGGCATTGTCTAAGGCTGAAATGACATGTGACTCACAGCTATGTATATTTGTCACCCTTTTTTGAAGCAATCAAAATCATTCTGAGAAAACTCCCATCTTGAACCAAGTAGCAGAGGGCGGGAGGGGGAAGGGCCTACCCTGTTTTTTTTCCAGCCAATTCCCCCTTTGGTGGGTTGTAAACTCATAGTGAAGAAGAGATGGGTTTCGAATTGGTCACTGTGCTCAAGATTGCAAGTTCCAAGACTTGTGTTGGTTATGTATTTATTCATTGCAGAAAAGGTCAAGTGAAAGATACACGCAACGGTACGCTTGTGAAGTTTTGACTTCAATCCTTTGCTGGACTATAAAATCATTCATTTTCCACCCTGTTTAATGCCCTCATTTTTAAACTGGCTTTTCACAAGTTAATGTCCACCAACATACATTACAAAGGACTATCTAATGAATGCAAGACTATAAAAATTGTTCACATCACTTAAGAACATCCACACAAAACAAGAGGGACAGGCAAAAGACATACATTTTATTTTCATTTTATTTACTTCATTTGTCTTCTGCCTTTCTTGTTGAGACTCAAGGCAGATTAACAGAGTTGTAAAAGACGTTAATTGTAAAACGTACAATATTGTATTATTGTTTTAAAATAAACAATGGAGTGTTACTGGATTACACAAATTAAAGAACAATAGAAATAGAAACAAGATAATGCATTGCATAAACTGAATTTCACAATTAGTGCATTTAGAGGGGATCTAACTGTGGCTCATTCCGCACATGCAGAATAATGCACTTTCAAACTGCTTCCAGTGCTCTTTGAAGCTGTGCGGAATAGCAAAATCCACTTGCAAACAGTTGTGAAAGTGGTTTGAAAATGCATTATTTTGCGTGTGCGGAAGGAGCCACTGTTTAGGATTGCACTGTCAGGTTTTTTTTTTGGGGGGGGGGCTCTGTGTATTCTTTCCCCTTCTTTTTTCATTGGTATCAGACAAAGAAAGTATGATATAATATATTGGATTAGGGCTGGGGAGAACAGAGTCTTGAAGTTCATCAGGTGAATTGTGTTTTTGTACTGCTTCACCCTAACCAAACACACACACCAGGTGTAAGGATGAACAGGACAGAGGAGAACCTCCAACATACAGAGGAGAACTTTGTATGTTGTTCTAAACAACCTGGAAGAAGGGTGAGATGGTGGTGGAAACAGATGTTAAGTCACAGCTGATTTATGGTAACCCAGTAGGGTCTTCAAGGCAAGAGACATTCATAAGACTTTAAGGAACAGCCTTGCAGTGGTGTGCTCATTTTTCCAGAGCCAAGGACACAGGGTAGCAATTGGTGAGATAACCTCTGCCTAACATCCATCGGTGTAGATTCTCTTGCCAATACTATTTAATATTGAGGCTTATTCAGCGGTTTGAACTGGATTGTCATAAGTACAGTGAGGACACCCAGCTGCATCTGTTGACGGAGGGTCATCTGAGAGCTGCCCCAGAAGTTCTGGCTAGTAGTTTGGAGGCTGTGGTGGGATGGGTGAAAGGGAGTCGACTGAAGCTAAATCTAATGATGGAGGTCATGTGGTTGGACCAGCACGGGTTGGATGGGGAACGTCAGGTGCTATCCCTAGATGGTACCCAGCTGATAGCTGTACAAACCATCAAAAATTTGAGTGTGCTGCTGGACACCTTCTTAACTGTGGAGGTCCAACTTGCACATGGAGCTTGTGCAGTATTTTTTCCACCTGCGCCAGATGAAAGACTTGGCACCCTATCTTTTCCAATCCAATCCAGCCACAATGATCCAGGCTCTCTTATGTTTAATGATTTTTGAGGTAAAAAGGCTGGTCTTTAGCTAGATCACTGTTCCTATCATAAAGAGGTGCACAAAGCTACATTCTGCTCGATTCTCTGCTAACAGTATAATATAGAAATATATCTGTTGCCCTTCAGTTCCCTGTCACAGAGGAAGTCTGACTGGCTTCAACCAGGACCAGGGACGCTCCAGTCTGGTAAAAGGCTCATTCTAATGATACCAGGACCCTGTGGGATCTTATGCAATTTCACAGAGCCTGTAAGACAAAAATGTTCCACCAGGAATATGGTTGAGGCAGCTATGGTATTGTTTGACCTCCCCCTCTTCCATCAAGTCCACTGCTAACTCTCAGTGGATTTGTTCAGTTCTCTAATCATAACTGTACATTATTTGTGGTATTTTAAATGCTTTCATTGATATATGAAACATTGTAAACTGCCTCAAGCCCAAAAGGGGAAAGGCAGCATATTAAATCTGAATGAATGAATGAATGAATGAATAAATAAATACATAAACAATAACAGATGGTTACTGTTTCCTGTCTCCACATAGCAACCCTGGACTCTCTTAGTGATCTCCCATCCAAATACTAACCAGGTCTGCCCAGCTTAGCTTCTAAGTACTGATTAGATCAATCTATCCTGGGCCATCCAGGTCAGGGCATTAGAACAGGCACAGGTACAGGCACAGGTACAAATGTAATAAATAAACCAGTGCTATATTTTAAGATAATTTTTCAGCTCACATCAGAATAAATATATAATCTGGCTCATTTATTTCCACAACAATGAGAATTTAAGGGGACAAAATTATGTGTATAGCTAACTGGAATATCGGTTGTCCCATCGAAAATAATAATGAAGTTAAAATAAACCTGGATGCAGCTCACTTCTCTCCATTTCATATTCAATGAGGCTGAGAAAAGATTAATGATCATAAGTATAGTTCTATTCTATACATGTCAACACTCATTCCTGAATCCTGGCATTTCATTTTACCTGTGATCTATCTATTGCAGCAGATCAACAGATTTCTATATTGAGGGTACATGTTTTTTGCCTGAGGATAAAAGGATGCATTGTAAAATGATTTTTAAACTGATTTAAAAGGAAAAAGGGAGGTGTTTTTAAAGGGGGAAATGTTGAACAAGAGGAAATATACCTCAATTCTAAAATAGTGAACTACCTCTGATTTTTCTTTTATACTCCAAAGTAACAGAGTTAAAAAGTATATTGAACTTACAGCATAAACTATCAAATAGGGACCTTAAACAATGATGAATGAAAACTCTAATGACTTTCAGGAAAATGAATGTTTGGGCCAAATGGCATCCCTACTGCTTTCTGCGTAGCAAGTTATTAAAAATATTGTTTCATAAATGGAGCTTTTGGAAACAGCAATGACTTCTTCAGATCAATGATAAATCACAAACAGCTGCGTTTTCAAGAAATCCTTCTTCCTGTAAAAAAGTATGGTGATAGTTATTGCTTATTGTATAGTGCTGAGCTGCTCATTTCTTAGTGAACACTTTTGGTGCAAGAAAAGGACTCTGGGAGGGGAAGCAAAGTCTCTCAAAGGAGCCTAAACCATACCTTCCAACTGCAGGTTTGCCACCATGTGGAGCTCTGATTGGCTACAGCTTTGGCGTCAACGGTTTGATTGAAAAATATCCCACCTTCATATTGAAGTGACAGATTTGATTCTGTGTTGACCTCACTAAAGATATATCCTGAAATTGCTAGTTTAGAGTTAGAGTTACTTAACTTTCTGTGACTTCAGTTGTACAGTAAAAGTAGTTTAGCAGAGGAATCGACTGCCTAAGGAGGTGGTGAGCTCCTACTCTGGCAGTCTTCAAGCAGTGGCTGGATGAACACTTGTCAAGGATGCTGTAGGGTGATCCTCAACAGGGGGTTGAGCTGGATGGTCTGTATGGCCCCTTCCAATTCTGTGATTCTGTGATTCTACATTGCATCAGATCTGGTTGTCTATGGCCCCTTCCACACACGCAAAATAATGCGTTTTCAAACCACTTTCACAACTGTTTGCAAGTGGGTTTTGCTATTCCGCACAGCTTCAAAGAGGACTGAAAGCAGTTTGAAAGTGCATTATTCTGCATGTGCGGAATGAGCCTTTGTGATGTTGTCACTGTTGCTAGTCAGAATAAGGGGTTTTTTTTACATATACCCAATTATTATATTATTGGAGGTCAAGTTTGAGTTTAGAGAGAAACCCTTTGCTTTCACTTCAATATGGGAAAATGCAGGATCTGGGTGATGAAATTATGTTCATTAAAGAAGATGACACCTAAGCAGTTGCAGGTATTACTGGTTCATCTAACCTTGATTTCTCAGCTGGCCTGACAAATACTTTTTGTTGTTGTTGTGAGGGAGTAAATGTTCCACACCATAATATTAAGATTTCAGGCAGAAGAAGGGAAATATTTGCATTTGGCTGGAATTATGTAGCAGTTTAAATTTCCTTTGAGAGGAGGGAGCCACTGCTGGAAACAGACCTGCATGCTGATGTAACTAGCTGGCAAACCACAGTTTATATTTGCAAGGCAGTTGGCATCCAATAAATTGGCCCCAGCACTGGGCAAAGTTGGGCGTACAGAGCAATCTGACTTGGGGGGAATTGTTTCCCATTATGGATGATGTTCACATTTGCCCAGACAAATTAGAATTTCTCACTGAAGTCTGGTATAATAATGTTGCGGTAGTTTAGTTAGAGACTTCTGATATAATTCTGTGACCGTGTTGGAATCAGGGGGGGTTTGCCCCAAATACTAGCTGCTCTGAAAGTAGGTGATAGAAACTGCCATCAAATCACAACTGACTTATAGAGACCTTGTAAGATTTTTAAGGCAAGAGACTTCTGGAGGTGGGTTGCCGTTGCTAGCTTTATGTAGGCTGAGCGGGTTCTGAGAGAACTGTGCCTGACCCAAGGTCACCCAGCAGGATTCATGTGGAGGACTGAGGAAACAAATCCAGTTCATCACATACAAGTCCGCCACTTACACGGAGGAGTGGGGAATCAAACTTAGTTCTCTAGACTAGAGACCACTCTTCTTAAACACTACACCACCCTGGCTCTTCCCTAAAAGTTAGGGCAGTCTTATATTAATGTAGACCAAACATTAATTAAACCAAGTTTTCCCCCTACATTTGAGTTCTTATGTCTTTGGATTATGTGCTGGTACAAATATATTTTAGGTATCATGAACCATTGTGCAGATAATCCCAGTAATGAAGGTAGTGGTGGCAAAATCTGAAATGAGAACCAAAGTTGTCTTCACTGTCATATTTAGCAAACAAATCAAAACCACAAATCACAAGAAATGTAGAACAAAATTATTTTCTATGTGTAAATTGCATGGGTTGGATGCAACCAGCTTTTCCATTAGTAAAAAAGCTCTCCTTTGGCTATCAAAGCTATGGCTGTGGATCATGGGACCTGCATGGACAAAAGCCATGTGGGTAAAGGGCTATAATAGATAGGGGAATTGAATGAGACTTAACAAAAAAGGTAGCTGGATCCATGTATTGTTACAAATACAAGTTGTGATCCATATGAGGTTGATACTTTGAAGTCCCATTTATTTCTTTTACAGAATATTAAGCATATGAAATCCCCATGACTTATAATTGGCTTGATGTTATCCCAAGTATTTTACATTCTTTAATAGCCTTCTTAACTGAGTTGTGGAACTCCCTCCCAAGAGAAGTCTGCCAAACGCCATCATGATTTTTTTAAAAAAAGATAGCACCTCTTTAAATTTGTCAGGTTTTTAACTACAAGCTGATCTGAGTGTTCATGGTCTTATTCACGTACTAATCTGTTTCATAATAGTTGGTTTTTGTATTGTCTTTTTATTTCTTGTAATCCAAATTGAGCTTCTGTGATATAGGATATACATGTTCAAATAAATTGCAGCAGCTTCCTTTTTGCTGTCATGATAGGTACCAATCACCCATGATGACACTTCAAAGTGATCAACTCTGGAGAAAGTTGATATCAGCCGGGAGAGAGACTACATGACCTGCCAAGTCTGCTCTTCCTCTGAGTTTTATGCCTTGATCATGAAAAGGTAATTAAGTCTGAAGCAATAGGGAAGTGGGAAAGCACAATACTTGCAAAGATGGTTAATTAAGATGAAACAGGAAGCTTTGGTAGGGATATAAAAGACAGTCCAGGAAGAGCATTTAGCTCTTGTATTAAAGCCCCTTAAATCATGCAGCCATTTACCTCCAGAAAGCTGGGTGAAAAACCAGCCTTCCACTAAAGCATTGAAACAGATGCCGGAATGGTGATAATAATAAACTCCAGTTTGAGACTAGGTGTCAGATGGAGAACTCGTCCAAAGGTTAACATTCACTGGCAACAGCTTTTGTTTTAAGCAGATGAAAGGCAATGCTGTCACAGCATCTATGTGTCATTTAGTTCCTTGCTGGTTGCAGGGATAGAATACTTAATTTGCTTTGGTCAGTTTCCGCAAGAGGGAATTCATTGGGTGCGAAATGGTGGGAACTCCAAACGCAGCCTTTGAACTCCATCACAGTGGTCTTATGGGATTTCATTGCTCTCCTCTTTTCCCACCTTTGCTATTCCTCCACTACGGTGCATGGTTCCTTGAAAAACCAAACATCCACACTTCGAGGTGTGTTCTGATGTGCATCTGAATGCACATCCAATTGACTTTCTTGTATGGTTCTTGATCCATCAAGTGATGTGACTGCACCGGCAACTTGCATTAGCAGGACTATCAATTTAAAAATGCTGTAAATTTTTAAATATTGTTAAAGTTCATTAAAGAACACGTTAATCCTACTTATTCCATATGGGTTCGAGGTCTACATGAATTTTCAGCAACCCAGGTAGGTCTTCGTCTACACTCTGATTGAGTCTCTTCATGGCAGTTCTCTTTTCAGTATTTTTAGTATCAATGTCCAAAAAGGCCTCAAGCAATCCTTAACTGACAGGAAATATTCTGGGCAACATTTGACTGAGGAAGATCTTTTCCAGGTCCTCCTACCTGAAATCCTTTAATTTGAACACATTTGGGATTGAGTTTGGAATCCACTTATATGTTCCTACAGAGTTATGGCTGTTGGTGAGGGTGAACACAGCATATTTGTTTGATTTTAAAGAGTATTTTGAGTCTGTTCTTTTACTGCTTTAACTAGAAAATGGTGGGGAAGGGGGCGGGGAGATGGAAGCTTTTGTGAGGTCCAGTCTGTGTTATTTTACACATGCACTATTGTAAGAGACTGAGAAATTGGTAATGTGTATATGGTTTGAAATATAAATTGATTAATTGGTCAATTAAGACAGGTGATCAATCAACTAGAAGATTTCACTCTGTTGACAGCCCTGGAATTAACCATGCAGGAAGAATTTAGGTAGCTTTTCCCTCTTCCACATGCTTTAAATAGTCAAATGACACCTTTATCTTGAGAAAATCTGAACTGGTGGAAAACTGGGATCCAGAGATAGAGGAAATATCTATTCTAGAAAGAGACGACGAGCTGCACTTTTAAAGTGATTGGTGTTTAATTGGTAGGCCCTGTCAGTCTGCACTATTGTGAAGTGAAGGTAATTATGATATCTCGCAGACAATTTCATCCAGTACAATGCCTTGTCAAGCTATTGCCTGCTGTTAGGAATGAAGGAAACAACTGTAATTTGAAACAGAATTAAATGAGGCTCTCTGGGCTTTTGCTTTAGGAAGAAAACATAGCATAAAGTAAGCAATCAATCAAACTGGAAGATCAACTCTTCCACTTGGGTTAACCATACAGTTTATTCCTAAGTAGGGATACCATTTTGAACTAATTGATTTCAATGGAAGTATACATTAGAAGGGCATATTTGCTCACAGGAGCAGGAATAAAGACAGGCTGGTCACCTGCATCTTTAACAATTGAATAGAAGAAGATGTTTTTGCAGGAACTGTTTGAAGTACAGGGAGGAAGAAGGGTCAAACAGCCCCTCTCCTCTACAAAACTTATTTTGCCTCTGGATGCCCTACTTAATCTATATAGCACCCATAACTTTTAAATCTATTTCCTGACAGGAATAACTGAGGGTTGGATCTATCCAGCTTTTCATAGAAAAAGGCTATGCTAAAGATCATGGGACCTCCCTGGACAAAAGTAATGTGGGATGAAGACTGTGGTAAGGAGGAACATTGGGCAAGATTGGCTGAAAAAGTGGTCTGGATCTAACCCAAGGGTTTTATTCTGTAGTGATTGCAAGAGTATTTTGCCTTGGCTTGGGGGTGAGAGCAAGGGGACAGTAACAATAGCTTGTGTGTGGGCGCATGGCACAGTGACAAGAACATCAGAGTGATGGAGAATAGCCATGGCATCACAGACCCTAGCCCCGTGGTGGAGAACCTTTGGCACTCCAGATGTTATGGACTACAATTCCCATCAGCCCCTGCCAGCATGGCCAATTGGCAGTGCATCTGGAGTGCCAAAGGTTCGCCACCACTGCCCTTGCTCATTCAAGAGAATCTGTTGGCCATAAGGTGGCTGAACAGTGAGTTGCTAGAATGGACAGCCCCCCTTCAGAATGCAGGTAATAGATACCAACTTTTTTCACGGTAGAAAAACCCTCCTTGCCAGTTAACAGATGGAAAGGTTGTGTTTCCCCAGTTTGCTTGCTGTGCTAGTCTTAAATTTTCAAGGACCAGGCTTCTCTGTCAAAACACAAGGTAGGGATGGGCTAAAAGTAATATATTTATTGCTGGTACTGTCTGTCTTGAGAAAGTTGAAGAAGGAGGTAGCAGCTACCAGTTCTTACCTGTATTCTGCACTGGCTGTACTGGTTTATTTTCACCTCTGGTGGAGAGCCATGCTTCAGTGTACTCACTAGAGTCAGTTACCTTTGGCACTGCTTGATAGCACACTCCCTGGAATGTCTAGTCCAGTGGTGGCGAACCTTTGGCATTCCAGATGTTATGGAATACAATTCCCATCAGCCCCTGCCAGCATGGCCAATTGCCCATGCTAGCAGGGGCTGATGGGAATTGTATTCCATAACATCTGGAGTGCCAAAGGTTTGCCACCACGGGTCTAGTCTCTCTAGCCTTCCTGCAGACATCACAAGGAGTCGGTCTGAAAACCAGAGAGCTAGAGAGTTTTTTAATATTATGTATCCCTGTCTCTCGCTTAGCTATTGCACTGCCAAGAGATAAGCCTGGAGTGGCACTCCATCTGAAACCAGGTGTCTGCTATTGTTTTCATCTATTTTCAGCTGCCCTGGAGATCAGTTGATCAAAAAGCAGGGTATGAATCTTTAAAATCAATCAGTCAGTTGTTGGCAGTGTTTGGTACCTTAAAGCACCGCATGCTTTATTAGAAAGAAGGGCTAAGAACAGAAGGAAAAATGTTCGGAAGGGTAAATGTTTGAATAATAGATATTTATTACGCTGATGTGAAAGCATCCTGGTTACTTGCAAGAATTAAACCAAACAACAGTTCACAAGTTGCACGCTAGATAGAATGAGATAGCAATGATTATGGATTAGTACCACTTTGTCATCCAAGTGGGGGGGCACACTTTTGAATGCTTTGGTGGTTTGCATCTACTAATTTAACGCACAAGCAGATTTTGAAATCTAGCTTAATCATCTTTCTGATAGACTTTGTCAGCACAGCAGAAATAAAATGTCCTGCAGACGTTTTTAAAAGATCCGTTTTGGCTTTTTATGTCTGCTCTGCACAGAGAACACAAGTGTTTCCAGCTAAAGCATTTCTTTTTTACTGCTTGCTGGCTGACGGAGTTCTTGTTAGTTTCATAGTTGCTAGGGTTGCCAAACCCCTGCCAGAGGTGGGGGATTTCCTTCCCCTGTTTCCTATTTCCTGTTGCCATTGCTGCAACCATAAAAGTAGGGATGCCAGTCTCCAGCCGGCAGAAGTGCCAGCATAAATATATCTATAAAACAGATCTCAGCCAAGAAACAAGCCTTAAAACAGCTTATTTAAAACTAAAACCCTTTAGCTAAATACCAGGGTAAAAAAAAGGCACATTCAGGTCTGGTACCTAAAAGATGGTATGGCAAGTATAAGGCAAATCTCATGGGGCAGGGCATTCCAAAAGCAAGGTGTGACACCATTGAACATCCCCTGTTTCTTCCCATCATTCCTCTTGCCCCCAAAGGTGCAAAGAGGAGGGCTTGGAAGGTATATCTTAACTGGTGGGTGGGATAGTGTGGAAGGAGACAGACATTCAGGTACTCTAGCCCCAAGCCATTTATGGCCTTAAAAGTATGAACCAGGAATTCAAATTTTGCCTAGAAACAGATAAGTGGCCAGGGCAGGTCTTTCTGCACAGGGGAGATACTATCCTTCTAACCAACCGCTCCCAATAGTCTGACCTCGTATTTGGGAGCAACTGAAGTTTCCAGACCATTTTCAAATCCAGCCCCATGTAGACTGTGTGACAAGAATTTAACCTGGATGTGTTTATCGCTTTCTTTCCTCTGGACTTGGAGTGTGATATAGAGTGACAACTACATGCAGTGAGTTTTAAGTCTGAGAAAACACCATACCTGCCCCAGTCATATTGGATTATCACATTTTTGGATTCGTGCTGTTGTAATCATTTTGCTACCAGATATTCCTCTCCACAAAGGAAAATCCAAGAGCAGATGGATTCCAATATCAAAATACATGTGCCCCCGAACCCCAGTCTGAATGTTATAGTCAGGAATTCTACTACTTTATTTTGTGGATTGGGTAGAATTAGTTAGTCTTGAACATCCGCTCGTTCAAATCATGTCTCAGTTGCTGTTTGCAAGCAAGGGGCCAGTCATTCAGTGAACTGTTTAGAATTGTTTGAATTCAAATGCGTCAATTTGCACGATTCTGTCTGTTTTCATACATGTTTCAGCTTTTTTCAAACCACTGCTGTCGCCTCCTGCCAAGTATTTGCTGCTGTCTAATTTTTGAAAAGTCACAAAAGAAGAATAAGCTTGAGAATGTGAGACTTACTATATAGTATCTTTGTGTGCCTTTGTAGTCTGCTACATAAGCAATCACTTCTCAAACAGATCCCACTGATTGCAAAAGCAGGGAATGCAATTTAACTGATGCTGGCATTTTCAAAATGTATCTGATTATACAGACATAGAAAACGGATGACACCTGAGATACTGCTGCTTTTCTGGTAAACAAGATGGCGTACTTACTTTCAAAAATTGGCGACAGCAGCCACAAGCTGCAATGACAAAGCTGCTGCTGTGCAGGCTGAAGTGCTCAGGGTTATAACTGTGCTTGCAATGAACTTCACTCGGGAACATTGAGGGAAGCCAATCAGGAGCTTGTTTCACATGTAACTAGGGCTTCTTAGGTCGAGGAAGGCTCAGGCTGCCCCCATTTTTTGCAGCTGTTGCTGACTGAGAAAAATATTAGCTCATAGTGTGCGCCTCAAAAGGTTGGCCTGATAACGCGACACAAGTTTAAAGCTGTATGATAAACATAATCTTCCAGTTCTATCAAGGGCAGATTCCGCATGGGCCGAAAACAGCGGTGTGAAAATGGAGTGAAAACACTTTTACACCATTTTAAACCCTTTACACTGTTTTCACACTGTTTTCACACCGCTGTTTTTGGCCCATGCGGAATCTGCCAAGGTATCTCGCAACTGTATGTACAATCTCATTTGGAGGTAATGTCAAAAGTTTTATTTTGAGCAGGGTTGCCAATGTCCAGGTGGTGACTGGAGATCTTCCCTTATTACAACTGATCTCTAGGTTACAGAGAGCAGTTCTGGAGAAAATGGCCTCATGGAAGGTGGTATCTATGCCACCATACTCCACTGTTGACTCTCCTCTTCCCAAACCCTGCCCTTCTTTCGCTCCATATCCAAAACGTCTAGGCATTTCCCCAGTGGTGGGATCCAAAAATTTTAGTAGCAGGTTCCCATGGTGGTGGGATTCAAACAGTGGCGTAGCGACAATGGGGCTGGGCGGGGCACAACGGGGGCGTGGCCAGGCATTCCGGGGGCGGGGCATTAATAATTTCTCTGTTACTGTAAAAAACTCTTACTGTAAAAAAAAAGTTCCTAATTTCCTGCTGGTATCTTTCTGTCCATAACTTAAACTCATTATAGCAAGTCCTATTGTCTACTGCCAACAGAAACAACTACTTCTCCTCTAATTGGCTGCCTGTCAAATACTTAATACTTTCAAATACTTAGTTTTGTTTCTAGAAATCAAAAGAAGGATACTTTCCTTAAACAAGGAACTTTACCAAATTTCTAAAACATGTTTTTAAAACAGCCCAACAGGGAGAATTATCCCGTTTTCTACCTTCGCTAACCAGCCACATAGGAAACAGCAGGACATTATGATTTTTGGACCTAATGGAATTTCTAACGGAAAAGCAGACCCAATTTGTAACCCCCTCTCGGCACACACAAATAATTAGTAACCCACTCTCGGGAACTGGTGAGAACCTGCTGGATCCCACCTCTGCATTTCCCCATCCAAAATTTGAGGCCTGGGCCAAAGGGCCTCTTGGCCATCCTGGGATTGGCTCTGAAGGATTTCCAATAAGGTATTTTGCCTAGTGATTGTGTTCATGTCAATCTTTGCAGCAGAAAAGACTGGAGGGCCTGATTTCTATGTGATATAGTCTATGAATAAATGAAAATGCTTTATGTGGGCCACGTCTTGTTAAATATGCTCACTACTCTAGTCAGCCCATTTATGTGTAACTTTAACATGCTGGTTATCAGCAGTCTGGATGGTTGTGTTGCTTGAGTTGAGATATTAGATGTAAGTGGGACAGCACAAGTAGCCCATGCATTTAAACAGGGAAAAGTACATGCAGAAAGCTCAGACAGGTGAGTGCTTTCTTCCGAAATAGTGTATTACCTGTCACTTAAAAAAACTCAATATTTGATGTTAAGTAACTCAGCATTTATACGTTTATTTCTTCATTTTGGTACAGACAGACAAAATGAGAGCAGGAGTCAGGATGGGAGAAGGAGGATTATATTTGTGGTTTCAGCCTTTCAAGGTGAGAACTCTGCGTGAAGACAACCTTTGTGTCTAGATGATGACAAATTACCACAGGAGGATGGACATGGCTGCTTAGAGGCAGTCAGCCAACCACCCCAGTTGTTCGTTTTCATGAAGACAGAGTGCCAGGAATCCAGCAAGCCCTCAGGGAATAAAGCCTGGAAATAAATTAATTAACTTCTTCCATCCGGACCCTCCAGCTTTTTCCCTAGCAGTTCAGTTGTAGCTACTGAAGACACTAAGCCCAGCGACTGGTCAACCGTTACTCGCGGGCTGGCCAAGCAAGTACATAATTTGAAGGGCAAAATACACTGAGTTTACATCCAAGAATAGAACGCTTTCCTATGTAGCTGCAAGATTGTCAGCTTGTTGTTCTGGTACTGGATCCAACCAATCTGCTAATATATATTGTTTAAACACATGTCGAACTCTCTTCCTTTACCGTGAATGCCAAGAGTTTGGGTTGAAAAGGGCCACATGAGAAATGGAAGATTTGGAGGATGCACAGGGTTTAAATGTTTAAAAAGAAAATGTATACTTTGAACTGAAGATTTCTGAGACTCTTAGAAGGCCTGTGGTAGCCAAAGGGTTGGATCCAGCCACCTTTTCTCCTGGTGAGCAAGTAAGGTGAAACCTGAAAAGGCTACGCTGGGATCAGAGGCGTAGCAAGGAGGAAAAGCACCCGGTGCGTTGGTACGTCATCCGCCCCATCCCACCCTGGAACGCCCCTGCCACACCCCAGAACGCCTTTGCCACACCCCACAGAGGTGCACGCCCGGTGTGTTGCCCCCTTGGAGCTATGCCTCTGGCTGGGACAATGGGATCTGCAAGAACAAAATCTATGCGGGATAAGGATCAAAGCAAAGGGCAGAATGGGCTGAACCAGAATGATAAAGCTGGTTGGAACCAACCAATAGATTCTTCATTGTTTTCATATTAGGTTGGACCCAGATGAATGTTATGGTTGGTGCACGGATTTCATTTGGGGAGCACACTTTTGCATTCAGCAAAGCCCAAAATGCCCCCTGAAATCTTGTTCCTGGAAACTATCCCCCTTACAAGATGTTGGGGAAAGGGTTTCAGGCTGCCACAGGAGTGGCCAGGTGAGAAAATCTGCCTTGAGTCTCAGTGAGAAAGATGGACTACAAATAACATTTAAAAACCCACTTGACATACCTGCCCCTGCTGGGTTCTCCTCCTGAGGTAGCCTGATCCCCCTGGGATATGGGGAGGTTGGGCACTGGATGGGGAAAGCATGGCCATGCTGACTCCACAGAGGTTCCTAATGATATGAAAAGGAAAAAATAAAGAGGAAACTTACCATCCCCACTGTCGAGCCCTGTGGATCTCCAAAAAAAAAAAAAAAACAGACTCAGAGAATACAAAATCGATTTAGTGATCAGAGTTCAAATGGGTTACACTTCAAAGCTTTCACAACTGGCCATCCCCTTAGTTCCCAAATTGCCCCCTCTTTCTTCAATCTGTTGCTAGGCAACACCCTAGTTTCATTTCTTGCACTTCTCCAAGGCCATGCTTCGAGATAAGGATCAGGAGCACCCCTTCCTGGGAAAGTTGTGTCAATTAAGCCTGCACATTCCTACATAGCGTAGCTCTAATTTAAACTTCAAGCAGTAATACTGAGGATGCCACAACCTTCCATTCTCTTCTGGAAACCTGACAAGACCAAGGTACTCAGGGTCTTGACACCTGCTGAAAGGGCCCTATTCAGCCCAATGGGCTACACCTGCCTTTTTGCTGGCGTATGTCTTTACCAGCAAAAGGGGGCATTCCCAGGCTGAAAGGCCTGAGGAAGCCAACTAAAATCTGTTCTGCCCCCAGGAATGCCCCCATTGGTGCCAACATGGGCTCTCGAAGTGGAGGAGTGCCGGCGCAGTGGCTGCAATGGTGCTCAGATGACATGGAGCTGTGCGACTCCCCAGTGCTGATGTTAGTTGCCCCTATGGTTGTGGAAGTTCCACTGAGGTTGTGTGAACTGGCAATGACTCCGGCGCCAGGTCCCACTGGCTTCACAGGCCAGTGTGGATTGCACATTTGTGGATTGCACAACAAATCACCTTTTCTGAGGAACTAAGTGCTTTTCCATGCTGCTCTTCTGATTCAGTGGTTCATATTTTAAAAGTGTAATTAAAACTTCTGTAATGTTTTTATTTTTGAATTTCTAATGTAAATCTCTTCGGAAGCTTGTGCCGAAAAATGCTGTAGACTTACCAATAATAAATGATGTGGAAACAAAGAAATGTGAAAATAAAGCTGATCATACTGGCGGAGAACTCTTGAAAATCAGGCAAACCTCTTATTCTCAGTGTATTAGTTCCACTGTGGGTGGGGCATGACAGCTTTAGAGACCCACCACACCTCTGCTATTCATTATTCATAACAAAAGGAAAGGAACCATAAAACAGAACAGGGTGTTTTAAAAAGAGGCCAAGTCCTTTTCTCTCGCATGTTCTATTCAGCCGTAGCACAAGGATACTGAGGTCACCAAGACAAATCAGGGCAGAGGAGACAAGCAAGGAGAAAGCATCTCTGAAAAAGAACTTAGGGCGGTGTTTCATACGGGATGTTGTGAACATAAGAAATGAGGTACAATTTGTCAGCTGTACCTTTTTCAAAGGGAAAAACAGGACTTCAATCATTCCAGATGCTGGCAAAATTGTCCACGACTCTCCTGTGTCTCAGTCTGACAATAGGAAGGAAAAATGCAGCATAGGCAAGGTCAGAGGTGGGATCCAGCAGGTTCTCACAGGTTCCCGAGAGTAGGTTACTAATTATTTGCGTGTGCCGAGAGGGGGTTACTAATTGGTGATTTTGCCACGTGATTTTTGCCTTAGTTACGCCCCTCCTCTCAGCAGTAGCGTGCAGAACTTGAAGCAGTCTAGCAGGAGATCACCGGCGTGCATGGCAGCCTGTGCCTGCGTGCATTCGTTTCCCGCCCAAGGACCGGTGCAGCGGCTGCGTCCTTGCCACAGCCCTGCCCAGGAATGCCTCGTCCCTGGAATGCCTGGCCACGCCCCCGCCATGCCCCGCCCAGCCCCATTGGCGCTATGCCACAATTTGAATCCCACCACCATGGGAACCTGTTACTAAAATTTTTGGATCCCACCACTGGGCAAGGTAGAAGTCAAACCTTAAGGAGGCACAATGTTATTATAATTTTTGTAGGTCTTGGAGATTACCCCCCCCCCCTGAATCCAGTGAACTGACAAAAGAAAGAAATTAGTAGTCAATCTTAAGTCTATCCACTAACCTTGTTTGTTAATAATCTATATTGTCTATAATTAGACAACCTCCTGGTGGTGTCTGGAGATCTCCTGGGATTATAACTCATCTCCAGACAAAACAGAGACCATGTGGAGCAAATGACTGATTTGGAAGGCGGACTCTATGTCATTATACCTCTTTGAAGCCCTCCCCATTCCCAAGCCCCGCCCTCCTTAGGCTCCACAACCAAACTCTCCAGGTTTCCCTAACCCAAAGCTGGCAACACTACAATAACATCTCTCTATTTCCTCTTTCTTCCCTTCTCTGATTCTTTCACTTTTGGTTGGGGGCCAGGTGATTCCCATAATGACCAGTATGATTGCCAGAATGACCTAAAGGATTTCGATTTCGATTTTGTTTCCTGTAGCAGGAAAAAAATGGTCAATAAGTATTTTCATTTTAAAAGAACCATCTTGAGTAATTAGCCTTCTTCAGTTGTTTAAACAGCATGAAGTGTGTTTCCTGTGTTGGATTTCATATGCATTTGAATTATGAAGATCAAGCTGAATGTACAAAGGCATATGATGATAAAATCACAGAATCATAGAAATGGAAAAGACCACAAGGGCCATCTAGTCCAACTCCCTGCCGATCAGGAATATACAATCAAAGCACCCTTGACAGATTGCCATCCAGGTGGATTTCTAATCTGGAGAACTGGGTTTGATTCCCCACTCCGAGTGGCAGAGACTTATTTGGTGAACCAGATGTGTTTCTGCACTCCTACATTCCTGCTGGGTATCTTTGGGCTAGTCACAGTTTTTTGGAACTCTCTCAGCCTCACCTATCCCACAAGGTGTCTCTTGTGGGGAGAGGAAGGGAAAGAAGCTTGTAAACCACCTTCAAATTTTTAAATCCCTTCACATTTTTAAAACGGGCCGTCATGTCATCCCTTTACCATTTTTTTCTCCAAATTAAACATACTCCTCAAAAGACATGGATTCCAGAGCTTTTACCATTTGGTCACCCCCCTCTGCTTTTCATCGGGGCGTACCGCCCCTGGGGACATATGGGGTCAAATGTCCCTGAGTGGTACCTATTTAGTCATGTGGGTGGGGGGCAGAAAATCACCCCACACCCCTCCTCCTGCTGTGTGTCAAGAGAGAACGATTGTAGAAGAACCATCTGAGCAAGCAGAGAATCTTCCATAATTGAAACTCGGAAATAGTAGACCTGGTTTTGTGTTGCGAGTTTTACAGTACAAGAGGTACAACCGTGCAAGTATGGTTAATCGTCCCGGAAATAGATATGTCCTGCCCAGATAATTCCTCTTTTTTATGTGTCAGGTAATTTGCAAGACCTGTAAACTGGGAAATGCTATGGGGATGGTGGAAGGTTGCTGGCAGGAAGGCCTCCAAGGGACCCAGTTTCTTGGGCAATACATGTGCAGGCGCCAGGCATGGAGTGGGCCCGCAGCAGCCTCCCGACCGGCTGGGGGTGGCAGTGCTTCTTGCAGGTGTGGGTGCCCCCTGAGGGTCACAGAGCCGGCCCGTGTGACCCTGCTGGGCTGGGTGGGCATGGGCATGTGCCATGCCAGGGTGCCCTGCTGAGCTTTTGTGGACTGCCTCCTGCCCTCTGCCCGGGGGTGTGTGTGTGTGGTGGTGGCGAGAAATCAGTTTCTGCCCCATGCTCCATTTTCTGTAGATACACCACTGCTTTTAATTCAGCATCTCCAGCATTTGCAGATACAAGAATCAGACAGGAGGTGATTTGAAAGACCTCTGTGTGAGACCCTGGAGAATCACTACCAATCAAAGAAAGTGATATTGACCTCAATAGACCAATATTTTGAATTATTATTAACTCAGCATCATGAGTAAACAGGGTTTGACTTGTGGCCTACTGGCTGTGAGGTCTCCATGCACATTGGCGATCCTAAACCTGAGCTCCTGAAGTCATTGGATCAGCCCAGCAATGTATGCTTATCAGTGACAATCACTGTTCTGTCAGCAGAACCTCTCTGTTCCTCTTCCTATTGGTGTTCAAAATGAACTCCTCAAACAAGACTGTCAAAATTAAAAAAAAAAAGATCAGTGCCCCTATTAACATATTCCCCCTCTCCTTTTGTAAAATGACAAAATCTTCAGAGTTTGATTCTTGGTGCCCATTCATGGTGGCTAGATACGAGTGGCACCAAATTCTGCAGCAGAAGGGAAGAGCACAGGAGATTACTCTCCAGTTCACTTGATTTCTACCTGATGATTTACAAGGTATGTAAATTAAGAGACAACCACAGAAGGTACATTTAATGACATCTTAATGCATCACAGGATTTACGACAAGGCATGAATAGCTTGTGCACTCAACCGTCGGCAGCAGATGCTGCAATAATTCTACTTAATACTTAGAAGCAAAGTAAAGCATATTGTTTTTCGTACAAATGTTTATGAAACATTAATAAGAATAATATGCACCATTCAGGGCTGAACATGCCACGTGAAATCTTCTCCCATAAATATTTATAAGGGAGACATTCTGGTCTTCTGCAGAAACTGATCTCTGGCTGCAGTTTTTCAAGCTGCCCACTTGCATGTCTCTACCTCCCTAAAAGAGAGAGGAAACAAACTAGGGCAATTACAGCTATATCATGCACCAAGGTGTTTCGAGAAGGCACTCCTTTCCAACAACAAAGGAATAGCAATTTGCGTAGCTCGTATTAGGATATTATACATGGGGGAGTTTCAGAGAAATGGTTAAGTTTGCTGCTGCAGAGATGGATAGAATTAATAAGCTTCATTAAATTCAACCAAGTATGTGGATTTCGAGTTTCTTTTTTGTAGCACTTCTTCGCTTTCATAAAACAAACTGTAGAAAATATGCCGTTCTCCCTGCAGATAATTGAAACATTTGAATTAGCGGTTTGCCATAGCTGACTATAGATCTTTGGGGAAACACTGTGCATTTGCCACAAAAATCTATGCCCTAATTTTACTATAAATTTGATCCACCACTCAGGAACGCTTACGGTTTTATTTTACTTGCTAAACAGAGAGGCACTACTTCTCCATCATGGTATTTTCATTAAGGAAGTATCTTTTCTCTTCACACTTGGATAGTGTTTCTCTTAGTGATTCTCACTAACCATTAAGTGATCTTTTCACAGGATAGTGAAGGTATGGAAACCTATTCCCTTGCCATTTTAAAATTATGATCTTTCCCACTTAATTGCTCCTTATTATTAAAGTTTTTTGTATGGCCTCTTGAGCTATACTGATAGAGTCAGATGAATTACGTAGAAAGTTTGCTTTAGTCAAAGCACCGACTCCTTAGAGAAATCGAACCTTCAACATGATGGTTCTACAAACGGGGCAACCACTTAAGAAATGGTTACCAAATGTTGGATGTGATCCTTTAAGAGTCTGAAATAACAACAACAAAAAATAAATACAGAGCTTTTTTAATCTCCTGGAGACTCAATCTTTTAAAATATCCACTACTTTTAAAATAGTAAAAGAAATGTCTAAATCATACCATTGTGAGTGATTGGCACATACCAATCTGAATTGAAATGATTTGCTATTACAATGATCTGTTCAAAGATACATGCATTGTACTATCAGCCACCCACTTTCCTTCTCATCTATCAACATACCTAATGCTCAACCTGGCCAAATCTGTGGATACTTAAATCTGGAGACTGGAGCCGTTGCAGAAAAAATCTCCTTCACTTCCTGTTTTCTGTCCACTCTGGACTTGTGTTCTGGACTTTTGCTGCTCAGTTGACTCTCAGGTGAGCTCTCTTGACTTGGACCGTACTATGACCATTGCTTTGCCTGGTGTTTTGGGACTACATTAAGTTGTTGCATAAAGACCGTGTGTGGTTGCCAACCTTCCCTGGCAGCCAGACTGTGACACCCTCTGCCATTAGGCTTCCTAACACTTCCTTGGCAAATGCCAAGAGATTTTGAGGGGAAATAGGATCTGGGAAGGGCATAGTTTGGGGAGGATGTCACTTCTGGTGATGTTCTAGGTTGTCATAGAGCATGTCATAGAGACTAGGGAAAAGTCCTGCAGTGCCTCTAAGTGAAAATATTTTTTCTTCTGCTCCTCAGTCCTTGGAGAAGGGAAACTGGGGCTGAGTATGGGCAATTCCTTGACCTGGGTGGAAGGCCTATTTACCATGGGAAGCTAGCTGGGTGCTTTGAGCCAGTCACTCTCCCTTAGGGTGGCCAGGTCTCCTGCTATGGTGGGAGGCCTCCTGCCAGTAACCCCAGCTTCCCACATTGTTGCTTTGACCAGTACAAGAAAATTTAATTAACAAATTATCATCTGCATTATGGTGTGATGTAACCTCTAATTTCCAGCGATTTCTAGAGTTGAGATATCACTTCTAGAGTTGAGATATCACTTCAGGATTTTCCCGGGAAATGACATCACACCCTCATGCTGACAGTGCCCCCTAACTCCCCACTCCCATCTGCTGCCAGGTTTCAGCCACCAGCCGCCAACTCCCTTTCTCTGCCTAACCAGCTACATGGGGCTCTTGTGAAGTGGTGAATGGGCATCCAGGTGGGAAAACAGTTTGTTGTGAAGATCATCACTCAGAGTTGTCAGGAGCTCAAAAATAATCTTGGTTTAATCTTTGTTTATTTCTATGAATGGAGTGATATGAATGGAGTGATAATTTTAAGGCAAAGCAGATCAATATGTAATAAAACAAGTTAGGGAAGTAGGAAAATTCCATTATGAGCCTATTATTTCTCTATCTTATGGTATCACTAGTTTCCTTTCCCTCTTTACTCTCATAGATAGGCACTATTTTCAAAATATCTCTTTTAATTTCACCTTCTATGCATCTCACTGCCTCTTGATTCCAATCTCCAGCTCTTGCTTCCTTTTCTATCTAGCTTTTCTCCCCCTTTCTGCTTTTTGGCTTCTCTTGCATTGTTTTTTTTGGCAAACAGAATGTTAAGATTTGCTTTTTGATTTTACAACTAAAAATGATGTCAACGCTTTCTAGAGCAGATCGGAAGTGTTGGATTTATAGTGTGAAGCAAAGGAAATCTATATATATATAAATCTAAACGTGTGTTTGTCCCTGATGGTCTCCCTCAGAAGCTGCTGGACGGATCGCCCCCAAATTTTCACAGGATGTCCCTCCCCATTCTGGGCAGGTAATCGGACCTTCAAATCACCGAAAGTCCATACCTGAGCCAGGTAAAGCATCTTTTTCCTGGCGCACCAGGCCATGAAGCTGTTTGTGTTTAACTGACACCGTTAGAATGTTCGTGCAGCATGTCTGTGGCCTGAGGGGTTGGTATGCCCTTAGAATGTTTGCGCAAATGGCCAGAGATGAGCAGTGAAAACAGTAAATAGTTAATACTGGTAGGTAATATGAGTGGAAGTGAAACACGTACACACTTTGCCTTGTGAGACGTCATGTGGGGTTTCCCCTCTCACACCAGGTAACTTTCACTCTCTGTGCCTCACCCACTACTACCACACAACACACATACTGTTATACACATCCAGCTCATCCTCATACACCTCACTCTGCCCTCCCTCACATCCAACCACCACTTACCCACTTCCTCACCCATATTCGCCACAGCTCTCTTTTACTAAAAACAAGCTGGAGTTTGCCTTTTTCTTCTAAGAAAATCCATGGGGTGGGGGCGAACCAACAATTATGGCTCCGCTTCTTTTGCATGTGGTCCTTTAAAAACCCAGGGAGCTGGCCTTGATCTGAGCGCTTCACCCCCCTGCCTCTGCTGCCTGATTGGGATAGCCTGCTTGCCCTAGTTCTGCCTTACCCAAGCCAGGACTGTGCGTGTCAACCAGCCTCATGGAAAGCGGGATTCACACTCTGGACAGTTCCATTGTGGGATGGAAAGGGTTACCTTATACTAAAAAAAACCAAGACAGCACCATATAACGATGTGCATTGAAAAGGGAAAGAGGGATTCCATTTGGCCACCCCAAAAGGCTATGCTGGGGATCATTGGATCTGCATGGACATCTGTGTGGGTTGCGGACTGTGATGAGAAGGACAATTGCCACAGCAACGCGTGGCCGAGCCCGCTAGTTAATTGATATTTTCCTTCTCTGATCAAGATGATTTATCCTGTGATTTCATTAATGCCAGCACTGATATAAGCACCTTTCAGAAAACCTTTGCCTCTTTTTGAATAGAGATCTTTATTTCCTAGTAGTGGCAGGAGGAGATGATTGGGTCATGGGAGACAAGACGATATGTGGTTAGTTAGCTTCTCAGTAGCCATAGTAATGGAAGAGTGCAATTAAATTTAATTAAACAGGTTTAATGAACAAAATGTTAATACAGTACCAGTTTATTATTACGATCAGGCCTTAATGTGAATTTGGTCTAATTGATTCAAGCATGTTGTAAACCTTCATTCCGGCTGGATATGCAATTTTGAGGCTTGATCCTGGGCAGCAATGCAGTGATGTGGCTCACTGCAAAATAGAAAGCAACTCTGGTGGTGCTATTGGACTTGCTCCACATTTACACCAGTGCACCAATTGCTGTGCTCATAGATTCTGTCACTAAAGCAGACCAAACCATTCAGGGCGACTGTGACATGTAGCACAAGGACTGCATGCACAGTGTGCTCTTGATGGCATCTTGGAGCGCAATCAGCAAAATTCAATTACCGAGCCATATCGCTTATTGTCCCATTCAGAAGGGTCCAAAACAAAGAAAAGCAGAAATATCAAAGAGAAGGGGGGGTGGGAGTGGGAAAGCCCAAAGCAGCTTTGACTGAAATAATAATAATTGTCCTCATTTATTTTTACTGAGCTCTGCAAATTGCTGGTAAGCCTGGCAGTGCTAAAATCCTGAGTGTTTTCTATCACATGCTAATAAAATGCAAAGGGGCGGGGGGAACCCTTCCAGGTAGAATTGCTTCATAATGTTTGTGATACTGCAACAAAGACTTAAATGACCTTCACGGAGTAAGGTTTATTACTTGATTAAAAGTATTTTAAAGGCATGGATAATTTGTGTTCCACTTAAACTGGAGTATCTTCCCATAAGAAGGCGTTCTTGCTATATGCTGACAGGATATGTACCTCAATTTCCAATGGAGAGTGAAAATGGAAAGATTCAACATGCTGCCTTTTCGCAATTCAAAGTCAATTCTAAAGACCCTGAGCTCTCAGTCAATCAAAACACTTCCAATGGCTGTCAATTTTAGCGCAAATGCAGATTACATGTTAAACAAGAGGGGGGCTCATGGAGGACCCTTGCCTCATTTGAAACATGTTCTCAAAAATGTACTTAGGCTTAGTATTGCCTTTTTGAACAGCAATACCTAGCAATCTTAAAATGCTACAAACATGTTTGGAAACATGATTGCATCCCCGATGTATGAATAGCCATTCTGATGAACTAATTCCAGTGAAAATTATTATTTTCTTTTTTTGTAATAAATATTTATTGTATTTCCACCAAAATATCACAATACATCCCAAATCCATTCCAAGAAACCTATATATCACTCATAAAACCATTATACCCAATTTACACAACCATAAAAAACAACAAAAAACAATATACATCTGGTTCACTTTCTACTAGCCTCACATTTTCATTGTAATGTAATTTCTAACAAGCTCTTTATCTAATAATTTGGCAGCCTAGAAATTAGGAGTTCATAATTCCTTATCAGCTTGTCAGGCATGGCCAATTGGCCATGCTGGTAGGCTGATGGGAATTGTAGTTCCTGAACATCAGAGAGCCGCAGGTTCCCACCCCTGTCTAGATCAGGGGTAGGGAGCCTAGGCTCTCAGATGTTCAGGAACTACCAATTCCCATCGGCTCTGTCAGCATGGCCAATTGGCCCAATGCGCAGTGAAACTGATGGGAAACCAGACTAATTTATCAGGAAGCCATCAGGGGAGTACAGGAACCTGCGGCTCTCAGATGTTCAGGAACTACAATTCCCATCAGCCTCTGTCGGCATGGCCAATTGGCCATGCTGGTAGAAAGAGTGGTCAGGAGAGAGCTGTTCAGTCTAATCCCTAAATTCTAATTCTAGAATTAGTATATAAACTAGATTAGTATATAAAACAATTCTTAGCAACTATATTTTGCATTATGCTTACTTTGCCACATTGATTTAGATGTATATATATTCTTACAAACAGTTCTTAATTTTAATGTTGTAAATATGCTAACAAATGCATGAAATATTTTTTTGCTTAGTGTAATTCACAAGAGGGTTCCAATCTTTAAGAAATGTTTCTGATTCTAGTAAAAATTAAAGCTGCATTGAAAACATTCATTTCATAGCATTGAGGTTTTAAAAAAGAACAAATTTGGGGGTGGATTAAAACTGGGGTAGTGTCAAACCCTCCAGTTTAAATTTCATGAGGACTAATGAAGAAAGCAGTGCATAACACCAATTTCATTTAAAAAAACCTGTGGATAGCAGCTAGGGATGCAAGCCTCCTAGTGGGAACTAGAGATCCCCTGGAATTACAACTCATTTCCAGTCAACAGAGACCGATTCCTCTGGAGAAAATGGATGCTTTGGAGGGTGGATTGTATGGCACTGCACCCTGCTGAGGTCCATGTTCTCCCCAGTCTCCATCTCCAAATCTCCAGGACTTTTCCAACCTGAATCAGGAAACCCCAGAGGCGAAGCTACCAGGGAACTGAGGGGTGTGCATTGCACTGGGTGCCCCCTTGTGGGGGGCGCAAAAATTGCAGGTTTGTTTGTGGTTTTTTTGGGTATTTCAAAGTGTTTTTTCAGTTTTGACCTGCAGGGGGCGCAGTTTTTAGGCTAGCAGCACCAAAATTTCAGACTCTCCTGATGATACCACCCAAGTTAGATGAAGTTTGGTTCAAGGAGTCCAAAGTTATGGACTTCCAAAGGGGGTGCCCCATCCACCATTGTTTCCAATGGGAGAAAATAGGAGATGGGGACTACACTTTGAGGGTCCATAACTTTGGACCCCCTGAACCAAATTTCACCAAACCTGGGTGTATCATCAGGAGAGTCTCCTAAAGATACCCTGAAATTTTGGTGCTGCTAGCTTAATAATTGCACACCTGACAGCAGGCACCCTCCAAATTTCCCCCTTCTGCATGGATTTAAAGGGAGAATCTGAAATCCCCAGTTTAAACACTGAAAGTGATGCTGTTTCAGGGTGGGGGATAATACACCCCAAAGCAGCATCACTTTCAATGTTGTTTTAATTGGGGACCCCAGATTCTCCCTTTAAGGTTGATTTAAAAGGAGAATCTAGTTTAAACACCATTGAAAGTGATGCTGTTTTGGGGTGGATTCCAGCATCACAGCAGCTGCCCATTTGAGGGGGGGGGGCAAAACTCAGATTTTGCACCGGGCTCCATTTTCCCTAGCTATGCCTCTGGGAAACCCTACCTCCATCCCCTGCCAGTGGTCAGGGGGGACCCAGTAACCCTAATAGCAGCCCAAAAGCCAAATGTCTAGTGCATCTTTCTGCAGATCTGCATTGTTCAGAAACATTAATCATATCTCTGACTTCAGTTCTCAATTTGCTCGTCTCCTAAAATTCAGGGGGCAATTCTATCCGTTGTGCAGTTTCTCTAAGACTAATAAATTCCCATGGCTCTGTATGACTAGTAAACTATAGCAGAGTGAAAGTGAAGTTGGGGAGGAGCAAAGGGCGGCATTTGAAAATCACACACTCTATTATGCAAATTGCAGGTAGTGGGTGGCAAGAACCGTACCAAATGGATAGGTTAGCTGCCATCTCGCTATTATCTTTTTAAAATGCATAGGGAGAAGCAGGGATAAAACTTGGAAGATTTCTGCTTCCAGGTGTGTTTCTAATACCACTCTTTCGCCTCCTTTGCATAAAATAGTCAAATTTGATGAGGAATGTGTGAGATTAAAAAAATAATAACTCTCCTCCTGCCTTCAACGAACAGCCTGTGCAGAATTTTTATAATAATATATTATTCTTTCATCCGTGGCCCACAGAAAATGGGATGGGTGGGTGTGTGATATGGTAGAAACCCTGTGAAAATTGATTTCTTGGGAAGATGGTTTCCTTCTATTCAGAAGGGTTTGCAACTATGTATTGCAGAACAGAAGTAGAAGCTAAGGATAGGGCTGCACTTATTTAGGACAAAACAATTCTCGCTGTCACCAAGACTACCTCGTCATTCATTTTAAAATTTGGTCTGTTTGTCCGCTACATCAAATTTAGGGACTGAAGAGTCAGTGGCATATCAGTAGTTTTAGCTATGTAAATACTGACAAAAGGTGTGTTTAGTCCATTTGAACTCTAGAGGGAGCCATGATGTATGCTTTCCACTGTTTGGAGTTTACTGAATGCTTCTATTTTACTTGCCTTCTTTCTTGCTGCTCTCTCTCTTAGTTTTTATATCATGAAAGTTTCTGTGCTTCTGACAGTACAGTCTGGAACAGAGTCACCCCTGTCAACATGGTTTCCACTTGCTTGCCAGGGTCTCAGGATGAGAACTTGGATACTTTAATTCAACCTGCATGCAAAATGGTTGCTCTGCCTGTGAATTTATTTTAATTCATTTTGATGAATCTGCAAGGAGATTTGGCCTTTGAAAGCGGACGATTAATCACCTTTTGCATCCCTCCTCCCACAAGAGCAGCTTTCAGGTTTTGTTCGAAGGGATGAAATGTTCAGATATGTGCTTTTGTTAGAAAAAACAAGAAACACGAACTCTGCACTTTTCAATGAATGGAAGGAGATGTGCATTCATGCTAGGATTTGCACTAACATACAATTAAATACTTGGAAAATCATAGCTGAGAAAAATTATATATCAGGTTTTCAGGAAAAGCATCCTGAATGTATAATGATAATTTACAGTGAGGTGGAAATAATTGAGAACATCACCTGTAATTGTATCTTCCCTCCCCCAAATCTTCAGCTGGGCACATATTTGCTCTCGCTGTGTTCATGTAACTTTTTGGGAATGCCAGCCAAATCCTTATCACCCTAATGGGTCTCCAGTCTAGACTTTAGCACATATTGTGTAGGGTTGCCACTTACCTGGTAGAAGTGCCCTTTCTCTTGCTTTCAGATGCAGTTCTCCCACTGCTTTCCTTTGGGTAGCAGGAGAAAAATGGGAGCAACATTGTATGCAGTTCCAGTGAAAACTGGAAGTGATGTCATGGCCACCACAATCTAAGAATTCCCTAAATCTCTATGGTCTTTAGCTCCCTTCTATGGTTTTTACCTCCCTTCTATGCTCTTCCACTTCCTGAAAGCTCCCATTACTTGTGAGTGCTGGGCTGGCAACCCTAGCTGTTGTGCCAGAATATCAATAGGCGTGCATATTCCTACCTACCTTAATATTTATACTATTTAAAGTGATGCAGTATGGATAGATGGCATCAATGCATCAGGAACAACCTAGGTATTGTGATGAAGTAGGGATGTTGCAAATTTCTCCATGAATATGTTCAGCAGTCGAACCTACTGTTGTTTGAAGGTGACTGCCAGATGTGAGCAAATCACCCAGTCTTGTTTAGTTTTTGCAGAAGAAGAAGAAGAGTTGGATTTATATCCACCCTTTCTCTCCTGTAAGGAGATTCAAAAAGGCTGAAAATCTCCCCCCCCCCCCAACAAACACCCTGTGAGGTAGGTGGGGTTGAGAGAGCTCAGAAGAACTGTGACTAGTCCAAGGTCACCCAGCTGGTGCGTATTGCACAGGCTAATCTGAATTCCCCAGATAAGCCTCCACAGCTCAAGCGGCAGAGCGGGGAATCAAACCCAGTTCCTCCAGATTAGAGTGCACCACTGCAGAACAGCCAAAACATGGGAGAATTCACCAAAGAAATGGAATAGAATAAGTGACCTATACTTTGAATTAATAACCCACAGCCAGCGAACCCAACCACAACAAAACCTTGAAAGAAACTCAAAGGAGAAACAGAAAAAAAATTGAAATGTCATCCAGCAAGGCAGAAAAAAAAAATCCATGAGCAATCCAAATAATAAAATTGATACAAACAGCTAAAAATTGATCAGCACCGCAAAGGGAGAGAAAAATCCATGCACAATGCAAACAGGTACCACACTGCAAAATGAAATGCATTGCCAACAAAGATGATGAGGTTCTTTTCCAAACTGCCAACACCAAATGCAAAATGAACATTGCTGTGAAATGAGGAGCACCCTGTGAAATGAAAAGCAAAAATTAGCGGCCCGTGTAAATGCAACAATGGTGAAACTTACCCAGCAGCACAAAGTGTCAACTAAGGATGGCATTGTAGTAGGGAGCAGGGAGCTGAACAAAACATTCTACATATCTGGATAGCACCTTGCTTATGGGCTTTTATACCAGTACATCATGATAGTGTCTGTACCAAATGAATTGCCCATGGTCTTCGTCTTACTTCTGGTGCTGTTCAGTATAGCACCCAGCATTGCTCCTCAACCCTACCTCAGCAATTAGCTGATGTAGGTGTCCCCATGTTGCAGACAACACTACTACACCAGCTACTGTGGAAGAAGAATCTCATGTAGTGCTTTCTCCAAGTACTAAGCAATAGCGTGCTATTACTGAGTTAAATTAACTCCTCAAATAATGTCCCACCCCTGTTTTCCATGCCAGAACCTCAGCATTATGTTCATTGAAAGGCACACCTTTCAGTGGGATTTGGTTGAGCCTCATGGTGTCTCTGGAACTATTCTTCCAACTATGCAATAGCATAAGCAACATCAGCAGCTACATGTGTAGAGGGGTGCATAGTCACATGACTTACAACCACCCTTCCTGGACTCCAGTTACTGTGTGGAAAGCACCCTGCTAGTATTATTTATTATAGATCAAACGTTGAGCGTTTCCCCACTTACCTGCTGCTGTGCGCTACTCTCCCCAAGTAGCGCGGGGTCCCCCGGCACTCCCCATTATAGGGGCGGCGACAACGCAGCCGCCCCGATGCTGCTGCTGTAGCGCCCCCTCAGTGCGCGACATTCCTGGTGCCTTTTGAAACGGCGCCTTTTGATGACCGCGGGGTTGTGGGGAAGCCCGGGCGCACATCAGAAATGATGCACACTGGGAGTAGCGCGCAGCTACCACTCACCCAGGTAACTGGGGAAACGACCGTTGATCTCACCAGGGGCATTTTACTTTATACAGCTTTGTTTGGTAAGTCATTGGGTAACAGCTATGGTGGGATCAAGTGCAGAGTGCCCATTTCAGATCAATGCCGCTGTGCAGAAAATCAAAAGGCTTTCTGCTGCAGTCATCACAATTCAAGGAGGAAGTGCAATATGACTTAATCAAAGATGGTAATCATCAGTGTATGTGTGTGCGTGTGTGTGTGATTGTAGAAATACAACACACCATGCAAGATTCCTTAGGCAAGTGAAATGGGCTACAATTAAGTAGACTTAGCACAAGAGTGACTTCTAATGCCTTTCTCGTGTTACCGCTTTTGCAAGAGCTCTTTCATGAGGGGAGCTGTTCCTTTGGATCCGACCCACCGACACACTCAAGGTAGATAATGAAAACTAATTTGGAACTGCACTCTGTGAATCAATATGCGTAGAGCAGATTAGAAAGCAGGAGTTGCAGTTTGATGCCTCTCTTTGATACCTGTAGCAGCTAACGATGCTTGGCCATCTTGATCCCAATCTAGAAGGTATACTGTTTTGAAGTAAAGGATTGCCTCTCCATGGGAATCCGGGACCAAATGCAGTTACAGTGAAGACGCAAAAATACTCCTGCCCCTCCCAACCTCCTCTGAATGTAATTGTTTTATAATTTGTATTTATATTTTCTCCTCACCGGTAATTAAATTTCAGAGACTATATGCATAAAGCTAATAAAATTATCACACCGAGCATATTTAAAGGCCTTTCAAACTACCCATTACCATACTGAATAAACTTCTGTCAGAATAAATGGGCAGTGATGATGAACTGTGACTACCCGGTGGCTCCGGGAAGAAAAAAAAGAAGAAGAAACAGACTCTCCTCATTTATACCAAAGGCAGAGCTGATGAAGTGTCTGTACCTGTCCATGAAAGGCCATTCCTTTATGTTCTCCTCCAAATATAATTCAATTCATTTTCATTATGGAGATGGCCGGCCCATCAAAACCAATTGTGCCAATTGAAATGCTGCAGTAAATCCAATTAGACAGGAGAGCCGGATTCTGCTCTCGCTCAGCTTGGGAATATTAAGGGGAGACGAATTGAGGAGCCTTTCGCAGTTATCCCAGATTTACAACAGACCTAACAGAGACCAACGTTTTGCAGAGCAGAAGGAGCAGAGCATGTTTTATGTGCCCGCTGATTGCAGAAGAGGAGACACAAAACTATTCCTGCCTGCCTGGGGAAAAACATAGAGAAGACTCCCTGCATAGATAAAAAGGGCTTCTGAACAGGGAAATCCTACAATGTTTTGTGTTCCACAGGAAACCAGCTGGATCCCAAGGACAAGCTATAGGGCCCTGGTTCACTGGAAAAACTGCTTTGATTGGAATATGTGGTCCTTTTGATTTGAATTGCCTACTACACTTTTTTAAACAAGCCAGATAGGGTTGGATCCAGTCATGTTTTCTGCTCAGCCATGGTTCATCATATTATAACTCCTGTTCATCATATTATAACTCCTGCTTCATCATATTATAACTCCTGTTGCACATGGCTTTTGTCCATGTAGTTCCATGATCCCCGACATACCCTTTTTGGTGGTGAAAGAGGAAGAAGAGTTTGGATTTATACTTCCTTTCTCTCTCCTGTAAGAATATTCAAAGGGACTTACACACTTCTTTCCCTTTCTCTCCCCACAACAGACACCTTATGAGGTAGGTGGGGCTGTGAGAGTTCCAAAGAACTGTGACTAGCCTAAGGTCACCCAACAGGAATGTAGGAGTCAGGAATCAATTCCTGCTTCTCTGAATCCACCTACTCTTAACCACAACACCATGCTGGCCCTTCTCAATCATTTACTGGTGGAAAAGCTGGTTGGATTGAACCCGTGGTCTACAACATTGGTGTAGATTCTACTGATGTCAAAGGATCACCTCTCTACTTTCCCTACCAATGCTGACTTGAGTACTACATGCAGGCCTCTTGGTCTCTTGCTTCCCAGCATTCTTTCCTAACTTTTCATTTCCATCCACTAAGTCAAATTCTTTATGGGTTCTTGGACATATTTGGACGTATGCCTGTTTCAAGGCTGGATTGTACCGTAGTAATCCGTTTCAGAGGCTTGATTTTTCAGTGCTCCTAAAGACACCATCTCAATGGGAAACAAAAGTACAAACCCTTGGCAAAGGTCGAAGCCCAGGAGCCATGCGAAACAGTCTGGGAAATTTAAGTTAAAACCAAAATGGAGCAACAAGCTGTGTCTTTGTGAGATGGTGCTGCAATATTAATATGCCCACTGAAGATTACTGTGTTCTGAATACAATGTGCCAAATTGAAACAGTTCTTTAAGAATAACCAGCTGGTGTGTTTGGCCCACACTACAGTGTAAAATTCTGCTAAAATATAATAAGCTTACACAAGGAGGGAAACATGGATTTGCATGAAATGTACACGGAAGTTGCTGGATTAACTTGCAGATTAGAATCCAACCAATACAGAAAAAAAGAACTGGTGTGGGCAGTTGTGGGTTTTCTTTCCAGAGATGTATGGCCAGGTTGATCTCATGGACATGGATCCGACTCCCTCCACAATTTACAAAAAAGGTGTGGGTTGTGATAGCTTCTCCGCTCTCTATGTTTTATGTAGCCATATCTAAGAAGCCTTGGTTTGGGATTTCTAAGTTTGAGAAAGTTTTTATTATTATGCAACTATATTGTATTTCATATTATACCATTAAATGACTGAAGTTTTTATTCTTCTACCTGTTCTTTTTAATGTTGGGTATTATTGAACATTACCCTAACACTGAGTTTCATTAACATTTCCATGCACATTCATAAGAACATGGGTGAAAAACTACATCAAACCACACTGGCCAAACAGTGGCACTGGAATACCAAGAACGAGGACATTTACTTGTGTTGCATTCTACAACTGGTGTTTATAGATTCATTGTCTATGGATGGGGAGATCCCCTTTCATAATCATGGCTCTTGATCAGAGGTGGGATTCGGCTGGTTTGGACTGGTTTGGCAGAACTGATTCCTAATTTTTCCTTTAGTTCACCAAATCGGTTGTTAAATGGTGAATCCCACCACTGCAAGTCCCACCCTGCCAATCACCCCTCCTCCTTCCCTCCTCAGCTTCGTTCAGCCAGTGGAGCCTCTGCCGGCTGAACGAGCAGTGTGGTAGGGTTGCTGCAGGGCATTCCACAGCCCCGCCACTCCAGGCTGCTCGTTCAGCCAATGGAGGCTGGCTAAACAAGCAGTGGGGCGGGACCACTGCAGGTTGCCCATCAGCCCTGCCAGGCCCAGCCCACCAGGCTGCCTGGGACCACTGCCACCTCAAATAAGTGGGGAGCGGGGGGCACAGGGGGGCACCCAGAACAGATGTTGCCCCAGGCACCATTTTCCCTCCCTACGCCTCTGCCATTTGGGCATGCAGTGTTCAGCTACCCCCCCACATCCTCCCACATCCTGGAACCAGTTGTTAAATTGTTTGAATCCCACCACTGCTCTTGATGAACCTTTTGCTCCATGAAACTGTCTCATCCCCTTTTAGAGCCAACTATGCTAGTGACCATCCTTACATCCACAGCCAGTGAATTTCATAAATTAATTTCTTGTGGAGGGAACGAGTACACTTTTTTGGTACATCCTGAATATTTTGTTCACCATCTTCCTCCGTTGCCCCCAAATTCTCGTACTATGGGAAGTGGGATTGGGAAGAAATATGGAGAGGAAAACTCCTGGTGGTGGTCTAGCATCTTAAGACCACAGCAGGAAAATAAACCCCTCATCATAATATTTTAAAAAGAGATAAGAAAGACAAGTTAAAGAGAAAACAAAAGAAAGACAAACAAGAAGAAAAACAAAGAGGGAGGGTATTTCCAAGAGCTCATTCCCACTGCTGATTCTGGATATTTTTCAGAACTAGTGGGTCTAAAATCCAGACCTTTCCACCCCCACACCCCAAATTTAAGGTCCTCAATATCTGGAGAGGTGAGAACTTAGAAAAATGGCAAAATAGCCCCCGTCGGCAGTGCGTAGCCTGAGAGCACTTGGAGGCTCAATCAGAGTGAAATGCCGTTTCACTGGAAGTTCCAGTAAATCCCTCATTCTTCATGGTGAAAAATAGGGGCCATTTTATTACATAAATTAACTCTAAATCTTTAGTCTTAGCCAGCCAAATATTGGTGGTAGTGTAAAATGATTATGTTCTTCCAGGTACTTCCAGGTGACTTATGGCACCCTCTTCAGAGGTGTTTTGTCATTGCCTGCCTCTGTGTAGCGACCCCAAACTCTCTTGGTTGTTTCCCATCCAAATATTCACCAGTGTCAACCCTTCATGGGGCATTTCCCCACTCACCCCGATCCCCCCATGGTGCGTGCTGCTCTCAGCGCGCGGCATCCCTGGCGCGCGTCCGGGCGTCCCCACAACCCCGGGGTCATCAAAAGGCGCCATTTTCTCCAGCGCCAGGGATGCCGCGCGCTGAGGGGGCGTGACAGTAATGGCCCAGCGCTAGGGCCGGTTGTTGCAGTTGTCGCCCAGCCTCTGTCGCAGGGAGTGCTCCGGGGGCCCCGCTTTACTTCTGATGGCAGAGTAGCTGTGGGCTTAAGGTAAGTGGGGAAAGGCCATTAGTCTTGAAGATCTGATGATATTGGGATAGCCAGGGCCACTCAGGTCAAGGCCAAATATTACCCCATTGAATCTAGATCAAGATCCAATTTATTGCATCTTTTCCTGGGTTCAAGAAGATTCCATATTCACTGGTAATGAAAACTACTAAAAGTGTGAGGATAATGGACACAGCCATACTTCCCCAATTCTCATCCAGCAATGGCAACCTACTAGGACAGACAAGTCAATTTTGGTCCTGAAACCAACTCCAAAGCCAGACTGAAATGAGTACTGATCCCCAGTATTGCTTGTAGTAAGTGAAGCAATGAAAAAGAAATGGAGTGGAAAAATGCCATCCCCACATCTTGCAAAGTACAAGCCAACAGATCAACAGTCTCTGCAATTTGGGAACTAACTCCCAACAGGCTTTTCCTGCTCCCAGCTGGTTGTGTGAAAAGATGACAAAAGAAGAGAAGAGGAAAAACACAGCATGGAAGGACAAGAGTGTGGGCAGAATGTGCTGATTCAGGATATTGGGTCAGCAGCTCAGTCCAGCTAGTGAGAGGGTATTAAAACTGGATGAACAGACAGTGAGCCAAGTGGCGTTGACTCATTATGCGCTCAGGCAGTGGAACAAAAAAATGCTTCTGGAAAGGTGCACAGTGTCCTTTATTTGACCTCACTTGGGTTTTAGCACAACTTGGCTGCTTTCCAGAGGCCACTTGGAACTGCTCATAACGGCCATAACAATCAGAGGCTCACTAAAATCCTCTGTTTGGGGACATCTTTAATTTTAGAGCAGGTCGCGGATGGTCTCGCCAAAGCCAGACATGTTGAGTTCAAATATTTCATCTAGGGAGTGCAAAATCCCACCCCTCTCCTTCCAGATTTCCATCCTGTCTCCTTGAAATAATTCTTTCACACATGACATTTCATAGACTATTGGCATTATGAAAAATACATTTGGAAAAAGGTGTCAAGAACCATTGTTGCCCGAAATGTATGAGACTTAGCAGTTTTGGCTGGCAGAGATTTGGGTATCTCTGTTTCACTGGACTTAAATTTCTCCTGTTGAGTTTTGCCGAATGATCACCTGCACCTGCCTACCAATCCAGTGCCATTTTTCTACACATTTGAGGAGCAGACATTTGGAAGCCTAGGGGCACATTTCATTTGCAGGAAAACATAATTTGGGGCTGTGGACTGAATATCAAGCAATTCCAGTGAAATAGATTTACTCATCTGTTGTTAATGAAACAATGAGATATGAGAAGAGCAGAGAAGTAAACCTCCTTCCCAACTACAGGTTGATAACTATTTAATCCAGTTCAACTCAAGCACTTGAATGGAACAGCCCCATCCTGAATATGTTTGGTCCATTGGACCTAGCTATTTATAGGCATTGGAGCACCAATGCTGCCTCCCCCAGAGGTAGTGTTACAAGTTCTATGTGCCTGACCCACCCATTCTTAAGATTTTTGAGCTCAGGGAGAATTTTTCAAGATCAATATTAACCTTAGAGTGCTTAAGTGATTCTTGTCATGGGCTCAGAGTCAGCCCGTCAGGAGTCCCGTGATGGGGAGCACTGGTAGTATAACCCAACTGGGCTGGAGTTCCAGTTAACTGGGCCTCCAGCACATCCAGAAGCCTCACAGGATGCAGACAGAGGTGGTCCAAGTCAAAAGTTAAAAGCCAGAGTTCTTGCAGAAGCACCCCCAGCCACTGAGTACCAACCTAGCAGTCCACCCAGCTCACCCGAGTCTATAAGGCAGCTGAGGAGTCGCACCCGGCAGGAACTGCACTCTAAAAGGGGCAATGCATGTTTGGAAGCCCTACCTAAGGCATCACAGAGAAGGTTGCTTGTTTCTGTGTAGCAACCCTGGTATTCCTTGGATTGGTCTCCCACACAAGTGCTAATCAGGACTGACCCTTCTGAGATCAGATGAGATGAGAGGCTGGCCTGGACCAGCCAGGTCAGGGCAATTATTTTTCTACTTGAAGCTTAAAATAGCTTACAGCACCGGTTGCCCCTCTTCCATTTTATCCTCAAAGTATCTTTGTGAGGTAGGATTGTCTGAGAGCGAGCAAGGAGCTGGCCTTCCATTGCAGACTGGTGAGTCAAACATAGGTCTTCCAGCTTCTAGTCTGGCAGTCTAACCACTACTCCACATTCATGGAAATACTTTGCCAGGTCTTTCTTTTCCCCCTTGTTTTTTCTTTATTTCTTGCCAGTGACATATCAATATGCATGTGTTGTTCTCACAAGCAGCATGTGTGCAAAGAGGTGTTTGTTCATGGGTCATTTTTGCACACTTGACTTATTGTGCAATGTTGAAATGTTGTCGATATTCTGAAATGTATAACAGGACATATAGGTTGTGGTATTGCATACCCTGTATTGCTGGATGGGACAAGGACTTTAACAGCCAATAGTTTTTCAATCAGATCTATGTTGTCTATGCATATCTGCTTATGGAGGGTAGATACTGGCAGATTCACATACAAAGCTTGCATTTCTGGCTGAATCTCTATTCACAGAGGAAGCCACCTGCTTTTGCTCCAAGACAGATTTATGCCTTCTTACATTCCACTTGGGTCCTTCTTCAGCTGGGTCTAGGTTGTAAATTGTATGCTGGGCATGCATTTGTTTCTAGGTTTAATGTCCAGTTAAAGACTCTCAATAACAAGATTTGGAAACTCTGCTGAATGTCCTGTGGAGCCACTAGCATGAGAACATTCTTCACTGGATGGCATTAGACCGGCCCAGTAATGGATAGGCCCTTACATCTAAAACTGAGATTTAGAATGCTTTCACCTAGCAGCCTGCATCAAGTTAATCCAATGCTCAACCAAATTCTCTTATGGCTGTAGGACCATTCATAAAGGTCTTGTCTGCAACATGCTTGTTGTCAGGGACGTAGGTATAGATTTTTTATGGGGAGGGTTCAGGGGGCCACACCCCCACCCGCCCCTAGGGCATGGCCACGCCTCCCCAAGCCCCACCTCCGGCCTAGCGCTCATAAAAGCAGCTCTCCGAGGCCGGGGATGGCAGACTCCCCTGCCCTGCCCTCCCCTGCCCCTCCCCCCTGCCCCTCTGGGCAGAGGCATAGAGGGAAAATGGAGCCTGGTGCAAAATTTTGCGCCCCCCCCGGGCAGCCGCTGTGATGCTGGAACCCACCCCCAAACAGCATCACTTTCAATGGTGTTTAAACTAGAGAGCCCAAATTCTCCTTTTAAATTCACCTTAAAGGGATAATCTGGGGTCCCTAGTTAAACAACATTGAAAGTGATGCTGTTTTGAGGTGGATTATCCCCACCCTGAAACAGCATCACTTTCAATGTAGCGTAGTGGTTAAGAGCAGGTGCATTCTAATCTGGAGGAACCGGGTTTGATTCCCTGCCCTGCCACTTGAGCTGTGGAGGCTTATCTGGGGAATTCAGATTAACATGTGCACTCCCACACATGCCAGCTAGGTGACCTTGGTCTAGTCACAGCTTTTTGGAGCTCTCTCAGCCCCACCCACCTCACAGGGTGTTTGTTGTGAGAGCAAGGGCAAGGAGATTGTAAGCCCCGTTGAGTCTCCTACAGGAGAGAAAGTGGGGATATAAATCCAAACTCTTCTTCTTCTTTTAAACTGAGGACCTCAGATTCTCCCTTTAAATCCATGCCGAAGGGGGTGGATTTAAAAGGAGAATCTGGGGAAATTTGGGGGGTGCTTGCTGTCAGGGGTGCAATGGTTAAGCTAGAAGCACCAAACTTTCAGGGTATCTTTAGGAGTCTTTCCTAATGATACCACCCAGGTTTGGTGAAGTTTGGTTCAGAGGGTCCAAAGTTATGGACCCTCAAAAGTGTAGCCCCCATCTCCTATTAGCTCCCATTGGAAACAATGGGGGATGGGGCACCCCCTTTGGGAGTCCATAGCATTGGGCCCCCAGGACCAAACTGCACAAAACCTGGGTGGCATCAATAAGAGACTCTCCTGATAATATATCCCAGGTTTGGTGAAGTTTGGTTCAGGGTGTCCAAAGTTATGGACCCTCAAAGATGTAGCCTTCATCTTCTATTAGCTCCCATTGGAAACAATGGAGAATGGGGCACTCCCTTTGGGAGTCCATAGCTTTGGACCCCCTGGACCAAACTTCACAAAACCTGGGTGGTATCAATAAGAGACTCTCCTGATATTACATCCCATGTTTGGTGAAGTTTGGTTCAGGGTGTCCAAAGTTATGGACCCTCAAAGATGTAGACTTCATCTTCTATTAGATCCCATTGGAAACAATGGAGGATGGGGCACCCCCTTTGGGAGATCGGGATCAAGATCACCAAACCTGGTAGTATCATCAGGAGAGTCTCCCAAACAATCCCTGAAAGTTTGGTGCTGCTAGCCCAAACAATGCGCCCCTGCAGGCCAAAAACAAAAAAGCACTAAAATGTTTTAAAAAACCACAAACTGGTGGGCGGAGCTTCGGACATGAATGGGTTTTTTTTTCAAACCCGAGAACCCCCCCTTACCTACATCCATGCTTGTTGTGTCTCTGATGACTGCACCTGCTCTAAGGTGAGGCAGGAGGTAACATGGTCAGAGTCATATGTGGTTCCTGTCCTCAGGACAGCAAGATTGGAAGTTTCTCACACCTGCTCTTTTGACCCCAAATCCCTGTTTCGATTTCATATCTCCCATGTGTTGTGAATCGACTTGGCTGTTTTCCATTTCATTTTTTGTTTCCTTAAACCAAAGGTTCCCATACATACTTACCTAATAATAGTAAATCCAATGATACTTTTAAGACTAATATTTTATTTATTTATTTGTCTTTCAGTGTCATTTGGCCTCAATAAAGCAGCAATACATAGCATTTTCTATGAATGGTTAGAAGTCCCAGGGGCTGTACTTGCTGCGGAGGCACAGAGGCTCTCCCACAAGATAGCAGATCTGGTATTCCACGTCAGATTCCCAGAAAGGATCATTCCCACCCCCGCCAAGTGCTACAGTCAATTCACACCCCTGACTCTCTATTTCACTCTCTGTCTTTTTCAGTTTCAAATTTGCCCTTTCTTTTAAGCTTCTCCACATTAGCTAGGCATGAAGCTGGCTTCTTTCCAGTCCTGATGGGCACCTGAACAAAACTGTTTCCCATTAAGGTGTTACCTCCAGTCATCAAGACACATTACCATTCCTTCCCTCATATAGACTAAATTACAGTGAAGAGATATGAAGCCTGTGGCAATATTACAGAATACATGATACCACTGTACAGTTAATGCAATAAAACCCTACAATGTGTGTTCACAATACGCATGAATCTACAGAATCAATAATGAAAAGTGACAAAGTGAAACCAGTGGCAACAACAGATAAGAAAAAAAACACACAAAGGGAATATTTGGACATCCCTCATCCGAATAGAAAGATCATCACCCCAATCTCCACAGAATATCCCAAGTAGGCACTGTGTTTCCCCTCCCACAAGATTTTTTCAATTCACTGCACATGCAGACAAATGCTTTCATGCAGCTGCCTCTGTCACCGAAGCAGCTGGAGACCTGAGCAAGGGTGCATCCCTTGGGTGCATATCACAGCGCACACCCACTTCTCATTCAGTGGACATGCTTGCTGTGCCTTGCTTCAGAAGCTGTTTACCACAAGCCCAAGACATAGTGCCACCGCATATCAAGTGACAACACTCCTTGAGATACTGTTTGGATAATATCTGGCTGAAGATTTGGAATGAGAAGGCTCCTCTGGGTAAGGGAAAGCCTCAGTGCATAGTGCCGGGCTGACGAGACGTCTTCTAAGACCAGCACAGGTGATCAAGCCCTGAATAGCTCCTGAGGGTACTCTGAGCTGGTACCCTGTTTGGTTTAGTAGCCAAGCAAGGTGAAAGCAGGTGCAAATGGTGCTTTATCTGAAAAAGCAGCTTTTGGTCTGGCATCGCTGCAACTCTTTCCATTGTTCACAGCAGTGTTCCAGGTTGTTTCATCACCTGTGGGTCATGACTTCTCTAGCTCCAAGTATGCCTAGATTTTTTTTCCAGCAATGGAAGCATAACAGCATATACAGCACAGGAAGTATGGGAATTTCATTCTTAATCTGCAGTGATCTGATTATAAACACCATCAGCTGTAACTTCTTTACTTACCCTCCCCCCCCCATCGTTTGCCTTTTCCTCCCTACCCACCAAGATTACATTAAAATATTACAATATTATAAGAATGAAAGTAAAAACAAGCTAAAATCAATAGCAGCATAACAAGAGGTGTATGATTTGTCCAAGCTGTAAGAAGTTGCTTTAAGCAGGATTGTCATTACCATGCCCTAAAGGTTTGGGACAGCAATACCTGACATCTGAAAGTTAATAAAGAGGTGCTGAATTTATGAGTTTTGGGGAGGGTATGTTATAATCAGGGTTCCTTGAAAAGGGAGATCCTGTCTCTGTTAGCCACCTAGCAGGGACCTAACACCTAACATCTGAACAGGCCTAGCTTCAGATTTTGGATACCCTGAATATAGTGCCTTCCAGAGGTGGGATCCAGCAGGTTCTCACAGGTTCCCGAGAGTAGGTTACTAATTATTTGAGTGTGCCGAGAGGGGGTTACTAATTGGTGATTTTGCCACGTGATTTTTGCCTTAGTTACATGCCCCTCCTCTGCTCCTCAGCAGTAGCACACAGAACTTGAAGCAGTCTAGCAGGAGGTGCACCAGCGTGCGTGGCAGCCTGCGCCTGCGTGCATTCGTTTCCTGCCCAAGGACCAGCGCAGTGGCTGCGTCCTTGCCACAGCCCTGCCCAGGAATGCCCCACCCCCGGAATGTCTGCCCCCACCCCCGTCATGCCCCACCCAGTCCCCTTGGCGCTACGCCACTGTTTGAATCCTACCACCATGGGAACCTGTTACTAAAATGTTTGGATCCCACCACTGGTGCCTTCTGATGGGTCTCAATGCTATGTGCATCTCTGACTTGTCCCTCCCCTTTGGACCATGGTAGATGATGGCAATGCCTTGTGAGCAGGCAATAATAGCTGCTAGGAAAGTAGCAGACACCAAACAAAGTTAGAGGGAACAGGCAATCAAGTTGCCTTTTAGTGAGATCCTCCACCAGGCATGTCACTGCCTGCAGAAGCCCTCATCCTCCTTCATTCTTCAGCAACGGGCAGTGATGGCAATGCCTTGTAAATGGGCAGTGATGATGGCTAGGAAAGGAAAAGACAAGAAGCTGAAAAGGAAGTAGTTCAGCCATCATCTTTCGCTTCCTTTTCCAGTTTGGATACATGGACAGGAAAGTAGCCAGGGACGTTAGGTTGGCTCAACCAGTGCCAGGGTTTTTTCGGCCCTGACTTCTGCCTGGTGGAGCTATCCATCAGCTGACACCAGGACCCTGTGGGATTTTACTCAGTTTCTCAGGGTCTGTAATTATTATTATTATTATTATTATTATTATTATTATTATTATTATTATTATTATTATTATTATTATTATTATTATTATTATTATTATTATTATTATTATTAATTGAATTTATAGGCCACCTCATCCCCGAAGGGCTCGAGGCGGCTCACAATATGGCTGTTCTACCGAACAGCAATCAACAATATAAAATCAACAACTTAAAACACTAAACCCATTAAAACCTATGCAGCGATTACTAACAGCAAAAAGCTATAAAAGGCAACCAAGGTTTTTTATAAACAGAAGTTGTTTAAAAGCAGGCGCCCGATCTAAGGCTAAAAAGAAAGGGAGGGTGTAGGTCGGGCCCGCGATGGAATCCAAAAGGTAAGACAGAGATGTTCTACTGGGTGTTTGGTTGAGGCCCCCTGAGGTCCATTATTCCATCCTGCTGGCCTCCAAACTATTAATTCAAGCTGGTAATTTGGGTTGGTATGTTTTACTGTGCACCCTCCCATTTCTTTTTCTTCCCCTTGTCGTATTTTCTTGTTCTCCCCTACTCTGGGATGATGTTATGTATAAGAACTGTCAAGGTAGGGAGATATATGGAAGTTGCTGTGTTGTTCACTCTCATTAGACTCACATTCAGGTTTTAATATTATTTACTGCAGTGTTTCATTGTATTACCTTGTAAGCCACACAGAGTCTGACTTTGGTTGGGATTAAGTGGGATGTAAATCTTATGAAATAAATCATGAAATTAAGACTAATCTGACAAGCAACTCAAACATCTTATAAAGCAGTCTTGAGCAGCCCCATCCAAAGGGCTCCAGAGATTAGGGATGGTACTGCTGCTGGCCACCTCTCCACCTCCACTGGGCTTTCAGGTGGCACAGCTAGGCAGAAAAAAAAAGAATTTCCTGGGGCTGAGAGAGCTCAGAAGAACTGTGACTAGCCCAAGGTCACCCAGCTGGCATGTGTTGGAAGTGTACAGGCTAATCTGAACTTCACAGAAAAGCCTCCACAGCCCAGGCTGAGGGGTGGCATGGAGGCTTGCATGCCACCCCCTCCCTCCACTAGGGTGGGTGGGCCATGTTCAGATGCCAGGCCACCTCCCCTCCACTTCCCTCCCCTCCCTTGCATGCCACTCCTCTCCCCCTCCCTCTCCCCCTCCCTCTGCTAGGGTGGGTGGGCCATGTCCAGATGCCGGGCTACTCCCTCTCCTCCCTTGCATTCCACCCCTCCCTCCTCTCCTCCCTCCCTCCCTCCCCTTCCCCTCCCTCCCCTCCCTCCGCTAGGGTGGGTGGGTCATGTCCAGGTGTGAAAGGAGAAGGCCAATGTGAAGCCCTCCATTACCTGAAGGGGGGCATAACCCCAAGGCCCGAGTCACGGTACTCCAACACCAAAGCCCAGGTGGAAGTCCACTCAACTCCACTCATGGTAAAATCCTGGCCAACCCCCTGCTTCACCCCCTGTGTCTGATCAGATGCCAGTGTAGCTCTGTGACTGCACCCACATCCAGGTTTTGCCGCTGCAGAGCTTTGGGGTGGGTGGATGCTGGTGTCCTTGCTTTTTCCACTGGCAGGAGTGCCCCTTGAGCAGGCGTAAAAATGGCAGTGCAAATCCAGTTATACCAGGTTTTCACAAACATTCCCTCCTTTGGATTGGGCTATAAGGCTTGTTCTAGAAAAAAACTTATGGTTATGTGATCTTAGGGCAAGTCATCGAATTAGCAGTTCCATAGCACTGCTAAGTATAAGGGAATGCCTTTAAATAATAAATTCTGCTGAGAAAATTGGCATGTACAGCCAGATCTATGTTTCTGACTTGCATCTTTTCCTCTATGAGAAATGAAATTTTAAGGGAAAGCAACCTGACACGTAACATTTATTACTACATTACTGCTTCCATTGTTGATTAAAGCCTGTTGCTTCTGCAGCGTGGATGGAGCATTAATTCTGATCAAAAAACAAGCTTCTTAGAGCACTTGAGACTGAGCACACATTTCCAGTAAGGATTAAGGTGTTCCTTTTGTCTGACTCATATGCATATTTTTAATGATGTGGAAGACAAACCTCTATTTGCCTGATCTCAGCACAGCTAGAGAAGGATGAAAAGAAAATATTGCTTATTGCCTTTTCCTTTTATCCCAGGAGTTTATTCAAACAAAAGTTCATGGAAATTTTGCCAGATGAGTAATAATAGTATTAAGGAATTAGGGTTTGCGGTGTTAAGGGAAAGAAATGCATGTAAATTTATGAAGGGGTACCTATTGCTGTGAGTGGGTTTGTTTTCCAATTTATGTTTTCATAGTTTGTTGGACCCCAGCCCTGGGCAATCAGCCTTGTCTTGGTTCAAGCTTTAGACACCCGGGATGCAGTTAAAGGATTAACATCATATTCAGAACCAAAGCCAATTTGTCATTCAGGGACACAGAAATAGAGAATGGCGCACCTGTATGACTTCTCCTTGGGCTTCTGCTAACTGATCCATCTCCTTCCATGTTGTTTCATGTTAAAGTTCCACTTGCCGAGACTCATTACTGTTGTCAAAGTATCCTTGACTGATTCTGCACTGTCAGCTGCTGCCACCCGTCTTTTCCATGCACATCTGAAGGAATTTAGGGATGCTCAGACGCCTTCCAGTTAGGCTGACAAGCAGGGAGCCTATTTTTCTGTTTACAGAGGGCTCCGCTTTTTCATTCATCATGTGTTGGAGCAGAACGGCATAGTGTAGAGCAGGGGTCTGCAACCTGTGGCTCTCCAGATGTTCATGGACTACAATTCCCATCAGCCCCTGCTAGCATGGCCAATTAACCATTGTAGTCCATAACATTGTAGTCCATAACATCTGGAGAGCCGCAGGTTGCAGACCCCTGGTGTAGAGCAATCAACGGTATTTCATGCATGCGCATTGAGAGCCAACATGGTGTAGTGGCTAGGAGCAATGGACTCTAATCTAGAATCAGGTTTGATTTCCCACTCCTCCTTGTGAGCAGTGAATTCTTATCTGGTGAACTGGATTTGTTTCCAAACTCCTCCACATATAGCCTATTGTGTGACTTTGGGCTAGTCACAGTTATCTCAGAACACTCTCAGCCTCACCTATTTCACAAGGTGTCTGTTGTGGGGAGGGGAAGGGAAGCCATTTTGAGGCTCATTGCAGTATAGAACAGTGGGGTATAAATCCGGCTCTTCTTCTTCATTCTCTGATGGAAATCTTAGTTTTTTTCTTCTTCATTCTCTGATGGAATGAAGAAGTCTGATGGAAATCTTAGTTTTTTTCTCTGACACACAGACTTGTCATTGCTGTATCCTTTTTTGAAGCCAGTCCAATGGATAACCAGTGAGCAAACTGGTTGGTTGATAAGGATGCCAGCCTCTAGTTGAGATTACAGCTCATCTCTGTACTACAGATATCAGATCTCTTAGAGAAAATGGATGTTTTGGAGGATGGACTCTATGGCACTGCGTCCCACTGAGGTCACCGTCTTCCCCAGGCTCCATCCCCATATCTCCAGGAGTTTCTCAACAGGCATCTGGTAACCCTATTCCCCCATCCCCTACTGGTGGCTGGGGGACCTGGCATCCTATTGGTCAACTAGTGGTTATAAACAAGCAATGTATTTTTGAAGAGTCTTGCCTTTTGGTGTTTTTGAAGTCTGTGTTGTTGCTGATATTTCAGCACAGCCCTGTGAACATCAAAGTACACCTTCTTCATTCTTTAAGTGCCTGACTAGACTGTCAATAGCTGGGTGGGGCGAGACGATATAACTTGCTGCACAGATGTAGGTGAAGCTTGGAAGACCGACAGTGCTAGAGACTGATCACCACAGCTTCTGAGAGCTGTGAAGCTGTTCAGCAGCTGCTTGAGGCTGACTGCAGTGTGGCAGGAGATCTAAAAGTTGGCTAAGGATTGTAGCTGTTGTCATTGAGAGATCTACAGCACCCCTACTAAAGAGCAGGTAAGAGAAGGGCCTGCATTGCATGCAGGTGTGCCATTCTAACTGAAGGGCCAAGACTGGGAAGAATCAGGATTCACAGGTGGAACAAGGTTCACAGCAGGCCTTGCACATGGATATGTAGAATATATTACATCTTCCAGTATGGTAGCATGCATACAGTTTCTAGCAGGTGTCCCATTCAGGCAAACTTTTGCTCATCTCTGATTGGTGGCGGCGGCAGTTAGTTTAGTCATGGGAGATGGGACAGACATACAAGGAAGGCACAATCCAGCCAAACTGATGCAATTTGGTGTCCTGGAATTTTTGAGAGATTTATAATGAGTTCTAAAGTGTTTAATTGACTGCACTGTCTTTTAAAATCTCTTGAGCTGCTGAGTGTGAGACTTGAATACCTGCAAAAGGACAGACATTTGATTTTTAAACCTTTTTATTGAGATGCTTTCAAGGGTAAGCATCTTTATGTCCTGTTGATTTCAATTTGAGAGTCACAGTATCGTCGTAAGCAGAATTACGCTGAAGTCAATGAGTCAGGAAAAGTTTAATTGTTTAGGATTGCACTGTTGGGCTGTCAACATATGTATAATACTCCTGGGAGCAGGCCCCAGAGTAAAGTGAGATCTATTTCTGAGTAAACATGTGTAGGATCACACTGTTAAACAAATGCTTAGTGCAATCCTAAACAGAGTAACGTTCATTGGGTTTAATGAATTTAGAAGAAGAGTTGGTTTTTATGCCTTGCTTTTCTCAACTGTAAGGAGTCTCAAAGCAGTTTTCAAACTCCTTCCCTTTCTCTCCCCACCGCAGTCACCTTGTGAGGTAGGTGGAACTGAAAGAGTTCTGAGAGAACTGTGACTAAGGTCACCCAGCAAGTATGTAGGAGAAGGGAAACAAATCCAGTTCACCAGATAAGAGTTCACTGCTCATGTGGAGGAGTAGGGAATCAAACCCAGCTCTCCAGATTAGAGCCTGCCGTTCTCAGCCACTCTTAACCACTCTCAACCATTGCACCACACTGGCTTAAGAAGGGTGTGATTGTTCAGGATTGCATGACAAACCTCTCCCATCAATGTAAATTGGATTGTAAATTGCTCACCACTGGCTGGATTAGGCCTGTGCTTTGTTTCAGCTCTGCAACATGTCTTTGGTTAACAGTTGGGTCATTTTTTTCCCCTCAGCCAGCTGAAACAATTCTGCTTTCACAGCCTGAAACCAAATATTGTCACATAATTCAAAAATGTTTGCTTTGCCTCTTGTCTTCCAGGCATGCACATGTAGTTCAAGGTGATTCCATCTGGAACAATGAAACAGAGAAGGGGGGGGGGGGAGGCTGAGAAAATCTTGCTCAGTGTTGTGTGAGTTTTTAACCATGAATTTGACTTTTAAGGATCCTGAACAACAGACAAACCTAATTAAAATCTACAGCAACACTTCTACCAGCAGAAGTCACAGATCTCCTCTTTGTTACCCTGGGAACTTGCAGAAAGAGAGCTTCTATTTTTGTGATCTTTTTTCTTCCTAAGCAAATTTCAACCGCGTTGGGTTCCTCTGATGTCTTCTCCTTGCCCAGAGTTCATGTCTGTCTAATGAAATGTTTGGGCTGAAGAGGGAGTTCAGTGGGTGGAGAGGGCAAGGTTGAAAACTGGAGTACTTTTGACAAATGTGATCATTAAGGCAAGTGGAGTAACTGTGCTCTGATGTTGGGCTTCATCACACTGACATGAACTCAGAGTAAATCTGATGATGCCTTTGCTGGAAGTTTTCAAGATTTATTACAGAGTGGGCAGAGCAGCAGAGTGGGCATCCAGAGCAGCAGTGGCGTAGGAGGTTAAGAGCTCGTGTATCTAATCTGGAGGAACCGGGTTTGATTCCCAGCTCTGCTGCCTGAGCTGTGGAGGGTTATCTGGGGAATTCAGATTAGCCTGTACACTCCCACACACGCCAGCTGGGTGACCTTAGGCTAGTCACAGCTTCTCGGAGCTCTCTCAGCCCCACCTACCTCACAGGGTGTTTGTTGTGAGGGGGGGAGGGCAAGGAGATTGTCAGCCCCTTTGAGTCTCCTGCAGGAGAGAAAGGGGGGATATAAATCCAAACTCCTCCTCCTCCTCCTCCTCCTCCTCCTCCTCCTCCTGTTGTTGTTGTTGTTGTTGTTGTTGTTGTTGTTGTTGTTGTTCTTCTTCTTCTTCTTCTTCTTCTTCTTCTTCTTCTTCTTCTTCTTCTTCTTCTTCTTCTTCTTCTTCTTCTTCTTCATCCAGTCGTTTGGCATTCAGTGAGCAGCAAGTGCCATCAGAAGCCATTAGCCTGACTTCAGTTAGAACCTGCACCTGACTCCTCTGCTGCCCAGAAAATTAGTCGTGATGCCATTAATCCAGATCAAACAATGCATGCTTCAGTTGACAATCCAGATCCCCCATACCTGAAAGGGTTGGATCCAGTCAACTTTTTCACCACCCTGACAATAACCCCTGCCACACATGGTTTTTGTCAATATAGATCCCATGAATCCCAGCATAGCCGCTATGGGTAGTCAAAGGATCCCTTTTCACTTGCAGAAAAGCTTGCTACATTCAACCCTAAGACTCAGTCAACACAATAGGGCTGACTTCAGAAGATGTGTGCGTGGGATTGTCCCATATAGCCATTGAAAGCAAAAGAAATGAAGGCTGCGTCAGTTCTTTGTATGACAAACTCATAATGTTCTCTCTGTGGGACTAATCTGCCGCGCTAAGCTTGACCAGGATGAAAATGCCTGCCAATTCTGACCGTAAAGTTCACCACTGCCATGTTTTATACGGAAGTGAAAATTTTGAAACTCAGTGGATCTTTCTTCTAAGTAGCCATGTTTGATCTGGCTTTAGGCCTTATTGACTTCAAGTAACTGGTTTCTACAATAAGATACTTATTGGTGCCACAACCACAATATCCTCCTCCACAGAGTCATTGACTTCAATAGATTTAGGAGGATGGGTCTATTTAGCACATCAGTCTTCTAGTTGGTGCATAGCTGCTTAATGTGCCTATAAGAGATGGGGGAGATCAAATGGTTCTCAAAATCCTCACTTGGGTGGTTGTGCAAGATCTTTTGCAAAAAATGGGAGGGGGGACACACTATAATATATTGAGAGGTAAGCACTATACCCTTTTCAACAAAAAGAACTAAATAGAATTATAACTTAATCTACCACATGCTGGACCATTTTTATATTAGAACTAGCAGTAAAGCCCATTTTAAATTAAAATAAAATGGATCCAAGGAGGGAGGGAAGGAGGGCCCTCCTCCTCTTTCCCTCCAGGACAGTAGCCCATATTGTTTGGTGTGGGGGAGGCTCCTGGATTGGGGGAAGGTGGCCGGGGATGGGATGGAATGTTGTGAGCCCTGCACATTCATTGGCTGGGGTTTTTTCATCGGACATTCCATCCCTTAGGCAATTATGTGTAAAGATGCTCTACTTGGGTCCTAGTGCCTTCCTAACAGAACTAGCTAGGCAATAGGATCCAAGTGGAGCATTCTAAAACAAAAATGGTCCAGCACATGGCTGATAAAGTTACAATTCTATTTAGTTCTTTTTGTTGAAAATGGTATAGGAGTTGCACAGAGGAGGAGGTTGGGCAACAGCCCAGAAGCATGGAAAATGGCAACAGGAAAGATAAAACATTTTAAATACAACTGCACTGAAAGGGAAGACAGCTCAGAAACCTTTCAGACAAAGGGTTAATAGGGTTTTAAAAAACCCCAGAGAAAAAGTGGTTTGGAAATATTTTTGAACCAAAGGGGGAGAAGCAATCATGGAACTCCATGGAGGAAATATTTTGTTTCCAGCCTGAAAATGTTTTAAGTTTCTTGTGTAGAAAGGGCCAAAGTCTTGTCATATGGTGAGTCCAGCCATTTGGACAGAATTGCAGAATGTCATATCAATGTGTATGTGTAGAACTGGGAGTTGAACAACTCATACAAAAAGTTTTATTTCAAAACATTATAATAAGCGACACATCTTGGAAACATATAGGCAGGGGAAAGTTTTGAGATACACATTTTGCCATGCTAATTAACTGTTGTTCAAGATTCACAAGCCCTGTTGACAAAACATGTTTTTCCGCCCACAGAGATCTATTTAATTAAATAGGTTATATCATCGATACTTTTCCATAATTCATTTTGGTTCTTGAGTGTGTGGTTTCAACAGATGACACCAAGGGAGAAATTTTGTTGTGTACTTGATTAGAACAAATGCAAAATTGTTCATCTCCCAGTCTTCATACATTCTCTGGTTTTCATTTCTGATTTTGTGATTGCAACAGTAAGGGGGGGGGGACTTTTTTTCTGAGGGAAACAAAGAAGTAGGCCTTGATAAAATGTCCATTTAGAGAAAGTCTGTTATCTGGAGGCCTGTGGCAGGCCTTTCAAATGAGGTCCCTCAGATGACCTTATTTTCTTGGTGGTGACTGTGCTTTTCAGATTAAAAGCTGTTTTCTTTTATTGAAATAAAAAAGTGCCAAACACTAAACCTGCTTTGTGCCACATACATCAAGAGCAAAAAATATTTCACCACAACGACACAGCCTGACATGTGGAAGCAGATAACAAATGATATCTTGGCTGTGTCCCCAATTTATTATTCCTTCTCTGGGACATTTCCTGCCACAGCAGGACACCCCATTCCTTTTAATCGTGGGCCTGTGTTAAACAAATTTTTTTACCGGCAAAGAATATAAAATGCCCTGAATCATTCCCCTCTTGCTCCCGCCTAGCAGCTCTTGTTCCCCCGTAACATGAAAAGACAAAATCCATGTTAAATTTTTCATTATTTTATTCCATTTCTGATCCAATTACTTGAGGGTACTCCATCACTTTCATGACTGTATGTGCTATAACATCAGCCGCCACACATTAATCAGTTTTTTTTACTCTCCTCTTTTTACTCAGCAGACACAGGTGCTAAATCATTTTGCTCCAAAAAAGGGGAGGGAACAAGAAGTAGATGCAAATCAACACCAAGGAATCCCCTTTTGCACAATTACAGCAGAAAATTATTAGAGTGGGTGGCCTTCCAATCAATCCCTCCCCCCAACCCCACAAATGGCTCGAAATGCATCAAGTGGCTGTCACACATCTCTCTAGATTGCCTAACAAAAGGAGATGGGACTATATACCTCAGGCTGCTTTAATATTCCCGTTGCCACTTTACATCACTGATTCAGCACCTTTGAATGTTGCCCCGGGGCTCTAGTCTCCCCTTGTTGAACTATTGTAACTAATAGGCCAGTGAGTTGAGAAATGACAGGCTTGGCACCTCCAATTGCCTTTTCCAGAAATGAAAGCCAATGTCTCATATCTATGCCTTTGGAGGGGGTGAGGAGACTGTACAAAACTAGGCCGTGTATAGTGGATGCTTTTTTTTCCCTAATGGCATTTGATTTGCAAGGACTGCCTTTGAAAATGCTGTGATTTCTAGTGCCGGGAAGGCACAGTAGACAGCATGGAGAGTGCCAGTCTTCTGTTTACGTCACCCTCCATTCAAAGCCTCGTTGCTAAAATAATCTCATTCTCTTGATGCTCTTGTCATATCCTCCGTCATCATATCCTTTTCTCTCCAATTATGTCTTCTCACTTTTCATGTGAAGTGTCAAAGTTTTAAGACTTTGCAGATGCTGTTTCAGCTGATGGATACACTCTCAGGATTCCACCAGTTTGTTCTAAAAGACTGTGTGTTTAGTGACACCTGAAGAAAAATGGCAGTAAAACAGATAGGAAGTCGTTTTATTAACTTGTTTAGAAAATTCATAAGCTGATTCTCCAGAGACCTGTTCAAAGTGGCTTACAAAGTAAAATAATACAATAAAATGATAAAACAGCATGAAATGAACAACCTCAAACCCTATCCAGTAGATGTAAACAGCAGAGGGCATAAAACCAGCTTAAAGTAAGTCTTCAGGTTGACTGAGCTTTATAAAAGAGTCTGCAGGCTAGAAACAGATCATAACAACAACAAATTGGAAATCCTCAAGTTTAAAAGCTTGGCTATTTACTTATTAATTTCCTTGCCTTCTTCCTGGTGGGAACCTGAAACAGCTTACAAAATTGATTTCTCCTCCTCCATTTTATCCTCACAACTATCATTCTGTGAGGAAATGTGAGTGGCTTGAAGTCATCCAACAAAATTCTTTGTAGAATAGCGACCAAACCTGGTCTCTAGAGATTCTATTCTAACCACTACTCTATTTTGGCTCTAAAAATGGTGCAAATAAGTGTTGTAGATTGGCACCAACAGGAGAGTAAATTATGCCCCAAACAAACCTTTAAAGGGAGAGGGCATTCTGAAGGTGAGGTGCTACCACTGAAAGAGCCCTGTCTTTGGTCACTACCTGCCTCAACTCTGCAGGCAAGGGCACAAACAACAGAACTTCAGAAAAGGATGTTAAATGTATTCTGTTTCCATGGCAACTGCTCTGTAAAAATTACCTTGCTGGATCAGCCCAAGGTCCGTTTAGTCCAGCATTTTGTTTCTTTCTCATATGTCTTTGAAAACTCCCTAGCACAAAAAGAGTGCCTTGGCCAACACTTTAATTTTAATTGCTCATTCCTTCACTTTGCTTTCACTTGAGCACAATGAAATCGACATTTTGCTGAATTTGATTGGCTTTGCGGAATTGTTACGTCATCCCATTCTTGCCATTACCCCTGATTGGGTGAAATCACCCATGTGATTAATCCAGGAAGGAGAAATTGACAGTGATCAAAACCTGATTTTCAACCAGCTTTCATGATAGCTTCTACTTGCTCAGAGTAAGTGCCTTCTAATCTATGAAAATTTCTGGCAGAATAAAATGTAGCATTCTTCATGTTGCCTCAAGTTTCCTGTTGGTTTTGTTGCAATAACATAACCAGTCAAATGGAATTTGACAATCAAGCAACAGCAGAAATATCAGTAAGAAAGAACTGAAAATCTGCACTATGTGCATGGAACAAGACAGGAAGAGTTTTGCCCTAGCAAATTTCTATACCAAAAAAACAAACCCACCAACACAAACACAACTAGAGAATATTAAAGACATGTGTGACTGTGTAAAGTGCTGTCGAGTTGCAACTGATTTATGGCAACCCAGCAGGGTTTTTAAAGCAAAAGACTATCCAATATGGCCTTCTTATTTATAGGAACACTGGTATTCCTTGGTGGTCCCCCACCCAAGTACTAACCAGTATTAGCCTGGTTTAGCTGCTGAGATCAGACTAGATCAGGCTATCTGGGTCATCCAGGTCAGGGCTAGTAGCCCCGTATAATTCCATGTCTGCATTGTTTTTTTTTATAAGGCTTGGAATTGCCAGGATAAAATGGGGAAAAGAGAAGCCCACACTCGCAGGCAGGCAGGCAGGCAGGCAGGCAGGCAGGCAGGCAGGCAGGCAGGCAAATGTGTATGTTATGTGCCATCAAGTTGTTTCCAACTTAAGACAATTATTGACCTACAAACCATCTTATCATTGACAGTCTTTTTCAGGTGACACTGAGGGCCTTGGCTTCCTTAATAGAGTCAACCCATCTCATGTTGGGTCTTCCTCTTTTTCTGCTGCTTTCAACTTTTCCTAGCATTATTGCCTTGCCAAGTATGTCTTGTCTTCTAATGATATAGATGAAGTGTGACAGTATAAATTAATGACCACCAAAACATCATGTTAATTGCAGAGTTGCTCAGGTGTTTCAAAGTGTAGGACATGGCTTCCTTTATTGACTCAATTCATCTCATGTTAGGTGGCAGGCCTTCTCTTCCAACTGCTTTCAACTTTTCCTAGCATCATTGACTAGATAGATAGGAAAGGAGATTGCTGAAATATAGTATAAGTTCCTGAATGACTGTGGAATGATAGGGCTAACTCTCTACTCCTTGGTTTGGGTCTTTTACAGTAATGGAGTTAATCCAGCTGACATGAACTGATGATGTCTCCAGTTCACGTTGACTGAAAGAAAAACTAGTATGCTATAAACACCAAGGATAACACCATTCTTCTGATTCTTCCCTTCCCTTTTTAAATCATATATGACAGAAGCAAATAAGCCACGCTTCAGCAAGTGTCTTAAATACTGTTGTTTCCTTAAAAGGATTATTACACAGTGTGAATTCCTATTTCCAGAGAGGTAAGTGCTTTCACGGTGACTGCAGCTTAATGTTCTACACTACAAAAATCAGATATTAAAAATGCAAATACCTCTGTAAATAAGCGGGCCTGTGATAAACAAATACCCTGTCTCCACTGAACTGATTAACTGAGCTGGATGATAAACCCTCGTCTACTAATGCGGTGTAACATGGTGTGAAAAAACAGATAAGTGGTGGGTGAAGCTATGGTGCTAAAAAAATCCCTACAGCAACCTCAAGGCTACCAGATGAACAGTGAAAATGTAACCAGGTGTCATGACCATGGTGGCCAAATCTTATTGTGGGGAACATATGTAAAAAAACTGTTCCATAAGTGACAGGTGGTAGGTTTTTTTTTTTAACAAAATCATCTATTGGAGTTTTACAGAAGAATGTATAAATGAGAATGCTGGGAATTAGAATAGGCTGGTTTTGTAGGGAGAATGTTAACCATATGATGAAGGAGAAACAAAATGGCCAACTTGGAATGTAAAAATATATCTATACTGGTAATGGTAATGGCGTGACTTGGGGGAAAACGCCAATATACAAAGACCAAGAATGGATAATAAACACTTAAAAAAATTCTCCACTTGTCCTTTTGGCTGATGAATTTATGATTATAGTCCCTGATGGCATCATGGTGGGTTGTTAGTAGTGATGCTAAGATGTCCAATGAGATTCCTATCAGAGGTGGGTACCATAGCACAGGGGTCTGAAGCCAAGGCATCGTACAGCACCTTACTTTCAAGGCCCCCTTGACTTTCCTCAGAATGCTTGGAGGGAAGGGGTTAATGCTTACCCTTGGCTTCCTGTCCACACTTTGGTCATCTCCTGGTCTGTAGGGCAACTGCCTTCCTACCAGGCCTGCCCCTGGGTCCTTTATTCCTGAGGTGATGGTTGTGTACTGCCTCCCGAGAGTGGGTGCCTTTTATGAAAATAGCCCAACCCACGAGAGGCTTAAAGGTGGTATGGCCACCTCTTACATCTACGGTCTACCCAGTGGTGGGATCCAAAAATTTTAGTAACAGGTTTCCATGGTGGCGTAGCACCAATGGGGCTGGGCGGGGCATGATGGGGGCGTGGCCGGGCATTCCAGGGGTGGGGCATTCCTGGGTGGGGCTGTGGCAAGGACGCAGCCGCTGCACCGGTCCTTGGGCGGGAAACGAATGCACGCAGGCGCAGGCTGCCATGCACGCCGGTGCACCTCCTGCTAGACTGCTTCAAGTTCTGCGCGCTACTGCTGAAGGAGGGGCGTAACTAAGGCAAAAATCACGTGGCAAAATCACCAATTAGTAACCCTCTCTCGGCACACACAAATAATTAGTAACGTACTCTCGGGAACCTGTGAGAACCTGCTGGATCCCACCTCTGGGTCAACCCATACCCTTTTCCTTCTGCCAGCCAAAATGGGCACCATCACTGACTACAGCACTTTACTGGAGCCTGTCCCTGCTTGTGGCTTGGCTGTACCTTGGCCTGATGGCCCATGTGGCTCACTCATTGCCAACACTCCCACGATCAGGGATATGTGGGCCAGGAGCCACAGTGACTGGCCAGTCGGTCAGCTGATCTCTGGCAGCTGGTGAGTGCAGAGACATCTCCTGCAGTCACAAACAATGTCATCTATGTTCTGGCAGATAACAGAAGGTCTGTGATATAGAGCTTTATTCTTTAGAAATTTCGCTAGGCTTAGAGGGTTGCAGCATTGTTTGACTAGTGATGTGCCTGATCTACAATATCTTGTTCCAAAACCTTGACTCACGATGATATTGCGATCATAGACGTAATAATGGACCATCAATATTGTAGCCTCTCCAATATTTAATCTGTTTTATAGGTTTTAAAAATAATAATTTTAGTGGAGCAGAATGCCAACAGGTTGAATCTTATAAAAATTACCTGTGTATTTTAGCACTAAAAAAACTCGGCCTACCTGTGAAAAATATTTTTCTCATGAGCAGGTTTCTAGCGTGACTCCAAGATTGTTTTTTGGAACATTTTAGCACTTTTGCAGACCCATAGGCAAGCCTAAAAAATTATATCTCATATTCCAGCACATCTTTTGCCCCAGGATTGGTAGAAAATCCTCAAGTTGTCAGTGAACTCATTATCTGCAGATTTGGCCATTTCTGTAAATTCCCTACTTATGCCAGCAGCAAAGTGTGAGGATTATGGAACTCCCACAATACTCTAGTTGGTGCTTCTGACTGTCCGCTTGTAGGAAATCAACTGTAACACAGTTTGGCTCCAGACTTTGCAACTGTGCCTTGTGCCAGACAGATAGTATAGGGACTGCTGACCAAATGCTGCCAAAGATATATTGGGCAGTTGTTTAAGGCCTATAGTGAAATGGTTGAAACAGAGCAGTTGAAATTAAATCCAATCAAAGATGGAGGTTCTTCCTTGTCTCAACCCGGCCACAGTGATCCATGCAATGGTCATGTCCAAGTTAGATTACTTTAGCTCATGTACCCTTGAGACTGTTCTGGAAACTTCAGCTTGTCTAGAGCACAGCTGCATAGGTCCTTACTGGGACACCACAGAGAGCACATATTCAATTGGTTCTCCAACAGCTGCACTAGCTCCAGGTGGAATACTGAATCAGGTTCAAGGTTTTGTTACTAACATTTAAAGCCCTAAATGGTCTTATCTGTGAGACATCCTCTCCCAGTATACCCCCAAAGAGCATCATGCTCAGCAAATAACAACTTACTGGCGGTGGTCCTTGACCAAAAAAAATGCCTGGCCTCCCTACTCCTCTCCTCCCTACTCCCATATTTCCTGCTCTGCTGCCTCAGGAGAAGAGAGAGGCTTCTTTTAAAATAAAAGGGTGTTTGAAACAAAGTTTTAAAAACTCCTCTTGATCATTGGGGAGGGCAAAAATAGAGCAGGGGAGGGGGGGGAGGAAGAAAGAGGATCTGCTTGTACTGTTCCTTGGAAAAGCCTTCTCCATTATTATTATATTGAGATAAGCAGAAAAAAGCCAGCAACATGGAGGGGGAAGATGGGGGAAGGGGAAGGATGGAACTAGGCAGGCTGGCCATGGGCGGAGGGAACATGTCCAGGGCAAACCTGTGCTCACTGGTAAATCCTGCTGTTCTGGCAACAAAGCGAATTGAAAGTCACACTAGAAGAGGTCTTGCTTGATGGAATGGAGAGAATGGAATGTGAAAGTGGGCCTCAAGGAAATATCACTGTAAAAGAAATTTTGCCATGATGGACATTCACCCCCATTGTGCACCAGGCACCTTATGCATAAATGGCCAATGTTTCTCTGGCTGAAACATTTTGAAAATGTCTTCAGTTGCTATATGATCTATTGACTATGTTTCCCATGCATCTCTACTTCCCTGAACATCCTTCTCGGCACCATTTTCTGAGCTTACTCAGTCCCCCCTTGGCTATTCATTTGCAGCATTTTTCTGTTTGTTCTTTTCTGTTTGTTCTTTTATTTTTCAAGTATGCAAGGAGTATAGCATGTAGCCCAAATCTGTGAAGCACTGAAGCACTGATTCAACACAGAACTAAAGGGGGGGGGGGAAATCATATAATGGCACCCAGGAATCATTTCAAGAGATTGAGTGCAGATATACATCATTGTAAGAGGTGAGAACTGAAAATGTTTTAGAAACATTTTAGAGAATTTGTGCAGAAAGGGCCTATATATGCTACCCTGTGGTCCTTGCAGGAAAGCTGGTTGAAAATGAAATAGATAGGTACAATTAAATGTCCTATCTCAGGAATAAAATAAAATATTTCTTACCAAAGGTAAGATAGGATGGAAGGGCCTATATTACACATTTTTTCCTGGACATAAATAAATTATGTTTAGGCATCACAGGATTGTTCAAGTTGGCTTTTCTGTGCATTCCATGTCCATTTTCACCAGTTATCTTGGAGGCTCCAGACCTTCCTGCAATTGTGCATAAGAATGGAACTGTGTTTGCATGAAATAGCTCAAAGTGGGTTGAAAGTGCATTATTCTGCATGTGTGGAAAGGGGCCTAGGTCTGTACATCCTATGCCAGTGATGGCAAACCTTTTCGAGGCCGAGTGCCCAAATTGCAACCCAAAACCCACTTATTTATCGCAAAGTGCCAACATGGCAATTTAACCTGAATACTGAGGTTTTAGTTTAGAAAAAAACGGTTGATTCAGAGGCACGCGTTACTCAGGGGTAAGCTTGGTGAAGCAACTGTGCAATGCTTCAAATGGGTGAATCACGATCCTAGGAGGGTTTACTCAGAAGCAAGCCCCATTGCCAGCAACTGAGCTTACTCCCAGGTAAAGGATCATGCCCAGGCCAGCCTAGATGTGTGTGTGTGTGTGTGTGTGTGTGTGATTTTCTACCCCCCTCCCACATGATGAACTCTGTGTACGAGTGCCCACAGAGAGGGCTCTGAGTGCCACCTCTGGCACCCGTGCCATAGGTTCGCCACCCCTGTCCTATGCTTTGCTTTTACTCCTGGCATGGGAGGAAAGATTGAGGGGGGCATAGATACAGAGGTTATGGTCTCCTCATGAGAAACAGTGTAACTGTTAACCTGGGGGGTAGGAGGCAGAAACTAGCTTATTCCAATGCAGATGTTCACTGTATTGTTGTCTAAGCCCCCTAGAGTGAATTCAACATGACAGGCACAAAGGAAAACTCTCAAGCCTCAGGGTAGGGCCATTTGTGCCCCATTAAACTCAAGTGAACTTTAAATTCCCTTGCTTTAACTGAATGAACGGAATGGTATTAACTTACATTCTGGAAGTTCTGTGACAAAATAATCAATTTGGAAATATGCATGAGATCTGGATCTTTAAGCAGCCGTGACTGGGTCAAGTGAAGAAAACTGTAGTAATTTAGCTGCTGTTTCTATTCAAAGAACATTCTATATTTAAATGTACCAGAGCATTTATAATGTAATTTATCATTTGCTGTTTCAGGATAGAGTATACAATTATATGTTGTGCATAATGCAAACCTCTTAACTTTCAGAGTAAACTCCAATAGCGTAGATTTATGGTGTGTTTAAATTGCAGATCTTCCACACATTTCACTGCATACCGCGTGCTACATTTGATGGTTGGAGCTCAAGGTCACAAGCTACATAAAATATTCACTCCATACAAAACCAGCAGTTATATCTATATCCAAGCAAATGTGAGTGGCATACAGAGCTACCAGATTTGGGTAAAGCAAACTCATGACCCTTTTGCAAGCTGAGAACATGACTGCTAACAAAACACTCTAGGTTTTATTTAACTTCTTTAATTCTTCAGCCTACAGGTTCCACCAAGAGTTACAAATGAAATATCCTATCGGAATCTGACTGAAGAAGTTCATTGAAAGGTTGCCCACCACAAACAGCTGAAGGGATGAATCAAAGGAAGGCTTTTTTTTCCAATTCAGTTGTTACTCTTCTGTTTGTACCAACGTCCAAAATGATAACAAGATAACACCAAACTTTTGTTATGCTAGGATTTTTGCTTTGATGGCTGAACTACATCAATGTAACCTGTTCTAACTTTTAGTGTGGATTGCTTCAAACAATCAGCATTTTGGGCAAACCCATACTGCATCCTAACTTGGCCAGCACTCCCACTGGCTTTGTTCAGCCTGCACTTCAAACGTGGCATCTAGGTGTTCAGCTTCATGTCTGTCCCTGCATATACTGCTCAAACAACTCAGGGCTTGCTTGATGATGCTCAGAACCACGAAACTCCATCGTCAACCCTTCCCAGCTCAAACCAATGATGGGCTGGCTTGGGACTGTGTTAATCTGTGGAAGCCTCATAGTGTTCACCAGTTAGCTCTCCCTATACACTGGGTGGGTGTCCCAATTTTCAGCAAAAGTCGACATTTAGGAGTAGGAGGCAGCTTAAACTGCTGCTCTCAACGCTTTCTCCCATTGGCTGAACCACATGGGGGAAGCAGATCCATCCTGAAGCCAAATCATTTTTTTAAAAAAAACAGGCTGTCCCAAAGCTGAACCCAAATTGAAAAACTGTGCATTAGTTGTCCATGAACATAGAATAGCTTTTGATATTGCAAGCAATGAGTGAGTCTCCTTGACTCACTATTCCTACAATGTACTAAATTGGCCTCAGTTCACTTTAAGCTTGAGCCATTCCAAGTTCCAGATCTCCTTGCACTTAATGTCACTGACAACACAACAAGGCACCATCCATTCTCATGAACATCCCTTGTTTCTCTTTACTGAGCCCTAAAAATGAGATTCCAGCCTAGATGGCCCAGGCTAGCCTGATCTTGACAGATCTTGGAAGCTAAAAGGGTTTGTATTTGGACAGGAAACTGCCAAGGAAGTCCAGGGCTGCTCCATATATGGCAATGGCAAACCACCTCCATACGTCTCTGGTCTTGAAAATCTCATGAGTTAGGGGTTGCCATGAGTTAGTTGTGACTTGACAGCCAAAATACCGCCCCCCCCCCCACACACACAAAATGATGATGAGAAGCATGGTCTTAGCAGTGGTCATGCTCTGTGGGCTGCTCCAGGCTCAGGGTAGTGAAGGGGTGAAAACTTCGTGGTGATAAAAATGGCTCCCATGAAATTAGAGTAAATGAGAGGCCCTTTGGGGCAGGTTCTAAGGAAGTGTCTAAATCTGCCATAAAGTTGTTGGTATATTGGTGGACCGTATTTTGTCCTGTGTGTGCATATCAAAGCTAATGAAGCACAATTAGTGCTTTGCGATGGTGCAGACACAGATGATTTAGATACCAGATGAACTTGCTGCTACCATGTAAAAGCCATAGAGCAGAGAGGGAGTATTCACTGCCAAATCGCCATGCTGGCAGGGGCTGATGGGAATTGTAGTCCATAACATCTGGAGTGCCAAAGGTTCGCTACCACTGGTCTAGAATGACTAGCAGTAACTCTCTAGGGTCTCACATAGTGATGCTAGGGACTCAACATGGGACCTTCTGTGGACAAGTCAAGTCCTCTGCTTCTGACCTGTGGACCCATCTCCTGCCCAGGACCTGGGAGAGCCATTGTCAATCCACATAGCTAGTACTGGGCTAGACAAATCCACCTTCTAATCTCTTAATCATTTATTAATTTTTTAATTTAATTTTAATTTAATTTATATTCCACCCTATCCCCAAAGCGCTCTGGGTAAATAGTTGAAGGATCATGAAGGGAAATGACTTTTCAGAGGAAGGTTTTGTGTTTAAACTTTGTAGCAATTTGCGTTGATTCACTTGAGGATGTACTGTTATCAATTGAAGTCTAGCAGAGAATAAAGCACTCAGCAAGACATGGTTTCTAGAAAGAAGGCATTGAACAAGCATGCAATCAGCTGAATGCAAAGTGATGCAGTCAAGCATCATGCACTTATAGTTGCAAAAATCAAGACCATGGTGTTTATTCATCTCCACTTCCATGGGCTTTAATGGGATATTTATGTGAAACCAGAAGCAAAGCATTCAGATCCGGAAGTACAAATTTATACTAAATACCTTTTTTTAAAAAATGTACCATAATAAATGACATGACTGCTCTTGAATATTTTCCTGTTGCCTCCTCCTTGTGTGATTGATTTCAGAGGGCCAGTGGGAGAGGAGGGCATCACAGGAGGCATGGAAAGCAGGAGGGTTAAAATCCTCTTGTACAGGAAACATGACAAAAGCAAAATCGATGCTGATTGAAAACTGTTGGTGTGAATGAGGAGCGGGATAGAAGGATGAGCTAACCCATTCGCTGGGTGGCCTTTTCAGAAGACTTTGCTCAGATGAACAAAGCTGTTGTGGCAGAGCATAGCAGGAGGAGAGACTGACTTGTGGGTATGGGATCATGACCGTTAGGAACTATGTCTGTGATAAGCCAGTACCTTGAACTGAGCCAGTAAACTGATCAATAACCAATGGAATGACGGCAGTATGGCTGCAACCAGACCTGCTCATTTCAGAGGAACCATTTATAGAAGCAGTCTTCATTTTGTTAGCTACTGAAGAATGGCACCAGAGAGAGCTTGTGGTTAGAAGCCTTTATAGGTTATGCATATTTTCGTGCTGTTTTCTCCTGTAATTTCTTAAATGAAGCGGGAAGATATGCTGGGAAATGTAGCCTCTTCTGTTTCTATGTGAGTAACCTGCAGCTCAGTAGAAACAAATAAGGTGCAGCAATTTGGACAATCTTTAATTCTAAGTAAATTATAGAATTGAGGGTAAAAAAATAGACCTGAAATTCCAATTTACCTACCTCACAATATTCAAGGTGAACTCCTTTGTCCTTAACAGTGGTCTTCAACTTGTAAATTAAATTGAGGATATTATGAGTAAGATGTTATTGAAGCAATGTTATTACTTTTACATCGCTCAGGAGCATTTATGAACTCTTGTAGGTGGGAATAATAAGAATAAAAATGCATAAGATACGCATTCTGAAGTAGAATCTTTTTAAAAAGACTTACTACTGTGTGGGAGTCATTGTGTGCTCCTTTGAACATTATTAAAATTAATTTAAATGTACAGGGAGGTAAGTGTGAGGACTGAGGATGCATACAATTATCAACAAAACAGTGTGCCGCTTTAGAACATCTGCTAATAAATAAGCTTTTCCTCCCTAGCATTTAAATATGTTGCTCTGTATTGGCAAGCCATTTGTGGTTTGAGACCAAGGCAATTCTGTCAGGATAAGTATAACTCAAAGGATATACCCACTTTATTTATATAACTGGATTTGGAGGAATGTTCTGGAACAGTATGAGACATCACTGGATCTTCAAAGTGTTCCAGAGGGAAAACACTCTTACCCAGAATTTCTCTTCTGGGTATATAGACCTCGCAGTGTATTTGTCTTGACTGCCTCTCTTCGTATATTTATTTTAAATCTTTATATCATGCCTTATCTCCTTAAGTCTCCTTAAGGCTCAAGGCAGCTAATAAAGTAACAAGTGGCAAACAAATGAAACACGATACGTCAATTCATTTACAGTTCTTACTCACACGATAAAACATGGCTTTCAGAGGGCCCCAAAAACCTTTAGTCTCCATCCAATGCCCTATGACGGTGATGGCGAACCTTTTTGAGACCGAGTGCCCAAACTGCAACCCAAAACCCACTTATTTATCGCAAAGTGCCAACACGGCAATTTAACCTGAATACTGAGGTTTTAGTTTAGAAAAAATGGTTGGTTCTGAGGCGTGTGTTACTCGGGAGTAAGCTTGGTGGTAGAAGGTGGCTTTGCTTTGAAGCAACCATGCAACTCTTTGGACGGGTAAATCATGACCCTAGGAGGGTTTACTCAGAAGCAAGCCACATTGCCAGCAACTGAGCTTACTCCAAGGTAAAGGATCACACTTTAGTTCTTTGCATGAAAATCAGTGGGGTTTAACAGCGCTTAACAGGGTTACCTATACTGCTTCCCCAAAACTAGGTCTTAGGTTTAATGCTAATACTTGAGCCCAGTGGCCCAGGCCAGCCTAGATGTGTGTGTGTGTGTGTGGGGGGGGATTTCCGCCCCCCCCACCACATGATGAACTCTGTGCGTGCCCACAGAGAGGGCTCTGAGTGCCACCTCTGGCACCCGTGCCATAGGTTCACCATCACTGCCCTATGAAATGTAAGATTCTTTTAACATCTTCTTGCAGTGAATAAAGGTGACCTATCCACACACTCTGGTAAGCCATAGTCTTGCTGCAGAAAAAAACCCCCCACAATTTGCTATTCCAAAGATAGGTAGGGTTGCCACCTCTGGATTTTGAGGGTAGAATCTGGGGAAGATAGGGTTTGGGGAGGGAAGAGACATCAGAAGGGTATGATGTCATAGGACACTTCCTCCAAAGCAGCCATTCCTTCAGAGGAACTGATCTTGATTGTCTTTAGATCAGTTTTAATAGTGGAATATCTCAGGTGCCACCTGGAAATTAACAATCCTGGGGGACATCACAAACAGAAGACTGTCTGAAGAAAATAGGTGACTTGTGGAAATATACAAGAGATGGAATTTGGCAAGTATGAGACCTCTGGGCTTTAAAGGGCTGTAAAAATTATTACCAGGATTTTGATTTGGGCTTAGAAGCAAATGCATAACCAGTGTATTTGACAAGTGTTGCATGATCCAAGCTGCTCACTCCAGACATGAGTCTTGTTGCCACGTTATACTGCCAACGTTATTGGTTTGAATTCACCTCAGTTTTATTGCTGATACTAAACGGGTTTTTGTTTCTTATACGTCATTCATAGCAACAATCCAATTTTACTTGGTGTACACATTATATAACACTTATTTACACAATGGATCCAAAAAGATTAAGTCCTGAACAGATGCTTGGAGAAGGTAATGGGATGGATACAGGCCAATAAATTGAAGTTTAGTCTAAAAAAAACCCTGAAGTGTTCTCAGTTGAAGACAAAGCTGCTCAAGAACTGGGGAATTAGCTAGTCAGCTTACTGCACTCAAGGAACAGGTTCATAGCTTGGGGCTGGGTGCTTGCAGGATGGCCTTCACCCATTATAGAGAATGTTTCAATCATGGCACCTGACCTTACCTTTAGAATGCCCTCTTCTCTTCTCTCTCTCTCTTCCTCTCTCTCTCTTCTCTCTCTCTCTCTCTCTCTCTCTCTCTCTCTCTTCTCTCTCTCTTCTCTTCTCTTCACAACAACCAGTCAACCAGTCAGCTTTGGAAATCTGGTCTCATGCCACATTCTGTATCTAGGGCTTGGGGCGAGCCAGACATTTTGCTCTCCAGGCCTCATCTTCTCTCCTGCACCCCAGTCATCCAGGAAACACATATAAAAAGTGTAGAACTTTTCCCCATAACATCATCATAAAGTTATACACTTTTTGATACTGATCATAGACCTGCAAATGATAATAGCTCTCTTGTCTCCAACAAGGTTTTGATCTGCCCATATATAGCAATTTTTTTGTTCTGAAGCGGGCATGTACTGTAACCACTTAAAATAATAAGGCACTTTATTACAGCATGAAGTGGCCCACTGACTTGATTAACAATGATGAGGAGGCAATAGATCAGTGGCACAGCCAGACAGTCTCTTAATACTGAATGAAGCAAAGAGATTTCTTTTTGGATACTACCCAAATAGCTTCGTTACCCCTTAAGTCACTTTAAGCACACATTTCAAGCTACAGCAAATGAGCCTAAGGCTGCAGTGAGATTTCTGGTGCTGGGCTGTACAATTTCAGACTGCAAATGGAGGAGTATTTAACTACCCCCAAACATGGAAGCTATATGTATGTTACCGCGCTGCTCAGGATAACACTTTCCGTCCCAGAGGTATCCCGCTCTCGGCAGCACCCAGGAACCCAAGCAAGACCCGACAAGGCTCGGATAAATAAAAGAGATTTATTGAGGTGCTGGACTCCTATGTCAGCACCTCCCTTCCAAGCGACAAAACACTGCCGCTGCCGCTCTTAGCAGCCTTACAATAACTTAAGTACACTTTCTCCCGCCGGGAGCCCGAGAACCAAGCAAAGACAGCCCACCACCATCTCAAAACAATCCAATCATTCATTTTGGGTAACATGCAGGAACCTAATCAGTGTCCTATATGCATCCTCTCTCAAGTTCTTCGCATACCTAGAGCAGGGCGAGGCGCATGACGCGGTCATCACTGGCGGGGGACATCACAAAGGTTTTCTCCAGGTGTCCGGGGTCAGGAAGCAAAGAGCTTGATGACGTTGAGTCCCCTTTATCATCTGCCTGCAAGGACGAGGTTAGGCAGGGCAAGGCGCTTCGGCTGAGGTTTCCCTTTGTCCGTGTGCATCAGGGGACTTTACACGTGAATGGGATAAGTCCGGGTGGGGCAGAGATGGCTCTCTGCCCTGGGCCAAGGAGGTTCCATACAAGCACAAATACAGGGAAACTTACAAATCCTATTTCTACCTAATACAAATCAGTTTCTACCTAAACAAATACAAGACAGAATAAATTTTCCAATCGTTTTTAGTTCAGACATATTCCAGGAGCGGGATTCTCTCCTGGCTCCGCTATCATGTACAACATGAACAAAATTCCAGAAAATTGTTCTCAGAAAATTGCCTAGAACCTTCTGCTTGAAGCTAGATAGTATGCACCACCACAAAATGGCTGCACTGGAGGATGTAGTCAGGAAAGACCCCTTGTGAAGCTTTATGGGTTGTCATCTCCTTGTGTATACTCTGAAATTCATGTTAAGTGTTTAAACCTTTCATTGAAATCAAACAGCAATTAAATAAAAGCACTTAATTTTTGCACAGTTTGGTCTGAGGTACACTTTAATCTGATAAGAGGAAATCTAGCATCTGACTTGAGCAGTAAGGAACTGGATGTGTAACTCTTGTTCAAAGACCAGAGGAAGGAGTCCGCAGCCAAGTAAATATATTCACTGTGTTTTGTAGGCACGATTCAAATGACTTGTAATCAGGGATGTAACTACCTAATATGGTGCCATGGGCAAGCACAATGTGGGGGTTGGATTGCTAGCCACCCCCTCACAACTGTACCCCTGCTCAAATTCCACATGGAGTTTGGGAGGGGTGCAGTTGTGAGGGGATAAGGCTCAACAACTTGCTCCCCCACGTGACCTGGGCTCCAGCCCCCTCACACCTTCCTCATTATGCTACTGCTTGTCATACCTTAAGGATGAAGGAGGAGGAGCATGGAGGAGGAGGAATCCCTCCCTTTTGGAATGTACACAATAGCTTCATTTTTTTGGGTGAATTTTAGATTATGTATCATTTTAAGAGTATGTACGGATCCCAATTTGCTGTCAAGTCAGTAAACATGGAAGTTTTCTAATAAGCTTCATGGCTAAGCAGAAATTTGATCACAGAAGCAAAATCTTTTGTCAGAGGAGATATGCATTTGTGCATAATTACTAAAAAAAAAATTAGACCTGCGGAGAATAAGGGCAGTATTTCAAGTATCTCCTTCAGACATTTCATCTTCACACCAATGTTGAACCTGGCAGGATGGCAAGTCACACTTTCCTTGATGCCTGAAGGTATCTGGTTGATCTTGATTGCCTGGTTCAAATTAATTAGACTGAAGCTAGATGCCCTAAAGAGACAAATAGAAGCTCTGTCCTTGAAAAAATCTCAAGAGATACAGTCTTTGAGACATAGGTATATATATGCTGACAAACAAGACCCTGAAAGAAAAATGGCTTTATTCATTTTTGTTCTTTGCAGTTTGTAATATCAATCATGAAGAAACCCTAATCATTTCTTTTGCTTCTTAAGATGTGTTACCTAACTGAATATCATTTCTGAAGAGTAGGTGAATGGCAGATTTTTGCTACATTGTCTACTGACTCAAAAAGATTTGATGACACCAATACTGGGACCATTTCTCCTTTTCTGCAAACTCATAAACAGGAAGGCTGGTAAATAAGGCTGGTAAATAAGGGGCACTGAGGGAATGCCAAACCAAAGAGAAATGTCTTCACTGGCTAGTGGCTCTCTCTGGGGAGTGAATTCTACCATTTTGGTTCTATAACTCAGAAATCTCACTCTTGGGTTGTCTAACCTCAGATATGGAGGTACCTGAAGCAGACCTTCCAAAGATGATCATGGTGGGCAGGTAGGTTCAAAGGACTACATCATCTGTCCCTTGATCCTGGCAAGTATTTGAATGGGAGACATCCCAGGAATACCAAGGGTGTGACACAGAGGCAGGCAATGGCAAACCATCTCTGAATGTCTCTTGCCTTGAAAACCCTACAAAGTCACCATAAATCAGCTGTGACCTATCCATTTTTAAGCAATTTTCTGCCAAGTGGAGCAGCAACACTCAAGAGGGGATAAATAGGACTCCATTAGAATGTGTGCAAATGCACATGTATGAAAAGACAATTGAACTGTACTTTCAGGCTGCAATAGTTGAAGCAAACTGCCATGCAGTGATGAATGGGTCAAGGAACAGATGAACCACGGTCTTCCTGTTTCTAACTGGCAAACAAGGTGTGTCCACAAGTTGTGTACATTTCAAGCCCCCCAGTTTGTCAGGGCTCCTCCCTGTTTTGTTTTGTTTTTCTTGAAAGAATGCATAGTACGTATTTGCTCCACTCCACAGGTAGGCCTCCCATTGACAAATGCAACATCTTTCTGGTGTTGAGACTTGTGTCATTTTCTGCTTTGGTACAGCAGTTCATAGGAACTCCAAAAATAAGAGTATGGGTGATTGGTTGCATGCTTTAAATTTTTTTTTTAGTGATAAGTTTAAAACTAAGCATTTGCCAACAATTCAGAAACTGCGACCTTGTTCCATCCTGGATTATTCAATGAAAATAAATAGCCAATGTGCTTGCAGAAATGAGGACCACTGTGGGGACTACTGCTACAGAGAGGAGAGGTTAAATGTAAAAATGCACCTATATAAAAGATGGGTAATATTTCCATCAAATTTTCCCACAGGGAATAATGCAACTTGCTCTGTTTTAAAATTTGCTGCACAGGGGACATCAGCGAAAAATGCTGAGCAGACATAGTCACAGCAGGGAAACGGAGGATATGTACTAGCGATGCTGTGAAAATTTACAATGTTCGTGTTTTCCACCACTCAAAACCTGCTGTGAAATTTGGACCTACAGATTGAAAATCTGTAGTATGCTGCCAGGCCCTGCAGAAACTGGCAGAGGAAGCAGCAGGAGCTTTTCCATCTGAAGTGTCTCCATCACAGTCCAACCCATCGGCAGTACGGCCTGCTAATACCATCCATGGGGCACAGCAATTTAAGTGTGGTCCTCATTAACCACTGAAATTGTATCTCAGATGTCACTGGGTATGAGCTGGGGGATCAGCAAGGATCTTTCCCCCCTTCCTTCCCACTTATTAAATTGCAAAATATGACCTAGATAGATTGGAAAGGTGACATTCTCCTCACCACTGGGATCTTGGGTCTAGATAGCATGATCAAAATGTGCTGGTAATAGCATCTGACAAATCTACCAGCCCAGAAAAGTTCTGTTAGGACCAGATGGTTAGTGGTTGGACTGTTGTAGGCAGTGGAAAAATACTGAACAAAAATGTCAAGAATTGCTTTCCTATTTGTCAGCAAATTATAGTGCTGATTTATAACTGGTTGCATGCCTAGGTCTGCGTTAAAATTAATTGCGGAGGGCCCATGATCAGAGGGCCAGTTTGTTCCCTGCAATTAAACATCATCTGTCACTTTTGTTCTCACCGAGATACAGTTTACAGTACAACAGGAACATGCAGATCATCTGAATATACAGCCAATCAGCTCTGCCTTTATGAAAAATGTGGCCTAAATGCAAACTCCATAGGTCAAAGGACTGCAGGTATTGGGAAAATGTTCTCAAGAACTGAGACAGGTTTCCTCTGTGGTTTAACACATCAAAGGAAGAGAAGTTGCAGTCCCGCTAGCAATATCTTGAACAGTGAGTCTCACAATGTTTGATGTGGATCCCACTTCTCTACTTCTGTACTATACTCACTTCTGAACACTTTTTGGATCAATTTGCAAACTAATTCTGCGCTACACTCCTCAGCCCTGTAAAATACGGTAATCTCATATCAGATAACACTGAGAATGTTTGGATTTCATTATTCATAGGTATGAATAGATAGCAATGATGAACATCAGCTGGAATGAAGATATTATAGCAGGATTGGCATCAACATACCCTGAAGTGGGGAAGATGCTGAGGTCTCCCTATTGCCCACCTGCTTGCAAGTAGGTCCTCCGGCCACACATAGTTCCAACAATGCATGCTGTTCAGTTCTGCCAAGGAAGCTTGTGTGGGTGAGTTTGGCATATGGCAGTGATGATTCTGACAGTGGTGCTCCCAGGCACATGCATCGCCCAGCATCATACACCATCCAGGAAGGATTTGTGGCATACTTGGGGGGGGCGGGGAGTGAGTAGATGGAGAAAATTTGCATAGTTGGACAGTGGGGAGGGTGGGAGAAAGGGAGGTGGGTAGGGATGGGGTGTGAGTGGAGAGAGCCCCAGGCACGTTTTGCCCGTGACCCTGCCTCATGGCCTTTTCACATGGTGTGCAGAAGCAAATCCCAATTTGCCATTGAACACATGGACGATTTGCCACTGAATACTCAGGAACTTAATCCAAGCACACCTTCCTAGTGAGTATGCTGATGAATGCTTACATGCCCAGGGTAATGCTGATAGCAACTTTGGGATCAGGAAGGAATTTTTCATCAGGCCAGATTGGGCAAGGATTCTGGATGGGGTTTTTTTTTTTGCCTTACTCAGGCCATAGAGTAGGGATCACTGGGGGAGCTGGAGAGGAGGTAGGTGTGAATTTCCTGTGTTGTTCATAGGGTTTCACTAGATGACCTTTGAAGTCCCTTTGAGCTCTATTTATATTAACTATAGCCTGTGCCTGAGGAGATGTATGTGTGCATGCGCTGTATATCTACAGGATATATTTTATCTCCTAATTAAATCAAATCGTTGGAAAAGATTCTCCAGAAATTTGGTGTGAGATGCCATCAATATGATGGCAGTTTTGTTTTTTTCATCTTGATAAGAGGTAGATGATATAACCCATTCTTTGAAAGTGCTATTGAGCTAGGTGAAGTTAAATGGAAGCAGAATGTAGGCAACATTAGGAGACTGTTAGTCACCATGAAAAAGGTCTTTCTTCTCTTTTAGGTTAGCCCAAGCTCACATCTCAATATCATTGGTATGGTTTTTAATGGACAAAGTTAATCTTTTAATGTTTGTTAGACTGGTGACATTAGAAATAGATGTAAAGCAGAAGGGCACAGGTTCATTTGGACTGGTTTTACTGAATTTTACTGGAGATCATTCCAAAACGATTGACTTGCAATGAAGCCCCATTTTATTTATTGGTGCCTAATCCCAAGAAAGTATTTTTAGGACGTCAGCCTATACATACCTGTTTCTAAAGCTGTAATCTACCCAGTTTCTAGAATGGGGTAGGTAGAAATTGCAATTAGTTTTTAAAAACTAGTTGATTCTAAGGCACCACTCCCACCATTTCACTTAAGGCATTAAGTATGTACTCAGCAAAGCTGGCTTTCACAGTGGCCGTTTCCGCACAGGCATTTAATGGCGGCCTGGAGACGGCAAAAACGCTGTCTCCAGGCCGCCATTTGCCTGCCACAGGTAGGGGCGAGCGCTATATCGCGAGCCGCACCGGGCTACCGCTGCCCGCTTCGTTGCCTGAAGCCGGGCGCTTCCCCAGAGTGCTGCCGGGAGCGCCTATTGGGGAACGCTACCGGGCCGCTGCCTGTTTAACTGCAGCTGCTTTGGAGACTCCTCCCACCCGCATTCATTTGTCCCCTCGGTTTTCAAGCGCCGCCGGTGTCTGGGACACGCTCTCCTGCCCTGCGCCACTGGAGCAGGCGCTGCAGGGTTGAAGGTATGTCCTGCAGGCCTCGGGCGACGCTACTTTGGAGGCCCGGGACATGCTCGGGTCGGCCGGGCCGGGCAAGGCTCATGCGTATACTGGCTGCCTGTTTACTCTATGGACCGGCCCGTGTTGACGGGTCCTAGTTGCCGCCGGGTTACATGCCGGAAACGCCTAACCCGGCCAGCTTCTGCATATCGCGGGCAAGGAAACGGCCTATGTTTTTACACATTTTTGTTTTATACCTAGCCCTTTAGTCAGCTCTAATTAGCTTAAATTTAGATCTAACACACTAGTGCTGAACTGGGTAAGATAGCAAGACCAATAAAGTCAAAGCCATCAACCTATTGAAATAGTGTGACCAAAGTCTTGAATTCCATATGCAAATTAGTGAATCCTCAGTTGTCTGAATGTGGGTGATATTGATGAGAAATCAATTCATTAATGTGCTTTTCAGTTTCTTTGTTTGCCTTCTCCGTTCACAGTACTGTAAACCTGGGGAAAGAATTATAAGATTATTGTGAAAGATGTTGTCTTGGTGATCACAATTCTATAATTTCAGTATCTGAAATAGTTATTTAAATTAGAACATTAATAAAACTAAAATGACAGTGGAATCACCAAGAACTGGTTAACCTTCTTGTTGCAGATGTTAGCTAATACATAGAAAACATGGATTGAATCCAGTGGTGGGATTCAAATAATTTAACAACTGGTTGTTTACAAGCACCATTTTAACAGCTGGTTCTGCTGACGTGGTGCGAACCTGCTGAATCCCACCACTGATTGAATCCCACTTATGTGTGCAAGGTAAGGTGATTTTCACCAGTTTCCCCTTCTGAAGAAGACAATACTCCCCTCCACAAATGCATATTCTTCCATCTATGGAAATTTTAGGCAGGAGGAAGAGACATTTTACTCACTAGTACTTAAAGCCAGGTTGTGTACACCAGCAATGCCCCAGGAGTCAGGTTTTTGTAAAACTGACAACAGGTGCTGCAACACAAGCTCCTCTCATGTGATCCTGGGCTTTTTATGTTATCTCACAGGGAGGAACAACAACAACAGACTGATCTACGGGAACAAATACTGTACACAGATATATGACCAGTTCTGTGCTAGATACGCATAGAAATTACATGAACCATTGTAAATAAACTTAATTCTGCCTGCCCCATGTTACTATATCATTGAGCTGTGTTTTCTCGACGATGAATAAAAAAAGTGAGGGCTGCTGGGAGGGGTTGTCCTCAGCCATCCAGAGCGGTCCAGATTTCAGCTCCTCCCAGACCAGCAAGGACTACACTGCTCCAGGGCTGTAAACCTCCAGTTGGTTGACTGGAGACCTCCCACTGATACAACGAATCCCCTAGCAACAGAATAGTTCACCTGGATAAAATGGCTGCTTTGGAAGGTGGACTTTACGGCATTATATCCCACTGAAGTCCCCCCCTCCCCAAACCCTGCCCTCCTCAGGTTCTACGCCTCAAACCTCCAGTACTTCCCAATCCAAAATTTGCAAACTTACCCTGCTCTCATCATTCACATAATTCATTTTCCATGGCCTGTTAAATATCCTCCTTAAATTGGGCACCCTTCATATATTCTCCCACTGCTGGCTCCTTCCCTCTACCCTTTCATCCAGCCAGAGGTATTCTGGACCCAGGTACAGCTGCAGCTTTCTCTTGGGTTGCTCCCTACCTTAGCCTGGGATGATAATGTGATTGCCTTCCTCCACCTAGCTGCCAACTCCATTACTTAACCCAGAGTCTGAAGCCCTATCCTATCTATTTAGGTTGTATCCTGGCAGGGCCAGTGGCAAAGCTACCAGAGGGCGGGAGGTGCCCAACGCACCGGGAGCACCATTTCTAGTTATGTGTGGGGTGGAAAAATCCTCTCCCCTCAAGAGCCCCCCTCCTGGGGTTCCCGCCTCCCCTGTGGTGGCTAATCTCACCGCACTTTCAACTTTACCACTTTTGGAAATGGAGCAGGCCAGAACATAAGAACATAAGAACATAAGAACAAGCCAGCTGGATCAGACCAAAGTCCATCTAGTCCAGCTCTCTGCTACTCTCAGTGGCCCACCAGGTGCCTTTGGGAGCTCACATGTAGGATGTGAACGCAATGGCCTTCTGTGGCTGTTGCTCCCAATCACCTGGACTGTTAAGGCATTTGCAATCTCAGATCAAGGAGGATCAAGATTGGTAGCCATAAATCGACTTCTCCTCCATAAAGCTGTCCAAGCCCCTTTTAAAGCTATCCAGGTTAGTGGCCATCACCACCTCCTGTGGCAGCATATTCCAAACACCAATCACAAGTTGCGTGAAGAAGTGTTTCCTTTTATTAGTCCTAATTCTTCCCCCAGCATTTTCAATGAATGCCCCTGGTTCTAGTAGACATTGTGAGAAAGAGAGAAAAAAATTTCTCTCTCAATGTCAACATTTTCTACCCCATGCATAATTTATAGGACTTCAATCATATCCCCTCAGCGCCTCCCTCTCCAAACTAAAGAGTCCCAAACGCTGCAGCCTCTCCTCATAGGGAAGGTGCTCCAGTCCCTCAATCATCCTTGTTGCCCTTCTCTGCACTTTTTCTATCTCCTCAATATCCTTTTTGAGGCAGAAGCCTGCCTCAGTTGCCTGGGCCTGGTGGGAACTACATTTCCCAGGGGCTCCTGGGACATGTAGTTCCCACCAGGCCCAGGCAATGCAGGCAGGCTTCCGGCCTTCTTCTCCGGCCTGTGTGTGTGGGGGGGTGGGGGGCACCGTGGGGGGTGGGGGCACTGCAGCAGGGGCGGGGGGTGCCGCAGGGGGGGCACAAAAGCCAGAGTATGCACCGGGTGCACTCTGGTCTAGCTACGGCTCTGGGCAGGGCTACTATAACTGTTGGTTGATTGTGGCATGTCTCAGGCAAGGTGAGTTGCTCCTGCAAGTTTGGGGATGGTCCCATCATTGGATACATCTTACTTAAATGGTTAGTCTGCCAAGCTTCACAAGATACTTTAACTAGAGAAATTGTTCCAGGAATGGGTTAGGTGGCAACCCAGTACAGTTTTTTTTTTTTAAAAAAAAGATTGTCCCTCAAAGAAATTGGCGATATTTTGGCCAGCCATAAATATTTGTAATTTTTACATAGTGCTTCTGCAAAGATATTTCATGTCTTGTTTTATTTGAAGCTATTCTTTGAGACTTCAATTCTTCAAGAAAACAAGTTGTAGAGCTTATGGTATTGCTCTGGCAAAATGATTTCCATAAATAAAGTAAGATGCAATGGAAGGGGACATATATAAAGATTAATGCATCTGACTTTTAGGCATACAGTGACTAACTGCAATTCTTGAGACTTAAGTTATTGGAAAGAAAATCTGTGTTAAGGAAAACAAGCCACAAATCCAAAGCTACCTGAACAGCATAGGCAATTTACTTTCCCTGGATTTTAAAAAATGTCACTTTAGAGCCATTTTCCTCAGGGTTATTGATTTCACATGTCATTTAGTACAATGACATAATGTGGCTGAGTACATGCGCCCACACACGTACATGCACAGAGGGTAGCGAAGGCTGTTACCATTTGTCATCCAGAGATCTCACCACAGCTTTCAGTGTGCAAAATTTCAAGGGTAGTGATCCTTTCAATCTAAAGGCCCAGAAGGAAGAACATAGGCAAGGGAGGGAAACAGATTCCTATTGATTTCAGTACGAATAGTTCAGCTGCACTTATAAAGTAGGCCTTATGTTTTCCACCTTTTGGTGCCATCTGTTCCATTCAGTGTCAATTACAGATAATGATGGGAGAGTGAAGGCTGTATGCTTTAATAGGTTTAAATCATGTTGAGCTTGAATTCTACTAGTTTTTCAATTCAAAATTGCCCAATTCATCCTCTCACTACAGTCCTCATTCCATGTGGCTTTTGTCCATGCCCGTCTCCCATTGTACAACATAATCTTTCAATCATCAAATGGATATCTTCCTCTTACACTAGTGCAAAAGCTGACAGGATCCAACCACTAAAGGTGCATACTTTGATACTTTGGATCGGCCAAAGCTCCTGAGGATGAACTGGAAGATGAAACAGGAGAAACGGGATCCAGCCCCACTCTATCACCCCTCCCAAACAGAAGAAGTGTTGCTGTTTTGATAGGAGTTCCAACACACAGCCCTAAGAGATAGACTGGGTATGGAATGCTGTAGTCATTTAATACTACAGACATTTAATAAAACTTACTTTAACCCAAATATTTGTCTCACATCTTCATTTTGGGGGTGCTAGCACAACTGATTATTAATGTGAATGAGTATTATATGTGCCACTTTGTCAGCAGTTGTGCCCCTCCTTCCACTAAGGGGTGGCAAGAAGGTACGGAAGCCAAAGACTCGCATAACAGCAAGACACTACTCCTCACAAAATGGATGCCTCTCAGAGAGGTTTTGGATCCATCTTGTGTGTCAAGCCTGGGCAGGAAGGTGGTTGACTGCTGAACTTTCCCCCTAGCCTTAAGATGTGCCTGACTGGACAGTGAGGCTATCTAATCTCCATTGGGTCACCCAAAGGTGATTCAATCAGCACTCTGAACAGACCATTGCTTGCCCTATCTGCACCCATCCCAGCAATCAATAGCTCAGGCATTCTATTGGGACCTGATGACTCATCACTCCTCTCCTCTCCTATCAGAAAAGTAATCAATTCTTTGTCTCTGGCTTTCCTGCCAGCTTACCTCATACCACCTCAAGACCCATTTTGAGGTATAACTATTGGTCCTTTGGAAATTTGTAGTGTGTGGGGTTTTTTCTGGATTTGTGCATGCACCCCCACTTGCACAGGAGCTCTTTCTGTTGCTTCTGGAAATGCTGGTCATTTTCCTCTTCAGCCTGGTTTTCTATGGATGTCCCTTTAAGACTGGCAACTATTACCCACCCCTGAAACCCTGTTGAATGTCCTCCCTTTTATCTTAGCCAGGTCTTGAAAGCCATGTGAGTGTGTGTGTGTGTGTGTGTTCATTGCTTAAAATATTCCTTGTTTTTATTCTTTAATAAAACCAATTTTAATGATATGCCTGCCTGGTCATTTGACGGTCTTCACCCAGGACTATTCTAGTATACATAGGTTATTAATCCCTGTTACCTGTTCTCAGTCTTTGGCCATTTTTGCATGGTCAAAATATCCCGGGGTGAGCACAGAAAATATCCTTGTGCAGCCATGAATTCAGCACAGTTCCCAAAGCTGCACAGGGTCTGCCCAGGAGTTGCTCCACGATATTTACTTTAGCCTTGGATTTTCAAAAAATCACCAGTTTGGGGTTTTTTTAAAAAAATCCCTGTGTGACCCTGCTTGTGCAGTGCAAAACCCAATCAGGAGCAGGACTGGTTTCTTTTTCCCACCCAGCTACCTGATCACCCCACCTGATGTTCCTTCAAGCTGCCACTCAAAAACAACAGCCAGTCAGAATGTGGTAGACTGGGCATGCTCAGACATGCTTCCGAAGCAAATACAGAAGTCCAGTTTGTGCAGAATAAACAGGAGCATTTCCTACTGGTCCTAGGTCTGCTCCTGGGCAGAAGTAGAAAGCCGTGGGTAGGCAGAAACCAGGATAAAATAGCCCTGGTACAAATGATCCCAGTTCAACTCTGGTGTGATTGTGCCATGCAAAAATGGCCTTTGTCTCCAGCTAATTCCCCCCAGCTAAAGCAAAGACTGCCTACTTAAGGTAACAACTTCAAACATCATTGGGTTACTGATGGGTGATTGTGTAAGACCATTCAGGCTACAGTTCATCACATATGAGCAAGGGAATGTCCCATTTAACTTAATGGGACTTCTTTCTGAGGCAATATGTTTATCCCCACTCATGCTATACAGTACTGTTGTATGGTTGAGTAACAAATGGTTACTCAAATAATTAAGTAATAAATGGTTACTGACTACCTTCTCTCCCTGTGTGTCTTACGTTACTCTCAAGGGATATGAGTTTTGGAGGACTGTTACCCAACAGAAATGATTCAAGAGGCACATAACAGTAATCCATGGGACATCCATGAAGGGTATTTCAGAACCCATCTGTCAAGCAGATCTATTAACCGAAATGCAACCAAGCATTATCAGTACCAGTAAATTGACCCATAGAACTCTTCCTTATGTTACACTCTATTTTGTGGTATCTGGTTTTCAAATGATAAATACCCTACTCCTTTATGGAATGAATAATGCATTCATCTCAAGTAATATCATTCCAATCTTTTCTTGAAATGTAAAGTGGATCAGAAGTTGTAAGGGTACAGAAGACTTCCCTTTTTTTTTTAAAAAAAAGAGGCATCTGCAATCTCTTTAAAGTTTCTGCTAATATTTCTTTCACATCAATAGTTATGATGCCATTTTTCATTTTAAGGACATTTGCTTGTTGATATAATAATTCACTGCCTAATTTCATACAGAGTCCTCCTCAACATGATTAATGTTATGTATGCAAAACTTGTCACTAAATAACAACTGCAAAGCTCTTCAGAGATGCTGTAGACCCCCAAAATGTTATTTAATTTCAGTTGGAACGGAACATGTAATTCCTTTGTGCTCCTTGACAGTACCAGGCTTCCTTTACTGCTAGTAAATCTTATCTGGAGTTGCAAATTTACCATTTTGTGAGTAACATTAGAGTGTGATTTCTTTTGTTTTGTCTTGCTTTCCCTGTGACTGCAGATTTTAATTGTGTTCCAGCTGAAAATAGAATAGCTTCCAAGATTTTCAATGGCAGCATTAGCAAAGTATTTCAGACATGCCCTTGACAACAGAAATGTATTCATTGCACAGTGGAAGGAGATGTACCTATACCAACCCTGAGTTTGATTAATTCCATATAGAGCTATTTTCTGATTTTGCTGATGCCGGGTGATGTGATACAAAATGCATGGCCAAAAAGAGGGAGGGAATTGCCAAGATTTGTCATGTCAAAAGAGGCTTTATTCTCCATTCAGAGCATAGTGCGGGAAAGAAGAATGAATATTAGCCCTCACTGACTTTTTAGTACTCATGAGCCCAAAAAGGGAGGGGCAGTCTATTAAGTCTAAACAACAATGACATCAACTTCTGCACAAATACTATGCCAATATATTACAACGTCCTAGGCCTCTGAGGTCGTTTCTGCATGGCACAATTATACCAGGTTACAATTGGTATCTTACAATCGAGGTCTGTTTTATCCTGGTTTCTCCCTTCGCATAGCTGCCCATTTCTGTGAAGGAACTGAGTGAAGACTGGGGCCCCTTCCGCACGGAGACGGAAGGGGTTGGGTCGGCATAATCTACGCCGACCCGACGACGCTGGGACCGTCCGCATGGACAGTCCAAGAACCGGCTGGGATGACGGCACCGCGGAGCACCGTCGCCCGGCCGACCCGCCTCTTCCCCATCCCTCTCCCACTCACCTCGTCGCCTCCATCACCCTGCTGGCCTCCATAGACCCGCCCACGCTGCCCTCCGACCTCCAGGGGTTGGAGGACAGTGAGGGAGGGCCTTTGGAGGCCAGCAGGGCGATGGAGGTGACGAGGTGAGTGGGAGAGGGACGGGGACAACAGCGCATTCCTGGCGGTGCCGTTCGCACCGCGCCACCGGGAATGCGATGTTGTGCCAAAAACCTCCCTCCAGGAGGGAAGTTTTTGGAGGCGGCCTGAGGCCACCCTGGGGGAGGGGGAAGGGAGCCAGGTCAGCGCTGCTGCGTTTTGGCAGCGCCACCTGTGCGAACGGCTCCCTGGGGTGGCGTTTTTGCCGTCCCCAGGGCATCGTTATTGGCCCGTGCGGAAAGGGCCCAGGAGGCAGTACTCCAGTTTGTTTTGCACAAACCCAGGTCTTTTGAATCTACACCGCAAGCATATCCGCTCATTGGTCAGTCAACCCAATTCGAGTAGCAACATTTTAAAGAATTGTAGGATGTAATTGGGCCTATTTTCTTAAATAATTGAAAAAAATATCCACTTTTCCTCCTTCAGCAGTCAACATTTCCCCCCACAAGCCGAATCTTTACCATATTCAGACACCTAAATTAATCCATTCAAAGTCCTTTGAAGCCAATGGGCGTAGAAGGGTGTCATTCTGCTTAGTACGGTTCTAGGAAATGCTAAGCAAATGATGGCTTAACTCTCAGTATTAAGGCCTTAAAAGGCATGACGAGAATATTCCATTTTGAGTTTTGAGAAGTCCTGAAAGAAAACAACACAACCAAGTGAATGTGTGGACTCAAATGACTGGAAGACAGGCTTAGCAGGAACCAGCTGATTCTGTACTCCAGGGCAGATGTCCATGGTTCTTTTCCATCCTTAAGAACTTAGCAAGAGTCTTGCTGGACCAGACCAGTGGTACAGCTCAGGGCTATTTTCAGGTTTCTGTAGGCCCTGAACAAAAAAATATAATTGGGCTTGATGACTATATATTGAATTTTATTTTAAAACTGAGGATTTCATCCTAGATCTGCAATTTAAAATTGTCTCTGAATGTAATCTCAGGTTTTGGTAACCCTTAGAAGTACAATGTGTCAGAAAATCTCAGTCTTTTTTATGTAGAAATCTTGGAGCTTCACCATGTAGCACTGAGTCACCTCAGTGTCAGCTTTTCACTATCAAAAGTATAGGCAGAAGTACATTAATTCCAAGTCTTTACCAGCACAGACTCATACATGCCAGGTTCTAGAGAGAATTATGGCACCTGGGAGTAGGAGAAGTGATTTGGGCCTGGAATGGTGTGTCCCAGGGCGGAATTAAGGCCCCTGTAAATAAGAGAAGTTCTCTGAGACTGGAATCACAACCCTGGGGAGCAGAAGAGATGTTCTGTGACTGGATTATCAGGTCCCAGAATGGAATGACAGCCCTTGGGACTAAAAATGTTTTGGGTCTTGAATATCAAATCCTAGAGTGGAAAGATGGCTCCTGGGAGTAGCAGAAGTGTTCCGTGGCTGGAATATTTTATACCCAGTTCTGAATTAAGGTTCTGAATTAAGATCTTTGATGCATTTCACTGTTATGTTCAAAGAGATACCCTTATATGTTCTCAATAAGCACCCAGCAGAACAAGCAGACATTCCTTGTGAAATTCTGGATGGCTTTGAATGGTCTCCCAGCATCCCTTGCTGCCTTTTCTCCAACTGGCCAAGAGTTAGGGCTGGGGCCATGGTTTGCTGGGCAATGGTGGATTGCCACCTAATCTGCCACCAGTAGTAATCCAGTCTGCAGACTGATCTGACTACTAGACTGGCAGTCAGATGGTGGACCAGTATTTCCAAAGGGTTCCCTACTTTAACAGGGATAAACAATGCATGAATCCAGCTTGATGGCTCTTTTTTTTGAGGCACGCTTCAGCAACTTTTTGCCAGAGTCCCCTTTTTGCTACTGAGCCCCAGAACATGGTTTGGAGATATATATATATATCTGCTGTAATCATTATGTAATCATTATGATTCCAGTCTTATTATATATATTTATTATTATATATATAAATGGCTATTGTTCAACTCTTGTTTGTTGAATTCACACTCTGTGCTGCATCTGGGCGAAGTTCAGTTTGAGGTCAACCCCAGGGATCCCTCTCTTCATTCTATGGCACAGGATCTTAACCATAGCCCAGGGAAATGGGACCACACCAGGAATCGCTTGTTGGAACAAACTAATTTAGAACAGACAACACCTTCTGAGCCTTATGGGAACAAAATCTCTCAAGAACTATACATTTGCCCTCCTAAGACTCTGCCTGCCTCCACTGTTATGGAAGACCTCTGCATCCCTTCTCAGTTGGCTCCTCAACATTCCTTAGAGTTACCTCAGATGGATTATGAGTTGGACTTTCATCTCTTTAAAGACTTGCAATTGGGATCTCAACAGGATACAAAGGGAAAAACCTGGGCCCAAGAGCTGAGCGAACTGATGGAGAAACCTCACCCCTCAGCTTCTTCGGCAATTAGATCTTCACCAGATGGAGATATAGAAGGAACGGAGATCATTGAAGTGCACAATAATGGAGACTCCAGATCCAGTGCTACAAATAACTGTTGCGTTTTTTTAGATGCCAACAAATCCCTGGAGAAACTTATAGAACTGGACTGACGCCAGCCCCTCGATGCCAATTTCCCTTCCCAAATTCGTTTAGTATCCTGGAACATTGCGGGTTGGAACAACAAAGTTGCAAGACCTGAGTTTAGGGAAATGTTAAGGGGCTATGATGTTATCTTGCTGCAGGAGACTTGGTCTGCATCTCAGATCTTTCTCCCGGGTTTTTTATCATATTGTGCCCCAGCCTTTAAAGCAAATTTAAAAGGAAGGGCCCAAGCAGGTTTATCAATACTAATTAACTCTAACTTTGATGTCCGTAGCTGAAGACCTCCCAGCGGCTTCCAAATTTGCACAATCTGTTCTGTTAACTAATGAACGTTTTAACACAATTTTAACAAATGTATGTTTACCTCCACTTACAGATAGACTCGGAGTTATCCAACCAATGGCATGATTTTGGTAACTATTTTGAAGAGTTACTGGTGAAATTCCCCTCAGCTGACTTCATAGTGGCTGGAGATTTTTAATGCCAGACTGGGGGGAAATGAACGGAAGCCCTATATGATGCTGTTGGGGAGTTGACCCAGAGTTCTTACCAGAGGGCTGCTGTCTGTCTAGAATATCTAAAGAGACAAGACAATTAATAATGGCTGGAGTTTATTTGTTTAAATTTTTGTATCAGTTTTAATCTGACTATTTTAAATGAAGCTTGACCAATTTTAGCGGATCGGAGTGAATTTACATATCTCTCAAAAAGAGGGTGCAGTGCTCACAGTGACAAGGTCCTGGTATCCTCTAAGATCAGGAAACATGTTAAAGAGAATTTCCAGATTGGTTTTAATCTTATGAAGCGATCATCTACCACTAACTATCACCATATCAATAAACCACTCCTTTTCTGAGGCTAAACCAGCTAGCCCGTTACAAATTGTTAGAATGAGTTGGCCTAAAAAATGAAAATACTGGGGAAGTCAGCACCATACTCTCTATTCCCATAAGCTCCTTGGCCCTAAGATCACTCACTCTTCAATCTAGTAATCCCTGTGTGTTGTTTGTGTTTTACGCGCATTTGAAGAGCTAGCGCCCAGGAGATTATTGCCACTACTCACGACCACCAGTCATGTGGAAAGAACCAAATCAAAGAAGTCGACATGACCTGAGTACTAAATGATGAATACTATAAGCACAAAGGGACTCTTCACGGGAGACATGTGCAATCTTTAGAGATACCTCCTGTGGTAACACCTTGGGTACATACTTCTCCCTAAAGAACCAACTTCATAGTATTCTCAAAGAGCGAGAAAATATAAATTGATACTACTAAATGATCTTCCGGAGCAACTTGTACAGGCAATAAGCTGTAGCGACTCAAGGGAAGTTTTGGTCCCTTGTATCCAATGACTCAGGTTCACTTAGTTTCCACGCAGCTTGTATACCCAGTCATATCTGGCAGAAATACTTCCTTGATGTTTTTAATGAGACCCTTCATTTTCCTAATTTGCATGTTTCTGCCTACATAGCGACAGTCCAGAGTGGCCCCCTGTCACCAATGCCGAAGAAGTGCGTGAAATTGTTGTGCTTAAATTAAAAAGGACCACAAGGCTCCAGGACCCGGTGAGTTCCCCCCAGAGTTATTTAAGAACTTTTGTTGACTGGTGGTCCCCGGTACTAGCAGCTCTTTTTACATCCGTTAACCAAACGGCTCATGTACCATCAGATTGGACCCATGCGATTATAATTCCTGTCTTCAAAAAGGGAGATTTTTTGCTCCCTTCCAATTACCGTCCGATTAGTTTATTGTCAAAATCACTGTAAGGTATATGCAAAATATTTGCACAATAAACTCTCTTCATGGATTACAGAAAACAAAATCATTAGCTAAGAACAAATAGGATTTCAACATGGGAAATCTACTTTAGATCATTGTTTGATCCTTAGGACTCTCGTCACCAAAATACACCAATGGAAGCAAATCATCCCTGTTTGTGGCCTTTTGGCGGACTTAAAGGGGGCATTTGACTCTGTCTCCAGAGATCTACTGTGGAGAAAACTTGTTAATCTAGGAATTGACAGAAGGCTACTTACACTAGTAATGGCCTTACATCCTTGTTACTACCTGTCAAGTCAAATGCTCTCCTGATGGTATGCCGAATCCTTATATACCAATTAACAGGGGGTGTCAAACAGGGGTGTGTTTTGGCCCCAACCCTGTTTAATCTTTTTTTCTGCCAAGTGATCTGGCTTCCTTTTTGATGGAGGATTCCCTCGCACTGCCCTGCTTTGAATCATATGACCATACCTTGCCACTTTTGTATGCTGATGACGCTATATATGCTCTCGATACAAAAGCTGGCTTGAAGCGCTTACTGTACGCTGTGTTGAATATTGTAGTCATAATAACCTGGCGCTTAATTTTGCAAAGTCAAAAATAATGTGGTTTTGCTTGTTCTTGGGAGACCATTTGGTTGGCCAATAAATAATGAGCAAGCTTGAACAGGTCAAACATTTTAAATACCTGGGTCTCCATTTTAATTACCTGTAACTCCTCTTGGAGTTGCCCAAAGGAAATTATCCATTGAATCAAGCAGCTTAGTTGCAAGGCCATTAGCCGCTATTTTCGCGCAAAAGGTCATGAATTTGTACCTGCAGCCATTAAGGCATTTTAATGCTAAAATCACCATGCAATTACTATCCCCGGAATCCCACTGTGGATACAAGCATGGAGCTCGCGATATATGGAAAGGGTTTCGTCATGCTTTCTCTATAGTATACTCGGCTTACCTCACTCCAGTCCCATATGCTGCGATTCTGTTTGGAGGTGGAGCCAACATCTACTCCATACAAGAGCATGGTGCATGACCTTGAATTCTGAATCTGATTGTGCTTTAACAACTGTCACAAAAGTTTTACCTACCAGGCTCTTTCTTTCATAGCCAAAACCGAGTGGTGGTCCTTTGTTGAGGCGAAAATCCATGAAATGGGTCTATCCTTGGATGCATTGGTTTTAATGAATGCCAATGAGCTAAAGCTGACTATCAAAAAGAGATTGTATGATCTCGAGTATAGTCACCTGATGCAGCAGGCTAATAAACGCTGCTCTACCTTGCACTTGGGTATACCATTAAAACCCTATACCATGGCCAAGTATTTCCATTTGGTCTTAGAACCCAAATTGCGACGAGCCCTGACCCTTGCCAGGTGCAATATTCTCCCTTCAGCTACCACTCAGGGCAGAATACAGAAAGTGCCTTTTAATGAAAGATTTTGTCCCTGCAGTTCAGCTTACGAAGAATCAATCCAACACGTGATATTACACTGCCCGTTACACAGTTTAGCCAGGAATAAATATCTAAACCCGTGGTTAAAACCCCCCATTGATAATATTAATATATCAATTGTGGTAACGATGTTGGATTGTGGTTCTGCAAGTGTATTGGAAGCGTTGGCTAACTTTTTGTGCTCTGTCATCAGCAAACGGTTATAACTGTACTGGAGATTGTATCATTACACTGAGGTCGCCATTTTTCTGGTATATTGCTGCTGTTTTAATTATGCCATTAAAGGTTTATATATATATATTACATCTGTGCCATTTACAGCAGATATTTCATTTTGATCCAGCCCATTGATCATGCTCATCCCTGTTGTTTGCTGTGTCATTTTTAAACACATATAATTTGGGTGAACAACTTTGGTCTTTTATGTTTTGCTTCCTGAGAAGATTGATGCATTTTGCTCCTGCTTGGCACAATAGGAAAATGGGTATTTGAATGTAATTATATAACGCAAACTATAGAAGCCATTGCTTGCAATTTATTGACTGGGATGTCACAGAGAGCAAGCCAAAGGTATGTGCATTGTGACAAAGATGGCATCTTTTGAATTTTTTTTTAAAAAAAGAGAACACCTCCAAGCTTTGTATCAGAACATCTCCTCAGAACATAAAGGATTCTGCAAGTGAAGATGGTGCTTCGCTAACAGGGCCATCCTAATCAGAAGAGTTATTTATTTTATTTTACTGAATTTATATCCTGCTCCCCTCCTCTCCGCCCCAAGGGCTTGGAGTGGTGAACAATCTATAAAAATACAAATACAAAAGATAAAATCATACAGCAATCAACATTAGTAAATAATAAATAGACAGTGACAAGTCCCAAACCTAAAAACACTCTCCATCACCTGTGGTATTCAGTTTCCTAAGGAGAGGGGGGGAGACAAAAAGGGGAAACAAAAGGAGGGAGGGCCAATACACAAGACAGAAAGTATGTGTGATGTTCTGGATGGTATCATGGCACCCAATGTAATTGGGTGTGGGCAGCAAGCTAAACCAAATGGACTATTAATTCACAGAATGACTTCAACTGAAGGCCTAGCGGAACATCTCCATCTTACAGGCCCTGAAGAACTGGTTAAGATCTTACAGTGCCCTGATGTCAACTGACAGAGAGTTCCACCAGTCTAGAGCTGGTTCTGGTTGAGGCCAACCGGATGTTCTGTACCAAAAAGGCCCTGGTTCTAGTTGAGGCCAACTGGATGTCCTTTAGGCCGGGAACCACAAGCAGATTACTGATGGATGATCAAAGGGTCCTTTAAGGGCAGCATGGAGAGATGCAGTTTTGAAAGTATGAGGGCCCCAAGCAGCTCAAGGCTTTGAAGTTTAATATCAACACTTTGAACATGTATTGTCAAAGGCTTTCACAGCCGGAATCACTGGAATGTTGTGGGATTTCCGGGCTGTTTGGCTGTGTTCCAGTAGCATTTTTGTGTAGATTTTTATGTAAACTCCGATCATCACCTGGGACAAAGAAGGGGCACAATAAAAACTCTGGTAGATCATGCAAAAAGAATCTGTGAAACCTACCTCCTTCAAGATGAACTGAATCACCTAAACTGAACTCTACAGGCTAATGATTACTCCACTACAGACATCAGAAGAGTTGCAAGACCAAGAATCAAGACCACAGGAATGAAGATAAACAGCCACCCAGAGGGAAGGTGTTTTTACCATACATCAAGGGAATCACAGATCACATAGGGAAACTGATGAAGAAACATAACCTCGAACCAATCTACAGACCCACTAAGAAAATTCAACAAATGCTATGTTCAGCAAAGGATAAGAAGGATCCTCTAACTTCTGCAGGAGTTTACCATGTACCGTGCAGCTGTGGACAAGTCTACATAGGGACCACAAAATGCAGCGTTCAGACACGAATCAAAGAACATGAAGGGCATTTCAGACTAATTCAGCTGGAAAAATCAGCAATAGTAGAACACATGATAAACCAAGCTGGACACATAATGTTATTTGAAAACACAGAAATTCTGGACCACTCTAACAACCTCAGACTACACAGAGAAGCCATTGAAATCCACAAGCATGTGGACAGTTTCAACAGAAAAGAGGAAAGCATGAAAATGAACAAAAATTTGGCTACCAGTACTTAAAAACACTTAAAAGGTTAGTGTTTAAGTACTGGCTAGCAGTACTTAAAAACACTGACAATGGTTAGTGAACACCACCTAGGATGTCTCCAGGCAGGAAGCAATCAATGGGATTAAAATGCCAGTCAACTACTATGCAGATGCCCTCACTAACTGATTAGGCAACTTCATTGTTACTTACAGATGTTAAAATGGGTGGATTCCACTCAACACACTTGCTAATTGCACACTTTACACTTGTTAACCAATGCAAATGGTTCTTTCACCCACCCTGGACATTCCACAGGTATACTACCATCTACTACATTCCACTTGCTTTACTACCATCAGATCCTCTTGCCAATCACAGATGCAGGTGAAACGTCAGGAGAAAATGCTACTGGAACACAGCCATATAGCCCGGAAACCAACACACTCCAATTTGAACATGATCCAGAACTCAACCGGTAACCAGTGCAGGTGATGTAGTACCGGTGTTTTATGTTCCCTCACCAGTATCCCTGTGAGGAGCTTCCCTGCTGCGTTCTGGACCAATCTTAATTTATGAGAAATTAAATAGCCTCCTTATGAGGATAACATCCTGAAGAATGGAAGATTGATGTAGATCCTACTAGGATCTCCAGCCTTTTTACTGACCCTAACTCCTGAAGCTGTACTGGCCTGTTTGAACTTTTCATATTAACAGGCAATGGAGACATTCTCTATGGTGTGTGAACAGTTTTCCCCTGCTTGCTGGTTTCTGCAGGACTGGTTATTTGGCAGTCCTAGCTTTCCATTCAGACCTCCTTATCACTTGTGGGTGATACTCAGCAGATGAATGGAAATGAATGTTAATGCTTTAGAAATGTAAATGTAAAATTTAGAAATATAAAATGTAAATAACCTTTTTATGTCGATTTAAAGTGATTGTGAGCAGTTGTCTCAGCTCTGTCAGGCCGTCTCAAGGACACGTCTTTCATACCTTCACAGGGCAACAGAGAACTCCCAAGAGGAAATGCTGACACCCGCCTGCCAGGTGTCTTCCTCCTCTTCCTTTCTTCTTCAACGTCCTCTTCACAGTATTAGATCTGTAACCTTATTAATGAGGACTGTTAGCTTTGACATCACTGGAAGAAGAAACACTTGGCCAAAATCACAGACCTACTTTTTAATAACAAGGGGATTTTATTTTATTTCTGGAAAAAAAACAAAACGCACTCTTATAAAGCCCCCTGAGGAAAGGCAACTGGATGCAATTAAGAAGCTGGCAAAGCTATTTTTAATTCCTCATTGGATAGAATGCTTCTCTCTCCGAAAGGAGGACAATGGGTCTAATCCCTTCTTGGATTTCCTCTGCATGTTAATGTGTTGTGTATCATTGCGGTGATTAAATATGGAACAAAATCTCCATACAGTTCTTAAGAAATGGGAACTGCATTGCCTGTATGACAACAAATGAACAAGGGCTTCAGAGTACAGTAGCCGAAAAGCCCTATGAACAAGCCACTTCTTCCTGGTCTTGGTTTTATGGTCAAAACTGTTAACTCTTTAGTGCATTAATTTCACCGCAATCCTGATATAACATTTTCAACCACTCTCATTATTATTCGGGAGTACGTTTCATTGATTTCACAGGAATTTACGTACAAGTAACTACACTTGTGATTGCAGCTGTAGAAATAGTTAGCGTGTACATTTTGATTGACAGCCAGCATAACTTATATCTTACTTTTTTCACACTGGCAGTCTTCTTTCTGCTTGTATTCTAAATCTTCCCTCTTCTGTAACTTCTTCTATACATTGAATTTAATTCTTACTGTACCCCAGTGTGCAAGTTTTACATACTGTGTGGCCTGAGAGTAAGTGCTGAATTTGTGCGTCCTCCAGAATGGTGCATACAGAGAGCCAGGATGGTGTAATGGATAAGAGCAGTGGACTCTAATCTGTTTAAGAGCGGTGGACTCTAATCTGGTTAAGAGCGATGGACTCTAATCTGGAGAACCAGGTTTGATTCCCCACTACTCCGCATAAGCAAGTAAACTGGGTTTGTTTTCCCCTGTTGGGTGACCTTGGGCTAGTCACAAGGGTCTTTGAACTCTCTCAGCCTCCCCTACCTGACAATGTACTTGTTGTGGGGAAAGGAAGGCAAGGCACTTGTAAGCTGCTTTGGGATCCTTACTGGAAAGAGAAGTAGGGTATAAAAACAGCTCTTTTTCTTCTTCAGAACACATGCATGAGACATCAGTGCCTACAAGCTCATAGAATCTGTCCATTCCTTTTCCAGAATGGATGGTTTTCTCAAGGAGGGCATTCTCTGATAGGTCTACTAAGTATTCCCATAATTACCAAGTTCTCAAGGTCAGTTCTTTTTTCATTAGACTCCAAGGCACAGGGGAGAACCAAGCATCAAATAGTGGGACACCAAGAACCAATACTAAGAGATTTCCTCCAAATAGGAAGCCTTCCTAAATAGTTTCTATACCTAAAGGACAGGGAAACTAGCCTGTAGAGAAGGAGAGTTTGGAAGTGACATGATCTTTATCTCGTCTAGCTTGCTGATGTGTTTAGGATTAAGGCTGTATGTCTGTAACCTGCTATGAGAGATATTAAAAGCTGAAATGTACTTAGCTAAATTGCCTTCTAGCTATGGAAATGCTATAGCCTTTATCAGACAGATTTATAAAAATCAGTAGCCAATTCCAATCATTTAGATCCATAAAGGCATAGAACTGGCTTAAAAATGGGTGCTAAGCCACAATAATCTTTGGCCATGGACTATGAACCATTAATGCATATGTTTTACTTTTTTCTTCAGTATCCCACATCATGGAAGTAAACATTTTATTTCCCATTCTCAGTTCAGCAGTTTAATATGGATTTTTGAGATAGTTAACCACGAAGGTATCATACAGTTATTTCCTGGAAAATGGTCCTTTGAATGCAACTAGAAAGTACAGGATGTTAAAATAATATTTTATGATGGTAATTTCTCAAATTGACTGCATTTAAAGATCTTTATAGAAGTCTCCATGTCACCCAAGAATATTTTCCTGTCGATACAGAACAAAGACTTACTGTTTTCAGAGACTATTTTGTGTACAACTTGCTACAGTGAACCATCATCATGATGTTGTTTTAAAAGGTATATTTAAAAACAAACGACACCATTAATGACTACCTGCTTTAGAATTTTGACAGGGCCAATTGTATTGGCAATGCTTAAGATGGGCTATTAATGTAACACCTTAACTCAAAATTGCACTAAGATGTGAGCAAAATTGTCTAACCCAGTGTAGGCAAAGCGGATTTATTATGAGTCAAAGCAAACTTTTAGAAAGTAGCCCTTTCGTTGAGGAGGTTACCTGACAAACCCACCCATTTGTCTTCAGTCTGTCTCTTTAAAATAGCTCAGGCTGTTAATATGTTGACTGTGACAGAGTCTTTGATTGTTTTGTGTAAAAACAGTGAACACAACAAGCAATACATACTCTGTAGATGGATCAAAAAAGGCTTCCAGAAGAGGAAATATAGAAGGCTCATTCCGCACATGCAGAATAATGCACTTTCAGTGCTCTTTGAAGCTGTGCGGAATAGCAAAATCCACTTGCAAACAGTTGTGAAAGTGGTTTGAAAACGCATTATTTTGCATGTGCGGAAGGGGCCGAAGAGAAGAACTCCCTTCCCTTCCTCCCCCAAATTACAGAAACCTTGTGAGGTAAGTGAGGCTGAGAGAGTTCAAAGAGAACTGTGACTAGCCCAAGGTCACCCAGCAAGCTTTCTGTGTAGCAGCCGGTGTAACCTCTATCTGTGGGTTCTGTGGGGCAGAACTTGGAATGAGTTTGCAACAACAAATTTTAAAAACAAAATGGTTCACTTAAAATATAACATCAAACATTAACATTTAACATCACACTTCAAGGTCCTGTTCAGGTTTCATTTCAAGTCCTTCTAGTTGCAGTCTTCTGACATTGCCAAGTCCATTTCTTCCTGCAAGTGGGTTGGCTCCTCCAAGGGTGTACACACACACACACACACACACACACACACACACACACACACACACATTGGGGGGGGGGGGGCCGGGGGGGCGGGGGGGGAGTGGGGGGGGGGGGGGGGGGGCCGTCCAGGGGGGGGGGGGTGGGGTTCCGGGGGGGGGGGCATTGGGGGGGGGGGGGGGTGGGGGGGGGGGGAGGAGTGGGGGGGGGGGGGGGGGGGGGGGGGGGGGGGTGGGGGGGGGGGGGGGTGGGGGGGGGGGGGGGTGGGGGGGGGGGGTGGTGGGGGGGGGGGGGGGTGGGGGGGGGGTGAGAGGGGGGTGGAGAAGGAGGGGGGGAGGGTGGGGGGGGGGGGGGGGGGGGGGGGGGGGGGGGGGGGGGGGGGGGGGGGGAGGGGGAGCGGCGGAGGGGGGGGGGGGCGGGGGGGGGGGCGGGGGGCGGGGGGGGGCGGGGGGGGGGGGGGCGGCGGGCGGGGGGGGGGGGATGTGGGGGGGGGGGGGGATGATGGGAATTGTAGTCCATAACATCTGGAGTGCCAAAGGTTCGCCACCATGGCCTTAGGATTTCATCTCCTCCAGGGGTGGACCATCTTAATCGGTCTCCCACCCCTGCAGTGGGGGACTGACACCTAAAGCCCAAACTTCACCAGGTCCTTAACAAGGGACAGATCCCATAACAAGGGACAGATCTTAAACCTCCCAACTTAATGGAATACCTCCAAATGGCAATTATATACGCTTACTGGTACTGTTGATAATTAAATGCGCATTGACCTATATTTACCTAAAGCTGCTGAAATGTGCCGCATGCTTCTATTACGTGCTCATTTTCATACATCTTTGTAAGTTTGTGCACCGGACATGGCTTGTGAGTCATCTACTGATAGCAGAGGTGAAGGGAGCATATGTTTCTTTTAGAGAACATAACTTCTAACCAGTAAATCTTCATTACTATGCCCTCTGCTTTCCATAGATCCTATAGTGGCTGTATCATGTAAGCATGTCGGCGTGGTGGTATTGACACAACATTCTGTGAGACCATATCGGGCCGCACACTTGATTAGCTGAGCGGGTTGCTCATATATCAAAAACTGGTATTTCTTAAATGAATTGAAAACATTATACACAACCTAATATTTCAGTTCTTAAAAAGCCATGTCCTTTTCCCAGTGACTGTCAAATCATGAAATGCTTATCTGGTGGTAAAGAAATAACATTTAACAATACCATGGGATTATCTGAAATCTAATACTTTTTCACAGTCTTCAGAAGATCCCAACGTCACAATCCTTTATCAGAAGCTTTTGTGTTTTTTTCTTTGCTAATAAAAATCCCCTTCCCTCCTACAGGCAATGCAGTTAACAGCAACAGCAGGAACACACAGCTTTGTGTTGAAATTTGGGAAAGGCTTATCAGCCATACAAAGGGTGTCCAAGGAGCTAAAAATTACATTTCAAGTCCATACAATTGCAAGGGATCCCTTTTCACTAATAAACCTGGACACTTTGTTAGGCTTGGAGGAGAGATAAGAGAATGCGGAGAGCTTCAGGTCTTTAGAGGTACTGCCAAATTAAAACTCTGAATGGCTGGATAAGCTCCATCTTTTCCGTTCCCAAAGTCCACTGGGGCAGAGTGTCCAGTTTAAGTCCAAAGCCCTTAAACCTCTTTGTGGCTCCCCAGCTGTTTTGTGGGGACTGCTTGAAAGACTTAGACGACCAGGTTTACAAAAGGGATTTCAAAGCCAAACTTGATCCGAGCAAAGCTTCCCTTTTCATTCAAGCAACCAAAGATTGCAAAGGAGTTGCGCACACTGTAGGAGATTTCTTGGAAAGGCACAGTGTTGAGTGTAGCAGAATGTAATTTAGCATGTACAGTGCTCCAGAGCTTTTCACCTCAATTCTGAGATCAGTTATTCTAATTCTCGGAAGATAGAATGCTTATTTATTTAGATGTTAGTGGAATCGGGGGAATTTCTCAAGAGTTTTTTTACAGCCACCGTCCATCTGTTATGGGCAGTCTTGCATTACAGCATGTGGGTAAAATATATATCTTTGTTAATTCTTGTACTCTGATTTGTGCTACACCATGTGAGAAAAACTATCAGGATTACTTTGAGTTGTAGAAATATCTTTATCTAATATATGCATTACATTAAAATCAACTGCTTTAGCCTCTTGTATTTGACTGCAGGCAGAAGACTTCAGAAACTAGCATGCAGTGTAACTGTGAGTGAAACAAATAAAACCTGTAGTGGAAGCGAGGGATCATATTGTTGGGATAGGGCCAATAAAAATAGAACCGACTGTATATTCTACTAGAGCAGGGGTAGGGAACCTGCGGCTCTCCAGATGTTCAGGAACTACAATTCCCATCAGCCCCTGTCAGCATGGCCAATTGGCCATGCCTGGTAGAAACTGATGCATCCCTAGTATCGGCTCTAAACATCTGCAGAGAAAGCCCTGAATATGTTCTCCACCATAATGGATGTGTGTAGTGATTTTTATGCTGATAGTTTTGAATTGTTTTTCCAGCACAGCTGTAGTCACACCTGAATAGTAAAGGTCATATACATATCCCAAGAGTATAATGGTGCAAATCTGTGCACATTTACAGATATGTAAACACTGTCAAACATAGACTGACTTGTTGTGATGGGTTTTCCAGGCTGTGTGGCCGTGGTCTGGTGGATCTTGCTCCTAACGTTTTACCTGCATCTGTGGCTGGCATCTTCAGAGGTGTATCACAGAGGAAGGTCTGTTACACACTGTGTCCAATGTGTAACTGGACACAGTGTGTAACAGACTTCCCTTTGTGATACACTTCTGAAGATGCCAGCCACAGATGCAGGCAAAACATTAGGAACAAGATCCACCAGACCACGGCCACACAGCCTGGAAAACCCATCGCAACCAGTTGAATCCGGCCGTTAAAGCCTTCGACAATACCTAGATTGACGTATTTCACCTGTGTTATTAATTCTTAGTAATTTTATAGTCTGTCTTTGGAAGAAAGGCAGACTATAAATAAAATAATTGTTAGTTCAGACTGATGGAAATTGTGGAATTATACTAATGTTCATGCAATGTTTTCTATTTATCAATTAATGAATGGTCTTTATGTTTTATATTGCATTTTTATTTTAAAGAGTTTTATAATATTGCTCCTTTTGAAACCAGCCCCACCACATGAAGGCACTATTTTAGTGCATATCTGTCATTCATCCAGGAAATAATGTAGTGCTTTGCAGTCCTATGGCTGCAAATGAAATGATGTTTTCTTCCAATATTTCTGTTCTTGTACTAATACACTGTAGCACTACCACCCTGTCTTGTACAATCCAACAATAATCTTACCCAAAGAGCCACTTAGAGCTGCATACGCAAAAAGTTGCTTCCAGGCAACAATGTGAACTGAGGAGCTCAACATTGTATCCTCTTCTGCTCCTGTACCTACTAGAAACCCAGCCTCAAGGGTTGGGGGCACCTTAAGAGTCCTGTCAGAAGGGCTGATTCTGCAAAGGATTTTCAGCAAAACAGAATGATTCAGCACTAGAGATGCCACCTTCTTCTCTTTTGGCCTCTTATGTCAAAGCACAAGCTGCTCCAAAGTGCCCCTAATTATCAGTTTTGGAAGGGACAGTGTAGGGAGCTACCTAGTGAAGGGAAAGACAATTTGTTATGCAGCTGGGTTGAATGTTTCAGGGCCTTTACTGGAAATGTCAGAGACACAATGCAGGACACTTTACCTTTAATGAAGATTTGACTTTGCCACATCATTAACAGAATTTGCCTTCACCTGCAACAACTGATAGTCTTAGAAAGCAGTTCTAAGCAGTTCTACTCAGAATCTTATATAGGTCTGTTCAATGGAACTTACTCCCAGCAAAGTGTTGTTAGGATTGCACTGTGCATTAAAAACTACCAGAGCAGCTTTTATTATCATCTATACTCAGCTAGAGCTGGATGCACTGACCTACCTCAGATGCTCTTTTATACTTCCTAAGAATTTTTTGTTTTAGTTTATTAAACTTTTGCCAGGAAAGCTTTGATAAAATATGAGAACCTGTTGTATAAATAGGACAATATCTGGAAAATAAATCAGTGGCTGGCCACTGTTAAGGGTGCCAGGTCTCCTGTGATAGCTCTGAACCCCACTGCCACTTGGTAGGGTAGTATGGGAAAACGAGTCACAAATCATGTTTTCAGAAAGGTGTCATTTCTGGAAGCAAACCTGGGAATGGTGTCTGTCACAGTGTTGATGTGACACTCTAGCATTCACCAGAAACTCTGTGGTAACTCCTCAATGCCCCCACTCCCAGTTTCTTGGCAGGGGTTGTCTGGCAACTGTGGTTACTTCCCCCTGTTAAACAGGGTGCTTAAAGAAGAGGAAAGACTAACTTAAGAAAACTTTTTGGTATGTAAAAAGGTGTTCGCTATAAGCATTTAAAACACAAAACATCTGGCCACCATGGTGCATAAACTGGTCATGTGTAGATTAGATTACTGCAATGCACTCTATGCGTGCCTGCCCTTAAAAACTTCACCTGGTGTAGAATGTTGCAGAATGTTGTAGCCAGACTGGGCAGGTTATAGGGCTCAAATCACTCCAATCTTGGCCCAACTACATTGGCTCCCAATCTGCTTCTGGGAACAATTCAAGGTGTTGGTATTAACCTTTAAAGCCTTACATGACTTGGGACTAGCATATGTGAAGGACTGTCTGCTTATGAAGTTATGTGACTGCTTCGTTCATCATCCAAGGTCCTGATTTGGGTGCCCATGCTCTAGATGCATGGCAACTAGGGCAAGGGCGTTCTCATTTGTGGCACCAAAACTTTTGAATTATCTTTCCAGGGAGAGTCATCTGTGTCCCATTGCTATCTTCTTCCAGTGGATGAAGAATTTGTTGTCGTTGTTTCATCTGGCATCCTTCCTGCCCTGTTTTTACTTGCTGTTTCTTTGTCTTTGTGTGCATTTTAGTTCCATGTTTAGTTTCATTAAATTGATGCATTTCTTGTTGGTTTTAAGATGATATTTTATTAGGCATTTTTAGCTGCCTTGGCAGCCCATATAGGGGCTGAAAGTCTGGCAACCCTAGGTTTGTAAAATAAAAAATGTGTGAAATAAGCAGACAAAGAAATGATCGATTTAAATCAATGTAGCCAAAAACAATCTTAAAACCACTTCAACCAATGCTAAATAGCAGTTTCTAGGAGGTATTTTTTCATTTTCATTTTCACTTATGTTTTATTGCTTTGAGGGTTGTTTCTCTTTATGAGGAAAACAATAGCTTGTTAGCTCTGAAGTACACTTTGACTGTGAAATGGTCATTGTTGCATAATGGGGCAGTGTGTGTGCATGCATGCTTAATTTTACTTTTAATAGGTAATGTGACCTTTTAGGGTGTTCTTTTTTCTCACAGTTTGGGTCATTTTGTGTCGGTGCTGCATAACATACACTCATTGAAAACACCGTTTACTAAAATGAGGCAGAATCCACTTGATTAATGGACCAGTGTAGAGAATGTGCATGGATAATTTAAATTAAACACAGTGTTTTTCTCTGCCATCCAACACTCTCCAATTGTAAATAAACACCTTGGAAATAATTTTAAATGCTATAGAAATACATAGAGGGATACGCGGAACTAGTACCTTAGTTCTTAATGACAGGGGAGAGGCAATAGCAACCATATATTTTAGCACATGGAAGAAGTGAACATGCTTCCTCATAGTTCTTATGTGGAAAGTGAGTTGTCTGTATTATAAAATAACATCTCAAATCCCTCACACACACACCCCTCCTCAAAATATATTGTTCTTACAGGAAATGGTTGGCAGAGCAGAACGTTTTCCTTCTCACAATCCAGCATTCAGTTTCCAGTGACATTGTGAACAAATAAAATTGGCCTATTTGTCTCACCAAAGTCATTGTCCACTCTACAGGATCTCAGATTTTCCCATCAATGTGCTGCCTGATGATTTTTCACTGGAGATGTGGGCATTGAATCTTGGACCTGCATGCAAAGCCAGTGCTCCTCCTGTGAGCCACAGCCCCTTCCCAGTTTTGGTGAGTCCTTCATTTAGAAACAGCCATCCCTATGACCTAAGTAGGGTTGTTAACCACCAGGTAGGGCCTGGAGATCTCCTGGAATTATAATTGATCTCCAGACTACACCTCCCCTGGAGAAAACGACTGCCTTGGAGAGTGGACTCCATGGCACCAGATCCCTGCGAATCTTTGTCCTCTCCTGAAAATCCACCCTCCCCAGACTCTACCCCAAAATCTCCAGAAATTTTCTTAACCAGAGTTGGCAACCCTATGGTCTAGTAAAAGATTGGCAGGAGTGATGTGTGTATGTGTTTGTGTGTGCGTGCATGTGTACACTAAGCCCAGGACACAATTGTGCATTGACACAAAGTCCAGAGAGACGTTGCTTGTGCCCCACAAATGAGGTGGACTCAATCCAGCATGTTCTCCTAAACAGTCAGCTCCATTCTACTTTACGCAGTATTTATAGAACCCTGCTTCTTAGAGCAAAAACTAGCCTTCCCTCGACATATGCAGTAACTTATTTATTAATTTATTATATATTTATTATTTATTAAATCTATCCCCTGTAACAACTCTCACGGTTGCTACCTTTCTAGCAGAAGTAATAAATGAAAGATGATATCAAAAACCTGATCCCATGTAGCCACATAAGTTTCCACATGATTTTAGCATTGTGATAAATGTGAGTCGTTATCATAATCTAATCTGATCTTAATGGCTTGATTTTTAAATATTTTGTCGTATATTTGAGGATCTGTATTTATATTTTATTATGATTCGGATATTGGATTTTCTTATCCTTGTATTTGTGTATATGATTATATTATTTGTAGAGATTTGTATATGCTATGCCTAATAAAGGTCTACTGTACTGTACTGCATTGACACAAACCGGGGGCACTCATTGAAAATGCTGGGGGGAAGAATTAGGACTAATAAAAGGAAACACTTCTTCACACAACGTGTGATTGGGGTTTGAAATATGCTGCCACAGGAGGTGGTTATGGCCACTAACCTGGATAGCTTTAAAAAGGGCTTGGACAGATTTATGGAGGAGAAGTCGATCTATGGCTACCAATCTTGATCCTCCTTGATCTCAGATTGCAAATGCCTTAGCAGACCAGGTGCTCAGGAGCAGCAGCAGCAGAAGGCTATTGCTTTCACATCCTGCATGTGAGCTCCCACTGCGAGTAGCAGAATGCTGGACTAGATGGACTCTGGTCTGATCCAGCAGGCTAGTTCTTATGTTCTTATGTTCTAAAGCCTGTGCACAGCCAATCGGAACAAAATGGCAATGAAAACAGACCCATTGAAAACAATACAGACCAGATGATACTTATGATTAACCTCATACATGTACAAACATACAAATGCTATTGCAGTCACCTATCAGTAACTGATAGATAGTAATTGTAAACATGATGACAAATGCTGTAATTCTCTCTCTCCCCCCCTCCCCCCCCCCCGCCCGCCCGCTTGGGAAGCCATGGTAATTGTGGCAGCCTCTGTAGTTAAACTTTCAGGAAATTCTTCTTCTAGTTCTCCTACAGGAGCCATAAGAATTCAGAGAAGTGATTAAACAAGACGTCTCATGCTCCTTAAGGCTCCTCTGTGATCTGTTCGGAGACCACATTCCATTCTATTTTTATATCTTAGGCAATTACATGGCAATAAGTTAAACCTGAGAAATGCAGTAATGTGAAAAATAAAGAAATATGGTATTCCTGCTGAAATAGAATAGGCTGGAACTCCACCGGCTCTTTTCTCCCCAAGCCCTTTGTGTTGGCAATAGCAAATGATTAATGATATTTAATATGAAAGAACTGACATGCAGCCTTTTCAAGTGGATTATAAGAATCTGCATTAGGGCAGCTGCTTTGGACAGTGAATAAGATATATGAAAGATGCCTCACAGACCCAGATGTTTGGCTATGGAATGTTTATCATAGTTACACGGTGGTTTCTAAAAGTCACTAATGTACCCATAGGCACACACAGGTGCACATGTACGTATCACTGACAGCAGAAGTATTTTCCTCCTTCTCTTAAGATGGATTTTGAACTTCTCATCCCTACAGGTTCAACCAGAAAATATTTCAGTTTTGCTGTTCCCCCACCATGGTCTTGATTATTATGATTTTTTTTCTTTGTGCATGACACTTTTTTTCACTTAAATGTGTTCATTTGTTACCATTATATGTACATCAGTAATTCAGCATGATACATGTATTCTGTGTATCAGTGACAGCTATTGTATGTGTCAATGCTATATAAATCTAGAAAACCAGCTGTGAAAAACAGAGAATTAAAATGACTGACTAAAATATAAATATATACAAAGTATATATTTTCCCCTCCCATTTCAGGTTTACTCTCTTTTGTATTTGTTCCAGTCAGTGGCTGAAAACCCTGGGCATCATCTGGGGTAATATTTTTTAAAACAACAACAACAACCAATAAATCATTTTTAGTATGTGTTGCAACTGCATAAAAGCCAACGTTTGGTCGTCTTTTTCTACAACCAATTGCACAATAGTTTATGCAGATTTCATTCAATTTTGCTTCAGTAGTGCTTATTTCCCTGGGAATTGTATTTATTCATTGCCATGAAAATATGTATCAATATGTAGCATTTTTCATCCTCACTATTGTTGGCAGACAATTTCAAAGAACAATGGGGGCGGGGCGGGGGGAATATTGCCTGAGAAATATTGTTCAGTTTTATTTTCTGTATATATTGGGTCTGAGCTTTCCAGCAAAGTGAAATTCTGAGAAACCTTTTCAATTTAATTACTTAAGATTAGCTTAGTTTTGCGCTGATTTAGTTTATTTTGATTTAATGAACTATAAGAAAAGGAGACGTCTTATGCAAACAATGCTGAATGGGCAGTGCAGTCTGTGCTTCAAAAGAAAAAAAAATTGTTCCCTCACTGAAGTTCTGCAATATGAATAATTACCCTAAATTTTAAACAGAGAAAACACTTATTTTACTTTTCAACTGAGGAAACAAGTTTATATGTACCCTCTGGGAACCTATGTAGTCAAATGAGAAACTTATTAGATCTTTCAATATATTGCTTGAATTTCTAAGATCTGTTCTTAAAAGGCCTTCTAGAAGATGGTAAAATGTAGTCAAGTCATGTTGCATGGGTGCTTTCCAATCATTGCACTAAGATAGAAGACACTGATCAAAAGGGAAAGGCTTGTCAACCTCCAGGAGGTGGCTGGAGATCTCCCACTATTACAACAGAAATCAGTTCACCTACAGAAAATGGCTGTTTTGCATGGTGAACTCTATAGTATTAAACCCCACTGAAGTCCCTCCTCTTCCCAAACCCTGCTTTCCTTAGTCTTCACCCCCCAAATTTCCAAATATTTTGCAACCTGGAGCTGGCACCCCTAAGTAGGAAGAACCATATAAACAGCCTCATCTATGTGATTCCAGAGCATGAAAAGAAGCCATGCAATAATATGCAGTGGCGTATCTACCTAGGGATGGGGGATACCCTGTCCCCAGGCACCACTAATCTGGTCATATGGGGGCACAAAATTGGCCCCCCACATGACCAGGAAGACAGCAAGAAGTCATGCTGCCTCATTGACTTTGGGCACCCTTGGCCCCACCCATGTATCTTTAATGTGGGTGGTGTCAAGGAAGCCCGAGGACACAGCCCCCAAGCCTTGCCCCTGGCTCCTAGCTGGTAGCTGACAGTTCCTTCTGCCCTCCCCTCTGGGGAGAGCAGAAGCAACTGCAAGGCTCTATCCTCATCTCCTTTGCTTTTATAACCACAGGGGTGGTTTTGGGGGTGGGGCTCAGGGGCAGGGCTCAGGGGGCTCTGCCCCTGTGGTTATAAAGGCAAAGCAGATAAGGATGAAGCCTTGCAGTTGCATCTGCTCTCCCCAGAGGGGAGGGCAAAAGGGACTACTGGCTGCTGGCCGGCACCCGGGGGGCTAGGGCTGGGGGGTGGGGCTCAGGGAGTGGCCCCCCAAACCCCACCCCCAGGCTTAATGGGGGTCACCCAGAGAACAGCTGCCTCCAGGTGTCATTTCCCCCCATACGCCTCTGATAATATGACTTATAACGTCACTGTTGTGACACATAAAAAGTCCTTTAATCTACTTTTTAATGTAATCTACATTTGGAAAATGTGGTTCTCCCAAATTTTTCAATCGACAATTAAAAACCCCCACATTTTAGTTTTTTCAGAAAGGATGGTTTTGTTACATCATGCTTTACTTGAAATAGGTAAGGTGCTGTCACACTAGAGTATGCTGAGGGCCTTTTGGGAGTAAACAATGTACAACTTAATTCAAAGTGATAAGTGTGAGGCAAGGAAAAGAAAAAGAGGCTTATCTCAGTTTGCCTAGTCTCAGTTCTTCCAGAGACATACATAGACTAGATCTAAATCTGAAATGGGATCACTTCTGGCGGCATAATGATGTCACTAGTGACAAGCTGATATCACTCCCTGTGCACCTGGAAGCAATATCAGCACTTCATTGGGGGATGTTGAAGATGTTCTGGCATTTGGGTAAAACTCTATGGTTAATGCCAGGACATCCCCCAGCAATGTACTGATGTTATTTTTGAGTGGCCAGAGAGTGATTTCAGCTCATCTAGACTCTGCTGATGTTCTCATGCCCCATTTCTCACACTTTTTTCTCCTGCTGGCCACCTCAGCAGTGGTGGGAAAGTGATCCTGATTGTTCCAAAATGGTCATGATCCCGTCCTAGGTTGCCAACTTGGGGTTGGGAAATTCCTGGAGGTTTAGGGGTGGAGATTGGGGAGGGGAGGGTTTGGCGATTGGAGGGATCATGGCAGCACATAATGTTATAGGATCTGCCCTAAAAGGTAGCCATTTTTCTCTAGTGGAACTGATCTCAGTATCTAGAGACCACTTGTAATTCTAGAAAAGTCTTCAAACCCCACCTGGAGGTTGGCAATCCTACTTCTGGTTGAGAGAAGTACCTTGGGAGGGATTTCTTTTAGTTCTGGACATAAATGCCTGAACTCTCAGTAGGGTGGTGTGGCATATGTCCTTTCAGTCCCCTCCAGCGTCAGCTTTTAAGATAGGCCGTTTCCGCACGGAGGCGGAAGCGGCTGGGTCGGCGCATTTCGCGCCGACCCGATGACGCTGGGTCATCGGTCCCATGCGGACGGTCCCAGAAAGAGCCAAGACGACGGCGCCGCAGAACGCCGTTGCCCGGCCGACCTGGCATGTCCCCGGGCCTCCAGCACGTCGCCGAGGCCTGAGGACACACCCCCGGCCCTGCGCGCCTGCTCCAGCATCGGCGACACGCCGGAGGCCCGGGGACAAGGTAAGTGCAGGGAGGGAGTGGGGGGGAGGCGCCTTGAAGCCGCTGCCGTTCGCACGGCAGTGGCTTCAAGCCAGCGTTCCCGGGAAAGTGCACTTCCCACCGCACTCCGGAAACGCTGGCTTGGTGCCGGTCGGGCAGCTGCGATGCAGCTGCGCCGCCCGTGCGGAAACGGCCATATATTGGGAGTTGCTAGGAGCTAGGAGCAAGGAAAGGTCAGAAACAACATTGTGAGTGCCTTCAATTCATTTCATGGGGTTCAAACCTTTGGTCGGCCTGTAATGCTCAATTGCAGTAAAGCTCCATTTCCCAAAGAACTCATTCTCTGGCTGAAATGTTAAATGAGATTTGTCCTTGTCCTAGCAAAAATTCAGTGGATCAGGCATGCAAAACCTTCTTATTCTTACTGATTGCTTCAAAACTATATAAATGATAAAGGCAACTGCAGAAGTTCTTCAATATTTCTCTTGGTGAACGATTTCACTAGAGTGCCAAATTAAGTAGACTACCAAATAAAGTAACACTGTGCCATTGAGAGAAACACATCTCGCTGTGATATACCTTGAAGATGCCAGTCATAGATGTGGGCAAAACATTAGGACCGTCCTCTGAAGATGCCAGCCATAGATGTTAGTGAAACATTAAGAGTAAAAACTACCAGACCATGACTACACAGCCCAGAAAACTCACAACAGCCAGAAGTAGCCTTTATTTTGTGAGTATCTTCTGTAGCTTGGTTAATACTTGATAATTTATTGAAAATGTTTCACATTCCTTCCAGATGTAAAACATCTTGCCCCTTAGTGTACTTTTTTGTTTCTTGCAGAGGCTGAATTTCTAAGTAGCTCTCCATCATGACTAATGTTGTGGTGTGGATGCAGGGCAAGTGAAACCAAATCTCAGTATACAATAATGCATCTCTGTGTGTGGCAACCATCACATGCACAAGCCAAAATTGTGAGCAGGTAGAGTATGGCCCTTTCCGCACGGAGGCGGAAGGGCTTGGGTCGGCATTTACTGACGCCGACCCAACGACGCTGGGACCGTCCGCATGGACGGTCCCAGAAAGAACAGTGAAGATGGCGCCGCTGGGCGCCATAGCCCGGTCGACTCACCTGCTCTCCGGCCCTCCGGCGCGTCACTGGGGCCTGGGGACACGCCTCCCCTGCCCTGCGCGCCTGCTTCCGTGTCGCAGAGCGGGCGGGCGTGTCCCCAGGCTCCGGCGATGCGCTGGAGGGCTGGAGAGCAGGTGAGTGAAGGCAGGGAGTGGGTGGGGGGAGCGCCGGGAAGCCGCTGCCATTCGCACGGCAGCAGCTTCCAGCCGGCGTTTTCAGAAAAGCCGGCGTTTTCAGAAAAGCACTCTGAAAACGCCGGCTCGGCGCTGGCCGGGTGGCGCGAGGGCGGCGCGGCTGCGAAGCAGCTGCGCCCCCTGTGCGAATGGCGGCCTGGGGACGGCGTTTTTGCCGTCCCCAGGCCACCATATTCCGCCCGTGCGGAAACGGCCTATGATTGGAAAGCCAATGAAATTTGCTTGAATTCTCAACAAGAAAATTCATAAATATTTACCAGTTCTGAATCTGGCCAAAGGAGGTTTGTTTGTGTTAAGTGCCATCAAATGACTTCTGACCACCCTATAAATCAATGTCTTCCAAAACATCCTCTCATTAACAGCCTTGCCCAGGTCTTGCAAGTTGAGAGCCATGGTTTCCTTTACAGAGTCAATCGATCTCATGTTGGGTCTTCCTGTTTTCCTTCTGCCTTCAATCTTTCCTAGCATTATTGTCTTTTCCAGTGACTCTTGTCTTCTCTGATTAAAGTACAAAAGTGTCAGTTCAGTCATTTTAGCTTCCAGGGGCAGTTTGGGCTTGATTTGATCTAGAACCCACTTTTTTGGGAGGGGGAGGGTTGGCACGGCAGTCCACGGTATCTGGAAATTTGCCCTTCACTAATTACTGGAGTGTGTTAATGAATATTGTGTTTTTTACTGGTAATTGTTTTATTTCATTATCTTGCAGGTCTGATGTTTACTTGCTTCTTACCTGTGTGTGGCACTGATTATGTTTTTTCTACTTGTACCTGAGTAGTTATAATGATTGTCGAAGGTAAGCAAAGCAGGAGAGGTACAGGAAGGGCAAAGAGCTGAATTCCTCCTTCCTGCTTCTGATAGCTCTCCATGTAACACGTAAGACGTTGAAGATAAGCACTTTTCCTCTTTCCTCTGCTTTTCCTTTTCCTCTGGGATCACACATTAACATGATGATAAATGTGAAGTATGTTGGCTTCCAAATGTGCTAATGTGTCAAAATATGTTTTCCCTGCACATTTCTAGATTAGCAACTTATTTACATATTGGCAAACAAAAAGGATTTGGTAAAAGGCACAAGGAGACACAGAAGTATTTTTGTTTAGTATCTTTTCTAAAACCTGAAAATAACTTACATGGCTGGTAAATAAAAGTCACCTATTATCTGCCAAAAGGGAAGGTTGGGAGGGAATATTTTTGTAAAAATATATGAACCTCGCAAAAATGTTTGCAAGCTTTCTGGCAACAGGGCTGCATATGGCTTGGCAGCGCACCCAAACTGATGCTAGATGAAGCCAATGGAGTTTTGTCCAAGTACATGCAAAGTTGGACATTTTGGAGGATTTCTCTGCAAGGTTATTTTGATTCAGTACTAGTGCCAAACCACTGAGAGGGGAGGACTGGGGTGAATTAAAAAACATTTTTTTTTGGGGGGGGGGGCTAAGTCAGCTGGGTGGCTGCTGAATCTAGTCTCATGCTGCATTCAGTCAAATGCCTTTCCATTTATTTTCCTTGCAATGCACTTCTGCCTGCAGCCACTTGAGGGTCAGGGAAATCTGAGCACAGTAAAAAGAGCTCTATTGGCTAAATTCACCTTTCTGGAAGACTGAGACAAACCCTTCCCAAACAGTTCTTGCACTGCAGTAAGATACCTTTCCCTCTCTTTTCCCTACTTTTTCTCATTCATTTCTTTCTCCACCTAATTTTTCCATGTCTCCCCTTTATTTTCAACTCTTGGGCTCAACTTTTGCTCATTCCTATTCTACTTGGCAACTTAGAATGTACTTAATACACATTAGAATGTAAGAATTTACTTAAGAGTAGTATAGTATCAAACCTTTGTTAGTATTATAAATAGAAGAGAAGAGAGTAAATATTTTCCCTTGATCTAACAAAATAGTAAAGGCATTCTTCCCCCCACATCCTATACCATATACATGCATGGTAATGGAACATTCTCATGTGGACCAGAAGTTAACATAAGAACATAAGAACAAGCCAGCTGGATCAGATCAAGTCCATCTAGTCCAGCTCTCTGCTTCTCGCAGTGGCCCACCAGGTGCCTTTGGGAGCTCACATGTAGGATGTGAACGCAATGGCCTTCTGCGGCTGTTGCTCCCGATCACCTGGTCTGTTAAGGCATTTGCAATCTCAGATCAAGGAGGATCAAGATTGGTAGCCATAAATCGACTTCTCCTCCATAAATCTGTCCAAGCCCCTTTTAAAGCTATCCAGGTTAGTGGCCATCACCACCTCCTGTGGCAGCATATTCCAAACACCAATCACACGTTACGTGAAGAAGTGTTTCCTTTTATTAGTCCTAATTCTTCCCCCCAGCATTTTCAATGAATGCCCCCTGGTTCTAGCATGGTGAGAAAGAGAGAAAAATTTCTCTCTGTCAACATTTTCTACCCCATGCATAATTTTGTAGACTTCAATCCTGTATATCCCCCTCAGCCGCCTCCTCTCCAAACTAAAGAGTCTCCAAGCGGCTGCGAAGCCTCTCCTCATAGGGAAGGTGCTCCAGTCCCTCAATCATCATCATCCTTGTTGCCCTTCTCTGCACTTTTCTATCTCCCTCAATATCCTTTTTTGAGATGCGGCTGACCACTGGGGAACTGGACACCGACAGTACTCCGGGAAGTCGCGATGTAGCATCTCACTGCTTTATATAAGGGCATGAGCAATCTTTGCAGTTTTATTATCAATTCAACTTTTCTAATGATCCCCATCATAGAGTTTGCCTTTTTTTACAGCTGCTGATGTACATTGAGTTGACATTCCCCATGGAACTATCAACTAAGACGCCTAAATCCCTCTTTCCTGGTCTTGTGACTGATAGCACTGACCCCTGTGAAAGCGTGTAAGTGTGAAGTTTGGATTTTTTTGCCCCTATGTGCATCACTTTTACATTTTGCTACATTGAACTGCATTTGCCATTTCTGAGTCCACTCACCTAATTTATCAAGGTCCGCTTGGAGCTCTTCGCAATCCTTTGTGGTTCTCACCACCCTACATAATTTGGTATCATCACTGCCAAACTTGGCCTGCTGCTACCCACCCCCCTACTTCCAAGGTCATCATTTTATGAATAGGTTAAAAGAGCACTTGGGTCCCAAAGCGGATCCTTGGGGGACACCACTCCCTACATCTCTCCATTGTGAGAACTTCCCATTTACACCCACTCTTTGTTTCCTGTTTCTCAACCAGTTTTTTAATCCATAGGAGGACTTCCCCTCTTATTCCTTCATTGCTGAGTTTTCTCAACAGTCTCTGGTGAGGAACTTTGTCAAAAGCCTTTTGGAAATCCAAGTAGACAATGTCCACCGGTTCACCCCTGTCCACATGCCTGTTTACACCCTCAAAGAACTCTAGTAAGTTTGTAAGACAGGATTTGCCTCTGCAAAAGCCATGCTGACTCTTTCAGTTAGAACTCCAAGTTCAGGCACTAGGTTATCATTATTGCTGTGTTGCTGGGAGGTCTAATTGCGCTTTGCAAAGGCTGCTTTGCTATATGACAGTGATGGCGAACCTATGGCACGGGTGCCAAAGGCGGCACTCGGAGCCCTCTCTGTGGGTACACACACACAGAGTTTGTCATGTGCGGGGTGGAAAATCACCCCCCCCACACACACACACATCGAGGCTGGCCTGGGCCATTGAGCATGATGTGCACACACCGTGGTGAGCAGGGAGGACTCGGCTGGTGGGCCTAGTGCCTGTGCTCTGGGTGGCTAATGCCTGAGGGGGGCATAGAGGAGGCAGAGATGCTAGAGAGGAACAGAGCGGTGTGCGCTGGACTTGCTGGAGGCTAAAGCAGGCTGGCTCCTGCTCGAGTGGGTGGGGTGGAGGAAGAGGGAGCCAACCGTCTTTTTCTAAACTAAAACCTCAGCATTCAGATTAAACTGCGGGGTTGGCACTTTGCGATAAATAAGTGGGGTTTGGGTTGCAATTTGGGCACTCGGTCTCAAAAAAATTAGCCATCACTGCTATATGACAAAAGACACAATCATTTTAATGTCAGCAAAATCAATCCCAGTGGTCTCCACAATCCTCATCCAGCACCACTAAGTGACCCAGTTTGTCCCTATTTTTGTGCTAGGTAAAATTACAAGTATAAACAGAAAACGGTTTATTACTGATTTATTTACTAAGAATTACTGTGGCATTAATTTCTTCTGAACTACAGCCCACTTCATCAGATATAAGTAGTGTATTTTATATTGGTAGACATATGTAAGCGTGTATAAATATAAAATTACAAAATTAGACACATGACTATAGGGAGTAATTTTTTTCATGATCTATGAATGGGTTTTATGGCTGCATTTGAAGGGGTGGGGAGGAATTACAGTTACCGTAATGCTCTCTATTGTTAATCTATAGAGTTTACTTACTATAAAAGAAGGAAAGGGTAACTGGGATATAATTCTGTATATTGTTAATCTATTCATTAAAAGGGTTTTTGCTCACGAATGTGTATCACTTGCAGATGACTGGTTCATCCAGGCACAATTCATGGAGGCAAGTTTACCCTCCAAAACATTTTTAATATTTAGTTGGATCTCCTGATAGCGGTAAATGCTACCATCCTTTCTGGTCTATAGGCCATCCCCGGTTGGAATGTTTGATGGCTATATAGAATGATATTGAGAAGCACAGACTGATCAAATGAAGTCGATACAGAGGACATTTTGGGCAGCTACAGCTTGTCTGGGAAAAGGGAGGAAATCTGCTGCTGTTTATTTTACACAATTATGATCTCTTTCATGGTTGCAATGGAGGGGCCTGCCCTGATTGCTGTGCTCACAGCATCTAACAATAGTTTGAATGCTGAATGATCAGCTCCACCTGCCAGTAATACTTGATGAAAAAACAGCAATAATTATCATTATGTTTTTTTGGTGAAGTAGAGGCAAAATTAGACTTATAACAAATGTAATACCTACTCTTTCTTCCCAATTGAGACTGCATTGGTTTCCTGTCCTTCAGGAGGTGGTGAGTTCCCCTTCACTGGTATTTTTCAAACAGCGTGATGAATAGGGTCACTTTTGACTGTTTCTGCATTAAGCAGGCGATTGGACTAGATGGCTTGTATAGTCCCATCCAACTCTATGATTCTATGATTCTATTTTGCCCTCATAACAATTCTTTGAGGTAGGTCTAGCTAAGTGTGTGTCATCTAGGATTCTTCCATGGTGAACTGAGGATCTGAGTATTTGAGACGTGTGACAGGTTGCTCCCTTATTTTATGGTGCTGTGAAGATCAGCTGGTTCATGCCGTTCTAGTTTCCTTCATTTTTGACACTGCAATGTCCATCATCATCTAGGGGTCAATAGCCAGTTTTCAAACATGTAGCATTATTTTATGATGAGTTATGTTTGTCTACAGCACCCGGTATTCCCAGGCGGTCTCTCATCCAAGTACTAACCAGGCCCGACCCTGCTTAGCTTCCGAGATCAGACGAGATCGGGCGTGTTCAGGGTGGTATGGCAGTCACAAAGGGGGACCCTCCCGCTTCTCTTACAAATTGTGTGTGTCAAGATAACCTGATGCTTTTCATTATCTGATCCTGATTTTGATTCCTTTCATTTTCAACCCTGATTTTCTGTTGTAGTGTTGTTCAGATATCTACAATTACTGAAAACACTACAAACTTTTGCTGTGCTTATTCAAAGTTGAAAAGATTTCATGCTGATACCCTGTACTTTTAATGAGTCTTCAGAAGACCAAAACCAAGTGGGCAAAACAAATTTCTTGGAGCAGAGAGCCCCAAGGTCTACAGGCCACAGCTCAAAAAGAGTATCTGTTATAAAGTCATCATGTTCCCATGTTTATATGAATTGCACAGATATATTGGAAAACTGTTTGTAAGTTTTGACAGTGTCATAATACTATAAGTAGTTGCTTCTGGTATAATATTTCAGCAGATAGTTGCTTCTGGTAGATAATTTTAGCAGGGCATCAGTTTCCTAAGAGATATTTGGAAGTAGCAGAATAAGTCCAGTAGTTGTGTGACAAGTTATAGGCGAGGGTGGGTGACCAGGCCAGCTAAGTGGACTCTTTGGTTAAACATCTCTATTTCTCTGTCTATACTTCTTAAACTCTTATGAAGTTAAGGCAACATAATTGTTGAAAGAGGGGCTGTGGTTCAGTGGTGGAGTATCTGCCTTCATATGCAGGAATTCCCAGGTTCAGTCCCCAACATCTCCAGTTAAAAGGACCAGATAGTCCGTGATGGAAAGGACCTCTTCGGCTGAAACCTGGAGAGCCATTGCTAGCCTAGCAGACTATATGAACCTCGATGGAACAATGGCCTGATTAATAATCAGGCAGTGCCATGTGTTCAAGATTATGGAACTAGTGAGCAGTGAGCAGTTTATCTGGGAAGATTAATCTGGGAAGATTAAAGTTGTTGGTTTGGTATCCTATCGCTTACCTGGGCAAAGTTTGAAGCCTTCCTCCAGTCAATGGAACTTTCTTCCAATCCAAAAGGTTTTTGTATTGGGAGAAGGTCCTTAGGGATGGAAGAAGGCATCAAAACTGGCTGAGCCAAGTGATAGGATAACTGTCTACTTATTTGTCCTCCTAGCTGGTACCTTTATGATTTCCCCCCAGCATCAACATCTGCTTGAAATTTCCATCATTCAGAAATTAGCTAGATACACCCACCCACACATTTTATATGTAAAAATTAGCTTTTGATCCAGGCAGTGCTGCCTTTGAGGTTTTTTTTGTTTGTTTCAGATGCAAAATTGTCTCGAGACATACTGATCATGATAGGTAGGTAACCACTGCACACTTCAATCTCAATCAGTTCTCAGCATACAAAACCAAAACTGACAGCACACGTGCCACATCTCATTTCAGACGGTGAGCCAATTTGAAACTTTTCCTAAAAACATTTGAAGCAGTTTTGACAATGATGCTCATAATTGACAGTTATGATTCAGGAACGGGCATCATCTATCACTAGCTAACAGCCCCTTCTCAGTGGGAATCCTAAGCAGGTCTTCTCAGAAGGAAGTCCCATTTTACTCAATGGAGTTTACTCCCAGGAAAGTGCCCTTAGGATTGCAGTCTTTACATCCACTGACGTGTGTATGTGACTGATGCGCATCCTGACCTGATCTTCAGCATCAAACCTCACAGTTATGAACTATGACAAGGTATCCCTTTCCAGAGCACAAGCATCTGTTTGAGGATCTGATAGGCTATTTCTCACCAGAGAAAGAGAAGGGAACTGAGTAGGAAGTTATCAATCTTTTCTCTTTGAACGTGCCGAATAGCAAGAACTGATTTGGAAACAGCAGGAGAAGAAACTATGCTTCAGACTATAAAGAGTATTAGAAAAACACGTTAGTGAAGGAGCAGGGAAAGAATTGCAATTTTGAGTGACGGGGGGGGGGGGGCGGGGGAGACTTGCGAGAGTAAGGATGGATGAGATATTGCATGTAAGGTGACCACAGGGAGACCTGAGATCATTTCCCTCCTTGGTCACAGGCTGCTTGCCTGACCTTTGACAAACAGGGAGTTTTCCACCTGTCAAAACAAGGATACAGTTTCCCTCCTCCATGGGGGCTGTTGTGACTATAATTCATCAGCAGTTGTGAGGCGATTACTGATTATGGTTGAGGGAGCTATCTTAATATCTGAAATAGATCCAGCAGTCTGTATTATAGATATAATAAATATTAGCACTGGAATCATCTCGCAAATCATATCTCTGCTTTCCACCAGCTGTTCAATGCGAGGCGTTAATATGTTGCACAGAGACCTTCCATTTTTTAATTAAGGAAGCTGAGTCTCCTCTGACTTCTATTTCTTTCCCAGTTAGATTTATGTGGTGCTTTTGACTGACTGGGTGACTTGTGCACAGTCAGATCTAGGAGGGATTCAAAGCATTTTAATTTGGCTTCATTCTGAGTATGTAATCTCCCTTTCCCATGTTTGTGTATAAACAGAGATACCGTAGCTTTGTAATTTCTCTAATAATAATCACCACCACCCACAGGTTCTTCTGCATCACAATCTCTGAAGATCTCACGTTCTTCTCATCTTGTATCAGTATAATGCTTGCTATCGTTTCTCCTGCAGATTTGCCAGTAGGAGTCCAAAATTACTCAGGCCGTATTCTGACATATAATAGGACAAGATGGTATGACAGTTTAGAAAAGAAGATTAGAAAGTTGAAAGAAATGGAATATGATAAAACTGCTATCAAGCCAATAGGAGCCAGGATGGTGGCCTTCAAACGCCGTTAGTGAAAACCGAAAACTTGTTTCCGTTGTTGGAGCTGGGAATGAGCAAATATCGGCTTCTTGTTCTATTTTCATGAATATTTTAAATAGTTTTATCTTTCTGATTTTTAGTTTGTATTGTATTTGCATGCTGAACGGTTTTTAGAGGCAACATATACAGCTTTTATGCATACCAACTATGACATTTTTTGTGCATAGTATGTGTACAATGTTGTTATTGATGCAATAATCATGCTGAAAAACTCAATGAGAGGAAACAAAAAAATGATTTGAATTTTCCCCCCTTTCCTTTTTTTGTCTTTTTTCTCAATCATGGATTAGGTTCACAGGAGCAAATTAAAAATGTGGATTTTGGGGGCTGAAATAGCTGGACTTAGACATTTCAATTAATCCATAGTGGAGGAAAGGTTCATCAAGTCCCAGGCAACTTAGGACCTCATAGGATTATCAAGGCAAGAAATAGCTGGAGGTGGTTTGCCATTGTTTGTCTCTGCATAGTGACTTGACTTCTTTGGTAGTCTCCTATCCAAATACTAACCAGGGCCAACTCTGCTTAGCTTCCAGACATCTGAAGAGATTGGACTAAGTAAAGGCTTTGATTACCCCTAGTGCAGTGGTGGCGAACCTTTGGCACTCCAGATGTTATGGACTACAATTCCCATCAGCCCCTGCCAGCATGCCAATTGGCCATGCTGGCAGGGGCTGATGGGAATTGTAGTCCATAACATCTGGAGTGCCAAAGGTTCGCCACCACGGCCCTAGTGTATACTTTCAGTGGCATCATTTCAAATGTCAGAAAACTGCAGGCAAAAGTTTTAGTGGGGCCAAAGTGGAGGAGCCAAATTTTAATGGGGCCAAAAGGTGGTGTTGTCCCTTGCCCACTATTCCATGAAACTTAGATCTTTGATTCTGGTAACCATTTGAACCAAACCATGATTTTGTAACGATGGCTGCTGGGGACAATTATGCATTATGTAAAACTCTGTGATCTCTTTAATCATTTTTATTTATTTCTTATAGAATATAGACAACAGGACTGCAGTTTGAATGGAAATGACTGCATGGGAGTTATATATTCCCCCCCCCCATCCCATTTTTCATATAAAATCTGGACCTCCAAGCTGCTTTAGGTAAAAACATACGGCTGCCCTATGTTGCACACTATTAAGCTCAAGAAAACTTTCTGTTCAGCCTTCCTGGAGGACCCCAATCCATTGTGTCTGCAACTATTCAAGCATGTGATGGTAAAACAAGTCAGGAAATCTCCACTTGGCTGTTCCAGTTCAGTTCTGTCCTGAATTGCACTCCAAGGTGTGTGTAGGAGGGGAACCTGAAATTTGTGCCCAGGGTTAAGAAGGACAATTTTTTTCCCTGTGCCACTTTAATTGTTCTTTCCAAGCTCAGGAGACTTGTACCCAAATGCAGTTAAATAAAATTTTCCACTTCAGCAGCTCATTCCACCGGAGGGAATTCTTCCCTACAGCACAATTGAATGTATTCTTGCTCAGAAAATAAAAATCATTGATCATTCAACACAAGAAATGAAGGCATTGTTCTTTCATCTGTCTGATAGGCTGTGATTTGAGCAACCCTTTCCGATTGTCAGTGCTAAAAAGAATTTAGCTAGAGAGCATGCTATTATTATTATTTAATGCTTATATCTTGCAGTAGAATTTCCAGGCTCATATAATGATCAAGGCTCCAGTGAGCCAGACATTGAACAAACACTTATGGAAATCCAAAGTGTCATACAGAACTGAGAGAGGGGAACTCGGAAAAATGCACCAGAGATTTAAGGTAGCCAGTGACACATGCAAACTTTTTACAGCTTTCCAAGGCTTGATAATCTCTCCAAATGTAAAGTTACTGATTTCTTAAATCTGGACAGTTTAACATAGTTCTTGATGGCATCAAAGGGTGATTCCGCACAGGCCAAATATAACAGGTTCAGACCCTTTTAAAAAGCATTATGGGGAAGAAGTTCCCACAGAACTCGTCACCCCCCCCCCCAATGCTTCTAACTTGTTATATTGGCCTGAACCCAGGTTAAATAAAAGTTGCTTGACTTTTCCCCCTGCAACCCGGGTTTCAGATGCTTCCTGCTTGCCTCTGCAAACAATGGCAAGCAGGAAGCATTCTATTTCTCTCCCCACCCCATCCACCATTATGATGGATTTCCCAACTGGCTGCCATTAGAGCGGATTCTCTAGTTGTGCCAGTAAGTAAGTGGGTGGGGATTCTCAGGTGTGCAGTTCACAGGGAAACACAGCGTTTCCCATGCAAACCATGCTGCCTTCTGCTGCTGGGATCTCATTGAAGATCCATGAAATTTCATACATCCTGAAGTGCTAGTATAACTCAGCAATGCATGCCAATAACCTCTCTTGTTTTGGGTGTAACATGGACAGAGACTAAAAGGCACTAAGAAGAATGCAATAGATTGATGCTTGCTGAAAAGTTTATGATTATCGACTAGTAACATTGCATTCAGATATCAGTTTGCTCAGATGCTTACACTTTCCTTAAACCCCATTTAATAGGATTCTGAGTAGACCTGCTTAGAATTGCTCTGTTCGTGCAAGTAGTAAGCTAAGAGCAGCTTTGTATCGCCCTATGTGTATGTGCCCCAACACAGAAAAGGATTTTCAATGGAAATACATAAATCTGTAAATGCTTGGTAAATGTCCCCACGGATACTTAGCAAACCCACTAGTATGAACTCCCTGAGAGAACATGTTCAACATGAGACCATAACAATACCCAAGGTTGCAAAAGAAAGAAACAAAGACAGCAGAGAAGTCTGAAAACAGAATGTTTTACGTGTGCAATTTGTTGGAATATTCAGCCTTGTTTGCATGCAGTGGCAGCAGAAGCAGCAGGGAATTCTGGGAAGCTGCATGAACATTCTAAAGGTGATAGTTAAAATCCTTTGGTAGTGTTCTGTTCCCTCACTAGCTCACTCTCTTAACTGCTTGCTCTGACTGACTGACTGACTGACTTTTTTTATTATTTATTTATTTATTTATTTATTTATTTATTTATTTATTTATTTATTTACCGCCCTCCCCCGAAGGGCTCAGGGCGGTGAAAAGATGTTCTCTGTGCTTTGTAAACCAAATGCTACGTAAAAGCGCTCTGACAATGATATTGTATTGCAACCAAACTGTAACAATGAGCCATACATGTAACTATATTTGTGATGCTTTGTTAATATATATACTGTATATGTTTTCTCTCTCAGTTCAAGTAAAGTTCTACTTATGTTTATGAACGTCTGAGGTACAACGGCTGGTCTTTTGAGAGATAACTATTCTAATTTAATGTGCCACACAATCCACGTTTCTGCTCGTTACTCTGCTGGACAGGATTATATATTCTAAATATACCTGTTGCCCTTCACAATTTACAAGTGTATCTCATTAAACAGTACTTAATTAAAGCGACAAGGAATTCAGAATGGAACTATTTAATGTTATGTATGCCAGAATGGAAAATGATGGGACTTCCTTTGCCACAGACTTGAACTAGCCATAGATTAGGGAACAGGTGTTTTCAGTGGTAGTCATAAATAAAGTCTGAAAATGAAACAAGCAACACACGAGTTTGGATCTAGCTCCCCCACCCACCCCTGGGGGTCATGCTGAGGATCATCAGACTTGCAGGGATGGGGGTTGTAGTAAAGGAGACTGGTGAGGCTGAGTGAAATAGGTAGCTGTATTTGCCTCAAGTGACAGGATAAAGAGTTGTGGAAGATCTGCCTTCACACACTTAGGCAATATGCAGCTTGGGAAAAGCTGTTTACAGTGGCAGGCAGGAATGTATCTACACCTTTGGACTGCTAGTTGTATTCATTATAAGAAAGTATTGCCACACCTACAGGATTCAAACACTTAAGGGATAAAAAGGATGGTGCTTGTAGGAGGTTCATTACAAAGAAAGAAAGATACACCTATTTGCACAGCATTTGTGTGATGGCTAACTAATGTAAGATTGAGGGCCCCCCAAAAAGGGGACACTGAGAAAATAAACAAGCTAATGTTCAAGGATTCCATTTGCTGACATTGTTATGCTGGTATTATATGACAGTGTTCAGTGCTGTTTTCCCAGACACTACTTTCTTCAGCTATAACTTAATGTAATTGGCTGGTGTGGGTCTTCAAAATGCTTGGCAATTTACAGGCAAGTGAAAGCCTTCTCTTGCCTTTCAGCACACTACTGTGGAGCTGTACTTACAACACTTACCTACTAGCTAAAACAGGAGTCTCCTGCTAAGAAATGACACATGAGCTACACTTGTCAATAGAGGGCAGCCACAATGTAATGACAGTATTTAAATATTTTATGATTCTTCCAACATACTACAAGTGATGGAATTCGACAATGACAGTAAAGTATGAATGGTTTGCACCCTGGAGAATGTAATAAATGCGTTTCATAAAAATGAATATTTAATCAGTGTCATTAGCAATATTAGAACTGTTCAGTTTCATGTGATACTAGGCAATTTCCCATTTCTTCTTGGGTTTAAGTCTTATTGGTGAACTTTTTTTTTAACTAGAGCTAGTTCTTGCACTAGCAAGGGTAAACCTGAACCCCATGTTTACAAACCTTCCGAGAGAAAAATTAGAGATCAACAGAACCATAAAAAATAATTTGGCAAGCATTTTGGGTGCCTAGGTTTATATATTCAGCAAGATCATGGACAGTGGGAAGGAGCCAAATCCTCCATTTCCTGATTCCTACCACCATCATACTTGCAGATATTTTGTTAACATTATAATATTAATCAAAGTATGTTATGTTTGGGAGGGAATTTGGTGTGATATCACCCCATCTCATCAAATTCTGGAAGCTAAGCAGACCACCCAAGAAGACTCCCCAAAGTCATCCCTTCTTTTTCAGATCAGGTCCAGTCTTTCCTTTTCTTTTTTGTGCTACTTGCTAGGAGCATTCAACCATTTTCACACCAAAAGATTTTCACACTTTTACAGCTTGTGAGTTTAGGAACAGTAATAAACCCTTTTGCAGGAAAGTGGTCAATAGCAAAAGGCTCAGAAAGTCTTTTCAGTGTCCCTGATTCATCCCAGTAATGTCTTTCGGACACATTTCAATGGCTCATCGAAAACCATATACCCTTCTCCAGATGTGTCTCAGCGGAGAAGAATAAAAGAATTGTTTTAATAAATCAAAGTTCAACAGCACTAGCATCTCCAGAGCTCCTGAAATAGCTTGAGTGTAATTTCATCTCTCTCTCCCCCCCCCAGCTCACCTAAAGCAAATGCTTTCAGGATTCTGCTGGAGAGCAATCATGTCTAACATTGCACCCAGCCACAGGTACAAGTTGTGGGTGACACGTTTGGTCAATCCATGATTATTCAGTTTTGTTGCAATGTCACGATCCCTGCCACCGACACAAAAACGACGCTGAGGTCAGGAGAAAAAAGAATTAAGAAAAAAAAGAATGGGGTCATTAATGTGAATCCAACCAGACTGAAATTCTCTTTAATAAGGCAATGTGGCTTGCTCGAGGGATCTGTTGAAGTGTTAGAGGAATATGGCTTCTCACAGCAAGAATCAAAGGCCCCTTCCGCACACGCAAAATAATGCGTTTTCAAACCACTTTCACAACTGTTTGCAAGTGGATTTTGCCATTCCGCACAGCTTCAAAGAGCACTGAAAGCAGTTTGAAAGTGCATTATTCTGCATGGGCGGAATGAGCCTAAGCTAGCAAAGCTACACAACAACATTTGATGAAAGAATAGGTCTGCACAGAATGTTCTGCAATGTTAATTTTTGGGACAAAAAGGCAACAATTATTTATTATTTTTAATTGAATGTCATTGCTTTGTTCCTCAAAGTATTAATTATGGTGGAGGGAAAAGTTTAGTATGACTATTTCCCTTAGCTGCTATTGATTCAGCATCACCTCCCCCTAGTTCAGGACACCTTTCCTTTGAGCCGTTCCTTTCCCCTGGATCAGATGATCTCAGATGATCTCAGTCTTCAACTGTGTAAGGAACATAATGAGATCACAACATGAAGTAACCAACCAGATTTGACAATGCAATGATGTCATTGAGAGGAACTGTGTGAAAGATAAGGGTAGATAAAGACAATTTGAAGTCATAACTCACTTTTTTTCCCAAAAAGTACTGGGGAAAAATCCTCCAAAGGAGATTTTCTGCACTGTCAAAAATGTTTGCATGTGAAAAAGCTGTGCATGTCTCCTGATGAGCTATAGAAAAGAAGCACTGTTTTTGGTAAGATTTTCTTATTGAGGATATCAGTATATAGTTTGTGTAACAATCCAATCACTTCAGGTTGGAGTGTTTGTCCTCTGGTTGCCAGGCAACTGAAAACTGTGTTTGAGATAAGATCCAGAAAACTGGTTTTCCACTTGGGCTACAAGCAACATTGTGTCCGGGCAGTAGATGGAAAAGCTGCCCTTGGCAGACTGAGAATTCTAAGCTGGTGTCCCACCTGTTCAAATTTATTCACGTTATTTATATGTACTGTATTTATATCCTGACTTACTTCCCAATGCGACCCAGTGCAGCTTACAGCTTTCTCCTGTCCTCCATTTTCACAACAACCCAAGGCTGAGAATATGTGGCTGGACCAAGGTCACCCAGAAAGCTTCCATGGCAGAGCGTGGATTCAAACCAGAGTTTCCCAGATCCTAGCCCGTGGTGACGAACCTTCGGCACTCCAGATGTTATGGACTACAATTCCCATCAGCCCCTGCCAGCATGGCCAATTAGCCATGATTCTTATCTGTCCTAAAGCCACTGCCATAAACTTTACCAGGATAACCCAAACCTCCACTGACTTGCAGGATATCACATCAATACAGAACTGTCAGGGAAGCAAAATAAATATGGTGTGCATCTTGTGCGCAGATCATGGTGATCTGAATGACAGCACCTGTCATCCAGGGTCAGTTGGCAAAGCCTGATGCAACTGAACCAAACCAGTCTGATCCAGTACTGTGACCTTCACAGTGATTGGTCAGTGATTGTATATAATCGGAGCACTATCAGTGTACAGTGTCCGTTAGGGTTTCTTGTTTACCGTGAGGCATGCTGCCGGTTTGTTCCTTGGTTTCACTGTATAAAGCTTGCACCTGAAAGTAAAATCCTTCTTTGAAGTGAAGCTACTGTGTGGTGTGGAGTTATTCTTCTGCCGTGCCAAGCCGTCTTCAACTGCGCTTATCTTACTCTGGTAACGCACCTTTCCGCTGATAAACCGCTTACTCTGTCAAGAACTACATCTTGCCGCTTCCAGCCAAGCTGTGACACAATGTTCCCAATCTGGAAACAAAGAGCAGAATACTACATGTTATTCCCTGTTCTAAAGCACAGACCTCATTACCGTAGAAGTAATTGGGCAAACCCTGGTGCATCAAAATGCCATTGTTCTGGATGAAGCCACAAGACAACTTTTGCAGACTTCTTACTGGTGGCGGACATTATCCGCAGCAATAAAATGTGTGATTTTTCACTTCAGGTGTAAAAAGCAATGCTTATTCATGGCACCCCTCATTTCATCCTTTAATATCAGTCAATCTCTGGTTAAATTGCTGTCACTAGGCAATTTAAGGAGAAAGCCAAGACCCAAAAATCCTGAATGCTGAAGCCTTCAGCAAACAAGGGAGGGAAAACTCTGCTTCCTTTTTTGCTTTGTGCACTTAGAGTGAAGTAGACTATGCTACTACCTGTATTGTTTTTAGTCACTCTGTAATGTACATGACCTTGTTTTACTGTCCCAGTAATGACATCGAGTGCACTGAGTGTGGCGCTCTCCTTTAGGTCAGTGGAATCAAAGGATGCCTCTCAGAGCAAAATTTCATGCCTGAGTGAGAATCTGCAGCTAGGAGTCGCATCTGCTACGCCAATATGTGTAATTGGCTTTATAAGCAACTGGGATCTTTTCAGCACAGAGTACAGTGGGCAGAGTGAGCTGCATTTTGTTCTCCCCCAGAATTAGAAGTACCTTCATGGAGGGTGTAGCTGTACCCCATGCAAAGGCGTGAGGCAAGGAGGGAAGATGTGAGAATGGGCCTCAGAATGCTAAGGAAGATTTACTGAGCCCACAAATGAAGGCAAGTGAGGGCAACTGATAGTAGAATGCATGTAGCTGGGCAGATAGATAGAGGGGAATGCCTACTATAACCGAGTATGAGAAGTGAAGGATCAAAGCACACAAGCAGATAAATGGGAACACCATGAATTAATAGAAAGGAGATGGATCGGATTAATGCTATAGAAAGGAGATGGCTAGGGGATTGCAAATATAGGACACCACCAGTAAAAACAGCAAAAAATAGTAGGATGATTTAGTAAGAACTGTTGGAAGGATTAAATTACATCATATGCTTAGGGTACATCTGCACAACATTTTAACATCAGGAAAATCAGCTAAATTCCAATAGTAGATTTAAGGTCCTTTTTTTGGATTTGGAATACTTGGGTCTGATTCATTCTGCAGTTCATTCAAAAGTTAACCTAGTCTAGGGCCTTAGGTTTGCTAGCTCCAAGTTGGGGAATTCCTGGAGCTTTTAGGGGGTGGAGCTTGGAAGGATGGGGTTGGGGAAGGGGATGATAAAATGCCACATAAACTACCTTCCAAATCAGTTTTATCTCGGGAAATTGGTGTCTATCATGTGGAGATTAGTTGTAATGGCAACCCTAAAACTTTGGGTTAGATGTGACAGTCACCTGCTCCAGAGAAGGCTCTAGTAGGGGACAGTCTTGCTCAGTCACTGCTTAGGCAGATAACCCAACAAGAGGCTATGGGGAAAGGAGCAAGAAGAGTGAGGCCATCACTCCTGGAAATGCATCAGCAGCAACCTCAGAGACTGGCAGACCTGGCACATGCCTCAGAAGTGAGGTGTGGCTCAGGCAGCAAGCTACATCTAGAAACAGATGTCATGCTGGCAGGGACTGATGGGAATTGTAGTCCATAACATCTGGAGTGCCAAAGGTTCACCACCACTGCTCTATGACATTATATGCCACAAGTCCCTCCCCTCTTCAAACCCCACCTTCCTCAGGCTCCACCCCCAAAATTGCTAGGCATTTCCCAACTTGGAGCTGAAAACCATAGCAAGAGTGAGCTAGGACACACTCTTAACTGAAACTGGGTCACGAACAAAGGAACACTGGAATGTGCAGTGACCCTGGACTCTGACCCACCACTAGGGAAATCTGACACACATGCCCATGACTGTGACCTTTCAAAAGCAACTGGCTAATCACTTTTGGAACAGTATTCTAAATTAGTAGGCTTTTATTCCAATTCAGGAGGAGTTTCCCTTGTATTCTGATCTATATGTCCCTAAAGATTGGAAACATAAAACTTGAAAGGAGGTACAGCCCATCCTCAGTGGACAGCAAGGAAACTTTCAGACTGCAGCCCGCAATGAAATGGATAGAAATCTTGATGCAATCTTACTCCCCCTTTGGAGGAGAAGAGTTACTATGTTTATATAGTAAAAAAAAAAGCTATACAGGAAAGTGATTTATTACAAACTGAGTTATAGGGTACAAATAACCTTCAAACATTATCAGAGAAGGAGATACTAGTGAAAAAAATACATCTAGATGTCATAGATGTCTGCCCAGACCATCAGAAACAGATTTCCCCCACTGCTCTCAAGACACACAATAGAACTCAATGTCATAGCACAACATCTAGGTTTGAAGAATGTCTTTTATATGCAGTTGTAATACAATTTACAGTCGCTGCACAGTTAATACCCCTTTCAAGCTTCCTCAAACTCCTGCCTGGCTTCCCTACTTGTGCTACATGCTTGCAAAGATCACCTTACAGGCAGGACTTTTCAACCCTCGGGAGAAATAACAGCTTATCATATAACCTGTTTGTTTTATTCAGCACAGCAGTTGAAAAGAACAAAAGCTAGGATAACCTTTCCTAGTGTTTGCAAGACAAGTGAGGGGTGCGGCTTTATTTGCATGTTTACTTTGTCTCACATTGGTCGCCATTTTAGTGCTGTCAGAGGAGCATGTTAATAAGACTTCCAAAAGAAAACAGATCTATTGTGAACTCATCTAAAAGAACCCATCAAAACCTCCCCCTGAACCTCCTGGAAAATGTGACCGACCGTTTTTTGCTTTACAGGGTTAATTGAATGTTCTGGTGGAAGTGCCTTCTGCAGGTGGAAAGGGTCTATGCCAGTGTACTGAATGCTACGACTCCCTTTGGCTAACTCAGGGGTAGGGAACCTGCGGCTCTCCAGATGTTCAGGAACTACAATTCCCATCAGCCCCTACCAGCATGGCCAATTGGCCATGCTGACAGAGGCTGATGGGAATTGTAGTTCCTGAACATCTGGAGAGCCGCAGGTTCCCTACCCCTGGGCTTAACTGAAGTGTTGTCCTCCAGTGGAACAGAACTGCCCTACCTCAAAACACTCAACCAGAAAAAAAAGGCAAGGGAATTAGCATTTGCCAGTGCTAGCCAGGATTTGCATGTTCATCTGCGGGCATGGTTTGCCAATTATTAAACTGGTCCCTTTAATAGTGGAAATGGCTGTTAAGTCACAGTTGGCTTTTCAAGACAACAGACAAACAGAGATGGTCTACCATTGCTTGTCTCTACATGTCAACCCTGGATTTCCTTAGTTGTCTCCCATCCAAATACTAACCAGGGTTCACCATAACTGGCTTCCAAGATCTGATGTGATTGGGCTAGCCTGGCCCATCCAGCTCAGGGCCTGCTCTTTCTAGCTGTCCCTTTGCCATCAAGTTGATCTTCAAGCTATCATTAGGTTGATGTTATTCAACTTCATGCCTTGAAAGCTTCCCATCTCCACTCATGTTAAAAGGACAGGACATTTTTTTTTCCTGATCAGCTGAGAGCGTTACTGCAAACTGAATCCTGGTTTGTTAAACTACTAGCCATAGTTACAACATTTGCTTTAATCCAAGACCAATGGTGCAATTTAGATGGAGGGGGGGGGAAGCATTATGGGGGCAGGGGATGGTACAGAGAAGGCTGCTCTGCTCTGCCTCCAAAAAATTTGGGGACTGAAGAAAAGAGGGATTTTTTTTAAAAAAAACCTCCTGCTGCCTCAATTGCCCCATTGGGGAAACAGGTTTACACCATCTTTTCATGTGGCATAGGTTTGTGGGCTCAGAGGGTGCCCCTTCTAGACTGGAATGCTGGTTGAAGCTGTCTCCATGCCCCACCCACGTTCTGGCATCTACCTGGATGCCAGTGTAGCTCCCTGGTGGGGTCTACTTCAGGATTTGGCCACCACAGAGCTGTACAGCACTCAGACACCAGTGTGTTTGCTCTCTCTGTAGGTATGGGTGATTCTTATGCTGGCAGAGGGGGCAGATGCACTGGTGGGGCCCTCTGCTGCCCCCGAACACTGTTTCAGCACCCCACTGTATTGGGTGATTCTCTCACCAACAGTTCAAGGAGTACAGTGGGTTGCAGAGGTGGGGGAGGCTGAAAAATTCTGATCCATTAATGGAGTTTTGCTGGTGGATTTCTGGACCCAACTGCAGTGACCTATTTTTCAGCAGTTCAATATGAACAGTCATACTTCCATCCCATTAGGAATCTCTAGAGCTGCCCAGTTTTCTCCTCTGTAATTACCAGCAGGAGAATTAATAAGCTGGTTAATATACTTGCAGGTGTTAACATACCAGCACCGGCAACAAAAACAGCTGGTCCCAGTTTGATCTTCATGTTCTGTTCTCCCCGATGTTTCCTGCTCTCTGTTTTACCAAGTTGTGAGTAGGCTTCTTTCTGCAGTTTTCAGCTCACTTGTCTGGGGGATAAAAATCCTAACAAATAAATTCATCTTTCATAAAGGAAGATTGTCAGTCAGATGTAAATTATACTTGGTGTAAATGTCACTCCATCGCTTACAGTTGATGCTTTACATTTAGCCCTTAAACATCGCTGTCTGTTCACATTATTGCAATTGAGGCTTCTCTGACAGCTCTGGTATTAATTATACCAAATTGCTTGCCTTTTACAGTTCATTTTCACACACTCCAAGATGCCTTAAGAAGTTAGGGGAGATAACAGATCCGTTTAAATATCTGAACGAAACTATGGCTCATATCTAAGACCAATGCACAGAATCAAGTTTTGCTCTTAATGTTCTATTCCTGGTAGCTTTTGTCGTGGTGTGGTGTGGCATGGCGGGGGGGGGGGTACATTAGCCCAAATTATAAGAAATTGTTATGAGAATACTTCACCAAGAGCCCAGGTTTTGATGTAGTTGTCAGTGCAAACATTCCACCTGCTCTTGGGGCAGGAAAGAATTAGTCAATGTGGTATAGTGGTATAAGAACTAGGCGTCCTAGGTTTATACTTCTGCTCTACCAAGAATCTAACTGGGTGTCCTTGAACAAGTCATTATGAGCCTAACCAACTTCACAGGCTTTCTGTGAGCGCAAAATGGGAGGGGAAGGGGGTGAGAACCTTGTAGGCCAGACTGAGTTCTTTGAAGGAAAGATGAGATAAAAACTGATTGCTAAGAGTAGTTGTTTGCTCAAATCAAACAGTCTGACACACCACATTCTCTTCTAGGGTTGACAGCCAAGTAGCAGGGGATTTGGGAGTAGGGACATGAAGCCTGGGCTCAAGCATCCTGTATGTCATGATGTTATTTCCAGGAAAAATCATAGAGCACCTTCAAGCAATTCCTAGAGTGACATGATACCACTTGTGGGTTTTCCCCAGAAGTGAACTCATGCTGTGCATTATATCAGCATTTTTAAACATTCTACCTCTGGTGCACAGTCTGGTAGTAGTAGAAGAAGAAGAGTTTGGATTTATATCCCCCTTTCTCTCCTGCAGGAGACTCAAAGGGGCTTACAATCTCCTTGCCCTTTCCCCCTCACAACAAACACCCTGTGAGGTGGGTGGGGCTGAGAGAGCTCTGAGAAGCTGTGACTAGCCCAAGGTCACCAAGCTGGCGTGTGCTGGAGTGCGGACAGAGCTAATCCTGAATTCCCTCAAAGATAAGCCTTCCACATGCTCGAGGTGGGGGGCAAGTGTAGCTGGGAATCCAAAACCAGGTTCCTCCTCCAGATTAGGTACATGAGCTCTTAACCTCCTACGCCACTGCTGCTCCACTGCTAGTAGCAGTGTAGGTTGCTGGTGGGAGATTTCATACAACAGTAGGGGGCCTGCCAATCTAGTCTTTTTCCATCCCCTGCCCCTAATCATGCCTGAGAATCAATTCTGGGGAATTCAAAAGCCTACATATTGTTTTGTGATATTTTGCTTAGAATTAGTAGCATTTTTTAAACATCTTATTGTTTTGGACACAATTGTACTGTTTTCTAACATCAACAACACAGCTTAAAATGGCTTTCTAATGTTTCAATTCCTAGCCTTTCAACATTTCATTTTAACAACTCTAAGCTAAAAGTGGCAAATTTCCAAACAAAGTATTCACAACAGACAGGTTTGGTCAGAAGTGCGGACAGCCCTGCTGTGTTCAAAAGAGCCTGAATTTTGTACTAGTGAGACCTCACAAGAAGAGTCCCGATCTTCTTGTTGCCTTCATTGATCACGGAGATCAATGGTGAGGGCTGATGAGTATCTAAGTCATATAGTCAAAACAGGATTTTCTCCTTGGCTGGCTGTGTGGTTTGGCTGAACTTCACTTTGAACTCTTCTCCTTTTTACTTGCCACTGATCTAATTAGACTTTCAGAGACTCCCAGCTATTTAAAGACTTGAAGAAAAACACAGTCATGGAATGGAGATTCTCACTACAATAAAGAGTCTTGCCAACCTCAGCAGGAAGAGATTACCAAACCTCACTAACGTTGGCAATGGACTTTTAAGAGACATAGGTTAGATTTTTAGTGCCAGAAACTTGGAAGGGTACAACTAGACTTACACAAACTTTTTTTTTGTAAAAATGTAGTGTGTGGTCATCTGCTAAACAACACATTTTTGGCACTCCTAAAAAGGGTTCACAGTTTTGCTAGCTTTGTTTCCCATGAAAATTGCAGTTATTCAGTGGGACAAAGTCTGCTTAAATTCAAATTCTTTGCTATAATTGTGGTCCCCTTCACATGTTACTTTAATGGCTTAGAAATTAGTACTGTAGCTTATTCTTCTGTTGTCAAAATAATGTCAGGACCCACAACCACCTTGAAGGATCTGGGCTGAGCTGTGGGAAATCAAGAGAGTTTTAAATTTTTTTTGGAGGTTGCATGAAATATACGTGTAATATGCAAATATATGCTTTTATGGTTATACACATACATTTTATTTTATTTTCATGCTAATTTTCTTTAAAATGCATATTTTCCTAATTATCTCCATTTGTGTTATGTAATTTGTTATTGTAATGTATTGGTTCATTCCCCATGCTATGCAGGCTGCACTTGCGTTGGAGACAGGCCCGACTTAGTTCAATGTGACCAAACCAGTGGAAGAGGGAGCGTGGACTGGCATGAGCTAACAATCTCTCTTCTGTTTCTCCCATCTCCCAAGGATTGCCAACAGCCTTTAACAATAAAACAGCAACATTCTAGGAATTTTCCTGATCTCTAGAGCATCACTGGGTTCTTAGCTAGGGTTGGTCAATACCCAAAAAATTCGGTAAAATTCGGATTTGGATGTTTTGGGGTATAAAATGATCTGTATGCCCGAATCCAAATCATAGCCAATTCGGATATGCCCGAAAATTCGGGTAAATCCGAAAAATTCGGGTCCGTTTTAAGTTTTTGGTGTTTTTTTGGTGTTTTTACACGCTTTGGCCTGCAGGGAGCGCAATTTTAAAGCTAGAGTTACAAAAATTTCAGGATATCATTCAGAGACTATCCTGATGATACCCCCCAAGTTTGGTGAAGTTTGGTTCAGGGGAAAGTTTAACTAGGTGTTAGTGCCCCATCCCCATATTGTTTCCAATGGGAACTAACAACAGGGAGATGGGGCTATCCATTTGAGGGTCCATAACTTTTCAGCCCCTGAACCAAACTTCACTCAAACTTCTTGTTAGAATCATTAGGAACAGTATCCAGATGATACCCCCAAAATTCTGGTGCCACTATCTCAAAAAAAAAATGTGCCCCTGACAGGCAGCCCAAGAAATTTCCTTCAGATTCTGTAGTGCTCTGCGCAGTGACTTCCCACTCCATTGCAGTCAATGGGACATTTTCTGGGTGCACATTTCTCAAAGGTAAAACCGAACAAAACTTTCAGAGAATCGTCCAGGAGAGTCTCTTGATGACACCAGCCAGGTTTGGTAGAACTTTTGCTTCAGAGGGTTAAGTGTAATGGGCCCCCCCAAAAGGGTAGGGCCCAATCTCCCACCGCCTCTGAAAGCAAAGTTTTACTTCAAAAATGGCTTGGTGTCAACAAGAGACTCTCCTGGAAGATTCCTCTGAAAGTTTTGTGGCTATTCGGCCTTTGATGAAATGTGCACCCCACAGCCCTCCCCCCCAGAGATTTCCCATTGTGGCTGCAATGGAGTGAAGATGTCACTCAGAGCACAGAGATCTCACAGCTCTCTAGTCTTCAGTAAGTTCTATGGTGGGAAAAATAACTTTCCCCATCATAGACTTCAGTGGGGCTTGATGTGTCTCCTGAAAAAAGAACCACAGCCAACCTTTTGATGAACTTGGTGTGGTTGGGCATTAGTTCTGTGTGCAGCATCAGGTTCTGCAGATTCCAATGGGATGCCCACAGCATTTGCCACCTCCCATGTAAACTTTTACCCAAGCTGGCTGGTTTCTTTCCAGGAGACTCACCCCACTTGAAGAGGCCTCATTTTGTTTCCCCTGATCCTAGACACATGAAGCCTGCTCTACTGGACACACAGTGTGTAACAGACTTCAGCTTCTGAAGATGCCAGTCAAGCTGAAGATGCAGGCAAAATGTTAGGAACAAGATCCACCAGACCACAGCCACACACACAGCCCAGAAAAGCTCACAGCAGCAACCACCTTGCTACCCGCTGACTTCTCTCATAACTCTCTCACCCCCCCACCATCCCCAAAAGCAAAGTCCTACAAAAGCCACTGGAATCTCCTACCAAACAATACACACAGCTGCAGTACGCCACTACAGCAATAAGCTAAAGAGACAGCCCCTCCAAACCTAACTAGGAAACGAAAGACCCCCCCTAAAAAAACAAACCAACTATTAGGAAAAAACAGGGAGCATCCAAGCAAGACCCCCCCCCCCCCAAAAAAAAAACAATAGGAAAACAGAGAGAATATAAGCAAGTCCCATAGAAAACTACTCTCTAGGGAAAAAATATTACACTACAAGAGTCTCCAACATTCCTGCTGGGCAATCTTTTGGCTTGTCACAGTTGTCTCAGAACTCTCTCCATCCATCCCAACTCAATACAAGGTGTCTCTTGTGGGGAGAGTGAAGGGGAAGGAGTTTGTAAAATTGCTTTAGAGATTCAAATGAATCTGCTTCATTAATGTAAAGAAAAGCAGGGTATAAGCAATACATCCATTCCAAACCCCCCTCTTTGAATGAGAGAGCAATTTAACAAGTCACAGAACAGGACTCATAACACCACAAACAATCACACTTTCTCTCTTTCTGCTTCTGCTTTCAAGTTGCTACAAACGACACACCACAGAAGAGAGTACATGCACTCTCCCCCCCAAGAATCCCATACAGCTCGAAGAGAAACACTTTAAATTCTGTGCAATACTAGTGCATTTTACTATATAAACTATTGAAAACATCACACCATTAAACTCTTACTCCCTTTCTCGGAAAAGCACAGTAAATCCAGTGTAAATAAACAAAAAAAAAGCATGGGGAGTCCAAGCAAAAAAATAAATTTTTACCCCATGGAGTGTAGCTACTACATGGTGCTTTCTTGGAAAAGGGTAACATGGATTGAGATCTAAATGAACTCCTCCTGAATTCAACTGATTTTTGAATTTTAATGAAACTAAACAACCATAAAACTACACAGTCTACAGGCAGAACCAAAAACAATCATGCATCGTTAGTATGGGCTAAGGATCAACATGGCTGCTACAATGACTGTGTCAGCAAGCACAGAGGGAACAGGTTTCAGAACCATATGTCTGCACTGGCAGCTTGCCTCTGATGCCCCCCTGATGTGTGTTTCTGTGGTAGAATCTGTGGTGTAATAGACTTAACGTGGAGTTCAAGGCAAATTTGCTAAAAGCCAGAGGATTCATGGAGTAACTGTGCTTCAGATGACAACATTTGGAACCATGGCAGTAAATCTGCAAAACAGTGGATGATTGTTCTTTGGTGGCAATCTGTGTACCACAGATTCCTCAACAGGTTGCCGTGAGTAGGAGTGGGGGGGATCGCTGGAGGATCCCTGTTTTTCAAGCAGGTTGTTGTAGCCACTGAGTGCACCATGGAGCCTGTGGGATGCGTGGGATTGTTGTGGTCAGACATATAGCTAAAAGCTTGAGATGTGATGTGATGGTGGTTTGGGGTGAGTTAGTGCAAAAATCATGAGAATCCCTGTTTTTAAGCAGGTTTTTGTGGCACTGGTGTGCCAGGGAGCATGTGCTGCGTGATTGTTTTGGTCAGACATGTGGCTAAGGGCTTGAGCTGTGATGTGATGGTGGTTGGGGAGGGTGACTCAGTGCCGAAATCATGAAGATCCTTGAACATCTATGTTTTTGAGCATGTGCTGCATGATTGTTTTGGTCAGACATGTGGCTAAGGGCTTGAGCTGTGATGTGATGGTGGTTGGGGCGTGACTCAGTGCCGAAATCATGAGGATCCTTGAACATCTATGTTTTTAAGCAGGTTTTTGCACCACTGGTGCGCCAGGGAGCATGTGCTGCATGATTGTTTTGGTCAGACATGTGGCTAAGGGCTTGAGCTGTGATGTGATGGTAATTGGGGCGTGACTCAGTGCCAAAATCATGAGGATCCTTGAACATCTATGTTTTTAAGCATGTTTTTGCACCACTGGTGCGCCAGGGAGCATGTGCTGCATGATTGTTTTGGTCAGACATGTGGCTAAGGGCTTGAGCTGTGATGTGATGGTAATTGGGGCGTGACTCAGTGCCAAAATCATGAGGATCCTTGAACATCTATGTTTTTAAGCATGTTTTTGCACCACTGGTGCGCCAGGGAGCATGTGCTGCGTGATTGTTTTGGTCAGACATGTGGCTAAGGGCTTGAGCTGTGATGTGATGGTAATTGGGGCGTGACTCAGTGCCAAAATCATGAGGATCCTTGAACATCTATGTTTTTAAGCAGGTTTTTGCACCACTGGTGCGCCAGGGAGCATGTGCTGCATGATTGTTTTGGTCAGACATGTGGCTAAGGGCTTGAGCTGTGATGTGATGGTGGTTGGGGGGTGACTCAGTGCCAAAATCATGAGGATCCTTGAACATCTATGTTTTTAAGCAGGTTTTTGCGCCACTGGTGCGCCAGGGAGCATGTGGTGCATATTTGTTTTGGTGCTGCCTGTAGAGTAGGACATGCTTTGTAGTTTCATGGTTGTTTTTTTCATTACAATTCAAAAATCATATGAATTCTGGAGGATCTGTTTAGATTCTCATTTTACCCAGACCCATTCTTTTGTAATCCTGGGGAATGGGAAATCTCCGGGTTTTCTGTTTGACCTTTTGCAAACCAGGGGAGAAGGATATCTCGGTTTCTCCTCTTGCAAGCTGAGTGCAGCAGAGGCATGGAAGCTAAATCTGAGGTTTGTTTTTCTTTTGCAAACTGTGTGTGGTGGCTGGGGAGGGGAAAATCTCTGCCTGTCTGTCCTTTTGAAAGCCAGGGGAGAGGGAAATCTCCTTTGGCCTTTTGCAGGCCAAGTGCAGCAGAGCCAGGGAAGGGAAATCTCCAGGTTTTGCAAGTTCCTTGCAGTGGCTGGGAAGGGAAATCTCGGAGGTTTTTTTCCTTTTCTTTTTGAAGTCCCGCATGTTCACAGAAGCCCGAATATGGACGAATTGATCCAAATACCTTCTATTCGGATTGGCTCTGACTCAGGGAAGATGCATTCGGGCTGGATATGACCCGAATGCAGCCGAATGGGCCTGGATTCGGCCCGAATATGTGATTCGTTGAATCCGAATCACCAAGCCTATTAGCTATAAGTTACATGACAACATCATTGTCACTTATGTCACATCATGTCACATCATGCCCTTTTGAAGTTTCCACCCACCCATATATTCCTGCCACCATTTGGTGCTGAATGGGCACTCATAGGGCGATACCACACATGAGTAAAATAGGTTCAAACCGGTTCCCTGAGAAGGGTACTGACCTAAGTCGAAGCCATTGTTGTTCCCCACTGCAACCAGCTTGATCCCAGCTCGGAGGGTGGAATCATCCTGTGCCTCTTTGCTGCTCCGTTCTGATTGGCTACTGTTCTACGGCCATGTTCCGTCTATCCCCACACACATTATTTAAAAAACTGCCACAGGAATGGAGGGACGAAGGTGGCGTTTTTTGATTGGCCAGCTGTACGTATGCCCGAAACACTCAGCTGTGATTGGGTGAATGGGGGACTCCTGGCACCAGAGATTCCACACATTACTGGAATCGAGCTGAGTTCAAGTGTGGTTCCCTGAAAAAGTAGTAGTTCCCAACTGGAGTTGGAAATTTGACCGTTACATGGGGCGAAGCTGGTACAAAACCACGTCGATCCCAGTGGTTGTGCGGAGCACTTAGGTCGAACGCAGCTCAAACTTAGATCAATAATGCAAGTGTGGAATTTACCCTAGTTAAAGGTTTTGTGCCTTAGTGTACTCTGGGAAATGAAGTCACAAGGCAGCACCAGTGGCAGAGCCTTCAGTCCCACCCTGGAACTAGCACCGTGAATTCTCCTACATAGTAAATTCAGGGCAGTTGGGTGGGGAAACATACATTCCATTTACATTTCTCTTTTCCTTTCTTCCCCTGCTCGTGATCTCAACTTAGTCAACCCACACAAATCCTGCCTTAACTTTCAAAACTAGTCAAGACTAGAGGCATGGACCCTAGCACCTCCTCCATAGCCCATGTCACATAATGTGGCTGTCCATTAGTCAGGCCCATCCAAGTGATTAACATTGGTGAAGGAATCACTGCTAAAGTAGAAATAAACTTATTTGAAGTAGTATTTTCAGCTCACTCTGCGTGCTGCTGTGATTTTTTTTACATTTTGCGCAAGAGAATATAAAATGGCTGCCCACTGACATTTTAAATACGACAAAAAGTCAAATACAGATTTGAAATATCTCCCATTTTTGTATAAGTCAGTGCAACATAAAGTTGTCTGGTATACCACCAACTTAATAATGTGCTCAATATTAATTACTGTTAAATTGTTTTTAAAGTAATGGAAATGGGTTATTGTTCTGTCTTTTGTTTAATGTATAGCTGAATTAGTTGATGTCCATTTACTAATTCACGATGATTAGTTAATTTGCTTCCACTTCAGTGCTTGAGTTTTGCATCTTGTAGTTGTGAAGTCTTTATTGTTAGGTGGCTCCACCTGTATTAGAAACCAGCTACTCATGAGTAGGACGGCCAACAATCTGGAGGGGAAAAAAAGTCCTGCCCTTTTCATAGAAGCTTAGTGAGATTAGTTAGGTTATATTATTTACCTCCATGCCATAAAAATATTCACCTTCTCATTTCTACACGTTAAGCCTCTATTAAAGGAGCAGAACATTTTTGTCTTCAGGCTGTTGGCAACCTTACAGTAAGTTTCTGAGGTAAAATACAATCTGAGGTAAAATATACTCTGATCCTCTGAACTGTTGCCGGGAAACTAAGTTGCCGGGAGAGTAATTCTCGAGCATGTAGAAATGGGCTTCCCTAGCTTATAATATTGTTTCCCATTCTTTTTTGTAAGATCCATGCTCCATTCTCACCATTTTGGACCTGAATGACTTTGTTGTTACAGCCAAGTTGTAACTGTTTAGATTTATATTCACTCAAGTGTCATCTCACCTTGTTACAACCAATGCACTTCAGAAGATCGAGTTGGATGCGTGCCACCCTTTTGGAGGTGGAAGGTCAACAGCTGATTCACTAAATCACATTAAACCATCACTCTGTCCTGATGCAAGGGACAAAGAGGCACAGACTGAAATGTTTTTAGCTCTATACAGTGGTAAAAGCTCTGACCTCTGTTGTAATTAGCTGCAACCAGAAGTCTACTTAGGCAAAATCTGTCAGGAGGAAAGCGAGCAGTAAAAGTAAAGCTGTTTTGATGTGTTGCATTGTAAAATGTATACAGTAAATCAAACCCTGTGGGTTTTCCTTTCCTTCCACAAAGAAGGGTGACACCAGATAAGCGTACATTTCTTTGTAACATTAAAAAAAAAGGCTGGGAGGAACATGACTTGAGAGAAAGAAGACAAGAGCCATACAATTACGCTCAAATCTGTTGAGAAGATGAATATTTATCCTGACACTTTTTAACCATCAACTTAAAAGAAGCAAACAGTTATTAAAATGTGGTCTACTGTCTGGTTTCCAATGCTAGTCTAAACAGTTGGTGTCAATCTGTGAGAAAAAATAGTGTGTTGATGAATTATTCCCCCCCTTTCCCTCAATAATGTTTTTTTTTTGTGTGTGTGTATGAATGTTTAGACACACTGGCTTTCTTGTTTCTTTCTGTTGTTGGTTACTGATATGGAAGTGATTTCAGGGAACAATAAGCTCCTGATATCCCTTTGGCTTTTGATCAGGCAAATAACGGTTTCCTAGGCAGCTGAGGTAAAAGAGCCACTTCAGTCACCTTCTGGGTTTTTCTGTGAACAGTCTACTTCTCAAATTGCTCCTCTGCTCTGTGGAATAATTGAAACCTGTTTTTAATGAGGCATTAAAAAAAAGAAAATGTCTTCTTTGTTCCTGCTAAATGATGGAGGCAGCTCTTACCTAAGAAATTTCTTTGGCTGAAAAAAAAGATGGTCAAGCAGCCTGATGCTGGCTTTAGCAGCATCGGTGGTGATTCGTGTCTCTCTAGCATGTGGCATCTTCTGTCTAAGAAAAGACTAGACACTGGGAGAGACCAGGCACTGCCATTCAATATGCCGCCCCCCCCCCCCCAAATCTATAAATCTCTTTAAGGAATGTTCTTGGATTCCCAAGACACTGGAACATTCCCATTATTATGTTTTTTGCAAATGAAACCTGAGATGTTTTATTTTCACAACTGTTTTGCTGATTCCATGCAACATATTTTCCTTGTAAATTGCACACATTTTTACAATCTTTTTTGTGCATCATTCACAATCAGCATTAAGTATAATGAGAGCCAGTGTGGTGTAGTGGTTAAGAACAGGTGGATTCTAATCTGGAGAACCAGGTTTGATTCCCCACTCCTCCACCTGAGAGGCAGAGGCAGAGGCAGATGTGTTTCTGGACTCCTGCAGTCCTGGGTGACCTTGAGTTAGTCACAGTTAGGGTTGGCGGTTCGGCCCCTCCCCGAACGGCAATTCTGCCGAGATCAGCCAGTTCGGGGAGGGGCGGAGGGCCAAGAAGCCGAGCCCACCTCCTCTGCACTAGGCGAGATCCGAACGCTACTCGTTTGGATTGGCCCCTTCCCCCAAGCTGCGGCTTCTCCGAGCCAGCTGGGGGAAAATACCTTGCAGCCCCGCTCTGAGCCTGCAAAAGGGCAGCTGGCGCCTGGCAGCCTCCACACTTTGTCTCCATGCTTTCTGCCAATTGGAAGGATTGGCGGCAGCCGGAGCTGGCGGCGGGCGGGCGGGCGGGGGGAGGAAACAGAGAAGCCACCCACCCATCCCGGCAGTGGCGCCAAACTGCCTGCAACCTCTCTTACCCCACCGCTTCCTTCCATCTGAAGGATCCCAGAGTGGGGTAAGAATCTCCCTGAAGTTCAATGGATCCTTATGAATTCAATCCAAACCAATCATGCATCCCATGCTCTGTGGCACCGCAGTGGTGCAAAATGTCTGCACAAAGCACTCACACATCTGCTGCTTCAGGGCTCAACACTGCCCCACAAACATGGTTGAAAAAAAGCATGGATCCTCATGGGATCCTAATGCGTTTTTTTTCACTCTGGTCACCCCTAAAAAATCACCACCACATCATCATGGCATCAAATCCTTAGACACATGTCTGCACAAAGGAATCACACATCCGGACATGCTTCATGGCCCGCCAACAGTACCTTAAGAAAATGATGGCTTCAAAAAAGCATGGATCCCTTTCACGGATCCTAATGCTTTTTTTCACTTGGTCACCCCAAAAATCACCACCACATCATGGCACACAAATCCTTAGACACATGTCTTGCATCAAAGCAATCACACATCCGGGATGCTTCATGGCCCAACATTGCCCCAAACATGGCTTCAAAAAGCATGGATCCTTACCGGATCCTAATTTTTTTTCACTTGGTCAAATTCCCTAAAAAAATCACCACCACACATCACATGGCACAAACTTAGGGCCTTTCCCACCCACTCCCGCCTTCCCCCTCTATGTCACCACCGCTAGCTCCCTCAGCGCCAAAGAGTGCATCCCAAGCGCACGCCTCCATCCCACATCGCACCCCGCTGCTCTGCATCGGGCCCTCAAAAGCCATTAAGAAGGGGCTCTTTCCCCATCTTTACCGTAGTAAGCCCCGTGCTACTTGAGGGGAGAGTAGCTGGGTTCCTCCTCCCTCCCCACGGCAGGGGCGGCCACAGCGCAGTCGCGCCTCCGATCGCTGCATCGCTGGTCAGCGACTCCTCAGCGCGACGCATCCCAGGCAGCTCTTCTGAACTTTGGCGCCTTATTGATCCACCCTGCACAGAGCGTGGGGTCGTGGGGACGCCTGGCTGCTGCTTAGATAGCGCGCTGGCCAGAGCAGCGCGCGGCATAAGGGGATGGAAGGGAGTAGGAAAGGCCCAAGATTTCTTAGGATGTTAGTGCATGCTGAGGGCTGATACAGCAGCAGCTTCGGGGCGGCTGGCGCTTGTCGCCGCCTCTCAGTGGGGAAGTGCCGAACCCTCGCTTAAAGCAATCATACATCCGATGCTTCATGGCCCAACAGTGCCCTCTTAAAACATGGCTCAAAGCATGGATCCTCACGGATCCTAATGCTTTTTTCTACTTGGTCAAATTCCCCAAAATCACCACCTCACATCATGGCACAGGTACTTTTTAGACACATGTCTGCACAAAGCAATCGTATACATCCAATGCTTCATGGCCCAATAGTGCCCCTTCCAAAACCTGTTTAAAAGCATGGGATCCTCATGGATCCTAATGCTTTCTCACTTGGTCACCCTCCCAAAATCACCACCACATCATGGCATCAAGTCCTTGGACTCAATCACACATCCTATGCTTCATGGCCCAATAGGTGCCCCAAAACATGGTCAAAAAAGCATGGATCCCTCACAGATCCTAATCCTAACTTTGGCCCCCTCCAACCAAACTTCTTGGGGATATGGATCAGGAAGAAGTGTCCTGAAGATAGCTCTCTGAAATTTTTTTAGTAGTCACTAACTTTAAAAAATTTTTTGTGGAACCTCCTATGTGCAATAGCATCTGAAACACACAAAATTTTTGTTAGGTGACACTGTACCAAAATTTCAGGGTACCTCCAGGAGGATGCCCTTCCTGATGATTGTCAAGCTTGGTGAAGTTTTGTTGAAGGGGGGCCAAGTTATGCACTCCCAAAAGGGTACTCCTCTCCCCCATTGTTTCCAAATGGGAGCTTAAGCAGATGGGAGCTATCCCTTTGAGTGGTCCATGTAACTTTGGCTCATCCCTCAACCAAACTTCACTCAAACTTGGGGAGGTATCATCAGGGAGAGTCCTCCTTTCATGATACCCTGCAATTTAGGTGCAGACAGGTCACAAAATGAGCCTCCTGCAGTCACCCCCAGAAATTTCCCATTGAGAGACATGGAGCAAATTCACAGAGAAATGAAGAAACTTGGGCACATTTCTAGGGTTGCCTGCAGGAGGCTCATTTTTGGACCTATCCGCACCATAATTTCAGGGTATCATAGAGAGACACACCCCAAGTTTGGTGAAGTTTGGTTGAAGGGGGCCAAGGTTATAGACCCTCAAAAGGAGTAGCCCCCATCTGCTTAGCTCCCATTGGAAACAATGGGGGATAGGGGCACCCATTTTGCGGGTCCATAACTTTGCCCCCTCAACCAAACTTCACCAAAATTGGGGAGTATCATCAGGAGAGTCTCCTTAAGATACCCTGAAATTTTGGTGCTGATACCTCTAAAAATGCGCCTCCTGCAGGCCAAAACGCAAAAAAACACCAAAAAATAAAAACGCATCCGAGAATCTCGGATGCTGCTGTAATTTCGGGTGGATCCGAGCCTGGCAGGCTCGGATCTCGGGAGATCCGACCCCACACATCTGAAATGGGCCCGATCCCGAACCTGGGCCGAATTTTTTTCCAATCTACCAACCCTAAGTGCTTCTGAACTCTCTCAGCCCTTGTGAGGAGAGGAAGGGAAAGGAGCTTGTATGCCACCTTGAGTCTCGTTACAGGAGTGAAAAATGGGGTACAAATTCAAACTCTTCTTCTTTTTCTAAATATAAAAATATAAAAAGAAATACCATAGGATGCTATAGTGGCTAAAGTGTCGCATAACAATCTGGGACACCTAGATTCAAATCAACATTATGACCTGAAAGCTCAGTGGGTAACCTTGATCTAGTCTCTGTCACTCATTTACTTTCTCTCTAAGCCAGTGGCATACTGGGCTAAATGGTGCCTGGGGGCATTGTGCCCCATACCCCCTTCCCCTGCCTGGCTTCCCTTGCCCCACACCCATGTTCCATTTACATGAGCGAGCAGGGAGGCCAGGGGAGGGCGGGGCTCAGGGGCAGCACGGGGGCCACCAAAGCCAGCCTGCAGGGAGGGTGGGGTGCCACGCAGGTGACCCAGGTGGGCACTGCAGCTGCCCACTGCCGAGCCAGCCTGCAGGGGACCAGCCTGCAGGGAGACCAGGAGGGGGGCAGGGCTCAGCGGCTCAGGCGCATGCCGTTTCATCTCTTGGAGGATGCCTGGCACCCCCCACATGACAAAACAGTGTGCGCCTGGGGACATGGGATACCCCATGTCCCCTTTAGTGGTATGCCACTGCTCTGAGCTTAACCCATCTCATAAATGGATTCCACACAGCATATGTATAATGGGTTGCAGTCATTATAAAGGAACCCATTTTCCTTTCTCCTGTTCACATGTGTGCCCTTCACCCATTCGGGCAGCAACCGAAGCCCCTGGAAACAATCTGATGATGAAAAGGTGCTATTTCTTTTGAAACCTGGTTGTATTCGGCTTCAATTTCTCAGTGGGGAAATGGCCATAGAGGCAGGCAATGGCAAACCAACTCTGTTCATCTGTTGCCTTGAAAACTCTATGGGTTGTCATAAGGTGGCTGTGACTTGATGGCACTTGCCCCCACAGATAATATGGGTGAAGGGAGAAGACTAGACGGAAGTGTGTTGATGTAAAAATGTTAAGTAGTTAGCAGAGTAAATAATCACAGATGTTGTGGGTTGGCTTAAATAAACTTTACTTAAAAATAGAAAGGAAGGGTATTATGGCAGAAAACAAAAACTGTTCTCTCTAATCCAGTGGTGGCAAACCTTTGGCACTCCAGATGTTAGGGACTACAATTCCCATCAGCCCCTGCCAGCATGGTCATGCTGGCAGGGGCTGATGGGAATTGTAGTCCCTAACATCTGGAGTGCCAAAGGTTCGCCACCATGGCTCTAATCTGAGCTTGTTACTTCTACATCGTGAGAGAGTGAGACTTCAAACTAACTGAGAACAAAGAAGTTTACAACTTCCTCTCAAGTGCATTGAAACACATTGTCTATGGCAATATATTGATTAGCCAATGATAATCAATGGAGCACTTCATTAATACAGGTAAGGAAACTAATTACTCGATGCCCCATTGGCTATGCTAATCTAGCTAACATTTACTAACAAACAGCATCATTAACTCTTTCATTACTGAAGAGCTCACACTTGCATATACCAACAACATGCCATTTGGGTAGCAGCCCTTTGGCAATGTCTAGGTCTTCCCTTAGTTCAATTGTGCTCTCATAAATACATTGGGTGTTTGGAAGCTGGGAGGTTGGGTGCAATTGTGCTTCTTAAGTAAGAAACCTACTTTGGTTTGCACAATAAGATGTGGGAAGGTGAGCCTTCACAAAATGAGCAGGATATAAGGATAGTCAATGACTGCCTGATATTTGATAAGCAGTGTCATTCAGCTTCTCACCACCACCACTATGACCAAGTATGTTCAATGAACTAAACATTTTTGGGTTTAACCTGGCATGAAAACAATAGTGATACATTTGTTTTTATCCTAGATCCAAGGTAAGGGAGTGGAGGACCAAAAGAGACGCTCCATTCCATTAGCAAAACTGAATGGTGTTCTTTGGAAATTCTCTAAGCCGTCAAAGCATTTGATGGATGGAGTGTTGTGATGAAAAACCAAGCCAGCTTAGAACTGAGCTGAGCAGGTACAAATGATTTCTCTGGGGGTCACATGGATAACCAGGGGCAGATTTTGATTCCCTGAGTCTCTTTCACACTCATTCCTCCTCTCTGTAGCACAGCTGTCTTGGACAGCCTTGGCAAGGTGGGAGGGGAGATGATAATGGAGCAGCTGGAACAGAGAAATAATTAAATCCTATGGAGTACCACTTAATATTTCCCCTTGTTACTCTAACTCGGAGTCAGAGGAGCACATTAAGGGTAATTGAGTTAGGTCAATTTGTTATCCAAATGTTATTAAGGTAGCTATGTACTAAAAAAATGAAATTGCACTCTGTCTCCTTAGCATGGTTCTGGCAACTAACGCAAGCTGCTCTACTGTCTCCCACCTTTCCTCTCAGAAAAAATGAATAAACATTTTGCAAAGCCATGTGCCTCTTTCCCTTCAGGCTTTTTCTATCAGCCTAATGGTAGTATAAAAAAAGAAAGACGTGTGTGTGTGTGTGTGTGTGAGCAAGAGAGACAGAGAATGCACCAGGAGGCAGCTCCCCAATGTCTGACTCAATTTTTAGAGGACGTATGGTACGAGCCACTAGGAAAAACAGTTAAGGGAATGAGCATCTTATGCAATTGTCTGATTAATGCACTACATTTGAGAACGGTGTCATATGAATAGCTCATTTGTAAATAGATGTTAGTGCCCTTTTTGGTTCAGTGTCCTTTTATAATGGGCCATGGCATGTGATGGGCTGACTGCTGAAAACATGTTTTGCCTGTATTTGCCTGTATACACACTGGGTGTATAGGTTTGTTTTTTGTCCCTCATCAGGTTCTATATGCCTCAAGAGAATGAGGGTGCAGTCTTAAGCAGGGTGATCGACTGTAAGTCACAGGCTGTTCAATCAGGTATACGCTCCTAGGAAAATGCCCGTAAGACTGCAGCTCAAAACCACTCCTAATACAAGAACAGCCATCTTGGGTTAACACAGTTGCTGCTACCCTGTTTCCCCTAATATAAGACATCCCCGAAAAATAAGACATAGTAGAGGTTTTGCTGAAGTGCCAAATATAAGGCATCCCCCGAAAGTAAGACATAGCAAAGTTTTTGTTTGGAAGCATGCCCGACGAACAGAACACAGGAAAAATAAGACATCCCCTGAAAATAAGACATGGCACATCTTTGGGAGCAAAAATTAATATAAGACACTGTCTTATATTCGGGGAAACACGGTATTACAACTGATACAATTAATAACTGGGACCATACAGTAGGGTGCTTTCCCCCAAATGATATGTAATTTGTGCACAAGTAAAAATGCGACCGCTCTGAACACCATATTGGATTTTGGGGAGGGGGAGGGGGTAGACAGTGTCTCTTGTCTCACATGCTTTAATTTCAGACGTGTTCATCCAATGGATGGATGGCCCACAGTGAGAAGCCTGAACCAGCTTGGATTGGCAGCAGGATCTTTGTCGGATTTGGCTCAGCAGGGTGTCGGCTTGTTGGCATCTGGCCAGCTGCTTGTGATTCTGGCATACCGGCTCATGTCAGTCATTCAGCTCCCTTTCATTTAAATCAAGGTACAGGGTTTTGTGGGGGTTTTTTTTGCTATTGATGCAAAGATGATCGAAAACAGAGGGCAGGTTCCAATTCATCCCTGGGGTAATTCCTTTTATTGGAGAACCCTGATCAAATGAGTCCAGCCTGCTCCTAAAGCAATAGCTGTTCTGATCAGCAAAACCCCCTGGTTTTAAAACTGAGTGTTTTTCTCGCGGTCCTTGTGATGGTTGTAAATGTCGCCTCACCTAGTAAAAGTAGCAGAGAGGATATAAATCACACATGTCCCAGGGAGGACGTCAACACAATTCTGGATTTACTCTTGTGCTACAAGGAAAGAAATAATTGCATCAGTGATAGGCTGAATTGCAACTTGTATTGCCATCTCTCTAACCCTGTCACCTTCTCCAGAATTGGACAACTTAAAACCAAAGCTGAATTTCTCTGATCTTGTGACAAATGATTATGCACTAAAGTAAATGGAGCTACATATCCTGGTGAAAGTTATTTGTAACCTTTCTAGGTAAGATTAATAATAATAATAAAGTACTGTCAAGTCATAACTGGCTTATGGCACCTGCTGATGGGGTTTTCAAGGCAAAAGATGACCAGAGGCCGTTTGCCATTGCCTTCCTCTGCATAGCAACCTTGGACTTCCTTGATAATCACCATCCAAGTGCTCGCTAGGATGACTCAGCTTAGCTTCTGAGCTGTGATGAGCTTGGGATAGTCTGGGCTAAGTAAAATTCCATGTCAGAAAAAACATGGAGCATTAAAAAAAACGGCATCCTCGTGTTGTGCCCCATCCTCCCTCTATAGTTCAATTACCCTCTGGTCTGGAAAACCTCATTATGCTGAACAGCAGTAAGAGCTGTGGAAAAGCTGTAGGAAACAATGCTGCGGTGCAGTTTGTGCATCCAAGTCAAATAACTGCCAATCTATTTTGCAGCTGTGCAGTAGCTAGCAGCTATGGAAGAGAAGTTTCATTTTCATGTGATGGTGGAGTTTCATTTTTTTCCTTGCTTGTGGGTACTTTTGCATGGGTTTGGTAGATGAAATTGACTCTCCACCAGAGCCATAGATGTTTGGGTCTGGTAATTAAATGATGCAGAGAGGTTGGATCCTGCCAGCTTGTCCACTGTTGACAAAAGTGGAAAGGGGGCCCTTTGAGCACCCAAAACGGCTAAGCCAGGGATCACAGGACCTGTATTACAAAAAGAAATGCAGTACGGGGGCTATAGTAAAAGAAAAACTGGGAGGGAGAAAGCAAGCAAGCAAGCAAGCAAGCAAGCAAGCAAGCAAGCAAGCAAGCAAGCAAGAAAGAAAGAAAGAAAGAAAGAAAGAAAGAAAGAAAGAAAGAAAGAAAGAAAGAAAGAAAGAAAGGCCGGATGCAATCACGTGATTTCATTAAAGTTATAAGGAAACCTGCTTATGCAAGACTTCAAAAAACCCCACAATGTTCATAATCATTTGTTGACTGACTGATTTGCTCAGTCTTTAACCATTTGGCTGCCAAGAGGCTCGCCATGAACATGCAAGGAAGATGGGTCTGTACGGTTCAGGAGAAACAAGTATTCCAACAAGATGTGAAAATGTGCATGCGTGAGTCAGTTGCCTTGTACTGTGCTGAGCTGTTTAAATTCATGCAAAGTAACTCTATGAACACGCTCACTGTTCACTAACAGCCAATGGCTCAATGAAATACTGGTTCTTTGCTTGCAAACTAGAAAGTGAAATATGAGCTGAACTGGCAGCTTTTCGAGTTTCACTACTTAACTGCTACTGTTGAACAGGTCACTGTCTAGATTTGAAAATGTGTTCCAGATGGGTGAGGAATTGTAAGCCAACATGTATTTAATGAGAGGTAGAAGAAGAAAGAGGGCTTCATTATACTTAGACTAGGGTGGTGTGGATTTGATTTCAAATTGGAAAGAGGAAGCATATTCACACTGGCCCTTGCCTATCAATTGGGCATTGTCACAGTGTTTCCTTCCTTGCTTGAGATCTTTAGCTGATACTGATCTCCATGGCCTCACAAGGCCATAGTACTCCCATGAATAAGCTGAGGTCTATTTGTTGGTTCAGGGAAACTATATTTGTCCATTAGGAAAACCCAGATATTCAGAAATGTAGCATTCATAAGAAAAGTGTTAAAATCAGAATATGAAGTTTGGAAAGCAGTCATCAATTTGTCTAGTTGGTTATCCAGTGCATGCTCACTAGATTTGCTGGTCAAGGATGGGGGACGTAGTAAAGGTCTGGCAGTCTCCAGGAGCTTTGGGGGGATATATTAAGCATTATGCAGTCCTGTGCAATGCTGCAACATCACTTTCAGTCATTGTTACAATACTCTAGTAATGCTCTGTGATTTACTATAGAGATGGGGGGAGTTGCTAGAGCCGTGGTGGTGAACCTATGGCACGGGTGCCAGAGGTGGCACTCAGAGCCCTCTCTGTGGGCACACACAAACAGAGTCACCCCCCTTCCCCACACATCCAGGCTGGCTTGGGCCGCTGGGCTTGATTATTAGCATTAAACCTAAGACCTAGTTTTGGGGAAGCAGTGTAGGTAACCCTGTTAAGCGCTGTTAAACCCCACTGATTTTCATGCGAAGAACTAAAGCACGATCCTTTACCTGGGAGTAAGCTCGGTTGCTGGCAATGGGGCTTGCTTCTGAGTGAACCCTCCTAGGGTCATGATTCACCTGTTAGAAGAGTTGCACAGGTGCTTCAAAGCAAAGCCACCGACTACCACCAAGCTTACTCCCGAGTAACGCACGCCTTGGAGCCAACCGTTTTTTCTAAACTAAAACCTCAGTATTCAGGTTAAATGGTCATGTTGCCCCTTTGTGATAAATAAGTGGGTTTTGGGTTGCAATCTGGGCACTCGGTCTCGAAAAGGTTCGCTATCATTGTGCTAGAGTGTTATGGCAATGAGTGATGTCACCTACATGAGAAGTGATGTCATGGTATCAACAAACAGGTACCTCTATGCATTTTGTTGGCTCCCCCAATGCCCAGTATCAGCTCCAACTGTTTCAGATCTAAGAGAAGTAGAAAAGTAAATTGAATATTTTCTGAAGGTTTCTTTTTTTTCTTAAGCTCATAGAAGTTGTTCCAAAGTAAGGTGTCTGTTTTAGGAAGATGGCGAATCCAAACAGAAACTTATTGAATACTCATTATTCAGAGGCACTAAGCTACTGCCTCTGGGAAGTTACTGTAAGATAGACTGACACTAATGGTATGGATGAGAGTCCAAATATTTTGCTTCTGCATGCAGAACCCCTGAGAGATCTCAGCATGACACAGCTTTCGGCATATATGTATATGAGTCAACCAAAGCAAATCAGCAATCTCAACAGATATAATGTTTATCTGCAAAGGCTTTCCATAAATCCTGAAAGATTTTCTTTAGCTGATAATTGGCTGCAAAGATTTATATCACACCTAGGACCACTTTTCATTTTATCTCTCTCACCCCTCCCCTCCTCCATTACTGGAAATGTAGCAACCTCATGCGTTAACTTTAGAAATCTTGGCCAAATGAAATTTTAATGTATCAGCCAATGACATGATTTCTTCTTTGAAATAAGTTGACACTACTGAACAGAATTTAGAACAGGGGTAGGGAACCTTTAACACTCAAAGAGCCATTTGGACCTGTTTTCCATGGGAAAAGAAAACACTTGGAGCCGCAAATAATTTTTGACATTTAAAATAAAGATAACACTGTATATATTGGGTTTTTTAACCTTTTACTCCGCTCATTCTGATAAGTGCATGGATGCGTCTGCCCTGCTGCCTGCAGGGCGGGCAAGGATGGGGCCAGCGGCTCAGCTCGTGGAGCCACAGTGCAAGGGCAGAAGAGCCGCATGCGGCTCTCGAGCCACAGGTTCCCTACCCCTGATTTAGAAGGATAAAGGGCCCTCTTTAATAACTTTGTAAATGCATCATCTGCATATGATCCTGGACCCAAAAAAAATGCATCATCCGCATATGATCCTGGACCTCCTAATGCCAAGAGAAAGAGTGAGCCCATTTGCATGTCTGTTAATCTTGACGTGAAAAACCCACAATGCTAAGTGGGAATCACATAGTGGAGATGAAACCCCCCCCCCCAATAATCAACTAATCACATGTAGTTTTATGAATGTAAAAAGAAATTATTTGTGTTTAATAAACAGCAAACAAAAGCAGTAAAGCGGTTCACCTAATTCAGCTCAGTGTTCTGCCAGCTCGCAGTTGCTAGAGATGCTTTGGAGAATTTCATGTGCCAAACGTGAGATTATTGCTGTTCCCTGTTGTTCATCTTCCTTATCCAGCACACAAGGAGATGCTATCGCTGAACATTGTGATTGTGATTGTTATCACTGAGTGACCTTTTGTTCAAGTAGCCATCCTTAAAAATATATCTGCAATACAATCACATGTTCTCCCTGTTCCATAGCAGCTGTTGTTTTGAAGCTAGTCCAAAGGGACTCATTGGCATGAACTGAAGGAAGGTATATGACTGGCCTAGTTAGCAACATGGAGGATAGGTAACAATCACAGTGCAGTGGCAGAAGATAAGCAGAAATACAAGAAGCATCAGTGCTGAACAAGAAAACTAAAGTTTACACAGCCTACTGGGTGATAACAACCAGAACCAAGCAACTTAAATCCAGTAAGTAGAGCTGTGAAGCAAACATTTCGCCAAGAGGAACTACGATTTCCAATGTCTTTCTGAACATGAAGATCACTCAGCATTACAGCTGCTCTATAGATGACAGAAGAAAATGGCTACTTTGGAAGGTAGACTCTGTGGCATTATACCCTGCAGAGGTTTTTTCCTTCTCCAAACCTTGTCATCTCAAGGTTCCACCCTGAAATTTTCTGGAATTCCCCAACCTGAAGGTGGCCACTGGGAGTGGGCATTTGGCAATGCTGAACCAATGAAAAATACCTTTGGGGTTTTTTTTATGCTAGATAAATGGTGGAAATTTAAGGCATTATTTTTGCCATTACGGCCCCACTGCCATTAAAAAAACCTCCCTCCCTCCCTCCCTCCTCATCTGCTGACTGTGTTTCAGAGGCAGCAGGTAGCACAGAGCTGAACTCTCGACTTAGTTCCACCAGGCCCAGCATTCAGCTCCTCATCACTTGCCATTTCCAAGCCCAGGTGGAGTTTGGAGGCTTATGGAATTTTTTGGGTTTGAGTTTAATAGACCCCAAAAAATCTGAATGCTCCCAAAAAATGTGGTATTGGGATTTGGCTGTTCTGGCTTTAAAAAAACACCAATTTCCAGAATTGTTATTAAACTCAAATGCAAAAAAGACCCCCCACCCCACTCCACCCCACCCCAAATTGTACACACGCTTCTAGTGGTCACCCTGATAGGAAGTGATCTATGTTGTTGGGAAATATATTGTGATTCCAAGAGTTCTCCAGGCCACACTTGGAGGTTGGCAACCCTAGAAGGAAAAAAAGAAGCAGGAAAGGGGGAGAGGCTTTGGAGACTGACAGATGAGGGAAAGAGGAAATAGTCAGAGAGGGAAAAATGAGATACCTTTCAGGTTCCAACTTCTCTCCTCTCGCTCTGTTACTTGCAAGCTGAGGATGTCTCCAACTGATATGCCACATGAGATCTTATACCTGTATCTATAACCAGCCTTTAAAAACCTTGGGAGAGGTACACACCTCAGGCCCTTCCAGTGTTGGCTGATTAGCTCTGCCATTGCTTCTGCGCCTGTGCCTATGTTTCCAAATACAAAGGAAGTGAAAACAAACGAATAGCTTCTCATGGCATTGGAAAGGCAGGTTAGGCACAGAGAATTGTGGCACACCACCCAACTCCTCAAAACAATCTTCTACATTTCATTATGCTGACCAAAAAAAGCAGCAGCTGTATTGGAGCATAGCATGTGATAAAGTCAGACCTCTGTAGGTGGTAGTCAGAGGTCACGTGACATCTGCTTGCAGCAACACTGTTATGAGTCAGCACACAAAATGAGGCTGGAAACCTCATGGGTCATTTTCACCCTGCATACTCACAGGGGAAGGTAGTTTGCAGGAGAGAAAGAATGGACATAGAGCGGGTATGATCCAATCACCATCTTCACAGGTGAGGGTGACCACCTTCACCACCTCAAAAGCTATGCTGGAGATAGGGTTGCCGACCTCAGAACTACCATTGATCTCCAGATATCAGAAATCAGTTCTTCTGGAGCAAATGGATGCTTTGGAGGATGGACTGTATGGCATTTTACCCTGTTGAAGTCTCTCCCCTTCCAAATTTGACAGCCTACAGGTTCTGTCTGCAGTACCCTCATGTTTTTCAAACGCAACTCTAATTGGGGATCATTCATGGGACATGCATGGACTGAATGAAGAACCTGCCTGGATCCAACCCAGTAAATAATATTTTATTCATCTTTCACTTATCCTTCCAACACTTTTCAGTATTTGATACAGAAATACATATTTGTTAAAATGAAAAAAAAATGTTGGCTTAAATGCACCCTGTTTATTGCTGCTGTTCCTACTCAATTGCGGGAGGAGGAAGAGTTAAGCACCTTTCAGTTATGTGGCTTCTTTCCTCGTGGATCACATTCTGATTGTCGGGGGAGGAACAGTAGTCAGAAGAAAAGAAATGGAACTGCAGCAATTAAAATGAATAGAACAAAACAGCTCAAAATGATAATGTACCAAAAATACCCCAGAAAAGTGTTCTATCCATACATCCCAAACTGAAACCATCACTGATTGCTGGAAAACTGCATGAACTACAAAGCCAAATGTTAAAATCATGATTGCGACAATATGAGTGGCCAGTTCAATATCTTGCCATGATTACTTTCATATATCTAGTTTCAACAGCACTATAAAATCCTCTATGGCTCAGGATGTTGCTGAAGTTCAAAATTACTGGGACTGGAATATGAATTTGCTCATAATGCCAAGCCGATATCTGAATTAATAGGGTCTCTGAACCTTTTATCTCTACCCTGAATGAGAGGGAGGGTAGGTGATGGATTTCCTGTGGAGGTGGGATAGCAGTCAAGTCATTTTCCTGGGGGGGGGGGCAAAAATCTTAGGGCGTGTCCTGGAGATTCTTCACATGTGTGGTCAATGCTGGGCTGACGAGGGTATTTTGTAAGCAATTGTGCAAATGTTAGACCTTTGCCATTGATGAAATTCTAACTGAGGATGCTATTGGATTTCTCATCTGTTCTGATTCAACTTTAAAAAGTCGCTTCCCCTAGTGCAATTTCAATCCACATGTTTTTATTTTCACGCCATTTTCTGTTTCCTTATGCCATTTCTCCTATTACAACCAACACATTTTAGCATTATTTTTTGCAACAGTTGCATGTAAGTGATGTGTCAGGTATAAATGGCATAAAAATGGCATAACTGAAACAAATTCAGAGATTACAACATGAGCTTACAATAACAACATGGGAAAACAAAAACCAAAAAAAAAAAAAAGAGCATATTCATGCATCCCTAATGGAAAACTTTACAGGCTGTTACGAAACTGAATGCAATAAAAAACACAGCTCCTATCTAGGAGCATGTGAAGAAATACTTTATTTAATATCACCCATTATTTTCAGTGTCACATTAATTGCTTTGAAACAGTTTGACTGCTCAAGCCAGTTGCTTCGTGGGCAGGTGCACAGTAGTTCATTAGTCCCCCCCCCCCCGCCCAGCATTCTTTGACAAGCTTGCTGATTGAGAACCAGACTGAAGTCCCATCACTAATGACACAGATTTGATAGATATATTTACAGGACAACTTACAGGACAACCCAAATGGAGCGGGAAGAGCTATGCTGTGGCTGGAGATGGCGCAGCGATGCAGTGCTCTGCCACCTCCAAAGGGGCTCTGCGCAACACAGGCAGGAGGGAAATTCAAAATCCCTCCTGCTGCCCAAAGAGCACCATCCAGGAAACAGACTTATGCCACTGCTTTCATGGCCCCTCCCCCTCCCTCCTCTCAATTGCATGTCACCCCTCACTCACTCCCCTCCCCTCCCTTACTCCCCTTCCTTTCATGCCACCCTTCCTCCTCTCTCCCCTCCCCCTCCCTCCACTAGGGTGGATGGACCATGTCCAGATGCTAGGCCCTCTCCCCTCCCTCCCCTCCCTTGCATGCTACCCTCTCCTCCCCTTCCCTCCCCTTCCTCACTCCCCTTCACTTGCATGCCACCCCTCCCCTCCCCTCCCCTCCCCTCCCTTGTATGCCACCCCTCACGCCTGATGGCTGCACCAGGGACATCTGATGCTCCAGGGATATCTGATGGCTGCACCAGGGACATTCTGGGCTCAAAAGGCTGATGGAAGCTGACTAAAGTGGATTCCACCCCTAGGGATGCCTCTGGAATATCCCCAGCTCAGCTGGTATCCAGGAAAATGCTGACACAGCTCTGGGGGCACGCCTCTTTTCTGGGACTGGTGCTACGGAGCTCCTGGTACCCACCCACCTTCCAATTTGCCCTCCCCGCCAGCATAGGTGCCACTTATGCTGGTGGAGTGGGCAAATGCACCAGTGTGGTCTACACTAGCTCCAAAAGCCAATTGGCCCCTTCATTAGGACTGGGCTTCCCAACCGGAGTTTACACCATTCTAAGTCAACTGCAGTCAATGTGGTTAGATGGGTATAACTCTGTTTAGAACCACACTGTTATTCAGCTACAGTTGTACAAAGAAAAACTATGAAAAAGGGACAACTTCAGTGAAGTTGAGAAAGAAACCTGTATATATTAAAAATAGATTCCTTCTCTCTTTTTAAATTATTTCCCTCCTATGTTCACATTCCCACTTGTGTGTATTACAAATTTTCATTTTAACCTGCTGGGGAAGAAAGTCTGCAATTTGAAAGCCATAATAACTTCTCTTTGCAATATTACTTGTAAGAAAGGCTTGCTGAAATCTACACAGCAGCTCCCACCTGAATGTTTCTGATTGCAATCTTCAAAAGGTCAGTAGCAAGCATGAGTGGTTCAATATGGAGAGATGCCGACAGTTATCTGTAGTGGGCTGTTCAACATTGGCAGAGCAAAGTTATCAACCTAATTATAATTAAATATATAATGAGATCTCCACAAGCTGAACACAGAACATTCTGAAATGGCTTCCAACTGGAGGAAACATCTATACTTCCCATCCAGACTAAATTCCTTGTAAGCATCTAGAAGATCTTGAAAATAAAACTTATTTGCCTCCAGGAGTCTGTAAACAGCACAAAGTACTGGAAGAAACAATAATGTGATAGCTAAGGGCAACATGCTGTTCCATAGTACACAAACTCTGTGATTACTGTTCTCCAGTCTCACTTTAATTTCCAAGAATATCTAAGCCTAAAGGATTGCCCCTGCTGGTCTTCAACGATAACGGTAAATTTTAATTATCCTCAAAATGTTTCTTTTTAGAAATGTGGGTAAATTGATCCTCTCCCAAGTCCCATATATTGGAACTGCAAAGTTGACCATAACTTCTGGACACAAATAACAAACAAACCACCTAGCCATACACACCGAAAGTTTAAATTGGACTTTACTGATTTACTAATTGAACTTCCTAGACCTTAATCAGGTGTCACTGGCCCGGATTAGGTAGGCCGCTGTAGTGGCTAAAGGGCGATTCCAGAGGTGTAATTCTGTCATATGGCTCAAAATAGTGAAGGTTAAGGTCAAAAATGTTTTAGACTTGGCATTATGGCCGAATTCCCACTGAAAATTTAATCTAGATACAACCAAGTTTCAAAAGAATTGGCACCTTTTCATCCAGATTCCAACATCCTCACTGCAGCATGTTTCTAGTGAAGACATCTAGGCCTGCCCCTTGGGGGGGTGCCTGCTGTCAGGGGTGTAATTGTTAAGCTAGCAGCACCAAAATTTCAGGGTATCTTTAGGAGCCCCTTCTGATGATACCAACCAGGTTGGGTGAAGTTTGGTTCATAGTGACCAAAGTTATGTACCCTCAAATGTGTAGCCCCCATCTCCTATTAGCTCCCATTGGAAACAATGGGGGATGGGGCACACCCTTTGGGAGTCCATAGCTTTGGACTTCCTGGACCTAACTTCACAAACCCTGGGTGGTATCAGTAGGAGACTCTCATGATGATACTCCCCAGGTTTGGTGAAGTTTGGTTCATGGGTGCCAATGTTATGGACCCTCAAATGTGTAGCCCCATCTCCTATTAACTCCCATTGGAGTGTATTTTCCAAAAAGGTGCATATACAAGCAGGTCCAGGAAAATCCCGTGATAAGGGGTGGGGGAGCGCCAGAAATGGGACTGATCTGTGTTCCACAGTTCAGCTGTGAGGAGATCTCAAGGAAACCTGGATATTTTGGGTGACTATCCCAAGATTAATCGCCAGTGAGGAAATCACCACTGGAATGCCTGTTGGGAACAATGGAAAAGGTCTGAAGGCCCATTGGATATAATGGGAACCAGAAGCATCAAATGACTCGCATTGGCTCCACTGAAATATGTAATAGCAAACAACAGTTGCAGTGAAATTATGGAACAGATTCCAAAATACCTCCCAAGCAGGACAAAATAACTGAGCGACTAATAGTCAAGGTTCCCCCCTCCCCTTGCTCCAGTAGTCATGGTAGTTAGACAAGCCAATAACATCATTACAAATTAAGTTGTCAGCAGCTGGGAGTTTAAGAGTTAATTTCATAGGTGCATTTCCTTCCTTAACAAAAAGAGCAGGAGAGTACCTACTGAAATTGCCTACCTTTCAGTCAATTTATTACTGACAGTGATGAAATTAACAAATACATGGCATGCAGGGGTCAGGCAAGCTATTGATTGTCCAAGGGCCACTTCAATTTGGCTAAGGCATTGCAGCACACTGAAGCTCTTAGGGAAAATGTCATTTGTTTGTGTTTCTTGACAATAAGATGTGTATTGGGCAGTAATTCCAAAACTGTGTGCCACAAGATACCAGCAACCATGCTGCCCAAAACTAAGGAATGCATTAAAAACTTTTTTGAACCCAGATTAGCTACCTGCAGAGGAGGTCGTGTGTTGAATCCCTGCATGATTTACAGCCCCATTCAAAGGGGGATGGAATCTGCTGATGGGAACAGTGTGGACTATGCCAGCAGATTTGCCCTCCCCATGGCACTTGCGCAGGCAGTGGGGCAGATTCGCCAGAGGGCAGTGGTGCAGCCCTCCAAGACACTGAATGCCACACCAGCATCCCTGCATCCCCACCACTGCTGGCATAGGGGGGTGGCCTAGGGGCATGGCCAGGGAAGAGCCAATGCTTGTCAGCTTCTACCCAGCCATTGCCCCCTTTTATGATGGGGGCTGGGACTTACGCCACCTTTTTGGTGGTTTAAGTTCATTTACCCAATGGGGGCTTTACAGTGGTGGGGAGGCTTAATTATGTTTTTGGTCTTCTTACACCACTGGAAAGTCCCCTTGGGAATGGTGGGGCAGGGGAGCTGCTGTGCTGGGTCCAGGCGCCCAGACACTTGGATGGGGCTGTCTGTATTGCGATCTTTCCTCCTTTCAATTATCTTCAGATGGGACATGTTATTCTGATGTTGTCATGTGTCCGGAAGGCATCCATCAGTACCACTTCTGATACATGCCAGAATTACCCATTCTCTGAAGAGGCTGTGTCCAGTACATTCTGCAATCTGCACGAGTCCCTGTTCTAGATTTTCCTCCCTCCAACCATTAAAAATTATACAATGGGATCTTTTTCAGGTAAAAGAGTAATTTATGTATTTTGACAATTCTATGCCACCCCTCCAAAGAACAAGGCTGCTCACAAAGGAAAACATTAAAGAAAATACCCCCAAAGTTGTGAACAATTAGAAACCCAGCATTAATAACCAGATCAGAGCATTAAAACAACATGAAACACTGTTCAAAGTCAAAACAGATTATAAAAATTATATTAAAAGATCATCCACAGTAAAAATCCTGGGTAAAGAAAAGAAATACTCTGGCCTAATGCCTACAAAAGAGTTGACAAGATGAAGAAAGACATTCCACAGGTGAAGTGATATTATTGAGAAAGCTCCATACAAATTAGCATGCAGTGATTAGAATGCCAGTCTCAAACCAGAAAGACAAGGGTTCAAATCTCTCCTCAGTTATGAAGCTCACACAGGCCGAATCCCCACCGGGAAATTCAATCCAGATCAAACCAACTTTGAAAATAAACGGCACCTTTTCATCGAGGTTTCAACCTCCCCACCGCAGCATGTTTCCAGTGAAGACATCTAGGCCGATCTCGGATTCAAGAAATGAGGGTGTTTTTTTAAAAAAAGATGCATTTCTCCTATTTTAATTCAGAAAAAAAATAAGTTTGTCTCTGCGATCAAATTGTATAATGATACGGTGAGTCATGTTCCAAGGTTGGGAAATGAATAAGGCTTTGAAGAACATTTGTTGGACTTGTCTGTCTGCTTCTGTATAAATCTGTTGCAGCAATTTGTTCAAATTTAAGCTGAGCTGATGAAGATAAGAGCCTTACATGAACACAAAAGAGCAATCCCCTACTAGCATCCTTGATCTCCTCTTTGAAGGCTACTGTCCAACTTCCTTTGAAGTGGATGGGAAGGAGGCTGCTCAGCATCCTCCAGGATAGGGCCATGAGCTATCGGTATAGTCTTGCTGGGCACTCTGAAGCTTGTACAGCCAAAACCTGCTGTGTGATATGATAGAACCTTCATCCCCTTTGATCTTGTAGCCAAAGAAAGGTTTAGAATGTTGAAAGGTGATACAAAATCTTCTCTTTCACTGCAAAGGATCCCTAATATAAAACAGAACTGCTCGTAGGGAACTGGACTGTCAGGAACCTTAATATCCTGGGTTGACTCGCACAAAGGACTTTCTTAAAGGTTTCTCTGCAAATGGCACTGCTTTGGGATGGGTTGATGAAAACTCTCCTGAGACCACCCAAATCTATTTTGCCTGGATTAAAGATCAACCAGCTATTGAAAGCACAAAAAGGAACAAGGTAGTCAAGCTATGAACCTTTCTGGATTGTGGGTGGAGAAGGTACATCCTTGCTTGCAATGAGAGCAAAAGAATTCAGTGCAGGCTGAAGGGAAGTGGAGGGTCTTTAATAGGGTTTAGTGCCATAGAGATTGCCTTCCAAAGCAGCCATTTTCTCCAGATGACTGGATCTCTGTTGCCTGGAGATCAGTTGTAATATAGCAAGACATCATCAGCTGGAGGGAGAAGAAGAAGAGGAAGAAGAGTTTGGATTTATATCCCCTTTTTCTCTCCTGCAGGAGACTCAAAGGGGCTTACAATCTCCTTGCCCTTCCCCCCTCACAACAAACACCCTGTGAGGTAGGTGGGGCTGAGAGAGCTCCGAGAAGCTGTGACTAGCCCAAGGTCACCCAGCTGGCGTGTGTGGGAGTGTACAGGCTAATCTGAATTCCCCAGATAAGCCTCCACAGCTCAGGTGGCAGAGCTGGGAATCAAACCCGGTTCCTCCAGATTAGATACACGAGCTCTTAACCTCCTACGCCACTGCTGCTCCTTATCCCATACAGCCTTATCCCATACAGCCACTGCTGCTCCTTATCCCATACAGCCTTATCCCATACAGCCACTGCTGCTCCTTATCCCAGACAACCTTATCCCATACAGACATATAATCACGGCTAACTGCCAATCAAGTACATAAACAAATAGTGAGAAAATGATTTGGCCAGCCATTTATTCTAAATTAAAACTATATTTTTAGAGAGCCTTTACTGCTTGCTGTTTGAGTCAATGTTATTGTCAAGATTAATCTATCTGTGCATAATTTTGAATAGACTTATGGGAGTTGTAGTATTCCCCAGCATTTAGTTACCTGTTCGGACCAGCCATGATCCCGAAGAAGCATCAATTTCACTTAGTCTGGAGACATTGAAGTGGCTTGCGAAGCAAAAGCAAATGAAACTCAACTACCACAACTACTGGGCAGCCACAAAGCTTTTTGACTTTGACACAGCTCTGATATGGACAGCTGTGAAGCAAGGACATGAAGGCTTTCACGGCTGGAATCACTGGGGTGCTGTGTGGTTTCCGGGCTATATGGCCGTGTTCTAGCAGCATTCTCTCCTGCATTCAGTTCCTCTGAAGATGCAAGCAACAGATGCAGGTGAAACATCAGGAGAGAATACTGCTAGAACACATCCATACAGCCCGGAAACCACACAGCATCCCAGACATGAGATCTGTTTGCCCCAAAGCCTGTGGTATTTCCTACTGCAGACCTCAACACGGATGTCAACATGTGATCTAACTATGTTTTACCAGCCTGAATTGACCCCTCCCTTCAGAACACTGTGGCGTTCTTTTCAAACTTAGAAAGATGCACCAAGCATTTTTTGTGCATTGCATTTTGTGGCTTTTAACTTGGCAGTTGTCAGATAGGCCAGTTCTATGGGCTTGCCTTATTGGTGCTCTAGAGGACCAGAGCAGTTTGTACAGTGGCAAATAACTGACATTTGTAACAGGTGTGTAGCAAGCGTCTGATCGCCTTTGCACCTGCACAGCACCTTTTCAATAACCAGTAAAGGCATGTGTCTCCCACAGTCATGTTCAGGTCATTAAAGTGACCTACTTTCTACACTCCTTCTTATTCCACCTGCAGTCGGAATGTTTCCTTTAAAATGACCGACAATGTGCCAGCTGCCTTTTGTGACCACATCATCTCCTATTTTTTGTTAGATTTCGTTTAGAGTCATGGATATGCCCAGTAGTGTGTGTGAATGCAGTTTATAGAAACTTCTCCAGAGACATAAATGTAAAAGGTAACACTTACATTTATTCAAGCATCTTCAGTTCACAGCTTTGTTCCAAGAAAAAGGTAGATAGAAAGAACCCTAGTCTAAAGAGATTACTTTCCCTACAACAAGTGGGCACAACTAACGCGCCATCACGTGTGTGGAGGTGAGAGGATGCTGCAGTGGCAAAGGCCCCACTGAGCAGGCTGCCATTGACCATGCGCTCGGGTCAAAGGCTAGAGCAGAAGTGAAGCTAGCATGGGGAAGAAAGGAAGTTAGTGGGCGGTCTCCTGAGTCCTGGCCCAGACAAGGAGGGCAAACAAGAGAGGCAACATCACAGTTAGAGTGAGATACACAGCACCCCCACAGTGTCCAGGCATGCAGAAGTCGCTTATTCCAACATTTTTCCTATCACCAGATCCTGGAAACACAATGGGTCCAAAAACAAAAGACAGCACAATTATGGAATTCAATCCCAGTCTGCCCCATTCTATCATTGTCTCCTGCTGATGGATGAAGTCTTTTAAAGTTTTGTCTCGCCTTCCTCTCATTGATTCTCACTGTCCCTTCCTTCCCCGCTGAAGGGTGCATTTGTTTATATGTTCTATTTAAATCGTTTTTCATTTTTTTATATATATATCTATATGTGTTTTTTAATCTCGATGTATGTTGTTCACTGCCATGGAGACCCTCTCTTGAACGGAAAGGTGACTTAAAACATGTTTTCAAGAAATGAATAAAAACACGAGGTGTAAAGCTCCAGTGAAGGTTTTTCCGTTAGCCAAACAAGTTTAAACAATAAGATCTGGCAGATGAATGAAATATCAAACAACTCATTCAGTTGTCACAGTGCAGAGCAGGAATGGTCCAACGTGAATCACTCTGGATGCAGACACTGTATTTGCCTTCACTGTGAAATGTCAGGGTATTGTATGCTTAAAGAACACGATTAATAGGAAGGGCTGGCGGTGGATGGGAGATGTTACAGGAAAGCAGTGTGAGAGCTAGCATTGTTGGGAGGAGTGTAATTTATTTTTTAGAAATTCATTTTTTTAAATATAGTCCTTGATTCCTTTATTATTTTTGACAATAAGGCAGATTCTGCATGGGCCAAAAGCAGCAGTGTGAAAATGGTGTAAACTCTTTTACACCGTTTTAAACCCTTTTACCCCGTTTTCACACTGCTGTTTTTGGCCCATGCGGAATCTCTTTAATTTCTCTCTGAATTCTTTTTTTTTTAGTTTTCTGCCATACCTCTATGTACTTTTTTTGTAACCTCAGCCCTTGCAGGGTTTTTTTTTAAATGTGGAGCATCACAAGGACCTGCTCTAGCACAAGAGTAGGGAGGTTTGAGATGACAACAAATGCCTCTGAGCATCTTCCAAATGAAATTCTGAAATTGTAGAGCACCTTCTTTCCTGCTCCTCCTCCTCACTTGGGATTTCTCTTTTGATCAAAATGGGACTGCTCTGAAACAGACTCAAAATTTCTAAAAACAGGAAACAGAATGGACTGTTGGATTTTAGAGATGTGTCAACAGGAATTAAGACACAGGTGTCAAACTCGCAGATGTCATGGACTACAGTTCCCATCATCCCCTGACGCTGGCAGGGGATGATGGGAACTGTAGTCCATAACATCTGGAGGGCCGCGAGTTTGACACTGTAGAATTAAGATAATACCTCTTAACAATGTTAATGACAGCATGCATGAGCAACCAGCTTTTTTCTCAACTGAATGTTTGCAATGTGAAAACAGTGTAAGACTCTGCTAAACTGGCTGTTGTGGATTTTCTGGGCTGCGTGGCCATGTTCTGGTAGTTTTTGCTCCTAACATTTCACCTGAGTCTACAGCAGGCATCTTTACTGTGACATGGCTCTGAAAATGCCAGCCATAGATGTGGGCAAAACGTTAGAAGCAAAAACTACCAGACCATGACCACAAAGCCCAGAAAGCCCACAACAGCCAGTTGATTCTGGCCACGAAAGCCTCTAACAATACTTTGCTAAATGTGTGACAGTGCCTATCAAAGATCACAAATAAAACCAATAGGTGACCCTGGTCTTGATCTCTGCCTATTCCTGCAGAAACCACAGGATTATTCTTTTTATATCTCACAACATGCAAACAGGGGTGTCAGTTCCCCAATGGCTACCAGTGACAGGATGGCTAGATCCAAGTTGGGAAATTTCTTGAGATTTGGGGAGCTGGAGAGGACAGGGACCTCAGTGGGGATACAATGCCATAGATCCCACCCTATTCCACCCTACAAAGCATCTATTTTCTCCAGAGGAACTGATTGCTGCAGTTTGGACATAAGCTGTAATTCCAGGGGATCTCCAGGTTCTACTTGAAGACTGGCATCTCTACATGTAAATGACAGATCTACATTATAACTTGTGCATCGATGAGGAGGGAGGGATTGTGCCCATTCTTCTCACGTTCAATGTCCAGGTGTTTTATTTATTTTTTTAAAATGAAATGAAATGTATACTATCCCTTCTAACAAGAATTAAATTCAACTTTGTGACCTCCGAATGGGGTGCAGAACTACTGAAGCCTGGAAGACTTACCTTATATACTTGCGTATAAGTCTTCTTTTCCAGCACATTTTTTGTGCTGAAAAGCCCCCCTCGACTTATATGCGAGTGAGGGTCCCACGTAATTCTTATGTGGTGTTCCTTCTCCCCCATCTTTGCTCTCCTCTGCCTTCTTCTCTGCCCCCCCTCTCAGCCGCTTTCTCAGCCTCCTTCTCTGCTTCGCTCTCCTCTGCCTTCCCCCTTTCAGCCGCTTTCTTTGCCTCTGCCTTCTCAGCGGCGGCCGGCCCCTGGCTCTTGGCAGGTGACAGCTAGTCGACCTGGGTGAGCTGGACAAGCTGCGGGATGGAGAGGTCAGTGGCAGAGACCTTGGGATTGGTGAGATGGGTGGTCAGTGGCAGAGACCCCCAAATAGCGCCCGACCATATCTATTTTTATTTTTGAAATTTACCAGTAGCTGCTGCATTTCCTACCCTAGACTTATACTCGAGTCAATAAGTTTTCCCAGTTTTTTGTAGTAAAATTAGGTGCCTCGACTTATATTTGGGTTGACTTATACACGAATATATACAGTAAATCATGTACATAGAGTGAGGATCACAGCATAAGTCCCATTATCTCTTTAATGCTTATGCTTTGATTTCATGATAGCAGTACTCTGAGCAAATTTAGGAGTGTGCCATTTTCCCTCCCAGCCCCATTCCTGTAACTTTCGCAACAGCTTGAAAAACAGGAATGCAGCAGATGGGGAAAATTGGTGAGAACAATTCTACCTACTGGCTTTGTGTGTGTCAGGTTTCTCCTGTGTGTTATGGAATTAGAGCCAATTTTTTTTTAAAAAGTGACAAACCTTCTCCCCATTTTGGATTGCAACATAGCCAAGACTTGTTCATTACAGGCATGGCTTGTGAACTTTCCAGGCAGGAATGATACACCCTGAATTGCAGGAAGTTAGATAACTTTGTGGTTATTTTCCTAAACACACTGACCATTAAAAAAAAAGAATTAGAAGATTTATCAGCCCCCATTTAACTGTGGGTGTTAATCAGCAGTTCTGAAAGAAAGTCAAGTCTAAAAATTCCCCAACCACCTGTCATTAAACATTTTATATATTAATGTGTTTTTAAATGCAGTTCATCAGTAATTTGACCACCAATAGGCATCTTTGAGGTTTCTGTGTTTTGAAAAAAAAAAAGTTTTATGGCTAATTGTGGCTTTATCTAGAAATAACTTTCTATTGATTTTGTTTTGCTGGTGCAAATCAGTTAACCTTTTTTTTCTTATTAGACCACACAAGGTTATATTTAAGACCACAAACTAGCCAGAAAAAAGCGGCCTGGCCTTCAAGTTTTGTTTAGTGAATCAGGAGTTGAAGTTTAACAGGCATCAACACAAATAAATGTTTAATTCTGAGTCAGGTCTATTGGGGTGCTCTACCACAGGGGCATACCCAGGTTGATGATGGCAGACCAAGCAGCAGCTAAAGGTTCGGGATAGAAGCTGGCAAAAAAAGCAAGCAACTCTTTTTGACACCGTATAAAACAGATAGCATATTAAGTGATAATGCCAGTAAAATGTCGGGTCCTGATTCAGCACACTAACCTTGTAGATGGGCCCATTTCTTTCCTGGCTAATTGGCAATCCTAACTCTTTACCAGGCAGCTCCTTATCTGGGTATGCCTTTTTTTCAGAGTCTGAGTTTCTACCTATCATGGCGGGGGGGAAGCACTATGTGTACCTCTAAGCAGAGGCATAGCTAGGGAAAATGGACCCCGGTGCAAAATCTGAGTTTTGTGAGCCCACCATCCCACAAGTGTTTCCAGATTTTAGGGATTTCAGAGGTAGGAGAACCTTCCACTCCAGAGGCCAGCAGTGGACTACAATTCCCATCAGCCCCTGGGAATTCAGGCTGATGGGAATTGTAGTCCATAACATCTGGAGTGCCAAAGGTTCGGCCAGCTTTACTGTGCTTTTAGGATTTTCCTTGATGATAGTTTCATCTCCAGGTTCAGTGTTTGTTCAGAGGTCCAAAGTTATGGGTCCCCCAATGATGATCCACAGTCCCCCCCCATCTTCTATTAGCTGCCCTACTAAAAGTCAAATGGGGATGGGGCACCACCTTTGGGAGTCCATAACTTTGGACCCCCTGAACCAAACCTCACCAAACATGGGTGGTATCATCAAGAGAGTATCCCATAAAATCTCTGAAATGTGGTGCTGCTAGCCTAAAAACTGCACCCCCTGCAGGCCAAAAACTGAAAAAACACTAACAAATACAAAAAAACACAAACCTGAATGTTTGCGCCCCCCAGGCACGCGCCCGGTGCAACATGCACCCCTGGTCCCCTTGTAGCTTTGCCACTGCCTCTAAGTTACCCACAAGCACAACTTTATAACTTTAGCAGCAAAATGTCATAACTTTACACAGCAAAACTTTACTGTGAACACAACTTTAGCAGCAAAATGGAACGAGGAAGCATGAATGGCACCCGAAATAGCCTCTCTCCTTGCCTTCCAGAGTTCATCTTTAAACTGCAGTGCCAGAGCAATTTAAAATGTCAGTGAAAAGGCTCATGGAATGAAATGTAAGGCATGAGATCCCTGGCTTTAAAAAACTACACCAAGTGCCACTGGGCTATTTTAAAAGACGTATGGTAGTTCTCTCCATTTATGTGAGATGTCTTACTTATCCTGAAACCCTTTCCGGTGTCTGAATATGTTCCTCTTTACTTTGCAGTGTGTTTTAACAAACAATGAATATACTACAGTCTCGTTTAGCAAGAAGCAGGCCATCAAACATCTTCTGTTTCCAGTAGCAATGCTTATGTGAAGGTTGTTCCAGTGAAGGCAAAAGAAGTGCAAAGACATTTGTTGCTAATGTTGGTGGAAGGTGGCCCTTTGTGAGGGAAACATGTTCAACCTACGTAACAGATTTGGAGGGAAAAAAATGCCTCCTGGTTAAGGCCTACTGTGTTCAAATTACCTGCTAATGGCAGGCCCAGATAAAGGGTTTAATTCGATTAAGTGCTGAAGTACCTGCTTCATACCATGTTGAGCCTATAGTGTGGTTTTATGTAGGATACACACAGATACACTAAATGAAGTAAGGAAAGAACAAAATGTTGAAAGTGAAGGGCATTAATCATATGACAGAGATACAGAAAATGGGGTTTTTGGCTTCAGTGAGGCGAGAACAGCATGGAACAAAGGAGCGTTCCCAGGCATGAAGGTCACTGCTGTACATTCTGCAGCAATCACACACAGAACTATGTATGGTGCTGCTAGGAGAAATGCCACTCTTCTGTCACCAGCAAATGAGGCTGCCCTGGGATAGAGGAAAGAAAAGAGGGAGGGGGAAGAGTCCCTGAAGAAAACCAGCTGGAAACACTTAAGAACACAGGTGGATACAAAATATGTCAGGCCTCCAGGGCATGGTTCTTGCAATGTTTCCTTAACAATGGAAAAGCAATCTTGTTAACTGCTACAGGGAGAGGAGAGCAAGGGAAACTGGAAAGGCAATACTCTTTCCAGATCTGTCAGAAAGAAGAAAATCTGTAGAACACACTGCATTGACAGGTGGTAGGTGATGGGCAAGAAATATCTCCACGAGGCTTGGTGATTCGGTAAACCCAAATCAGAGACAAAACCCGAAAAAAGCTTTTTTCCAGGTTTTTCTTTAATTGTCCAAAAAACCCCACATGTATTCAAAAAGTTGAATACACCTGAGGCTGCAAAAGCTGAACAACACTCAGCTTCTTCAACTTTCTCTCCCTGGAAACAAGCAGAGGAGGGAGGGAGGCTGAGACATGCAAGATTCATGCCTCTCCACGTCCCTCCAGCTCTGCTGGGCTGGAAGGGCATGGGGGGAGGGGCAGAGATTTGAAAGATCTTGCCATGCAACATCCACGGTTCTCCTATGTACTTCTAGCCTCACTGGGTTGGAAGGGCATGTGGGGGGAGATATGATAGATCTTGAGTGTCAAGCTGATCTAGCTCAGCCAGATACACAAGGTCCATGCCTCTCCCATGATCTTTTAGCCTTGCTGGGATGGAAGGGCATGGGGAGGGGCAGCAGAGATGGGACTGATTTTGCATGTCCAGCTGAGCTAGCTCAGCGTGACGCATATGATCCACACCATTCCCATGCCCTTCCAGTGCTGCTGGGGGAGAGCTCCCCCTTCCGCCTTGCTCAATTCCTGCAGATGTTGAGAAGCACTGGAGGGAGCAGTTCTCTCTACTTTTGGGTTTGTTTGTTTTTTAACCTGAATAATTTCAGTAAGAGCCGAATAGAGCCAATGGATATCGCCTCTATTTGGTTTTACTGAACTAAAAACACTGGAACCTGAAATGTACCAATATTTCCGATCGATGCTCAAGCCTAGTCTCCATAGGTAGTCATTTATTTATGCCCTAATCGCAGGTGTCAAACTCGCGGCCCTCCAGATGTTATGGATACCAGCAGTATGATGCTGGCAGGGGGTGATGGGAACTGTAGTCCATAACATCTGGAGGGCCGTGAGTTTGACACCTTTACGTGATATCCTGTTTTGTTTCTTTGTTTGGAGTTTTTTTTTAGTATTCATTTATATCATTTTGTCAAAAGATTCCATTGTGTATGTGTGTGTTTGCTGGCTTGTTTCGTAATTTGTTTGTGCAATGTAGCCATGTTGTACAGATAGAAAATTCATATATATACCAAACTTTGGTAGTTAAGGTGGCCAGCTTTGGGTAAGGAAATACCTGGAGATTTTGGGGATGGAGTCCAGGGAGGGTGCAGTTTGTAGAGGGGGTGGGGATTCCATAAGTATAATGCCACAGATTTATCTTACTAGAATGGCCATTTTCTTCATGTGAACTGATCTCTGTTGGCTGGAGATCAATTATAATCCCAGGAGACCTCAAGCCATCACCTGGAGATTGGCAACCCTATCAATATATTTTATTTTCTATAACAAATGTACATAAGGGGCCTATGACTTTTTATTTTGTAACTGTTACTGTATGTGATACAATAACACAGCAGAAATTATAAACTGCTGGAGAAAGGGGTTTTCCCCCTAATGAAAAAAGGCAGCATGATATAAGCCCAATCTTGTCAGACCTCAGAAGTTCAACAGTTTTACTACTTCCTTGGAAGACCTCCAAGGAAGACTCTGCAAAGGAAGGCAATGGCAAACCACCTCTGCTTCTCACTTGACTTGTAAATACCTTGCTGAGGTCACTATAAGTTGGCTGTGCTTTGACAGCACTTTGCACACCCACAACCTCCTTTCCAGACTGTTCTTGACACAATATGTGATCCTCCTGAAACATGGTACTCATGAAAAGCATGCCAAGCTCCCAGTAACACAGAAGAAATAAGAGACCAACTCTAAACCCCTTAAAAGAAATCTGTCATTGAACATAGCCTACAGCAAAGTAATGTTATTCACCCTCAAATGATGTATGATGCTCCAATTAAGAGAGTATGATGCTCCAATTAAGAGAGCTGGTCGCATTCCATTGACCAAAGAAATACATAACAGTGAGAAAAATGTGATTAGCCTTGCTGGGGCATTGTTTAAGTCTCAAGATCATTGTTATTCACATGAACATGCTTCCTTTTATGCACAGCATTCAAAGTCAGTCTGCCTCAATGTTACAACTCCACAATAATCCTTGAAGCTGCCACGAACTGGCATACCATCCCACCAGTTACCATGTTGTTAAATATATTTAAACATACTCTGTTGGCGCACATTAAAAGCCAATCTTCAACGCCATCTGCATATGCCTTTTCCTAAACGATAAACATTACGCATTGCACCGCATCTGCCTTTAGATTTTTCACACAGTGGTAAACTGTAACATCGATGTCAAAATTTTCCTTTTAGAAGCTAAATATGTGCTTATTTCTCTTTGGGGCATTCTTGATGTGTCCTTGATAATTACTGCAAAGTTTCAGTCACCCTTAAAGCTAATTTCAGACTTTAGATTTATTGTAGTGTTGTGGAATTTTATAGAAAACATGACACTGCCTATTTATATATTGTTTTGATTTCTAGCCCACATCAGACTTAAAACAGCTAATACACTGTAATCCTAAGAACCCTTTCCTTACAGTAAGTCCACTGCATAGACCATAGTGCAGGGGTCGGCAACCTTTACCACACAAAGAGCCATTTGGACCTGTTTTCCACAGCCCCGAAGATCTACCGAGCAGGAGAGGCGGCTCCACACAGAGCCATCTCCGGTTCGGCCCCTGCACTTACTTTTCCTTCCATTGCTGGGAGGCGGAGGCGCTGGGCAGGGAAATTTTCTCTCACTGTTCTATTGAGTTGCAGTAGGACCCTGGGGGCTTTGACCAAGAGGTTATACTGGCATCCTCAGAAGTGGCCTGTTTTCAGGTCCATTTTACTTTCACAGTCAGTTCTTAGCATAGGCAACAAGAAATAAATTTTATTCTCCTGCCTGTAGCTGTTTGAGGAGGAAATTGCTGTTTCCCCCTGTGGAATAAAAGGTAAACCTTTCTATTTCTGAGCAGCAGTTAGGGATCCTGAAGCAAGAATTCTACTCATTAGAGACAAACAAATTTCGATTTAAATATACATTTTGTCAGGTGACTGTATTCCTTGTTAAAAACATTTAAGAAGTTTTATATCATCCCTATGCTTTGGAACAGGGGGATGGTGCAAAATAGTTTCTGTGATCCTGCCAGCCATATCCTTTGATATTGTTTTACCTCCACTGCAATCAATATTCATTTGTTTGATCTAAATGTGACACAGCTCGAACAGGTGTGCTCACTTTTCTAGATCCACATGAGTGAAAGTTCAAAATTTCAAATTTCAATTACCTTTATTTGAAATTTCCTATTGATGCCAAAAAGATTGCTGCAGGTCTGGAAAAATATGGGCCTTTCCAATACAGGCAGACAGGTGAAGTCAAGGATAAACAGATGGCCATATGGGTACATATTTCAAAATTTTGGCTGCACTATTGCATACAAAACAGGCTTCCTTTGATCCCAGATGGCTACACCTTGGATAGTCTAAAAAGGCAGCAGCCTGCCTGAATTATGCTACTAGATGTTGCCATCATTCAGGTTTGTCAAAAGGAAAAGGCAGAAACCAAAGTGGAACTGACAGATACGTAAGGTCTTTATTTACCGCCCTCATGTGATGCTCTGGGGTGGAGCAAGGTGGCTGAGCTCAGTTATGAAGACTGAAGTCTGATTAAGTATTTGGCTGGAGATGATGGTCTATAAGGAAGAAACAGCACAACATCCTTCAACTGGGAAACACTCCCCCTTCACTGAAATGTCATCTTTTTCCCAGTCAAACCTACAAAGTCGGAATCTGATCAGCATCTGGGTGTTGGATGCCATTTGCCATCTGTAAAATGGGAGCAATAATCCTTAATTACTTGCCTGGCACGGTTGTTGTAAGTGTTAATTAGTTAATGTTTTTTCCCCCAATGGGTTGAAGAAATAAAGTCCCTATAGAAATGCTACACATGATCATTACCAGGTTTTGTTAAGCATCATCCTAGATAGTTACAAATGTTTTATGTTCCTCTATATAATCCACAATCATGCTTTGACATTTACTGCCATTCTGGGGCCAGCTGCTGCATAGCTGGAATAAATCACCCAGATTCTATGGAAATTAAGAAAGTCCTGCCAACTAGGCTAATGGAGTGACTGTGTATAGCTATTTTATCAGACAATTGTAATAAGTTCTACGTGGGGCTAGCAGATCATTCCGACACACCAGCTGGCTGGTTTCTGGTTTGATTAGGAACGCAAATCAAGGTGTTGCATCTCATCTGTACAGGCCGTGGCTGAAGTCCCAAAGCAGGTCACAAGCAAAACTCTTGTTCCCTCCTAATTCTGCCCATGTAGGATGACAGGTTGAAAGTGGTAAAGACTGGAGGAGAACTTGTATCAAATAATCCAGTTAAAAATAGACAATGGCTTGTGAAACAAACGGCAAGTGTTTACTTCGTGAAAAACAGATTGGGAAGTTGAAGTTAAAAAAATGCAGATATTTCAGCCCACCTCCCCCCCCCCCATTGGTTCACTGTGGTTTACAACATTTAAAAAGGAAAAACAAGCTCAATTCCCAAATGGATAATACCAGTGCAAACAAGCATCCAGTCACAAAACCAGAATCCCTAAGTCTTTTCAATCCCAATCCAAATTTGATCCAAAAACTGTAAACCCCCTGCCCCAGATATGCTACATCTAGGTTTTACCCCTTTCACTCATACAAGTCACTGGGATACTATCTATTTCCACAGGTCCTTTCTGCTTCTCATACAGAGAGGTCCGTGTAAGACAACCCCCATCTATGGTTGAGAAGAGCAGGGTGTGAATTCAAACTCTTCTCTTTTTCCTCCCTCACTGTTGCCAGTAGATGAGCTAATGGCCATTTTTGTGAATGCTGAGCTGAGTGGTCTCTGCAGTGGTGGCACAAAGTACAGCAAGGGGCACTCAGCTTGGCTTGCACCAGAGCGCTTTTGATGTCCCAGACTGCCTGGTGTGGTGCTTCGCTTTTGAAGTAAATACAAGTACACACTTTGTGTTCTAAAGGGCTCACCTTAGGACCACTGTCCAGAGTAAAAAATGTCCTTACCACACTACTGTATGCCCCTTTGAGCTTCCAAGACACAGATGAGGATAAGAGTGTGATATATACTGAGAGGACTGATATAAAAGTAATGTTGAAAAACTGATTAATCTAACAGGGTAGAAGTTGGCATGAGAAAAGAGAACCTGATATGAAAATATAGACTCTCAGGCTGGTATCTTGAGTGGGAAATGAAATCAAAACATTTGAATCTAATAAGACAGTTCTCAATATTCAGTCCCAGCCAAACACTATCATATTGTTAAAATATTCACCCAAGTGAACAACATTCTATTATACCTTTAGGATTTGGTCCCATCCAACTGTCAGTTATTCATTTTCAGTTAGCAAAGCAAGAATAAATTGCTTTACTAGAATGACATGCTGCTTATATGAGAACCCCTTGAAGTATTTCCCTAGATTTGTGGGAACAGCATTTTCACAAGTGGTTTTCAAGCAGCAGGGACAATATTTAACCATGCAAACCTAAAATAAACTTAGTAAGCCCCGCTGAACATTCCTGAGTAGGATTCTGAGCTTATCTGTTTAGGATTACTCTCTGAACAGTGCAATTCTGAACCGAATTACACCCTTCCAAGCCCATTAGCTTGAATGGATTTAGAAGGGTATAATTCTGTTCAGGGTTGCACTATAGATCACTCAGCTACATAGATGTGGGCAAATTAAGAAGGGCCATACAGTGGAATTATACTCTATTGTATAGCTGATGATACTGTTGGAGAAAAACCTGTTGAATCTGTTCCCAGTTCATACAATAGGGCCATGTAACAGTTACCCCAACTGTGTAAAACCTCTGAAGATGGAAATGGTTCCCACTCAGGTAACCCTGAATCACAGCTCATGCTATTGTTGATTCCATTGTATCACTTTAATTTGTGTTAATTGATTCAAATAATGTACTATCAAAGGACGGGGGTGTAGAATATTTATCTCCCTGTATTCACTTCTCAACTTCAATTATCAGCTCACACTAATCGCCACTGCTGTCAAATCTAACACTGAGGTTTTCAATAATTGTAGTAGCTATTTTCTTGCGGGGATGTTACTCTTTTGTTTTAATTATATGTACTGCTGTAGATTTGCTTTGTGTGTAGTTATAAAGGATTTGCAAAACCAGTCCCTTTATTTCCACATAGTTTTCCATGGTTCTCCACTGTGTTTTTGAATATTCATGGAAAGTCTTCAGGGAGCTTTGGTTAGCCTTGCTTGGGGGGGGGGGCACCTAATGTGCATATTTCATATTTGTGGAACCTTCAGATTGCAGTTGTACCCATGGATGTGATAGCACCTGCATGCTGGTTGGCAATTTTGCATCAGCAAATGAATAAGATCATTGTATTGTTGAAGGCTTTCACGGCTGGAATCACTGGGGTGCTGTGTGGTTTCCGGGCTGGATGGCCATGTTCTAGCAGCATTCTCTCCTGACATTTCGCCTGCATCTGTGGCTGGCATCTTCAGACGATCTCACAGATGCAGACAAACCACACAGCACCCCAATAAGATCATTGACTGTTTGCCATACAGCATACATGTTCAATCCTAATTCTACATTATATTGTCAAACTAGCTCCTCCTCCAAACAAACTGGAAGAATCCAGGGCCGGGAGCATAGTCACCAAAATGCACTTGAGGCACGGATGTGTTTCATGGCCTCAAAGCCACTTTGCCCACTCCTCCACGCCCCCACACCAGCAGCATTACGCTCCAGTATGTGCAGCGCTACCAAGTAATTGCACTACACCACTGGAAGAATGCACAGTAAAGGTGAAAGCCTTTGTCAATTTCACATCTTTTGCAAAGGTGTTTTTTTCTAGATAATGCAGAGACAGGAAGTGGGCAAAGTTTCTTTGTTCCAATGATGCTTTTGGTGATCTTGTGCACAAGTCCCTGAGATTGCACAGGGTGTTGTATATGTGTGCAAAGTTCTGTCAAGTTGCAGCTAACTTACAGCAACCCCAGCAATGGCCCTTCAAGGCAAGTGAGAATAAGAGATGGCTTTTCAGTACCTTCCTCAGCAGAGTTTTCATTGGTGGTCTCCCTTGCAAGTACTGACCCTGCTTAGCTTCTGATAAAATCAGGCTATTCCATTCCACCTTCCCTCCATGTTTTACATATGACATTTTTTCCTCTAATCATCCTATGCAAGAGTCTGTACATCAAGCCACCATTTATCCTTTCCCTTCTAACAGCATACTTATAAATTTGCACTTCAAGGTAGTGAGGTTCCATCCAAGCTGTGAATGTTCTATTTAAGGAGGAGTACAACTTTCTCTGCAACCCTCAGTTGACCTTATTATCAACTAACAGGCCCTCATTTCCCTATTAATTGAGCTTCAGGTTACTGGCCTTCATCCCACTCATTATTGACTTACACACTAGTTCAGGACATCTGATTCAGTTGAAAAGGAGAAATGTTGATGCCAGTCCAAAACTACTGATGATCTCTTCCAGAAGCATCATGTAGATGTCAAATTGCATAGGATACAAAATAAACGAACAAACTACATTTCAGGTCCCGTGGGATTGAGGTCATCTCCTAGAGTTGCATTTTACAGATAGTCAACCGGATAAGAATATAACCACCTTCTGGCTGTTCTCACCTCCTAGTTGCTTAAGACGGCCCTTCATGAAGGAGACCTCTCATTGCTTATCCAACCATCTGTGGACTTCAGCAAATGGTGCCACTTTCCCTACCTGTAGCCAATCACTAAGTCTGGTGAAATGTTATTCCTGTAATTCAACAAATCCTCAGGGATAGCACTGCTCATTTCCTCATGAGGATTTTACTTCTTGTGGACAGTTCCTGGGGAAGTTCCACACAATTTTCTGTTTTTTTTCTCTAAGGAGCTTTCCTTTTTAAGCCAGAGCAAAAGAACAACCACTTTCATTCCAGTTTAAAGGGGAAATGTGGAGTGGCTGGGGGTGGAGTTTCTGTGTGGAAGCTCGGCCTCCGGCCAGTCTAGTAAGGGAGTCAGAACTGAGCTCCGCCTTCAAAATGATGGTGCTCAGTTGTGCTTCATATGGTGGTGGTGGTTGTTATGCAGTCCACAAGTGAGTCTCAATGCTTTGAATACAGTAGCTCAGTTGGGAAGGTTGTCCAAAGCCTTCCTCCAGTTAGCAGTAAGAGGCCTGGTGCCATTATTAGGGTGTTAGAATTCTGTACCGATATGACAGAGGGGTGGTGGGCGGTGGGGGTGGAAAAAGCAGCAAGCGGCACAGGGATAGCATATACGGATGCTGTCCTTGCCTGCCTACATTCTGTTTACATTATGCCACCTACATTCTGCTTTCTGCTGCTTCCACAGCAGGGTGTGCTTTCTTACCTCAGCGTTAGAACAAGCAAACTTCTGTATGGAAAGATTTCTGTAATGCTTTAGGTTTATTGTGTATGTGCTTGGTGGTCAAATTAATCATATTCCAAATTCTTCTTTGCCATTGTATTTACATATATTATCCATATTCCTATCTTAGTGTCAGTTTTTTTGCATTCCATCCCAATTAACTATACTCTCCCAAGCTTATGTTTAAAATCTTTTGGTATTTGTTTTTCTATTACACTTCTTGCCTTGGTTTCCAGCGCTGGATCATTTTATTTTCAGCATCGTTGCCAAGGGTTTCGTTTCTATGTTTATTTTCCTTATTTTTATTTCTCCTTTCTAATGATTCATTATCATAACTTGTTTCTTCTCACTGGCTTCTTGAATGACTTCTTTGCACATGCATCTAATGAAGGATGTTGCAAACATTTGATGCCTCTCAGCAAGACATCTACCGACTGCCAAGACCCAAATCATCACAGCCTTCTGTGACTTCTGGCACAGAACAGGAACAAACTGTAACTTTGCTTACCCCCATCAGAAACACACAGTTGCTCGGCAGTATTTAGATTTACAGAGAACTGTTGGTAACAACGCAGCAGGGATGAGGGCTTCACACACACCTTTCAAAGGTGCTTACTTGTGGTGAACACCCTATCCTCTGCTGGAGGAGCAGTGGAACTTTAAATCTGCCTTTTGGAGATGAATTTAAGAATATACGAGGTGCCCTGCTGGATCAGAATTGTAGTCCTAATCCAGCATTTTGTTTCACGAAGAGGCAGACTCTTGCCCTAGAAGGCCAGCAACAGCCCGAGGCCAATGTCTTCCCCTGATACTATCTCCTAGAATTGTTATTCAAAGATGGCATGGAAGATGTCTTTAGTCATTCTGTCTAGTAGCCACTGATCTTTCTCAAATCTGTTTAGTTTGCTTCTTAGGGCTGGTATGCTCTTTGCTGAATTACTGAATCCATGGGAAATAATTTAACTAATTGAGGGAGGAAGTACTTCCTTTTGGCCATCCTAAATGTCCTTCTGTCCATCCTGACTCTATTTCTTTGGGTGTTCCTCAGTTCTATTATTGTTATTTACAAACTCTCCAGCTTTCATTACTGGTGACTTTGCTGTTGATTCTCTTGCTGTAAGACTCGCATTATGGTGGCGTAGTGGTTAAGTGCTTGCACTGCCACTCACATGGTCAGGAATTCGGGCCCCCTGTGGGTCAGATATCCTGGCAGCTGACTCATGGTCAATTAGAACATAAGGACATAAGAACTAGCCTGCTGGATCAGACCAGAGTCTATCTAATCCAGCACTCTGCTACTCACAGTGGTCCACCAGGTGCCTTTGGGAGCTCACATGCTGGATGTGAAAGCAATGGCCTTCTGCTGCTGCTGCTCCCGAGTACCTGGTCTGCTAAGGCATTTGCAAGCTAAGGCAGTTTCCGCGCGCCGCTGACCTCGCCCCTTAATGCCCCGTTCTGGCGGTGTGAACTTTCAGCTTCGCACGCAGTCGATGCGAAAGCAGGCCATTAGCAGGTAGCCGCAGCGGAGAGGCGCTAGTTCATCGAGCGTTAACTGCAACTCGCCCGGTCATTTCCGATTGTTGTCGTTCCATGCCGGCGCCGCCTTCGTTGGTTAAGCCCGCCATTATCGCCGCCCCTCACCCCTGGAGGTCGGAGGACAGTGTGGGCGGGCTGTGACCGCCGCGCAGGTGACGAATACTTCCAGCTGACATCATGAGTCGAAGACGGAGAAGGAGAATATACCGGGCGCAGCGGCCGTTCACACCACAGCTGCCGGAAGACTGTTTTCCCAACAACAACAACCCTTTAAAGCGATTGCTTTTGCTTAGCTGAAACTGGCGCTGGAAGCAGCGGGCGCCTGTGGTGACACGGGCGCGCCTGAGGCGGCGCTTTTACCGCCTTAGGTCACGCTTATGGGGCCGCGCGAAACGCCCTAAGATTCAAGCGGAGAGATCGATTGGTAGCCATAGCAGAACTACTCTCCTCCATAGTTCATTCCGCCCTTTAAAATGGCTATCCAGGTTAGTGGCCATCACCAATTCTGTGGCAGCATATTCCTTAAAGCCACTAAATCACCACGCTGTTGGTGGAAGGAAACGCTTTCCTTTATCGTAGTCCTCAATTCTTCCCCAAAGCATTTTCAATGGAATGCCCCTGGTTCTAGTATTGTATAGAGAGAAAAAATTTCTCTGTCAACATTTTCTACCCCATGCATAATTTTATAGACTTCAATCTATATCCCACTCAGACGCTCTCTCCAAACTAAAGAGTCCTAAACGCTGCATTGCCTTTCCTCATAAGGAAGGTTAACTCAATCCTTCAATCATCCTCGCTAGTTCTCTCCTCTAATCGGCATTTCTTGGTCAGTAAATGAGTACCTAGCTCTCATCACTTTAGGTAAAGAAATGGCTGGGAAAGCAATGGCAAACTACCCCACAAAGAGGCTTGGCTCTTATACAAATCACTTTCGCTCACAGTTGGTAACCCAGTGTCGGACATGACTGAAGGGGAAACTTTACCTTTAATTCTCCTGCCTCTCCTCCAATAGCTGGTCACCTGGAAGAGAAGGAGAGTTTTGGATTTATACCCTGTTCTTCTCAACTGTAAGGAGTCTCAACGTTTCTCTTTCATATGCTGGATATAAGAAGCCTGTAGTAATGATGGCAAATTTGGAGCCGCGGTAGGTTTTCCTGCAAACTCTGGTACCTGTTGGAAGCTACATGTTAGCAGCAATCCGTACTTTGAAAAGTTCTAAAAAGTTTTTTGCAGACCAGCCAAAAATATAACCCTATATTAATCTAAATGGTGGTCTCCTATGTCTTCATTTTGGGGGTGCAGGACACAACACATCACTTTGCACAACCATCAGTTTGCACAGTGGCTGTATTTACCTGCTCTCTGTCTGAGGGTGAAGGTATTAAAGCAGAAAGAGCAAGTGATCTGTGCAAGTGGATTCTATTTTCCCTAGACTGTCTTTCCCTCTCTCTAATTGACAATGTGAGCTTTCAAACCTGGGAACTGTGACTCTCAATTGTTACAGGCTTGAGGGTATTGGCTTTTGAATGCAGTTCTTGGGAAGCACATTACATTTCAAAGCAGAAACCTCATCGTTTCCATTTGTTTGGAGGCTCTGCATTTATTATTATTGACCAGCCAATCCTGTTTTCCTCATTTTGTACCTTGCTACAAATAGCGTTAGATCAGTAGGTAGTTAGTGGCAGTCTGGCTCTCCTCCTTAACAATAATGAGCTGCATGGACCTTGGGAAAGGCTGCGGAATAATGGAAACAATTTGCTTGTTGAGCTTGAAGTATGTGTGCAAAATATTTAGTAAACCCCAAATCATTATCTCTCCAAGCACAGGTCCAGAGGGCAAGTCCATTATCTGCAACTTGCTGTAGATTTTCATATATATTTTATGAACTTTTGACTTAAACAGCTTAACAGACCGGAAGTTAGTCATCGCACGAAATTTAAAGCTTGCATGTAAATTGTACTCAAAGCACAACCAAAAGTACAAAAAATGTATCAGAGGTTAAATGATAACTTTAGACAGGTGAGCTTCTAGCAACATGATTAGCAAGTGGACAAATTTTCTCAATGACAATCACAACCCCCATTTAGTGGCTCACAGTGAATGTAGGAGTGTCTTCAGACGTTTAGGCAAGTTCCGACTATCAAGAGGTGGGGCTGGTAAAATGGAAGGAAAAACTTTCCCTTTTGACTCCTTCCATATTACCTTAAGGAAGAGGTTCTTGGGCGGTCTCCACTTGGTTTTACCATTAAAAAGACAGAGGGGAAAAAGAGAGGCATCTCAGAAAATGATTTGTGCACTATTGGAGAACAACTGATAAGCATTCATTGCTAATTTTTCATTATTATAAGTTTCTTTTCAATGTATAATGAAACTACATATGTCACCATGATCGTCAGTGTTTAGAAGGTACTGCTTTGGCTGGCCTTAGAAATCGTTGAATGAATTTTGTTTGGCTTAATTGGGAAAACATACCAACACATATCAGAAGTTCCCAACGCGTTGTAATGCGTCTTCACACAGAAATGTCATACCTCTTTGCATTGTTTTACTGACCTCAGAAGAATGGAAGGCTGAGTCAACCTTGGGCCAGCTACCTGAAACTGACTTCCATCAGCGTTGAACTGAGGTCATAAGCAGAACTTTGACTGCAGTACTGCAGCGTACCACTGTTGCTAGTGGTAAAGTGTAGACCACTGGGGAAGGCAATGGCAAACCACCCTATAAATAGTCTGCATAGTAAATGTTGTGATGTGACATCACCCTATGGATCTGTAAATGAACCAGTGCTTGCAAAGAGGGACAAACCTTTTATTCAGACAGGGCTCGGTTTCCTGCTTTGACAGGCGAATCGGACACAGCCCCAGGATGCCAAAACAGCCGCCCCTGGGAGGGGTTTTCCAGATGCGCGTTTACGCGCAATCTGCCGGCCTGTTGCTGTTTCGCTGAACCTCGCCTCTTTCGTCATGCCCCCCACAGAGCCTTGTTTATTGCCCCTTTAGTTTCCCCACAGTTAGTAGGGGTTTGGCTATGTTTTGTACAGTATTCGATGCGGGAGGGAACCGGACCAGTTCTGTCCACTTTAAGAAGCCCTAGGGCTGGTTGTTCTACGCAGTTATTACCCAGCAACCTGTCTGATTTGGCAAGTTAGGGGCCAACCGGAAGCTGGGCGACAGCAGCAGCTAGGTGCCAACAGAAGGCTGGGTGACAGCAACAGAGTTAGACAGTCGAATCAGATGTTAGGAGGGCTCACAGTATTTAAGCAAACAGTCAAAGATGTTATAGATCCACAGTATTTACTGCGAGGATTAAACAGTTATGAGTATGCGCTATGAGTCTCACAGTATTTACAATAAATCTTTTGTGACTCCTGAGAAAGGTTTCTCCGCAACAAAGTAACCTTTATTTAGTTAGTGACCCGAGGAGTCAGGGTCTTCATCAACATTGTTAAGCAATTGCCAGCTTTTAAGTATTGAACTGTTAACTGAGTCAGTGAGTCTTTACACTGACTTCTGCTTTGCCTGGTGCAGGCACCCAATAACCTTTCCTGCCAGGAGCAGAACACTCCCCTGAGCAAAGGTTTTTCGAAATTCAGTGGCTGAAGGCTTCATTCCCCTTATCATCAAACCATTTTACCTTCTGGCTTCGACTTGTCGCGAGGTTAGGGACACGCCCCTGACCTGCTACCCAGAGCCGCCGCTCCAGGCTGGCGCGGTCCCCGGAAACTTCAAGTAGGAGCCGAAGCCAGGAGATTACAGTAGCGCTCGGGCGACAGCAACCTGCGCGAAGGCTTCGCCGCCACCGCCGCCGCCCTCCCGACCTGATCCATGCTAATCTGTCCTGCGTGGTGCGACGCCTTAATCATCAGCAGCTCGGCATTGTTTTATGCCGATGCAACTCTCGCGACCAAGGAGGCGGAAAGGGCCATAGTTTTATGTGGCCAATTTTTATATTTTTTCTCTTTTTATCCATGTGAATATTAGACTGCATGTGTGTCATTGGAATACAATTTGTGTACCTGACAAAGTGGTCTCTTTATGAACACTTATGCTACAAGGAATCTGTTTGTCTTTAGATGTTATTAGCAAGATGTAACTGCCGTGTTCTGTTTTACCTGGAATGTTTCACCTATCAAATATCTAGGGTGATATCTTTCAGAGGGGTCACAGTATTCTTCTGTTGTAGCAAAAAAAATACTCTCTTTTTTTGATAAAAATGTGAAACACTTGTTTTTGTTATAACAGAGGAACACAGTCACTCTTCTGAAAGATATCACCCAAGGTTTTGATAGGAACATTCAGTAATACAGAATTTTGGCAGCATCAAACCTCTTGATGCATAGAGACAGAGAGGTGGAGGTTTACACACTGCTGTATTGATTGGTATATGTGTGAATATGCACGTGTATTTAGAGAGCTGGCGTGGGATGGTCGTTAAGAGAAGCAGACTAAAGACTTGAGTTTGATTCCCTACTTCTCTACATGAAGTCTGCTGGATGACCTTGGTCTAGTCACAGTTCTCTCTGATCTTTCTCAGCCCCACCTACCTCACAATGGGTCTGTTGTGGGGAGAGGAAGGGATTGTGATTGTAAGCTGCTTTAAGACTCCTTAAGAGAAAAGAGAGGTGTAAAAACCAACTTTTCTTTTTCTGATACCTGTATTATTTAGCAATACAGGGTTAGTTAAAGACTCTCCAGTCACATCACTCCTTTTCATTTGACCACCCTGTAACATTATGCCCACTGAACCCAAACATTGGTTTATATCAGAAGAGAAAGTCAGCAGGGATTGCCATAACTGGCTTCATGACTGTCTTCCAGGTTTGTTCTGCTTGTAGCAATGCATCTTCTTCAGTGTTTATATGCTGGCCCCAGAATTACTGGTCTCCTTGGTTCCCACCGCTTTCACTCCTAGGAGAGCAGCAGTGGCGTAGTGGTCAAGGGCTGGTCGGGTGCATTCTATATCTGAGAGGAACCTGGTTTGGATTCCCTCGGGGCCTGCACGCTTTGAGCCGCGTGGGAGGCTTCATCTGGGAATTCAGATTAGCCTGTGCACTCCCACACACTCCACCAGCCAAGTGACCTTTGGGCTAGGGCCTCACATAGCTTCTCAGAGGCTCTCTTCGAAGGCCCTGCACCCAACCTCACAGGGTGCTTGTTGTGAGGGGGGAAGGGCAAGGAGATTGTAAGCCCCTTTGAGTCTCCTACAGGAGAGAATGGGGGGATATAAATCCAAACTCTTCTTCTTCTTCTAGTTGTATCAGAAATATGGCGAAATCTTCAGCGCTTGCCAGGTTGTTCTATTAGGACCACTTCTAAGTTAGGCTAAGGCTTCTAGGTTTTCTGCTTACGAAAGTGATGCCATGTGCTGATGGTGAATTTTAATTTTCTTTTTACTCCTGCTGCAGGTGGAGCAGTGATGATAGAATAATTGCAGGCTTCGAGTGGGGTAGATCCTCCACCCCTACCAGAAACCTGACACCCCTATGTGACACCACAGTAACTCACACACAGATTCACCATTCGAATTTCATGTGAGAACCAAATAATTCTGTCCCATGGATTTTTCATACACTTGTAGCTTTATCAGTGTGACATTGATGGGGGGGGAAAAAGGGCATTGCTTGTCAAAACTGCTATCAATTTGAATTTCCCAGGGTGACCCCTACAATACTAACTGTGTCTGCTTGGGCTTGAAACCACAGGTTTTGTTACAAAGACATGAATGTATTTAAATGCCACATCACCAAAGAAAGGTAATTTATAAGTGCATAATACAAGAGACCATTATAGATCACTGTGCTTCCACAGGAAATTCATTGATGTACTTTCCTGACATATCAATTTGGAGCAAATGCCTCTGGATGCTTTTTACCCCCCCCCCCCTTCTCACCTTCTCTATAAGCCTGGCTGTCCTTTAAGGGAAAGCCATAATAAAACTAATTTCCATCATCACCAAGGGCACTGCGGATGAAAAATGAGCCTACGAGTTGAAATGGACATAAATATTAGATGCCAAAATAGATCACTTTTCAAAATGCAATAGGGACTGCATGTTGTGTGGTCCTGTATATATTCTCCCTTCCATGACAGGGTCATTTCTGCTTCCTTCAGGATGATAAATAAGTGAGAGAGTTCAACTATATAACTGGTTTACATGTATAGGATACAAATCTCCACCCAAAAAAAGTGTTACGTTGTCTTCCCCCTATATCAACCTTTGTTGTCGATAAGCTTAAAGACCTCCTAAATTATCAGCTGAAAAATGTGGCCTGAAAACTCAAATGTCATCTTGCTAAGTAGGCATAAGAAGTAGCCTTGTCGGATCAAGCTGAATGTCAATTTTACTCAGGATTCTGCTTCCAATATCATCCAGCCAGCTACACTGGAAAGCTCGCAAGTGGAATAATAAAGGAACAGGCCTCCATCTTCTCACTGAAAAAAGAGCATCTCTTTGTTGTACAGTTTGGAAGTAGACACTGAAAATTTTCCTCAAGACAAATTTGAACAGATTTTGAGGGTTTCTCTTCAAATATATATCTAAAGAATTTCAAAGGAAATCAAAAAGGTTTTATATGACTTCTGATATTTATCAGTAGAGAGGAGGGAAACTATATTCAGCAAAAGGGGACTATTACCAAATTTTGGCTTGTATTTAACCGCTACTCTGCAACAACTTAAACCTCCCTTCAGCCTAGTATCCTTAGAGGAAGGTTACTTAGGATCGAGGAAGATTTCAGACTTTGAATAGCAAAGTATGGTATGATACAAATTTTTTTTCTTGAAATAAAACTGAGTGGTCAACAATTGGTATTTAATATTATGCTTATAATACACAAAATGTATATCCCTCCTTTCTGCCCTCAACAGGCCTACCAAGGCAGCTATCACATTAAAAACACTGTCATATCTCAAAAATCAAGCGAAAACACATAATTCAAATATTAAATGAGGAGACATATACAATTTCCTTTTTTCCACAGCTGATTTATATCAACTCTGTACGTTTGTTAAGGCAATATAGGTTCAGAGGTGCTTTGCAATTTAGCCTGTCTCCTGGTATTCCTGGCGATTTCCCATCCAAATACGCACCTGTGGCGCTTCTCTCTCTCTCTCTCTCTTCTTTCTTTATTGGCATAACGAAAAAACACAAACAACATAAATAATATTGAAACAGGCGATAAAACTCAGGTAAATATAAATAAATTACCAACTCTGAATTATTTCCATGAGAAAATTTGCTACCACTTCACAAAATATGCATATAATAAACAATTAAAAACTGCAGGAAGGAGAGATCGCTGAGGGGACACCAGGTAAGATGAAGTCCCTTTTGGTGGGAGTTGGCAACTAAAGAGGGCTGGCAAATCTCCCTGAGGAGAGTGTTCCGGAATTTTGGTGCGGCAAACCACGAAGGTTGTTGCCTGGTATGCCATCCGGTCTGTCTTAGACAATAGGGCATAGGTATCAAACTTGTGGCCGTCCAGATGTTATGGACTACAGTTCCCATCATCCTGGGGATGATGTAGTCCATAACATCTTGAGGGCCATGAGTTTGACACCTGTGCAATAGGGGCAGAAAAAGCAAGGCCTGAGAAGATGATCATGGGAGTCAGGTGAAGTCATAAGGGAGTAGGGGATCCCTTCATGGACCCAAGCTGAAGTCTGCCCAAAATACAGAACCATTGGCAATGAACTGTGTTTAGTTTATTCTGTGGCAAGTGTATCCTGTGAATCCCCAAACATACAGAATGAAAGAATCTTCTACCCTTCTTTGCACACGCTAGGCCACAATAATGGGCATTTTCAAAGTCCACTTTCACAACTGTTTGGTAAGTGGATTTTGCCATTCCCGCTTCAATGTTTCTCCTGGAAGAGCACTGAAAGCAGTTTGAAAGTGCATTATTTTGCATGTGCAGAATGAGCCGAAATCTGTTGTGGCATTCACAAGATGCACAAGGGATTATCACTATTTCCTTGTGATTTTCTGTTAGGGCTGTACATCCAAATAAAGGCAAACCAAAAGTAACATGAAAAAACCAAGCCAAGCATTCAGCTCCATGGCTCAGAATTTTGGGTGGCCATGCTTAAAAGACCCAAAACAAAGCCATTTCAGTTTTTTTACAGATTTATTTTCAGACAAAAAAAGTTGGAGATTTAAGGAAACACAAAATGCCAAATATTTCAGACATTTTTCAGGCAGCTTCAGCCTCTTGCCATTTAAAAAAAATGGAGAGAACCACTTCCTGTGCCCTTCCCCTCGCACCCCACTTGCTATTGCGTGAACTAGGAGCCAGCAGCGCTGGGAGGGCAGGGCTTCTTGGGGACTGGGCTCAGATGGGAGCCGCAGTGGCAGGCCGGCTCCTGGGCACTTACTGCCAAGCCCCACCGCCCCCAGCCTCCCTGCGGGCCAGCTACTGCCCTCCCCAGGCCCATTAGTGGTACGCCACTGCAGATTGGTATGCTATTATGGTGTCAGTACCCAAGAAAGATGGTCCAGTGCATATCCATATAGACTTAAAACAACTGAACAAAGTTGTCAAGCGTGAACATTTTATTCTTCCAACCATAGACTGCCTTCTGAGATTAGCCCAGGACAGATGTTAGGTTCACTAGTCTGTGATTTCATGGCTTCTCTCTAGACCAGGGGTAGGGAACCTGCGGCTCTTCAGATGTTCAGGAACTACAATTCCCATCAGCCTCTGTCAGCATGGCCAATTGGCCATGCTGGTAGGGGCTGATGGGAATTGTAGTTCCTGAACATCTGGAGAGCCGCAGGTTCCCTATCCCTGCTCTAAACCCTTTCTAAAAAAACCCCAGTGTAACATTTGTTAATCTCCAGTCTTCTGGTACAGTGGCTGAATTTAGTTACATATATGTGTTAGTAGATCATAATTTCACATTTGAGTTCCCTGAGAATTCTGGGGTGTATAGTAGCAGGATCTAGAAACATATCAGTTTTTAACTTCTGCTAAAGGTCTAGAACAGGGGTAGGGAACCTGCGGCTCGAGAGCCGCATGCGGCTCTTCTGCTCTTGCACTGCGGCTCCACGAGCCGAGCTGCCGACCCCATCCGTGCCCGCCCTGCAAGCAGCAGCGCAAGCGCACCAACTGCCCACAGCCGGCTGGGCTGTGCCACGGGCTTCCCCTCTCGCCCGCCCCATTGGAGTGGGGCGGGCGCTTTCCCGGTGGCCGGCGAGGCCGAGCTGCTGGCCCCATCCTTGCCCGCCCTGCAGGCAGCAGGGCGGACGCATCCATGCGCTTCTCAGAATGAGCGGAGTAAAAGGTTAAAAAACCCAATATATACAGTGTTATCTTTATTTTAAATGTCAAAAATTATTTGCGGCTCCAAGTGCTTTCTTTTCCCGTGGAAAACGGGTCCAAATGGCTCTTTGAGTGTTAAAGGTTCCCTACCCCTGGTCTAGAACTTCATCTTTCATCACCTCAATCTGACTCAGTTCTTCAGACTCCCTTCCTGAAAGTAGTAGCTGTGGCATGGGTACATGCCTCACACTTCTCAGTGAATACAGGAGGAAAAAAATCATTAAGCTTCTCTGCCACCTCCCCATCTGCCTTTAGCAATGCCTTTATTCCTTGGTCATCCAAAGGCCCAACTGCTTTTCTGCCTGGTTTTTTGATCTAGGTAATTTTAAAGAAATTATTACTGTTTGTCTCGATGCTTTTAGGAGACGTTACAGATTGTTTTCTTTGTGGCCTTTGAGCTGAAATGTTGATTAATAAATTAGGTAGCTTGAAGTCGGGTCTGATTTTTATTCATAAATGATCCTGTGGTATTTGGTTCAAGATGAATAATTGACGGCCCTGGGACAGTCAGCCACCGAGGAGCATTTTCGTACATGAAAGACCCCTCTACAAAAATAACAACCATATTGCATGTCATGAGCTCAAATTCCATCACAGCACCATTTATGTTGATAGGAAATCTGATCCTTGAATTTTATTGGAGTGGTGCACTTTTTCTGTGAAGGAAGTTGCAGTTTTCATTGACACAGAAAAAAATACATAAGGTTTAAATAAGTATAGTTACTGGAAAAAAAACACTTATTTACTCTCAAGAGCATAAAAGGTAGTACTTTGGGCTGGAAAAGCTCTGTGCCTTCCATATTTGCTTTGTGAATTATTTTGCTGCCAGACTCTGACACTTTTTTTTTATCCTGAGTGAGAATGAAAAAGGTTGAGAAAAATCTAAACATAAAGCTGAATGCACCATTTGCCCTTTCACTGAATTATATATTTGTGATGGTCCAAGTTTACCCCAGTTATTTTCTTGCAATGTCAGCCAAGGGCAGACACTAGAAAAAAAGGAAAATTTGGTTTGATAACAGAGCTGTCATGTTCTTTATTCTTCCTGTAAGTGTCCCATATTACTGTAGTCCATTATTTCCAAAATGGGAATGGGATTGCCATGGTTCTACATAAATCTTTCTCCTTTCAAAGATCGTTGGCGCAAAGTTTCTAGCCTCTGTCAGAGTAAACTAATGTTGGGAACCAATCACATTTCCTGTTCCTGGGTTTCCTGTTCGTTTACTGTCTGCCGAATTTGATTACAAGTGTCCTATCTGAGTTTGATATCTGGGGAGATGATATTTGTCTTGACCCTGCGGAACCCCAAAAGGTGATAACTGTCTTGACGCTGAGGAACCCCAGAATGATTGCATTCTGGGACTTGAACATCTTTCAGAGGTCACCTTGCAGGGGCGTAGGGGGAGACAATGGCGCCTGGGGCAATATGGCACCCCTCGCAGCCCTACCCACCCCCCTACTTACCTTTTTCTGCTGGCTGAAAACAGGCCAGGCTGGGGGGACAGGGTCTTGTGAGGTGGGTCAGGGCAAGGGGGAAGGGGTCGGGGTGATTTTCCACCCCCACCAGCACGTGCCCAGTGAATGGTGCACCCCAGTCCCCTTATAGCTCTGCCACTGTCACCTTGTCAGATCTGAATGACTTCATGGCATCCATGGGCCTATCCTGCTTATTGTGAGCCCGATGCATGAAAAGGGCATACACTAGATTTAATTTTTGACCTGAAAAGATAATTACTGGCCTGGTAAGAAGACCTGTGTTGGTTTCCAAAATTCTCTTGGGAATTTTGAGAGTTTCCATGGAGGCCAGTTGGTATTACTGAGGAGACTGGAACAGCAGTCTCTCTGAGACAATCACAAACATGGTTTACTAGGAAAGAATAGCAGTCCTGGAAGACATTTTTCCAGGCCAGGAGCACTGTCTCAGCATGTGCATGTGTGCTAAGTGCTGTCAAGTTGCTTCTGACTCAAGGTGACCCTATGAATCAATGGCCCATTATTCAAGAAACACTTACCTTCAGGCCTTTCAGCTGCATGGTGGGACTGAAGTGTGATTTCTTTGTTTACATGCAAGGAGGCAGTCTCAACAAGCCTCTGTTTCCTGGTTCTCTTAATTCTACTCCTCTTAAAGGCACAGATCTCATAACACTCAGTAGTCCCAATACTAAAGAGCTGATATTCTCTCCCCCTTCCCCTCCACCCTCTCTCACTCCTCCAGCCTCTCTCTCATTGCTGCTGTGGGAAAGAGGTTTGTTTTTTTTAAAAAAAAGCTTGTCTGAAAAAGCATTTTTAAAAAGCCTCCAGATCATTGGGGAGGGCAGAAGCAGAGTAGGGGAGGTGGGCTGGAATCAGAAACAACCTGCTTTGGCTGTTCTTTGCAAAAGCCAACGCTGTTATATTGAGACATTGATATACCAAAATGAGCATTAGAGAAACAGAAAGAAGTGAGGCAAGGGGGAAGGCATGGATGGCAGTGTGGGAAAGATGGAGCTAGGCAGGCTGGCTGTGGTTGAAGGGAAGAGGCCTGGGACAAAGCTTTGCTCATTGGAAAATTTCCCTGCTCTGGTAGTGAAGCAAAATTAAATTCATGCTACAAGTGGCCTTGCTTGCCATGGCAAGACTAGAAAGTGAAAGCAGGGCTTGAGGAAATACCTCTGTACAAGAAATCTTGCTGTGTCAGACATTAGCCCCCTTTGCATAGCAGATGCCTTGTGTGTAATTGGCCAATGTCTTCCAAAACATTCTCTTGTTAAAAGCCTTGTTCAATTCTTGCAAACTGAGGGCTGTGGCTGCCTTCATAGAGTTAATCCATCTCATGTTGCATCTTTCTTTTTTCCTGCTCCCTGCAAACTTTCCTAGAATTATTGTCTTTTCCAGTAACTACTGTCTTCTCATTAAAAAAATGCATTGCCAGTAGGGAGAAATAAATGATACAAATGAAGTTGATTGATTACATTCAGAATTGGATAACTTGTCCAATATATTTTGCAAGTGATGAAAATATAGCCATTAGCTGTGATGTTTTGTGCATTTCTTTGTTGATATAATTATTATTTGACTTGGAATTCACTTTTCAGAAAGGTCAAGTAGTAGAAGTGCTTAAAGAGCTATGTAGTCAAAGAAGTATAGATAGCTTTGATTTAGTTTCCTTGAATTTTGTCTGGGGGGCTGTTCGCCCCAACACGCTTAGTTAAGCCACACTTCTTGGTTTAGGGATGCAATAAGGAAGCAAGTTGAAATCACCATTTTTTCACTTAAGGGGATGGTTTTCCAAACCTTTTGTAGGAGGCTGAACTTTGATCTCTCTTAAAGAAACTCTCATTTTGAACTCTATCTGATTTATATCTTTACTTGAAGGCTAGATTGCTGTAATATCCTGGGTGTTGAGAAATGCATGTCTGTTAAGAGTCATCAAGTCACTTGTGGTGTCCCTCCAAAAATCATTAATAGCTGTTCTCAGGTCTTGCAAACTAAAAGCCATAGCTTCCTTTATAGTCAATCTCATGTTGGGTCGTCCTCTTTTTCCACTGCTTTCAACTTTTCCTAGCATTATTATCTTTTCCAGTGAGTTTTCTCATAAGGTGACGAAAGTACGATAGACTCAGTTAAGTCATTTTAGCTTCTAGGGACAATTCCAGCTTGATTTGATCAAGAAAATTAAAGGTGCTAATTAAATGAGCTGAAATTTAGAAATAGCTTTACCATTCTTTAGGAAATGTTGTAAAAGATTCTTGTTTACTAGTGTTCATTGGTTATGTTCTTATTCAGTCTTTTAGTGACATGCAGACTTCATCCTCCCCTCCAGTAATTTATCTCTATTTACAGATTTTAAAAACCCTTCAAAATAACTTCATAAGTTTTGCCTGAGTCTATATCCACCAAGGCTAAGTCTCTACCTGAAGTCTAATGCATAGTCTATGGCCGTGGTGGCGAACCTTTGGCACTCCAGATGTTATGGACTACAATTCCCATCAGCCCCTTCCAGCATGGCCAATTGGCCATGCTGGCAGGGGCTGATGGGAATCATAGCCCATAACATCTGGAGTGCCATAGGTTTGCCACCACTGGTCTATGGTTAACATTATCTCTGAAAAGACTGATTGTGAGGAGAAACAGGCTGAAGGAACAACTGCTGTTCCATATGATATTTTCAAGACCCTTGTTTGATTCCTACCACTATGTAGACACAATATGATAGAGGGTCACAATAGTTGTCAACTCTGGGTCACAGATCTGGATGAAGCGATTTTAATTAATCTTTTATCCACAAAAATGAAACTTTATCCACAAAAATGAAACTCCAGGAACTGAAAGTTAAAACATACTGCGACAAAGATACTAATGGTACATAATTTACTTTCCAGTATAGCATTCCTGTTGCATGCTCTGCCTGAGGTAAATAGAGAATTTTTTTCTGTTGCTCTCAGCCTGCTGGGAGGACACGCAAACATCATCAGCTGTCAGAAAAGCTTCTCTGGAAGCACATGTACAAATCTTTTCTGCACATATTACTCTGATATACTAAGGACAGTGATAGAGTGAAAGGATTTAGAGGTTATAGATGCTTCTTCAATTCACTTTATTTTCCTTACTGAAATGAAACTAAAATGCTACCTTTAATTAATCCATTTTTACATTCAATTCATATGTCCAGACTTACTGATGAATGTAAAATGTAATCTCCAAAAACACACCTGCTAGCAAATTAGAAGACTTTATTTGTTTTTGCTGACTTTCTGTAGTTCTGAACAACCTAAACCTTTACTGAAGCTTGAGAAACAATGAACAAATGACAAGAATCCCCAGAGTTCCACTCATTTGGTTCTCAGAAAAGTGCAAGCGCCCTGCAACATATTTGAGTGTAATAAACACAAAATATGATTAACACATGCATTTTCGAATAAGAATCATGTTGAACAATTGTACCATAGCCACCATGTTTTGTTTTGTTTCTATCATGTGTATGAAAGTAATCAAAGTTAGTTAACTAAAGTTCTGGCTCTTCTGGTGTTACTGAGGAGCTTGCCCTGCTCACTGTATTTTGGGGACTTGAGTTCATTGTGGAAGTGGTCATATGTATGTACCTGGAGAATCAGCTGTGATTCTCATATTGTGACATCATAGCTTCAAAGATATCCCGTTTCACACTAAAAAGTGTGTGTGTGTGTGTGTGGGGGGGGGGAGACGTGCACAGAATCACCAGGAAAAACTTCATACACTGAAAAGACACACAAGCAGAGGAAACTCCATGGGGACATTCTGCAAATGGCGGCAGCATGGAGCCTCCTGAAGAGGGCAGAAAATGGAGGGCGTGAGCTGCCAAGAAACTGAAAGTGAGATCTATTTAAACTTGGGCGGGGAAAAATGAAACACATCCTGAAGTCATGCTGGGGGAAAAGCTCTGTGGAGTTCTTCCCCAAAACACTTCCTTCCACCATCCTCAAGATGTTTTATAAATGCTGTGCAGAAAGGGCCATTATGGCTCATGCACATTGCACCTTTTCCTTTCGCCTCCTATGGTACTTCTAGAGCGGTCCTTTCTTTGCTTCCTCATGAAGCCTGTTCCACAGGGTGAGGGCTATGATGAAAAAGGCCAGGCACTAGTTGATGCCAGATGGGTTACCCTAAAGCTGGTAGATGACTAGAAGGTGGCAGCCTGAAGACCAAACAGGTGTGTGGGGACAGATCAGATGAGATGGTCCTTTAGACATCTCTCCAATGTTAAAATGCTTGTGCTGTACTGAGAGTCTGCACAATAGACCTCCTATACTGGTGACAATCTTCAATAATAAAATAAATGATATGCTGCCCTTTAGTTTGTTGATTCATTTAAAGCTTTATCTCCTTAGACACAAGTGGTAGAACTCCAGAATTTGCTGCCTGAGGCTGTACCTGCCAAATGGCAGCTTTTGTAGGGTACAGTATACACAGCCTTTGATGGAAGAGACACAGCTTCTTCCTTTTTGAATTACGAAGAAGTGGCAGCTGATTTTTCAATGTGCTAAGCCCCCTGAGGATTTGACTTTAAATAGTTAGAATGTTAAACATGGGGCCTATTGCAAATATCTAGAAGCAATAGCTGCCTGATATTCCCACAATGTATGCTTGATCTGCACTACACTTTTTGCTGAGAGCTTCCCAAGGGTGCATACATTAAGCTGCTAATGCAAGTAATGTGGAAAAACTGAAGATGCTGACATATAGCCCAATTTAACCCTCTGTGATTGCATAAACTTGCTTAAAGTTGGGCTGTTGGTAAAGAGAGTAAAGGAAAATTTCAGAATGTGATTATCTCAAAAACTATGCAGGCATTTTGAAAATATTAGTTACTTCAAATAATCGTAGTGACAAGATAAGCAGAGTTACAATCAAAAGGGTTGACTGTAAAACCCCTTTGATTGCATATAGATCTAGAGTTGCTCCAATATGGAATAGATAGGAACATGCCTTATACAGAATATGAACACTGGTTCATCTACCTTTGTACTGTGAAGAGTGTCATGCAAAGACCATAGCAACTACCTGAGATGTGGATGCTGAGGATTGAACTTTGGACTTTCTGCATACAAAGACTGCTGTCTTACTACTGGAGTGGCATAGATGCCGGCGCCAGGGGACTTGTTCTGGTGACCCACTGTCATAGGCCAAAATCTGGAAGCTGGGTCCTGCAGGGGCTGGTTGCTGCCAAATGCCTGCATCAGCATTCCTGGGGGGCATTCTGGGGATATTCCTGGAGCCAGAGCAGAATTATTCACCTCCCAATGAACTGTCAGCCTGGGAATGCCGCCTCCCAGCATTACAGACTTATGCATGCAAAAACCATGGCATAAGTAATTTGGAAAAAATGGGCTACCAAAGGAGAGATTAGTGTTTCCTCTATCTCCTCTGGCACCTGTATCACTATTTCCTGCTATGGAGGTGGTTTTACAGCACTGTCCCCGGTAGCCGCTCTATTCCCCACCTCTTTGAATTGGCCTGTAAGTGGAAACATTGTGCATGTAAACTCCTGTTGGGGTTTGGAGAGAATATTGGCGTTTTGGAGATGTGTGATCTCCAAGTATAGCTGGTCCACTTCCATGTTTATGTATGTATATTTGCATGGAGGTATGAAATGTTTATGTCACTTGCTGCACTGTTATCTATGGTCATACGCAATATTATTAAAGCCAAGGTATAGTTTTCTGCATTGGTTTGGTTACTTAGGCTTACCCATACCTGTAATTCTTTTGTTTGCCTTTGGAGAATATTCCTGGCAAACAAATATTTATTGAATGACTCTTTCCTTGCTTTACCTTCCATCTCCAGCGTTTGGGGAAAATGTAATCAGACAGTGAAGAACCAGAAGAACTGTCAATTTAAAAGGTTTTCAACCACTCCAGAATATTGGAAATTGTTCTTACTGGACCATTTACCTTTTAAAGTAAATGGATGTTATTTGGATTGGCTGTTGATTAGGAAATTTCTGTCCATCCCTGAGGTTCCTCAAACTCATCAAAAATTTCTTATGGGACACAACTGTGCTGACATGTGGCTTCTGACAAGGTCATCCACTGGCTTTGCAGGTTACACTTCAGACATTGCATAATCAAGAGGACTGATCTCAAAGCTCTGTAAGAGAGAAAGTCACTGATAAAAGAGTAGCATCCTAGAAGTATTTAAAGAATAGGCGCCACCTGCCAACAGGCAGATGCCTGGTGTAAGTACAGAGCATGCATTCAATTTGTCCAGCATTGTTACATCACACTTCTCACCTGTCAAGGTTAATTCTGATGACACGAGAACAAACAAGTCCAGACCTAGGGTAATGATGACTCATATTAGTATATCAGAATAGGAAATTAAGGGCCAGTTTTCATAGATTGGGTGCAATTACTGATGACCTTCAGAGTGGCCAGCTCTGGTCCCATAGTCAAACATGATTGATCACCATGAACAATCTTATTAATAATGATTAACTGTGAGCAGTTAACTAGGATGCCTGAGTCAGTGACAACTCTAGTTGTCATTGTTAGCTTCATTTGCAACTTTATACAAAATGACAATGACCAAAATGACTTCATGTACTTTTCTGTAACCTGTACTCAGTTTTCATTATTGTAAGTGTCTTTGAATGGTTCCATAAATATCTTACAGGCCAAAGGATTTGCTTTTATTGTACATACTTAATAAAAAGCTACTTTAATCAAGGACTAAGGGATCATCAGGCTAAATATTTATAATGGGTAGTATATTACATTACACTTTTATTTCTTGATATTGTTGTGTCGGGGCCAGACTTAATTTGGTCATGTGGCATTCCAAGTATTCAAGGCCTGCAGAGGTTGATGGCACTGTTACCAGCGTATTCTGCTAAAAAAACCCAAACCAAATATGCTGCCACAGGAGGTGGTGATGGCCACTAACCTGGATAGCTTTAAAAGGGGCTTGGACAGATTTATGGAGAAGTCGATTTATGGCTACCAATCTTGATCCTCTTTGATCTGAGATTGCAAATGCCTTAACAGACCAGGTGCTCGGGAGCAACAGCCGCAGATGGCCATTGCTTTCACATCCTGCATGTGAGCTCCGAAAGGCACCTGGTGGGCCACTGCGAGTAGCAGAGAGCTGGACTAGATGGACTCTGGTCTGATCCAGCTGGCTTGTTCTTATGTTCTTATGTTCAGTTCCTGTAGAGAAAATGGCTGGTTTCAGAGGTATTTGACAGTCTATCACACTGGTATTTGACATTCTATCACAATGGCTGGTTTCAGATGTATTTGACATTCTATCACACTGAAATCCACCCCTTCTCCAAAAGCTGCCTTCCCAGGCTGTACCCCACAATTGTCAGGAATTTCCTAACCTCAAGCTAGCAACACTAGCTTGGTAGGTAAGAATCCCAGTGATTCACTGAAGAATACACTGATGGGAGTCAAAAGGCTGCACCTTTTGTCAGAAAGCATCTAGAGCACTGGAGCTAATAGATAAAAAACAATTGTTTGCTTGCAATAATACCCAGCAAAACCCATGCTTCTTAACATAAGGCAGAGAGCTTTTTTGCTATGCTAATGTATCCCTTTTGGAGAGGTTGAGTTGTTTGTGGGTAGGTTTTGAGGCTCCATGATAGGATAGAAAACTGACAGTTTCCTTATGCAGCAGTTTTCTCTGCCTTTCACTCAAGTGCTGCACTTCTAGGAAAGTATACATTAAATAAGCAGGACAGGTGAATGATAGAACTGACTGAATGTCAGCATTCGAGCCAGCTACGTGTCATCCAAACAAACAAGAATGTTGGGGTTTTATTTATTTGTTCATGCTCAGGTGATACATTTGAAGATGGATGCATAGGCATTTATTTAGAATGGTCTCTGGAGGGGTAGCATATAAATGTTTTAAACAAATAAATATATAAGTTAAAAGCTACTGAGAGAGCATCTGTCAATATGAATGGGTTCAGTGGGGTACCCTTTCTTTAAACACAGCCTATCACCATCTGGCATTCTGAGGGGAATACCTTTGGAGCACCTTAGATACATGCCAGTGCCCTTCACCTAGCCCACCACTGAATGGTTCATTAGCATATTTATTTGCTGCTTTTTACCCTAATGGGACCAAAGCAATTATGTGAGGTCAAGCCACTTCTCTTTGATTTAAAAGGTAGTCCTCTGTGCAAGCACTGGGTCATATTTGACCCATAGTGTAACATCATATCATGATGTTTAGTAGTCAGACTATATTCACAGGGTGGTTTGCTATTACCTCCCCCAGCCATATACACTTTACCCTCAGCAAGCTGGATACTTATTTTATTGACTTCAGAAGGATGGAAAGGTCAAGTCAACCTTGAGCCTTGAGTACCTGAAACCAACCTTTGTCAGGATCAAACTCAGGTGGTAAGCAGAGCTTGACTGCAGTACTGCACCTTACCGCTCAGGGCAGAGAGGCTCCTTCCCTTTGATTTACTAGCCTCCAAAATGGCCTTTCATTCACAGCCATGCTCAGGTCTTATAAACTTATAAATTCCTTTATTGAGTCAATCCAGTGGTGGGATCCAAAAATTTTAGTAACAGGTTCCCATGGTGGTGGGATTCAAACAGTGGCGTAGCGCCAATGGGGCGGGGCACGACGGGGGCGGGCATTCCGGGGCGGGGCATTAATAATTTCTCTGTTACTGTAAAAAACTCTTACTGTAAAAAAAAGTTCCTAATTTCCAGTTGGTATCTTTCTGTCCATAATTTAAACTCATTATAGCAAGTCCTATCGTCTACTGCCAACAGAAACAACTACTTCTCCTCTAATTGACTGCCTGTCAAATACTTAATACTTTCAAATACTTAATTTTGTTTCTAGAAATCAAAAGAAGGACAAGGAACTTTACCATATTTCTAAAACATGTTTTTAAAACAGCCCAACAGGGAGAATGATCCCGTTTTCTACCTTCGCTAACCAGCCACATAGGAAACAACAGGACTTTATGATTTTTGGACCTAATGGAATTTCTAATGGAAAAGCAGACCCAATTAGTAACCCCTTCTCGTCACACACAAATAATTAGTAACCCACTCTCGGGAACTGGTGAGAACCTGCTGGATCCCACCTGTGAGTCAATCCATCCTCATGCTGGGTCCTTCTCTTTTCCTGCTACCTTCTGCTTTTCCTGTCATTATTGCTAGAGACTTATGTCCTCTCATCATGTGACCTGAGTTTGGTCTTTTTATCTTCTAGGAAGACTTGATCTGATCTTGAATCTGCTTATTGGGGGTGGGGGCATTGTATTCTCTATCCTGAACTGCCTATCAGTGCCATTGGGTGTCTCCGGTTGTGGAATTTCATTCTATCCACTTCGTCCAAAGCATGCATAATTTTATGACTGGAATTTAGCAGAGGCAAGTTTCAGGAAATAAGGACTGTTCTTGGAAAATAAGGATATTTGGAATGCTTTGGTTTTGCAGCCAAAGGTGATGTTTTAACTCAAAAAGAAGGCAGCCCTCCCACAGGTGCTAGCTCCATAGGGCTGATAACTTCTAAGTGTAGGCTGGCAATCTCCCAGAATTGCAACTGAACTCCAGTCTACAGAGATAAATTTCCCTGGAGAAAACAACTGCTATGCTATTAACCCCCACTGAAGTCCCTGCCCTCCTCAGGTTCTACCCCCAAATCTCCAGAAATATCTCAATCCAGAATTGGCAACCATAGCAGCGTAATAATATTCTGTGATCTCATTTGGGTAGGTTAAGACCACCCTTTAAATTAACTCAGGAATTTTGGTCCAATCAGAAACACCATGAAGTAAACCTCCATTTAAATAACTGACTACATTGTGGGTGAACTAATTCTTTAGAAAGTTGTGCTCTGAATTCTTCAGTCCTTGAGATTTTAACGTTAAAAAAAACCACCTCAGCTTTTTTTCGGTGGTGCAGAGTGGTGGTGGTGGTAACATTCTTCCTAAGGCACAACCAAGACAGGAAAAAAAATGTAACAGCAATGAACATCTTGTTTTAATATCAGATCATAACCTGTATCACAAAGGTCATGAACTGAATGTAAAATAAAAGGCTGAACTGATTGTTACTTTTCAAATGCATCTGAAAAGTGTAAAATAATTTGCAAAAATCAATGAAAGTAGAAAATGAAAATGCCATATATTAAAAGCTATGTTAATCATGATTTGACTTAACAACGATCACCTTAATGCCATTATAATGCCAAACTTAATATTCTGTGTATAACTAAGTGGAGATCTATTTTTTTTAAAAAATTAAATAAGCTTCAGTGTGTGAAATTCTGACAGCATGTGAAATTCAGTGAATATAGGAACTCTGACAAAATAAGGATGCCCTTTGAAGAATACACATTCCCAGTTTAATATAAATTCAAGATACAACGTAGATTAAGCTCGCTATGAAGGACAATAAGATCTCTTCTGCTTGCAGTTCAGCAATATATTGTAGTAGAAGAAGAGGAGGAGGAGGAGGAAGAGGAGGAGGAGAAAGAGGAGGAGGAAAAGTTTGGATTTATATCTAGCTTTTCTGAACCATAAGGAGTCTCAAAGTGGCTTACAAACTCCTTCTCTTCCTCTCCCCACAACAGACACCATGTGAGATAGGTGGGGCTGAGGGAGTTCAGAGAGAACTGTGACTGGCCCAAGGTCACCCAGCAGGCTTCATGTGTAAGAGGAGGGAAACAAATCCAATTCACAAGGTAAGAGTCTACCACTCATGTGGAAAAGTGGGGAATGAACCTGGTTGTCCAGATTAAAGTCCACTACTCTTAACCACTACACCACACAGGCTCTCCCAGAGTTTGTCCACAAAAACCCATTGTCATTTTTACTGAGTACTTCCTGCACATTTTAAGAGTTGTGGAATCAATTTATTTTCTTCTACATCTGACGTGGCCAAAATTTGGGTCAAAATTATGTATTCAAACTTTATTTTATTTATTTATTTATTTATTAAATTTATAGGCCGCCTCATCAGTTAAATGAAGCATAAATAAAACATCACAGCCAGTTGAGATAAAAAGAAGTGTCAAGCAAGGTTGCCCTTTTTTAGAATGATTATTTAATATCTCATTGACATCACTAGCAATAATAATTAGAGAATCAGCTAATATGAAAAGTATTAAAATTGGAGTCAATCACTATAAGATAAATCTATTTGCTGACAACATAGTTATATTTTAACTGATCCAGAAAACTTGGCAGTCAGCCGAGGAACTGTAATAAACAAAAAAGGAAAGGTAGCCAGTTATAAATTAAATATCAAAAAGATAGAGGCACTTCTTTTCACTATAAACTTGGAAAGTTTTTCTCCAGAAAGCTGGTTAAGGGGAATAAAGGCTACCAAAAATATTGTATAGTAAGAATCATGATAGACATGAACAATGAAAAACTGTTTGATATTAACTTTAATCCTGTTATATCAGGACTTTTCCCTTATCTATTATGGGTTAAGTTAATGCTGTGAAAATGATGCTGATACCTAAAATCTAATATATATTCTCAAATTCACCAAGAATCACAGCAGATAAAACGATAAAGAACTAGAAATCCAAGATTAACATGTTTACATGAACACTAAACAACCTAGAATTAAATCATTAGTAGCAGAGAATAAAATTAATAAAGGTGGTTTAGGTATTCCTAACATAAAACAAATCCACAATTCTTTACATCAAGAATTCTCAGAAGTTGCCATAGAACAACTTCATGTTAAGACCCCTTCAAATGCTTTCTTGTGTTTAAATGAATGCTTAAGAAATAGAGTCTCTAATAAGGGAAACTGGATTATAAATGTACTTTTACAGATCTGGGACAAACAAAAAAAAATTAGCATATCACCACTGGCATCTACAGTAAGAGATTTAGATATCCTGCAAAACTTTAAATCTAATTCCATGGCTAAATGGGAAATATACCATATAGATAACAGGCAATACTATCATCAACTTTCAAGAGTCTATCAAATAAGCAATGGCAATATTAATTGCCAAAGATAAGAAGCCTGACAAAAGTTAAGGAAATTATAAGTAAAAATCAGGTGAAGATACTTCCCAATTTTCTAGAGATTCTATACCAAACAGCTAATGTTTTTAAATACTGGTTTCAATAAAAATGAGAAAATGATCTGTGTTTAAAAAATTCTGAAGAAAAGTAGAAATTTTTCCTATGGTTTAACTTTCTCTATTTCCCTTGGATTCTGAGAAAATTCAATTAAAACCACTCTCTCTCTCTCTCTCTCTCTCTCTCATACACACACACACACACACACACACACACACACACCTCCTCCTCCTCCTCCTCATGCTGCTGCTGTTGCCCCCATGCAAGGAGAGAGAAGCTTGTTATTTTCAAGCTCAGTTAATATAATACTATGTTAATATTATATCGATATCCCACTATATCAACATGAGAATGTAGAGGTCATGGTGTTTTAGCTAAGTCTGTGTGAGTGAGATTCATTTCTGTGTTGAAGGTGTTGGCTACATGGAAGGGGAGAACGAGGGGGAAGGCATGGATGGCAGTGTGGTGGAGTGGGAAGGCTGTGGGCAGAGGGAAAATGTCTGGGGCAAAGTGCCAAATTAAAATCATGCTAGAAGTGGCCTTACTTGCTGTGGAGAGAATGAAAAGTGAAAGCGAGGCTCGAGGAAATGTCTGTTTAACAAATCTTGCTGTGATGGACATTTGCCTCCACCAAACAGCAGACACATTTTGCATAATCAGACCGTGGCACCTGTAGCCACTTTAATTAGCTAAAATCTATGGGAATATGCAGGATAAATGTTAGTTCTGTACGTTTTGAAATGCAGATTATCTGCACATGTGGTTGACATGCTGTAAAGCACAAACCTGTTGGTACTCTATTATAGTTTACCTTTTAAAAGCCTGTGATATAGATTTCACCTTTTCTGCTGAGCTCATGCTAGTAAGCAGCACAGCTGTTTTTCCAAAAGACAAATTGAATTTAATTGCACATCTCTTGTCAGTTGCTAGACTAGGGTTTGCAAGATATTGGAAATCAGATGTAAGTCCTGCAGTTGACAAGTGGATTCTGAAATGCAAGGAAATATTTCTCCTAATCAAACTGCCAAAATTAAAGAAAGGATATAATGTGTCACAATTGCAAAAGAAATTGGGAAATATTTTTTTGTAAAAATAGTATCTATGCATGTGCATATATTACATCATACTAATACACTTTTTTTCTGCAAAAAGGAAAGAAATAATTTCTAATGTTTCTAGAATGTGGTTACCATATCTTTCTTCAATGTTTTTCATTTTATGTTATGAATTCTTTGTAGTCTTACTTTGCTAATACACTGACATCCTTTTTCATGTACCCAGAAGTGATATCAGTAAACTGTTGGGGATGTTCTGGCATGTATGAGATGTCAGCACATCATTGGTGACATCATTATGTTCCTGATCTGTCACCAGTTGCTGAGGTAGACAGGCAATGTGAGGTCTTTGTTGTGAATCCTTCCTTTTTAAAGGCACAGGACTGGATCCAACCATCAAATACCTTATCTGATGAAAGGACCTTTGATTCTCTCAAAAGTTCATACCCCCAAAATCTTGTTCATCTCAAAGATGCTACTGGACTCAAATCTAGCTGTTTTACTGCAGACCAACAGAGTTACCCTATGAAACAGAAGAATGGAAAACCTTACCCAATAAATATAATAGTTGCATTAGGATGCTCTGACTAATAAATTGTATGAAGTCTCTTATGACTAAAAATAAAGCTATCCACAATAAAGCTCTAAAGTCATCTTGGAATGCATTAATACCTACCTTGTTATGCTGTCTTAACATAAACCTGTTAATAAAATCACATTTGATGGTCTTTCAAAAACATAATCAAATATTTTATTTGTAGCACAGATGCATATCTAAACTCCTAAGGTAAATACTGTAATATTAATTGTCCATCATCATAAAGTCTGATATTAGTCTGGCCATATGAAGCAAGAAAGAATTCTGAAATGAACAAGAACTGACGCCTACAGTTTAATTCTTTGGAGACACATGCTTTGTTCACATCTTCTTTGTGTTTGTGCACAAACCATTCATTGTTAATTTAACATTAAATTTTAGCACCACGGCCTTTACATAAAATGTGTTTTATGTCTCAGATAAGGTAACCAGCTAGCAGAACAGTGCCTTTGTGTACTGAGATCCAGCTTACAAAAGTGATCTATAATAGAGCACCCTAGTGTTGCCATTAAGAAAATAAGAATTCAGAGGTTTAGAACGATTAGCAAGTTGTTTATAAGGTCCTTTTAAAAAGCAATCATGTATGGGAATTAAATCAGCAAGACTCATTAAGTGACTTTGTGGAAGTTGGAGCCAATGTTTTTTTATAGGATGGGATACTGGGGAAAAGCTTCTGCCTATGGCAGAATACAGTGCAAATGAGACTGGACCAGAGCTCCTAGAGACAGTAGTGTGAATCCTTAGCACATTGGGTTAAATCTCAGGGGACCTGAGTTTAGAAGAACAGCTGATTTTATAACCTGCTTTTCTCTCTCTTAAGGCATCTCAGAGCAGCTTGCCATTACAATCGCTCCCTTTCCCTACAATAGGCACCTTCTGAGGTAGGTGGGGCTGAGAGAGTTCTGAGAAAACTGTGACTGACATAAGGTCACCCCGCAAGCTTCATGTAGAGGACTGGGAAATTTATTTTCCAGATAAGAGTCCACCACTCTTAACCACTGAACCACGCTAACTCTCAAATCTTTAAATCATGGAAATATACTGGTAGACTTTGAACCTGCTGAAATGTCCTTCAAAGGACTGTTATGAGAATAAGGGGGAAGAGAAGAGAGCCATTTATGCTATCATCAGTTGCCAGAAATCCAGATATATGAGGATAAACGTGTCAGGGGCAGCAGAAAGGCAAAAGAAGAGGTGAGCTTGTGGACAGTCCTTTTAAATGGGTAGAATATTTTGAAAGTCCTCTCAAGGTTCTATTATAAGTTTCCCTAAAATTCCTCAGATGTTTTCCTTTAGATAAATTTTGCAGCAACACTAGACTAAGTGAAAGGTTTATGGAGCAAGCAGGACTTATATAGCCCCAGGCTCAAACAGCCATGCCTGCAGGAGAAGATACCAAGAGGAGAATGCTGCTTTAGGAAGTCAAGCTTTAGAATTGAAGGTGCCAGCTTCAGCTTCTTCCTGTTTCACCATGGCTCCTGCCAGGTAACGGTGGAAACTTCCTGGCTCCCACCAGGGTATGGTGGAAAACTTCCATCAAACCACAGGTGACAATGACTCCATAGGTTTTGCAAGGCATTTGTTTGCCATTGTATGCCTCTGCCAGTGACAACTTGGGACTTCACTAGTGGGAAGAAACTTCCATCCATAACAAAGAGCTGAAATGCTAGCTTATGGCTTGGAAGTGAGATAGGACCAACTTTAGCCATCAATGTCAAGGCAATCAATTAAGGCAAAAGCGGCAGGAGTATTGAATAGGTGATTCTTCAAGTGCATTTGGATGCAAAACATTTAGAGGCCAAAGCGGATAACTTCTCCTTGGGTTCTGAAACTAAAAGTAGCCCAGAACAGGGCAGGGTTTTGTCCACCTCATTTGTGTGGATCACATAGGGGGGCCTGACTACTGTGCTTTCTATTAGAAGAAACTTCTGAACTCTCTTCAAGGGTGCCAATAGCCTAAACGGAAGGTTTCCAAATTGTATTTGATGATGGTCAAAAATTGCTGTCTGTTGGAAAAGCTACAGTTTGTAAACCACTATGGTTGCCAGCCAGCAGCTGACACCCAACAGAAGACCCGGGGGGGGGGGGACGGAACAGTTTTGGGTGCACCACACTGACAGTATTACATCATTTCCAGATTTTGTCCATAAATGACATCATGCTGCTCAGTGGAAACTTTTACCATATGACAACTCTATGGTGAAAAAGGGTATCCACTACTTCCCTCTCTAAGAATCTGCAGTGGCTGTCATATGTAATCCCAGCAGACAGAACATGCGACACAGCCCCAATATACATTTTCCATCTTTGCTCACACCATGTTTCCTTCATAATTTTATCCCTTTGGACCTACATAGTGTAATCAGTACTTATGACTGAAAAGTGGAAGTAATTAGCAGCTGATGATGAACAGCACAGTCCTGCTAATCTCAACCATATTTTCTGCCTCAGAAAATGGATTCCAGTCCAAAATAACCTTATATGAATACAGAAGCATGCTACTGACTTCTTATGGTTCACAGGATACAAGCAAAGTCTTGCTCTTCCATACGCAAAATTACATGTCATTCCCCCAGTTCCCCTAGATCAGGGGTAGGGAACCTGTGGCTCGAGAGCCGCATGCAGCTCTTCTGCCCTTGCACTGCGGCTCCATGAGCCGAGCCGCTGGCCCCATCCTTGCCCACCCTGCAGGCAGCAGGGCGGGTGCACCAACTGCCTGCGGCCGGCTGGGCCGCACCGCGGGCTTCCCCTCTCACCTGCCCCTTTGGAGTGGGGCGGGCGCTTTCCCGGCAGCCAGCAAGGCCGAGCCGCTGGCCCCATCCTTGCCGACGCATCCATGCGCTTCTCAGAATGAGCGGAGTAAAAGGTAAAAAAACCAAATATATACAGTGTTATCTTTATTTTAAATGTCAAAAATTATTTGCGGCTCCAAGTGTTTTCTTTTCCCATGGAAAATGGGTCCAAATGGCTCTTTGAGTGTTAAAGGTTCCCTACCCCTGGACTAGATTCACATCCTTCTGGATCATGGCCCAAGTGTACAGAATATTCTTCCTTTGTTTATGTTCAAGGTATAGTGACAAACGAAGTTAGGAGGCTTTTTTTAACCCTCAGAAGAATGGCCCTTTACAAACTTTTTCTAAGGGTGATCAAGAAAGAATTTTATTTGCCTTTATTTACACAATACAAATTAATCCAGCAAGGAAACAAGAAATGAATAGGACACCCTCAGGAGTCTGCCACATAGATCTGAGTATCAAATGCATTGTCCATATGAATTTTAGGGATTTTATTTCTACACATTTTAGGTGTTTTATTTCTACACATTTTTCAAGGCGGAAGTGGCCCTTGATGGTTGCTTTGTATTGAAACAATGTCAGAGTGGGCCAGTTGCCAAAGCACATTCTTGACAGAAACAAAAGACAATTGCCACTTGAGGCAAGGTGGCTGAGGGAATCTTTTAATGGACAGCTCTTCTTTAATTACATGGAAAAAAATGAACCAAGAACTAATAAAAATGCTTCCTACCTGAAATGTTAGACCATGCAATCAGACAGCATGAACAAAATTCAGTCCATGGAAGTTAATATTATGCAAACATCAAAGAGGACCATCAGTCTTGTCCCTGTCACTTGTATTGGGACCACACAAGACATAATACAAAGCATTATGGTTTTGACAGCTGAAGGCAAAATAGTTTCTGTTCATTGATACTGCATTTGTGGAGACTACTGCCTTTGGGAATGATCCAACCAAAGCTTTTATGCCCTGCTGATGTCAACAGCAGAGATTTAAGTCTGTGCTTAATTCACACATTCAAATCAATAGGATTCATGTGTGTAACCAGGATGATTTACAAGATGCTTTCTTGTACTGTTAACAAAGATAACTTTTCCTCTTTCTTCCAAAACACTACAACTTGAGGGACACCAATGAAGGTGATGAGCAGTAGATTCAGGATGACTAAAAAGAAATATTTCTTTACACAGTGAGTGATTAAAATGTGTAATTCACTGTTAGGAAATGTACTGAGGGCTAAAAGCATAGACCGTTTTTAAAAGAAATTAGAGATTTATGGAGAATAGAATCTGTGGCTACTAACCATGATGACTGAAGGGAACCTCTATATTCAGAGACAGAAAACCGCTGTATACCAGTGATAGGAGGCAACATCAGGGGAATGCCTTGGTCTCTATGTCCTGTAGGAAGACCACAGGAACTAGTTGGTTTCTATGTGAGACAGGATGCTGCGCTAGATGGACCACTGGCCTGATCCAGCAGGGCTCTTCTGATGTTCTTATGTACCTATATTTTAATTAAGAATGTGTGAAGAAGAGCATCTCTGTATGAGCTTCTTGCAGAATACCACTTGCATGAGAAAAAGCTATGCCACTAGCCCTGCTCACTTGGTAGGAACTTGCACAGCAGATCCATTCCCATGCTGCATGTTCATGTGAAAATGGAATGTGCTCTTGCTTTGTCGTTACTAGTTGACCAAACCAAGAGGAAAGCCATTACATATTTCACCTTAATCTGAGATCCAGTAGCTAGCTGACAGACACTAAAGTTATCCACAGCATTTGGGGTTGGATCCTACCAATTTTTGAACTTTGTAAAGTGTGCAGCATCCCTAGCTATATCTCACACAATTGCTCTCCTCACTGCAGCCCCCATCCCTCACGGATGTTGTCTCTATGCATCCCACAACTCCCCTATCAGTGATTTAGATGGGCCTTTCCCCCCTCTTTCACGAGAGAAAAAGCTGGTGGGATTCAACCTTCTATTTTTTTTTCCAAATTCAGTTTTTGCTTAAATTAATTTCAGAAACACCCACCCTTTTGCTTGTATAGGCAGAAACACACACAATATATTTAATTGAAAGCATGCATGTAGGGTTGCCAGCAGGATTAGAGAAAACTGTTCTTCCCTTTAAGAGAATCTTAATGTGTAGAGATGGGCAACTGAAGACATTCAACTGCAGTCTGATGAGGAGCTGTAATTCCAGGGAATCCTCAGGTCCCACCTGGAAGGCTGGCATCACTAATTGGGGTCCAGGGGCTCTGAGTCTAAATCCAGTCTGATAGGATAGGGCCGTAATAGCAAATCTTTGGCATTTCAGACTACAATTGGCCATGCTGGCAGGGGCTGATGGGAATTGTAGTCCATAACATCTGGAGTGCCAAAGGTTCGCCACCACTGGGATAGGGTGTCACCTGAGCCCCCCTTTTTCCCCAAAGGTGACTCATTGCATTGCCCTCACGAGAATCAGTTCCTGAGTTTGTGTCTGGCCTAAAGGGAGCACTTTTTAAAAAGAATTCCAGGACATTACTTCCTGTTTTGGAAGAAGAAGTGATAACATGACACTCTAGAAATGTACAGATCTCTACAGTTTTTACATCCAGGCATCAGTTGATACCATCTCTTCACCCCCACCACCCATTGAATGAGAACAGATGATGGTGAGCATCTCTGGAAGTTCCCTCACCAGAACTGTGTAAGTGGCAACCCTATTCATGACACAAAATCCAGTTGAATCCATCTCTTTTGTTTCATTGTGGCAAAATTTTCCGATTAGGCTAACAAAATGTTTACTTTATATGCCAATGACATATAACATACTGATGGCCTCAAAACATTGAAAAATGCTATTAAAATGGAATCAAAATCCAGTAAAAGAAACAACAAAATCAGGAAAATCAGTAATAAAACTTGGTTTAAAAAAATTTTCACAATGGCAGCATACAAAATATTTTGATTCCTGAGTGCTCAGGAACTTACCTCCTTATATTGGGGTTTAGGACTGTAGATTATAGGACTAGTTCACATGAATGTTCATTACTTATTTATTTATAGGAGTGATGATCCATACCCATGACTAGGCCATCATAAAGAACTTCTATATAACCGTGTTCCATTCTTCACACCATGCTTTTCAATGCTGTATATTCGCAGAGGTACCAGTGATCAGATATACAATAATCATCACTGTAAAGAAATAAATATGGATGTGAACTATTGATACACTGGTTTGGGGCAAATAAGGAAAGGATCTATTGATGTTTATTAAACTGTTATTCCTGATTCTATAGACATAGAGATCTATACAGAAATCCTATAGATTTCTGTACTGCTCAAATGAATTATAGGCAAAACACATCATTCTTCAGTGTCTGGGACAGAAGATGTATCCTTAATTTATCAATTGCTATTCTACTGATCTAACTTGTAAGGATGTGAGACATACAAGATCAATGATAAATTATTTTCAATGAGTAAATAAAGGAAAATCATAGGCACTGTCTAAAGGTAAATGTGTTTTCTATAATCACACTCAATTCTCCCAAGATGATAAACTGAGGATACTTTCATAATCAGTTACACACTTTGAAGCACAATAACTTCAATGTACTTAGAAAGACTTGACTTTACTTAGGCCTGCATTGTGCTAATCTTCATGGAAAAAACTAAATAATATTGTGCTGTTGTTATACTGTGTATATTATGTGGTTTTAAAAGTTAGCCAAGGATAGCATCAAAAATTTTCTGAAGATTTAGATGCTTTAATGAGAGTATATACCCAACCCTAGCTATGTGGATCTGCCTCTGAGCCTTAAAGGGCGGCTGCCAGTCCAAGGCCTAAACCAGATGAGATGCAAAAGGTCTATGGTTACAGTGTTCCTGGGTTTTAACAGTGAATTAGCAGCCATAGGAACCTGTTTTGAAGACTAAGAAAGAGTTACTGGATGAAGGGTAAAAAGGATGTTTAACCCCTTCTTCCCACTGTCACTTCTACACTCCTCCAAAGGTGCAAAAACAAATGTGGGGGATAAAACAAAGGTTTCTGTACACGCACTTTCCCTAATGTATAACTACTTCTGTCTTTAGAGAGTCATTTTCAAACACAGAAAATACATAGAAAGAAAGTCCCAAACATCTTCTAACGCAGACAGCATTCCTTAATTTTTAAAGCAGCTCTTGGAAGCTTGGAATTTTTTTTAGAACACAAAAAGACTTCTAATCTTGAGAGTGACCCTGTCCATCTAGGGCTGGACAGCAAGCCTGGAGAAAAAAATGTCTGGTCCCTTTAATCAGGGATTGATTGGTCATTATGGCCACTGGTCTTTTCTGCTGGCCTCCTCACCACCTGGGTGGCATCATCCTAATGGCAGAAGGGTGGTGATGAAGGCCCCTGCCCAACATTCAATCTTGGCCAGAGTGAGGCTACACCTGGTCTGCTGAGATGGCAGACTACTCCCTCCTGCTTTCTCTCCTTGAGAGTGTAGCTGGGGCAGAACTCTTTTCTAGGGACTGCTATTCCCCCCCTCAGTCTCCCCTTCCTTTAATAAAGGCATGGCATGGAATGGGTCAGCTGAAGCTTTTCATGGCATGGAAGTAAATAACAACACCTGGTTAAAAAAAATCTAATTAAGCATTCTAATAAAGGCTTGAGACATATTTTCTTCAGGCAGTTGGCAAACCTAAGAGTTGGTCATGTCTTGTCCACCTCCCTGACCATCACAGTTGAACATGGTTGGTCTGACTGTCCAACATATTTGTAATGAAACAGTTTCAGCGGCACATTGCTAGCCAGTTTTTTCACCTCTATAGTCTTGCAGTGGCTGCTGATGAAAAGTAACTGTTAGCAATATGAAAAGTCTAATAAGTCTCAAGGCCTATCAATGCTATTAGTTGCATGCATACAAGGGAGGAGAGAAAATCATTGAACTTTTTGGGCTTCTGCCTATTTAAAGAGAGAAAGGGAACGCGGTTTCAGCAGTTCAGGTGTGGCAGAAGTAATTTTATTTTGCTTTAACAAAGAGATACAATTTTGATTCATTTGAATTCTGCCCTTCCATCATGGAATCCTGCCCCTTCATCAAGCACTACAAGAGAGCCATTTTATCCTCACAACAATCCTGGAGAGGTGGACTTTTTGAAGCCCCTCAGTGAAGCTTTTGGCTAATCAGGGATTAGGGAAGGGACTGAAATCTTAAAAAAATTTCCCCAAACCCAGAGCTGGTGTAAAAAATTTAGGGACCGTGATCAAATCAGTAAAATTGTCCTCGGGGAGCTGGAAATCTTATTTCCCTATATACTCCTTCCATCTTAATTGGGGTCCTGTCTTCGCTTGGAAAAGAGTTTCTAGCAGTATGGATTGTGGCTGATGGTCTGGAAAGGCATGACCCATGAAAAATCATCATCTCTTTTGCAGTGTGAGAGAAGAAAGGGAAACGTTAGCTACAGCAGGAAATTTTAATTTTATTCTCATCACTTTTTTTCCTCAGCATTGATGTCAAAGAGGAGGCTTTGTCCCAACATGTTACAGGTAGCCTGATCCTCAGAAATCCCCTGCAGGGAGACTCATAAAAAAGCCTCCAGAACTATATCAATTCATTATTTTCAATGAGGGGGTCTTGGACTCCCTTTGCAATCAAGTCACACATGGGAGCGGTCAGGTGGTAATGGCTACTGGACTGAGTTACAAATGCACCGGGGTTGGCATAATTAGATGCTGGCAGAAAAGTCCTGATTCCCTTGGTAAAATGAACAGCCACCCAGCTGGACACTCTTCATGGAAGCTGAACTGTCTGGAGCTCTTGCCTTTTTTTAAAAGCAATCTCAACTTCAAGTATTAAAAAAAGTTGAGGATCTTTCAAGGAGTTGTGAGGTGCATTTAATTCTCCCTCTCTATAATTCCCTTCTGACCCTACTTTTTCTCCCTTCTTTTTGGCATAGCCTTCCCCATCTCCCTGCTTCCTTCTATCCTTCCCACCCACTCAGCCAATCAACCTTTTATGTATCTCCCCATGGAGAGTTATTTTATTCCTTGGGGCTTTCCCCCACTTCACCTTCTCTGCTGCCAGCTGCCACTCTCGCACTCCCCTCAGCTGCTGCCATTCCTGGCTCGGGCTCCATGCTGGGTCAAAAGCAGTGCTGTTTCTTCAGCTTGGTGGGAATGACACGCTACTTGAGGTGGTGCAAGAGCTGCAGCGTTGGGACGGGCTGACAAGGGTTGCCACTCCCTTGCAAGTGGGAGAGCGCCATGGACCCCCAAGGCTACTTCTCTCTCGAGTAGCATGCGAAAGCAGAAGGTGCAAGTGGGGAAAGCCCCCCCTATTTACTCTTATCATCATTTTAGAGTGGGAAATGTGTGACCGATTGGCCTCTAGGTCACTCCAGTAAGACTCTGCAGCAGTAAACTTGAACGCTAGTCTCCTAGATCCTACTCTGGGAAGCTTCTTTAACCACTCACATCACAGTATCTTTTGTATGGTAAACTGCTGTTGAATAAGTAGTAATCAGGGGCCTGCCAGTGGTTGTCTGCCATACCTACCTCCTTGTTTCCGGAATATAAGACATCCCCAGAAAATAAGACGTAGCAAAAGTTTTTGTTTGGGAAGCATGCCCTACTCTAACAGAACACAGAAAAAAAAAATAAGACATCCCCTGAAAAATAAGACATACGCGCATCTTTTGGGGAGCAAAAAATTATTATAAGACACTGGTCTTATTTTCGGGGAAACACGGTAGCTCCAATGATTTCTCCTTCAAAAGCCAAAACAGCACCCAAAGTGTTCTCCCCTGCCCTCTAATAACAGAAAGCAAGGTTTGAAGTTCACTCCATAAGGTTTTACCTAGCAACCCTCAGAACAGCCGCTAAATATCATTTGTTCCTTAATGGTGTAGTTGCTGCTTCTATTTTTTTGGGGGGGGTTACTCTTCAAAGTGTGTGTGTACATGGAAAAGGGGGAGAGAGGGAGAGAGATTTCAGATTTTCTTCCTAGGGGTTTTCTCAGTTTTGTAGAAAGATCTCTTGTCTGCCCGTTCACAGCTTCAATCTCTGGAGATGGCCTCATTGAGGATTGATAGACCAAAAGTGTGTTGTGTAACTTCTGTGAAACATTAAGATTCATGTTGTTTAACAAAGAATTAGAAAAGGAATGACTTCTAGGGTAGAGACAGCTGCTACACCTAATCTGGAATTAGTTGTGCTTAATTGTGCCCCCAAATTCAGTGCTTTTCTTAGGAATATAAAAGTGCAAAACTGATTTAACTTTTTTTAAAGCACTTGGCAGGAATCCAGGAGGCAACATTTTTCCATCCTCCACCATTTCAATTTCTCATGGCTTTCCTGCAGTAACTAATAATTAAAATAAGTGTCATAGCTGTAAATTCCTCTGAGGAAACATCATAGACTCCAATCAAGGAACTTTTGCTCTAAATGTATATTTTAATTTAATGGAAGGCCTCTTTCAAGCTGCATGGATATTGAATCAGCTCCTAATGGAAGCTGCACACTTGTTTCTGACTCAACTGCAGTGCTCTTTTTCCCCAGACCTTGTAAATGGAGTTTTCTACAATCAGCATAAACTTTTAAAATTTGTTCTTCTGCTGCAGCAACTCCTTGTCAGCTGTGACAGTAAAGTCTTCCTCTTGGTGTGATACTGGCAGAGTTGCACTGGTCTTCAATGATTTCATTGGCAACAATGATACTCACAGGTGAATGGGAGCTTGTGGGATGGGGAGATGTTCTCATCCAGCAGGCACTTTTTTGACAGAAAGCAGCACTGTCACCCCTGACTTGGGCTAAGTGGGATGGGAAAAGAAAACTGTCCCTGGCGAAGTGGTTAAGAGCAGTGGATCTTAATCTGGAGAACTGGGTTTGATTCCCCCAGTCCCTCCCCAGGCATGAAGCCTGCTGGGTGACCTTGGGCTTGTCGTAGTTCTTACAGAACGCTCAGTCCCACCCACCTCACAAGATGCCTGTGGTGGGGAGAGGAAGGGAAAGGAGTCAGTAAGGCAACTCTGACTCTTCTTACAGGAGAGAAGGGCCTTCTCCTTCTCCCTCCTCCTCCTCTTTCTTTTTGTCAAAGTTTACTTGTATGTTTTGAACATATTTATCTGATAGGATTTCATTACTTCACCTTATAAAAAACCCATCTGAACCATGAACGCTTCTAAGTGAACCAGCAAACATGAGACATTTATTTACATACACAGCTTATGGTCTCTTTCTAAAGTTTGTAACCATCTTGGTACATATCACAAGTGTATGCCAAAAGAGATGGGAGTCTCAGGCCCTTTCTGCACAGGGCAATTAAACCAGATGGATACAAGCTGTCCCGTGTCAGTGGAGAACTTTGCACGGATCCTTGCTTCTAACGTGTGGATCGTTTCTATGTTTGCACCCCCCAGCCCAGGTTATTTTAAGAATCGCACTTTCTGCAATTATTTGCTGTTTTAGTGTGGTACTTCTATACTTAGGAAATACAACAATGGTGACCTGCAAAAGAATCCTAGGGAAAGGTAGTAGAAAGCCTAAAATCATGCATTTCCCAGTAGTAAATTTTAAAAGTTGCATGGCAGTCAAACCACGTGAAATGCTTTAAATATTTAGGGTTGCTTTTCCAATGGCCAAATGGTGTTTATACTTTATGCCATATCCAATCTTGGAATTCATTCTGCTCAAGGAAGCCCAAAGGCAATCCTTAGGTATTTCTAATCACATGGAGGTGGTTCTATTCCAGCAGCAATGAAGTTGCTTATGGCTAAATCCTTCGACCAAATCACCTATGATGCTCTCAACTGTGGATCATTCACACAAACATTTCACCATTAGAGTAGAATGCTTATCCAGCTTCTTCTTAGGGTCCGGCTTGCCAAGAGTCAACACTCAATGTTTTATTAAGACAAGAGGTCGGGCTATTTAAAAGTTGAGACACAGGTGTGGGAGATAGGGTCCAATCTGGCCATTCCTCCTAAAGCAATGGATTGGTACAGAATTCAAGGCAGTATCTAGGTAAGGAGCCAGCACACCTAAAGATACGTAATTGAAAGAAGTTGCTCTTAGCAAAGTTTCTCACCTGGCCTAGTCCAGTAACAAGGTTGTCTTTGTGGAGTGCTCTGAAGTCTATAGTTTGATCTCCTATGTAAAGTTTAAACGCAGTGGTGGGATCCAAAAAATTTTAGTAACAGGTTCCCCATGGTGGTGGGATTCAAACCGTATGTAGCGCCCAATGGGACTGGGTAGTAACGACGGGGTGTGGCCGGGCATTCGGGTGGGGTATTCCTGGCGGGGCTGTGGCAAGGATGCAGCCACTGGCGCCTCGTCCTTGGCAGGAAATGAATGCATGCAGGCGCAGGCTGCCAAGCACGCCAAGCTGCACCTCCTGCTAGACTCCTGCTTCAAGTTCTCATGCAGCACATGCTGAGAGGTGTGAGGGGCGAATCAAGGCAAAAATCAAGTGTGACAAAAATCACCAATTAGTAAACTCTCTCGGCACACACACACAAATAATTAGTAACCTACTCGGGAACTTGGTAGGAGAACCTGCTGATTCCCACCTCTGGTTTAACCCCTATCTAGGATTGGCAAATTAACACAGTCAAACATTCTTCCTTTCCAATGCAGGATCACCCTCAGTCCTGTAGAATAAAGTTTTGACCCTCAGCCCACTCGACCATAGACTTGAGATACAGGACACCTTCACTGCTTCTTCTGGAACCTTGGATAATGAGATGTAAAGCTGGGTGTCACTGGTTTATTGATAACCTTCTGAAGATCTCGGCTAATGGTTTCAGACAGAGATCTAAGAGCACTGGGAATAAAATGGATCCTCACATACTCCACAGATTGGGTTCCACCTAAATAACTGCCTCTGCTGGGATACTTTTTGGGATCAAATTAGATGTTACAGGTTTTAATGAATGGGGAACACAGATCTGACTGGCACGAGCTGCAGTAACTTCCTTTTAAATTGCCTCAGAGCTCTGCCTTCCCTTTGTGTCATTTTCTTAAGCTTACACTATCCTAAGTGGGTGTTGTTTGTCCCATTTTGTAATTGTATGTGCATGGAATACTACAAATGCAACTCCAAAATGGGGGCAAACAATTCCCCAGGCCACTCCATTAAAAAAGTCATAATGTCTAGTTTGTTAACAGGAAACAAGCAAAACCAGTTCAGGGCAGTCACTTTTAGTCCAAATCTTAATTGCACCATCATTCCCAAAAAAGATCATGTCTCATTGCATCAAATGCTGCTGACAGGTTTAACAATTGCCCTTATCCAAATGTAAGTGCAAAGTTCAACATAGGTGTGATGTTTCACTGTATTCTTAGTGTTCAGAATGAAATATGTCATGGGCAGATGTTTCATTTAGGAAATGCTGCAGTTTCTCTTGCCACAACTTGTTCAAACACTTTGCCCCCCCCAAAGGGGAGATTAGACAGCGGTTGCTAATTGCTCATTTCCTCCCACCCAAAGATGGCATCCAAAGAAGAGGGCTAATCACAGTCTCCTTTAAGTTGCAAAGAAAATAACCCATTGAAAGGGAGACATATTAATAATCTTCCCAAAAAAGTTGTATTATATTCTGCAGCATGCTGATTATTGTAATAACTAGGGCTGGATTCTCCACTCCACCATTAGGATGCTGCCTCACGGGCAGGTAGTCACCCCCCGGGTCCTGCAGCACTCCCCCCCACTACACCAGCAGTGACAACGCAGCAACAATGCAGTCACCCTCCATTCTTCTGCCACTCCTCCCACCCCTCAGTGCTTAATCTTCATTTCGATCCTGGTCGGAAGTGCGGTACACCTTTTGAAAACCAAGCCAAGACCGAACACGGGAGTAGGGTCTCACACTTTTTTTGAAGTGGGGAAAAGCCCTAGAATGGGCAGGAAGGGGCCTACACAATGCCAAGCACTCTATTCCACATCCGTTAGAAAAATCAATTTGAAGTTATCCATAGACCTCTGATAAGAGGCCACCTCTAATACCTCCCACACAAGATCTGCTCATTGTTGGTAAGGAGATGGGGGTTCTATTATGGGTTGCCTTCCTATTGTGGGTCCCCTCCCTCCCCTCGCATGCCACCCCTCCCTCTTCCCCTCCCTCCGCTAGGGTGGGTGGGCCATGTCCAAATGCCACGCCCCCTCCCTTGCATGCCACCCCTCATCCCCCCCTCCCCCCTTGCATGCCACCCCTCCCCTCCCCCCCCTCCCCCCTTTGCATGCCACCCTCCCTCCCCTTGCATCCACCCCCTCCCCCCCCCCCTCCCTTCACTAGGGTGGGTGGGCCATGTCCAAATGCCAGGCCCCTCCCTTGCATGCCACCCCTCACTCCCCTCCCCCACTCCCCTTGCATGCCACCCCTCCCCCACTCCCCTTGCATGCCACCCCTCCCTCCCTTTGCATGCCACCCCTCCCTCTCCCCCTCCCTCTGCTAGGGTGGGTGGGCCATGTCCAAATGCCAGTCCCCCTCCCTTGCATGCCACCCCTCCCAATACTATATCCCTTTCTTCCAATATCTCACCTTACACATAAAAGGTGTAAGGAATTCCATAGAAGCAGAAATAAAAGGCTCTTTGGTGTAAAAGACCGTTTATTCAGACATCTTAGAAAGCTCAAGTACACGCAGTGGCAGGAATAAGATCTCCCGCCAGAAACACAGGTTATAACTCTGTCCATCCCATCCCCCCTCCCGGATTCCCATGGGAACGGAGGTCTCATCTCCCTCGCAGAGATAAGGTCTCCGCCGGAGAAGCTGGCCCATCGCCCGGGCTGTGGAATGTAGTCAAGGCTGTATGCTGCCCCTCTCATCAACACCATTGAATCCTTTACACTCTGCCTCCTTTAAAGAAGACCCCTCTCCCCCCCAGGTTTGTGCGTGAAAGGCTGTGGAAAGCAGAAATAAGGGCGGAAGCGCCAATATTTTCGAATAAAACCCATTGATTAAGTACTCCAGAGTGAATACTCCTGTTCCAAGAGACTACAATATTGTAAGTTGCTTAAGCATTAAAGCGAGTTTATCCAGGATGCATAGCCAATTTCAGAATGAATGCTTGTGGCCATACATCACATAATAGTCGGGTGGGGCCTTCCTCGCTGGTCGTACTAGGCATCGGAAACGGAGCCTCCTTTGAGTAAAACTGGAATGGAAGACATACAGGGATGAATGTTACTAAGAGAGTTAGGCAAATCCAATCGGGCAGTGACATCATTAATCACTTTAGTAATCTGGAAAGGTCCCACTTGAATCTTTTGCCTAGTTTAGAAAAAATTTATGCACGCCTCTGAGAGATTTTTGGTAGACAATACACCCAGGCGCCCTACACGCAGAGGGAAATCCGGTATGGTGCTTATCCGCTTGCAGCTTTTGGGGAGTCTTTAGCCTGTTGTATAAGCAAGTCTGGACCGCATTTCCACCCCTCGGCCAGAGATGAAATCCATTGTTGAAACTCTGAGGATCCAATGCTTCCGCAGGTAGTTGCGGCAACGGTGGGAAAGGAGCCACCAGACACAATTTCTCGGCTAGGGGTTTTTCGGTACTGCTATGGAACCGCATTGTTATAGGCGCATTCCGCAAACGGAAATGAGCTCTCGCACCAATTGTCTTGGTGGTAGTTGGTGGTAACAACGCAAATACTGCTCTAGGGTTCTTGTTCGCTCTTCTCCGACTCACCGTCCACTTTGAACTGGTAGGGCGGCAACCGGGCAGCCCCTAACAACCCTAGAAAAGCTTTCCAGAACTTTGAAATGAATTGGGGGCCGCGGGTCGAGACCACCTTTAACGGGGCGGAGGTAGACGGTAAACATGCTGAATGAACAGACGAAGCTAACTTAGGGAGCCGAGGAGGGATGGAAGCACATGGAATAAAATGGGCTTGTTTAGAAAATAAGTCCACCACCACCCACACAAGACCGGTTGCCATGGAGCGACTTTCTGGCAAATCTGTAATAAAATCCATGGAGATGACTTCCCAGGGCTGGAGGCCACCGGAGAGGTTTCAACAGACCATGGGCTTTCCCGGACGGCGTCTTGGCTTCTGCACAAACAGAGCAACCTTTAATATATACCGCCTTCATCGTTCCTGGCGATCGCCACCAGAATTGACGGCTGGCCAAATGCAGAGTTTTAGAAAGCCAAAATGTCCAGCCGAAGGGCATCATGGCAGGCCTCGGTGAACCTGCTTCTGCGGAGGGAGGCACGGCATCAACAATCCCCCCGGCCGCCAAACGCCATCCCTCCAAACACAATTGAGTCGCCCACTGAGGCTTCCGCTACGCCTTCCTCAAGTTCCCCGAGGGAAAGGAGAGACCAGGCTGGGAATGGGCGGAGAAGGAGGAGTGGATGTCTGAGATCGGGTGACAGCCAGCCCTAATTGGGAGGGGAGAGAACATGCGCGCTGAATGCTGTCCCGTAAGCTGGCTCCACCCTCCCCGGTAGGCCGAGCTTATCAGCCAGTTTATTGGTTTTTCCGGGAAAAATGGACCGTGGAAAGAGAAACGAGAAAAGAAATCGGCTCAACGGGTTGCTTCTGCGGACATCTTGAGGGGGTGGAGAGGGCTGCCAAGTTCTTGTGATCCCACCAAACTTGAAAGGGGTGTTTAGCCCCTCCAGCCAGTGGCTTCAAGTGGAGAGTGCTACTTTAATGGCCAGCAGTCTCTTTATCCCCACAGTCCAGTTGAGTTCAGCACCGGAGAATTTCTTTGATAAATAAGCACACGGAACCAGCCTATCATCTTTATTTTCTCTGCAACAGGGCTGCCCTAAGCTTTTGTCCGGAGGCATCCACGCGAACTACAAACGGAGATCTGGGTCAGGGTGCTTTAGGATAGGTTCGGGTGGTAAAAGCAGACTTTAAAAGCTGAAAGGCTGTCTGACATTCTTCAGACCAGGAAAGGGGCCCCGGCTTGGCGGACAGTGGATCTTACCCTTAGTGCGTAAGAGGTCTGTGAGAGGGAGAGTCAGTTCAGCTTAATTGGGGTATAAAGTCAATGATAGAAATTAGCAAAACCTAGAAAAGATTGGAGTTCTTTTCGTTGGTGGGGCCGGCCATTGAGGACCGTGATCAATCTTAGCAGGATCCATTTGTAGGCCCTCGGGTGAGATTCGGGTAACCCAAATAGTCAATAGAGGTTTGGTGGAAACAGCACTTGAAAGTTTGGCAAAGAGGGAGTTGTTGAGCAAGCCGCTTTAATACTTCCGAACCAATGCTTCATGCTCCTCCATGGTTTGTGAATAAATTAAAAACGCCATCTAAGTACACACCACTACCCTTTGTACAATAAATCATGGAGAACTTCGTTGATAAGGGCCATAAAAGCCCGGGGCCCCACTTTTAACCCAATGGCATTATTAAGTATTCAAACTGTCCAAACTTTGTGTTAAATGCAGTCAAGTGTTCATAGCCTTCAGCAATTCTGACCCTGTAGTAAGCTTCTCTCAGGTCCAACTTAGTAAAGATGCTCGCCCTTTGCCCACGCGCCTAAAAGGTCCTTTGATCAAAGGCAAAGGGTATTTATTGACAGGAGACTGCATTGAGACCTCGGTAATCTGTGCAGAGCCAGAAGACCCATCTTCTTTTTTTACAAACAATACAGGAGCAGCATGTGTGCGTTTGGTAGCCCGCCAGATGAACCCGCTGAAAGGAGCAGGTTCTTGTCTAAGAAGGCACGGTTCCTTCTCCTCATTGGGACTCATAATGTAGATTCTACCTTTGGGCAAAGTTGCTCTGGCTGTATTACGATTTTGCAGTCAGTGTCTCTATGGGGTGGCAACTGATCGCATTCTTGCTCCTGAAATACTCTAGATCTTGGTACGCCGGTGGGATGCCGGTAGAATCGAGCAATCGCTGATGAAGCCAGGGGTGTGTGTGTCAGGAGAAGTCGAAGCTTCCAATTCATGTGTTCCCCGCGAGGGAGGGTCAGTGAATTCCAAGATCCTTTCTTTCCAAAGCGAATTTTGGTTCATGTAACAACAACCATGGCATGCCCAGAACTATGGAGGTTCTTAGCCACCGGCGCCAGAATAAACTAATTTTCTCCAATGGTCGGCGCAGAGCGAGGAGAACCGTTGGCGCTTTGAACTGGGCCGTCCTCACTCCCGAGGACTGCCGTCCATTTGGGTGAAAGGTATGGGCTTAGCCAGGGACTTGGTCTAACCTCAGCTCCTCCGCCACCCAAATGGGGCCGATTAAACAAATACCGGGAGCAGCCAGAATCCAATAAGGGCTGAGGCTATAATACACGAAGTATGCTTAGCGGGTTGGCCAGAAACGCTTTGATTGTAATTGGAGCGCTTCGCCTTCACTCACCGCTGCCTGAGTCGCAAACCATGTCCATTGGGTTGAAGAAAGGCAAACAGTTGCTTCCCCTCCTCCGGTCATTTCCTTCATGACTGCTTTAGATCGAGCCCGCTAGCGGCCCTTGACGGCGGGTGGCTTGGCAGATGGGCGCGCTACGTCAGAGTGGTTGGCTTCTGGTTTTTCGGCAGTTACGCTAGATGACCGACCTCCGCAGTAAAGACACACAATCCCAGTCGGCGACGGCCGGAGGTGGTCTCGGTAGGGCGCTGGTTTGCGGGACGAGTGGTCAAGCCATGGACGCCTCCTCGCATCAGCATACCTGCCAGACGCCACTTGGGATCCCAATGCAATCCAATCAGCAATAGTGCGGGGACCCGGTTAAAACATCGCTTCACGAGTTTGCCGCCGCATTGTTAACGGAGAAGTATTCAGATTTACGCGCCAGGCCACCAGGAGGGATCGAGCAGCCGCACTAAATTCACCGGGCAAATTCTGCAAACGAGCCGGTTGCCTTGGTTGGAATAGTTTTGATGGCGGATAGCTTCATTTTCCGCAGACCTGGATCTTGAAGCGAGCCCACCTCAAGCGCTTGGAGGCTGGCTGAATGCGGTACCTGAAAGTATCTTGCTGCATTCATCTTGTAGGTTCAAAGAGTCACGTAAACCAGCCGGCTGCTGCCCCATCCAGGACTGAGCCGATGTCCACGTGATTTTTTCGCTAGCGCACAGACTGCAGGTATAAATCATCATATGAGTCACCTCCATGTGGGCATCGAAAGCTGCCAAGATGAAGCGGTAGGGTTTGAAGCCGGGTCCCATCAAAACGGGCAGGTATTGGAGGTCTGTAGTAACCCCCTCTCCATCGCTCTTGGCACTGCAGGGCGGGCGCGCTAAGCAGGTTGAGCTGGGTTGAGGCAGCGGTGCTGCGCCATGGAATCGGGTGGAGGTATCAGTATCCGCCCGGTGTCGCTGGTGTTCCCGGTGGGAGCCGGTCCTTGGAAGGTGGTTGGACCCAGCAGCGTGCCGCCTACAGCCGTCGGCTGTACCCGGGTGGACAACGTGACTCCAACTTGGGCTGTCCTGGTTGCTGCTTCTTTCAGTTCCTCTCTCCAAGGCAGCCAGCTCTCTCTCCTATGCGAAGTCAATGCATCCTGGTAGCGCATGCAAAGCTGCTTTCTCCCGCTCCCACTTAGCCAGTTCGCCCCTTTGGAACAGCTGCAGTAAGTCTACTTTGTGTACGCGAAGGCCTGAACACTTTCTCGTGTTGACGCTTGTAAGTTCAGTTTGGAGTATTCCAGGACTTTATCATGGACTGATAGATTCTGCGCATATTGCCCCGCTTGGAGCTCCTCTTTGGCACGGGTCCAATTCGAGTTGGACTTTGGCGCCGGTTGCTCCGGTCTCTCTGCAGGTTTTCGCGCTTTTGCTGCGTAGCTGTTCCCGCGTTCCTTCTCCCATAGCTGGCGCTCCACGGGCTCCATGCTTCTTGGGCATCTCGCAGTCGCTCCACTTCCCCGTCCCAGCTCTCTTTTTTTTGATGGGAGAGGGAACAGATCCGGCTGGGAGTGCAGTGGCTTTCTTCCTCGACTCCTCGCCGCCTCTGGACGTGAGGCATCGCGGCTCCACCGGTGGCCTTCCATCGAGGCATCTCTCAGGTGCAGCCCGGCTGTTCCGTGGATTGTGGGGTCCGGACCGGAAGACGGCACGGATAATTCCTCCCAATCCCTGGCATAGTCCCAGTGCGTCACCAGGGTGGTCTTCGGATCGGGACCCCCCAGTGCTGTGCCACGGTGGTTCCCTTGGGAGCATCACCAAAATAATGCAGTCCAGGGAATCGCTCAATGGACTCCCTGGGTTGCCGTGATGAAAGGTGGTCAGCCCCGCCTCCTCCGCGGACAGGTTGCATCTGAGGCCTTGTAATCCATACCTAAAACGGGTAGATATCCGGATCCACAGGCGCTCGATCCATAGACAAGCTAAGCCCCAAACGACTCCATGGGCGTAGAAGTCCCTATGGTGCGTTCTTCACGCCCCTCGCTCCAAACGGAGTAAAAAGCGAAGACTCGCGTGGCTGATACGAGGATCGGGGAAAGAAGTCACCAGCGGTGACCCCGCCTCTCCCGGCCTGGTTCCTCCAGATTCAGAAGGAAAGGACGGAGCTCTCTTTGGGGCTACCGTGACCTTCCCCAGAAAACATCCAACCTCTCCATGCCGGTGGGCACCAGAAGGTCCACTGCACCTAGGAATATAGATGAATTAGGATTCCTGCCAAGCAACGTAAGGAATTCCATAGAAGCAGAAATAAAAAGGCTCTTTTGGTGTAAAAAGACCGTTTATTCAGACATCTTAGAAAGCTCAAGTACACGCAGTGGCAGGAATAAGATCTCCCGCCAGAAACACAGGTTATAACTCTGTCCATCCCATCCCTCCCCGATCTCTATGGGAACGGAGGTCTCATCTCCTCAAAAGAGATAAGGTCTCCGGCTGAGAAGCTGGCCCATCAGCCTCGGGCTGTGGGAGATGTAGTCAAGGCCAAAACGGCGCAAGGTCCCCTCTCATCAACACCATTGAATCCTTTACAAAAGGGAAGTTACTCACAGCTGATTCTGAGATGCAAGTTGGGAGATATTTTGAGTCAGTTCTGAACAAAGGGTGAAGACCTCCCTAGACCAGTGATGGCCAATCTATGGCATGTGTGTCCTAGGTGACACTCCATGATGTTTTGGGTGGCACACCAGGATTCAGCAACCCTGACAATTTTCCCTGTTTGAGTCACTTTTGTAATTATTTGATGTTTCTTTATATAATAAATATCGCCACAGATGATTGGACTGTATTTTTTAAATATATGAAGAATTGCTTCTCTTTTGTTGAGGAGGGTGGGGGAGGGACACGCCAACAGCGTCAAGTTAGGCATTTTCTGAATTGTTGACATGCTGAGACCAAAAGGTTTGCCATTACTGCCCTAGACAGTAGGAAAGCAGAGCCAAGAGTGATCTTTTGAAACTTCCTAAAGAAATATTCATCAGAATCATCCCTCAGGTCCTCTCTGCTAGTCCTGTTTCCCAATTCCATATGCCTTCCCGAACAATGTATTTGCTGGCATCGTACAGCAAGATTTCACAAGTTCATGCACAGTGCATATGCAAGACTGTCTGAGCTGAGGATGACTGTCTGAGCTGATGGCTTCGCATCTCAATTGTGGACAAAAGCTGCCTGCTGACTTTCAGCTTCAAGAAAGAAACACATGGGATTTTTCATTAGAAAACACTAGTTAAAATGGCACCTACAGTTGGGTGCCATTAAACTCCTGACATTTACTGCTCCACAGTTTTTGCTTTGATCATCTTATTTGCTGATTTTTCAGCATTTGTAATGTGATAACTTTAGCTGCTAGGTGGGGTATATGTCGACATTTTAAGAGCATTTTCTCTGTTCTCAAAAAGAAGGGATGTGACTGTCACCCCTGGGGTATGCTCTCCCCTCATGTGAAACAGAAACAGCTATTCTGAAGACATTACTCACATGGAGCAATATTAAGCTAACAACAAGGCAGTGTGCTGGAAATACTGCAACCTTCCTTACTAATTCTGATGAGTCTACACATTAGAAGTTGCTGAACACAGGGGATAAAATATAGCACAAAAAAAGCGGGTGGATATTAGGCCTGGTACATTATTTTCTCACCCAGAGTTGGCATCCCTGTTTGGAACTAGGATATATTTGCCAACAATGAAGGTGCCAGTTAGAGGGTGCACAGAAACTCATGCTTAAACATAGGATGCAATATTGATGCTTTCATAATGTCCATCAGCTAAGAATAAACCCCATAGATTTGTGAGCAGTGCATTCATTCAGGGAATGTGGAAACAATTCTAATTCATCATTAACTATGAGCAATACACTGTCTGGTCCAACGATTTAGTTTACCTTGGTTGCAAGAGGCTTTTGTGGGTAGGGAAAGAATATAGCTTTACATACATTTTTGTGGGAAACCCTGAGAAGTGGCTCTATCCTGCTACTGTAGATGTTCAGATAAACAGAAATAAGGTGGGTGGGAAATTTAAAGAGCTGATGGGGCACAATAATCAGCACAGAACTAGTGCAGGGTGTTGTAGTCACTTGCTGTAACCATGTGAGACATTGGCCCATATGGAATATGGAGCCTGCATGGAGAATCCACGCATCTTATCATTGAACAAGTAAATATTCTGTGATTTTATAGGGAAGAGTAGAATAGAACAGGAAGTTCCTGTATGGCAAGGGCATTAGTTAATATCTATATGAGGCTGTGGTTTATGCTATTTTTAACCCACATTGTAATAGTCTTCTTGGCCGTTTCCAAGACGGGTTCTTTATCGGCTTCTGGGACGGATAAACTTCTGGTCCCCAGGGAGTTATTCGCGACAGGCGGCGCTGCTGCAGCAGCAGTACGCCCACCTGGCATCGCCCTCTGTGGGCAGGCGGCCAGGTCAGCTTCTGAAAACAACCCTTTAAAGGGTTGTTTTCGGCGCAGCCGTTGTTCCTGGCGCTGCGCTTAACAGCACCGAACACGTTGTTTCTTCGCTTCACTGTTTTAGCCTGTTAAATGGTTCGTTGAGCTGTCGAAGCCCCGCCCACGCTGTCCTCCGACCCCTGGAGGTCGGAGGGCAGTGTGGGCAGGGCTTCGACGGCCAGCAGGCCGACGACGGGGACAAGGTGAGTGGGACAGGGAAGGGGGAAGAGGCGGCTCCATGCGGAGCCGCCTGCTGTCTGCCGGCCTCTCCGGAGGCCGCCCGCATGCTTGCATGCGAACGGCCTCTGCCTCCACGCCAGCAGAATTCTTGCCGGCGTGGAGGCGCCTCGACGGCCGTGCGGAAACAGCCCTTGCCATTTTTTTAAAAAAAGGGGAGGTTGGTGGACTGCATCCATAGTTCTGGATTTGAATCTCTGAATACTGATACTATGATGGTACAACGTCGGTTGCAATACAGTTATCAAGCCAAAACCATTCTGCAGTGGTGATCAATGTTATAGTTCTTCCATCACAATTTCTTATCCAGAGTTTGATCCTTTTTATGGTCGATGAAAGGTGACTACAATCACTATGATCATTGGGCCAGTTATCTCTTTCTGAGCCCATTGACTTCAGTTGACTTAGAAATTAGCAACGATGGCCATTAATACATTTGTGGCGTCCACTGCACTGAGTGTACATTCCCTTTGAGTTTGATTCTCAGTTGTGCACATATTTCCCCTTTTCCTGCAGACACCCTACCTTCAGATCAGAGATTCTCTGCAGTTTCTGAAAGCCTTGAAAATGCAACTTTTCCTCTCCATCCCCAGGAAAAGTGAAGGAGATCAGCAGGTGTTTAGGTTTCTTCAGGTTTTATCGTTCCTCTGTACTTTCCCTCGCCCACACCTCAGCAGTTCCTTCAACTATTCGAGCCACCACTTCAAAAGGATCAGAAGGACTGTCATTTTTTACAAAATTTCACACTGAAGGTCCGTTGCTGGAATGATAGACGCAGTGAAATTGACAAGAAATTGACATGGTCTAGCAAACTAACTCTCGATCAAAGATGGCAGGAAGACAAAATAGGCGGCAGGCAATTTCCCCAAATGGAAGTTGCATGAAAACAATGAGGAAGCGAGAGGCAGGAAAAAATGGCAGATCGGCTTGGCTAGGTATACTTTGTAGGAGAATCCCTTCGCAAACAAAAATGTGGAAAACCCTCACTGCAGAGCAAACAACCACAGGGTTAGTAGTGCATGCATAAATGCCTATGTTTAAATTTGCACTGTAGAAATCTTTGCTGTCCAAGAAATCCATTGACTAGTATTAATGAGGTCCATGGTGACTAAGGTACATGACTGATGATCACAGAAAAACCTGGTAGGAGAGAAAAGTGGGTTTTAAAGGAATTTATTATAATGTCCAGGAACTGGATAAATCATTATATTTTATTGTCGAAGGCTTTCACAGCCAGAATCACTGGGGTGCTGTGTGGTTTCCAGATCTTCAGATCCTCTGAAGATGCCAGCCACAGATGCAGGTGAAACGTCAGGAGAGAGTGCTGCTAGAACACGTCCATACAGCCTGGAAACCACACAGCACCCCATTATATTTTAGTATAATAAGCTAGTCATTACAAAAAAAAATGCAAAAAGGATTAAACTCCTATGAAATTTGATTAAGCTTGTTTAAATTGCTCCCTCTCATTACCCTTTCATTACTTTCTTGATTTAGATTATCTCAAAATTATTTTCCTAAAATGCTTCCATTTCATCATCTTCCTGCCGGGCCCTCATTTCACATTTCAAAGCAAACTCAGGATCCTAAGATTCCAGTCAAAATCAATGGGATCGTCTTTCACATGTAAATAACAGCAGTGGAGCAATCAAATTACCAATCTACATTGTGCTACCCTGAATTGATACAAAATGAGAGAGAACTGTAATATATTTTATATAGTATATATGAATATCTCAAAAATCTTGCTGCAACTTTCATTACATTGGTAGGATTGCCAACACCAATTTGTTCACTCACAAATATTTATTCTATATCCCACTGGCATCTATATGGCCCATAAGCAAAAGGCAGAAGACGTGCTGGAAACAAAATTCAAATCTTAATTTAGAATTGTTAAGGTCATTTCGTGATTATTAAGAAAAGGAAGTCATCAGTCTTCCAGCAGTCCAATGTGGTACGATTAAGATGTCTTTTATAATTTCACAGATATTGAGTTACAAATGCGTACCTGCATTAATTCACTCCGATTGTTCATCGATCTGCCCTGGAACTAGTCATGGAGGAATTATGTGCCACAGCTGAAAGAAGGAAAGAGGGAGAAATTCTCACTATGTAATTACTGTACTCACATTTGTTTTCGTATAGAGTACAATTTTATTTACTGAGAAACCTTTATATCATCTTCTCTAGTGAAGAATGCTATGCTGTCATTTAACGCCTCGTGCACAAATTCTTCATGAATTTAAATTAATAAAACTAGACCTTATAGTATTTTTCGGGGCTGCCCCATCACCTGCCTGCTCTGTGAATGTCCTGTTTATAAGTGGTGATTGTGGGAGACTAACATTCCACGCACAGTTGATATGCATCTTAACAGCTCCAATGTGTTCAACTGAGGAGGAAAAGCTCCTCCAATTTAGCCACTTCATCTGCCACAAATGCTGCCTCCAACATAAATTTTGAGTTGAGACTTATTGCTATGTCTATGTGTGCCGTATTAGTTACTTAGTTTCCATCAGAGGCCATTGAGCTGTCCAGATAGGGATCAATGCACATATGTACATTCTCACACACCCTCATGGGCATTGTAGTTCCCCTCTGCACCAATTACAAGTTGTTGTGTTTTAAAACCTTTTAATAGCTAGAAGAGATGCATTTGCAATATAGGCCCTTTCTGCACAAATCTCCTTAAAAGTTGTTACAGTGTTTTCAGCCCACCCCTCTTTGGCTTGCACTCAGCCCCTTGAAACAATTCCTGGCCACCATGTGACCCCCCCTTTTTTTTGGTTCTGAGTTTCAATGCTTCATAACCTCGTGCTGCATTCTACACTCCTTGTATACACGACGCTTCGAAGATTGGTCTCCCCAAATAAAAGCAGAAAAATGCTGCAAATAAACAGGTGGTTGGGGTGGGGGGAACTGAATGAGCTCAGAAAATGGTGCTGAGGAGGAAGCTCAGATGAGGAGGAAGCTCATATTAGAGCAGATGGTTGTGGAACCAACCAGGGGAGAGGTGATCCTAGATCTAATTCTATGTGGGACCCAGGACCTGGTGCAGGAAGTCAGTGTTGTTGAGCCGATAGGGAACAGCGACCACAATGCTGTCAGATTCAGTATCTCAGCATGCGAACAAGTGGCAACTACTAATGTAGTTACATTCGCCTTCAGAAAGGGAAATTTCTCAAAGATGAGGGGGACAGTGCGCAGGAAGCTGATAGGGAAAATCAAGAGAGTCAAAACTGTCCAGGATGCTTGGAGGTTATTTAAAAACACAGTAATAAAAGCTCAGCTGGAATGTGTTCCACAGGTTAGAAAGGGCAGCACCCAGTCCAAAAGAAAGCCACCATGGTTAACAAGAGAGGTTGAGGAAATTATCAGAAAAAAGAAAATGTCTTTTAGAAAATGGAAGTCCAGTTTGACTGATGAAGAATATGAGAGGGAACACAAATGGTGGCAAAAGAGAAGCAAGTTAGCTGTAAGGGAGGCAAAAAAGGATTATGAGGAACGCATGGCTGCGAACATCAAGACCAGCAACAAACAGTTCTTCAAGTACATCAAAAGCAGGAAGCCAGCAAGGGAAGCGGTAGGCCCGTTAGATGACAAAGGAACAAAGGGTGTGCTAAAAGATGGCAGGGAGATTGCAGAGAAGCTGAATTAATTTTTTGCATCTGTCTTCACCCAAGAGGAGGTGAGGAAAATTCCTGCACCTGAACCAAGCTTCTTAGGAGGCGAATCCGAGGAACTAGCGAAGATAGTGGTAGACAAGGAAGAAGTTCTGGCAGCCATTGATAAACTAAATGTTACCAAATCCCCTGGCCCAGATTGCATTCACCCAAGAGTTCTTAAAGAGCTCAAGCATGAAATTGCTGATCTTCTCACTTTAATATGCAACTTATCCCTGAAATCAGGCTCCATCCCTGAAGACTGGAAGATGGCCAATGTCACACCAATCTTTAAGAAAGGATCTAGGGGGGACCCAGGAAATTACAGGCCAGTCAGTTTGACATCTGTTCCTGGTAAATTAGTAGAATCTATCATTAAAGATAAAATTATAAAACATGTAGAAAAGCAAGACCTGCTGAGAAAGAGTCAGCATGGCTTTTGCAGAGGCAAATCCTGTCTTACAAACTTACTAGAGTTCTTTGAGGGTGTAAACAGGCATGTGGACAGGGGTGAACCGGTGGACATTGTCTTGGATTTCCAAAAGGCTTTTGACAAAGTTCCTCACCAGAGACTGTTGAGAAAACTCAGCAATGAAGGAATAAGAGGGGAAATCCTATGGATTAAAAACTGGTTGAGAAACAGGAAACAAAGAGTGGGTGTAAATGGGAAGTTCTCACAATGGAGAGATGTCGGGAGTGGTGTCCCCCAAGGATCCGTTTTGGGACCAGTGCTCTTTAACCTATTCATAAATGACCTGGAAGTAGGGGTGGGTAGCGTGGTGGCCAAGTTTGCAGATGATACCAAATTATGTAGGGTGGTGAGAACCACAAAGGATTGCGAAGAGCTCCAAGCGGACCTTGATAAATTAGGTGAGTGGGCTCAGAAATGGCAAATGCAGTTCAATGTAGCAAAATGTAAAGTGATGCACATAGGGGCAAAAAAATCCAAACTTCACATACACGCTACAGAGTCAGTGCTATCAGTCACAGACCAGGAAAGGGATTTAGGCGTCTTAGTTGATAGTTCCATGGGAATGTCAACTCAATGCATGGCAGCTGTAAAAAAGGCAAACTCTATGCTGGGGATAATTAGGAAAGGAATTGATAATAAAACTGCAAAGATTGTCATGCCCTTATATAAAGCAGTGGTGCGACCGCACTTGTAGTACTGTGTCCAGTTCTGGTCGCCGCATCTCAAAAAGGATATTGAGGAGATAGAAAAAGTGCAGAGAAGGGCAACAAGGATGATTGAGGGACTGGAGCACCTTCTCTATGAGGAGAGGCTGCAGCATTTGGGACTCTTTAGTTTGGAGAGGAGGTGGCTGAGGGGGGATATGATTGAAGTCTACAAAATTATGCATGGGGTAGAAAATGTTGACAGAGAGAAATTTTTCTCTCTTTCTCACAATACTAGAACCAGGGGGCATTCATTGAAAATGCTAGGGGGAAGAATTAGGACTAATAAAAGGAAACACTTCTTCACGCAACGTGTGATTGGTGTTTGGAATATGCTGCCACAGGAGGTGGTGATGGCCACTAACCTGGATAGCTTTAAAAGGGGGTTGGACAGATTTATGGAGGAGAAGTCGATTTATGGCTACCAATCTTGATCCTCCTTGATCTGAGATTGCAAATGGCTTAACAGACCAGGTGATTGGGAGCAACAGCCGCAGAAGGCCATTGCGTTCACATCCTACATGTGAGCTCCCAAAGGCACCTGGTGGGCTACTGCGAGTAGCAGAGAGCTGGACTAGATGGACTTTGGTCTGATCCAGCTGGCTTGTTCTTATGTTCTTATGTTCTTAAGCTCAGGGAAGCAGAGGAGAGTGGGAAACATTGTCAATAGATTGCACAGCATTTGAAGATGTTTTTCAAAACTTTTCAGCCAAATACTCATTTAAAAAGGGGATTGATTTACAATGTTTTGAGGCTGGACAAGTTTTGGGGAAAAAACAATGAGAAACTCCATGGAGGAAACATTTTAAATGAATTGTGCATAAAAGCCCATAGTATTCCTGAGTTGACACACAGTACCTGTGTGGAGTGTAAAGTGCCATCCATCTGCAACTAATTGATGGTGACCCTGTAGGTTTTTCAAGGCAAGAGATGAATAAAGGCGGTTTTACCATTGCTTTCCTCTCCTTAGTAACACTGGAATGGCTTAGTGGTCTCCCATCCAAGTCCTAACTAGGGCAGACACTGCTTACTTGCTGAAAAGTATAACATGAGTTAGAAGGGTGGTGTGTTTACCAAGGCATCAGTCATGATTCTACAAAACAAGTGGCTAGTAAGCTGTGGTCTTCTGAGTCACCTAAAGCCCCAGGCTACCCCAAATAATGGGAAAAGAGGTATCTAAAGGCAATGCACGAACTAACTACTAAAAGTAAATGCAGCCAAACAGAGTAGAATCCATGGCGATGTAAAGTTGTTGGTTCATTTTTTTCTTCAAATTGATTGACTGGTTATTTTAACCAAAAGTGCATAAACCATCTGTGAACCAAGATAGCAAATCTTGTGATCGTGATAGAGGCTGCTGACTATGCAAGTGCGAAAAACAGGCAATGTATCTTTTGCCAGTCATTTAAAGGATGCACCTGGCTGTGCTGGTACAAAGACATGTAAAGCTGCAAGTCACTTGGAAGGTATATTCTGGGGTCTACAGGAGTGGGGTATATGGGAAATCTTATTCAATGATCAAGAAGATTTAGTTTAGCAACTGTGCAAGTGCAAAAGTATAACATGAGTGAGAAGGGTGGTGTGTTTACCAAGGCATCAGTCATGATTCTACAGAACAAGTGGCTAGTAAGCTGTGGTCTTCTGAGTCACCTAAAGCCTCAGGCTACCCCCAAATAATGGGAAAAGAGGTGGCTAAAGTCACCCCCACTGCCTTTTAGACCCAGAGAACAGGTGCCCAAAAGGCCAGGAGAATAAGCATCATGGATCAGACTGAGTCTCACAAAGTTATCAATGGTCATTTACAATTACTCCACTGAGGCATACTTTTGCATGGAAATCTATCTTCAAAGCAAACACTTTGATTAGCTGAGGTCATTTCAAACTCCAACCACAAAAATAGCGTCTGTGACAAAGTATTATATAATATTTAGAGATAATTAAGATGGTGTTTACACATCAAAAAAGCAATCTCATCCCCTTCCTGAGTTAATTACACAGACAAAACCATCTCCTGAATCCAAACATACCTGTAAGCAAATATCCAGCCATTACGTTTTAATTAAGCACAATATCAAGGCCATTTCTTGTCTTTAACTGTTGCCCCAAATGAGTACTAGCTAAGGAAATAAGTGTTTTGACTCTTAGAAGCAGGGGGAAAACTATCACAGGACAGCCCTCTCTCTTCCACCAAAAACAGGACTTTACTATATAAGACCTAGGATTCAGCAGAATACTTAGAACAGATCTCTCCCCTCCCCCACCCCCAATCTAGGCTACATCTAGCACTAGAGAGATAACATGCATTCTTCAAGACTGACATCTATTATCAAAGTTCTCCATTTTTCTTAGGCCGTTTCCGCACGGCCCATAAACGATGGCCTGGGGGCGGTAAAAACACCGCCCCCAGGCCGCCATTTGCACAGGCGCTGCTGCTGCAACGCAGCAGCGGCGACCTGACTCCGCTTCCCTCCCCCCAGGGCAGCGTCAGGCCGCCCTAAACAACAACCCTTTAAAGGGTTGTTGTTGGGGAGGAAGCGTCTTCCCGGTGGCGCGGTGCAAACCGCGCCGCCGGGAAGACGCCTCCTCCGTTCGATTCCACGATGTCCTTGCTCGTCGCGTTGGTCGTCGAGTTCGCCCACACTGTCCTCCGACCTCCAGGGGTCAGAGGGCAGCGTGGCAGGGCTTAGACGGCCAGCAGGCGACGACAAGGACATCGTGAGTCGGACGGAGGAGCGGGAAGAGGCGGCTCCGTGCGGAGCCGCCTCTCCTGCGGTGGCCTCTGCGTGGCCTGCTCGCACGCTTGCGTGCGAGCGGGCTTCCGCTCCCACGCCGCCAGAACTCTTGCCGGCGTGGGGGCGCGAGGTGGCCGTGTGGAAACGGCCTTAGTCTCTCCCAGTTTTTTTTACTAAAGCCCATGGTCTCAATGCTCTTCCTCATTGCTTAACAGTTGCCAACTCTGGCTTGGGAAAATCCTGGAGATTTGGTGGTGCCTGAGAAAGGAAGAGTATGGGAGGGGAGGAAACTCAATGGAGATGCAATGCCATAGAGTTCACCCTTCAAATCTCCAATTTCCTCCAGAAGAACTGATCTCTGTAATCCAGAGACCTCTTGTAATTCCAGGCCCCTTCTGGAGATTGACAATGCTATGTTCCTGGTTCTTTACACAGAGGCTCATTTCGCACATGCAGAATAATGCACTTTCAAACTGCTTTCAGTGCTCTTTGAAGCTGTGCGGAATAGCAAAATCCACTTGCAAACAGTTGTGAAAGTGGTTTGAAAACACATTATTTTGCTTGTGCGGAAGGGGCCAGAGTCTCTATTTGTCTCTCCAGCTTCCCTGGTTCTCTGACTCCTGCCAGCCCCTCTCCCCCTGCCCCCCTCATTGATCCATACATAATATTCCATCTCAGATCTCCACACTTCCTCCGTGCTATATCTTTGTTAGGTCTTGGAACTTTAACCCAATACATGGACTCCAAAATGATAATCAGCAGCAAAAGGTAGTCAAGTACCTTACTTGGCAAAGCCAGTTCTAATGAACTTGGCATCCCAGGTCCCATATATCCCCCCCAAGAATTTCCCCTCCCAGATTCCCAGAAAAAGCATCTGGGTCTGGGCTACAAGTGTGCCCAGCCCCAGAGTCCCCAAGCAACAGATAGCAGATAGCCGAGGAGCCACCTGGTCTCCTGCCCACAACAAGACAACACCCATAACTCTTTTCTCGCAGACCAGGCAAGGGAGGCCCACTTCACTACAAAGCATGCAAAGGCATAAAGCATAGGTCAAGGAAAGAATGCATAGATGACAGTGGCTACATATAACAGAGCTGGTTATATATATCAAATGAAGCATTGAATTGTATCTCCTAGCTAGTTACATTGATTCAAGGGCACATTCATCTTGCCCAGATAAGCACCTCCCTGACAATCTTGCATTCTTTTTCCTTGTTTCATCTAATCTTCTTTCTCTCATGTTCTTTGGGTTCATGCACATTTCCACACAAATCTCTCATGGATTAGGCATGAGTAAGACATAATTGAAGAATTTTATTTTGTCGTGCCAAACATTCTAATTGCCAGTTGCCTTTTAATATTCCTTCAGTCAACCCATTGGTCATAGTAGAAGTTCTTCTTAAAAGTTCTTTTTTAAACAACAGACTCACTAACTCAGAGAAACCCCTACAGGGACAAAACCCAACTTTAACCTTATAAGGTCAAAACAGCCAACCCTACAAGGTAAGTTTACAAGATCATTTTCACTAATAAGCATAACAAGATTTCAACTGGTGGTTCATCAAGGCACTCTCCTCCACCCTAACCCAAGGGCCAAGAATGATAAACCTGGAAGCTGTTGTGAGACTTCTCAGATGACACACAGTACCATGGAAAAGACAACCTTTTATTGCTTAGATCAATGTGGGTTAGTTGCTTATGGACAACAGGCTTGGAAGTGAATGACCTATGGTAATAATTAATGACCTGACACCTACGGAACAAACTAAGACACTTCATAAGATGTACATCACCATTATAAATCTGTCTCCACTGTTAGGATGACTTGCAAAAATTAACAATCCGGTGCCAAAGTCTGGCCTCTAAATCAGGAGAAGAAAACAATGGGGAAATTTGCTTAATTGCTCACACCTGCACTTTTATCAGGTCAGAATTGTATCAGTGATCTGAGGCACAACAAATGACACCGTAGTCCTTCCTTTGATCTCCCAACCTAAAACATTCTGTTGATGGAGCTCAGAGAAGACTACAAGAAATCGCAATAAAAAAACAATTTATTGACAATTTCCACTAGTGAAAATGGCGTGGGAGAGCAGCTGGAAGCCATTCCTTCCCTCAGCAACTCTCTTCAGCCCAGTGCAGTAACAGAATGATTTTAAGGTAAGCTGCACAGTTATTTGGTGTCAAAGCAAGCTGGGATGGATACATATGACATGCTGCATCCTATGTCATGTCTAGCTTGGCTCTCAATCTGTATTATACAGTGTCTCACAACATACCTTCTTCCCATATAATCTGGAGGAGCATTTTCATTCAGTCTTTCTTTTGGGACTGGAATAGCCTTGGTTGCCATCATGGATGATCTTCATCTTGAGGAACAGAAAGGGAGCTCATTCTCTTAGACCTCTCAGCAGTGTTTGATCCCATTAAACATGGATTAGAAGTCACTTTTCTGTGATGGTTCCTGAAGAATGCATTTCACAGAGTGGTGTTGAGAGGCTATTGTTCATCTTGAGGAGAGTTCCTCAGAGTTTAATCTTGTCTCTCCTGCTATTCAACATATCTATAAAACTGCTGGGAGAGGTCACCTGAAGTTATCGAGTTTAGTGCCATCAATATGCTGGTGATATCAAGCTGTATTTCTGTTTTTCATCTTGACCATGCGAGAGGCAGCTGAAATCCCGAATGGATGTCTGGAGGCTGTAATGGAATTTATGAGTGTGGAGAAAGTGAAGCTCAGACAATTGCGATAATAGAAGGTGATTTGCAGTGCAATGCAATGCTAAACAGATACATCCTTCTTGTTGATGGACTTAAAAGGGTATAAGTCTGCTTAAGACTGAATGAAGTATTGGTTGGCTGGAAAAAGTGCTTCTTTTGAATTGGGTTACAGCTCTCCTAGTATACAAGACAGCAGCCTTCGCTGCTCTTTGAGATCTGCACATTTTGGAGAGATTTTTTTTTGTAAGAATCCCTTCTTTGACTACTATGGCAGGGGAACACTGGGTTGTTTTCCACCATAGAGACTTCCCAAATGTTATGGTAGGTATAGACTTTCCTTCCTTTGGGAGCTTGCACTATTACAATGTTTTTAGAAGTGGTAAAAGATTTGTTCTCATTCTTGAAGAACGATTGACACATTTGCCTTTAACAGTACAAGTAGCTATTTGAAATCAAGCTGACTCTCCAAATCCCAACAGAAATTAACATGATTCGCAAATCCATACTAAAGTTATTGTAGCTACTTAGGTGTTTAAAGTCAAACCTTAATTTAAGTGTTTTGCAGAGTAAGGATTATAGATTGCTCAATTTCCTTTCCCTCCCCCCTTTTTCTCCTCTATGCTGTATTCTTTGTGGCTCAGGAACACTTACAGCAAGTCTCAACAGGGCTTACTTCATGCTTCAAATGTGTTGGTTTAGTACTGTCAATCCCCACATATCGCACATGATATTTCTGTTGATCCTGGCCAGATCCCCAAGTAGTCCTTCTTGTGGTCCAGAAGTGCTTTATCACTGAGCTTACTTGAACGTGGTGGTACAGATTCCCAATTGCCAAAAGGAGCAGAAGCGAAACTCAAAGGATTCTCCTTGTCAGGTTAATCTCACGATCAGAGATGCTCAGATCTTCGCACTGATCGTGATTGACATTTGAACTTGCTGTGAACAAACCATTTACATGCAAGTTGAGTTTTGTACCAGACTGTCTTGATGTTTTGTTTAAAGTCTGAATAGAAAGCTATGTTGAGTTGCTTCTGCCTGCATAGCAGCTACTTCCAGGGGGTTTCTGTATAAGTTGCACTGTAAGCTATAGAGCAATGACCATGTTAATCAGAGTTGCAACTGATCATGACAGAGGATAAGAGTCATGCAGTTGCCTGATGAACAACAGATCCTCTCCCAAACAAACTAGTCTAAGAATGTGCATGCATAAATTATTCATGTTCTGAACAGTTTGCCTGCCTTCCCAATGATAAAGGCCAGGTTGTAAGGGAAAGGGGATAAATATGTGGTAAAAATTGATCCAGGTAGTCTTGAAACACCTCTTATTACCCAAAGTTTCAACAAACAAGAATGTGGAAAATGGTGGTGGTGGTGGTGGGGGGGGGAGTTATGAGGGAAACTACAGTTCCCATTAGACATGAATGTTAATGTAATGTTTTCTGCACTTAATGAATGACAAATGGCAGCAAAAGTTGAATACCTGCAGAACTGGTATCTAGAGTTGCTTAGGAGATTCCATTGATGTGGTGAGGTCTAACATTCATGGTGTTATATAGAAAGGGACGCTATGCCAAACAAAGTCATTTTATGGCTTGGTCAAAGGCAAGCTTTTTATCCAGCAAGAGTGTGATGTAATGAATGAGCTTAGGGTAACACTTGTGTCATTTTAGATGAAGAAAGCAGAGCCTGGTGAAGGAAACTCAGCACTGCAGTTGGAGCAATGCAAGAGCCTGGAGATAGAATGGCTGGTTTTGTTTTCTGTCTGTGTAGTATACTCTGGGTTATAATACTCACTCAGGCACTGGTTCTGAGGACCATTCATCAGAGACAAACTAGTCTAAAACAACAGCTTTTTATTTAGAAGAGGAGCAACTCTTACAACCACCTGCTTTAGCTAGAGTGCAGGAACTGAAACCAAAAGCTCCACCCAATAGGGCCAAACTTTAAAAAAAACTAATAAGGAAGGAGCAGACTGTTCCAATCCTATAAATGCTCTTCTAACAACATGTCCCATATGTCCCATCCAGTGGTGGGATCCAAAAATTTTAGTAACAGGTTCCCATGGTGGTGTGATTCAAACTGTGGCGTAGCGCCAATGGGGCTGGGCGGGGCACAATGGGGGCGTGGCCGGGCATTTTGGGGGCGGGGCATTCCTGGGCAGGACTGGGCAAGGACGCAGCTGCTGCGCCAGTCCTTGGGCGGGAAACGAATGCACGCAAGCGCAGGCTGCCACGCACGCCGGGGCACCTCCTGCTAGACTGCTTCAAGTTCTGCGCGCTACTGCTGAGAGGAGGGGTGTAACTAAGGCAAAAATCACGTGGCAAAATCACCAATTAGTAACCCCCTCTCTGCACACACAAATAATTAGTAACCTACTCTCGGGAACCTGTGAGAACCTGCTGGATCCCACTTCTGGTCCCATCTTCTTCCCTGGCCGATCTATCCTAAGAAGTAATGCACAGGACTGCAGCATTCACCCCATGCCTTACCATACTCTACATATGCCTGCCCCTATCTACGGCATATGAATCAACTGTTGCCCACTTATCTAAACGAATATATGCATTTTTGATTCAGCTTAGGGCCTGTGCAATCTTGGCCCTAAGCTGGACTGCATTTTTTCCTAGTGATATGTAATTGCAGTGTAACTGCAGGCGCTGTAATTACAATATGACTACACTGGGTTATGCTCTTTTTATTGTAATTAAAATTAGTTCATATAATTGGAAGGCCGATTTCATTATTTAAAAAGCTTGTATTTGACTTCATAACGGACCACATTATGATGTAGTTTGCTTAAAAAAAAATAGAACTTTAGTAAATGTGTATCTAGTTCACGAGCTGCTAAGTAGAGGGTTAACTGTATGGGTTAAATACACTTCATAGTCCAGTGAATGTAATTACATTGCAATTATATGGAAGTTACAATAAAAATATAAAGTGTAATTTTACCCCAAGCTATCACTTTGCCCATAAAACCGCAGATTATTTTGCATATCTCGCCAGCTCTTACCAGTGTCAGCAGCCATTAGTTGCTGCACACAATGTAACAACACTCCCTACTATCTAGATTCAGTCATTCATTCATGCATGAACATTTCACTCATTGCGTGTCCTTGTCAAGATGTGTAGAGACAAGGTAATAAAAAAAAATAGATTTTTAGCAATTGCTGTCACTTTGTTCCAAATTTAGGGCAACAGGCTGAAAGAAAACTGACTAAGGATAACCTGAAGCTCCAGGGAGTTATCAGTGTATTACAGTGGTCTTTTATGAGCAAAACATTCCTTCCTTCAAATTATATGTCCTTTGTTTCCCACTAGAAATTCAATAGGTCTACTAACATCCATGATCTGCCAGAGGGCTTAGAGAGGCCCAAGCCACTTCCAGCTTCAAGACCCGTCCCTTACCACAATAAAAAATAAAAATAAAAACACATTAAAACAAAATAAGAAAAATGATGAAAATAAAATGAGTTGCAAAACAATGTCAAAAATTAGTGTATCTACATTTGTGACCCCCTTTAAACTGAAGGCTTGGGTCAGATATCCCCGCCTGCTCCGCACTGGCCCTGTCACAACACAACAAAATTACAGACAAGCATGGCTCTCAGAACCATTGGAAACAAAATAACTTGCATGATTGGTGTTTGGAATGTGCTGCCGCAGGAGATGGCCACTAACCTAAAAGGGACTTGGACAGATTTATTGAGAAGTCGATCTATGGCTACCAATCGCGATCCTTCTTGATCTGAGATTGCAAATGCCTTAGAAGACCAGGTGCTCTGGAGCAGCAGCAGCAGAAGGCCATTGCTTTCACATCCTGCATGTGAGCTCCCAAAGACATGTGGTGGGCCACTGCAAGTAGCAGAGTGCCGGACTAGATGGACTCTGGTCTGATCCAGCAGGCTAGTTCTTATGTTCTTAATTTGTGCTCCATTGAACTAAAATTAGATCACAACCAACCAATTGCCTGCATACAGAAAAGTTTCCACTTGCTTGTGAGGCAACTGGCCTCTGGCAGGATTATTTCAGGCATAAATACCTTGTTTTCTGCAAACGAAGAAACCAAAACCAGGATTTTGTAGATATCAAGTGATAATCATGCATATGGGAAGAACTCATCTTCACCTTTCCTGGCTTGGCTGTGAGGAAATAAAGAGTTGGTAGCCATGCACCAATCTAAATAGGAGCACCTTCTTTGTATGAAGAAGGTCTTGACTTGAAAGGATAAGATAGTAGATGTGAAACATCTCTTGCTGAAATCTTGGAGAGCTACTATTAGTCAGAGTGACCAATAATGACCATGATAGACTGCCTCAGCATACAGCAGCTTCATGTAACATGATGATTTAAAACCTAACCCCTTATTGACTCATCCTTTATTTTATAAAGGAATATGTGGTTGGAAGGGGGATTTAAAATTGACTCGTGAATTGTATGAGCGACTTAGTTGGAAGAAGGCCAGATGGAAGAAGACTTTGATTAAAGCTCAACAAATGTGCACAGACCTCTCTGTGTACGCAAGGACTTGGAAAGCGTGACAAACAAGACTGGAATCCCAAATCCCACAGCACCGATGTAGATTGTGCCCGAAGTTCAGAGGCCAGAGGTTTATTTCTCCCCAGTGAGTTTTATTCTTCCACTTACTCATGGAGGGTACCAGTGTGCATAACAGGGGCTCAGTGTGGAATGAAGGAGTGAGAGATCCCCAGGGGTGAAGAAAGATGTACAGATGATGGTTTCAAACAGCCCCACTTCCAAAGGCAATAATAGCAGGGGGCTTCTTATGCCTGAGATCACAACAGACAAGAAATCTGAATGTTTTTTCACAGAGCACTGCACTTTCAGTTGGAGAAATGCAGAACTGTAATAGGTTGACAATGTCCCTTTAAATCCAGCTGAGACACAAGGCCTTGTGCTGAGTGCACTCCTGTGGTTTGCATTACTTTTTTTATGGGGATTCTGTTTTATGGGGTGCTAAATGGTTTAATTACATTTTAGTGGCTTATTCTGCTTGCTTGCTCATATCCTATTTAATCTGACACAGAAAATTTCCTTTCTTCCAGATGACACAATGAAATCCTTTCCTTGCATATGTATATATTTGGTTGAGGGGTAAAGGAGGTCTGCAGGGATTAGAAAGGGTATAATGTTGTTTAATGCATTGTTTGCTGAGGGGTTACTTTAATGGAGTTTTCCAAACCATAGACTAACAAAGATCCCAGAGGATTACATTTTGGTTCTACAAGGAACAGAATAGAAGACACATAATCCCTCGGCTTGTTCGAAAACTTTAGCTTGCTTGTGTACATTTTTAAAATTACAACCCAATTTGGAAATACGCTTTACTGATCCAAGCCGAAATCCCTTTCAATTTCTGCTCAGGTGGTAAATAAGTTTGGTCCATGTTGAACTGTCTTGGTCTGCTTCCCTTTTCCCTAAATTAACCTTCCAGCCGCACTGATACCCAGTTCTAAGGTGTAGCAGGAGCATGGTGGTGACAAAGACTTCCAAAAGCTCTTGCACAAGGCTGTGATATTACTTCTAGCTATGAATCCGGATGTGCAGTAGCCACAATCTAGTGATGCTCTAGGACCATGGTGGCGAACCTTTGGCACTCCAGATGTTATGGACTACAATTCCCATCAGCCCCTGCCAGCATGGCCAATTGACCATGCTGGCAGGGGCTGATGGGAATTGTAGTCCATAACATCTAGAGTGCCAAAGGTTCGCCACCACTGCTCTAGGACCTCCCCTTCTCTCTATTTACCATGGAACATTTCCGAGGGCAGTCATGTTCCTCTGCAGTATAGCACCTAGATTTGAGTCCAGTAGCATCTTGGAAACTAACAAGGTTTTCAGGGTATGAGTTTGCAAGGGGTAAGAGATTTGACTCTCAAAAGGTCATTTGCTGAAACTCTTGTTGGTCTCTAAGGTGCTACTGGATTCAAATGTAGCTGTTTTATCATAGAACATTGCCACATTGTGCCAATAGCAGTGTCTGGGTTTCAGCCGGAAGTGACAGCCCATTTTTATGTGACAGCACCCCATTTTCTCCCTTTGCTCCACTGTGCACTGGTGTGAGATAAGACTACCGGACCATGGCCACACAGTCTAGAAAACCCACAACAACCAATAAGCTTTTACTTCTAAAAGAAGCCTCCGTTTAGGATTGCCAGTGTCCAGGAGGTGGCTGTAGATCTCCTGGAATGACTACTGTTCTCTAGACTTCAGAGATCAATTCCCCTGGAGAAAATGGCTGCTCCAGAGGATGTCCTCTACAGTATGGACAGGCCTGTGAGGCAGAAAGGAAGAACTTGATCAAGTGGTTCATACACATGAGTGGCGATTTTCCATCCATGACAAATGTACTTGTCCATTCAGGTGGAGAAACCTGATAGAACACATAGCTATTGCAGTCTGCCATGAACTCCCTCCCAAAATTCACACTAATGATTCTTTCCATAATTACATGATGGGAAAATGCTCAGTTATGTCTTTGCATATGCTCATGACCATCAGACTGTCTAAAAGGGCTTTGTTGCTGGAACTCACAAGTACATTTAGTGGGAACTTGGACAAAAGCTTCTTTGACTGTTGCCTCCAGCTGGTTGTTGTACATCTGTAAATTTTACTCTTTCAAATCAGCATGTAAAGTTAGGAAAAGAGAACAGGGATGTGATTCTGCTCCCTTCTTCACATGTTCAAAACCCATTTGAAAAAGGTCTTTAGTTATGAACAGATATCTCAGAATCGAGGGAGAGCAAAGAGAGAACAGCTCCAAATTAGGATACTTTCAAATATGGTATTAATGACAGAGATGACCAATAGTTGTCCCAGTTGATGTAAAAGTGGCCTGAAGCTTTGTGACACAAAAAATGGCCACAAATAAATAATTCAGAAACTGAAAGGATATAAAAGAAACGTTGAAATGGGTCAATTAATTGTTGATCCTGGCATTATTTTTCCCCCTATGGAACAATTCATTCCTAATGGAGTCCGATACACTACATGTGGTCAATTAAAAAAGAAAGTTAAGAAACTTTCAACTCTTGTTGTCTGGGAGAAGATTTATAATACATCAAAAGGATGGGAGACACATATTTTATTTATTCTTTAAGTCTTGAAATGGGCTAGCGTTACATGGACTATAACTTTTGATAGCAAGTGTGTTGAGGGGAATCACTGGACTTAATATTCTTTGTGCAACCAGAAAACTAGAATGGCAGGAAGAAGGCTAAGGTGAAATATTTTCTGGCAGAATTTTATGTATGCAAGTACAACCAAGCAAGGAGGTTCACTTGGATGGGACGGATAAAGGGAACATGCAAAGCACCAGACAAACATTGTCAAGGGTTTTGGAATGTTGGGCAAAGAGGTCCATGGTAAATTAAACATCAGGTGGAGTCTTAATGATTCTGGGGTCCTGGGCAAAAGTCTAGGATGAGGCCTCAGAATCTCTCCCATTTCTTAGTGGAACCAATTCTGGGATGGATCCTTGTCCTGTGCAATGCAGGCAGAAGCTACCACTGCTTATGGAAACCAGGTTCCTGTGCTCCAGAAAAACTTGAAGCAGCTTTGGGATTCTGCTGTTCATAGGGATGGGGGTGATTTGTGGCTGTTTGGTGGGGGGGGGTGGCAGCTTGTGACTGGTTGGGGGTCCCCTTCTAGCATGGGGGTCTAGGGAAGTAGGTCTATCCGTTGACTAAGACCATCTCTGTTAAATAATCGAGAAGGAGGAGAGGAGAGACCAAAGAAGTGAGAGGAAGACCAAGATAGGGACAATTCTAGGTTTTTGGAGGCCCTGGCTGAGAGGATATAACCAGCTCCCCTTTCCCCTTTGAGCCCTTATTGGGAAAAAAGACAAAGTACCGATGAAGTAAATAAACAAATATCTCAAAAGAACCCCAAGAGGTAGGTTAGAAAAAGCTATAGAGACTTTTGGTTAGAGAGTTTAGATTAACTCTGAGTGATGGAAATTTTTAAAACCTTGCCTTAGAGGTCCATGTCTAAGATATCATTAAGTGATTCTCACTAATCACTTCTCAGTTCCGATACTGCACATGCTGTAGATAAACTGGTAATTACTGGACAATGTTTTTTACAACATGGAAATGAATGTGATTGCGTGGCATTTAATTCACATTTAGAATGTAAAAAATTAGATCTCATGGACCATGCCAGTTCACTAAAAAGAATTACCGTAAACAGAAGCAACAGGAAAATATTTATTAGGACACAAAGTCACAGCTAGATTTTGAATTTTTATTTTTAAACTTAATTCCCCCAGGATATCATCACAGATCTGTGATTTAAAATTACCTCAGAAAATAATCTCTGGCTTTGGAAATCCTAAAAAGCACAATGTGCCAGAAAATCTTGGTCCTTTTTGTGTACAAATCTTGGAGTAACACTGAGCCATCTCAGCGCTGTGTCAGCTGTTCACTGTCAAAAGTATAGGCAGGGGTACCTAAATTCTTGGCAACCCTTCCTGCATCTTCATCTGATTCTTCCAGACTACCTACTACACTACACTACACTACACTAGCAAGAAGCAGCCAAGGTGAGTGACCCGTCCCACAGCTTTCATTGGTTGGCAAATGACCACTTAAGCCTCTCTTAGCTGTGTGACCAAGATAGAATTTGCTAAGGGAGACAACTCTGATTAACTTAGTGGACAGGAAAAATTTCAGCTGTGTGGGACAGAATGGCCATGAGGGGCCAGGGAAACCAAATAGGCTGCCACATGGGGCCTTTGTGGGAGCACAGTAACCTTGGCCGTTTCCTCACTTTAAAAAAAAAGCAGAGGCAAAACGGTTTTGTAAGCTTCAGGTGTTTTTGAGCGCGCAGTCACACTCCCCACTGCAGGTAGTTGCGCGGGGTTTCCCAACAGGCGCTGTTCCGAACAGGAACAGAAATGACGCGGGCTGAGGGGTTGCGAGGGCGGCAGAATCGGGGCGGCTGCGTTGTCGCTGCTCCGGTAGTGGGGAGTGTCGCTGGAACCCATGCTACTTGGAGCGAGTAGCGCACAACAAAAGGTGAGTGGGGAAACGGCTACATTTTCCCTAGATTCGCCTCTGATGTACTTCAAAAAAGCATTCCCCCTCTGTCTTCAAAGTAGTATAGTTCAGTGAGATATGTGCCATATAATTTTGCTGACCATGTTCTTCTGCTTTACTTTGGGTTATAATCCTGTGTGACTTATTGGTTTACTCTAGCAAGGCTTCACCACATTTGTTTTTTGTTTAAACAAAACTGTTCTGTACATTTATTATCCTTTTATATTGTTTCTGAATCTCCTCCTGTGGAATCAATTGATTCCTGATATTACACCATAATGGTGGGTAAACTAGAGATTAACGTAGTGCAGGCTAAGGTAATGCTTATTGTCTGGCTCTTGCTCTGTTACTTTGGGACTAGCACTTAATTAACTGGGCAGAAACAGAGAACAATTGGGCTGAATCCCAGTCTTGAGAACTCATCATCACACAACTCCCTGAGCAATTTCCTCTCTCTTTCTCTCCTTCCCCTCCCTGAACTTCCAGAAACTGCTCAGGGACAGAAGGGCCACCTGCTTTGGACTTGGCATATGCGGATAATCAGGGGCTTTCCATCTCTTGTATGATGCCACTTGACACAGTGGGAAGTTAGCCACAACAGCTGTGGTATCAACAGGGTTCTTTGGAGTTCATTCAAGCTTTGCATGTATTCTTCAAAATTACAACATTTCGGGAAGAATATAAATTTCCTGTAGGTGATCCAAGCACTATTTCCACCCTTCTTTTCTTTTTTTTTTCAAATTAAGCACACCTTAAAAAAAGAAAAAAAAATCATGTTTAATGGATGATGAGAGGTGGAGGCTACCAAACACATTAATTTCCAAAGAAACTAGCATTGAGTTTTGTGGATTTAATAATAATAGAACATACATAACATTCTTTATGTCCCCCCCCCCCCGATCTATAATGTTTTCATGTTTGCTGCAGCCAATCTAATGCTATAGGCACAGTATTTAAAGACACTATTTTCTAGGCCCCAACTTTGCAGAGAATTAAATTGAGGCAGTTTCTGGGCTGTGCCATGTGAATTCTTCATTGTAGGCTGAGCCACATAGTGAGTTGTTACATGCATTACAGCCACAGTAAGAGCTGTCATCATGCAGGGCTTGCTTCCAATAGCTTCCTAAAGGGGACTGTAACAGACAAAGCAACCTTGAGTGCAAGACTTATGAGCAATGACTGGAAAAAAGTATATTTAGGTGGAAGAAGAGAGCACTAACAGCCCAATATTAAGCTACAGACCTGACAGGAGAGCATGCCAAATTCAGAATAGGGATTGCAATAGATGCATGTGGGCGTTCCCAACCTTTATGCACCTGTGGGCTTATTTGGAATTCTGACAGGGCATGGCCAGAGCAACAAAATGGCTGCTGAAAGAGGCGGAGCCAGCCACAAAATGATTGCTCAGTTTTAGTAACAGAGTAGCTTCTTGTGCTGTGGTGGCAGCTGCTGCCAAAGCAACATTTTTTTAAAAAAATCTGCACACTCAATTGAATCTCCAATAGTAAGTCGAAGCCTTATGTGCAAAAGCCCTACCTGGCCACTTCTACTTCACTAAAAACACTTACTGGGTGCCAGAAAAGATGCTGTAGGGTACCATGGCACCCACAGGCACCATGCTGGAGACCCCTGCACTAATGGGACAACTTGATTTTTTTCCCCACAAAGGGACCTTCCAGGAATTCTTCCCCTTTCAGGAACACAACTGCACAAAACATTCTGCTCCATGTTCTGTATAAGGAGGGGACTGTTGTTTCATGACAGAGCATCTGCTTTGCATGCAGATGGTCTGAGCTGCAATCACCAACATCTCCAGTTGAAAAGGATCCAAGAGTACACGACATGAAAGACCTCTGAGACTGCGGAGTGCCATTCGGAGTAGCCAGTACTGAACTAGACCACCACTGTACTTGGTCTCAGTGTAAGATGCATATCAGGTAAAGGGGGAAAAGCCGTGCCATCAATATACCCTTATGACAAAGTTATTAAATTGGCTCAAGATCTATTGTGTCAGACCATTCCGAATGTTGCACTCTAGCGGGTTTTACAGGGTTTTGGCATAGCTGTGCTTCCTTGCATAGGTGCATCTTTAACCATATTAGTACCATGTTATCTGTATCTTCTAAATAGGTAGAGCACTGCGACTACTAGGGCGAAGGAAAGAATTGCAGGTATCTTAAAAAAATAATCAGCACTTGTTGGCTACAAAAACAGCAAGGGAGAGCTGGCTTGTCAGCAGCTCAATGTTTTGTTTGCATGTAGAAGGTCCCAAATTCAATTCCTGGCAACTCCTGGTAATTGCTGATGTGAATGACCTGAGATCTTGGAGAGTTGCTAGCAGAGCAGACAATGACCTTCGATAGACCAAGAACGTAATTTAGTGTATAGCAGCCTCACATATCCAAGTTCACCAATCACATTGTAATTAATTATCTTATTCACTCATAAGTAACCCCCGTTGTGTTCAGTGAGGCTTACTTCCAGGTAAGCTTGCACAGCCATTAACTTCCTGATCACCCTACTGTCAAAGTTTACTTTAAAAACCAAAGATTTAATATTTAGCAATCCCCTGTAGCAGCTTGGGAATTTGCACAGCATGAATAACCAGTTCCCGCATTTTACCCGCATTGAGGTCTAACAGAAAGTGTTCCCATCACACAAGATCACATAAGTTTACTATAAATATGTTAATCACACGCATGCATGAGTGAACGAAGCCGGAGGAAGTCTCTCCCAACTTCCAGAGCCTTCCCTTGACCTTGGTATGTTTGACAAGCATTTCCTACAGCCTTGATGGATTCAGCAGCCCTTGTCCATACTTTGCCAGCTGGCGGGGGTAAGGGAAGGCAAAGGCGACTGAGAAAGAAAGATGGGCGCATGTCTCCCCAGCAAGAAGCTTGTCACTTTGCCGGTGTTCCACTTGAGTGGTCTGTTGGGCAGGCCGGAGAGGAGCCAACACAATCCCCCGTGGGGCCAGGATGGCTTCCCCTTCCTGCTCCAGTGATCTGGCAACTTGTTTGACTTTAGCAAAACTTAACATCCTAAATGGCCTCTTTGGAAAGCAAAATGTTAAAAAAAGAGAGAGCAAGGCTAGGCGCCTTCTCCATTATCAGAGCGTCCAGCTGGTATCTCCTTAGATAAAAGCGTGGGGTGTTTCCCCCCACCCCCTCTTCCCTTTGCAAGGCTCTGACCTTATTCCAGAAAACAAGTTTCCCAAGCATCAATTATTATCGTTAACACTCAGGGGAGGGGGAAAAAAGCAGGGAACAGAAAATAAAGGCAGCTTTAAGGGGCAGCAAAATATGCAGGGATGTAATGAGAAGGGGAGTCTTTGCCCCTTTGACTTCCAGTACTGAGAAGAAACGGAAAGAAGGCGAGGAAGGAGAGGAGAGAAAGGATCAATTAATCCGGCGGGCGCATTTCCCGAATCCATCCTTAGTGCCATTGATAGCGGGAGACCCCCTCCCTGCGTTTGGTAATTACCCCAATATTTCCCGCAGTATAAGTCTAAACGGCTTAGGTTTGGGCTTCCCGCGAAGCGCCGAGCCAGGAGAGAAAGGCCGCTTTGCCTTATCGCTCTGCCTCATTCCATCTGCAGCCAGCGGGAGGGCCGCCTCGGCATTGTCACTGGGACAGCGGACGAGCAATCTGAGGGACGCAGATAGATGCGACCCCGGAGGGGGACCGGGCGGCTTCCAGCCGAGCCCGGCGATCCGGAGGACTCATCCCCCCTCTCCCGGGTGGCAAAGGGGAGCCAGGCGCCCCTCCAAACCGCAGGTCATTAGACCAGCGTCGCGATCAAAGTCATGATCTGGGGTTTTTTTTTTCTACAAAGGCGAGGGCTTTAATTGTCAGCCTGGGCTGGAGGACGGGGAGTTGTTACGCTTGCGAGGAAAAGGCGGGAGGAGAAGAGCCAGCAGGAAGGGGGAGATGGTATTTAGCAGGCGAGCGGCTTTACACGGAAATGCAATGAATACAGTTGATACAAAAAAAGGGAGAGACAAAAGTTGTGAAGTTTCCAGCTGCGCCAGAACTTCAAAGTATATTCAAATGTCACATTGATTTTTTTTCTCCTTCACATCTCTAAGTAGTAATTTTTCCCCCCTCTCTCCAAAAGACGGATATCATCCTCCATTTTATCCGCTAATGTTTTATCTGCAGACAGGGCGGAAGCACAGTGTTTTCTTTTCACATGAAATAATCCTGATATTGGAAGTCCTTATCTTTGCTTCGCCTAACTGGAGATCTCTCCAGCGCCTTTGGAGATTGGCGGCGCCTCTGCCATATTGAAAGGCCCTGCTTTGGAGGAGGGGGCTTCCGTGGGGGGTTGCTCATTTCAAGGCTGTGGATCGTCTCAGGACAAATGGTTGCGTGCCAATGGAAGGAAATGGACGCAATTTGGAAAAGGGCACAATAAGGTAGAAGAAGATGGCTGCATATGAAGCCACTTTGCACTGAGATGATATCTAGCTTTGTCTACTTTTACTACTTACCCTCCAGGTCTCAGGCAGAGACTTTTCCAGCACTGCTACCTAAAGTCTGTAACTAGAGAAAGGAGCACATTATACACCATTGTCTATTTGTAAAAAACTTTTTTTTAAAATGAAAAGCAGTGCTAGAAGGTTACAGTTTTGAATAGAGTAGTGGGGTAGATGGTGCTTAATTCTTTCCTTTGACCTTAGCTCTTTTCAGTCATTATGTTTTACCACACATATGTGAAGAATATGATCTTCTCAATACATGATCTTCTCAATACATTATTTTATTTAAATTAATATCCCACCTTATCCCAGCAAAAGGCCATGCCCAGGGTGGCTCATACTGTCAATATATAATACAACAAAACCAGCATTAATAAAAATCAAGATAATTAAAACTTACAGACACTTTGGCATCATTTCAATCTGTTTCATTTCCCAGGGAGGGGTACCATTGAATAAACAACTAAATCAACTCTAGCTCTTCCTCCCTCTCATCCCAAGCTAGTCGATAAAAAGAGAAGGAAAAGAAGGTTATGTTGTGGACATGTAATTATTATATTGTCTAAAAGGGCCAACAAACATATGTTCAACATCAATGCAAGTGAACCAAAGCCCTTGGAGAACAGGGTTCTGCTATGAGTATACCAGGGCAGAAACTGCTCATTGTCCCTTTCAGACAAAATGGTAATCTTATGTATTGGGAGAAACGCATATAGCACACATGGGAAAACATAAGTACTATGGGTAACCAGCCCTAATGAGGTAGGTGGGGCTGAGAGAGTTCTGAAGAACTGTAACTAGCCCAAGATCTCCCAGCAGGAATGTAGGAGTGCAGAAGCACATCTGGTTCACCAGATAAAGAATCCACCGCTCATGTGGAGGAGTGGGGAATCAAACTCATTTCTACAGATCAGAATTCACCTTCTCTTAACCACTACGCCACATTGGTATTTCCTTCAGGTATCCCAAGAAATTGCCCCATCTTCCTGGCTCCATTTCTAGAGAGAAAAAACAGAATGTTTGAAACTGGCTTTGCAATTTCAATTCAGAGAAATAGAGAAGAGCGGTATGAGATGTATTTTAACAGGAGTTAAGAAATGGATATCATGAGATACGGTGGGTAGATGTAGAAATATTACCTATGCATGCCTGTGTTGGACAGGCAAAATGGGGTTGATAGAGCATGTTTTTTTGCTGTCCTCATTTAAATGATGCAAATATAATGCTATATAGTCCACCTTCCAAAGCAGCCATTTTCTCCAAGGAAAGTTATCTCTGTAGCTGAAAGATAATTTGTAATTTCAAAAGATCTTCAGGCCCCACCGGGAAGTTATAAATTCTACCATTCAGAATGCATAGCTGATATTGCAATGCTAGACAGACAATCAGATCTTGCTGCATGATGACATTCCTGGTGGAAAATTATGGCAACTGAGGGACATTTAACTATATATAAACGAGCATTTTTGGATACAATGTTGGAAAATCATTAGAAAAGGGATGTCTTAACAAGCTTTGCTGGAAAAGGATCAGTGAAAAATATAGAACAGTTTGGACGCAGCCCGTGTTGTTAGCAATACAGTGACAACTTCTGCAATGGTGAAGCTCAAATCCCACCCAGCCTACAATTCTATTGATTCTCCTGCAGGAGGTCTGTCTGTCTGTCTGTCTGTCTGTCTGTCTGTCTGTCTGTCTGCCTGCCTGTCTGTCTGTCTGTCTGTCTGTCTGGCCCCTTCCGCACACACAAAATAATGCATTTTCAAACCACTTTCACAACTGTTTGCAAGTGGATTTTGCTATTCCGCACAGCTTCAAAGAGCACTGAAAGCAGTTTGAAAGTGCATTATTCTGCATGTGCGGAATGAGCCTGTCTCTGTCTGTCTGTCTGTCTCAAGCCATGAAAGAAAAATAAAGCATTTAATCTGAATCTTATAAATGTTCTCTAGCATGGCTTTGTAACTTGACATGGTGAATATGTATTAGGCAATATCTATCACAGCCTGTGAATGCTGTTGAGAGGAAAACAATGACAAATATGGTCAGAAGTCAACATTTCTTTTCAAATCCTGAAGGATTCATCACAAAACATCTTATTACGCCCGACAAACAGAACGAACAAGAAATGACTTGGTTCTTCTCACCGTTTACTTTTATAGGCTAATGCCCAGAAGGACAGAAATGAACACTGGCTTAGATTTTCCATGACTGTTGTAATTCTTCTGTTCATTGGATTTCTTTTGTGGATGAGTGGTTTCTTTCATTGTACTGTTGCCGTAGCTGTCGATTTCTTTTCTCACAGCTCCCAGCAGTGGCCACCTGAAGTACCCTCCCCGTAGGCTCAGCAAGCACTCTGCCTGAGCTCACTTTTGCTTTTTAGCCCCAGACCACCCGTCACTCAACAGTGAAGGGAGACTTGTAATCAGTGCATCAAGGCCCAAGATCATCCTAAGATGCTCAAAGAGAAAAAGGAAATCAAAACAAAAAATAAAATATATTGTATTTTTTCCATTCATGTGGGAGAAGCTCTCTATTTTCCATCATGTTACATAAACATGGATTTTTAAGAGAAGGAGGCAGCTGGTCCTTCTACTTCACAGAGTTCTGCCTGTCAATTCTAGCATCGTGCTTCAATCATCCGGAAGACAGTTCATGATGACTGTACAGAGAGAGGTTTGCTTTTAAACTTCATTGAAAATTTGTCCCCGGAAAGTCGCTTGAACAAAAGATGCATCCAATTCAACATGTAAGAGCTTTCACAATATTTGCAATTCTGTGATAACTGGCATTATAGCCCAGCCCATGTTTTCACTGTAGTCTCCTCAGTCTTATTGTTGTACATAAACTGTGAATAAAATATCCTCAGTGATTTTTTTTTAAAAAATAATCTGTTGCTGTTTACAAATGTTGCAAGCAGCTTTAGGAATTCTGATGGGGGGGAAAATCAAATAGCAAATACACATTTTGGGGAACATTGTTCTTTCCTGCTTATTGATCTCTGAATTGTGTCTTTAGAAGAAGAGTTTGGAATTATAACTCCCATTTTCTCGACCGTAAGGAGTTTAAAAACAGTTTCAATAGCCTTCCGCTCTGAGAGAATTCTGAGAGAACTGTGACTAGCCCAAGGTCACCCAGCAGGCTTCATTTGGAGGAATGGGGAAACAAACCTAGTTCTCCAGATTAGAGTCCACTGCTCTTAAAGAAGTGACCCTGGACATACCCAGGCCACCATTGCTGTCTGGGAGTATGTGTGTATGGCGGGGGCGGTAAGGGTAGTTCCCTGCACTGGCCACATCTTGGCAGGGCCATTGGTGCAGATACTTGTGGTCCGGGGATGGAGCCTGAACAGCCTGGCCACATAAGACCAGGTGAGGCAGGCCAAGGCCTCTTTGACTCTGCTCTCCGTGATCATTCCTGCCCACTCTCCCTTTCTTGCATGGAATTAGGAGTTCAGTTGTTACATGTAATCTATTTGTTATTTGTTTCATCTGTCGCAGCTTGGCTGGTTGCACATGAGGACTGATCCGTTCTGGGGTGGAGTAGCCTGCATGCTGGCCCTCCCCATTTTTGGGCCCAAAGTCACCCAGTAGGTTTCACGTGGAGGGTGAGGAAAGAAACCCCATTCTCCAGAACAGAGTCCACCATTCTTAACCATTACACCATGGTGACTCTTTAAAAGGAGGGCACTCTTATAAAGGAAATAGAGTTATAGTATAGTGCAGTGTTTGTTGCAAGTATTAGCTTGTTTTATGGCACTGCTTTCAAAGGCCCTTTCCGCACAGCAGAAAGGGCGCCTCTCCATCGGCAGAAATTATGCTGGTGGAGGGGTGGGGGCCATTCGCACAGGAGCGTGCGAGCGGCCCCGCAGAAGCTGGCGCAGAAGAGGTGGCTTCACATGGAGCCACCTCTTCTGCGTCCCCCCCCACTCACCTCGACTTCCAGAGCACACTGGAGGATGAGATGAGTGGGGGGAACAGGGAAAGGGCCGTCAATGAGCGAGGTTATTAGGGGAGTGGCTTGACGCAGCTCCCGGGTGGCCAGGACGGCGCTGCTGCAATCCAGCAGCGCCTCCTGTGCGAGCAGCTGCCCAGGGACGGCGTTTTTGCCATCTCTGGGCCACTGTAAATGGCCCGTGCGGAAAGGACCTAACATTTGCATTAGGATTTTATAAGTTCCTGTTTCATTCAGTCAAGCAAGAGTTAACTACTGAAGTCACATGCCTAGAATCACATCTGGAAAGATCTCTCCCTTTTTTCTTCCCGTGAAAGAGAAGTGACAGACACACAAGCACAGACAAGCTGCACAAATATCCAGATTGAACACTTGCATAGATAGGTAGGCAATGGCAAAGCACTTCTGAACATTTCTTGTCTTGAAACCCTACTGGGTTGCATAAATCAGTTTTTGACTTGATGTCACTTTTCATCACAATACCCAAGATATTATGCATAATGCCATAACTATTCTTGTGCATATACGCTTTACAGTGGAAACCCGTATTGGTAGGTGGTTCTAACTGTATCATGAATTCTGATTATCCATTGTATAAAAAAGAAAGTGGTTCTCGGTAACACGGAGGTTAGTATAGAAGGAACTACTTCCCATAAATCTACTCAGGCGTACTATCATAGTGGGCGATTATTTAAAAGTAACTTCACTGATCTGATTCAGATTCCTCGCAAGTTTACTGGGAGGAGATATAAAGCTCAAAAAGCAGTCATTTTTTGAAATTTCTCTTTCCCTTGATGCTCTTTTGAAATAGAGGCCCCAGTTAGATATTCTATTTTTAAAGGAACAGCTGCTATTTTCTGTGATGGATTATTGTCACCCTCCATACAATTTTGCACTTTATTTCTTCCAGAACCCCCTATGAATACCATCTGGCCTTTGTGATTTACTGCACTTGGGTTTCATGAGTTGCTTCATGAATCGCCAAATTAAGACAATGAAAATATAAGATGAAAATCTTAATGATGGCTCTATTAGACTCCGGATTCATCTTTCAAGGAAGTTGCATCACTTAAGACATTTATATAGCGAGACTGAGTGAAGCAGTGGAACAGTACCCTGCAGGGAGCAATTCTCTTCCTAACTCTAGGACGGAACATGTGAAAAATGTTCACATTGTGAACATTTCCCTGAATTTAGTCCATTTTGTAGACTTCAGCATATATTCTGTGGGGACTCCTTTTTCCTTCATTTCTCTAAAATTGCACTCCTGCTAGCAGGAGCTCTGGCTCCTCCCACTTTTAAGGTGGAACTCGAAAGAAGGCTGAATTTCCAAAGCAGGCAGGTTCAGCTTGAGCATTCTTAGGTTGCTGCTGTTTCTGCCTTGTCAGAAGCAAACTCACAAGTCCTTAGTTTTGTTTTTCACGCCATTCATTTTGTGTTTAAACCATTACATTTTCAAAATTTCCCCCCTCTGTTTTTAATATTTTTGAGTCCAAGTGAGAAAGTCAGACTATGATGTAAATAAAAATAAACAATTTTACATCACTTGGTTATATTTAAAATGCATATATGCTTGCCTTTCACCCAAAACATTTTGGCCTTTAAGCTGGGTAACAACAGAAGGAAAAGAAGAGTTTGGATTTACATCCTACCTTTCTCTCCTATAAAGAGCCTCAAAAGGACTTACAAACTCCTTCCCTTCCCTTCCTGTCCCCACAACAGACACCTTGTGACATAGGTGGGGCTGAGAGAATTCTGAGAAAACTGTGACTAGTCCACAGTCACTCAACAGGTTTCATACGTAGGAGCAGGGAAACAAATTCAGTTCACCAGATAAGAGTCTGCCACTCATAGGGAGGAGTGGGGAATCATACTGTAAAAATCAAGTGGAGACTCTTGCTCACATTATGCTTGACTGTCCAAGATATGTGGGCATTAGGAATTTCTCTCCCAGGCTGGCCCTAGACAAATCTGAAAGTGACTCTGACTGTACTGTTGTGGAGCTTCTGTTAAACAACACAGATGTCATGCTCTTGGAAAAAGTAGCAAAATTTCTTTTACAAGTGACAGAACTTTCTAAGTAATGTATACTGCTATATACAGTATTCCTGTTTGAATGTACTCTTAATTTGTATTTCAAAAATGTCTGGCAATGCTCTCTAGAACCTATTTTTAAATGCCAAATAAATGTGGTGGTTGTTGTTGAGTGGGGAATCAAACCTGGTTCTCCAGATTAAATCTGCCACTCTTAACTATTACACCAGCCAACAATAATCATGTGTAGAACTTATAAACAGAGCTTAATGAATAAATGATGGAAAATGTAACCCAGGACAACACAGGAAATCAACAAGATATAAAATAGATTATATAGACTCATCCCCCTGATAGAACTCCGTACAATATAAAGAGAGAAATCTTCAATAGAAGATGACAAGCTTCTCCCGAGAAATATCACATAACACCTACCTTGAAACCAAAGCTTAGCCTTCTTGATTGTCTCGTTAGAGGGAAAGCCAATCCTCTGCCACACCTCCTGACTTGGAATTTCCAATTGGTTTTGCAGCTCTGCAAAGCTTTAGCAGAGGAACATAAAGTCACCAATATAATCTTGCAATAAATCAAAAAGGAGATAGAGGCCATAGCTCAGTGGCAGAAAACATGCTTTGGAAACAGAAGGTCCAGCCTTCATTCCTTGGTACCTTCAGTCAAAGGATTTCAGATAGCAGACATTGGGAAAGAGAAACATGTCCAGTTCATTCTGCCCTAGAGCTTCATATTTCCTCCATCTTTGAGTGATAAGAAGGTACAGAGTTAGCCTCGTCAGTGCTGAAGGACGTTTTTTTTAAAAAAAATCTGTTCATTTCAAGATATGCAGACTGTGGGAGGTACATCCAGATAACTCTAGCCTTCAAGGCTGTATTGTGCTCTCCAAAAACAACAGCTCCCAACCAGGGGTAGTGTTACCTATACACTACCCCTGAGCAGCAGTGGCATAGGAGGTTAAGAGCTCATGTATCTAATCTGGAGGAACCGGGTTTGATTCCCAACTCTGCCACCTGAGCTGTGGAGGCTTATCTGGGGAATTCAGATTAGCCTGTGCACTCCCACACACGCCAGCTGGGTGACCTTGGGCTAGTAGTTACAGGTTTTTGGAGCTCTCTCAGCCCCACCTACCTCACAGGGTGTTTGTTGTGAGGGGGAAAGGGCAAGGAGATTGTAAGCCCCTTTGAGTCTCCTGCAGGAGAGAAAGGGGGGATGTAAATCTAACCTCTTCTTCTTCTTCTTCTTCTTCTTCTTCTTCTTCTTCTTCTTCTTCTTCTTCTTCTTCTTCTTCTTCTTCTTCTTCTTCTTCTTCTTCTTCTTCTTCTTCTTCTTCTTCTATACCGTCTGAGAAATTGGCAAGGGATGTTGGGATGACTGGCTGGTGAGGTGATAGAAAGTGATGGAGGGAAATAAATACAACGCAGTTTGCATTTTGACTTTATAAAACAAAATGCATCATGAAAATTAGGTGCTGTGTTCTTGTGGAGAGTGGATTGCATAGGAAGAAAATGGATGTGGGACTGCTCATTTTTTCTGCCACTGTGCTTCTATTTGTGCAAGATTAATTGAAAAAAACATTAATCCTGTATAAATGGGAGACTGCTCCTGCTCACAGTCTGCAGGGTTTTTCTTTCCAGCTAGCTACAACTCAGATTTATGTCTCCTTTGCTGTATACACAGAAACTTGTGAAACAGTTTCAGTCCCAATCCATATAGGTGAAAATACGTCCAATAACTAGTAGTGACCATCCATCAAAAGGTTGACATTAAAACAAGCATTTGAAAATGCCACATTGTATGTTTTAAGTTTTGAGAAGAGATTATCTTCCAATAATTTTAAAAAGGTGATTTCACCCTATAAGTCTCTCATCTATTGCTGGGAAATTACATTCAAAACATCTAACTAACAAATGAACAGAATGGATGGATTCTCTTCGCCTGCTTGGTAGAGAACAAATTGGATTCAGTAAAGGCTATGAAAGACCATTGTATCATCTTGGATTTTCTAGATGAGAAATACACTCACCAAAAACCAGGGAAAATTGTATACAGCATACCTTGATTTAAAAGGAGCACTTGACTCAATTTCACATAATGCTCTTTGGAGGAAATAATCACAACTTGGCATGGACCGATGCTTGCTCTTTTTAATTTGTAAGTTATACTCAAATACCATCTGTCAAATAAAATTCATTTTTCTATAATTGTAACTCGAAGCAGAGTCTATTTGAGATGTCACAGAACAGAAGCTTTATTTAGTCCCAATTCACCCTTAATATTTTTGGGATTTATGTGCAAAATGTTTTCTAGCATCTAGATGATAATAAAGTTGCTATCAGCTATGATGATAAAGGAGACTGTTGCTGTAGTTATGTTCAAAGTAGATATGCATACCAAGTTCAGTTTTCAAGTGCATTTCTGATTAGCTAATTCATGTGAATCAGCCTTTCTCTTCACATGCATTTATTTATATCAGTGTTCAGCCACAACCTCCCCCGCCCCAAGAAATATTGTCTCCTGATATCTTTCTTTCATAATGCCAAAAGAATGTATAGAAGCTCTATACTTTAAAGGCGGGCGGGGTGTGTATGTCACAGAATAAAGTGTGAGTGAGGGGATTTCAGTACCTTCTCTTAATACCTTCTCTCTTTATCTCTTTCCTGGAGATATCCTGTGAACTACATCTTTGTGCAGTGAAGACTGTGAAGATGAAAATAATTTACTGATTGTTTCTTGAAGTACACAAGAGCTAGTGGGGTATAACAGTTACAGTGTTGGACTAGGATTTGGGAGATTACAGGTCAGATTCCCCCCTTCCCCCAGCCATGGAAATGCTGAATGACTTTGGCTGGTGACATTGTTTCATTCCAAGCCACTTCACAATCTTCCTTTAAGCGTAAGAGAGGAGAGTGACGTTTGGCTCTCCAGGGGCCCTTCCACACATGCAGAATAATGCACTTTCAATCCACTTTCACAGTTGTTTGCAAGTGGATTTTGCTATTCCACGCAGTAAAATCCAGCTGCAAAGTGCATTGAAAGTGGATTGAAAGTGCATTATTCTGCATGTGCGGAAGGGGCTTAAGTCCCCCACAGGAAAGAAAGGTGGGGTATAAATGAAGTTAATAAGTAAGGAAGAATAACATTTCTGTATTCTATGTTTGTACCTTGCTAACTATGAAAGAGGTTTGCTTATACATAGTGAGAACCCTCTGCATTGCTTTCATTCCACTGCATAGAAAGAAAGAAAGAAAGAAAGAAAGAAAGAAAGAAAGAAAGAAAGAAAGAAAGAAAGAAAGAAAGAAAGAAAGAAAGAAAGAAAGAAAGAAAGAAAGAAAACTTCACAGTGGCAGATGAAAACCTATGTGTGACAGCAATCAGAAATACTTCTGACTTATCCTGGTAGGAAAAAAATACATTTGTCACCTCTGATATCAATCTAGCATAGTTATTGGAGACCGTCAAGACACAGTACAATGTTCATATTTTGTTATTTATTTTATTGATGTTATACCCCTTCTCCAATTTATCTCCACAACAATCCTGTGAAGGAGGTTGGGCTGGGACTGGGATCAGCTCAAGTTCACCCAAACACTTCCTGGGCAGAGCAAAGATTCCAACCAGGGTCTCCCAGATCCTAGCCTGATACTTCAACTGCTACACCAGCTGGCTGTTTATTATGGCTTATTTTTGTTTCAGCCATATCAGGTTTCCCCTCATAAATTTCACGCCAAGATGTTTCTAAATCCCGTGAGGCATGCAATGATTGAATTGTCTGGCACCTAGAAGGAACTGTTCAGAGGCTGATTTCTGTTGCTGGAGCACAGTGTTATCAGGTAAGTTTCTATCTTCTCACTTTGCTGGGCAGGAGGGTCGCAGGGTCTCCTGTGAAACAGACTAAGCTTATTCAAAATGGAGAGCGCTCCATTCAGCATAGATGAAGTGTTGTGACAACAAAAGGTGGTGTTAAAAGCCTAGGCGAGAGCAGAACAATCCTCACAGGGCCAGGCAAGCTGCCTAATTTATCGGAGTTTTCATTATCATAAATCTATACAGTGTACATACTCGCTTGGACACGCATATACAACAGTTGTCACCCCCTGGACTGGAAAATGGCCATGCCGTGCAGTGCCATACCAAGTCCATTAGCCCATTTTTAAAAACAAGGTTAAAACTGATGCATTAGTGGAGGTCATACATTACTGTGTGCTTCTATTAAGTCAGTTGAGTGGCCATCCTAATTATGATTATGATATTAAAACAATAAAAATCCTGATATGGACGATGGCAGCTATAAAAGCAAAACAGGCATGGAATATGGCTGAAAAGTAGCATTGAGCAGGAAATGACATTTTCAATTAAAGCAGGTGGGGGTCAGTTTTTTAGTGTGTCAGTGTGCACACCCTCACAGGAAACATTGACGTGCCCCATAATGGTATTTAGAATCTCTGTAGCTTATAAACTCTGTGGAAAGGGTTTATTCTTGTTAACTCTTTGTGTCCTGTTATAGTTGAAGTTTAAGGGACTAATGATAATGTTGGTAATAAGAATCACTATGCACATTATCATTTGCTTAGCTCATCTTATTTGCTTATCATAAAGTGGGTAGAGAATTGATTGTTCACAAGAGTTCAAACATGGTTATTTCTGTGATGGTTATTTCTGTGACCCGGCAGTTTCCAAAATATACCTAACAGATCACAGATGAAGCAACAGCCAAAGACCTGATAGTTCTCGATACCTGTATCATCCAATTAACATGAATAAATCCTTTGTATGAAACAAAGATGGAGAAAAGAGAAAAGAAAAAAAATAACTGACCAAATGAAATGTGTCAATTAGCCCTGAGGTCTCACTGATTTTAGATTAAAAAGTGATGCTGAGGGACCACTATGCTGGGACAGTTTATTGGATGTAAATAGTTCTTTCCCTCACATTGGAACTGAGGCATGGTGAAGTACTTGAGCCTCATTTGATTTCTCTTCATTTAGTTATGTTGTGGGGCACCAAACATATATATACCTGGCTGGGACAAGTGCTGATTCAATAGCTTGGTCAGTGTGTGTTTCGGGGCGGGGGGGTGGGGAGGACTCAGTTGTGCCTAAACCATTTCTTTGGTTGATGGTGTCACTCTGTCATTGGATAAAAAGGCTGTGTAGTAGAAAGAATCCCAAAACAATAATGGTAGAGATGGTGGCACATTCTGGGAAGCCCATTAAGGCATGGATACATGTAAGGCAAGAGGGAGGCCGAAATCCTCATTACTTGATTACCAGCAGATGGTCTCATGACTGAGTGTATTGAGAAGAACCACATTATAGATGGGCAGAAATATTAAGTGAGAGAAGATCATTTTACACATGGTCATGGTCATCTTGGCATGCTACAAAGTTAAGGGCTTCTGAAAACATAGTCCTAGCTTGACTCAAGTATCCCCAAGTATTTAAACTCATCAGCCCAATGCTGGTAGATGCCCCATCTCAGCAAAAGAAGGACCTTTGAAAGATCATGTCTGGGTATTACTTGCCTGTTTGGGGTATTGTCAGGGTAGGGCTCTGATTTTTAGGCAAAATTGCTGTGACAAATCTCTACAGTGATGGCTAAATGGAGCAAAAAGGGTACAAGTCCTTAGAAGAAAGGTATCCTTCTTTGGAGGGGGGGGGGGCTTGGCTGAGACTTATATTTGATTGAAAAAACCCTGAAACTTTCTCAACTCCTAATGGCATTATTTCAATATTTGTCATAATATCAAACTGTCTCTCCTTATTTTATCCCTGATCCTTGAAAGATGGAGGGGATTAGACATCAAAGCTTCCGGAGGTTAAAATACACCATAAAGCTGTCTGATTTCCAGCAGCTTCTGATATATTTTTGTTTCAAAACCCCATTGAAGTTCATTACAATATCAGATCTGAAAATTAAAATGATCTGATTGGCAGTTATAGCTTGATAGTTGTGCAGTTATGGAACCATGATCATGTGGGTAAGACATAATTAGTCTCATCTTCTTAATGTAAGACAGAAAATCATTTAATCATCAAGTTGGGTTGGGGGTTTATAAAGCCTCTACAGGATAGAAAAAGGAAATGTAAATATAAAAGGCCGAAGTGAAATGATTCACCCATTTTTAAGTACAACAATTTGTATATGAAATGCTACTGAAGCAGAACAGAAACAAAATTGTAGTCAGCCTCATGAAAGAGATAATGAAATTGTATCTGTAGTTCCGTACAACGCCTAACTTCCAAGAAGTATAGATATTAACTTCCATTATTCTGGCTCTTTTAAGAAGTTATATTGGGAGCATAAAGCCTTCTGATTTAAGTGTTTCAATTAAATGTTAAAGGCATTACAGATATGACTACATTGGTGAGTGCTGTATTCTTTTTATAGCATAATTCATAGAACTGTATTGCACTGTTTCCAAGCAGTTTACAATGTATTTACAAGAACTGTCTAGGTTACAAATAAGTGTCCCAATCCAGCAAATGCAAACTGCTCAGAGATTCTGGAGATGGCTTCCATCAGCTCCAAATTTTTAACATGCCATTTATTTTTCAGGCGAGAAAACAAAGATTCTGTAAATTGTCAATATGAGCTGGCTGTGAATGGTACTGATTGGCTGAAGCATGTCATAGTAATATAGGATTTGGGAGTTGGAGAGGTCCTTCAAATAAGGCCATTCTGTCCAATCTCTTTGCAAGAAATCAATTGCTAGAGCATTCCTGACAGAGGTGGTTTCTGCACAGTCCAGGCTGAGGATACTATTTATCCCATTTGGAAGAAGAACTTCACACAGGGTTCTTCCTCAAAATGGGTTCAGCCCATTATATTTCCCTCGACCTGGGGTTTAACAAAATCACTAAACTATCACACTGTTTGCAATTGCTTCCTGGAGGGGCAAAATCTCCAGTACGATGGCAAACAGGGGAAAACGGATTCCTTAATAACATGTTACGCATGCTATTATTGTGCTGTGCAGAAACCCACAGAGTTTTCTTGAAAATCTTCAGATTTAATTCTTTAGAATATCTGTATCCTTCCTTTCTCCTAATCAACAGGACTCAAAGCAGCTGATATCAGTAAAACCAGGTAAAATGTCACAGCACACCAATGAAATATCAAGAGAGAAAACCATTATAATAACTGACCTCCACTCACAAGCCATTAAAAGAATTGTCAGGCTTTCATGGCCGGAATCACTGGGGTGTTGTGTGGTTTTCGGGCTGTATGGCTGTGTTCTAATAGCATTTTCTCCTGATGTTTTGCCTGCACCTGTGGTTGGCATCTTCAGAGGATCCCTCTTATGCTCCCCTGATCCTATGAAGATGCCAGCCGCAGATGCAGGCGAAACGTCAGGAGAAAATGCTACTAGAACACAGCCATACAGCCCAGAAACCACATAACTCCCCATTAAAAGAATGTTAAAAAGTGATGTCTCATGTTGAAAAAGCGATGACTGAAATGTACTTGCATGAAGCCTTGGAGAAGTTCTGCCAGTGCAGGAAATAGTACTGAATGAGCTGGACAAATGACTTGACACAATGGCTGGGATCCTAAGATGCCATTCCACCATCTTAGCAGTTTAGCAGCCCCTTTTTCAATACAAGAACTTAGGTGTCTGTGGAGAAAAGGAGGGAGATTACAGTGGTTCAAATGGCACCTGGGGACATGACAGGCTCCCCGCCTCCTCACCTAGCTCCTAGCGCCTCCTGCACTTATGGGAGCCAGCAGGGAGGCCAGGGAGGGAGAAGCTTGGGGGCAGGCCTCAAATGGGTGCCTTGGCGGCAGGCCGGCTCCTGGGCTGGCCTGCTACCCTGGTGCCCACTTGGGCCACCCGCGACCAAGCCCTGACCCCCGCCCCTGGCCTTTCTGCAGGCTGGCTCCGTCAGATGCCAGCATGCAAGGAGGTGGGGGGGGGGCAGGCAGCTCAGTGGATGGCTCGGGTGGATGGCTCAGGCAGGTGCCTCAGTGTTAGCCTGGCTCCTGCCCTCCCCAGCCTCCCTGGGGGGTGGGGGGTGGGAGCTGGCCTGCTGCCGCAGTGAACAGGTTGGCTGGTAAGTGGCACCATGGCACAGGAGGAGCTACTGGGTGCTGGCCAGGTTGCCACCCTGCAGGAGAGGCTGGGCATGGGGACCCAGCCGGCGCCTGGTGCCCCCCATGTGACAAAACAGCCTGTGTCAGGGCATATGGGATACCCCATGGCCTCATTAGTGGTACACCACTGGGAGATTATCTCCCAGTTTGCTTCCCACACACTTTCATTGGATCTACTTCAGAAAAACAATTTCTGATGGAGAGGGAACAGAGAACTGCAGTGGAAAGAAAGAAGAGTTACCTTCCTATAGTAAATTGTTTACGTTGTAAACAACTCCATATGTTTACTCCTGCACAAAACTCCCTGTAGGTTTTTTTAGCCCTCAAAACATCTTTCAACATTTAAGTAAGACAGAGGGGATAAATTTGGTGGAAAGTGCCGCCAAGTGACTGACAACTTATAAAAACTCCACAGGGTTTTCCAGGCAAGAGATAAACTGAAGTGGTTTACCATTACCTGCTTCTTTATAGAAACTTTGGACTTCCTTACCATCATGGTTTCCCATCCAAGTATTAAGCAGGATCAATCTGGCTTAGTTTTTCAGATATGGAAAAATTAGGCTAGTCTGGAGACATCCAGGTCAGGGTAAATGTATAGTAATTAAAATTTATGTGGTCATTTAAAAAAAACAACAAAAAACAAAATGGCTACCTGGTGCATGGATGATATCTGAACCAGCATTTTTATTAATTTGAAGAAAAGATGACGCATTCTTTCCACATGACACCCCTTATCCACAACATATGATTCTATAGTGTGTATCTATAGTTAATTTCCCTGAAGTAGTGAGGTGTTGGGGTTCATTTTGTGAAGCTGACAGCTGAGGAGATTTCTCATTTTCCAGATATCAGCCTTGCTATCTAAATACTGCATAACATGTAACAACTACTATTTGACATAGAGGTTGTCACTAACACCTGATGTGTCAGTGACCTTTTGACCCAGCTCCAAAACAAAATGTTGTTAATTGGCTGACCCAGAGGGTGACAGACCCATCTTTCCCCCCTCACTTTTATTTTGCTCCAGGCGTTCATGGAGGGCCATCACTATCCATACATTTAGTATATTGATAGATTTTTTTTTTCTGAATTGTGGAGATGCAAGTTGGCAATACTATATGTATCCTTCTCACGCTTTTGGTATATTGTTGCAGGAATTCTGGGAAATAGAAAAAAGTTATGCGAAGGTATTCTGGGATATTTACTACATTGGGAATGCAATTCTGAGTTACACCATTCTAAGTTAATTGAAGTCAATGGGGTTGGAATGGTGTAACCCAGTTTAGGACTGCACTGTGACTCTTTCTAAATGTACTTAGAGCTTTAATTGTATTGAAGGCAGAAATGACTACATACTCTTCAAAACAGTCAAAGATCTTTAAATAATCTCTTGAGAGTCTTTAATCAGTAAATAGAAGCTGTGGGAATTAGGTTTGAATTGAGAACATCTAGTGAGTTTATTATGGTTGCCAGCCATACCTGGCAAGCACTAGGAGCAGAGGTGGGATCCAGCAGGTTCTCACCAGTTCCCAAGAGTGGGTTACTAATTATTTGTGTGTGCCGAGAGGGGGTTACTAATTGGGTCCGTTTTTCCATCTCCACACCCTCGCCTCCCCGAGAGGCATACTGCCTTTGAACATGAAGGTTCCATTTAGCAATTGCGACTAATAATGTAACTCCCTGAACTGGGTTAATCCCTTTCAGGTACTGCAATTCATTGATTCTCAGCCTTTCGTATCTTTTATCTCACCAGTCTCTATCAAAGAACCTGTGTGTTTCACCATTGCTGTGTTCAGATTTGTGATGATGATTTAGAAATTTGTGATGATGATTTAGAAACGACCTGGTGCAAAAAGATTTTTTCAGGGTCATGGTGGGGTGGCTGCCCACGGGGGGACATCCAAGAGGTTTTGCCCAGGGCTCAGGTTTGCCTAGGTACGCCTCTGCCCCCTTTGCTGAGGGGGGGCTGGCAAGGGAACCTGTTACTAAAATTTTTGGATCCCACCACTGACTAGGAGAACTTGAGGGGCAGGGACAATATTCTTAATGTTGTGCCTCACTTCTGTTAAAAAAAGGAGCTAACATGAACATGCCCAGACAATGATCCGGCATGCATCCAATGGTACCATAGCACAGCAAGGTCCCCATGGTTGCCATGGCACCGCCAGACCCTCTTTTTGGTGCCCAGCTGGTGGGGCCAGGTGGGGGTCTTCTTATCTAGCTGGGCTTCTAATTGACCACTGAAAAGCTATGCATGTGTGAGAAGTTCTTAAAAAAATAACCCTGGTTATTTCCATGGGCTCCATTCGCTGCCTGCAAGGATGCACGTGAACACAAAAACAGGAAAACAGGTTCCTTTATCCTGACTGCAACCCAAGTGGGCTAACATACTAACTACTACATCATACTGGAATATACGGTAACTGCTGACGATAAGATAATTTTTGAAAAGAACTATTAATTCTCTGTGTCTTGTGCTGCATCTTATGAATGGTGGATTCTAATCTGGAAAACCAGGTTTGTTTCCTCTTTCCTCTTCATGAAGCCTGCTGAATAACCTTGGGCTAGTCATGGCTCTCTCACAACTCTCAGCCCACTTATATCACAAGATGTCTGTTGTGGGGAGAAGAAGGGAGCCGCTTTGAGACTCCTTACTGTTGAGAAAAACTCTTCTTATTCTTCATATTATTTATAAGTAAGTTTGCCAGCAACAAGTTGGGAAACATCTGGAGATTTTGGAGGCTAAGCCTGAAGAAGGGGAGGGGTTGGGCTTCAATGGGACATAATGCCATACAGTCTACCTTCCAAAGTGGCCATTTTTCTGCAGGTGAAATAATCTCAGTTACCGGGAGATCAATGGGAGGTCTCCAGCCATCACCTGGAGGTTGGCAACCTATTTAAAATGTATATTTATTTCATGAGAATATTTACATCAACCATGCTTTTGCGTATGCACATACTTAAAAGTTCCAGGGTCGGGGAGGTATAATTTCACTTGTGTAAATGTGCTTGTAACTTCTGTTCCCAGGTAAAACAAGTTGGAAAAAGAGATGTTTAGCATTTAACATGCATTGAGAGGACCACATCACTTTTCATAAACTGACATTTTAATTGGCCGCTCCTTTATTAAAATACAATGCCTGAGTACACACTGTGGCCCCTTCCGCACATGCAAAATAATGCATTTTCAAACCACTTTCACAACTGTTTGCAAGTGGATTTTGCCATTCCGCACAGCTTCAAAGAGCACTGAAAGCAGTTTCAAAGTGTATTATTCTGCATGTGCGGAATGAGCCTGTATGTGCCCCATTTTCAGCACAATCCTAAACAGCAGGCTCAGAATGGTCAACTGTGTTTGCTCTTCCATGGCTTAAATGCTAGCTCCCTAAAATAACCTGCCATATGAACCCTGATCCTGTATTTTTTCAGAACAAGGCATGGACTCTGGCAGTTCTGCATCCATTCTTACATTTGTGTTCATCCCGAGTTCTCCTGTGGCATCAGAATGAGAAATTATCCTGTAATGGATTTTTTTAAAAGCACAGAACAGTCATGCTGACATGTGCATGCTTGCAGGAAAGAGACAATTAAAGTTCCTTTTATAAACCCTAGTTTCTTTTTGATGCTTTTGTATTTGGTCGGTGAAATTAACTTCACTTTGTGCATTTTTCTGAACATGTGCCAGGTTCAAAGGGAGATGTTACACTTCAGAGCATAGTGCCATCATGTCCCATAACATGCTAAATTGACTTAATTATTACTTTAAAATGTCGTTGAGGGAAATCATTTTCTAAGAATGACTGTGCAATCACTGGCAACAATATTGACACAATATAGTAAGTAAACAAAAAATATTTGATTAAAGCACTGTTATGTAATCAACACAATGAATATTCATAGCTCCCCTGGTAGGTGGTTAATGTCTTTACGCTAACCGAATCATCTGCACTTCCTAACACATGAATCTACTTTTGTACCAGAAGATGAAAATGCTAATTAGGCCTTGGAATATCAGTTTGAGATTAAGGGAAACAGAACTAAAACTGTGGCCAAACAGATGCCTGCTGTCATCTTTAGGCACAAAGTAATAATTAGGGATGAGTGGATTTTCCCCTTCCCTTTTCCATTACAGCTCTGTGGGCCTGCCCTATACTTGGAGAATTTCTAAAATTAATTTCAGAAATGGTACATTTGCTGCAGTTTTCAATTCCTTCTGATGGAGTACTGAGACAGTCGCAATGGAATTCTGAGATTAAACAGTGTCATCCCAAACAGTTATACTCTTCTAAGTCCACTGAAGTCAGTGGGGCTTTGAATTGTATAAATTGGCTTAGGACTGTAAATCACAGAGCAAAGAGGAATTCCTGATGGCACTGCCATATCCAGGTTCTCTTCTCTTTAGGATTTAATCAATGTATTGGAATGCAACTAGGACTGCCAACATTTTAAAAAATGTAACATGTCACTTCTGGGACAAAGCTAAAGTGATGTAGGGTAGCTCTAGGAACTGCCAGAAACTCAATGGTTTTCCATGGAAGTGACATAGTAGAAACGGTGACTTTGGATTTATACTCCACTTTTCTCCACCGTAATGAGTCTCAAAGTGGCATACAAACTCCTTTCCTCCCTCTCTCCACATAGACACGTTGTGAAGTAGGTGGGGCTGTGAGAGTTCTGAAAGAACTGTGGCTAGCCCAAGGTCACCCAGCAATCTTCATGTGGAGGAGCAGGTAAACAAACTGGTTTCACCAGATTAGAGTCCACTGCTCATGTGAAAGAGTGGGGAAATCAAACCTGGATCTTCAGATCAGTGTCCAATGCAGTGGTTCTCAACCTGGGGGTCAGGACCCCTTTGGGGGTCGAACAACCCTTTCACAAGGGTCACCTAAGACTCTCTGCATCAGTGTTCTCCATCTGTAAAATGGATAAATGTTAGGGTTGGGGGTCACCACAACGTGAGGAACTGTATTGAAGGGTCGTGGCATTAGGAAGGTTGAGAACCACTGTCTTAAACATTACACCATCACAGGTGTCACAGCCCCCCGCCCATGTCCCTTCCCCATCCCTCTCACTGGTTGCTAGGCAGTAGCCTATCAGATATGTGAACTAAACTCTGTGACCAACTGTGTATACTGTGTCATCTGAACGCAGCATGGAAATCAAAAATGGAAAAACGGTGCCTTGCTAATGTTTTGTTGCTGCTTCAGCAACATGATCAGATCATTTAGATTTGCCAAATGTAGGGAGAAACATAGAAAGAGTGAATCTTTTTAGTATGCCTAGAAAAAATATACTTAGCTACTATTCTTTACATTTTAGAAATAGGTGGGTGGATGTGACTGGGTACAAGATGCCAAATAAATGCCTGTCAAAGGGGTGATGGGTGGGGAGAATCAGCACTGGGGCTGCAGTAGCTGTGTAAGAGATCATATTGCAATGAAGTCCCACTGTTGATGAGAGGAAAACAAGTCTAACATGGATGCTTCTTCCATATGTAAGGAATGCATACGATATACTCTTTTCCTTGCTGGTCTAGAGCTAGCATGGTGTAATGGTTTAGCGCATGGTGTAATGGTTTAGAGCGGGGGACTCAAATCTGGAGAACCAGTTTTGTTTCCCCACTCCTCCACATAAAGTCTGCTGGGTGACCCTGGGCTAGTCACAGTTTTCTCAGAACTCTCTCAAAGTGTCTATTGAGAGGAGGTGAAGAGAAGGCATTTCTATAACATCAGGGGACCCTGTTGCCCTCCCTTGGGGTGGGGTGGGGTTAAGCTGTTGGACACCATCTGCTGCTTTTTGTAAGTTTTGTAAGTTGTATTAGAACAGTGGATTTTAACAGGGAATGGTTTTAACATGTATAGAGCCTATTTATTTATTTAATTGATTGGTTAGGTTAACTGTGCTCTACTTATATATTTGTGTTGTGCACCGCCTTGAGCCCTCTGGGGGAGGGTGGTATAGAAGCTTAATAAATAATAATTATGATAATGATAATAATAATAATAATAGTAATCTGCTTTGAAACTCCTTAAGGGTTCAGAAAAATGGGGTATAAAACAAACTTCTTCTCTGTACTGTCTTCCTCCTTTGTCCTGAATTCAATAGTGGTAACATTTAATTAACTGGGGACCTCATGCATGCTTTTCATTTCTATGTTTAAAAAAGATTTTTACAACAATTTAGAGTATAAGCTGCTCTGAGCAAAGCGTTGCCTTTTGCCTATAATGTGTGACCACAAAGCGGCATCTTCACTGAATACCTGTCACGTTCTTTCTGTCATCCTTAAATGGAAAAGACACAGGAAATACGATGGTGCTACTTTTGTATATGTCTCTTGTAGGCTATATAAAATCTGTAAAGATTCTGGATGGAAATGTTCTCAGCTTGAAAGTTATTTTGTCTACATTTGATGGGAACTGTTCAGCCACAAAAAGCCCTAGATAATGGTTTCTGATGTAATTGATAATGTGGTAAATAATGGGAAATGAAAAATTGAAGAGTCAGGTGGAATTGGTACTAAACACGATCATAGCTGCCAGGATTTTTTTTTATCGGAAATCAAATTCTATTTGAAGTAAAAATGAATGGATGACTAAAATGTGTAAGTGGCAATGATGGGCAAACTGAAAGCTTGTAGGCAAATTAGAAAAAGAGGCAGAAAAATACATGCTTTCCGTTTGTGTTTCCATCCAGCAAGGGTAATGTGTGTGTTAAAATAAGTACTCCTCTTTACAAGTTATGGAGTCCATAGATAGGTCTATTGATCCCACCCTGTGCATTACTCTGACCTGAGTTGCAGGTTCCACTCAATTCCTGTGTGAGTGGTGCCCAATTTAGATCGTGACAGTGGTATATGGGGAGAAGGGACAGTCAAGATGCCCTAATCCAAAGTCATCCCATGAAAGGGGAGACCCAGAAGAATTTTTTAAAAAGCTCTCAGGTCTGACTCCACAAACCTCAGCTTGGTAATAGCTGCCTTCAGTCCTTTTTTTAAAATTCCAACAGCCAAAAGCAAGGGGCAAGCTTCCAAACTTATTTGGGGACACAAATAAGAAAGTCACTCCTGCGAGGTAGACAACTTGCAGAGTGAATTTCACAAAATAAGTTAAATAGGCATTATGTAGCCACAAGGGTCCAGGACTGAATTTAGACCGAAACCAGCTTAAGACAGAACACCACAAAATATGATTAAATGAATTTTATTAAAATCATGCAAGAATATAATCAAAAGAAGATTAGCAGTGAGGAATAAAATAATAAAAACCTAAACCAGAATGGACTGACTGTACAGTAAAAGAACATTGGTTCAAAGGAAAGATTCAAAAGAATAGTAAGATGTTACCATTTTCCAGTGGTAGGATTAAAATAATTTAACAGCCGGTTCTGGGGGTGGGATTCAAATAATTTAACAACTGGTTTTTTACAAGCACCATTTTAACAACTGTTTTTGCTAAAGTGGTGTGAACCTGCTGAATCCCACCACTGCCATTTCCAGCTGTAATCCTTCAGCTTCACAAAACGTCACCCTATTCAGAGCAAAGTCCTAAGGTTTCTGGGAGCCATAGTATTAGGCACCAAGAATACATTTGTCGTGATCCAAAAAGCTGAGTCAAGGAAGCATAGCAAAAGGTACCAGGTACTGCTAGTCTGAATAGCCAAAATTTATGGGCAGATGATTCAAGATAGTCATGGCCCCATGACCAATCAAATCCATGCCTATTGATTCTAAGATGCAATCAAATCCATGCCTGTTGATCTAAGACACAACTCTGCTGCTGACCAAGTGACCTTAAGGATCAGAGTGAGATAACAAAGAAGGCCATAGGTGTCATGTGCCCCAGGCACAACTTTTCAGTACCATGCATATGTGTGTGTGTGTGTGGGGGGGTGTTCAGCTGCTGCCACCCCTTCCCCACATCAGGAGTGCGGAGCTGGAGCACTGTGCTCCTTGATGCTTTCTCCTCCTCCGCCAGCCTCTGCCTCACATCCACCCGCTTCTGCTGCTGCGACCAACCACCCTCTGCTCAGATTTCTGTTGCCTGTGGCCACCTCTCCCCTAGGTTTGGCACTCTGAGTTGAGGGTAGAGGGTGCAGCAGTTAGCCAGGTTGGGGATTCAGGACTAAACAACTGGGTGGCAGATTAGGGCATGCATGTACGCTCATCTTTTATTCTGCCTTTCTCCCAGCACCACTCATGGCCCATCCACCTGTCCACCTGCCTCTGGTGCAGCTGCTGCCAGCCATTGTGCTGTCCTGTACTGTTACATAAATACAGAGTGGAAAAAACAGAGTTGAGATACATACAAAAACATAAAACTTAAGTTAAGAAAGAGGGGTCATTGAGGGAATGCCAAACGAAATGGAGGAGCCTTCACCCATGGGTAGAATAAGCCAACAAAAAGGGGCACCTAAAATTCCCTCTGGTGCCATGACTATTAAAGCCCTCTCCTGAGTTGCCACCCACCTGATTATAGATGGGTAAGGTTTCCAGTTTCCAAGTGGTTTGTGTAAAAAATGTCATTCTGCACCAAATAGCTATAGGTCAACAAAGCTGAATAATTTTCAATAATAGTTGCTGGATATCTCTCAGAACTGCAACTGGTCTCAGGTTACAGAGATTAGTTTCCCTGAAGAAAATGGCTGCTTTTGGAAGATGGACTGTATAGTATTATATCTGATTGAGATCCCTCCCTTACCCAAACTCTGCCCTCTTCTGGCTGCATCCCCCAAATCTCCTGAAATATCCCAAACCAGAGCTGGCAACCTTATGGGGGGGGGCACCTGCAGCAGGGCCTCTGAATGTAACTGTGGGCCTATCCCCACGTTTCCCTCGGCCGCCGTCGCTGCATGCAATTCCCAGCGTGCGGCATCCCTGGTGCGTGCCCGGGCATCCCCACGACCCCCCGCTCTGCGCGGGGTCATCAAAAGGCGCCCTTTGCAAGGGTGCCAGGGATGCCTTGCGTTGAGGGGGCGCGGCAGCGGCAGAGTCAGGGCGGCTGCGCTGTCGCCGCCCTTCTCGTGGGGAGTGCCGGGGGACACCGCGCTACTCTCCTCAAGTAGCGCGGGGCTTAAGGTAAGTGGGGAAAGGCCCTGAAGTGGTGGGGCTGCTTCATATGGAATTAATCAATTATAATAGACTGCCAAAGGAATGCACTATTACTGAAGTGTTTATTTTTTTAAAAATTGCAAAATAATTCTTTTTCATCGAACCTTTTTCTGTCCCTTACAATGTATGTTGGGATTTGGAACATTGTTTTTTTGTTTAAGTACTATTTTCACTGTTTTCACTGCTTCAGAGACCAATATGGGTTTATATCCTGAGATTTCATGACCTTATGCCCTGGAAAAATTTCTTTTGTTGATATTTTGTTGCTCTAGACCTGCATTTTGTCCCACTACTATAGATTAACACAGTTACCTGCCTGATGACCAAGGCATAGCAAAGGATGGAAAGCTTTCAAGAAATAAATTCCCTTATTCTTTTGTAAAGTTAGCTTTGGGCAATTTTGGGAAAGCCTAGAATTGATTTCCCGCAAGATCTTAAAAGATGTGTGTAAAATGATGGCACTCTAGAAGGTCCCCTGGTGCCTACTTTATTGTACAGGTAAAGACAATTTTACCTGACTAGGCTTCTATTATGTCCTGACCATTTTTGCTACCTGTTTTCAACAACCCTGTAGTTGTTTTACTTAGCTGGCCTTGATTTATACATGCTGATTTGGTGTGGTCCAGTTTTTCTTGCTCTCAACTTTTTGCTGTTGTTACATTTATTATTATTGTTACGTTTATTATTGGGCCACTCCCCACTTACCTCGTCTGAGTGCAACCCCACAGCGACCCCTCGTAGAAAAGCCTCCGTGGCTTTTGACAACGGAGACATTTGTTCCCCACTCATTTTCCATTCAGGAAATAGTGTGGGGTTCCACATCAAGAGTCAAAGAGGCAATCGAGCGTTCTGATTGGCTGGCACACGTGTGCATCATTTACACGTGGGAGTTGCAGCCAGCCGAAGGCGGGGCTCCATTTTGATTGGCTGACCCGAAAAGTTTGTTTGGATAAGCTGAATGCATTGTTTTAAGACGTCTGCACATGCTGACGTCACTACCTGTTGCAAATTGCTTGGGCAGAAAAATGAAAGTAAATATCGGTTTTGGTTTACACCGCCGACAACCCTGTGCTCAGCAGCACTTTGCCAAGCTGCAAAACAGTGGAGCTCGAGCAAAAAAGAGCAAAAAAGAGCAATGTTGGCACGTCTTGTTGTGCACACGTCTCAATTTCCAAGCACTTTCTGACGGGAATACCCTCCCTAAACAAAATGACGGTTCCTGTTTCCTGATTGGCTGGAAGCTGCGCGTCAGAGAGAATCAGCCACGCGTAAACAGCCGAGGTTCCCCACCCCCCTGTGGCACCTGCGGGGTTTTTGAAAATGTTGCTCTTTTCAGAGGAGCTAATTTGCCGCGCGACAAGGAGGAGGGACAGCGGCAAATTAAGGGCAGCTGCGCAGTGGGCGCTGGTGACGTGGGGAACGTCCATCCTCCTCGTGTCTTTTAAAGAGGTGAACCCGCGGCTTATGGTGAGTGGGGAGTGGCCCATTGTTACATTTATTATTGTTGCAAGTGCTGTTTTTAGGTTGTTTTATAATTTAATCATGTTGCCTGGTGATTTTCCATTGTGGATTTGTGTTTTTTTTAATAAGTTCCTGCTATTATACATTTGTTTCAAACCATCTCAAACATTTCTCGGGAGAGGCGACGAAGAACAATATCACTAAAATCTATTGACAGGCAATATTAATTTCGCTCAGATGGATATTTTTGGAAACTCTGTAAACCACATGCCAAAATCTGATGACCAGCTATTGGTAATCTGAATGCTAATAAATACCAACTGCATTATTCCCATCAATTTGCAGCTATCTTTTGCTTAGACATTAAAATTTAAATCATGTCATCTATCAGTTTTGGTGAAGAGGTGTAGGAAGAAGAAAAATAAATAAAATGAATTGTTTCTCTTAAAAGAATTGCTATAGTTTTGCATAATCCTGAGCCTACAAGTGTCAGGAAATATAATTAGATTTTCACTGCCATTAAAATGAGAGAGTGGCAATAACTAGACAGACTGAACTGAAGGAAAAAAGAGAGAGATTCTAAATATAAAAATGGAAAATTGTATTTCCTAATCCATTATGCTCTGACTTTCTCATTTAAACTGGAACGGAAAGCTTTAATAATTAATTCCTTATTTTTAGGACCTTTGCAACCCATTTTATTAGTACAGTAAGAAACTCCTGAATGTGATTGGGTTCATAGATTATCAGAGGGGAAATGGACCACTGATACATTAGCTATTCCAAATTAACTACTTAGTAATTTTGGAGGTTAAGGTTATCTGCCTATATCAGACACATTTATCACAGATCACAATGTCTCCTGCCTGAAAAATTCTACTTTCAGGTTCTGATTTACAGGCATGGCCATTATTTTGTGTGCAGACTAGCATATTTGTGAGAAGAGAAGTAGCTAGCTTTGTTTAGTGAAAATTCTCTTGAATGAGGAAATGTGGCTTTTATTTTTTTTATTTTATTTGACTTGATATCCCACCCTTTCTCAGCTCAGTAGCCAGGCTAACATATATATATATATATATATATATATATATATATATATATATATATATATATATATATATACACACATATAGTAGCCTGCACAAAGGGTGGAGCATGTTACATAAACTCATTTTAGCTAACGAAACTGATGGGGCCTGTACTATTGAGTTGGCTGAAAGTCTGATAAACAGAAAGGTAATTTAAAGGGCACCGAGAAACGAAACTCAGAGCAGCCTGACACTGGCCTTAAGTTAAAAGAAATAGGGCCCCATCAAGGAGATAAGAAATTAGCAGAAGACTTGATTGCTATAGAAACCAGTAGTTGTTATAAAAATTTTATACATGAGGTGTTTTAGACTCAAGTTACATTAAAAATATGAGAAGAAAAGGTGTGGTAAAAGGTGGGATAAAATGACCAGGTCTGTACGTCTTCTTGACTCAAACCAATAGTCAGAAGACAAGGAGGGATGTTTGTAAGAAGGTATAAATTATGTTACACAAGCAACAGCCCCTTTGAACCTCCTCCCTGTTGCTGACAGAGGAGAGTTCCCTCTTCTGCGCAGAATTGAACAATAAAACTCTTAACACTGAAGAAGCTTATGGATGGTTATTTGTGAGTAACCGGACAGAGTTTTAGCTCTGAACACAGGGCTCTGCCCTGTGCCTAACAGTATTTAAAAAAAACACTACATATATCAATAAAATCATCTACAAAAGCAACAATTAAGACACATACAACAATAACATTCAATAATCATCTAAAATTCTTATAAATCCCCATGGCACCAATGTATTTTCAATATAATTTATACTGTTAATTAAAAGATTAAAATTTCATGTATAATCTAAAAATCCTTATGCCATTTTGGAGGCCAGCTAGTTGAAAAACTGTTGCTACCTCAACCACAGGCTCGGTGGAAAATCTCCAACCCTGTGAAACTGAGCTAGGCCCCACAGGGTTCTGGACTCAGTTGACAGAGAGTTCTACCAGGTTAGGGCCAGAGTGGAAAATAAACATTGTATATACATATAGCCAGATTACCTGGCCACTTGTGACAGGGAATAGTATATCTTTTAGATTACCGATAGCCTTTTGCCTGCCTCGTTCAGTGAGAGGACAGAGTCTGTGGCTTTGTGGTCCTCCAGGCTTTTCCTTTTTTTCTGGCAGTGCCCTCGAAGAAACTTTGTTTTTACTTCCACTCTGTTCCCTCTCTCCTATTTGCCCCAGTCCTCTCTCTTGTACCCGAGCCCTTCATCCCTGGCTTTTCTTTACCCCACCTTTTAAAGTCTAGCCTGGGGGAGGGGCATCCCTGGACTCCTTTACTTCCCCTCATCCCAGGACTTGGGTCTCTTGTAGTGACAGGTGCTTTCATGGGATTCTTCCCCATTGCCCCATCCATGTGGACTTCTCTTATTATATTTTTATTTCTAAGGAGGCCAAGGCTGCCTGCTCTCTCCCTTGCACCCCCAATGCCCAGGGCTGGTCCTCTCATGCTGGGCCTATCTGTACCTATATTGGGCCCAGCCACAATTCTCCAACTGTTGTCATCTTTCTCCACCCTGTGGGAGCTGCCTGGCTCTATAGAATGTCGATCAGCCATCCCTGCCAGTTGCCTGCAGGAGCCCAACTGTACTCCTCCTGCCTGCACTGTGTCTCTTTGCTCCTTCAGGCTCTTGGCATTCTCTTTCAGGCAGGGAAGTATCTTCCCTGGTGCCGATGTAACCTCAGCTTGTGGGTTCTGTGGGGCAGAACTTGGAATGAGTTTGCAACAACGATTTTTTTAAAAACAAAATGGTTTACTTTCCTAACATATAACATCAGACATCAACATTTAACATCACACTTCAAGGTCCTGTTCAGGTTGCATTTTCAAGTCCTCATATTTACAGTCTACTGATACTGCCAAGTCCAATTCCTCTTTGCAAGTGGGTTGGCTCCTGAAGACTCCAAGGGCTTGATGAACAGGATTCAACATGATGAAGGTTTCCAGGAGAACTCTCACCCATTACAAACATAAAAAGAAACCCTGAAACAATAAACGCCCACATTTACAACATAGCAAAAATAAACAACGACCTTCCCAGTAGTTCCCAACAATATTGCAGTTACCTTAACAAGGTGTTAAGGGCTTATACAACCAAGGTCCGAGTCTGGTAGCCTTGTCTCCAACTACATAAGGTCTGCTGCAGCCTCTTGCTGCTTTGAGTCTCCACCCCTTACCAGGTCAACCCATTCTGAGCATGGGGGTTACACCGACACCTTGCCACTTGCCCGGGCTGTGTGGCCTGATGATGGGTCCTTCCGTTGCAATGTGTGCAGGGGCAGGCATGCTACCCTCAGAAACCTTCTCTGTCCTTTCCACTGCAGCATGGATATGAATTTGAATGTAACTCAATAAAAGTTTTATCTCTCTTTTTTTGAAGTGCACATGATTGCATGCTTTCCTGACTGTGTAACTTTGCTATACTAACTCATATACCCACTAGAGGGACTTTTCCATGAACCTCAATGTTATACCGGGAGCTGTGTGCCAGGTTCTTCACCACTGCATTCATCATGTTGTAGTGAGTTTCAAATTGCTTGGGAATATTGCTGTTCCCATCCTGATTTTCATAATGTTTTGTAATGAAATTATGTGTGTTTGCTACCCTGAGCTGGCCTCGGCTGGGGTGGGCGGGGTATCAAATCCAATGTTTTCCTGGTTGGTAGCATTAATTGTACTTCTGCTGACTTTACAGAGTGGAGAGGTCAGGAAGGAAACTCCGAATCCTCAGGCAGGGAACACCTTTTAAGACATATACAACATCCAATGTAATATTCACAGCCCTGTCTGAATGAAAGCAAGGGATTGAAATTCAATGAGAAATAAATGCTAATGGAGAGGAACACACTATCTTGCGGAGTTAAAAGTGGACTCTAACTGTCTAATTACTGAATATCAGAGGTGTGCTGAAATGAATCCCAAGTAATGTATCCCTTTGTGAATATTACAGTCATTTAATTCACTCACTCTGTTGGGCCTTTTACTCCTATTAGAGCATTATTAAAGTCTTTCATTTCATTTTATTCTAGTTACTGTTCTTTACAGGGGCTGGGTGATTTAAGTTCAAACTTCATGCCAAAGGATCTTGTTAGAAAGAAACAGAATCAGAAATGGGTCCTCTGTGTGTCCAGTTCCTCCCCTTCTCCACACCTTTAGTTAGGATATGAAATCACGTAAAGACACAGATCTGAGAGATTATCCATGTACCAGGTTAAACCTTTTTGTTATATATTTTAACTGGGAAAGGGGGCTTTTGAAAAGTTGTGGGGTGGAGCGGGGCGAAAGTTCTCCACCCTTTCCCAGTCCTTAATTTCAGTCTGCAGCTCCTTCTCCCAATTGGGGTTTTTCCCTCTGTGAGGTTCCAGTGCAGGGGGCTTGTTCTAGGGATTGCTTCAGGCACTTTTGACTCACTAATGGTATCTATTTGAATAAATCCTGCAGTGTATGAAATTTGAATCTGTAAGTCATAAATCCCAGGTGCTTTTTGACACTCTGAATTGCTACTATTATTTATTATATTTTTATTTCACCTGTTGAATGCCAGGTCAGTAAACAGAAATTCTGGATGAGGAGGCTGCCCTGTCATGCATTACAGAGGCTCTACATTTTCCACCTTTCTTTTTTATGTTAGTTTCCTTTTACAAAGTGGCTTCCTTTACAGATCCCTCCCCCATACCTTTCTATCAGTCTGTCATTATGAGGATGTACTAAAATGAATTATAGGGATGCCTGTTGGGAACAATGGGTATAGCCAAAAGGGCCATTGGTTATAATGGAAGTTAGGAATGATAGTTGACTTGCATAGGCTATTTTGAAATATGTCATAGTATCCAAAAGTTGCATTGAAAAAAAAATCCAATTTTGAGAAACCTGCCCTAGATATGAAATGACTGTCTCCTGAGTGAAATAAGGGTCCGTCAGACTGAAACCAGTGCTCTGGGGACCATCACTCCTGTCCCATTGACTGCCATTCCACTCTGGGAATTGTCATTCCATGCCCAGGGTTGGTTTTCTTAAACCCTCTCCAGATTTTCATTGCAAATTTTGTGTGCTGTATTTATTATGATGGAGCCCTTGTAAGTTAATTGGCATTTCTGGCTTCCATTATATCCAAAACACCTTCAGGTAGTTCCCAACAGGCATTCTTGTCATTTGTTTTTAATGCATCCTTTTTTATACAAACCCTCCCTTCCCTGGTCGACATGACATTATTTCATTTGGAGAAACTTCAGAGAGGCTGGGGTGGGTGTTTTCGAATCAGATGTCTCTGAAACTGCATCAGAGTGGGTGCTCACTAACTTTTAAGTTTCAAGGAAACCCCTAAGTTTCAAGGAAATTGGACCACAAGATAGAATTCTATGGGCTCATGGACAAGCTGCCCCCAGCCCCCTACAAAGTAGAAGAACAGCAACGTTTGCATTTTGACTTCAGAGGTGATTGACTGGGAATTCTTGGTGTTCCTCCTTTGCAAGGATCTGATTGGAAAGTAAAAATGTAATTGCCTGGGAAATCAGGGAATCAAAAAAGAAAAGAAAAGAAAAAGCCCGTTACTTACCTCATAAACACTCAAACTAAAAAAGGGTGGAGTTTTGTTATACTAACAACCCTAAATTTGTACTACCATTCCCAGAAATCACTGGACCAGCTTAAACCAGCCATTTCTGTGTATATTTTGGACTCAGCAGTTTTGATATGCTTACCCCTATTGATAACTGTTGATGTAGAAGCTGCATCCCAGATCAGCCTGTCAATTTTCTTTGAGTGAAAGGACCTAACTGTGTTCTGCCACCATTTCTCACTCTTCCACATGAAGCCTGCTGGGTGACACTGGGACAGAACTCTCCTTTTCTACATGGAGGCAGACAATGGCAAACCACCTCTGAATATCTCTTGCCTTGAAAACCCTACCATGTTGCCACAAGTCAAATGTGACTTGATAGCACCAAAGGTAAAGGAGAAATGGTGGTAGTTTATGCTGCTATAACTGCAGTTTCTCACCATCATCTGTGATAACTTACTTGCTTCAAAACAGGTGTTTGAAATACCACAATAAACTGGACATTGGGAAACTATGGGTGTACATTCAGCAGAACCAAACCCAAAAACCTCTGAAAAATACCTTATCAGTATTTTCAGGGGTATTTTTCTCTCCTGAAAAAGAAATGGCAGTAATTTAAAGTTACTGAAAAGCCAGTCTGGGGGCATTTTTCAGGCTGTTTCAGTCCCACCACCATGTTAAAAAGACAGAGATTGTTTCCCCACTTACCTGCTGCTGCACGCTACTCTTCCCAAGTGCACGCTACTCTCCCCAAGTAGCGCGGGGTCCCCCGGCACTCCCCACTGCAGAGGCGGCGACAACGCAGCCGCCCCAATGCTGCCACTGTTGCACCCCCTCAGCGCGCATCATTCCTGGAGCTCCTCAAAATGGCGCCTTTTGATAACCCCTGGAAGCCCAGGAGCGTGCCAGAAATGACGCACACTGGGAGTAGCACGCAGCAACCTTTGGTCGAGGTAAGTGGGGAAAAGACCAGAGAACCCTTCTCTCCCTTCCTTCCCTCTCCCACTCAATTAGCTGCTGGCTGGCTGGACTCAGTTTCAGCTCTGCACGGCTGCCACTGCTGCAGTGGTGCAGAGTCGAACACTGGGCTTGGCCTGGCTGGCTCCAGCATTCAGCTCTGTGCCACCACCTCTGATCCCCACATGGACTTGGGAGGCAGGGCAGAATTGAATATTGGGCTTGGCCTGGCTGGGTGCAGCATCCAGCTGTGCACCTGCTGCCTCTGAGACCCACCTGGAGTTGTGGAGCAGCTGGAATTTTTCAGGTTCAGTAGATCCAAAACACATCAAATTCCAGAAAAAAGCTGGTATGGCAATTTGGCTCTTCGTTTTTTTTAAATTCTGTGATTATTAATTCTGAACCCCCAAAATACCCCATCCCACAACCATACGGGAAACTATAGGAACTGTTAAATAATCACCTCCTTCATTTTTCATTCTTGGAAATGGGAATAGTGCTCATTCATTACAGCGGTCTCACAGACATGCTTACATTTTACCACATCTGCTGCCCTCGCAACTTTTCTGCAGTCACTTTCCTCCAGCAATATTTTGAGACCCATGTTTCGACTGAAAGCTAGGGTCCAGTACCTGATCCAGGAGAAAAAGCAGCTGGGATGGGAAGAGAAGCAACAGCTGAATTTTGAAAAACCATATGCTGGAGAAAGGCCATATTGCTTCATCTGTAATTAGAATGGGAAATAATCTACAAGATGAATTGTTTTACAAGATGAATGCGGGGTGGGTGGGTGTAGAGAAGAGCCTTCTCCATCAGATGCCGGCCAGGAAAAGATTTGCAGCCATCCTTCAAGCAAGAGCTTCCTCGTGTATTACTTGATTACTGCATGTACTCCCAAACCCTTGCCCAGAAGACTCATTTTGCTTCCCCTTTCCGAGACGTGAACTGTGAAGAATAATTTGTCCCCCAGCTCTATGCGCAGCAATTCAGCTGCCATTACATTTAATGGGATTTGGATTGCAAAATTTGCTCATATCCCTAAATCTTTGTTTCCCCTTCATTTTTACAAACCATCAGCCTATCTTATGTAACACGAAAATTGTTCGGAAAAAAAAAGATTTTCTCGGTAGTTTCAATGTACTGTACATGGGGAAAGAATGGTTTTGATTTTATCCGCGGACTAATTTGGATTAAAAGAGATCTCTGGCGGGTCATTTAATCCATTCCTCTGCATCATGTAAAAAGCAAATTTCATTATCTATAAATGATCCCAGATAGCTGGCTTTAACTTTCATCTTTGTACTAAAAGTGGTTTCCCAGCATCTCCAAGTGTTTTTTCTTCTCCAGCTCTAGTTTTAATAGTTCTATGCTTAATCAAATACTGAAACTGAATGTGCTAGCTGTATCATTATAATCCAGTCTTTGTTGTTCAGTTTGTACAGATTAATGAGAAGAATTTGTTCATTTTTTCTTCTTTTTATCATTCTTCCAGTCTTAAAATAAACAGTCTTCATGCCTTTACCTCATGAGTCTTAGTTTTGTTCGAGAAAAATTCATATATATGTAATCCATGCATGGGGGGTGGGGGGGTGGGGGGGGGTGTCACATAAACCTTCATTTTCTTCTGCATTTTGAACTGCATTTTAAAAAGTTAGTGATGGGATGGTGGAGAATAGACTGTGCTTATGCATACAGAACCAAAAAAAAAAATCACTACACAGCAGCCAAAGAGCACAATCTAAAACAATTAGGGTCAATTAATTAGAATTAAATGACTCTATTGCTTACGGTAGGCTCCAAAATTGCTGCTTATTTGTTTATTTAAAATATTTATATGCCCATATTTATCCTGAACATTTCAGGACTGAAAATGGGTAACAGAGGGCAGACTGTTAATGTTTTAAACCCAGCATATTGTACACACCTTTTCAGATTTTGTACACACCTTTTCAGATTTTAACACAGATAGAGCAAAACATACTAAACACGGAAACATGGAGAACACACAAAGAGTTCTGAGGGATCCATCCAAAGGTCCATTTACTCCAGTATCCAATATCCTGTTTCTATTAGTGGCTTAGCTGGATACTTTGGGGAACCCCACAAATACATCACAGTTCTGCCTTGAACATGGAGGCCAAGGTAATATGTGTGTAAATGGTGGGTGCTCTAAGTGCCAGCTCAGAATTTCTTTCTCCCTGAGGCCACTCTGGCCACTTATTTATTTGTTTGTTTACAAAAAGGATTTCCAAGATGACATCGGAGGAGGGCATTAAGGAGCAAGCTCTTGAAGCAGTGGATTTACTCGGAGTAGACCACCTTGTAGGACGCAATGTAAACAAGAACTGACAGACACATAGTCACCAGTGCAGTTCTATTTATTGCTACCTACTAACAAAGTGCTTCGCCAGACCACAGGTGTTTTCAGGCACACACCACTCTGCTATCTGTGCTAACTATATACAATAGTGGTACCAATCAGATGCCCTCATCTTATCTGGTTTGCACACGGTACATGCTGTGCACTCAGTACTAATCTGCACACGGCACCTGTTTGAAGGAGGGTCCAGCTGTCATTTAGATTTTGCTCATCTGAACATTTACACATGTTCTGACAGCTCTGGGATATTCTCAGTTTTATGTTAGTCCGCCCACATTTCTATCTATGAGAGGAACAATGAATAAAATATATTGGAAACTAATCATGCTTGCTGAGGGACCAACTCAAATGAAATTAAAATACAAACTATATAGAATGTGAAGCAAGATGAGGAAGGAGATGAGGAGGCAGCTGTAAGCCTGATCCTCCTCACACAACTGCCATAACTGGTTCAACGTGAGAGTGAGGCAGCAGTGGAATCAAGCAGAGACTGAAGGCCGCAACTGGAGACAAACTTATGAGTCAACCCATTGGAGTTCACAGGGCCAGAGAGATAGTCCAAACTATTCAGTGGAATAGGCAAGTTTTCATCCTTGTGATGAAGGACCTGCCATGTTTAGCACTCTGTTTCTGGGCTAGAGAAGAGAAAGCCAAGAGCATTGGCTGGTTGGACTCTCAGGTGGCAGAGACAGAGGTGGCAATGTTGGTTAGTCTGGGAGACAGGCAATGGGTGGACAGATCTGGAGGTTGCCCCCACCCCAAAACTGCCACCTGAGCTGACTTTGTCTTATGCCTAATGACAGAACCAGCCTTGGCTGCTGGGAACAAGCATGCTTTCATGTACCTGCCCCTAGGAATAGGATGGTCCAAGAAACATGCATATATATGAAAAGGCATGGGGCATAATTCAGCCATTCTTCCCTGACCTTGTTTGTCTTTGTAGTAACCTAACTGTTGCGTATTGAGCTCACATCTGTGGTAAGCTTTTCTCTCCGACCCCAAGATGCCTTTTCTGAACAGTCACAGCCAAACCAGACCTCATTTATTTCTGTATGCAATCAGGCTCCCCGCTGCAACACCAACTCCAATTACCTTGAAACTATTAACGCAGAGAATCTCATGTGTTATTCTCTCGCCCAGACATCAGTTTCGAGAGATGCCTAGGGAGCCCTTTGCGTCCTGTGCCGGATTTCATTCTTTGTTTAGCCACTGTCGTCATAGTCACCGGGTTGTGAACAAGATAAAAGGTATCCAATAGCATGATACGGTACAAAAATGCACCTATATTTTCTGCCTAATATGTATACTTACCAAAAAATCAAAGAATGTTGGAGAGAGACAATGCCTGCTTCCCAAGATCAGGATCACCTTCAGATGACTGTGTATTATTAGCACCAACTACTAACACAATAACATTTTTGCTTTCCTGCCTATGACTTTAATACACAGAGACATTTTAATTGCACTACATTCCTGAGTAATCATTTTATGATGGGTTTATTGCCACCCCTTCCTTATCAGGGCATGGCACTGTTACAGGCCCTGGTGATAAATTACCCTTTCAAGGGAGAGAAGACAGTACTACTTTAACAAGTGCAATAAAGCCCCTTTTTAGACCCAGAGAGTTCAGTGCATTTCTCATTCATCATATACCCTCGGTGATTTTACACAGATTTTACACTGTTGATTAGCTCATTAGTGGGGTTAATTGGATACATTAACTGGCAGAATTACAGCTTGACAATGAACCAGAGGCTGCAGTATTATAAATGACAGACAAAGCACAGACATGCCGGGCCAGCCTGAAGGAAGTGCTTTCTTTTGATTAGCTTTCATTATGTTTTAATTCTTTTCCTTCTATTTTTTATAATTGACTCCACATGAATATTTACAATGGCATTGAGTTGGTAAGGGGAATATTCTACAGCCCCGTATATTTCCCATATGTGCCTGTCTTGCTATTGGTAGAACTCAGTTTTTCCATGACCACGCAGAACTTGTCAAACTAGAAGAAGCAACTGGGAGCAAATGCTTAATTAAGTTACAAACTAGACAAGTTATAAAAATGTGACGTTAAACAAATGAAGGCCGCTTTCCCCAGAGATATGCCAGTAACTAAAAAAAGTGAAAATGACTTCTGCTAACAATGCATGCTTGCATCTCTGGCACCTTTTGTTTAGCTGCGAAAACAAATTAAAAAAAACAATGGCAGAATTTCCCAATATTTACTATTTATTGGAAAGAGTTATATCCTCCCAAAACTGATAGGGTTACAAAACATTAAAAGGGAGAACTTACCATGTTACCCAAAGCCAACAAGCCTGTCAAAGTCTATCCAGTCACTGACATCACTGAAATATATATAAGACAACTCATTGCCCAAAAACCTGCAAAGGACCTTGTGAAAATGACTGATTTTAACATGCAATGGAATGTCAGAAAGAATGAGCCAAAGTGAACCTCTCTCGTGAGAAACTTCCAAAGATAATTAATCCTTCTGTGTTAAATAGGGTCGCAAAATCTGGCTTGGAAAGTTCTTGGAGATTTAGGAGAGGTGTCTGGGTAGGGTGAACTTTGGGGGAAAGAGGGAGTTTAGTGAGGATATGATGTCACTCTAGGACTTGCATTTTCCTAGATTCTATGGTGTAATGTACAGTCCATCCCCCCAAACTGCCATTTTTTCCAGGTGAACTGATCTCTGTAGTTTGGAGGTCAGTTGTAATTCTAAGGGAATTCCAGGTCACCATGGTGTAGTGGTTAAGAGTGGTGGACTCTAATGTGGAAAACTGAATTTGATTCCCCTCTTCTACACATGAAACCTGTTAGGTGACTGCAGGATAGTCACAGTTCTCTTTGCACTCTCTCAGCCCCATCTACCTCACATGGTGTCTGTTGGGGGTGGGGAGATAAAGAAATTGTAAGCCTCTTTGAGATTCCTTAAAGGTAGAGAAAATCAAATCTTCTTCATCAACAGAAGGTTGGTAACTAGGGTTGCCATGTCTCTCCTTGCAACAGTCAGGAAATTTTGGGAGGGAGGTTTGGGGGATGGCAATTGGCATCCCCTGCATGATGACATCACTTCTGGTTTATGCAAGCATCACAATCTAGCACTCTCCAAAAACCTCTATCGTTTCCACAGCATCTCCCTTGTGCAATGCCAACACTTCTGCATAAATCTCTTTGTAACCCTAGAGTTAAATAAATTGTTTACACCTGACACAGCCATCAGTATTTTCTTTAACTAATTTTTTAAAAAATTGGGATTGATACATGTTTGTTTTCAAAATACTATTGATATCTTATAAGGCACAGATGTTGAACCTGTGGGCACTTTTTGGAATTTTGAGAATGAGGAGTAGACTCCACCATGAAATGGCTACCATTGGTGGCGGGTCTGGAAGAAGGAAATACCTTTTTAACCTTATTGTAGCCCTGCAGTGATACTTTTATCATTACCCTCTGCTTTCTCATTGCAATGAGAAACTACCTTAGATTCAGTTTCTTCTGAATGAAGCATAGACAAGGCTTCATTTAAGTTGTTCTTCTAATGTCTGAATTTACATAGCTGAGAAATATAGTAGCCTATGGGCTGACTTTATAACTGACTCTTCCAGAGAGTATTGACTTAGTTAATGGAGAGCGATTACGACTTAAAAGCAACCCAGCCTGTTCCCTTCAAACTACTTGTAAGTCATTAATTTTTCAGCCCATGTTGGTATCACAAGCTGAAATAACTAGAAGCAATTTGAAATCGGAGCAGGAAATCTACAGATTGTAAAAGGCATGCCTATATCAGCATGAAGAAAATTTAGCTTAGTTACTGATTCAGTTCTACAGAACTGTTTTTGAAGCTACATAACCATGTTTGATTTTTGTGACAAATTCTTTTAAAAACTCAAATAAATTCAGGATTCCAGATGTTCTATGTAAGCAATTTATGTAAACAAATCAGTTTTTACATTGAAATGTAAAATGGGTATTTGGCGTAGAAAAAGGCCAGACTGAGTAACTAACCAGTCACCCAAATGGACACTGTTGAAGTTTTCATAATAGGCAGCACGGGCTTTTAAAAAGAATATTTCTCAGTGCCTAAATTTTTTTGTTTCTTTTTCTTTGAATAAAAAGTAAGAATACTCCCTCTTTGTTTTTCTTGTCAATGATTTTGTTCTTTTTGGCCTTGGAAGTTTATTCCTTTGGGAGTGGGATTATTGTCTCATAAACCAGTGAGTAGCTACTATTATCCCTTAATTACTGGTAATGGTGTGAAACTGAAAGTAATATTGTGTGGCATGTACTATCGATGCTATTACACCCACTGCTTTCTGACTAGGAGATTGACTCAGATTTAATTTTTCAGCTTTGCTAGAGCCGAACAGCTCTCTTTCAGAGTCCATGCTATTTCAGAAATATCAAGCTCCTGGCGGCCTCAGCCTTACAAAACAGTGCCCAGAGGTAACAGTCTTATAAAACTGGGTCCAACTGAATGACAGGAGAACATAAGAGCCGTGCTAGATCACACCACAGGCCTATCAAGTCTAGGACTAATTTCCCACCAGGGCTGGATCTAAGCGGGAACAAGCAGGGAAGGAGCCCTTGGTGGCAGGCAGAGCGGGAACAGTGTCAGGAGGTGGGTGAGGCTCAGTTCCACAGAAGAGATGGCTTGTTCTACAGCACACACACCCTGTTCCCTCAACTAGGCTGCTGCTAGGAGGTGGAGGAAAGGGAGGGAGTGACTCTGGGCCCCAGAGGGAAGTTGCAGTCCTTGGTAAGGCATGTGCTTGCTGAAAAAGAAATGACGTTAACCATATCTTGAAAGGGTTGTTAGGACTGGCCTTCTCTTGTGGCATTTTCATTGCCAAGTTCTGTCAAGCAATTGCCTGACAAAATGTGTGAAACTTCAATAGCAGATTTGCTATCGCAGATTGTCTAAACACTAGAGGAAAGCTGGGGTGTGATAAGGTTTCTCCACGCTGTTATCTTCAGAAATGATTTGGTAAATCAGCCTGGCTTTGCTCCCTATGCAGAAGCCTTCCTGTCTATGTCTTCATCCATTTCACAATAGTCTTCTGCTCCCAGAGATATGACCAATATTACTGGCAAGGAAAAAAGAACGTACTTTTTTCCCCTAAAATCGATCCTTTCAAAAAGTATCCAGTCTTTCTTTTCTGCTCACTCATTTAGCTCCTGCAGCTATTCTCTGATTCATATTGTGTAATGTGATTTTGGCTGCTTCCCTCCTCACAGAATTGATGTTTCTTTCCACAGCTGTTAGCAAACATGTTATTCAAATTCAAAGCATTATTATATTTCCCTTCCCACATCCCTCACCCACATTCCAAACCAAACCTTATTAACATCATAAGTGAAACACCATCTATTTTGACATACACTTGTGTGTATCAAGATGTCTACAAGCTTTAGAAGAGACCTTAAGCTAGGCCTGTAAAAGAATATCTCATTTTTGTTGGTTAAACTTGAATGGGTTTTTTTCTAATATAACTGATGAAATCCTTTCTGATGAGCATGTCTGACATGCAAGTAAACTTTGGCAGAAAGAACAAGTGTTCAGATCTGTATCCTGCCTTTCTCTCCTGTAAGGAGACTCGAGGCGGCTTACAAACTCCTTTCCCTTCCTCTCCCTACAACAGCCACCTTGTGAGGTAGGTGAGGCTGAGAGAGTTCTGAAGAACTGTGACTAGTCCAAGGTCACCCAGCAGGCTTCATGTGGATGAGTTGGGAATCAAATTGGGTTCTCCATATTAGGGTCTGCTGCTCTTAACCACTCCACCACACTGGCTCTCATCAATATTAAGACATCAGTGATAAGTAATCAGTAATAACATATCAGTATTGATGCCTCTTGTTTTTGGTTTGGAGACTGTTGATACTGAATTCTGCCTGTCACAAAAGAAAATATTCAAATATGCATTCATATATACTTGCCTTTGTTATTCATATTTCAGTAACTTAAAAATCTGCCTAATAACCTGTTATCTACTGCTGCCTCATAGGTACCATTCATACCCAAGTGTTGTGGTGAAGGAGGGAACTTGGCAGAGATCTGATGCCATGGAGCCCATCCTAAAAAGCTGTCATTTTCTCTGGGAGAATTGATCCTTGCCATCTGGAGTTCCATTGAATTGATCCCTGCCATCTGGAGTTCCATCTGGGAGAACTCCAGGCCCTACATGGAGACTGAAAACCCGAATTTCAGTGGGCTGAGAATGGTGTACCTTTGTTTAGAATTCTACAGTTAGACTCCAACCAGGGCTTAACTAAAATGAATGAATGAACTATTATATAGCTGAAGTGCAACTGATTAGCTTTTTTCTTTCTTTAGTGCGTCATCTCTCTTAGGCCATTTCCGCACGGGCGGAATATGGCAGCCTGGGGACGGCAAAAACGCCATCCCCAGGCCGCCCTTTGCACAGTCCCAAGTGCGCTGGGAAGCGCACTTTTGTGGAAACGCCGGCTTGAAGCCGCTCCCGTGCGAACGGCAGCGGCTTCAAGGCACCTCCCCCACCCACTCCCTCCCTGCACTTACCTTGTCCCCGGGCCTCCGGCGCGTCGCTGAGCCCTGGGGACATGCCCCCCAGCCCTGCGACGCAGGAGCAGGCGTGCAGGGCCGGGGGGCGTGTCCTCAGGCCTTGGTGACGTGCCGGAGGCCCGGGGACATGATGGATCGGCCGGGCGACGGCGATCTGCGGCGCCGTTGTCCTGGCTCTTTCTGGGACCATTCATGCGAACGGTCCCAGCGTCGTCGGGTCAGCGCCGAGTACGCCGACCTAGCTGCTTCTGCCTCCGTGCGGAAACGGCCTTAGTTTCATCAGAAAATACTCAGTGGGATCCATCAGAAGATACCCATTGGGTTCACCACTGTGGGTAGATCCACTCTGGCTCAGAGCTTGGAATGGTAAAGTAGGTGTTCAACCCTTTTCCTTGCTTACATGTCAAAGCATGCCAAGAAATGCTAGACACCAACACCACATTCCCACTATAAAACGCAAGTGAGTTCAGGTGAAGATAGCTAACACCAAGAAAGCTCTATCCTCAGATCTTGAGTATCAGTGTCTGGTTTTGATTACTTCTCTCCAAACTACAATTACTGGAGGTATTTGCTGAACTAAATTGAAATATAACCCCACATCCACAATTATCTTGCTGAAACTTAGTTGACCTGTTCACTTTTGATGAGGCCAGGGATACTTTACACCCCTCCTCACAGTGTGAAACCAGAGAAGGAAGGCTGTCCCCTTGAATCTGAGAAAAACCCCAATTCATGCTTCATTGCAATGAATAGCCATATATAACCACACTCTCTCCCCTAAAGGAGGGAGAAAAGGTAGCATGTTATAGCCTGATTCATCAGGTAGTAAATAAACAGGCTGAGGACTTGGAAAAGATCTCTCCAATGAAGACTGTGCTGAGGAAGGCCATGACAAATCACCTATGCTTCTCACTTGCCTTGAAATGCCCTTGCTGGGGTTACTATAAGTGGGCACTTTATACAAAGAGATCATGAAGAGAAGAATGGGTGACTTTTACACTTGCACTATGGCTAGGCTATACATGGCCACCTTCTTGGTCCAATCAAATATTCTCTTTACTTCCCAGTGGGATGTTAGCTAACAATGGTTCCTATCTTAAATGGTGGGAATCACAACTGTCCTCAGCAGGTTGCTTGACTCCAAATCAGGCCTGCAGACATGTCAGTACAATAAGATGCACTGCACAGCAACATGTTTTACAAGCAAAAAAAAAAATTATTTTCGTAAATCAATTAGTTACACAACAAATGTTTCATCTGGCATCAGCTCATAATTTGCCATTCCACATACGGCTTCTCTTCATTGAACAGGACATAAAGGTCCTTCTTTTTCTAAGTACTGAGAAGGAATCCAAGATGCTACTGAAATTTCCTAGGCTCTCTGTACTTTGTTGTGTAGAATGATTTTTAAAGCATATATACATGATTTCAAAGGCCAGTTAACATTGAACCTTTGTTGCAAGATTATGCAGAGAAGGGCAACGAGGATGACTGAGGGATTGGATCACCTTCCTTATGAAGAGAAGCTGCAGCGTTTGGGACTCTTTCGTTTGGAGAGGAGACATCTGAGCGGGGGATATGATTGAAGTCTATAAAATTATGCATGGGGTAGAAAATGTTGACAGAGAGAAATTTTTCTCTCTTTCTCACAATACTAAAACCAGGGGGCATACATTGAAAATGCTGGGGGGAAGAATTAGGACCAATAAAAGGAAACATTTCTTTATGCAACGTGTGATTGGTGTTTGGAATATGCTGCCACAGGAGGTGGTGAGGGCCGCTAATATGGATAGCTTTAAAAGGGGCTTGGACAGATTTATGGAGGAGAAGTCGATCTATGGCTACCAATCTTGATCCTCATTGATCTGAGATTGCAAATGCCTTAGCAGACCAGGTACTCGAGAGCAGCAGCAGCAGCAGCAGCAGCAGCAGCAGCCCATTGCTTTCACATCCTGCATTTGAGCTCCCAAAGGTATTTGGTGGGCCACTGTGAGTAGCAAAGTGCTGGACTCTGGTCTGTTCCAGAGGGCTCTTTCTTATGTTCTTATATATGTGCCTTGAACAAAACCTAAATTCCTTCTGCTCTGACTTGGATAGCCCAAACTAGCCTGATCTCATCAGATCTCAGAAGCTAATCAGAGTTCATCTCAAATTACATATGCTGCATTATAAGTATATCTCTTTAACTATCTGTTAATTTCTGAAGCTGATTTTGTATGGAAATACATTTTGATGATGATGACTGTGAAGCTATCTTAATTAAACAGGAGAGGAGCACACAATTTTCACAACACCAGTAACAAACAGGAACAAACAGGAACATGAATGCAATGATTGTAGAAGCACAACATAGCCTTTATGGTTATACAAACTATGTGGCTTTACAACCACAATTAAGTTGTTAATTTGAACGAAAGTCAATACATTTTGACAATAATATACTTTGACAATAATTAATTAATTCCCAATTCAAGTGCACTTTAGAAGCTCCCTCTGTAAAAATGCTCATTTTTGTACTTTACACTGAAGGTTACTAATGTCTTTTCAGTTGTATGATGTAATAGTTTTCTGAGGCTCACTGGAAGAATAGTAGCCACAATGAGCATGTATGGAGAATTTCCTGACAAAATTATGGCAGCTATTTTTTTCTGGCAAATTTTATGTGCTTTCAGTGGTTGTCTCACATGCAGGACCTGAACAATTATAAAAATAGGTTACAACCATAACCTATCAAGTGAAGTTTAATCCACAAGCAATATACTGTGAACTATATCAGCCTTTGGTCTAACTAATTCAATGGGCATGGTGGCCAATGCCAATGATGTCTTTTTAATCTTGCTGTGAGTGGCCTAGCAAACTGAGATTGATTGAGAGTGCATGGATATATATTTTGAATGAATAATATCTGCCAAAGAAATTTATTGGAAATGTCAGTGGCTGAATCTGAAACTTTCTGGATGTATAGCATGTGGTCTATCACTGAGTCATGGCTGGCTCTGTATGGCCTTTCAGGTATTTGACAACTGCATTCTGTGCCCATTTTTGTCATCTATAGTAGGCTATACAACCACATTCATGGGACTAGATCACATGAATGTGTTCTGCTAACAGTGGTACTTTCCTATGATGCAGGAGGCTCCTACTACAGAAGAGCTGAGGGGGCTAGAAGGAGGCACCAACACTAGTAGAATACACCTGTGTGATCCAACCGCGTGAGTTTTTTGTGGCTTGCTATATGTGCAGGTTGGCTGGCCAGTGGCTGGCAACTGCAGGGAATCTGGGCTATGGGGGGGGGGGGGTAGTGGTGCCGCACAGGTCAATGCCATGATGACACTTCCAAGGAAAACCTAGAGGTGATGTCATGCCTCTCTAGAAATCTGGAAATTATGTTATGAAACTAATCAACATCTCCATAAAAAAAAACTGTATAGAAAAAAAACTAATTGCTCTCTCTGTGGAACCAACTTTATGGAAAAGTCACTATTGGAACAGCAACATTATATCACATTCCAGGAGTGATTTCATACTTCTCAAGGAACCACAGTAAACTCTATGGCAATAAGGGGGCTGTAATAACAATGGGGAACAGCCAAGATTGAGCAAAACAAGATGTTGGATTGGGTTCAACCCATATCATTAGGGGGTTTTTTAAAGAAAAAACACATTTTTTAAGGTAAGGAGTATCTTTGTTTGACTGCCTATATGTATACACACACAGAGAGACAAATAGATGTGACTTAACTTGAGAAAAGTCCTGACGAATTATGTTTTCAAAGTGCACTTAAATGGGTTGCAGCCAACTGTAAGCCATTGCTTAATTAAAAAGTGCCAGAGAAAACACTCAGCAGGTGGGAAAGCTGAGCACACAGTGACTCAAGGAATAATGGGCACTTAAGCCTCTCACAAGCAGAGCTCTGCTCAAGAACACCAAAGATTAAAGCATTTCATCCTCTTGTTAAGCACACTCTTTACTTTTTCATCTCCTTTAAAACTTAGCAGATGAGACTATCAGCCTGTTTTGATCGCAAACAAGAGTATGTTATGCTGCTCTGTTTGCCTTCATTATTCCTCCCCCAAAGCCAAAAAAACAACAGAATGGCATGACTTCACACTAATACTGAATATGCATGAGTTCCATGCTACAAGCTACTTACTACGAAAGGATACTGGACTGGCTGGGTACCAGCAAAAAATTTCAATGTGGCCTCTTCATAAGCCTTTTATAAATGTGCCCCTGACCCAGCCCTCATTAGAACCTCTGCCTTTAAACAGAGCAGTCCCACCTAGCAACAAAATAAATGGAACTTATCTAAAAAGGCACAACCAAGCCATGACTCTGGAGTCCAAGCAGCACCTGTGTAGTCAATGCTGGGCATGGTTTTTAATTTGTACATCAAAAAAGCAACTTCAAGGCAGTGTGACGAGGTGGCTCAGTGCGCATGTAAGCAAGGTGTCTGATTGAGGTATGTCCAGCGGGCGATTGTGTTTATACAGCATCCCTGTATATTAAAAAAATGTGCATAGTGCACTTTTTGACATGATAACAATAGCACTATAATGCCCATTGGTATTCATATCCATTCCTGCAGGTTAGTAAAACTTGCATTTTATATTTAAAATAAATTTAATATTCTTTGAAATCTTATCCAGCAAAGGATCAAGTAGATATTTCCCAGCTCTTGTATAAATGGGAAGGAAATTAAATGATGCAGAATATCCTCCGCAGCAGGTAATTCACAAATACAGAATCTGGTCTCATATTTAATCTGATAATATCACCCTTCTGGATCATTGTTTGCATAGTCTGCTAGGATAATACTGTAAATGCCGTTCTCGGCTTTCCTGTAATCAGATGCATTATATGTATGGAGATGCATCTAAAATTCTTCTTATCTGAATCTCTTTGTGAGTTTTAAAGTTGGAAATGCTCTGGTCTTGTTTCCAAAGTGGAAGCGAAGCATTTGGAATTCTCCATTTTCTAATGACTGGAATTTGTACAGAGTGCTGGGTGGGCAAAGACTTTCCGTTCCTTCAAGTCGCCTCCCCTTGTCAACATCTACATATTGCCTAAAGGCTACCCAAAATAAGTAAATGAATAAATGCTATTGTATGCAGGATTGCTTCAAGAGTCTTTTTGAGTGGCTCTTTACCACTCTTGTAAGAGGCCAGAGGCAAACCAGTAAATTGCCTTCAAAGAAGAATCTTGATGCAACTGGACGTCATCTCAAGATTGCTTTTCTGTGGTGTTTTTTTTTCTCAATGTGCACATTTACAATTCATAACTTTGAGTGGGATTGGGAATAACATAAACTGAAAGACCTGAAAACTGCAGATAAAATGGGGGGGGGGGGAGAGATTTAAATAAGTAAGTAAATAAATAAATAAATATACAAACAAACAGATTGCAGATGAAGCTGCTGCAGAAATCAAAATTAAGATGGATTTATGATATCTGAATTTCCTTGTTGATCTTCCCTCCAAAGGCTGACCCTGGAAACCAAAGAGTTTGGGCTAGCCTGACCATTCAAACCAGGGCACCGGTCTCCCTAAGCAGGGAGAAATTAGTGGAGATAATCCCCTTTCATTAACATACATTTATTGATGAAACCAATTAATTTAAGTAGAAACATTTTCGCTGTGTTTTAAAACTGTTTAAATAAATGGATTCTTCCTGAAATTAATAGGGAATTCATTCTGATTTATAAAGGCACTCTCAAGCCTGCAGTAGTAAAATAAACAAACAGATCTCTTTAAGCCGCTGATGGGTTTTTAACCACATCTCTGTAATACAGGTTTGAACAGTGTGAGGCGGAAGATCTTATGCAGTGTGATTTACATCCTTGCATTTCTATCAGAGAGTACAATATGACTGTAGATACCTAATTAACTGAGAATCGTTTTAATCCACTGTGATGATGGATAAGTAGGTATTATCTTGCTATTCGGAGTTAATAGCATATTACGAGCCCAATATGTATATCATTTCTATAAAGCACAGCATTTGGCAAAGGTAGTGGTGCTGGGTCTCGTCTCATTCTCTAAAGGATGATTGACTGTAGCTGTACCTGAACAAGGACATTGCTGGGTCAATTGTGTGCGAGTACCTTACAAACTAACACAGTCATCAGGGAGTTATCCTGGAAATTAACTCAAAGACCTTCAGGTAAAGTGCAAAATATTCCTTTTTCACACAGTGGAGGATGCTGAGGGATTTTAAATGCTCAGATACTGGAAGAAAAAAAGAAATATTAATTGCATGGAGAATTGCCGTAATTGCACTGACCTCAAAGGGTAACAGATTAGGAAAACGAAGAGAGTCACAACCCAAGAACATGGTGTTGTCTGCAAGCAGAAATGGGTCTATTTCCCCCTGCATTGATGCAGATCCATCTGATTAGGGCAGGTGCTGGTTTAGTCAACAAAAGAAGAGTTTGGATTTATACCCTGCTTTTCTCAACAGTAAGGGATCTCAAAGCAACTTACAAATTCTTTCCCTTTCCACAAGAGATGCCATTGTGAGGTAGATGGTGCTGACAGAATTCTGTAACTGGCTCAAGGTCACCCAGCAGGCTTCATGTGTAGGAGTGGGGAATCAAATCCAGTTCTCCAAATTAGAGTCCCCCTGCACCAGAGGTGGGATCCAGCAGGTTCTCACGTTCCTGAGAGTAGGTTACTAATTATTTGTATGTGCCGAGGGGGGGGTTACTAATTGGTGATTTTGCCACGTGATTTTTGCCTTAGTTATGCCCCTCCTCTCTGCAGTAGTGCGCAGAACTTGAAGCAGTCTAGCAGGAGGTGCACCGGCGTGCGTGGCAGCCTGCGCCTGCGTGCATTCGTTTCCCGCCCAAGGACCGGTGCAGTGGCTGCGTCCTTGCCACAACCCAGCCCAAGAATGCCCCACCCCCGGAATGCCCGGCCACGCCCCCGTCGTGCCCCACCCAGCCCCACTGGCGCTACGCCAGTTTGAATCCCACCACCATGGGAACCTGTTACTAAAATTTTTGGATCCCACCACTGCCCTGCACTATGGATGGCTGACCTAGGCCCCTTCCGCACATGCAGAATAATGCTATAAGAAATTATCTTATTATCTTCCTTTAGCTTGGGTTCACTCCTGTGAGGATTACAGGAACTGTGGGAGCCTTGAGTATCACCTTTTTGCATCCATTTCTGGCTTAGCAAAAGAAACAAGTAAAAGTGACAGGAAGCCTGACCAAGCAGCAGAAGAAAGCCTGCCATGTAATACTGTTAAAGTGTAACCCCCATGCCCTGAATGGATTGGCCCAGAATGGGTTGACCCAGTAAGGGGGTGGAGACTCGGAGCAGCAGAGAGGCTGAAAGAGCTCTTTTGCAGAAGAACAAGGCTACCAGACTCGGACCTTGATTTCTATAAGCCCTTAACACCTTGTTAAGGTAATTGCAATATTGTTGGAAACTACTGGGAAGGTAGTTGTTGTTTTTGCTATGTTGTAAATGTTGGAGTTTATTGTTTCAGGGTTTTCTTTTGTGGTTGTAATGGGTGAGAGTTCTCCTGGAGACCTTCATCATGTTGCAACCTGTTCATCAAGCCCTTGGAGTCTTCAGGAGCCAGCCAACTTGCAAAGAAGAATTTGGACTTGGCAATATCAGTAGACTGTAAATAGAAGGACTTGAAATGCAACCTGAACAGGACCTTGAATTGTAACGTTAAATGTTGATGTTTTAAAAGTGTTAATTGTAAAGAAAAGTAAACCATTTTGTTGTTTAAAAATTGTTGTTGCAACTCATTCCAAGTACTGCCCCACAGAACCCACAAGCTGAGGTTACAAAAGCAGGAATTCATAGACTGAATACAAAAACAATTCAAATCACATAGTTACAGGTGCCCATTTCTTCACACATACAAGGAAGGCTAAGGTAATATTTTATGAGCCCAAGCTGCAGCCATTTACAAATGCTGACATTTTAACAGTCTAGCTGGCAGGGCGAACTATGGGGGAAAATATGTCTGCATATTTTTCTGTAAGTGAAAAAAAAACCCCTTGGTATATTTCGTGATGATGCATATTTATATTATAATGATCTTTTAATGTACCATTGACTACTGCTCAGCACAAAAAAATCAGTCTGACCTTTTAAATAAATTTTAAATAAATTTTAAATAAATTAAATAAATTTTCACTTACCACAACATGAACATTTTGGACAAAGAAACAGTCTAAGCACCACCTACCTTTGGGAATGTTATGCTATCACAGACCAGAACCATTGATCATATTGTATAATCCAAGCATGCATTTTTTGCACTACAGAATTATTTAGTGCCTGTGCCGGATATCATTTTACCACTTTAAAAATTATGTTCTGCATTGATTATTGTTTCCGAGGGTTGAACTTGCCCTATCCTGATTTTGCCCGGCCCAAGCTAGCCTGATTTTGTCAGATTTCTGAAACCAGGCAAGGTCAGCCCTGGTTAGAACATCAATGGGAGGTCCCCAAGGAATTCCAGAGTCATAATGTGGAGGCAGGCAATGGTCAATCTGTTGGAATATAGCTCACCATTGCACACATTATTCTCAAAGTGAACAGCAAATCCTTTTTCTGATAGTGTGGGGACGCTGATCAGATTAGCCGCAAGGTCTGCAATATACAGAACATTTTCTGCCACAATCTCAGTTCCATTACCATCCAGTTGGCAATGTAAAGTAACTTTGCCCTTTCCATTCACTGGAATGTGTTTTCCATTGGCTAAATACACATTGCATCCAGCATCTCTGTCTAATTCATTGAACAAAGCAACATCTGAAGCCATGTGCCTAGAAGCACCGCTATCAATAATCCAAGGCTTATATTTTTCATTAGTTTGTATCATGTGGGTTGTGCAAAAGTTGAATGGATTTTTAGGAGTAAAATCCCTTTGTCTGTGTGAATAAGCAGTGTGAGATGGCTTGCTGCCAGTCTCAGCATTCTTATTGCGTCGACACTCCCTCTGGAGGTGACCAGGTTTATTACACTTGAAACAGATGGGTGGGCTCCTCCTTTCCCCTGTGGGATTGGATTTTCTGTATCCAAATGATTTAGTTCCCGCCCCCTTGCCTCTGGCTTCTTGGGCAATGTAACTTGAGCCATTCTTCCCTCTGCTCTCAGAGAGATACTCTTGCTGCTTGCGAAATTCAGACCTAGTTAGTCCTAGAATTTCCTCAAATGTGCAGTCTTTGCCATTCACAGTAGAGACAAAAGCTGAATATTTCTCAGGCAATGAGCTTAAAAGCAGTCCAATTTTCAGTTCTTCCTCCAGAACTGTGCCAGTGGTTGCTAACTTATCAATCAGATTCAGCAATTTCTCTATATGGCAATCAGCATCTCCATTGTAATTTGATTGAAAATAGTTGTTTAAATAAACTCACTTTGCTATTTCTGTCTTGCTCTCCAAAGACCCTTTTTAATGCTTCTAGCATGTCTTTGGCAGAATCTTGCCCTTTAACATACACCAGTTGTGAGTTTGTGAGAGTACTAACAATTACATTCATGGCCTTTTCATCTGCTCTTTGCCATCTGGTCTCTTCATTTCCACTGTTTGGTTTTGGTGTAGTTAAAACAAAACCTATGCCCTCTTCCTTTACTTGGGATTGAATTCTGTAGAGCCATGAGTTAAAATTCAGGCTTGTAAGCTTCTCAAGAATTGCCTTACGCTGAGCCATTTTTAATGCAAAAGGCTTTCTCTGCAATCTCAATGAGTCACACACACAAGAAAGAGGAAGCAAGCTTTTCAGGCTATGCAACCTTTTGTTACTCGCTGGCCTGTTAGAGCCAGGTGAGCAAGAAAACACAATAACCAAGGCAATGGCTGCTAAGCCATGCAAGGAAAAAAAAAATCTGCTCCAACTTTAAAACAACTGGGCTTCAAAAATAACCAACCATCCTCTGCTACCATGTTAGATTTCGTTTAGAGTCATGGATATGCCCAGTAGTGTGTGTGACTGCAGTTTATAGAAAGTTCTCCAGAGACATAAATGTAAAAGGTAAAACTTACATTTATTCAATCATCTTCAGTTCACAACTTTGTTCCAAGAAAAGTAAATAGAAAGAACCCTAGTCTAAAGAGATTACTTTCCCTACAACAAGTGGGCACAACTAACGCGCCATCACGTGTGTGGAGGTGAGAGGATGCTGCAGTGGGAAAGGCCCCACTGAGCAGGCTGCCATTGACCATGCGCTCGGGTCAAAGGCTAGAGCAGAAGTGAAGCTAGCATGGGGAAGAAAGGAAGTTAGTGGGCGGTCTCCTGGCCCAGACAAGGAGGGCAAACAAGAGAGGCAACATCACAGTTAGAATGATATACAGCACCCCCCAGTGTCCAGGCATGCAGAAGTCGCTTATTCCAACACAATCTCCTCTGTTACAGTGCAATTATAAGGAGAGGTAGTTGCAAGCACTGCAGCAGCATTGGCACCTGGGCGTCGCAGTGCCACACAACTTCCCAGTGCCAGTGTAAGAGCCCTGGCACTGTCATAAATGTTGTTATGCTGGCTTAAGTGGCATTTATGCTGATGCCATGGTCACACCACTTCCTGAGATGTTTCATCCCACCCACCTCCACCCCCAGGACTGCACTGTCAGTCTCTTGCCTTTAAAACCGTTCTGCCATAAATTGGCTGCAACTGGACAGCACTTTACATACACACACCAGAGATGCAGGTATAGATTTTTTTATGGGGTGGGTTTGGGGGTGGGGCCCCGCCCACACCCGCTCTTGGGGTATGGCCACGCCTCCCCAAACCCCGTCTCCACCCTCAGTGCTTATAAAAGCAGCTCTCTGAGGCCAGGGATGGCAGACTCCCCTGCCCCGCCCACTCCGCCCCCCACCGGCTGGGTTCCCAGATGGCAGCTGGCAGTCCCTTCTGCCCTCCCCTCCGGGCAGAGACATAGCTAGGGAAAATGGAGCCCAGTGCAAAATATGAGTTCCCCCCCCCCAATGGGCGGCTGCTGTGATGCTGGAATCCACCCCCAAACAGCATCATTTTCAATGGTGTTTAAACTAGGGACTCCAGATTCTCCTTTTAAATCCACCTTAAAGGGGGAATCTGGGGTCCCCAGTTAAAACAACATTGAAAGTGATGCTGTTTAGAGGTGGATTATCCTGCACCCTGAAACTGCATCACTTTCAATGTTTAAATAGGGGACCTCAGATTCTCCATTTAAATCCATGCCGGGGGGGTGGGGGTGGGGGCAGGTTAGAATGCTGTGCCATTCATGCAGTCCATTCATCTTTCCATCCATCGGAGATCACAACATGGCATTTTAAAAGAATTCTGGATATTTGTGGAGCTTGCAGAATATCATAATCAGCGCTCTGTCCTTTTCATACATCAAGATGATTCATTTTAAAGTTCTCAGATGAGTCCTTAAAGGTGTCACCAACCATCTAATTTTCCTCAAAGAGAAATAAGGAATGATTAGAGAGAGTGGAATGTGAAAAAAACAAATTGATGGTCAGTATTGACCTTTGAAGGCAAACACATAGGTAGTGAAAACCAACCATTAAAATAAATAAAATGCACTGAATGGACCACATATTAGGAAAAGGTGCTATGCTTTCTCCTGGCAGCCTCCATATCCTCACTTTTCTCTCTTTCTTTCTTTCTTGGCAGATTCACACAGAAGGAATTATGGGATCAAGTTTTTGGCCTTTTTAATTTGCATCTATAAAAGTTCTACTTTTGTATATAATTGGCAATTAGCAACATATCCATTGAGTTCGATGAAAGCCTGCACATTTTATCCCTATCTAAGGGTGCACATTTAATTAGACATGCTGGGCCTGAAGAAACCCACATATGCCACTTTGAATCCTTCCTAAAGTTAAGATATTTGTCTTTTTCAATAAGGCAAAGCACTTGAATGTATACGCCTAAATCTCTGTATTATACATTACTAAATCCCTACTGTTTGGCTACCATATAAGACATTGGGACTTGAAAGCTGTTATTAATTTCGAAAGTATTATCCTCATGAATAAATGTATTAATTTCCCATTTCCTGTGGTATATTTCTAAACTATAATTCTATTTCAGAGATGCATCAAGCCAAGGATTTAGTTATCTGATTTCCAAGTCTGCCCCCTGCCTATGGATACTCATAGATAAGGGGTAGAATAACCCCTCAACAGGTTTTTCGGCGGACTTGGGGAACCCCCTAAGTCTGCAGAAAAATCTGAAAATAAAAATCACTCTACTGATGGTTTAAATCCCCTCAATTAAAAAAAACAGCATTGTTTGCACATGTGCAGACAACACATGTATTGTTTAGCTGAAGAGAATGAAGGCAGCCTTGCTGGGTCCAGATCATTGTGGGTGGCAAGGGGGAGGGAGCTAGGGGAAGGGAAAGGAAACCACAGCTGACTCCCAGATGAGACTGGGAGCCTTGTTGGGTCCACTATTGGCAGCGATGGTGACGGGAAAGGGTGGGAGGGAGCCAATCCAATCCAATCCAAAAACCTTTATTAGGCATAAACCAGAAGTACCATACATTCCAAGTACAAAAACAGGATCATTGTTATATAGGGAGGGAGCCTCAGCAGGCAGTTGAGATCAGGATTTGGGGTGGGGGGAGCCACAGCAGGAACCCTGTAAAGACGAGGAGCCATGCTAGGCCCACAATTGGTGATGGTCATTGGGCAGGGCAGCTGGGGGAAAGGAAGCTGCCACAGGCTCCCAGCAGAGGTTAAAAGCCTCACTGGGCCTGGCAGAAGCATTATTTATTTATTTATTTATTTATTTATTTATTTACTTACTTACTTACTTACTTACTTACTTACTTACTTACTTACTTACTTACTTACTTACTTACTTAGCTCGTATACCGCCCTCCCCCGGGGGGCTCACGGCAGTTCACAACACAGATATACAATACAATTAAATAAATAAGTAAGCTCCATACATTTTAGTACTGATCCCTATTTAAAATACACATTTCATTACAGAAGCAACAGATGGGGTCCAACAGCTTAAAACTCCCCTAAAGGGGGGGGACAGCAGGACTCCCGCTGTTATAATGGGGGGGGGGGAGGGCGCACATCAGCGGCTGGCCTCTTCAAAAGCCCAGTGGAACAGCTCAGTCTTACAGGCCCTGCGGAACTCATTAAGGTTTCAAGGCAGGGAAAGCTAGGGAGGGAAAGAAAACCAGGGTAGGAGTGGAAGAAGGGAGAAAGCTGCAGCGTGCTCTTAGCAGAATGTCGGAGCCTCGCTGAGCTATGAATGAATGGCAGTGGCAATGGGAAAGAATGGGATGCCCCTCCACAGGTTTCATGCCCCCCCCACTTGTCTTAACAGAATCTCTTCCTTGATATTATTTATTATATCTATACTTGTATGCACAATGTGGCTGTACGATCTTGGTAATACATCTCAAGGACAAAACACAGCCATGGAGTTCTTTTGGTAGACAAAAACAAAACACTTAAGAACATAAGAACATAAGAAACTTCTCCCCCTTGGATGATTTCCTTTAGAAACTTCACATAATGAACACTTCTACCAGGGATGATTATGTGCAAACACACATGACCAAACAGAGTGCGATGCCTACGAATCTTTATGTATCCAGGTTGCCAAATAATGGTGCTTTGTTAGATTTCCTGATGATAATTATATGGGAACCAAGGTTACTGAGGGCAGCCCTTCGTATTACAGCATCGCCAGTGGAGCTTTAACAGGCAATGTGCTTCCATTAATAGGGGCACATCTGTTCCAAAGATCTGCATAATGCAGGTGTCTCATTCTTTGGTGTATGTGTATGTCTTTTAATTATACACTAGCTACTTAGACAGGCATACGAAGTACTTCTGCACCCAATTATTGGTGCTTAAACTCTTTGGCCTCTGCTCAGCAAAAAGCTGGGCGTCCTCTACTGTATTTGGCAAGTTTCTCCCTGCCAGTCGGGAACTTATTAACAGAGGAAAGAGCTGGTTGACTGTTACAAGGCAGGACCATTCAAATAAATAGGTTTCTTTCTGTTTCGGGATGTCCTAATCACATGGCACATTTCAATTTGCATTTCAATCCTAAGTGACAAGATTTCTTGTTCGGATTCTTTAAAGTGATTTCAATAAATTGTGTGTGTATGTTTTCTTATCTTTCATATTTAACTTAAATGTATGATGAAATCTATAGCATCCTGATTTGCATACACTGTTGATCCTGAGCCAAAAGGATTCCCTTAAGCTTCCGGAAACCTTCAAGGCAACCTCTAACCCAGGGGATGTAAGAGCAATCATACAGCTCTTCAGTGAAATGGATAAGAGAAAGCATCCTTAATTTGTGTGACAAAGAGGATAGGTCATATAGATATGGCCTATATAGTTAGGTTTGTGCTGTTGGTTGCCATGTTCCCGATTGTTCCAGTTCAAGGATGCTGGACAGGAATGTATATCGGCATTGGATCTGTATGTGCACATCTGCTTCTGCATGTGAGATCTCCCCTGCTAACTGGATACACAAAGCTGCTATATACTGAATCAGGCATTTGACCCAGTGAGATCCGCAATGTCTACTCAGACTGGCAGTGGCTCTTCAAGGTCTTTGGCTCTTCAAGGTCTTTCACATCACCTGCCAGCAGTTCCTGTCATCTAGAGACACTTGAGATTGCACATGGAACCTTCTGCATGCCAAGTCAATCAATCAATCAATCAATCAATCAATCAATCAATCAATCAATCAATCAATCAATCAATCAATCAATCAATCAATCAATCAATCAATCAATCAATCAATCAGTTTGATCCTGATTCTTGTTACTTCAGTAGTGTGGTACACCCCTGCGACATCAGCCAGAGCCCTCTTCCTTATAAAACTTAGATTGACAGCAGTGTATCTACATAACAACCTAAAGGAATCCTAAAGCCTCCACATATCTTGGAAAATCCAAACAATTACACCCTTGTAATATTGCAGGAGGATTGTACAGTTAGAAGTGACAGAGGTCCTATTGTTCTAACTTCCACAAAAGGTGCTGCCAGCAATGCTGGGTATGGTTGCCAGCTTCCAGGTGGGACTTGGGGTTCTCCCAGAATTCCACCTGATCTCCTGGTAACAGAAATCAGTTTACCTGGCTGCTTTGAAGGATGTTCTGGATGACTTGAGACACTGATGAAGCCTCCTCTCCACCCCCAGGCTCCATCTCTGAATCTCCAGGAATTTTCCAACACAAAGCTGACAACCTTGTAAAATCCAAGCCACACTACACCAGAAACATGATGCCCTGGGGAAGGCAAAACCATGTTCCAGTGGAATTGTCCACTGCCATAGTCTAAACTTGATCAAACCTATTGCTAGGGAGTCACTGGAAGTTCCTTCTTATGGACCCTCCATAGCTATTGAAAGGTTGACAGTAGAAACCATTGTGCTGTTCCCTTTAAAAAAAACCTAGGTTGAAACAGATACATCAACTTGATTAATAGCTATAGCTCGGAATATGATGGGCATAATATTCTGGAAAAATTAAGCAACGATAGGAAGGGAAAGTGACAAGGATGAATTGATTAAGTGGGAGAACTGACTAAATGTCTCCTGAACTTCCCGTTTCCATTCCTTCATTGCTTTCCTCTTCTTTTGCCGCCAAGTCCCAGTTTCTTTCCCGGATCTTCAGCTATAAATTATTATTGTTAGATTGCCGGAGACAATTCCCTGATGTGCCACTCAAGACTGTACGTTCAATTAAAAATGACAAGAAAGGCATGCATGGATAACTTTTGGGCAAAAGGGAAATGAGACTGGGCTCCTCAATGAAATACAATCCTTATATAACTGTAGGTGTGAGGACGTTAGGTCCAATACAATCACCCTGACAGAGGAGGTGTTTCCATTAGGAGCAGGAGAGAAAAAAATGTGTTCCGAAGTTTTCTTCCCCCGGAGATGGTAACCAACAAAAGCAGTTGCCGGCTTGATTAAGTCGGCATGATTTTTTTTCTTGACCTCATTAAGAGAGTCAGCTGATGGATTTCCAGATCAATTTGTATGCAAATGTAACAGAAATGGAGTTGCAGAGTAACAACTGAGCTGTCCAACTTCCCCAGCTCCTTGCGAGACCATCTCATCTCTGCACATGCAAAAGGAAGCAATAAACGAGAAGCCGAGAATCCAAGCATCGCAGGTTTCATCACTCTGTGCTCGGTCCACAAAACACCCATTAGCTTTTCCTTTTTTTCCCCAAGGCAAACTTATTGAATTGTTTTCACAAACAATCTTCCTCCTGGCAGTGCATGAAAGTCGTTTCTCCGAATCTGCCGGCATTCCAGGAAAGAGCTGATCATTATCCCTCAATATATCAAATTATTGCTCATTGAAGGGTCTTCATTTCTATTTAGATCAGGGCATGTCCTAGGTTACCTTTTTTAAAAAAAAATAATCACATGTATTTATTTGATCTCAGGGACAGCACTCGATTTTATGAATGGACTGTTGTGTTTTAAAAGCGCTGACTTCTGCTGTAGTGTTCCCACTCTGAACAAAATTGCACTCATCTTTCTCCCCGATCATCTTCATAATATTCCATAAAAATATTGCCATTTCATTAATGCCTGCTTTTACTTCTGCTAAGAAAAGGGCATTAGAGATGTACAAATGGCATTTTTCGACAGTGCCAACCCCCCTCCCCACATACACACACACACAAAATAAGCCAACCAATATGAGCATCAATAAAACTCAGCAAAAGAAAAAAGGCTCACAACAAAATTTAAAAAGAAACAAACCCCGGTATTTTCATGCATTGCTGTTTGTTCTTTATGATTCTCATGGACTGTGCTTGTGAATATTCTTTTCTCTGCAAAACAGAAATTCCCTGCCCTTACAAGAGACAAAGGAAGGCTATAAATCCAAATTCTTCTCTTCTGTTTCCTTCTTCAGAGGAAGGAGAGGAAACATAGACAAAAGGAAACATAGGCTCATTCTGCTCATGCAGAATAATGCACTTTCAAACTGCTTTCAGTGCTCTTTGAAGCTGTGTGGAATGGCAAAATTGTGAAAGTGGTTTGAAAAAGCATTATTTTGCGTGTGCGGAAGGGGCCATAGAGGGAGACAAGTTCATAATGCATGAGGAACAACATATAGCAGATGAGCTGGGGCTGCACAAAACTGTTTTAAGTAAATGACCTTATGCTTGGGCACAGAATTTTCCCCTGCCAACACGGCACTTTATTGTAATTAGGCTTTGAGAATATGTGACCCTGACTGCATTATTTCCCTTTACAAATGTCGTCAAGGGGGAATTTATTCAGGTGTGAGTTACCTGGTGAGGAGCTGTTCTCAACCATGGGGATCCCTGATTTTGGCTGAAATTGTCCAACATACAGCAACATGGTACGTTTGCAGCTCAGAAGAGGTAAATAGTGCCCCCAGCCCTTTCAATTAAGAGAAATGGTATAAGGCCCTTCTCCCCATGCGCCTCAGAATTGGCACATACACCTACAAACTATGTTCCCCACAGGAAACTCACAGCTGACAGCTGACTAAATGTCCCTATGAAGGACGTGTGTGAAATCTAATATGTAGTTAGGCTCTGAGGCCTAGCATTGGATTTTTCTCTTCTATTGCACAGACAGACAGAAGACTGGGGAGGGTTTCGTGAAGGTTACAAGTGATTGCAGGTCATAAGCCCACTGAATGATGCAGCAGAATAACTTCTCAAGTTCTAAAAAGCAGCAAAACAATGGACATATGAGCCACTGTGACTTTGTTTTTTACACTACCTGTTAATGTGTGAATGGCAAACTTGCACATTATCAAGAAGATGCAAAGGTTTAGATATGTATGGATCTCATGTGACCTGACCATGTGGGGATAAATGAGTTCTCTATTACTGGAAATCTTCGTAGCCCCCCTGGGACATGCAACTCTTGGAAAATCCAAGTTGGGGAAGGACCAGAACAGCTGAACAATCCTAGGACACCCCTCAACTATCTGGTCCTTGTTACTCTGACCTCTGCTTTACTCCATTTTCCAGTGTCCAGCTTTGCAAACTGAGAAAAACCCAGCTAGGTGATACATTATTGGCAGATGAAGGAAGGATGTCAAAGTTGTTATCCTGCTTAATGGATGCTACAACTTGACCAGTTTTCATTTATTTTGTGAGCCATAAGTGAAGATGGGCTTCCAATCAATTACGTGTTGTCTATGCACGGCACAGAGAACAGACAGAACAGCAACTTCCTTGAAGGCAACAGCAGTGAAGAGCAACAGGAGAGATTATCATGAGGGATTACTGAATTGGTTCATAAATCCCCACCAGTACTGACAAGATCTCAGCTCGCAGGGTGACAGACTTCCTTGGGCTCTCATGAAGGTGATTGCTGAGATCTGAGGCAAATACATTGGAGATACTTAGGAACATAACTGATACTACTTAATGTGGATTAGTTACCTCTTTAATCTTCACCTGTCATACAAACAATCCAGACTATTTGAGGCCCAATTCATGCCTCATTGTAAGAAAACTTAACGCTCAATAATTTTATGACTCAGCATGGCAGGCATGTAACATTATCTCCATATTGTCCTAAAGTACCTAACAGTGCAATCTGACTCCAGTCTAAGCCCATTCATTTCAATGAACTTAACTGCATAAGATTGCACTGAGTTTGCTGAGTTTAAATTTCATGGTTTAGATAATATTTCAACCCAGAACTTGCCAACTTTCATTCCCCCTCCCCCCCCCACCCACACAGTATTGTATACCAGTTCCTGGCCATGTGTGATATTCATTGTTTGCCACTCAATATGGGAACAGCTTCCCTTGAAATTTTTTGTAATTGTAGTGATGGCAGTTATTATGAATACCCGGTCTATAGTTCTTGAATTCTGAGTTTGGGGTTGCAGTTGCAGATTCTCTTACTTGAACATGCAACCTTAATCCTGAGTAAGACATTTGTCTGTCTAGTTATATTTTGTGATATGTTTGAGAAATGGTGTGGGCACTATAGGCTCATCGGTCTCCAGCTGGGGCCTGGAGCTCTTCCAGATTTATAGCTGATCTCCAGACCATAGAGTTCAGTTCCCCTGGAAAAAGAATGGCTGCATCTTAGAGTAGACTCTATGGTATCACATCACTACTTAGCTTCCTCTCCTCCTCTTCTCTCTAACCCCTACCTATGCTTCACCCCAATGCTTCACCACACATCTCCAGAAATTTCCCAACCAACAGTGGCAACATTAGGCCACAAGGAAGTGGACAGGCATCTGAATAGGGCTTTTCCAAGGGTGTTCCTTTTCGGCCCTGATTTTTAAAAATCTCTAGCTTTGTACAAAAAGATAAAGGGGAAAGGCAGTTATCAGTATCTTGTTTTGTTTCTTATCTTCTTTCAGGTCTGCATTGTAGACACATATCACACAATTGCTGATTACAATTCTGTCTTTGTTGATCTGTTTTTTTAAATTTTTTAAAATAAAAGACTGCCTAAGAATGCCTAATTGTGAATCCTTCAGGTGAGAACCTCTGTCTGAGGATCTGGAACAGAGTAGACAATGGATGGTTGGTTATGTTCCTGGTACTAGATGAAGCATGCAGATGTGCATGACAGAGAGTGCGTTTCTGGGATAAGATGATGCTTGTGCTGTTCAGAAAATATAAATGTTATGTGGATTCATATGATCAGGTTGATGGTGGAGATGAAAGTTGCTGCAACAGGTAGCCATTACAAACAGGGCCTTCTCTGCTGGAGACCCTGGTTTTTAAAACTCACTCCTCCTGCCTTGGGCTGCTTGCTGTTTCTGGTGCAGCAGTGGGAGAAAAATGAGGAGGGGAACATCATGTAATTGGAAGTATTGTCATGCATTACTGGGGAGTTGCCAGGCCAACACTGACAACTGGTGGGAGGTTTGGAGGCAGGAATATGGGGGCACAATGGCAGCTATGTCACTACCGCAATTCTGAGGAATTATGTAAGGTAGCTTTAAGAATTGCTTGAAACCCTGTGGCAAAACCATAGAGTCTCCAGCAATTTTTAGAGCTACTCTATGTTGCTTCCTCATTTTCCACAAAAGTGACGTAGCAACACAACTGATGTTGCCACCAATTTTTCCCCTTCCTCCTCTGCTCTGAGCAGTGGCAGACAACTATGACAACTAAAAAATAGTTGACTTTCTTCAGGGACTGCAGCTTTTTCATCTGATGCTGATGGGACGTGAAACCTGGATGTCTTATGATCAAGGTAACCCAGCATCACCTGGGGAAAATCCAATTCTCCCTGGCTGTAAAATACTCTGAAATGGAGATGCTCCATTGCCCACTGGTTCAAGTCACAATCTGATTATCAGTTGTGATCAGCCTTTTGTCACACTCTTTACATGGACATCCATCCACACTTCACAGCTGTGAGCTGAATCTATGCCACTGTTATTGCTTCCTGACTTGGCGATGATTAATGAAAATCTGCAGGGTTTTTTTTTGCTAGCTTACTAATCCTCTGCAAATCAGCTGTCAGTGTATAGTGATTACTTGATTTTGTCACCTTGGAAAGGGATCCATAACAGAGCTGTGATCCACATTTCCCTGTCAACATCTATACTCCAATTAACACTCAAGGGTTGAAGAACCCATCCATTATGTTCTGCATTTTGAGTCACACTTCCATGATCTGAGAAGGAATGAATGGAGCTTTTGAATAGCATGAGTCACAGCTAAAACAACTTACACCAGCTTTCTATCATGCATTTGAAGCAACATGATCAGTAGATAATCCTAGGGAGGAAAAGCAGAAGCACAGATTAGAAAACTGAACATAACATTTTATTTGAAAACACTGAAATTCTGGACAACTCAGAAGGTTACTTTGTCAGACTGCACAGGGAGGCCATTGAAATTCACAAACACCAAGACAACTTCAACAAGAAAGAAGAGATTCTGAGAATTAACAAAGCTTGGCTACCAGTACTTTAAAATGCCAGAAGCAAAGGCCAAAGGCATGTTCAGTTCATGGATAGTGGACTCCACCCAAATACAGGATTTGCATTCACCTGTACTGCTGTTACTGCAGGGAATGCAAATGTGAATCACTCCCTGGACTGAAAACCCCCACCTACAATACTGTACTATCAACCACACCTTTGCATAGCTAGTTCCACCCAAACACTTACTGACTGGTTCCCCACCCGGGGACATGACAATTTATACTCCACTAAAACATTCATGAGTCGAATCCTCTCAGTGTAACTCCAAAAATTGCTTTGTAGGTGAAATGTATGAGTGGATTTGGTAATTTACAATGATTACATAGATAATGAGAACTACCATAGTGTAGTGGTTAAGGTGCTGGACTAGGACCTGGGAAACCCAGGTTCAAATCCCCACTTGCACCTTCAAAGCTTGCCGAGTGACCTTGGGCTAGTCACACACTCACAGTTCTGAACTTGACTAGTATCTGAATAGGAGACCAGAAAGAAAGTACAGGGACACAACACAGAGGCAGGCAATGGCAAACCACCTCCGAAAGTCTCTTGCACTGAAAACCCTATGACCTGACAGCAAACAAACAAACAAAACATGCCAACACACAATGATATTAAAAAAAATCTTAATCACTTCCTTGGAGCTGGAAGATCCACCACTTGTTTATTCAATCTTTGCCCATCCTGGCAAGTTAAATCTAGTCAATGAGGACTGGCCCAGGGAAGCTGATGTTTGGTGGATGTACCCATTTGTCACAGAATAAATGAAATAAAATCAGATTAAATAGAGCACACAATGGATATTATTTTCTGAAGGGGCACTTTTCCTCAAACATTGCAACATATTGATGAAGATATTCCCCAAAAAGCAGCAGACACCAATAGTCATAACATATTTATTTCAGTGCTTTCTTCATTTTTTCCTCTATTATGAATGAACTGAATGATGATATAATTATATCCTGGAGCTGCTAGTAATTGTATGCAATGCACTAATAGCAATGAAAAACTAATGTCAGGAAAGTGAGGGAAACCAGATTAAAAATTACAGTCAGCTATGTACTTCTGCATTGCCCCATAAAAAGACATGATTCTGATGAGTTACCTGACCTGCAAATTACCTACACAAAATCCAAATCAAATGTATGGAACACAAATTAATTACCTGGAAATTATTTGCTGATTGCATGCCAAGAACTGCCTCTTTGACATTCAGCACTGCTAGAAAATGATGAAGGATAACAGTCTTGATTCACAGAAACATGGGGGAAGATGCAGAACAGGGGAAAGACAAATGCATTTAAGAGGAAACTTCTTTCTTTTGTTTAGAGAATTGTTGTTGTTTTTACTACAGTTCTATTCAATCACATGCCAAGACCCCTTGAAGAAGAGAAACTTGCTCATTAACATAAAAAGAGGGCTAGACAAATTTTCTTTTTTTTAAAAAAAAAGGTTTGGTGGCCTGTGCATAAAAATTAGAATAAATATATTTTCATGTCTTTTTAGATTGGAATTTACTATGCCACACAACCTGCCCCAAGAGTATACTGATTAAAAAAAACTGTGACAGATGTTTAGAAAATGACAATTCTTATCCAATAGCCTTTTCAAATATGTTAATGTTTGAATGGTGTACATATACTTAACAGTGAATATGGCTGAAAGTGAGAGAAAACAGTGCCATCTGCCTCAAATAAGGATGGGTGTTATTTTTCCTAACTACTGAGGTTGCATTGAATTCCTAGTCACAGAGGTTGTACACTGACATTATTGCCCCATGGCTTCCCTTTCAAGCTATCCTCTGACATGAATGCTACCAAACTGGAAATCCTTCTGGTTATAAGTGCCAAAGGTTCCAGAATGGCTGTACAGCATGGCCTCCAGCTCCAGCTTCATCTGATACAAAGACTGTCTGTAGAGCAAAAGTGAAAGCTTTGATAGGGTCTTTTGTGCAGAGGAATACCAGAGTGCTTCAGCAGAGCAGAGGAGGAGAGTTTCATTACAGCTTCAGAACAGACTTAAAAAACGTTAACGGGAACTGACCATTGGAAACCTGGCAGCAGAGGTGGACGTTTAACAAACCATTAAAGAGATCAAGTGAGTCTCAGGCCCTCTGCGTATGTAACCCCCATGCTCAGAATGGGTTGACCTAGAAAGGGGTGGAGACCCAAAGCAGCAAGAGGCTGCAGAGCTCATGTAGTTTGGAGGAGACAAGGCTACCAGACTTGGACCTTGATTTGTATAAGCCCTTAACACCTTGTTAAGGTAACTACAATGTTGTTGGGAACTAGTGGGAAGGTCGTTGTTTATTTTTTGCTATGTTGTAAATGTTGGAGTTTATTGTTTCAGGGTTTTTTTATGTTTGTAATGGGTGAGAGTTCTCCTGGAAACCTTCATCATGTTGAATCCTGTTCATCAAGCCCTTGGAGTCTTCAGGAGCCAACCCACTTGCAAAGAAGAATTGGACTTGGCAGTATCAGTAGACTGTAAATATAAGGACTTGAAAATGCAACCTGAACAGGACCTTGAAGTGTGATGTTAAATGTTGATGTTATATGCTATTTGTTAAGAAAGTAAACCATTTTGTTTTTTAAAAATTTGTTGTTGCAAACTCATTCCAAGTTCCGCCCCACAGAACCCACAAGCTGAGGTTACATGTATACACTTTGACATTTGGGCGGGTGAATATATGTGAAATATAAAACACGTTGGCTTGGCTTCGAGAGTAGTAGAGACAGGTTTCATGAGTATATGACTTCAAAGGCCAAGGATTTATGATGTATTAGTGGATGGGAAAGGACTGCAGCATTGGGTGGCGACGGGCCTCCTTACAGTTGGGATAACAGTTGCGGAATTCTAGACAACAGCAAACCCCCCCCCCCCCAAATCCAAATGACGTGCAGTGGTGGAGTCCTAGGGTCTTTCCCCACTCTCTTCGATCCCCCCTATACAGTGTGCGGCATCCCTGGCGCGCGCCCGGGCATCCATCAAAAGAAGCCATTAAGAAGATCGCCAGGGATGCTGCGCGCTGAGGGGGTGCGACAGCGGCAGTGTTGGGGCGGCTGCGCTGTACCTGCCCCTGTCGTGGGGAGTGCCGGGGGACCCCGTGCTACTCTCCTCAAGTAGCGTGGGGCTTAAGGTAAGTGGGGAAAGGCCCCTAGTTTGACTGCAAGTTGTGCGAGGACTCTGAAGAGGAGGGTGAAGGGACGCTCTGGACAGATAGATAGAGGCAGAAGGAGGAGAGTAAGAGTCGGAAGGGGACTGCGCTTTTGAACTGAAGATCAACAAAATAACATCCAAAGCACTTGGCAGTGGACCGAGCGAGGTCCCTTGCATGTATCCCGATAAGTCTGGCATGGATTAACTCTTGGGAGGGAGCGAACTACAAGCAGCCCATTGGATTGGAGACAGAAGCGGGCAATAACAAGCAAAATCCAGGCTATATTGTGCTGAGTTCATGCTAGAATTACAAGACTGAGACAAGATTGTACTTTGGCGAAGGTGTGTGGCATTTAAAGGCTCAGGTGTAGCAGATCTTCAGCAATCAACTGCATTGCAGCAGCCGCGGTGCTCAAGGAAGAGGAAAATATTCTGCGGCAGCTTTCGATTGTTCAAATTATCTCTATTAGAGAAAAGTAGACTTGAAAAAGTTTTCCATAATATGGAAATTTGGGGTGAGGGCAATATGGAATCTTTGATTTGCACCTGTCTGGAATATTTTCAAGGCTACCCTTCCTGCATTTTCATGCCTCAGTATCTTTTTGTCTTCTGCTGGGCTCAGTATGAGACAGGAGCTACATAATGCACACTGAACAAAACACTCTTTCTCTGAGTTCTGAACTCCCAGTGAAGGCAGTAGAACTCATACACATTTGGTGCATAGCATGAGCTTAAGTACCAGATAGAATGGCTAGCTTCTCTGCACCCTCTTCCCATTCTGCTGTGGCTCAGATTGAACAATTCCTTTTCCATACTCTTCATCCATTCTTCTCCCTTCTACCTGCTGACACTGTTGTGGCAGTGGAATAAGATGGTGAGACAAAAGAAAGAATTCTTGCAGCAAGTTCTCTCCAAGAACCTACTTTCAAGCTCCTCTAATTCCTCATCCCTTACACCAGAGGTCTTCAAACTATGGCCCTCCAGATGTTCAGGAACTACAATTCCCATCAGCCTCTGCCAGCATGGCCAAGTAGCAGGGCTGATGGGAATTGTAGTTCCTGAACATCTGGAGGGCCATAGTTTGAAGAACCCTGCCTTACACAGACAGAAGTGCAGAGAGAATCCTTAATATCAAACCAGAGAATCATGACCCAAATGTGTGCTAAAAGGAGCAGGTTGATTCCTGTGGCAATCGGGACAAACTCTGGTGCCCTGCACACTCAGGCCATGATAAATGACTGATGCTCACAGGACAATAACTAGACACTCCAGACACTCAGAAATATCATATACAATACCAAGTAGCTTGTTAACAAAAATCATGATCAAACAGAATGGCATCATCTTCTGCCCTATCAGCAGACCTCCAGGATGAAAATTAGTTATCCTGATTGCCCAGAAAGAATGACAACATCTCCAGTATGGCAATCTTGACTCATCTGGGCTACCCCACAAGAAGTTCCAGCCAATAATATTAGGTAGCAACCAACAGCCTGAATAGCCATGATTAATCCAATCTTATCAGAGCTGGGAAGGTAAGAAGGATCAGCCATGGTTACTGCTTGGATGAGACACCACCCAGAAGTCTAGGGTTGCTGTGCATAGCAAATATGATATTATAGGCATCACTGAAACCTAGTGGGATGAATCTCATGATTGGAATGTAATAATTGAGGGGTAAACCCTATTTCAGTGAAATAGAACAACTAGGAAAGGAGGAGTAGCATTATACATCACAGATGATTACACTTGTGAGAAGGCCCATGACTTACATTCTGGAAGCCAGATTGAAAGCACCCGGGTAAAAATTAGGGGGAGAGAAACAACAGTGATTGCATTGTGGGGTTTATTGCAGATCTTCAAGCCAAACAGAAGAGTTGGATGATGTCTTCCTGGAACAGATGAACAAAGTTTCAAAAGGAAAGAAGTAGTAATAATGGAAGATTTCAATTATCCTGATATTTGTTAGGAGTCAAAATTTGTCAAGACGATGAGGTCCTTCAAACTCCTCACTTGCAGACAATTTCATGATCCATAAGGTGGAAGAGGCAACAAGGAGATCAGCTATCATGGATCTGCTCCTAACCAACAATGATGACCTGGTAAATGGGGTGGAAGTGGGAAGTTCCTTAGGTGACCATATTCTCCTGGAGTTTGTTATCCAGTGCAAAGGGGATTCCAAGCATAATCAGGCATGCATTCTAGACTTTAAGAAAGCTGATTTCAGTAAACTTAGGAAACTAATAGATGTGATCCAATGGTTAAGCATACGAAAAGAGAAGGGAGTACATGTGAATTTCTTAAAAGTGAGATCTTGAAGGCACAAGTTCAAACAGTTCTGATCAGGAGGAAAAATTGGAGATGTCTAAGGAAACCAGGATGGATGTCTAAAGAACTTTCAACTGAGCTAAGTTTTAAAAGGGACAAGAATTGAAAAAAGGGGGAAATCACCAAAGAGGAATTCAAACAAAGAGCCGGAATGTGTAGGGAGAATATCAGAAAAGCTAAAGTACAGAATGAGCTCAGGTTTGCCAGAGAGTTTAAAAACAATAAAAAGGCTTTTTTGGTTATGTTCATATCAAAGGGAGGAAAAAGGATATGATAGGATTATTGTATGGAGAAGATGGGAAAATGCTAACATGAGATGGAGAAAAGGCAGAACTATTCAACACCTTCTTTGCCTTGATCTTCTTCCAGGAAAATAGTGCTCAACCAGGGGAAAGTGGAACAGAAGTTGGAGTCATGGAAATTCAGCACAGACTGAATAAAAAGGTAAGACAGGAATACCTGGCTACTTTAAATTAATTCAAATCTCCAGGGTCTGATGAACTACATCCCAGGGTATTAAAAGAATTGGCAGAAGCAATCTCAGAACCACTTGCTATGATCTTTGAGAATTCTGGGAAAATAAAAGTCCCAGCAGACTGGAGGAGGGCTAACACTGTCTTCATCTTCAAAAAGGGAATAAAAGAGGACTGAAATAATTACCTGCCAGTCAGGAGGGAGGGAGATAATTAAGCAGCCAGGATTGGGGCCATCATAACCTCATGGTGCATCCCATCAAGCACAACTAGACTCTGAGCATTTTGAGAGGTTATAATCACACTTGGTATCTAAACCTGGTTCTATGGTGATCACCCAATTGACTCTTTTACGTTATCTATAGGATTGGGGTGTCAGAAGAAAGCTGAATTATCTACAAAGCATGTGAAGCCATAAAGGGAAGATCAAGAAAACAATGCCCCAAATGGCAGTGGTTACATATACCAGTCTGGTCACATATATCTTTCAGCAGCATTGATTTGTTATTACAAGCAGTTACACTGAGTTAGGAATGCATCCCAGTCACATAGATACTATCCCCCTGACAGCAAGAGACTAACAGTAGTGGTTTGCCATTGCCTACTTCTGCACAGCAATCTTTGGACACTTTTGCACATGCAGAATAATGCGCTTTCAATTCACTTTCACAATTGTTTGTAAGTGGATCTTGCTATTTCACACAGTAAAATCCTGCCGCAAAGTGCATTGAAAGTGGATTGAAAATGCATTATTCTCCAAGTGCGAAAGTGCCCTTGGACTTTCTTGGTGGTCTCCCTGCTTAGCTTCCAAAGTCTGACAAGATTGGGCTAACCTGGCCCATCTGGGTCAGAGAATGAGTTGTTGTAGGGATTAGCCTATTTTTTGTTCAGAGGAGGGAAAGGGATTTAAGAAGGTGAATAGATAACCAACCAGGGGAAAAAATAATATCTTGACTGAAATTTTTGCCCTGCAGCCTGAAAAACAAAAGGCAGGGCCAGTTTACTTCCCTCCAAGGCAACTCTTCTGGTGTCTACTCCTTGGTCCACCCAAAACTGCTAGACTCCATCCACGAATCAGTCAAAAATGATTGGATTGCTTCCTGATTCAGCTCTCATAGTCCACTCAGGTACCAGATTTTTTTCCCACATTCCAGGAGGTTGCAATCTTAGGTGATCCTGTCTGAAAGAGTCTGTTCTCTGATGATAAAAATGAGAAATCATAATGTTAGCACTACAGGTTAATTAACAAGTGTATTATTTTCCCTATCAGCCAAATGCCCATATTCAAGCAACATTTTCTAACCAATCTCTCTTGTCACCTTCTTTGTCCATTGTTTTGACACCTGACATCCATCTTTGCAACAGCCTAAGGAAAAGAAAGTGGGAAGGAATGCATTTGAGATGGATATTTATAGCTGCTATCACTGCGAAGTCCCCATGGACCATAGGCAGGCCGTCCTCCTGCTGTGCTGCATGGAGCTCACTCACCGGTTATCTCAACACTGTCTGTCACATGGTGACAGGAGACGGAAGATGGCAGGAAGATGAGTCAGCAAAGAGCCATGAGCATCCTCCTAGAACACTGCGGCGCACTCAGAGGCAGGAAGCCCAAACTTCCTCCATCTTTCCAAAGGTCACATCTTTGGAAAGGAAGTGAATTGCTTAGTGAGTTTTGTACACTCTTCGTTTTGTGTACATTTCATTTACAGGCTGTACACATTGGAGTCTGTGAAGAGCCAAAGTAGACTGCGCAGTTTTACACAAAGTTTGCCACAGGGACTTACAGCCATACTGCAGCTACAAGCACCTGTAACAATTCTTGTGTAAAAATGTAGGTGGGCCTAATTCCATGGAGGAGGTGCTGTTGCCTCCTCTGCACCATTTTTGGCACTTGAAACAATCCTGGGGCTGCAGGGGTGGATGTTATTTTCTTTGTTGGGAGGCTGCATGTGATCTGAATGTGTTCATGTAGGGTTAACAACCTCTGAGCGTGGCCTGGAGATCTCTTGGAATTACAACTGATATCCAGACGAAAGAGAATGGCTGCTTTGGAGAGTGGACTCTATAGCATCATACCTCACTGAAGTCCATCACCTCCTCAAACCCCACCATTCATGGTCACTCCTGAATCAGAGTTAGAAACCCTATCATGCAGACTTCCAAAAGGGGAAATAACACTCACCCCTGCTGCTTACAAATTGTTTTGGCTGCCAAAAATGGCATGGGGAGAGAAACAAGAACCTGCTCTCTCCTCATGCTACAATCTTCATCCGAATCAGACCTGTCTGTGTTTTGTACATGGGAGTTGCCATGGGGACTGACAGCCACAGTATGGCTGGTATTCCTGTGGCAAACTCACAGAATAAGTAACATCAATTACTAAGTCACTGTGAAATTCTGTGAATTAGGGTTGCCAAGGTTCCCCTTGGCTGCTAGCAGGGGATGAAAGGCTAAGGTTGCCAGATCCAGGCTGGGAAACTCCTGAAGATTTGGGGAATAAATCTGGAGGACAGAGATCTCCATGGGGTACAATCAGTGGTGGGATCCAAAAATTTTAGTAACAGGTTCCCATGGTGGTGGGATTCAAACTGTGGCGTAGCGCCAATGGGGCTGGGCGGGGCATGACAGGGGCGTGGCCGGGCATTCTGGGACGGGGCATTCCTGGGCGGGGCTGTGGCAAGGACGCAGCCGCTGTGCCGGTCCTTGGGCGGGAAACGAATGCACGCAGGCGCAGGCTGCCACGCACGCCGGTGCACCTCCTGCTAGACTGCTTCAAGTTCTGCGCGCTACTGCTGAGAGGAGGGCGTAACTAAGGCAAAAATCACGTGGCAAAATCACCAATTAGTAACCCCCCTCTCGGCACACACAAATAATTAGTAACCTACTCTCGGGAAGCTGTGAGAACCTGCTGGATCCCACCTCTGGGTACAATACCATAGAGTTTATCCTCCAAAGCATCCATTTTAACCCAGTGAACATCTCTATGATGCCTGGAGACCAGCTGTAATCTCAGAGGATCTCGAGCTATCACCTAGAGGTCAGCAACCCACCTATGAATACATTCTTGGGAGTAAGCCGGGGTGAATAAATATCTGAGTAGGATTAGTCCTACTTAAGCGTGGACTGCATCAAAACTCACTAAGCAGGGGGAGATAAGAGCATTGTAACAACAAGAGACATGACGTCTGTCACTTCCTGTGGTACTTATATTTCTATCACACTCAATGACAAAACAGAATAAAGCAGACTTGGCTGAAGTCATACCCTCTTGCATTTATTGTCCTCAGCTACCTTATTTATTATTCTTGAAATGAGTCTCTGTTCAAAAAGAATGTTTCAGGTCATATTGTTTCCCTTAGAAACCTTTTCTGGGAGGACTTTTAGAAAATAAGCATAGAAAAGACATGCATAATTTTTGGTTGTGTTGGTGTCTGTACAGTTACAAATGCCATGCAGAACTCAAGTATCACTCTCTCATCCTCCCCTGAGGAAGGATATATATTTCCAGGAGTTTCAATGAAAGACGAACACGCTTTTGAATCAGACTTCTTTTCTATTACCTTAATGAAGCCATGGACTGCAGCCCATCTCCCAAATTAGGAATCAATTACACTTTATACCAAACCCTCAAATACACTGCAGCCTTGATGTAATTGGACAGAAGCTCTATTGCCGTTTTTATGCAGTTACACCAAATTACACAATTGCGTCAATGGAGTTACGTCGGGAAATTACACACACATTTGTTCTTATTAGGCCTTGCAAGACTAGGGCTCAACGGCAAAAAGCTGGTCATTTGGAATCAGCTCTGTGAGATAATGTATGAGCCCAGGCAGCTGCACAAAGATAGCAAGGGGCCCCTCAATTAATTTGTCGTCATGGAGTAATTAGTGCCGCTAATGGGAAGTGGCTTGCATGCTAGGGCATTATCTTAACTATTTCATTACGTTAATGGCCAAAGTGGAAAGGGGTAAAAATAGGGTTTAAACAGGGTGACGTTCAGTAGAAAAGAAACTGTCATCAGAACCAGACATATTAATACAAGTTTGCAGCAAAACAACCAGCATGGCTCTAGTAATGACATCAGAATCACCAATAGTGACATCTGAAGCAGTTACACCCTTCAAAGCTTGTTGTCAAAACTCCACTTAGGAGTGTATTGAAAATCACTACTTCATAAACAGAATTCAGATTCATTTATTTACTGTCATAGACCAATAGTAAAGCATAGGATAAAAGCATACAAGTTTCATAATAACAAAGTGAAGGACATTCCAAGGAAACCTTAAAATCCTCAGCCATAATTACCTAAGGATGGAATGTCTGGCGAGGGCACACTCCTAGCCAATCACCACACATTTCATCTGGAAAAGGAGGGACTGGGAGAAAGCAGGTGTGATTTTGCATGTCGGGCTTCTCAGCCCCATCCAGAGGGGACCAGCAAGTGGGGACAGTGATGCTTTGGTGCTGCCCAGCCCCTCCAAAGGATGTTTCTCATCATGGGAAGCCCAAAATAGTAAAAAAAAAAAAACACCAACCATCAAAATCCCATATTGGGGGGAATAGAGAAATGTCATGAAAAATTTGGCTTATCTTCTACAAAAATTTGGCGCAGCTCCACTGGTGCACAAGACCCGGCCAGGCAGTGGAGGCTGACTAAGGTCAGCCGCACCCCTGGAATGCCCCCAGCCACACCAGTGCAGCATTTTGCACTGGAGAGCCTGGGTGACAGTGGCAACTTTCGGGCTGAGTACCATGGAGCCATGCACTGTCCAGCCACTGGACAAGTGCCTCTACCACTGGCACCTTTGCCCCTTGTGCCAGTGGGGTGGGCAACTACATTGGCACTGGGCTGTGCCAGCTCCAGAGGGGGATTCTCTCTCCCATCTGAATTGGACTGCCAATCACATAGGCACAGAAATTTGCCACAGGATTTCTGGTACAGATTTAATGAGCTATGGAGTAGAAAGGTTTTCAGAAGATCTTGACTGCAGACAGGGTTTTCCTGCTAGATATTAAGAGAAGTTTGTTCATTTGCCTATTAGCTATTAGTCAGTTTGGACAATGCTTCGTATTTTGCATTCCATGGACAATGCTTTGTATTTTGCATTATTTTGCATTCCATGGTAACAGTGCTAAGAGTCTGGGTACCATTGATTATAAATTCTTGGGTTTGCGTTCTTGATCTTTTTAAAGGCTGTTATAGTTGCACACTGTATTTTGTTGTTCCTTTAATTATGATGTTTCTCATAATTTCTGTTTCTGAAACAAATTAATGTTCATTGCCAGGTGGAAATATTATTCTGTCGGACTTTTTGTTAATTCCCCCACCAAGTTCATTCTTTCACCTGGATATTTTGATAGTGGGAATACTGCTGATTACTTTGCAAGTTGTCTGGTGTGGTTTGAATAACCGGTATTTTATGATTCTCTAGATTACCATTGGTATTATGGTTCATTATTTCTTGGATTTAATTGTTTTTATGCTGGATTGTTTGAAAGCCATCTTGGGAGAAAACGTTTAAAACTCAGGATATAAATATTTTAAATACATCATAAAATAAATAGAAATGAAAACGGATTCTAAATCATCTCACAAAACTTTTCTGTGACATTTAGTTCAAGTCTAGATTGGTCAAAATCCAGCTAACACTAGTCAGGGTTTAAGGCTATGATATTTATGCATTTTCCTGGGATGAAGCACCATAGAAGACAATTGCATAAACACACATACAAAGTCCTCTAGTTCAACAAAGGGTACTTAAAAATACATTACCTGGACTGTACAAGGAACTGGAAACACATCTAAGGGCCTTTCCCCACTTACCTTAAGCCCCACGCTACTCTCCTCAAGTAGCGCGGGGTCCCCCGGCACTCCCCACGACAGGGGCGGCGACAGCACAGCCGCCTGATGCTGCCGCTGTCGCGCCCCCTCAGCGCACGGCATCCCTGGTGCTCTTGTAAACGCCGCCTTTTGATGACCCCGTGCAGAGCGCGGGGTCGTGGGGACGCCGAGGTATGCTCCAGGGATGCCGCACGCTGAGAGCAGCGTGCAGCATAGGGGGGATCGTGGTGAGTGGGGAAACGCCTTAAGTGATATAGATCAGGGAGCTACTGAAGCAATCAGAATAACAGCCAAAGATTCTGTAGAAGTCTCAATAAAATAGCTAGTGTGGCATAGTGATTGAGAGCAGCAGACTCGAATCTGATGAATCAGGTTTGTTTCCCTCCTCCTACACATTAAGCCTGCTGGGTAACCTTGGACTCTTCATAGTTCCCTCAGAACTCTATCAGCCCGCCTATCTCACAAGATGTCTATTTTGGGTAGGGTAAGGTAAGGTAAGCTGCACTGAGGCTCCTTAATGGTTGAGAAAAGTGATGTATAAAAACCAACTCTTCTGCTTCTTTATTTGAAACCAGCACCCTGTCCTATGTGAATAAGTTAACCACTATTAAAACTTAGGTTGCCAGTCCCAGACTGGGAAACAGGTTTGTCCAGCAGTGCTTGACAACCAGTGAGGAGTGGGGCTTCCAGGCTTGAGAAACCCATTCGAGGAGGCTCAGGAGTGCACAAGATGCAGGTGCCACATTGCTTGGTGGCCGCACTTACCTTAAGCCCAGCGCTACTCCCCTCAAGTGGCGCGGGATTCCAGGAGCACTCCCCACTACAGAGTGACAATACAGCTGCCCCGACGTTTATACTCGATGCCCCACTGGTCTTGTGACATCCCTGGCGCTCCTTGAAACGGCAAACTTTAGCACGGTGACCCTGCTTGAGATGCAGCGTAGAGAGGGACCCACGCCAGAGATGCAGCGCGCGGCTAATAGCCCAGCAACAAGGGAGCAGCATAAGGGTGAGTGGGGAAAGGGCCGGTGAAAAAAAGAAGTGGCATAGGCAGATGGAGGAATTACTAAAAAATTTACCAAAGGTCAAAAGGTCAAGGTAGTCTTCTGTGCAAACACCAGATCATTACATGAGATACCCTTTACAGTATATGAACTTAATATAGTAGATAAAAACCTTTCAAAGTTAATTACTATTATAAATTTCTAAAAATACTTCCCCAAAATTGAAAAATCAATTTCACATGTCATTATCTTCTGTCCATAATATAATTACTTTTGACAGCCATAGTATATTTACTTTTGACATCTTTTCAACATATTAATATGATCACTGAAATCATATCTATCATTTCAGCCACCTCCTTTTCTGCTCCCCATTTTTTAAGGAATACTTTTCATTTATCTAGAAATTCTTTTTCACGAACAGTTTTGCCGTATTCCACTCGCTTGCTTTCCCACTCCTCTCAGCTTGGACAGTCTTCTGCTTTTCATTTTACTGCAAATGTAACTCTGGCTACTGTTATCATGTATCTAAACAATTCTTTCAAGATTTTTGGAAAAAGTTTTGGTAGAATGCATAATTATTAAGATAGCAGCACCAAAATTTCAGAGTATCTTCATGAGACCCTACTGATGATACTGCCCAGGTTTGGTGAAGTTTGGTTCAGGGGGTCTAATGTTATGGACCCTCAAAGATGTAGCCCCCATCTCCTATTAGCTTCCATTGGAAACAATGGGGCACTCCCTTTGGGAGTCCATAACTTTGGACTCCCTAAACCAAACCTCACCAAACCTGGGTGATATCATCAGGAGAGTCTCCCAAAAAATCCCTGAAATTTTGGTGCTGCTAGCCTAAAAGCTGCATCCTTTGCAGGCCAAAAACAGAAAAACACTGAAAATACAAAAAATCCCACAAACGAACCTGCAGTTTTTGCGCCCCCCACAAGGGGGCCTCTGTAATGACATCACCTGAGGGCTGTGGCAGTAAATTTGGAGGAGGGTAATGACCCATCTGATCCACCTCCAGCCAGCCAGTTACTTGTCTGCCTGGTAACCTTCATTGAGAGATGGATGACAGAATCCTTCTTACTTCCATGTTCTTCCATGTACTAAACCACGGGATTTGTTCTTCTCTGAGAATTCAGCCACCAGTTCTGACTACTTTTCACCAGTGTAATGAAAATGGTGGCTGACCTCTCGAGACCATGTGTATCCTCTTGAGAGTTCAGGAAGTTCTATAGAACATGTACAGGATTTTCCTACAGGATATATGCACCATTTTAAGAGAGGGGACAGTACAGAGGTGGGAAGATTATCTCTTCTAGTTCCATGACAGTAGCAACAGGGTTTATTGCCACTGCCTCAGACAGCATCCTGATCTGCCACGGTCCAGCTTCAATATTATGCAGAAAAGATTTCTAAACAAAATTACTTGACATTAGTTCTATCAACAACACTGTATAGATAAGACTGTATTCTGTATAGATACAGAATAAACTAGCACTCCTTTGACTGACAGTTATTAGTGCAAAAATATTGTCTTACGCTGCTTAGTAGAGAATTCTGCCTTGGAATTCTGCCAGTCTTAACTTTAAGCTTTTGAATTAACAACAGCCTGAACAAAGATTGGAACTCGTCAGGTTCAAGCAACCCCAGTATTTGCTGACAAGCTCCAGAAGGTATTTCTTCAAATCCTGAGCTCATGTTCTTTCTTGCGGATCCCACTGAAACCAGTTAAGGTTGGCACGCATGTGGCTTGAGCAACGCGGCCTCCCTGACATACTGCCTTTTGCTGATGCATTTACATTTCAGACATTTAAAATCATGGTGTTTAGAATCACAGTAAGAAATGGTAAGATTTTCTTTCAATGCTTACAAACTTAGGAAAAGTTACTTGAGAAACTGTAAGCTCCAGCATCGTATTCAGACGGCATTATTAATCAAAGTGGGCATGATCATCACTGAAGTCTGTAAGACCCAAATCTTACATGTCAGTTTCTCAATAATTTTGTTCCTCCATTTTTACCAAAACTATTTGGAAACTTTAGCTGGTCTATCATAGGGGACTGGATGCTGAGATCATTATCATTCCTTTGCTGGAAGATCTGCCCTGGCTACACATTTCATAGTGCTGGCCCCATCCCATGTGTCTGCTAATGTTACTTATGAGAATAGTGGATCGTATAACAAGGAACTTTAACAAAATCTGAAATCTCAAGAATGTTCATATGAGTGGAGGTAACTTTTAGGAACATCAGTCCTGAGCCAGTTAGGGGTTGAAGATCAGCACCAGTGCTTTGAATTTTAGAAATTAGAGACTTTTTTTCCGCCACACTTTCCTGTAACCTTTCACCATGAGCCCAGAAAACTTGTTCATTCGAGGTCATTAAAAATATTTGAAGCATTTCTATTCTGAATTAAGCCACACTGTGTACTACCCATGGCTGAAATTCTCAGTGCAGTTTCTCTTCAGTGGAGTGCTGTTGATTGAACTCTATGCTAGCCTGCCTTCCTACAGCCCACTGGGACTTCATCTGGAGAGCAACTATTCTCAGTCTTTGACACTTCTTTGATATGCTAACTGCTTGTTGTCAAGTGGAGACATGATGTACTGAAATATTTGTACTGTTAGTATGTTTGGTTGACATTTTAACTCCTGTTTCAGTTGCTTCCATTACTGCAGTTTTCTAGTTTCTATTTCTTCCTCTTCCCCCAAATAATGTTTGTGGCTCAAAAATATACCATAACACTATCAGCATGGCGACAGTGGTTAAGAGCAGGCGGACTTTGATCTGGTGAATCAGGTTTGTTTTCCTACTCCTGCACATGAGGCCTGCTGGGTGACCTTGGGCTAGTCACAATTCTCTCAGAACTCCTTCAGCCCCATGTACCTCACAAGGTATTTGTTGTGAAGAGAGGAAGAGAAAGAAGTTTGTAAACTGGTTTGAGACTCCTTACAGTTGAGCAAAGCAGGGTATAAATTCAAACTCTTCTTCTATCATCTTGAGCATCAGTGTTTCAAGCCAGCCTGGGAGAATTATCTGGAATTAAGGGATGTATCTGAATGGAAAGAGAGATATGGGGACACAAAAGATCTGCTTAAACCAGCAAAATCAACAATGGCAACAAAAGGCATTTAGCATTTTTAAATACCATATTTTCTATTATTTGTACAGTCAGTGTGTTTAGATGACATTTCAGTGCCATATGAAAGCCAGCTCATCAGCAGAAATGCCTGTCTAGGCTAACTGTTTTTTCCAGTCCTTCCATTTCTATCCAATCATTTTGTAAGAAGAAATTTAGAACACTGACTGGGGATTATTAGCAATTTACAGGCAGTACTCACCTGAGGGTTCTTAAGTAATTCACATATAAAATTGTCAATCAACAAAAAAATATGCAACTTGCAAATCAGCCTCCTCAACAGAGGAATGGAAAGTAACAGGCACAGCACTGATTTTAAAGAAGGACTCAAGGGCAGATCTTATACAGCCATTAACATAAACATCTGTTCCTGAAGTGGTTTTTGAAGAGCTCCGAGAGGATCATGGTGAGGTTCATGTAAATGGAAAATAACACATATTAAGAATTCAGGCTTAAAAAATACTTTGCTTTATGCATACACACTTAGGATCTGAATTGACAATGAATGACCAAGTGAAGAGATCTCCACTAAATCAGGAAGGTTACTGGGTGACCTTACTGTGCATCGCCTTTCTGTGTGTATCCTTCCTCACAAAGTTGTTGTCTGGATAAACTGGAAGAACAGAACACCACGTAAGCCACTGTGTTCCAAGGTGCAAATGTGGAATAACAATGCAGTAGAGCACCTCTTTTATTTAATCCCAGGGGTGTAGCTGCACAAAATGGTGCCCGGGGCAAGGACTGAAATTTTGCCTCCTGGACTTTGTTGCCCCAGCGCAGCCTCCACAGTGGGGCAGCGGAGTCTGGGGGAGGGGGGTGTCGAGCACCCCTGGTTGTCTTAACTGAAAGATGGAAAGACACAAGGAAGGAAGGAAGGAAGGAAGGAAGGAAGGAAGGAAGGAAGGAAGGAAGGAAGGAAGGAAGGAAGGAAGGAAGGAAGGAAGGAAGGAAGGAAGGAAGGAAGGAAGACACTGTGGGAGAAAGAAAGAAAGAAAGAAAGAAAGAAAGAAAGAAAGAAAGAAAGAAAGAAAGAAAGAAAGAAAGAAAGAAAGAAAGAAAGAAAGAAAGAAAGAAAGAAAGAAAGAAAGAAAGAAAGAAAGAAAGAAAGAAAGAAAGAAAGAAAAAGCTGGGGGATTCCTCTAGGGAACAGGATATTGGACTAAGTGGAAGGGAACCTTAGTTTGATCCTGCAAGGCAGCCTTTTAAAACCATGACAACAGTCTGCCTTCTCAGCAGCACCATTGCACCAGCAGCAGCAAGAACTGTGAGATTAGGTTTCTTGATTAGCTGGTAAAATTGAGTCCACGTGGCTTAGTCCACTTGGTAATTTGACTACCAACCTCTGTTTGCCCTGCATCAGTACTACATTATATATCAAGACCACATTATAAGCATGACACTAAAAATTACAGGAAGGACTATTCAAAAATGTAGGTGAAAAGGTTTTACCCAGGAGTCTCCCCCCCCCCTCCCCCAAGGCATAACAAACCTGTGAAAAAACAGGCTGGTAATAAATGTGACTGACAGGCCTTTAAATATAGAGGCACTGAAAGGCATGAATATAATAACAAAATTCCCTTGTCTCTCTTTGTCCTGGTTAATTCATTGCTCCATTTTATATTCAGTAACACAGTGTGTCTTCTCTTGATATCTCATCAGCATTGGAAATCCAGGGTGGGCAAATGCATCAAGTACAATCCGCAGATTGACAACTTCAGCCATCACACTTGTCATTAGAATTGGCCCATTAATCATCTAACTCAAGTGCCCCTCTTTATATTCGGTCTCCAAAAAAAAAAAAAAAAACCCTAGCAAATGAGATTGATGAAGTAATGTTTGCAATCATTTCTACCCCATTTATGAAGCTGTGTTCCTGCGTGTTTCTGCTTATTAGGAAACCACTTGAGTAAGTGCTGGAGATCATCAGTGCCGTCTTTACCAAGAATCAAGAATATGTTATTTCACGATTGTGCTCAATATGCTTGGACTTGGAACAAAAATTTATGTCAAAACCACACCTGTCACTTTAAATAGGGTTGCAAACCTCCACTTTGTAGCTGGAGATGTCCTGCTAATACATCTGATCTTCAGGCAACAGAAATCAGTTTACCAGGAGAAAATGGCCCTTTGGAAGGTCAACCTTATGGCATTATACCCTGTCAAAGTCCCTTCCTTTTCCATACCACCTCCACTCACAAAATTTTCACCCCCAACATTTCCACTCCCAAAATGGCCAGGTATTTCCCAATCCCGAGCTGGCAATCCTGAGGTTTAACTCACTGTCACCAAAATTAAAAGGGAAGATACAGTGTGCAAATCTTAACTTGAATCCAGAGAACTACAAGCAGAGGGCTGTTCACAAAATCCATTTGTGTCACCTTATTCATCTTGCTGTGGACAGTCCCCTGCACTTTCCCCCTCTCTGCTCCTGAGAGTCATGAATTCATCAGAACATAAGAACAAGCCAGCAGGATCAGACCAGAATCCATCTAGTCCAGCACTCTGCTACTCGCAGTGGCCCACCAGGTGCCTTTGGGATCTCAACTGCAGGATGTGAAAGCAATGGCCTTCTGCTGCTGCTGTTGCTCCTGAGCACCTGGTCTGCTAAGGCATTTGCAATATCAGATCAAGGAGGATCAAGATTGGTAGCCATAGATCGACTTCTCCTCCATAAATCTGCCCAAGCCCTTTTTAAAGCTATTCCTGGCAGTGGAGTGAGAGGTGGCATGGTGGGATGCAGTGGGAAGCGGAAATCAATTTAAAAAATCCCCTCTAAAATGTTGTTTAAGCAGACTCAGCAGCCTGGAACAAGAAGGGAAAGGTGAAGACGGTCTGTTTCATGAGCCTAACTCATTCCAAGTTCTCTGGAGCTGATCTACATTAATTTATTTGTTCTACAATATATCTCCCATCTCCCAAGTTACTTCTGGGCTCTTGTGAGTCTCTGTTTTCCTCCACAGATTTCCCTACCATGACGCTGACGTTACCATTTGTTTGAAGCATTTCACAATCCATTCCCTTTGATATATCCTTGGAACTAAGTGGCTTGGATCCAAAGAACTGAAAAGAATTGGAGTTCCACTTGTCTTCCTTGCATCTTCCTCTGCATTCCTTGTTCAACCCCAAGTTTCAGGTTACATTCCACAGTGTGGTGCAGAGTTGGGAACTGTAAACAGGTGGAAAAAAATTGTTGGAAATTGGAGGCCATGCCCTGGAATGAATGGAAATGCCTTTCGTCTTCCATTAGAGTCACCTTGGATTCAGACCTCTAGAAATAGTCGTTTGTATAGTTCAGAGTAAATCTATTTGTTTGTAATTAATGGTGCAAACCTATGCAGAATTGCTCCAGTCTAAGTGCACTGAAATGAATGGGCATAAACTGGAATAATTCTCTTTAGGATTGCATTGTTAGTGCCACCACTGAATGCCAGTGCTCCTCTTTTTAAGTATGGAAGCAGAGAAGACAGGCTTGGGGTATTATTACCATTTTGTTTGATCTCAACCCTTGGCTCCTGATACTCTAGATCAGCAGTATTCACTCTCTGGTGCACGGAGAGCCACAATGCTTACTTCTATCCCTGGCATGAGGCTCACAGCACACCTTTTGCACCAGCAGCACCTGTTTCAAGGTGGAAAAAACCTGCCAACAACAAACCCCAACAGACAAGGTCCTTGACATATTGTGATAGGTGCCATTTTGGGAAATCATGCTTAGAAGAGCCCTCAGGTGGCTCTTGAGCCAATAAGTATCAGTGCTATAAATGATGAAATGTTCATTGAAACTTTTGCTCTTTGAAGAAGAAGCGTTTGTATTTGTACCCCACTTTTTTCTCCTGTAAGTTGTCTTAAAGTGGCTTACAAACTTCTCTCTCCATAACACCTTGTGAGGTAGGTAGAGCTGAGAGAGTTTTGAGAAAACTGTGACAGGTCCAAAGTCACCCAGCAGGCTTCATGTGTAGGAATGGGGAAACAAACGTGGTTCACCAGATTGGAGTCTCCCACTCTGATGGAGGAGTGGGGAATTAAACCTGTTGCCTCCACATTAGAGTCTACCTGTTTTTAACCACTACACCCTGCTGGTTCTCATGGAGGCCAACATTTATATTATTCCCCAGATCCAAAGGCCTTCCTTCTGTCTAGTTTTAAAGTCACAATAAGTGCTGCAGACATCAGGGAAGGAAAAGGAAGGCAGCGTTACTGAAATGTATTCATGTAGTGGGACCTCACCTCATCACAGCAGATTAAAACAAAATCTTTAATTCTATTTTATGGGTGACTTATTGCCCATTGGTTCTCTTTTTGATGTTATGATAAGATAACCTTAGGGATAGTGGATAATAAGGTATTCTATGTAATGCCTTGCATTATGTTGTAGTTCTATGTATTATTAATACCAAAGGCCAAATTAATAATGAAAACACAAGCTGGGAAGTCACATTTCCTTTCTATTTGCTGGGTTATTTTGATCTAAGCAACATAATAATTGCATTCTCTTCTGTAGTATAGATTGATAATTAGCCAAAGTGGGAGGGGGGAGACATTCTCTGGGTTCTTTTTAATTACTTGTTTATGCAGCCACTTTCATTAGGTTGGATTATTTGATAAATTTTATGGATGTTTGACTCCTACAAAATGTTAAGTCTTTGGGGGAAAAAACAGTTTGAGAGAGAGTCTCCAAGGGATGTTTCTGGAATTCTTCTAATCTATTTTTTTCTTTAGATTTTTGAATTTCCAGTTACATGCTTATGAATTTGCCACGTTTCCTTGTATATAACTGAATTTGGTCCACTACTTACGATGCTGGGTTTGGCTGCAGATTTGCATGTGACTTCTGCCTTTTCTTGTCCTTCTGTTTTTTAGTTTTTGGGGGAAAGTGAATATGTGGCTTGGAGGTAGGGTTCCCAACCTCCAGATGGTAGATGGAGATCTCCTGCCATTACAACTGATCTGTGTCAGAGATCAATTCACTTGGAGAAAATGGTTGCTTTGGAAAGTGATTCTATGGCATAATATCTCAATGAAGTTCTTCCCTTCCTCAATCCCTGCCTTCACCCGGTTCCACCTCTGAAATCTCCAGGTATTTTTCAAGCCAGAGCTGGCAACAGTAGTACCACTTTTGCTGCCAATTATGTCCTAGCCAGGGTAGGGTAGTCTATCAAACAGATGCCATTCCTCTATGGACTAGGAGACCCATTCTTCTGTTGGAGTAGTCTTGTTGCTGAGTCTTAGAACATAAGAACATAAGAAAGAGCCTTCTGGATCTGACCAGAGTCTATCTAGTCCAGCACTCTGCTACTCGCATTGGCCCACCAGGTGCCTTTGGGAGCACACATGCAGGATGTGAAAGCAAGGGCCTTCTGCTGCTGCTGCTCCCGAGCCTTCCCTCCGTATCTGCTGGCTCTTCATGGCTGGGTGAGCAGAATTGAAGGGCAGTGGCTGGACTGGCAGGCAATAATTGGTTGCACCCATGTGTGTCACAGGACATCAGCTACTTCTGTTTGATTGGTGGGTGTTGTCAGGGTTGCTATGGACTTGGGCAAGCTTGCTATGCCATCTGGGTCCTGTTTCTGTTCTTCTCAGCAGGGAGTCCCCTACCACCACCACACATATCCTCTGGGGTTTTGAACCTTCTGTCACTTGCATATTCGCCAAGGGCAGCTCCTGGCCCTATTCCTTATCTTCACTGACAAGGGAGAGAACTTCAAATCTATTCTGTAGCCTCACACTCACAAAATACTCCCTGCTCCCTCTATTTCTTTGTGTCACATTCCTCCAGTTGCCTAGCTCCTTTGTTTGTGTTTCCCCACCTCTTGCCATCCTCCTCAGAGAGTCCCCCAGTGTGTTCCCCACCGAGTACCATCTCCTCCACTCTGTCCAGGAAATGCTCATTCTTCTTAACAGACTGAAAAGTAGTTACTTACTCCTCCAGCTTCTCTTCCAAAAGAGCAAGGAACTACCCATCTTCTGGCAAAAAACCCCCTAAACCAGTGGTGGGATCGAAAAATTTTAATAACAGGTTCCGATGGTGGTGGGATTCAAACAGTGGCGCCGCCGCACACACACACCTCGAGTCCCTATTGGGCAGGGAGGTTGCTTTAGTAACCCCTTCTCGGCACTCAGAAAAAATGAGTAACTACTTCTAGAGAAGTGGTGAGAACTGGTTAGATCCCACCTCTGCCCTAAACATACCACAGCTGTTGCATCCTGACCATCCGTATTTAGTAGTCTTAAATAGTCTAGAAACAAATCTGTGGGCCTCCCTTTCAAAAAGTCCCCTATTAAACTCTCCCACAAGAAATGAATGTTACCTTTGCCTGCTTAGCCAAATTCCTGTTTACTGAGCTCCAGGGACTAAGACCTAGTGGCTGAAGCCTCACTCTACCCCAAGTCTGTAACTCCCCCATGGGACCAACCATCTTCCCCCAGAGCCATTCCAGGCTGGTGAGCTAATGATGGCTGCTAGCAAGCCTGATATGGGTTTGCCAGCTGAGGCAGCCCCCCCTCCCCCACTGCCAACCACTTTCCCCAGGGAATGCCAACTGAGGTAGCCACTTTCCAGCTTGCTGGGGGCTCACCAGTCGAGGCAGCCACCCCTTCCCCAGGTCAGTCTGACCAAGTCACATTTATGTCATATCTGACCCTCATAAAAATGTGTTTGACATCCATGTTCTTAACTACCAATCATAGAACAAAGTATTTGAGTGAAAGGGTAGAAATGATTGGTTGAGTCTTATCTCATGATTGCTCCATTTAATTAGAAGTTTTTCATAACGGACCTCATTAACTGTGTCCAACCACATGTTCTTAACTTCTCTTGACCATAAGTTCTTTACTGATCTCAAAGAAAGTTAAATGTTCAGTGAAACAGGTTTTCTTTTTACAATAATCCTGCTGATTCTTGCTTAGAGCTTGTCTGTCTATGTAGAAGAGAAGAAGAAGAGCTTGGATTTATATCCCCCCTTTCTCTCCTGCAGGAGACTCAAAGGGGCTCTCCTTACCCTTCCCCCCTCACAACAAACACCTGTGAGGTAGGTGGGGCTGAGAGAGCTCTGAGAAGCTGTGACTAGCCCAAGGTCACCCAGCTGGCATGTGTGGGAGTGTACAGGCTAATCTGAATTCCCCAGATAAGCCTCCACAGCTCAAGTGGCAGAGCTGGGAATCAAACCCGGTTCCTCCAGATTAGATACATGAACTCTTAACCTCCTACGCCACTGCTGCTCCTACTGAACACTTATACATTTAATATCTGTTCCCACTAATTTACTGGCCTGAAAGATCCTGGATCTCCTTTTTAAAAACTGATGTCACTTTTGCTACCTTCCAGCCCTCTGGAAGAGGCATTGATTTTAAAAATAAGTTCAATGTTTTTATTAGAAAAGTTACAGTGTCACTTTTGAATTCTTCAAAAACCCTTAGATGTATTCCATCTGGCCCTGGTAGCTTGATAATTTCTTAATCTGTCTGTTTGCACAGAAACTCCATCTCTCTTCACCCGTATTTGACGCAGTTGTTCCAATATGCCATTCAAGTATCAGGAGGCTGCAAAATTAAGGTTAAAGTATCAGTGATCAAAAACTGTGTAAGGGACTGATGCCAAGTTCAATCACATTTTCATTTCCCTGTTTCTGTCTCCCTAATTATCCCCCTGCATTTAATTATAATCACAAGAATATAATAGCAAAACAGAAAACCGCAGGCCTCCTTGACTACAGTTCATGGAGAATTTAAGTGCTGCATTTATGTGTTCTAAGAAGAAAAGGGGAATCAATCATCATAAATTTATTCTAATAGCATGTCTTGGTAAGCTTCTGGATTTTGTTACCCTACTGTAAATTGGTAGCTGCAACACTGGCGGTAATGGGGGTTATTCTGAACAGACATTTGCGTAAGGCAAAGCAGAATCGGGTATTTTTTATAGCCACTGTATTGAGTTTGCCATTGATTAAGCAAAAGTTATATTAACTTTATACAATAAATGTTACGAATATTGATTCCTTGAGCCCAGTAATTGTGTCTCGAAGTGGCCCATGTGAACCATTCACTCTGGTTTCCTGATTGATCTTCCATATTAAAAAGCACCCTACAACAGTATAAACTACTATACACAGGGGTCAATAAAAATTTATGCAGTAAGAGGCAACCACGGGCCCGAGAGTATATTTGAGAAATGCTCAATACCATAATTGAATAGATAAAACCTTTATAAGGGTCTTTTGTACTGCAGAACAGCTAACAGTATGTTCGCCAATCACAGGCAGAGACCACAGGACAGATATGGGGCAATGCAAGCATGATTTGATGGCATATCCATGCTTATTGGGAACTACAGTCCAAGTACAGACCTTGTGGGGAAAAGAAAAGGACAGTGTGTCTAAGCCATGAAATCCCATGAGGTCCAAGAGGAATAAAGGTACTTTAGTACTTTTGTACTAAAGAACGAAAAGAACAAAGCCTGTGTTAGCTGCAAGGCTTACCAAGAGGGAATTACCTGTGCAGAGTTTTTTTTTCCCCAGGGAAAAAGATAAGTACTCATCTTTACCTGTAATAAAGTAATCTCAATAAAAATAAACCATATTTTTCTTATCTTCTTTGCTAACAGACTTGTGAAGAACTATAGATTGACCATTTATATATAGGTGAGAGTCACCATGGTATAGAACCAGAGGCGGTATCCAACCAGTTCTCACTACTTCTCTAGAAGTGGTTACTATTTTTTTCTGAGTGCTGAGAAGGGGTTACTAAAGCCCTCCCTGCCCAATAGGTACTGGAGGTGAGTGTGTGTGGCGGCGCCACTGTTTGAATCCCACCACCATCAGAACCTGTTATTAAAATTTTTGGATCCCTCCACTGTATGGAAGTTAGGAGCGGTGGACTCTAATCTGGAAAACCAGGTTTCCTTCCTTCCTTCCTTCCTTCCTTCCTTCCTTCCTTCCTTCCTTCCTTCCTTCCTTCCTTCCTTCCTTCCTTCCTTCCTTCCTTCCTTCCTTCCTTCCTTCCTTCCTTCCTTCCTTCCTTCTTTATTTTTATTTTTATTTTTATTTTTATTTTTATTTTATTTTATTTTATTTTCATTCATTCATTCATTCATTCATTCATTCATTCATTCATTTATTTATTTATTTATTTATTTATTTATTTATTTATTTATTTATTTATTTAAAATCAATTTATATCCTGCCCTTCCCGCAGGGCACAGGGCGGCGAACAACAAGCGATAAAACATCTCAAACAACAAAATACAATAAACAGCTATAATAATGATAATAATAATAAATAAATAAACAAACAAATAAATAAATAAATAAATAAACAAACAAACAAACAAACAAACAAACAAACAAACAAACAAACAAACAAACAAACAAACAAACAAACAAACAGTAAGGAACAGCCAACAGTAACCACATCAGATGGCCAAAAACCCTTCTGTACCCACAGGAGGCCAAGATGGTACATGGGATCAAATACAGTGATTAGTCCGGCTGGCCAGATGGATATGTCTGGCAGAAACTCTGTAAATGCTGCAAAGCCCTGATCTCCATGGGGAGCTTCTCCACATGAGCAGCAAACTCTTATCTGGTGAACTGAATTTGTTTTCCCACTCTTCCACATAAAGCCTGCTGGGTGACCTTGGGCCAGTCATAGTTCTTTCAGAACTCTCTCAGCCTCACCTACCTCACAAAGTGTCTGTTGCGGAGAAAGGAACAGTTAGAATTTGTAAGCCACTTTGAGTCTCCTTACAGGAGAGAAAAGCAGAGTATAAATCCAAACTCCTCTTCTTATTTTACATATTTTAAAACACTACTGTACACCAGTATTTCACAGGGATAAAAGACAGCTAAAGTTCCAAGCATGATCACACAAACCCATCTGCTTGTATGCACCCTATCTATTAGGGCAGCATGTCTTTGAATGCTGAATTTGCAACTATTAGCTGGACTGGTTCTCTTGGAAGAAAGAGTGCTATAGTCCTATAATATTTTAATACTATTTGCTTTATTGTGGGTTTATTATGCATGTTTTAATTTGTTACTTACATTGGTGGTCATGATGAAGGTACACAAAGACAGGATATACATTTTGTAAATAATATATAAATTCAGATTGGACCATGACATGTGAGGAGAGGGGACCTAAATCTGGCCCCTGAACTATTTTCCTAGACTGAAATGGCCAAGACAAGTTGCAGTTTGTTCCACTGGAGAAACTTACATGTACTGATGGACTCCATAGAAGTTTCCTCAGTGCAGCCAACAGTGGTATCCTAGAGCCATTTCTGGTAGGTAGGGAAAGCAGCATGGATCTTTCCATGTGCTGTGGTCCCAGTTTGAAGCACACCTTATGGACCCGAGAATGTATATTTCAGCCAGAAACTCCCAGAGCAAATCTGCCTAACAGGAACCAGGGATGGACCCAGAAAAAGTATAACATGTAGCTGGGCCCTGAATCAGCCGCCTAATACAGGAGTAGTCAGACAGCAACTGTGGCACTGTAAAAATAGTTATTCTTAATGCCAGAATCCTGAATAAGACATGTCACATTTTGGAAATCATTTCTCTAGCAAATTTCCATAATGAGATGAAAAATTAAGTCTAGATGTTCATCTCAGCCATGTAGAAGCCATAAAAGAAACCTGAACTTTTGAATTAAATCAGCATAATCCCAAAATTCAGTTACATTCCTAATAAGTGCCAGCAATACCTAGCACCTCCTGAATCTCAGCTTAGGTGACAGCAAATGTCAAACCTCAAATACCATCAATTTACACTAGTCGAAAGTATTTTTGAAATTTCTAAACACTTTCATCTAGCATTACCTGCAGCCTCGAGGGAAAAAAATGTTCTGTCCCTGTAACAGAGGTTAATGGAATGTTATTTACAAGGTGATGTTATTTACTTCCATGTCACAAAAACCTTACAAATGTCTACCCTCTATTAAAGGGACAAGTTGTTTTTTCTCTAGTCCAGATCTGGTGATCCCCCTATATTAAGAATTCCCAGAGCAGGTGGTATCACCCCCCTGGGAGCAGTGGAAACATTGAGGTGGCCGTGAGGGACTTGGGGGTGATTGGGGTGGTGGTGGGAAAAAGGTCTTGCCCTTCCATCCTGGTGACTTGTGAGTTTTAAAGGAAAAAGAGGAGCACTCTCCTCACTGGGGTGGGAGAGGGAGCCAAGGCAAAGGGCCCCATCTCTGCTGCATTGCAAGACAATATTTTTTAAAAGGAAAAGCAGCAGCACTTTCCTTGCGTGTAGCCAGGGGGACGGGGGGCGGGGGGGGGGGAACCAAGGCAAAGAGCCAGCAAAGGCATCTTTATTACTTAATTTCTGTGCCCCATTACATGGTTCTCTCAAAAAGACCTTCCTGACCACTGCCCTGTACTATGGGACAAAGTCAAGATGGACTTTATTTCCTTCCCAATATCATATTTAGTAGAGCAGGGCTTCAGTGCAGTCACCCAGCTTCTTTCCAAGTAGAGAAACAGGGTGAAAAGGACTGAATGTGGGATCTAAGTCTTCTTCTTAGTGCCTTCAAGCCTGATGATGAGAAGCTGACATGACATCCCTGCACCAAACACATCCATCCCGTTAAAACTGTGAAGATATAATGGGTGAGATGCAAACATACCCTTTCATAAGGATGTTGTGGATTTTCCAGGTCGTATGGCCATGTTCCAGTAGTATTTTCTCCTGAAGTTTCGCCTGTATCTGGCTGGCATCTTCAGAGGATCACAAATCACAGATCAGCCACAGATGCAGGCGAAATGTCAGGAGAAAATACTACTGGAACACAGCCATACAACCTGGGAAACCCACAACATCCTAGTGGTTCTGGTCATGAAAGCTTTCAATAATACATACCCTTTCATATTGCTAAAACAGCTCAGAAGATTTACTTCACTAGGTCATGTTTTATTTGTGAAATACATACATGTGTTAACAGTGTTAGAAATTGTTGTGAATATACAGTAGACCTAATACCAAGAAAGAGGTGTGTGTTCATATGTGTGTGTGTATGTACGGAAGACACTAGGGATGTGGCTTGGGAACCAAGGGGGCGGCAGCCTGAAAAAGTTTCAGAACCATTGCCCTGCATGATTATGAGAAATTTGAGACAACTCTAGATTGTAGTGATCGTGACAAGGTTCTGATGAACAACTTGTTGGAATAAGCGACTTCTGCATGCCTGGACACTGGCGGGGGGGGGGTGCTGTGTATCTCATTCTAACTGTGATGTTGCCTCTCTTGTTTGCCCTCCTTGTCTGGGCCAGGAGACCGCCCACTAACTTCCTTTCTTCCCCATGCTGGCTTCGCTTCTGTTCTAGCCTTTGGCCTGAGTGCATGGCCAATGGCAGCCTGCTCAGTGGGACTTTCCCACTGCAGCATCCTCTCACCTGCACACACGTGATGGCGTGTTAGTTGTGCCCACTTGTTGTAGGGAAAGTAATCTCTTTAGACTAGGGTTTCTTTCTATCTACCTTTTTCCTGGGACAAAGCTGTGAACTGGAGATGCTTGAATAAATGTAAGTTTTACCTTTTTCCTTTAACTCTTGGGAAGTTTCTATAAACTGCACTCACACACACTACTGGGCAGATCTATGATTCTAAATGAAATCTAACACAACTGAATACATCATTTCTTTTAAAAATCAATAATTTTAAATAGGCTCAAAATTTAATCTCTGTGTGGAGGAGGAGTAGTTTGGATTTATATCCCCCTTTCTCTCCTGCAGGAGACTCAAAGGGGCTGACAATCTCCTTGCCCTTCCCCCCTCACAACAAACACCCTGTGAGGTAGGTGGGGCTGAGAGAGCTCCGAGAAGCTGTGACTAGCCCAAAGCCACCCAGCTGGCGTGTGTGGGAGTGCGCAGGCTACTCTGAATTCCCCAGATAAGTCTCCACAGCTCTGGCGGCAGAGCTGGGAATCAAACCCGGTTCCTCCAGATTAGATACACGAGCTCTTAACCTCCTATGCCACTGCTGCTCCTGTGTGGTTCCTCTCCAGGATATGTCCCGCACTGTTATCTGGGAATGGATTGAGTCAGGAGGCATTGGAAGCTACATTTCCTAACACTCTGACTATCTGAGCATGGTAATCCAGGCATTAAGAACAACTGATGAAGGCCACTCTGATTGCTAGTCCGGCATCCTGTCCTCCACCCCCCCACCTAGAGGTTCCAGCTCTAGATTGGGAAATACCTGGAGATTTTAGAGGTGGAGCCTGGGAAGGTCAGAGTTTGAGTAGGCCTTGGTAGGATAAAATGCCACAAAGCAGCCATTTTCTCCAGGGGACCTGAACTTGATTGTTTGAAGAACAATTGTAATGGCGGGAGATCTCCAGGTTTCTTCTGGAGGTTGACAACCATACCCCCATGTAAAGGTATGCTTACTTGAGAATGGAACGATTGGCAAAGGCAAACTCCCAAGTTTTGTCTTTGTAGGTTTTCTTAACTTTCACATTGCATTAGTGGGTAGCTTCCACTGGTCCAGTCGTGGGTAACATACAAGGCATTTTTGAAAGGACCATAGATTAGCTTTGGAGTGAATCATCAAACTACCACTGTAAAGTTTACCAATCTGTTCCCAGCAGGTAAACGCTGTGATCATTTCTATCGAAAGGAAAATAATGTTGAAAAATCAACTGTCCACAGTGCATGGAAGACTGACAGGCAGTTTGCAAGATGAATTGTTAGATGGTTTCTATTTACCTGTCTTTCTAACACTGAGTGAAACCTCATCAGCAACATTTAAAGCCACTGAGTTTCCATTGTGTTTTCTAAGCTATATTCTTTCTGCCAATGTCCCAGTTTGCCAATAACAGTTTGTTCAGCTGTGGACAAAGGATTCCTGCTAACCTACTGTTTTACTAAACCATTCAGTTCAGAGATTCACAAGCCACAAGCGGAAAAGCAGAAATAGCAATGCAGCTGGGGAAAAGAACAGGGCTTTAGCATCCAGCGGCTCTTTGAGAAAGCACGGTTATTTGATTTTGAGACCTGCGTGAAATAAAATACAACCAGTGTTTGACTGTTTTCCAGCATCACATTCTTCATGCAAAAACAGAACACTGTCTCATCTATACAAATGGAACCATCACTTTCAGGGCTCACAAAAGTAAATAGCTCTTCCTTTTTTACATCCCCATTCATAGCCTAGAGGTTTATTTTGTGCATGAATTCTGGCTCTGCAGTGCCATAAATGCCAGTGATACAAGCTAATAAAATAGCTTGTATCAATGAAATGGCATGTATCAAAGACACCCTAAAGAGTAGCTTGTATCAGTGACACCCTAAAGAGTAAATGTAGGTGGGATCCGTGACCCTGGAGCATCCCCTGTCTCTACTTTCCTACTGGGGTGCTTGAAGAAGAGTTCTGGCTGTGGACCTATAGCAACTACTGTTGCTGCTCAGTTTCCCCCAATCCGGATCACTTGAGCCATCTGGGCCTCCATAGAAAGAGAGGAATCCAGGTGGACCTGAGGAGGTCAACTTTAAGGAGGGCTGAGGAGGTCAACTTTAAGGAGACTCCTTCTAGCACTGGCGGCTGGAAACCCTCAACCCCCGCCCCCCGGCGACGCAGTCACAGGACCTCCATCTTCAATGGATTGAGTTTTAACCTGCTCTGCTTCAACCAACCAGCGACCACCTCCAAACAATATTTAGGACTATGTTCGGATAATCTAATCTCTTATGAACCTGCCTAACCATTACAGTAATTGTCAGAGGCTCTGCTTTGGGTATCCCTGCCTTCTGAGATCAAGCAGGTGGCAACCTGGAATAGGCTTTTTCAGTCATGGCACCAAAGGATGATTGGCAGGGCGGGGAGGCTCGGATAACAAAGGATGGAATGGGTATCTTTGATTAAAATGTAAGGCTTATCTGCATTGATGACATACTTTGGAAGAGATGATCTTCAACTCTAATATTGACCCAGCACGTGCAATTGAGACCTGACTAGATGACTTTAGTAATATTTTATCTCAGTTAATCCCAGATGGGTGTGTTTTTTTATCAAACACATCAGAAGGCTGGGGTAGGACTAGTTGTCCAAGATTCCCTCTCTTTCCAAGATACTTGGTGCACACAGCAGCTGAAATTGATTTTATGTTCCTTGTTGTACCCAGGGATAGGCTTAGAAACTTGCTATTCTCTCTCAAGTTGACTTTGTCTGATCACTGATCTGGCGTAGAAGCCAGGAATAATTTTTCAGTTGCAACTTCTTAACCCTGCAGCGTTAGCTACATCGATCCTTGCTTTTGTACCCTTCAGCCTGGACTGTTAATGCATTCTTTACAGGACTGTCCTTGAAGGTATGTACCCAATTCTAAACACAAGTAGCTGGAAAAGCCAGGATGTTGGTCCTCATTTGTTTCTGTTATTTATTTGTTGCCTTTCTAATCAACTGCTTAAGGCATTGTGCAAACCTACTACAGAGTCCAGGCAATCTAGTAACTGGAAAGTGGGAGCAATACAGGACAATTATGGGCTGGCCAAAGGTGACAATAGGCTTGAATTGCATTTAAGAAATGCAGGTTTAAGACGGTTTCTTTTTTTTTTTACATCAAGATTAGAAAAGTCTTTCAAAATCAAAAAAGAGTTAGAGGGACCAATATTTTTTCCTGACTACCAAACATCACATCACCTCCAGTTACTTTTCCAAGGGCAGGCAGGAACTGAATAGAGTATCTAAAATATTGAGGAAATGTTTTAACAGGACCGGTTTTGTTTTTTTCTCCCACACAGTTTGGGAAAATAAATCTTCTAAGCAAAAACAGTTCTTTTTTCCCACCTGCCACCAGACTGTAAAGCCCTCGCTTTCATTTTGCTGTGCCCACCATTTTCTGCTGCTTGTGATTCTCTGTGCCACCTGCCATTAGCAGCGCTTTCCCCTGAAACGTTTTTTTAATTGAAATCAATGCTGGGTGCCTTTTCAGTGAATAAAGTACATGAATCAACTCAGTGTTGCTTGCCAATTTTGGCAAGGTATCGCTTCTGCCCCCCCCCCCCTTTTGTTTTCAGGGAGACAGCTTCGAAGCTACGGAGCCATGTTATGAAAATTGGCAATATGTGGTCATTCCAAGTCTCTGTACCTTCAAAGCTGCCTCCCTGAAAATGAAAGAAAAAGGGGAAACGACATGTTGCTGAAATCGGCAGGCAACACTGAGTTGATTCATGTACTTTATTCACTGAAAAGGTGCCCAGCAGTGATGCCAGCAGAGGAAATGTCTCTGGGGAAAACACTGCAAATGGCCGGCAGCACGGAGAATCACAAATGACAGAAAATGGCGGGTGCTCTTACAGATAAATGTCAAGAGCTCTTACAGATAAATGGCGAGAGCTCTTACAGATAAAATGTTTCCTGGCCTTTGCACATTCCAGGGGGGGGGGGGGTCCACTAGTTTAGCATTTTCAAAATAAAACATTTTGAGGAAAAATAAAATGTGTTCCAAACTTTTTGAGTAAAAAGCTGTGTGGAATTCCTGCCGAAAACATTTTATATTCCAGCCTCAAAACATTTTATGTGTGCTGTGCGGAACTGGTGTATGTTTAGATGACCTGGTTATTGGCTGTTATCATAGCAATCAGCACATGAATTGAAGTTTGGTGGAATTCATGTTTGTATGACTTCACCATATGGCTTATAAATTCGGACTGACAGTGAGCTAACTCTTGCATCACTGAGACTGCTCAAGTCCAGTTATAGGCAAAGCTCTCAGGTTCCTAGAAAAGTCAATATGACCCTCTCGGTCAAGTGATATTTGGAAATATCTGGTATGGTCAGCAGAATAAAATGTTTAGAGGTAATGCATGAGAGATTTGATTACAGTCCATAAATTGCAGGTGTTTGTTTTGCCAATAGCCCACAGGATTTTATGGCTTACTAAAGAAAGCACTAGTAATATTTCTTCAAATGATAACTGACATCCTAAGAAATTGAAAGACTTTAAATTATTGATTTTTCTATTAACCCTTCTCCCCACTAAAGAATTGATTAAAAACAAAAGCCTCGCTAGCCGAATCTCACCATGTCTAAATCATACTCATCCAAACAAAGCCGTACAAAGCTGTGGAAACACCTTTGAGTTCGCCAAAGTTAAGAGAAAGCAATTTTATTTTTTTTCTTAGTACATGGGGCTGATATGAATTTATGAATTCCCTCAAGAATGATATTCCCATATTAACTGTTTCTGACAATTTCAGAGTAATTTTACTTCTTGCATCATCATGGGTTTCAACTAAATAAAGAGGGTTCACTAGTTTCACTACAGTATGCAAAAAGGTTGCTGGACCTAGGTAAATACTGTAGATGTCTCTTCAACATTTTATGGGCAATCTGGAGTCAATTTTGGAGAAATAATCATCTATTGATTAATTGATTGCCAGTCAGGGCAGGGACAACATCTGCCACTGCCCCGAACTTCCCCAGACCCTGCTCAAAAGCACCCTAATCAGCCCCAGACACCTCGTGTGCTGCCACCCCCTCCCCATTCACTGTGGATGGGGGAAGTAGGTGGCCAACCAAGCAAGCAGCACCCAGGGAAGACCATCCCTCTAGAAGTGGGCAAACCATGCCCATCCTGCAGCAAGGCAGGGAGCAGGGACAATTCTGGGCCCAACCTGAGGCTAAAAGGGGAGGTGGGGTTGGGAGCCGAGTGGTCAATCAGAACCTCAGCAGGGCCAGACAACTGTTTGTGGCCCTATGAGAGAATGAGGAAAAGGGAGCCAGATCTAGGAGGAGGGAGGGGATAAAAGATGGAAAGAAGCCAGAAGGAGGTGGGAGAGTGAAGGAGGAGGAGAATTGGAGCCAAGAGTGAAATACAGTAACTTAGGGAAGGACAGGGATGTAGAGAGGAAGCGCAAGGAAGCAAGGGGAGGCAAGGCAAATTGGTCCCGCCAACAGCACCTGTGAGCCTCAGCCTGAGTAGGTGTCAAGACCCCCTTGACCAGACACTGAAGACACTTGTAGGATGATTGGATCACAAAGGTTTCTTTATTGCAGGCATAAGTCAGGTCAGGAACAGTTTCAAGGCAGCTCTGCCATTTTTGGCAGAGCTGTTAATCATATAAGCATTCTTTCCCCTTCCCCCTCCCATCCAGGCAGTAAGCAAGAATTAGTTTTGAGAATGTGGCCTTCAGAGGCCAGCACTAGCAGATAGTGCACCTGGCAGGCTGCGAGCTAGCAAGCCGAAAAATTCACACAGAGTATAGCCCACAGAAAGCAGGCCTGCACCAGCCACTCCCCAACCAATAGAAGTGAGAAACCTCCTAACCCCAGAAGGGAAAGGAGGAACAACATATCTCGCCACACCCAGGCAGGAGAAGGAGGGGGTGTTTCACACTGTCCTTTATGGCAGAAGATGACAGTGGCAGAGACTTACAAAAATAAGCATTGCTTGATTTGACAATATTACTTCAAGATAGAGTCCCGGAAGTTACGCCACTGCATCACCTGATGATTTAGGAATTTTCCTGATTTTTACGGTAAAGACCATAGGCTTCCTAGAGTGTCACTCAGTGTATCAATATCATTTCCAGATTTCCATTTGGAAATAATGCTATTGCGTCAAGCAATGCTGATTCCCCCATATCCCCCTGCCACTCCAACATGGGCTGGTGGGGACTGTATCAGAAGAAATATAAAAATGTGGACTATCATGATAAAAAATGAATCTCACACAAAATTCACATGCACCCCAGAATACAGATTCATTGTGCCTTTTAATTATAACAGACTACTTTACATATGTGTTGTAAGGTTCAGAACAAGATGGGTGAAGAACTATAAATGCGAAGTATGATGATGCTTATGACATCATTGGCATTAGGAATTCAATGAAAGTGTAGCGAAAGGATTTTGTGGAACTAATCAATGCCCCTCACCTATCTTTTGTGCTACCTCTGGGCCATGGATTTGCTTGTATAGATTTTGCCCAACGGACACTTGTATTTTCATTATCAGTAACAACAAAAGACTGAGGCACAAAGAGAACTAAACTTCAGGAAATCCCTCACTGTGAGCAGTCATGTCCTACTTTAGTTAACTTTGTGTCCACCTGGTTTTTAATTCTCCTTCACTCTACAGAATCATGTCTACACCCACCCAAGGATATACCCCCTACAGGACCCGAAGCTGGTCTCCACATGAATGCCATCTTTTCAAGCATTGCAGTGACCTCCAAGAATGGCTTCCTGAGAGAAGAATGCCTAGCTGGAAATCCTGCAGTTTTATCACAGAAATGAAAACGAATATTGCTTCTATGATGGCTCTAAGTTAAACACTAGTAAAGTTTTGCTCATTAAAATGGTATTTGGAACATCAGCGTCAGACCCAAATAAGCATGAATGCATACCTTGGATCCACAAGGTTTTGCATCCACAACTGTAATAACCCCCACCCCCATCCCACTGTCTTGTGAGCCTTCAGGGATAGAAAACCTATTTGCCACCAAGGTTTTTTACTGATAGGAGGGGGTACATCATGGACTTCCTCCAGTGGTGGGATTCAGCAGGTTTGCACAGCAGGTTCAGCAGAACTGGTTGTTAAAATGGTGCTTGTGAACAACCAGTTGTTAAATTATTTGAATCCCACCACTGACTTCCTCCCTCCTGAATTTATGCCAGAAGGATCACTGTTTCTCCAGGTTCCCTGTCCTTATATAGGGCCTGTGTCCCATAGTATGCTTAAACAGCCAAAAATAACAAACCGCACATGGAACTGAGGAGAAAAATTCTACATAGAAATGAGGAGAAAAATCCCCACAGAAATTTAATACAAGATAAGGGAGTATCTAAAATGGGAGGGGGGCACAATAAAACATAAACATTTTTGTCTAACTATTCTATTTTTTTCTTTCTTCTCCTTGGAAAGAAAAAGCCTGTGAGGGGAAGGGTAGGATAATGAATCAAATAAATGAATAAATAAATATTCTGAACAAAAGTGGTGTGTGTGTGTGTGTATTGCTGTCAAGTCACAACTGATTTATGCTGACCCTGAGGGGTTTACAAGACAAGATCCATTTGGAGGTGGTTGCCATTGCCTGCCTCTGCATCATAATCCTAGTATTCCCTGCAGGATTCCCATCCAAATACAAGTCAGGGTCAGGATGGAGAGTATGACTGGCCCAAAGTCACCCAGCAAGCTTCCACGGTGCAACTGGTGATTTGAAACAGAGGTTCCCTGATCCTAGTCCAATGTTTTAACCACTTTCAGTGGTGGCGAACCTTTGGCACTCCAGCTGTTATGGACTACAATTCCCATCAGCCCCTGCCAGCATGGCCAATTGGCCAAGCTGCCAGGGGCTGATGGTAATTGTAGTCCATAACAGCTGGAGTGCCAAAGGTTCGCCACCATGGCACTATATCATGCTGGCTCTCATACACATGGACAGACACACAGACACATGATAGATATTTATTTATACACACACACTGTACAATGCTAACTAACTGATACACAAATAACACTGAAAACTGCATACACTTTACAGGCAAGAATTATTGTAGGGAAATAGAAAATGGTGTGAAAATTAAGAATTACAAGTTTGATTAATTCAAAAGAGAAATGTGATTGTTAGGTTGAAGCTGTATAGATGCAAAATCTCCACCTCTTCAGGTCTACGCAGCAAATCATCTTCACAACACTCCTCCTTTTTCAGTGGCATCCACTGAGCAAATATATGAATCCTGGCCTCCTATAGACAAGGTTTACTGCACTGTTTTGACTCTGCAATCTTGAAGATAAGAGATGGAAGAGTGGTAGGGAGAGGCAGCTGTCAGCCTACTGTTTTCAATGGATATCCCATAGCCAAAGGGGCCATTTAAATCCCACCATCAAGAGCAGCGGCTGAGAAATTTTGACATTGCTCACCAGAATATGGTGCAAGAAACATTTCACAAAGTGGTTCCAAACTTCAAAAAGCCAAACTCCCATCTCACACCTTGCTGCCTCCAAAATTTTTGTTCTTTCTCCTTATTGGGAAGAGAACCAATAAACCAATGTGCACCTACATTTGGAAAACCATTCAAAACGGAGTAATTTATAGAGGGCCTTGAGTGAAAAAGGAACTGTCTTTTGGGCAGATATTAATTCCATTCTTCATGTGCACTTGCATAGCATTTAGGAAAGCACTCCTTTATCTTCATTTGTTTTTGTATTTTATGCTCACACCTGCTATATATTGTTTTCCTCTTGGGCTCCTAAAGAGATAAGTGTGTTTTGTTTGCAACTATAATCTCTCATAGACAGTTCAGGAGTCTGGAAGCAATGCTTTAAATCAGCAACATTTTTCCCCCTGCACCTTTTGAAGATTTCACAGTGGAGGTGTTCTTAATTTTCCTTTCAAACCCAATTTCTATCATTCCGATCGGCATAATGGTTTCCCTCCTTTGCCACACAATCTGTTCTGTAGACAGGTCTGTTTGTGAGAAAGATGCCCCTTTTACTTCTATCTGCCCCAAACTCTCCAAAAATATTGAAAGAGATAGCAAACTCAAAATAGTTCTATAGTAAACTGAAGTGCAATCCACCTTTCAAACACCAGACTATCTTGGGAGACAAAACAACAAGGCATACTGAATTGTCAGAAGGAAGGATGGAAAAATTTGTTGACCACTTTTCAACAACTTATAAATCCTTATTTACATCGCAGCATCAACAGCATTTAACAGCAACAGTAGGAAAACAACTTGTCAGTGATACCTACTAGTCTGTGAGGACTCCGCCTTCTGTCATGCCACTGGATGAGTTCCTATAATGCCAAGGAACAATAATTATCTAATTCTGAATGTGACTCACCTAGTGCAGGTCAAAAAATCTGCTGGGAGGCACCCAGCAAAAGGGGGTTAGTGGGCTTTTGGACAGCCAGTGTAGTGTAGTGGTCAAAGTGTTGGACTAAGATCTCAGAAACCCAGGTTCAAATCCCCATTGTGCCATGGAAACTTGCTGGGTGATGCTGGGCTAGTCTCACACACTGTCAGCCTTGATCCCCAAGTGACTTGAGGGCAAAAAAAGAGGGCCTTTATCGCCCCACCCAATAACTGAAGCAATGTCTCCACTCACAACTTATAGGAAAAAATTGTGAGATCTTGGCTATTTGGGGAGTTGCTAAGCAACCCCAATAAAGAATTCTGAATTATTGGGGGGGGGGAGAAAATGGAGGGAGGCAAGGCAGTGGTGGGGTTCAAAAATTTTAGTAACAGGTTCCGAGGGTGGTGGCATTCAAACAGTGGCGTAGCGCCAATGGGACTGGGCAGGGCACGACGGGGGGCATGGCCAGGCATTCCGGGGGTGGGGCATTCCTGGGTGGGGCTGTGAAAAGGACGCAGGGTGCGCGCACCCAGAAGCCACTTTTATCCCCTTCGTCCCGCCTCTAGATTCAAATAATGACTGTTTAAAGTATTAAAAACACAATATACCGTATGGTATTATATTATTTATTTTTTATATAATTATATTGATTGATTTTAAATAATAACATAAGTAAGGAGAGAAACCAAAAACTGTTTACAATTGTTAACATATTACAAACATATCTAAGTGTCTATCTCTCTCAAACCCCCCCCCCCCACTAAAACATCCTATATTGCCTCCCTCCTTCCCATATTTCCCTCCCTTCCTACTTTCTACTTCCCCTTCAGATTCCTATAACTACTTTATCTATTCCACTTGAAAGAAAACTAACAGAGGGAGAGATCCAAAATCCTTAATCTAAAAGAGTAGTTTAAACTCCTCTCTTTCCAATATAAATTTCAAGGGGAAAAAAGAAAATGAAAAATCTTTACCTATAATACTTTCCCAACCTTTATACCAATGAACAAAAAAAATAGAATTTCTATATATTGTATTATGTCATACACGTGTGAGAGTGTGCCACGGGGGAGGGGGGGCAGGGGGGCCCTGGGGGGTGATTTTGCATTTCCCACTTGATGAGATTTGTTGTACCCAGGGACAGAGATTACCCCCTTGTCCCTTGTGGAGTTAATCATTAATAACCGGTTCTCCGAACTGAGACAATTTTAGTAACCAGTTCTACGGAATAGGTGCGAATAGGCTGCATCCCACCTCTGAGGCAAGGATGGAAAAATAGGAAGTGGCAATGGTGGCAGAGCAGGAGAGAAGGGACTGATGGCATGGGAAGGGACACGGCAGCAGCAAGATGATGGAGAAGGAGGAGGAGGAGGAGGAGGAGGAGGAGGAGGAGTTTGGATTTATATCCCCCCTTTCTCTCCTGCAGGAGACTCAAAGGGGCTTACAATCTCCTTGACCTTCCCCCCCTGATAACACACCCTGTGAGGTGAGTGGGGCTGAGAGAGCTCCGAGAAGCTGTGACTAGCCCAAGGTCACCCAGCTGGCATGTGTGGGAGTGTACAGGCTAATCTGAATTCCCAAGATAAGCCTCCACAGCTCAGGTGGCAGAGCTGGGAATCAAACCTGGTTCCTCCAGATTAGATACACAGGCTCTTAACCTCCTAGGCCACTGCTGATGGGATTACATAAGGCAAACAAAGGCAGTGATTAGAAGGAAGGAAAGCCAACTGAGGGGATAAGGCTTCTCTTCCTCCATCAGTTCCCTGTGGGTCATATGTTTGCATACATTCTAATTACAGTTTTGGAATATTCCAACCGTCTTTTGCACGAAAACACCGTTCCTGCCCTTCTATGAAGCAGAATCCACTTTTATCCACAAACACCTGCTTCCAAAATGAATGTCGGCTGGTGGGGGTGGAGCTTGTTCCCTTGCGCAGCCTAGCCAATCAGAAGAAGCATTTCCCTGAAGCTGGCCTCTGCAACAGACCTTTGCCTGTAATGCTGGTGGGAGTGTTTGATTCTCTCTGTATGGCTGAGCATACATCAGGCAGAATTGCCTTCTCTTGGCCATCGTTTGCAGAGTGGCCGGCACCTGCCAATCTGTCTTGAGGAGAACGATCTTGGGGAGATTGTTCTGTTACTAGACTTGCTGGGACCTGGAATTGATTAGATAGTTGTGCTTGGTGGTGGCTATTGTTCAGTCAAATTGTCACAAAGATGAAACAGCCAGAGGCAATGAATGTAATGTACACTGAAACTTACAGAAGGCAGTGATGGCAAGAGGGGGCATCTTAGTTCTCAACCATGACATTAAGCTTTTATTTATTTCCATATCCTTTTAGGGATGATTGGTTACTAGGGTGGCCAGCCTCCAGGTGGAGCAAGCAAACCATTCTGCACCCTAGGATCTCTTGTAAACACACAAGATTGTTTCTTAAATGATATACATTAACAGCAGTTTCAACAGAACATAGATAATATACAATACAGATTCTTGGATCTCAAATGATATATGCATCGGCTCTCCAGGTTTGCTACTTAAAAATAGCCAAACCGCTTATAAACTACAAAATGTGATTCTGCCTCTTTAAATTCTTAGGGAAACAGCACACTGGCTTGCTCTTTCTCAGATTAAAGCCGAATTATTCTGCCAGGCATACAACTAAAATGCTAGTCTAAAGTGGTGTCATCTTGGCCCCAGAGCTGGTTGCCCCCACTCCCCCCGGCAGCATCTTCTCACTGATAGCATCTATAAAAGTAAACAGTTGGGAATGAGAAGCAGGCAAGATGCTGTTAATCATCATCAGGGTAATTATTGAGAATGTTTTAACTGCTAATTTATTAATACTGTGTTTTAAGATTGTGTTTTTAAAGTCTGTATGTTAGCTGCCCTGAGCCCTGCTCTGACCAGGAAGGGCAGGGTACTAAATCAAATTAACAACAACAACAACAACAACAACAACAGCAACAGCAACAGCAGCAGCAGCAGCAGCAGCAGCAGCAACAACAACAGCAATAATAATAATAATAATAATAATAATAATAATAATAATAATAATAATAATAATAATAATAATCCCCCCAAAGGGCACTACCTTGTTGTGGTGGTGGGGCTTGTGTGCTCCAATAAGTCAGAGGGCTGTGCTGGAGGGCCACCCAAACCAGAGAGGCCTCTGATGAGGAGCCAGACTAAATGTGCCCAAAACCCAAAACCATGGTGAAGACAAGAAAAAGAAACTTTATACCGGCTCGGTCGTCGCCTGGGTCAACAAGGACCGCGTCTAGTGCTGGAGTACCTGGGCACTTGGCGGAAAATGGGCTACAGGACTCAGGATCTACAGCTGAGCAACCAGGGCTGAAGACTGCAGGACTACTGGAAGTTACCGAACAAACTGTATCCGTAGAAAATATTCGGTGGTGCAGAGGAGATAGAGAAATTATGGCTTGCTACTACAAATCAACCCCGTCACAAAGAGAGGCTACCTCAAACGAGATGTACCAAGATCTGGAAAGAACTTCACCCAGACACAGAAATTACTGAGCAAAAAGAGACTTGCTGATCAAAGAAGATATATTGAAAGCGAACAAGGTTTTTTTAGGTGCACTTTAGAGCTAGCAGAAATCCAGCAGAGAAAGCACAAGACAATGGTATTGAGAAAATATGCCAAGAAAACACTCAAAGAAATTCTAAAGCACAAATTAAGGCAACAATTCCAAAGGGACTGCAAAGAGACACAGAATATGAGAGAGGAGGAAGGAAACAAGCAATAATCACCACCTCCAAAGGCTGAGCCAACCCAAACAACCCAAAGTTCCCCAATTGACAAAAAAAAGCAGGAAGAGCTGATGCAGAAGATCCTACAGAACACATGAACAATGCAAATGAACGTACAAGATTGCCACCATTGAAGATTGTTCCAAGGAAGGGATCTTGCTCCAATTCACCTGAAAGGATGCCAAACAAGGTCATTGCTGGAATCCAAACAATGTCACTGCAATGAAACAAACCAGCTTATGTACAGCACTGCAGTGAGTGATTACTAAAGAGACTAGGGGTAAAGATCCATCACCCAGAGAAAGAAGACCGAGAAAATAGGTACTCCAGAAGTGGAAAATCCAGACTGGGAAGAAAAAATCAGCAAACTACGATCAGGATGCCAGCAAACTGAAAAGCATATGAAGGAGGGAGAAAAAGAAGCTGAAAAAAATGAGAGAAAATCAAAAGGCAGACCTAGTTAAAGAGAGATACCACCTGGACAAGAGAGAAACTCAATAGGAGGCAATAGAGGTGGGTCAAACAACAGCTGAGTGGCAGTTTCAAAGAAGATTGCAAGATTCGAAGCAAGGGTTTGCTCAATTCAAAGCAGAATCAACTTTTCTACTCCAACCAAGCGATTCTACCAAGAGATGTAGAAAGTGGAGATGTGAAAGCAGAAACACAGGACAACCAGACAGAGAGACAAACAATTGAGTTCTGGAGAAACATTTGGGACAGCCCCAAAGAACTACAACCAAAATGCAAATTGGGCCAAAGATGTGGAGGCTGAACTTAGCATGCAACAACATGGACAACCTTGTAATAACAACTAAAATGGTTGGAGAAAGAAAGCGAGCAAAAAAAGGTGAAGAACTGGACTGCCCCAGGCAATGATGAACTACATGGATTCTGGCTGAAGAAGCAGACCAACTTGCATGGAAAAAGAATTGCCCAACAGTTGAATCAAGTGCTACCAAACAGGCCAAATTGAAGAATGGATGACAACAGGGGAGAAAACGTTTCCTGATAATGAAAGGGACCAAGAAAAGGGAGCAATCCCTAGCAATTACAGACCAATCACTTGCCTACCAACAACCTTTAAGCTGCTTACTGGCATATTAGCTGATGCAATACAAGACCACACCTGGAAAGAAGAACTTGCTGCCCCCCCAGAACAAAAAAGGAAACAAAGCGAAACAGTGGGGGGGGAACAAAGATCAACTGCTCATAGATAAAATGATCCTTGAGAATTGCAAAAGAAGAGGAAAACTCCAGCAACTTGCATGTAGCTTGGATTGATTACAGGAAAGCATTCGACTCACTGCCACACTGATTGGATACTTCGTTGCCTGGAGATAGTTGGAGTCGATGAAAACATCAAGAAATTGGTCCAAGAATGCAATGCACACTTGGAAAACAGAATTAATAATCAATGGAGCAGGAATAGGGAAAGTCAACATCCGAAGGGGAATATTCCAAGGAGACTCTCTGTCCCCACTACTCGTCATTGTTGCTATGATTCCGCTGGCTATAATTCTGAAGAAAACAGGTCAAGGATATCAGACAGCAAGAAACTCACCAAAAATTTCACACCTTCTATACATGGATGACCTAAAGCTCTATGGAAAATCAAAAGCAGAGATTGAGTCACTACTGAACACAGTGAGAGTCTTTAGCACTGACATTACAATGGATTTTGGACTTGACAAGTGTGCAACTTTGGAACTCAGTAAAAGATGAAGCTTACAACATCTTTGAGGGTGTGAATATACCCAAATGCCATAGAAATAAAGAGCCTACCAGTGAATGAAAGCTACAAATACTTGGGGATACTGCAAGCAGCGAACATCAAGCATGCAGAAGTCAAAGGCGCAGTGGGAAGGGAATATCTTAGAGAATTGAAAATTTTTTGAAATCAAAGTTAAATGGAAATACAATAAAGGCAATTAATACTTGAAGTTGCCTGTAGTGCAGCTACACTGCTGGCATAATTAACTGGACACAAGCCGAATTGGACATCCTGGACAGAAAAACAAGGAAAATTATGACCGTAAATCGAGCACTGCATCCAAGAAGTGATGTAGAGCAGGCTCTACCCTATGGATCAGAAGGAGGAAAGAGGGCTGCTCCACATCAAGCAATCAGTAGAAGGAAGAGAAAAGAGGCCTGACAGAATACATCCAAAGAAGTCAAGAGCCAGCATTGAAAGAAGTCCACAAGGCTGAGATGCTGAAAGCCAAAAAGAATCCAAAAAAGGTATAGAGTCCAACAGTTTAAAACACAGAAAAGAGCAGTGGCTAAAACAAGCCCCTCCATGGGCAATTACTTCCTGATGAAGGGAAGGTTCACAACACGAAAACACGGGAGTGGCTCCGAAGGGGAACTCTAAAGAAGGAAACTGAAGGCCACAATTTTTGCTGCCCAGGAGCAAGCATTAAGGACAAATGCAATAAAGACACCTGGTGAAAAGTCCTACAATGACCCAAAGTGCCGTCTCTGCAAAGGGGGGTGATGAAACCGTGGAGCACATCATCTGCTGTTGTAAGAAAATAGCCCAAACTGACTATCTCGAACGTCACAATAGGCTAGCAACAATGGTGCACTGGAACCTTTGCAAAAAGTCTGACCTGCCCTGTAGCAAGACCTGGTGGGAGCACAAGCCAGAGAAGATCACAGAAAATGAAGAAAGCAAAAAATACTCTGGGACTTTAGAATGAACCAGACAGACACCTGGCACACAACACCCCAGACATAACAGTGGTAGAAAAACATGTTTGGATCATAGATGTTGCTGTGTGCCAGTTAACTGCAGGGTAGAGGACAAAGAAATGGAAAAGATGCAGGACCTGCAGGAATTGAAGTGACTGAAAAAAGAACAACAGTAATCCCACTAGTAGTTGGTGGTGCTCTAGGAGGAATCCCAAGAAATCTTGAAAAAACATCTGGAAAATAAACTTAGACAGAACATCAGTCCACATGCTGCAGAAAGCAGCACTTCTAGGAACTGCACATATTCTACGCAAATACCTCTAATATCCTAGGTCCTTGGGAAGGACTCGATATTCAGAGATGAATTCCAGACACTTGTGCTGTGCTGTAATGTGTATAATAATAATAATAATAATAATAATAATAATAATAATAATAATAATAATAATAATAATAATAATAATAATAATAATAATAATAATAAAAAAACAGTCTCTTTTTCAGAGAAGTCTGCCCACCATGGCTCATCTTCTGAATCATTACATGATCTTCTTATTGTGATTGGGACATCCCCTACTGGACACACATACTCTTGGGAGGAGCCATGGCTTAGAGATACAGCATTCATTTTGCATATAGAAGGCCCCAGCTTCAATCCCTGGCACCTCCAGCTAAAAGAATCAGGCAGCATGTGATGTGAAATGCCTCTGCTTAAGGTCCTGCAGAGTTGCCTCCAGTCAAGTTGCCTCCAGTCAGTGCTGACCATGATAGAGTCTGGCTCAGTAGCCCTCAATACACAACCTCTTCATGCTCCAACTGAATGTGCAGGGATGGAGAGTGGGAACAAGCATGTTGGCCTCTCCCCTCTGCATAGCTGCCAAGTTGTCTGTATGGTATGAACATATGGAAGAAGTGTCATTGTGTACTTTCCCTCCCTGTGATTGGGGATACTGCTTTCTGAACAGTGATGTTTATAGGGAAGGAGTGTATACACAGACATTACCTCCACGCACCGGTGCCATGCTCACAGGCTCGCAATCATATGGAGCAGAGGGACAAGGGCAGCACGCAATTTCAGTCCAAACATAAATGGGTCATGTATACAGAGCTTCTATAAGGCACCTTTGTTAGTTCATGTGCATTACTTAGACTAGGCAGTATGAAGGCTCCAGGGGTTGAAAACCTGCATGCATGCTGATACATCTAGTTTTAATAACAGGGGGTTGGTCATCCACTTTTTACACAGAAAGGTTTGTTTGCAGTACTATGGCCCTTTCTGCAAGGCCCAATAAACATGGGTTAAGGGCAGCGTGAAACCCAGATTGTGGGGGAGGGAACTTTGCATGGATCCTGCTCCTAAAGCAAGTCCACTCTGCGTTCCCCTCCCCCCAACCTGGGTTTCTCAAGAATCACATTATGTGTGATCCTCACAGTTGTGGCTGAGTGGTGAATGACCATGGCTGTGAGGCACGTTAGGTGGCTGCGATCCAACAAGAGAATCGCAGTTCCGGGCTCCCATCTGTGGAGCCATGCAGGGACAAAGGGCCATTTTATGGCCTTGGGGGGGGGGGGTCAGTCATGCCTGCCTCCGAAGCTGTCCTTCGGAGAGAGGCAGGAACCCCAAAAAAACCCCGTGCTTCCATGCAAAGGCGCACACCCAGTTCGCACGGCTAGCTGTCCACAGGATGGCTAGCCATGTGAATGGACCGAGGTGAGGATGGGTTTGTGTAACCTGCCTTTCACCCTTGTTTATTGGTGCATGCATAAAAGGTCTAAGCTTGGGCCGATATCTACTTTCTTTGCTCCACTACATGGGGCAGATAGCTCCTTTCAATGACAAAGTAAGCCCATGACTTTCTTTACCACAACCACAATTCCATTCAAAATCCTTCAACCTACGTTTCACTCCTCCAGTTGGGTTCTGTAAATTGGCTGAAAGTGGCTGTCCACAGAAATCAACCATATGATTACCTTTTTGAAGCCCAAACAATTCCCTCGCTGATCATCTCCCACATTACATTCCTGATTTGTTATGAATTTTAAAGAAATAAGCCATGGGAAATGTGCCAACCTTCATTTCTATGCAAGAAGCTAGACAGTTTATAATTGCCCCTTTGTCTATGGCTTGATAGACCAGGGCAAAGAGCAATGGAGCAAATCCCTATTTTCCCCAAATGGGTTATTTTTGTAGTGTTCTTCTCCTAAGGAACTTAATCATGTGTTTAACATTTTATTTCTCTCTTGCCTTTTTATTTTCACTCTTCCTTCCAGAAAAAAAAATTAATGCTGCTAGCTAAGCCATATTTGCATTTTCAGAATGCTATCTAGGGGTTCAAACATTTTTTTCTCTTGATTTAGGGAGTGCTGATGTATGGCAACATTTATTCACTCATTCATTCATTTTTAAAAATCTCATCCTTTCCTGATACATCAGACTGACAGGGCAGCTTCCAACTATTTCCTTGACAATAAAAGCATATAAATAACATTAAAACCTTAATGTTTAGCTCAATGGTGCTAAAACAATGAAGGGCCAATCAAAATGAAGAGCAGGCCAATTTTAAATTCGATTTTTTTTTAAAAAGAGACTACAGTGATGGATAATATGCATGAGGAAAAGGGAAGGGGAAAGGGAGGAGGAGGAAAGGAAGGCAAGCAAAGAGGAATCTGTCATTGTCCTCAACCACAGGCCTAGCAAAACATCTCAGTCTTGCAGGCTCTGCAGAACTGCATCAGATCCCATGGATCCCACTTGAAAGAGAATTCTCCATACTGGGCCCAGCGCCAAGAAGGCTCTGGCTCAAGACAGCTGGATGGTATCTGGGCTAGGACTGCCACCTGATGAGCGAAGTGCTCATTTGGGGGAATATCAAGAGAAGTGATCTTGCAGACATGAGGGTCCCAGGCTGTTAATGGTCTTAATGGTCAGCACCAAAACCTTGAACCTGATTTGATATACCATCTGGAGACAGTGTAGTTGGAAGAGTACTGGTTGAATGTGTGCCTGCCATGCCACCACATTTTGAATCAACTGGAGGTTCTGGGTCAGTTTTAATGGTGGACTTGTGGACAGCAAGTTACAGTACTCTACACTGAAGGTGACCATCACAAGGATCAGGTTGATAATAGGCAGGGGGCCAGTTGCTGGATCTGGCAAAGGTGGGAAAATGCAACTCTTGCTACATTGGTGGCCTGTGACTCCATTGATAAGGAGACATCCAAAGTCATCTCCAGACTCTTGATGGACAGAGCTGGTGTCAGTTGCGCTCCATCAAGAGTGAGAAGCTGACATCCTAAACCTAAGTCTCCTCAGCCCAGCCACAGGAGCCCCATCTCTGATGGATTCAATTTCAGCCAATTCTGTCCCAACCTTTTCAGCATGGGCTTTTAGACAAGAAAAAAATGAGCAGTGTCTGGAATACTCCAAATGAGATTTGCTGTACCCCCAAGACAGTATGGCAGGTTTTGAGAAATGGATGTGGAAGTGGTTCCAATGCTGGTATTAGTATGATGTGCCAATAGCAGATAATGGGACTTATGAAATTGAGACAAGGTGTAGATCAATCAGGTCTGACCTGGGGTTGATGCTTTAACATTTTCTTTATGGAAGGGGAAAGGGAGAGAATGCACAGGGAAAAAAGATGAGCAAAGAGTGATGGGGAGAAAGGGGGAGAAGGACAGAGAGCAATGAGAGACTAGGGAAATGTGCCATCTGTTCTAGTAATGGCAACACTAGCAGGGTATCTGCATTGTTCTTTTGGCATCCTGATGTATATAAACATCGCTAACCTTTTTGGAAGTCTGACTGCTGAGGATAGTTTAAGACTGAGTTGGCTCACTCACAACTGATGCCAGCAGCTTACACATCCAGAAAGGTGTCTGTGTTAAAACAACAGCAACAGCGACAACAACCCAATATGTCTCTATTTTCTTCTGGATCTGAATCATACCATTTGTAATTGAAAAAGCATTTGTGTTGTTGAATAATGCAAACAGATGGAGAGAGAAATTAAGAGGAATTGGCAAGGTAGAAAGATGAATGTTCAGTTGAGATTTGAAATGAGATGGAGAGTCAATGAGGCAGAGCTATGGGAAAGATGTTCCAGATGGTCAGACCTGCAAAAGGAAAGGTGGCAACAGTGGTGAGACTTATGGGTGAGAAAGGAGTGAGGATGAGAAATGGAAGAGAACTGGTCTGGATGGACTGTTAAGAGAAGTCAATAGATACAGCATCATCCTGTGCAGTCATTTCAACATAAGCCCACTGATATTAGGCTGGAGTCATTCTGATTGCACTACAGATTTCTTGTTTGATTAAGTGGATTGTGGAAAAAAAAGCTGTGAGCAAAGTAAAGGTAAAGTTGTCATAGGATTTCCCCAACATAGGGCCTTTCCCCACTCTCTTCCATCCCCCCTATGCCGCACACTGCTCTCAGCACGCGGCATCCCAGGCGCGTGCCTGGGCATCCTCACGACCCCGCGCTCTGCGTGGGGTCATCAAAAGGCGCCCTTAAGAAGAGCGCCTGGGATGCCGCGCGCTGAGGGGGCGTGACAGCGGCAGCGTCGGGGTGGCTGCGCTGTCACTGCCCCTGTCGTGGGGAGTGCCGGGGGCCCCCGCGCTCCTCAAGTAGCGCAGGGCTTAAGGTAAGTGGGGAAAATCTCATAGTTCCCAAAACCCAGTGGCAGGGTAAGGAATGCCTAAAAACATTTAAATCCAGATTCTTCAAGTCGCAACTAAAAATCTGCCATTCTGCTAAGGACTTTGATTTGCACAACTGGTTTTTTTTCCTGAAGCCATGATTGCTATAATCTTTGCTGTGCCACTGGCAGGCCTTTAAACATTTTTTAAAAAACAGCATGGTTTCCTATTGCATGGTTGTGATCTAGCATTCCAACAATATATTGTCATTATTGCTGAAGTTCTATTTTCATTCTTTTTTAAGTATGTCTCTAACCCAGGGTCCCTAATGGCTAGCATGGCACCCACCAGTACCTTTCCTAGAGTCCACTGAGTATTTTTAGAAAGCAGCCAGGGACAGGTGGGCCTTTTTGTGTTTCTGATGTTTGCTGTATTAGGTAAATAGTGGGATTATGCAAAGTGCTTTACCTATGAAAAAAGTGGAGTGATAGTCTTAAAGACATTGTGGAACTTAATTTTGACTAAATGTGATTGGTCTTCATGTGCCAAAATGCTTGGTGCATCTCATTGAACCTTCTGTTGAAGTCATCAGACGTTCTCAGTTTTCGTGCATTTTTCCTGTCCAGATGGAAGTTGCTAACAACATCACAACAGCAAGTTTCATTCACTTTTCAAAAATAATCTATGTTCCTATCAAAACCTAGCCAACAGTCTCTCTCATACAATGTACTCTTGTGCAAGGAGTCAGAGGTGTAGTGCTAGAATAGAATAGAATAGAATAGAATAGAATAGAATAGAATAGAATAGAATCTTTATTGGCCAAGTGTGATTGGACACACAAGGAATTTGTCTCCGGTGCATATGCTCTCAGTGTACATAAAAGAAAAATACATTTGTCAAGAATCATAAGGTACAACACTTAATGATTGTCATATAGGTCTAGTAAGCAATCAGGAAACAATCAATAGTAATGAAAACATAAAATGTAAAATCATAAAATAAATGAAATGAAATGTCAGCACAAGCTATAGTCATACAGTCATAAGTGGGAGGAGATGGGTAATAGGAATGATGAAAAAAGTAGTGCAGTAATTATATAATAAATATATAATAAATAGTTTGACATTATCGAGGGAATTATTTGTTTAGCAGAGTGATGGCATTCGGGAAAAAACTGTTCTTATGTCTAGTTGTCTTGGTGTGCAGTGCTCTGTAGCAACGTTTAGAGGGTAAGAGTTGAAACAGTTTATGTCCAGGATGCGAGGGGTCAGTAAATATTTTCACAGCCCTTTTTTTGACCCGTGCAGTATACAGGTCCTCAATGGAAGGCAGGTTAGCAGCAATTGTTTTTCTGCAGTTCTGATTATTCTCTGAAGTCTGTGTCGATCTTGTTGGGTTGCAGAACCAAACCACACAGTTATAGAGGTGCAGATGACAGACTCAATGATTCCTCTGTAGAACTGTATCAGCAGCTCCTTGGGCAGTTTGAGCTTCCTGAGTTGGCGCAGAAAGAACATTCTTTGTTGTGCTTTTTTGATGACATTTTTGATGTTAGGTGACCATTTTAGGTCATGAGATATGATGGAGCCTAGAAATTTAAAGGTCTCTACTGTTGATACTGTGTTGTCTAGTATTGTGAGAGGAAGTAGGATGGGAGGGTTTCTCCTGAAATCTACCACCATTTCTACAGTTTTAAGTGTGTTCAGTTCTAGATTGTTCCAGTGGCACCACGAGGCTAGTTGTTCAACCTCCCGTCTGTATGCGGTTTCATCGTTGTCTCGAATGAGACCAATCACTGTTGTATCATCTGCAAATTTCAGTATTTTAACAGATGGATCGTTTGAGATGCAGTCATTGGTATACAGAGAGAAGAGAAGTGGTGAAAGTACACAGCCTTGGGGGGCCCCTGTGCTCATTTTACAGGTGTCTGATGTAATTTTTCCTAGCTTCACCTGCTGTTTCCTATCTGTTAGGAAGCTTGTGATCCACTTACAAATATGCTCAGGTACTGCTAGCTGATTTAGTTTGGTTAGCAGAATGTCCGGGGCAGGGTGGAGCGTGACGCCCCAGGCAGAGCCGTGGTGGAGGTGTGGCCAGTCCGTGGAGGGGGCATGACGGGGGCATTCCAGAATGGGGGCTGCCATGGCAGGGGTGCAGTGTGTGTGTGTGCCCCGGGCAGAGTTCCTCCTCACTCCGGCTCTGCAAGATGTTCCCACCAAATGTCATTATTACAAGTAATAGTGCAGGTTAAACAATTACCAAACTAATGAGAAGGATTCATGTAAAGGGGATACCTAGGAGAAGCTCCCCACACCTTTATTTTTGCATGTGTCTGAAAAAATGAAGACAGATACTGCCAGATGATGATGTCTTAGCTAGCTCAATATGTATACTTTGTTAGTATGCAAGAAAAGATTTTAAGCAACATGTCTGTTTTGAAAGTCATGATGTTAAACAGAGTTCTATCCAAAGTTTGCTGGCAATTAAACAGTTAAATTCAATTGTATGATACATTTAACAGGAAATTTGCAGCGTGCTTTCACTTTTTACTTGGAGGAGGTAAGTTCCATTGAATTCTCATTCAAAATGGGATTGAGCTTTACCCATTCAGTTTTTGTTTTTCAAAAATTGTATACATTCCCACAGCCCACTACTTATGGATATTTTAAAAATGAATGTTACAACATTAGGCATGAGTTTCAAGAGGTCATTTTTGTTATTGTGTCCTGAAAGTTCACATTTTCAGTTTCTTTCTCCTTGCAAATTGATTCCAAGTTTCTTTAATTTTCGGACCTTTTATGTTCCTCTGCACATATTTTCCCCACAAAATGTATGCACTGTCCAACATTTTTTGTGCATCAATAAATCTGCATTATATATTTATTATACATATAAATGTTGTACTCTGTATGCATAAACTTTATAAAGTGTATGTAAAAAATACAATCTGCATCCATGATACGACTCTACAAAAACAGCTATAGAAAGAACTTAAATCACTGAAGTAAATATAAACCAGTATGAAACAAAGCAAAATTACAAATACTCACCCATGCACAGACAACGTTTGTATCACAATAAATTGGTCCAAACTGGGGAAGTTTGCCAAATTCAATGAATGTTTACACCAAACCATAGGCCATAAGCCAGACTGGATTTCAAGGTAGAAAATCAATGCGCCTTTACTTATTAAAAATTTTAAAAGGCAAGATGCTTTATTTTTAGTATTGGTGATAAGAAGGTTAAGGGTTATTACTCCCAAGGCTATTGCGTGCACTGCCCAATTTTACAGCCACACTGTTTGTGATAAGATCTCTCATGCAACTGAACGTTCAACATCAATTTCCTTGATTATAAGTCTGTGTCACTGAACAAATGGCCATCAAATGCCTCCCCACCTACTTTTGGTTTCCTGAATTTCAAAATGGAACATTAAGTGCCATTTAGTCACTGACAGTAGCAATACACCATTTATCAGCCTATTAGGTACACCTAGTAATGCTAATGGAGGCGAATGTAAAATAACAAAAGCCTAGCACTGAGACTTTACTTTCCTTGCTGGAAAGGGATAATTCAGTAATTACAGAGCATGCCTCATTTAGTAGCCATGCAGAGGATGGGAAATGGGTTACTAGGAAGCCTTCAGAGGGTTGAAACTAAACACCTTCTTTTAGTATAGTTCGGAAAATCTCATTGCTGTGTATGCTGCTTTGGCAACCCTGCAACTTTGAGGATTAGGCCCCTTCCGCACACGCAAAATAATGCGTTTTCAAACCACTTTCACAACTGTTTGCATGTGGATTTTGCCATTCTGCACAGCTTCAAAGAGCACTGAAAGCAGTTTGAAAGTGCATTATTCTGCATGTGCAGAATGAGCCTTAGAAAGCTCACTTTGTAGAGTACCGTATTCTCAAGGGTTGGTGATTTTTTTTAAATAAAATTAGGTATTTTCAAGAAAGCACCCTGATAACCTGCCTGCTCAGGAGAGTTGTTAGATCCTCGGTTAATAGTGAGGAATATGAAAACATTTCAAACTCGTAGTCTCAATAGGCTCAGGAGAAATCATCCCTTCTCACCCCTCAAGATTTTTTTAAACATTCTTGAACTCGAGAATAATATAGTCAACATTCATACACTCATGAACAAAGCAATGATGTGTGAATGCTTCTCTGTTCAAATAATAATTGGATCATGAATTTCATATAGTTCTGCATGCTCATGGGAACTTCAGATGTCTCTCTTGAATAGCAGTTGTTCCCCTAATGCAACGATGCGAACCTCCTTTGAAACTGAGAAAGTTTGATAAACTGAGATATGACTGGGGGATATCTTCCATGCAAAACAAAAAATGGATTTTAAAGCACACAAATAGACCACTGGCCATGCCCAAAGCCTCAGATGTGTTTAAAATGAGCACTTTGATTTTTAATTATAATTTACACATCATAAGAATTTATTAGAATGAATTATTTTATTGTATTTGCATCTCACAGCACTTTCCCCAAACATAGGCATGCGAAGGCGAAGGCGTCTTGTTTGCATACCATATGCATGTGAATTTGTTCTATGGTTTCAGTTATTTTGAAAATAAGATGTGACTACAGCTGAATCCAGGAGCATCGCTGTCAAGATGCTGGCCTTGTCTAGTTGTTTCTTGACCTTTCAAATTTGGATTCAGGTTTTTGGAACTAGTTAAGTTACCAAAGGCTTCTCTTGCAGTTTCAAGTAGGGTTGCCAGGTCCCCTGGGCCACCAGTAGGGGATGGGGGGATAGGGTTGCCAGATCTACATTTGGCATTTTCTTCAGGACATCTCTGTAGTCTGAGGAAGTGTAATCCTGAGGGATCCCCAGGTCCTATCTGTAAGCTGGCGTTCCTAGTTTCAAGATAGATGAAGGATAAGATGGAATAAGGCACAGGAGCAAGTAGGGTTGCCAGGTAGCATCTGGCAACTGGCAGGGTGGGGGTTAGGTCTTACCAGGCTTAAAATGAGGACCAGGCCTCAGTCACAGGCACAATGATGTCTCTTCCAGAAATGAAATCATCACGTCACCAACGATGAGGGAAATGCTCTGGTATTTGGGCAAAATTCTATGGTCTACATAAAGGCCTAGGCCCTATTTTAAGCATGGTAAGTCCCCACTGGAAAGCTGGACAGCACCATGGGAAGGGGGGCCCAAGTGTGGGAATCCCAGCCCCTGATGAGGGTTTGGCAATTCTAGGTTCAAGTGAGAGAATGATCCTGGGAGCTTCGAAGTCTGGGGCTCAAAAAGAATTTCACTTTCGCATTCCAACTTTTAAGTGTAAGGCTCATTCCGCACATGCAGAATAATGCACTTTCAAACTGCTTTCAGTGCTCTTTGAAGCTGTGCGGAATGGCAAAATCCACTTGCAAACAGTTGTGAAAGTGGTTTGAAAACGCATTATTTTGCGTGTGCGGAAGGGGCCAAAGGAACCCTTAGCTTGGGTGAGCTGGATGTTTTTGAGTACAGTTGTACAGGTATGTAATCACATGTCTTAACAATATACCTGATTGACTGAAGAGGACCAAGCCAGCTGTGGGCAGCCTGGCATAAAGCAAGACTTGGTTCCTCAGTCTCTCAGCCAAGGGTTAATCAGAGGAACTGGTGGTCGATTGCTTGTACGCTGTGCCGTGAGGATTCTTTCCCCAGTACTGTGCATTTTCCTCTTGACCTCCTTTTGGAACCCGAAGGCTTTGACAGTCACCGTTGACATTCTTAAGATTCTTGTCCGCTTTGAACCAGTTTCATCATGTTTTTAAAAATATTCCATTAGACCCATCAAGAAATGGTTCCTTGCTAAAAGAACATACATTAACCAGAAAGAAAGCAGCAGATACATGGTGCTATTTGCTGTACTTTCGCTGCTTAAAAGTGTTTAATAAATGTCTCATAAAATGGCTGAGATGTTTTGTCTTTGAATATATGAAAGGGTTGAACATTCCCTCAAGGAATCATTATGAAAACATTTCATTTTTATTTTATTCCGAGATATGAATTTTAAGTACCCAGTGGCCAAAGGTACTTACAATAGTTTGTTCTGTATCCTGTTTTTTTTAAAGAGCACATTGAAAAGTATTATCAGAAACAGTAAGTGAACCAGACATGTTCAGGTTATCTCCTAATAGGCAAGGGTTTTATTTTTCCCATAGCAGTTTAACAGAAGACAGAAGCACTTCTTGCAACTTTAAAAGTCTTTTTAAACCCTTACTTTTGGTTTTCTTTTCTTTGTTCCATATTCCCAAGGAACAAGGACCCCACAGGGTCAGCTTTTACATAAACCAGGTTATTCTCTATAGTTATTTTCACACATTAAAACTGAATATGTGTAGGGAGAAACGGCATCACAACAGCAGGATCTACCGCACATTTTACACAGGCCATTTCAGCACGGTCCAAATATCCCTGGATGGGCAAGTGAAATATCCTAGTTCGTGCAAGTTTTCCACATGGTTCCTGGTGCTAAAGCGGGTCTGCCCCAGTGTTGCGCCGCAATATTTCCCCTTAGCCTGGGACTGTCAAAAATCACCACATTGGCGATTCTTTTCAAATTTCTCAGGGTGACTCCGCTGCTGTGCAAACACCATGGGAGCAGAACCGGTTTATTTTTCCTGCCTCACCACTCTGGGTCAACCAATGAAGAGGGATGAACTTGTGGTGTAAATACAAAAGACCCAGACAAACTGGACTATTACCTCCCGGTCCTTACTTGGCTCCTGGAAAGAAATGAGCAGCCATTTCAGGTTAAAAAAAATGGTGGTACACAGGTATAATTCACATAAAGGCCATATTCACATGGCCATATTCACATAAAGGTGCAACCTGGTACAGATGATACACATTCACTGAATGTGCACAGAAGGAAAACAGATCTGAATGTGCTGCCTTTGTATGATCACTTGGTCTAGGGCCATGGTGGCCATGCTGGTGGCCATGCTGGCAGCCATGCTGGCGGCCATGCTGGCAGGGGCTGATGGGAATTGTAGTCCATAACATCTGGAGTGCCAAAGGTTCGCCACCACTGGTCTAGGGTGACCACATCGAAGTGTCCACCCTCACTCTCCTGCCCCATGATCAGTAACATGTGGAAAATAACTATGTAGGGCAGTCATCTACACTGGGTTTGTGTAAAGGCACAAACTTCTAGGTGAAGCCTGAAAATCTCCCAGTATCACAATTGATCTCTAGGTTAGAGAGATCAGTTCCCCTGGAGAAAATGGTTGCTTTGGAGGGTGGGCCATATGTTATTAAACCCCACTGAGGTCCCTCCCCTCTACCAAACACCACTACCAAATTTGCAATGCTAACAAGAGAACTTGCACAGGGTTCGTTCTGGGAATCCTGATTTATCAGTGTTTCAGATTACACATGTGGGACTTCTACATAATTTCAAGTGCGTGTTGTAAATTAAGGTTGGAGTTGGCCAATGGACTGCTACTTCCTCCCCTGTTCAGTTACCCTAGAATGACAAGTGAAAAATAATCCATCTTCTCCCGCACCATCAAATGACAGCATGGTCCAATCTGCACATCCCTCTGCACATGGTCCAATCTGCACATTCAGCAGATTTTATTCTCAAACAAGCTTACACAGAATCAAGGCCTGTCAGATATTCAATAGCCCCAGCATACCTGTGCTTGTTTAAGATTTAAGATTATTTAAGATTCTTTCCATTTTACTCCAGTGCTAACAGAATAATGCTTATATTTTGACACTTAGCATTGTTCTGCACACATTACTGAGTCTATTACTGAGGGCTAGAAAAGGGTGCTTTAAGAGGTCTGAAGGGAGGAATGAAGAAGGTTGGATTTATATCTCAATTTCTCTCCTGTAAGGAAAGCAGCTTACAAACTCATTCCCTCCCCCTCCCCACAACAGACACTTTGTGAGGTATGTGGGACTGAGAGAGTTTTGAGAGAACTGTGACTAGCCCAAGGTCACCCGGCAGCCTTCATGTGTAGGAGAGGAGAAACAAATCCAGCTCACCAGATTAAAGTCTGCCACTCAAGTGCAGGAATGGGGAATCAAGCTGGTTCTCTAGATTAGCTTAACCACTACACCACACTGATATTGTGACCAGTATTCTTTGCTGAAGAACTGAGGTTCTGACTGGATTTGAAAAGCACTTCATCAGATTACAGTTAATAAAGTTCTACTTTCACTTAGAAATAGCAACTTCCAAGTGCAGACTCAGGCCCTGCATTTGTCAGATCCCTGGTGGGGATCTGGTGGATTCTGGTGGATTCTACACAGTAAAAATAGCTCTGGTGGATTCTACACAGTAAAATAATAACTGGTTGCAGTCGTTATTTTTGAATCCAGGTCCATTTTTTCTCCCTTTGCATGGGTGCCCATTTTCTGTGAAGGAACTGAGTTGAGGTTGGGAAAAACAATTTGTTTTCTTTCCTTCCCTTTGCATGAAGCCACTACTTTTATTTTTTTCCCCCACAATGCATACACAGGGGCAAACATTGGAATCCACAGGGCCATCCCGTGTCTGCCCTCTTCTAAGTAAATGTTTCCAATTGGTAGAGAATCTACAGCAACCTTGGGACCCCAAGCAGGACCTCCCCTCTCCCATGTCTCCAGTGGGGAAAAAAGTTCAGGGCATTTAAACTGTGACACATGTAAACACAAAGCATGCAACCCTCCCCTTTAACGTAATATACAAAATAATAAAATTTGCCCCCAAAGGGAGCAAAGTGTTCCTCTACAAGTATGGGTGAAATGGCACTCACAATCGCTGCCATGGGGAGAAAACTTGCTTGGGGGACATTTGGAAAATGGTGGGCTGTGAGAAAATTGCCCCACAGTGTTCACAAAATGGCGGGCAGCAAGGGTCACACCATAACGGCAGCCAGCAGCTCAGCAGAAACAAAACTGAAATGAAGTAAGGAAGATGGGAAAATGGGTGGCTGGCAGGAAAAATAAAGCATTTGGCACCTGTGCTGTTCACTTGAGAGCAGACTCAACCCAGGTTTGGGTAAAAAGATCGCTATGTCAACCACCCTCTGCTCACCAGTCATCTTCCTCTAACATGAAAACCCCCTGTATGTAATCATGTCAAGGTATATAATCCTATTAAAGTTAGATCAGACATTTGTAGTCCGGTTAGTGCCTGGAGCGAAGAGAATTTAAGAATTCTGTTTTTGAAGGAAGACTAGGGTATAATTTTGATAAATAAGATGTTGTGCATAAGTTCCAAAAGAAGTGCCAAACCACTAACAGTTTTAAGAATTTGATTTCCAGAGCATTTCCTGATATTAAATGAACAATTCCAGTGAATGCGACTAAATCAATGCCCCTGAAAATTCCTATAGGCACCACAAATGGAATACAGCTCTCTGCACCAATATGTGAGTGTAATGTGTGTTGGCTTTGAACCATGGGAAATGTGGGTTCAATTTTTCTCTCATGCACAAAAATCACTCTGGCCTAGTTATTGACTCTCAGTCTAACCTACTTTGAAGAGTTGCTGTGAGGACAAAGTGGGATAATCCCACACATGATGCCATGTGCTCCTTAGAGGAAGAGCGAGATACAAATGTGATTAATGAATAAATGATAGTACATAATGCAAACAAGGCTGATGCATGAATTATATCTAAATTGAGTTCTGAAATGATCCTGGCACAGAAGTGAGTCTTTCACTTTGCCTTAAGCTCTTCCATGCCAGCCACTCAGGGAGAGAGAATACAATTATATTGTTGAAATGTCTTTGAGAAGCACTGTAGTTGCTTCAAAAATATTTTTATGAGTTCTATATCTCTGGTGATCACAGAGGCTCATTCCGCACATGCAGAATAATGCACTTTCAAACTGCTTTCAATGCTCTTTGAAGCTGTGCAGAATGGCAAAAATCCACTTGCAAACAGTTGTGAAAGTGGTTTGAAAATGCATAATTTTGCAAATGCGGAAGGGGCCAGAGACAAGAGAGACAGTACATTAGGAAACCCAGTGAAAGAGCACAGAAAAGGTTCAAATAGTTTAGAGATGCTTCTATTGATCAGGAAGCAGTAGAGAGTGTGCAGAGCTAGACAAGAGGCAGGGAGTCTGAAATAGAGACTGACGTTGCCTCTCTAAGGAACAAAAAAGTCCTATTGAAATAGGTACTTTGTTATCTCATACCGAACTATTCTCACCTTTCAAGTACCAGATGATGTTTTTCCTTTACACTGTGCATATTTCCAAAGTAAATATCATTGAAAGCACCCTCCTGCCTTTCAACTACAGCTTGTCTTCTGAGTGAATGTTCTTTAGGCACAACGGGGAAAAATATTTCTATCACCCTGATGACACAACTGGACACAATTGGACCTCACTGATATCTCTGACTTCTTCCTCTTCTCACTTTGAATATTGCAAATTAATATTTTTGGTAACAATGGGGTTTGTATTTGTTTAAAAAAATTGCCGGCACTCCGATGTTTTACTGGTTGACTGAAGGGGAGAAACTTAGAAACATATACACACAGTGGTGGGACCCAAAAATTTTAGTAACAGGTTCCCTCGCCAGCCCCACTTCAGCAAAGGGGGCAAAGGCGTACCTAGGCAAACCTGAGCCCTGGGCAAAACCTGAGTTGGATGCCCCCCCCCCTTGGGCAGCCACCCCACCATGACCCCCCAATTTTTTTTTGCACCAGGTCATTTCTAAATCATCACCACATTATAGAAAATGCCCCAACTCACAAATCAGAACACAGCAATGGTGAAACACACAGGTTCTTTGATAGAGACTGGTGAGATAAAAGGTATGAAAGTCTGAGAATCAATGAATTGCAGTACCTGAAAGGGATTAACCCAGTTCAGGGAGTTACATTATTAGTCGCAATTGCTATATGGAACCTTCACGTTCAAAGGCAGTATGCTTCTCGGGGAGGCAAGGGCGTGGAGATGGAAAAGCGGACTCAATTAGTAACCCCCTCTCGGCACACACAAATAATTAGTAACCCACTCTCGGGAACTGGTGAGAACCTGCTGGATCCCACCTCTGTATACACGTCTTTGTATGACATTCTGTTGGCTACCCGCATTTAGCTGGTTCAGTTCAATTTGGTTCAGTCCTGCTTGGTTTTCCTGTGGTTGCTGTGGATCTGTGGGGCTTGTGCAAAAATAAAGTGGGGCTCGTGCAAAATAAATTGGAGTATTTCCTCATGATCGTAACTCTATTCCTTCACAGAAATGGGCACCCATGCAAAGGCAGAAACCAGGATAAAATAGACCCAGATTTTTAAATACAGAATGTAACCTGGTATAATTATACTGTGTAGAATTGACCTTAGTGCATACAATAAGCCAGCAAAAAGGCACCTATTTTAGAATCCCACCCAGTTGATACTTCCTGAGTGCTTTCTGGTGTAGTACAACCCTATTCTCACTCGACATTTGAACATCACACCCAAATACAGGTGGTCACTAGCAATTTTGTGGAGCACTCTGTGTGTACTGAAAAGCATGTTTTGCCACCCCAAGTTTATTGTTCATTTGCTGACTCAGTGCTGTTCACATTGAATTTGTTAGACAGTTTACTCTATTTATATTCAGTGTGGTTGCCACTCAGGTGTGAAGTCGGCATTCTCAATCCAACCTGAAAACAAAAGTTGTTCTAGTGGCACACTGAAGAGAGCCAACCTACTTAACAACACAGAGCCAATATTGTCTAGAAGGAATGAATGGTTAAGAGAACAGGAGCGTCCCTTCACTTAATGAATGAACTGTTGTTTTGATTTGTGAAGTTGCCACATTTGTTTTGGTTGCTTCTGGTAGATGTAAAAGCATAGATGTTCTGGGTTAAGCCCAGTGTACCTCATAAATAAGCAGAAGGTAGGAAAACTGCTCTCTTTTATGGCTTGTTGAATGCTGTCTCTCCCTCCCCATCCACCCCTCCGAAGCATAGTCACTTCCCAGCAGGCACTTCAAAAGATAAGCATTGTATTTATTCCCATCCGCTTCCAGTAATGAATAATTTAAATAATATATCTATTTTTAGACAACTTTCATTTGTTTCAAAATCGGCAGATTGCAGGGCCATGGCACTTCTCCCAAACCATACATAAATGTTCCCTGTGATAGGGCAAATGTGTGGGACATCTGAGTGCATTTTGTTCCCATCCAAGGGCCAAATCACATGTAAAATTGGAGATCTGATTTTCTAATGTGTCATTTGCAGCATAGTATAAACAAAATTAACCCCTTCTAAGTAAATTGAACTGAAATGGCTTAGAAAAGTGTGACACTCCTTCATACACCTCTGTTAAACTTAGAAAGCAGCTGCGGGGTCCCAGTTTGTGTTAATTCTTTCATTACCTTGAACAAAACTGCCCTCCTTAGCAGCTATCACACACAGAAACAAGCAAAAATGACAGATGCTGTTTGGGTCTACTGGATATATATATAAAAGTTCCGGGTGGCAGAACTTTCTCCCAGGAAAATAGCAAAGGAGACCAAGATTTTTAACCCCTTGCCCTAGTACCATGGGATCCAAACCAAACTGGGTGTCCCTGTAGGTATTTGGAAAATTGTACAGCCCAATCTGGGTTGGGGGGATTCCCTCTTGGATGTGGTATGGAACTGTGCCAGTGTGTTTTCCCCCTTCTCTGTCATAAGGGGCACCACCACCAGTGGAGAGGGTAAAGGCACTGGCACCTGGGCACCTCACAGTTCCAAGACAGCAAAACCAAAAGCAGGCACACCATGGCGCAATGCTCCATCTCCAACTGGATGCCTGCACAGGAGGGGGGCTCAGGGGAACTCCCAGAGGTGGAGGTTGGCTTCCACCTAGGCTTTAGAGCTAGGAACACTGTGGCCAGGGCTTTAGATGGGTAGTGTAACTCCAATTAGCCCTATGGAGGGCTTTGAGGTGGTGTTTTATTTGTTTGTTTTTGTTGCCTCCTCACACTGCCTGAAACCTGTCTAGAGGTGGCATGGCAGCAGTGCTGTCCCCACCCACCAGGGGCTGCCTATTAAAAATGCAACCATAAATTCCTGTCATATGACCTATCTTTCATCACTCCATTCAGGAAAACATGGCTAATTATTCTGACCCACTGCTTACCAGGGGACTACCTTTACTTTTAATAACTGGAGATGCTGCAGCACTTCATTTCTCAGCAGTTCGAAATGCCTGCCTGCAAAGGGAGATGAAGCCAAACTGTTCCTTGGCTTGGCTACTGAAGTCAAGCAAGAGAAGGGAGAAAAACTCACCCTCCTGATGGCTCTTCCATTCCCTGACTTTGATGCCATTACTGCTGGGGAGTTATACAGTGATGGTTGCCTAGCCAATATTACCCCTGCTTCCTCACTCCTTTCCTCCTCTTCTTTCTAAACTTGCCTAGCACGTGTAGAAAGTAATGCACTCTGGGAATTGTAGTTCCTGTAACACCTGATTTTAAATGTCTGTCATGACAGTACATAATTTACAAGCAGCAGAATCATGTATATCAGGGTGAAGAGGGGGCAAATTATGTGTACATAGAATGTTGTGCTGCTCCTGATGGTACTACTGGGTATGCCATAATTTTCTGCAAAATATTTTACCCTCCTCTACTATTTCCTCTTTCTTTCCTATGAAACCCCCATAGCCTCCTCTCTTTCCATAAGTTGCTATTATAGGGTGGGGAAGCCGAGGTTAATCCTTAAGGTTTTTTTATTTTTAAAAAAGTTTTCAGGTTGTAGAGAGTTCTTGCTTGTCTGTTCATGGCTTCAGTCTCTGGATTTAAGGATCCACACATTTGGCGACATTGAGATTTGAATATATTGATTATGATGACAACAGATGTCAGAATTCAGCTTGATATTTCCCCAATTTGATCCCATATTTAGGCTTCTTTTCAAATTTCCTCAAGATGTAAGTGACCTCTCTGAATTTTATGTTTCAAGGAGAGATTCGGGTTTTGGATTTGCAATAAGTGGGTTCAGCTTTGAGTTGAAATAAGAAATGTCACTGTGGACATTGTAAGAATGAGAATTTTTTCAGGGACAACAAGAAATTTTCTCAAAAACAACATAACAGTCGATTCCCCACAGAAAAAATGAATGTAGATACAAACCAGTTTGGGAAAAACTGGGACCTTTTCAGCACGGTTTCAGTGTCCCAACTGAAGATTCTGCCCCACAAACGATCCTTGTTCCCAGAAACGCAGCAGCAATGATGGATTCCCCACTGAGGCGGATTGAACACACAATCCGCTCAGGGGCTATCCTGATTGGCTGTTGCGTTGTGTTGGGGCAGGAATTTTTTATTATTATTTTCAAACTTCCAGATCCACGTCTCTGCAAGCATGTGCCGAACGACCCTATGTGGAAACGAAGAAACTGGCGATTAAAGCGAAGCCCTGTTTCCGCGCACCTCCATGTAGTCGGATCCACATGGATACGACGTGTAGCACTGCTTTGTATTGCCTTCTACTCAGTCAATCAGTCAAAACCAACCCCATGTTGCTTCGTATCCACGTGGATCTCTGGTCTGCGAAATTAAAAAAAGGCTGCGTGCACATCGTGCACAGCCCCCTGCATTCTAATAGGATGGGAGGCTCCACGTCACTACCAGCAGCGGGAAACACGAATCCAGATTCACTCCCTCAACTTCCCCACCGCTCCAGATTGCCCACAAGTTTTTTTTTAAAAGGTCTACATTCTTGCAGGTTCTAAAATAACATGTGCTGGCGGGGGCGGGCGGGGGAGTGCCAGAAACGGGATGAAAGCGTGTTTGGTGCTGGTGAAGTGGGGAGTTCTGCTGGAAACTTGGATATTTTGTCTGACGAACACGCATGTAATCATGAGTGGGGAATCGACCAACCACATCATTTGTCAGAGCAGTTTTGCCTTAATTAAATTTGAATTGATTTGAGGATGGAGCATCACTCTTTAGTTACAGTTATAAATAGGATTTTCCAATATAAGGATCAGTCAGAATTTTTTTTTTTACAGTAAGCAGCAGGTTAAAATGTAAGATTGTTTGGGGGTCAAATGTATGTGGGGAGTTATTTTAAGAGGCCGCTATAATGAAGTGCAGTCATCTGTAACAAACAACTAAAAGATGAATCATAAGGTTGCCTATTAAACCCTTGGTTTTTTCCCCATTTAATGTTGCTTTATCTGTTATGGAACAAAGCTTGAAAGCTCATTGTTTCACAGTTTCAAGTCTGGGCAAAAGCAGGGTCAAGCAGATAAGCAGTGCAGGACAGAAAACTATGAATGTGCAAACTAACAATGTGAATTTCTAGCTATAAGGCTGGAAATAATGGGATAGTGAGATGCTATGCAATATGCTGATCTGGCAGACAACTGGCATTGGATCAGCTTCAGGATCCATCTCTGCTGGAGCTGACTCCAATAGTCGCCTGCTGTTTGCTCCTGGCAACTTCACAAGCAGAACAAGATGGAGAGCAATAGCCATCTCCTTTTGTTTGCCCTCAAGACCACCAAGTAGAGGGGGCTAAAAGTCCAAGAGTCTGCATACCCAAGTCTCTCTGCTCCTGCAGAAGCCAGTCAGTCCTTGGGCGGGGGGGGGGGGGCGTCACAACATGCCTGTACTAAGCAAACATTTGTATGGGTTCTTATGAACATAAAGGAAGGCATCCCAAGAGAATTTTTGGCTGGGACACACTGGAAATCCTGCTTGTCCCTAGAATGAAGGGTTGCCAAATCTGGGTTGGGTATGCCTAGGGGGTTGGGAGTGGAGACTGGAGAGGGCAGGGTTTGGGGGAATGGACTTCACTGGGGGTGTAATGTCACAGAATCCATCCTCCAAAGTAGTCATTTTCTTCAAGTCAACTGATCTCTGGGCAGTCCTATCAAAGGGGTCATGTGTCCGGTCACGGGGCTGCAGCCACACTGAGTCACCACCTCCAAAGAAGCTTCCTGGAAGCATGGGGAGGTTGGTAAAGTGAAACAGCCTCCCCATCACCGAGAAGCCCCCATTTGCCACAATAGACGTATGTCATCCTTTTTGGTGGTGTAACACTCCCTTACCTGCACCACACTCTCTTTTTTGAATTGCCATGCCCAATAGCCAGAGATAGATCTGATCTCTGTGAATTTATCTAATCCATTTTAGCAGCAATACACCCTAAACCTCTCCAGAGGTTGCCTCCAGGTCATGCCTGGAGATCTCCTGGGATTACAACTGATCTCCAGGCAACAGACATCAGTTCGCCTGGAGAAAATCGTTGCTTTGGAAGGTGGACTCTATGGTATTATTCCCAGTTGAGTCCCTTCACTCCCCAAACCCAACCTCTTCAGGAAAAAATGCTAGGAAACATTGAAGACAGTAGGAAAAGAGGAAAGCCCACCATGAAATGAATTGGGACAATAAAGGAAGCCATGGCCCTCATTTCGCATGACCCGAGTGAGGCTGTTAATGAGAGGGTATTTTAGAGGTCATTGATTGTGAGTCAGAAGCGACTTGATGGTGCATAATATGTGAAAAGGTCCTCCACTCTTGCTGGGCAATTGAGCCCCCCCATATCCTAACAGCAGCCTGTTTGGGGAACAGGAGATGCACGCTGCAGAGTGAGCTGTCTCTTCCAAGTAATTCAACCTCCCCCACCTCCTAGCAGCAACCAAGAGAAACAGGGCATTGCAGAACAAACTATTTCTGCTGGGCAATTGAGCTTTTCCCATCCCTTAGCAGCAGTCTGGAGGAACAGGAGTTGTGAGTTGACTTGCCTGCGAAGGGAAGGGGCAAAGACTGAGTGCATGAGCCTGGGGGTCATTAGGGTGTTTCACATAGTGACAAGTTTGAGCGATTCTATAGTTCGTGCCAAGTCTTTATTGCAGACTGAAAAGATTTTTTAAAGAATCTCACTATAATTATGAACAAACCATTTTTCAAATCAATGGAGACACTGGCCAACTTGATATTGTCTGTTTGGTTGCTGGTTACAGCACCATTGAGGAGATAAGTGGTTTCAGAAACAGTAGCAATGAAGACTGCTGAACTGAAACAGTTGTGGGTAAGATGGACAGAATGATTCACAGCAGGGGTAAGATGTCCAGTAAGGATAGGAAAGGTTCTGTAGGAATAAGAAAGTGATTTTTGAAGGGTTAGCCAGAGGAAGATAAGGAAAATATTCATATAAAATTTATAAAAGAACTGTGAGGTACTGATGGAGTTGCTTATGGGAAGATGAAAAGCACGGAATGCTACTTACAAGCTACGAATAGGTTACTAATTTGGACTACTAAATTATTTTAAACAATATATTATTTGCCCAAGGGATCTATTCTCAGATCACCCACGCCTAGGACTGAAATATCTGATGTGTTTTAGCAATGGTCTTCACCAATGTTCCTGGGCCCTGATGCCATTGCTGAGTGGAGTCTTAGCAGAAATCTTGATGTACTCAATGTGTTATTTTTTTTTCATGATGTTATACCAGCAGCAGTGGCGTAGTGGCTAAGAGCAGTGGCTAAGAGCAGGTGCACTCTGATCTGGAGGAACCGGGTTTGATTCCCAGCTCTGCCGCATGAGTTGTGGAGGCTTATCTGGGGAATTCAGATTAGCCTGTACAGTCCCACACACGCCAGCTGGATGACCTTGGGCTAGTCACAGCTCTATGGAGCTCTCTCAGCCCCACCTACCTCACAGGGTGTTTGTTGTGAAGGGGGAAGGGCAAGGAGATTGTCAGCCCCTTTGAGTCTCCTGCAGGAGAGAAAGGGGGGATATAAATCCAAACTCCTCTTCCTCCTCTTCCTCTTCTTCCTCTTCTTCTTCTTCTTTTTTTTTTTCTTCTTCTTCTTCTTCATTGCTTCTAGTAGGGACTTACCAGCACTGGCCCATAATATACCCAAATATACATGGTGTACTGTGATGGACCATAATGGATCAAATATCCAAGCAGCTGTTGATGCATGAATCTCTTCAAGGCAGCCACAAAATACCACTGTGCTATATTTCATTGCTGACATTCTTCCAATAACAAGATTTTGTTTTCCTTACTAGAGCTAAAAAAAGAACGGACTATCCTTGTTTAAGGGCAGACAAGGGTTTTTAAAAGAAGTATCTGCACCTTTTAAGGTGTAAGTCATTCTTAACATGTTCTCAAATGTTACCAATTTGGAATAGCACATACAGGCTTCACGTTTCCCATTTTCTGCTAACAATGGCATCCAAGGAGGAGACATCAGCATAAGGGGCCAATTAGGGAAGGATTCATGTTCTTGCAAAAGGTTATTTTTCACAAGTGCTCTTTGTTCACTGCCCAGTGTTTTGCCAGACACCTGTACTCGGCGCCTCACAGGAGAATGAAACTGCTCACGGGAATGGCTTGAGAATTGGACTGTCTCAAATGAAATGGTAAAGTGGATCCTCTCGGAAAAAAAAAACATTGCCTATCTTGGCTTTCAAAAGCTTGCTCTGCTAGCTCAGCGGGAAAGCTGGAGGCTGTCAGGTAACCATAATCATGCTATTTGTGCAAAAACGAGAGATGAGAAAGAAGGAGGGTAATGAAGCATAGCTACAGCAGTGCTGTTTCCCAGTCTATTTAGGTAGATTGTCTTTCTCTAATTGTTTTTCTCCCTGGAGACAGGGGGAAAGGGAAAAAAAGGCAAAAATACTGGAAGTTCCCCCTTCCCCCAGTATTTATCAAGCTAAGCTTTATTACAGCATTTCCAGTCTTTCTCAAAGAAATATGTACCATATTAGAACGTATTATGCCCGGTGGAATGACAATCTTGATCATGTCTGAAAAAGTGATCGGTGCTTACTAGTGAAAAGGAGAACGATACTATAGGGAAAGATGTATCGACAATCTATTGCAGGAGTCTGAAAGGCTTTGTATTAGTGCTGAACAAATAGGGAAGAGGGGGCATTTTGACAAACGTGTTCTTTCCCATTCCCTCTCTGTTTTGTGAGATTTCCAGGTGTGCACACTTTAGTTCCAAACAGAACCAGATCTGGGAAACCTGACACCACCAAAGAATCCCCAGTTAAAGATTCCCCAATACAGTACTGCTTTTGTCTCTCTACTGTTTCTTTCCATGAATGTCTGTGTGAGAGAATGTCAGCCTCACCCATCCTAGCTGTTTTGCTTCTTCCTCTCTTCATTTTTGTCTCCTTCCACACTTGACACAGACCTGTCTATCAGGACTTGTGTCCTTACAGTGCAATCCTAAAAAGAGTTGCTCCAGTCTACACCCATTCATTTCAAAGGGCTTAGATTGGAGTAACTCTCCTTAATGTACTGTTACTGTATTCTCCTTAATGTACTGTTACTGTATTCTCCTGTACTGTTAGTGTGATAGGTCTTGAGGCCCTTAAGGTGGAGTCTTCTATTGCAGGGTCCGTCACCATTAAAAATCAATCTGTTTTAATTTCTAAAAAGAGCTTCATTCCACTGAATAAATATCTGTGCAAGGATGCCTTTCCTCCTTCTTTGGAGGAAAGGCCTCAGCCAGAGAGATGAGGGCATTACATTCATCTTTCTCCTCCCCTTCCCATCAGCCATTTCCTCCTTCCCCACATCTCTCTAGCCTGTGCCACCTGACAGACAGAAAGTTCAGACAACCCCTTCCTCCTGGATCCACAGAACTGGCCCATTCTCTAGAGAGGGCCTGGCCTTCGAACCTCTTGCCAGGCTCCTGGGTGCCAGCCAAAGTCATTCCTTCCCCATTCCCCAGTGGATTGGAATTTTCTTCACCGCTTCCATGAGGGTCTCTGACCTCAGCTTTTCTCAGCAGCTTTTGCATGATGAACAAGGTTGCCAGCCTCCAGGTGGCACCTGGATGTCTCCCACTATTACAATTGCTCACCAGACAACTAAGATCAGTTCCCCTGGAGACAATGGTTGCTTTGTAGGTGTAGGTATTGTATTATACCTGGCTAAGGCCCCACCTCCCCCAAACCCTACCCTCCCTGGGCTCCACCTCCCCTGTTTCCACATATTTTCCAACCTGTAACATTATGAGAATGGGGTGTCAATGGACAGCTGAGTAGTGATGGCTGAACTGAGGCCAGAGTTCTTGCTCACTGGGCTACTGGGCCATTTACTCATTTAACTAGTGCATGGCCTGCCTTCCTTAATCTAAATCTAAGACAGCTACTTATATTTATTCTCTTAACAGTCCTACTCATGTTCAGGGACATGGAACGGCCCCTGAAAGCTCTGGAATAAATTCTACACTCAACTGAGACACCACAAAAATACCCTACTTTTTTTAATGGCAAGCACAAATTTAATTAATTAATTGTCATGCCCATGTTTTCCTTCCTTCTCCACCCTGACTTCCTGTCAACAGCACACAGAATCTGAGGATGGAGGTCACTTCCATTATCAGATGTTTGCCACTTAAGTGTTTAATTGTGGTTAAAATATAACTATGGTGAAGAATCCCAGGCCGCTTCCGCACGGCCTCCTTCCGCCCCCACGCCGCCAAGAGTGCGGGCGGCGTGGGGGCGGAAGCCCGTTCGCATGCAAGCATGCGAACGGGCGAAGCGGAGGCCGGCAGGCGGCAGGCGGCTCCGCATGGAGCCGCCTCTGCGCCCTCCCCCGCCCCACTCACGGTGTCCTCCTCGTCGCCTGCGGGGCGTCACAGCCCCGCCCACGCTGCCCTCCGACCCCTGGAGGTCGGAGGACAGTGTGGGCGGGGCTGCGACGCCCCGCAGGCGACGAGGAGGACACCGTGAGTGGGGCGGAGACGGGAGACAGCGTCTTCCCGGCGGCGCGGTTCGCACCGCGCCGCAGGGAAGACGCTCCCTCCCCAACAACAACCCTTTAAAGGGTTGTTGTTTAGGGCGGCTTGACGCTGCCCTGGGGGGAGGGAAGAAGAGTCAGGTCGCCGCTGCTGCGTTGCAGCAGCGGCGCCTGTGCGAACGGCGGCCTGGGGGCGCCTTTTTTGGGCGCCTTTTTTGGGCCGTCATACATGGGCCGTGCAGAAGCGGCTCCAGTTTCTGTGAAGGAAACAAATCTCAGTTAATGAAGTACCCCATTCAGATGTTCTGACTAATTTGATTTAAGTGATATCTTTCATCCTCAGTCTCTATTTACAACACAAGGTATGGGGGTGGGTGGAGGGACTGAACAGCCTAATAATTAACTATGTTCCCGCAATTAGCCATGCACGTCCCCATCACACAGAAAGATTTGTTTGTGTCATCTGAATTCAGCTCTAAAGAATCCTTGTTCAACACCAAACTAGTCATGCTTACAGAACCTCCTCTGCCTTTTTCTAGACTGCATGCAATAAAAAGAAATAAACACATTTTTAAAAAATCCTGCCCAAACATTTTTTTAAATTTTTTAATTGTTTCTAAAATGGTGTTATGTTGCAGAAGGGAACAACTGTTATCTTGTGCAGCTAAAATAACATGTTTTTGGCACATAAGATAGTTCCAGAGGTTAGCTGTGTGGGTCTGCATTAGAACAACTAGATTTGAGCCCAGTAGCGTCTTACAGATACTTGGGCATAGGGAGAGAAAATGGCGCCCAGGGCACAATGGCACCCGGGCACTGCTCCGCCCAGTCCCCCACTTACCTTTTTCTGCTAGTAGAAAATGGGCCAGGCTGGTGGGGTGGGGTCAGGTCTGGCGAGGTGGGGCAGGGTGAGGGGGGAAGGGTGAGGGGCCATTTTCCACCCTTACCAGTGCATGCCCGGTGCACGGCGCACCTCCCTGCCCCTTATAGCTATGCCTCTGTACAGACGGGCAAGGTTTTCTGGGTTTGTGCTTTCTAGAGTCAGTCACAGTCTTCCTTTGTTTGTCTCTGATGTGCTACTGGACTTTCATCTTGGCATGTAAGATGTACATTTTGAAGAGGACCACTTATGTCCATCTGCTTCATAAAATTCAAATCAATCAATAACACCAGAGACTTAGAAATATAAATATTTACTTGAGCCATATCAGAAAAGAAATAGACTAAAATAAACAACTTCAGTGCAACAAATTTCTAAGAGAAGGCAATTAAAATACAAACAATAGTTATCTAACTAATAAACGTTTTCTCCAGATATTACCCAAGAACTTACCTAACAGTCTTTCTTTCTTGCTGTAAAAAGCAAGGTAGAAATACAGCTTATTGGCTATTTGTCCCAGAAAGAATCTAAAAGATCTCTTGCCAGGCAAAGACCAAGTCCCACTGCATCTTGCTTAGGCTAGAGAACCCAACCCCAAAAGTCCAGTGGCATCTGGTAATCTGACTGGAGGACCAGACTAACAGAGTACAGGTGTCTAGTGCGTAGGAGCAGCAGTGGCGTAGGAGGTTAAGAGCTCGTGTACCTAATCTGGAGGAACCGGGTTTGATTCCCAGCTCTGCCGCCTGAGCTGTGGAGACTTATCTGGGGAATTCAGATTAGCCTGCACACTCCCACACACGCCAGCTGGGTGACCTTGGGCTAGTCACAGCTTCTCGGAGCTCTCTCAGCCCCACCTACCTCACAGGGTGTTTGTTGTGAGGGGGGAAGGGCAAGGAGATTGTAAACCCCTTTGAGTCTCCTGCAGGAGAGAAAGGGGGGATATAAATCCAAACTCTTCTTCTTCTTCTAGTGACATCTTTCTTGTCTGGCTTGAGGGTCAGGCAGCTGAAAAGAGGAACTAAGTGAACTGAAACTCCGGCTTTCATACAATTTTCAGTATTACTAATTGCCTCCTGATCTGCAATGAGATCATATGAAGCCAATCCACTGCCTATCATTCTTTAGGTCATTCTGCTAACAGACAAAACTCACAAGGACTACCTTATTAGGAAATCAAATAAACTTGCTATAGCTTTGAAGAATATGATGCCACTCTTGTAAAGCAAAACAAGATGCCCTCTAATAACCCTTCTGTATTCAAAGACAAGCCATATCATGAAACTCCATTACATGCTGTTATTTAGAACACTGACTTTATTATACAAAAACCCTCATTTCTGAACCTTACTTCTCAATCTAAAGAACAAAGTCTAGATTTTGCATTCTATCAGCTCTTATCTCTTCTTGAACATGTACAGTTAAAAATTTAAAACATTTCTACCTTCTACTTATGAAGCCATACTTATACAAAACACAAAGAACTTACTACATTTTCTCAGAATGCTATTTCTGCTGCTATAGTAGTAGTAGTAGTAGTAGTAGTAGTAGTAGTAGTAGTAGTAGTAGTAGTAGTAGTATGGTTGTGGAAGTTTGATATCCCAAGGTCAAACTAGACATGACAATACCACATTTATTTCAATCCATCCCAGTCTTCACAGTATGTTTCAGCAAAAGGGTCCTGTGGACGTTTCCCAGAAGTCTGTTTCCTGTGCACTTCTACTTTCAGATGAGCTTTGGTACTGGAAGTCATCTCAACTTGGGGGTGCTTGGAGGAAGAACCTGCAGGGTTCAGGGAGAGTGACTGAGGCAGACTGCAATTTATACTAATTGCCCATCCACCATCACATCTAGTGTGTTCTAGGTTAAGCCTAGTTTGGGCTAGTTAAGGCAGTACAATCAAGAAAACAGAGTCTCAGATGTAGTGGCATAGGGGGGCAAAATGGTGCCTGGGCCCTGCCCCTCCCCATGGCACCCCCCTGTGGTGCCCCGCTCCCACCCCGCACAGCAGCACCCCCCCACTTACATTACAGCACCCCCCCCACTTACCCCCCCCCCCACTTACATCCTTCTGGGAAGGAGGGCTGTGGCTGGGCCTCGGTGCAACATGTGCACGCCACCCAGGCAGGCTTTGGCCTGGGTGGTGCGCACACATTGTGCCATGCCCCTTCTCCTTCCCAGAAGTGTGTGTGGGGGTGATTTTTCTACCCCCATGTGATTTCCATGGGGGCACCTAGGGCATTTGTCCCTGGATGTCCCCATGGCAGCTACACCACTGCTCAGATGAGACCATCCACATTCAGTCATGCCACCCTTCAGCTCTTCTTTTGTTCAGCCATAACACCATGAATGAAGTAACTTGCAATGACTCAGAGCTGGTGAGGCTCATGAAATGGATCCTCATGGCACGTGAATGCTTGATTATCACAACATTTCCTACCTTGTTTAGCAAATGCACACCATCCACAAGAAGGCTACTTCAGCTAAGAGCAGGGGTAGATTTTTTCCTTCTCTCATGTTTACTCCTCTTACTGCCTAATTAAGGCTGTAATTAATGGGTGACCTTCGAGCCACTGTTAGAAATAGAAGCCTCTTAATGTTAATCATGTCAAACAGTAAAATCAGCAGCGTTCTCCTACTTGCAAAATCAAGGCTGCTGCTCCACTTCTTGCAGTTACAAGCAAAATGTCACTGGAAAGAAAATGTGAAAGCACCAGGCAGATCAAGGAACAGAAGTAAAAAATAAGAAGGGTACAAGACATTTAGAGACAGGTTCATGCTAGCAAAAAGTAAAAGCAGTGAAGGAAAGAAAATACCTCCTTGCCTGAATATTTATGAAGAAGGGCAAAGCAGGAACAGCAAGACATTGGGCAACCGCAGAGAAGCAGCTAACAATATAAAACAATATAAAATAGCTAACAATATTAAACAGTATAAAAACCCATGCCCCAATGTAGATCTAGCCATCCTTAGAAAAACCCATTAACATTTCTGGCAAAAAAAAAATCAGATTTTTTGGCTTTTTCTGCACAAACCAAATAAAACATTTTGAGGCAGGAAACAACATATTTTCTCCATGGAGTTCGGCACCATTTTGTGAGTTTGCACCGGCAGTCTTATGCTGTATTCCTGTCATTACAAAAAAAAATGGGGAAAGGTGTCTATGTAGTTATGTAGACGTGACCACCAGACAACTGTAGCATGAAGCTTTGAACCCTTGTAGCATCAAATCTATAAATCTGTTTAAAAAAACACCACAAAATGCCACCCAGGAAGCGTTTTCAAGGGGTGAGGGCAGAAAAATGCGGGCAGCAGAAGACCCTCTTCCTGCCACACCTTAGTTTCAAGCAGAAAAGGTCTCTCTCTGATCTTTATAATGATATATACTGCAGTTACTGTTATTGCAGGAAATAAGATTTGGGTCAGAGGAGCCCAGATACATCTCAACAAAAAAACCCAAAACATTTAATTTGCCTTTCGCACATAATTTGCCTTTCCCCCCCACCACTGGCTATTCACGCAATATTGTCCAATTTCCCACCCTTACTATTCTATTTATTTCATTTATACCTGTTCTTCTCCCCAACAGGAATCCAAAGTAGCTTACATCATTCTCAGCTCCTCCATCTTATCTTCACAACAACCCTATGAGGTACGGCCCCTTCCACACATGCAGAATAATGCACTTTCAATCCACTTTCACAATTGTTTGCAAGTGAATTTTGCTATTCCGCACAACTGCAAAGTACATTGAAAGTCGATTGAAAGTGCATTGTTCTGCATGTGTGGAAGGGGCCTATGACTAGCCCAAGGTCACGCAACGAGCTTCCATAGCATGAGGAGGGATTTGAACTTGGGTCTTGCAGAAACTAGTCTAACACTCTCAACCACTATCCCACTCTGGCTGTACTCCACATAGCCTGTGTTCATGCAAGCCTCATGATCCACTGCATAGCTGGAGAGGGGTCAAAAGGATCTCTCACCATAGAAAAGTGGTTGGATCTAACATCCAGCCCTCAATTGGTTGGATCTAACCCACAACTTTTTAATTTCAATGTATTTTGAATTTTTTCCCCAAGTTTAATAACAACAAACTGCTCTGCATCCTGTAGATTAGAGGAAAATGGAATAAAATATTTCAAATAAAATAAATTAAAATGTCTGAAGGTGATTCAAAGAGAGAAAGAGAGAGAGAGAGAGAGAAATAACCCTAAGAAATAGTAATTTCTTTGTAATAACAACAAAATTCCAGTTGATCTTGGTGGGATCCAAGTTAATTTTTAATAACACAGATTAAAAACAATGAATATCAAGCTCATATAAAATGCACTTGCTAGTATACAGTATGCAAAGCATATCTATATAACATTTCCTTCTGGAGGAGGGAGCAGAAAAGAAACCTACTGGGGAATGCATTAACGATTTCCATTGCACCGATGTGAAGATACCATTTTTAACAAATGCTTCATTGACATCTATTTTCCCAATCATTTGACTAAGCACAGTTTAAAAGGATAGATCAACTGAGGAGAACTTTCTTTGGCTTTGCCAAGTGTCAGAGAATTATTTAACACAGATGTAAAATCTACAGCAAGGGACTGTTTATATGGTTAACGCCGGACAAAATATCAATTTGATGTCTCTCCTCCTCTCGCTTCAGCTCCAGCAGTCCTTTGAGAAGCAGAAGGCTAAAGCTTTTCTTGTTAACAGCACTATAATTTTCATAAACCCTCAGCATTCGTGTTGGGTTCTTATTGAGCACCACAGAGTTATTCTTATACCTACCATTACTGACATAGAGGGAAATGTTCTATTCAAGAAAGAAATCACTGATTTGAATCCTACAATGATTACTATTGATTTTGAATTAGCAGCAGTGAATAAACAACCACAGCACTGCCAAGCGTTTGAGCATCAAGTAATTTCTTCCTCTGCATTATACTGAATATAAGAACAGGAAGACTCTGGCATCGAGCCATTCAAAGGATCTGAATATGTGAACAAGTTTTCAGGGTTTGGGAAACTCTGGTGCCTGTTGCTGGGAGAGCTGCTTTTTACAATATGGTAGTGATCTAAAAACTGTTCAACGTTGCATCCCTGTGATAGCTGATTCATATAGAAATCTAACCATGTGTGGTAGCTGACCACATCACTGACAAGTAGCATGCTTTTTTGCAATGATGTTACTATTGATTCCTGGTAGAACCTTGCATTGAGATCAAGAAACAATGTTGCCTAGTGGTTAGAATATTCAGTTAGGATCTGAGAGACTCAGGTTTAAATCCCCACTTTGCCAAGAAACTCACTGGTTGACCCTGGACTGGTCACTCTATCTCATTCTGTGTACATTGCCCCAAACTCCTGGAAGGAAGGGTGGTATGAAATGGACAGAAGGAAGGAAGGAAGGAAGGAAGGAAGGAAGGAAGGAAGGAAGGAAGGAAGGAAGGGAACCCATTTGCATAACAATCTACACACACTGCACATTGTGCAGAATTGCCACTGTGTGGAGGCTCTTAGAAAAAGCCTTTGTATATTTTGTCAAATGTGGCCCTCTATGACTTAAGAATGCAGCCAGAGTAACATTGGCAACCAACTGGAAAGCTGAAAGATATCTGTACACAGAAATATGGGAAGAAAAAGTAGGGTGGTATGCCACAATGGCCAAGTTAACAAATCTTGTAAACAGATAGTCAAAACATGAAGTGGGAACTGCATTTTTGTTGTTGTTGCAGAATCATTTTTAAAGTACCATTGGGGATTAAAATTAGAATTAGACTAATTAAATTGATATGTTAGTAACCAAGGCTATTAGTAACAGTTTAATTAACTTATGCAAGTGGGTGTTTTCTGAACAGAAGAATGCTAGGTGATATAAGTAAGACGGAATTCATCTCTCAAATTTATATCATTTTATATTTTATTGGAAATTAAGATCAATTTCATTTGTTATTTGTTCATATGAGTGCATACTTTTTGAATACTACAGTATGTGCTGTTTTTAGATGGTCTGGTGTTCTTTAGCTTCCTTTGTATGTGTATTTTTATATTGATAACAAATTTAAAGCACTGTTTGAACTGATGATTCAGTGAGCTTGTGGTCAACTTAGTTTAGTATGAATAAGCTGTAAAAACACCCGACATGGAAAGTATTTGATGGGGCATTTTGATTCGGATTTAGTGAATATAAATCATTTATATTTTAACCTAAAGAGAAGTATTATTTTAATCTGAATGTTTTAACTGTATGTATATTTGGATGTTATAGCCAATGGCTCAAACAATAAATACTACTTGACTTGACTAATAAAATGATTTTAAAAGAAGACTGCTACAACACTAAGATTGAGTTATTGTTGGACTGGTACTAGAGTTTGCTTGGTGAAATCTGCAGCAGAAGAGTGTTTGCTTGGTGAAATCTGTAATGAATGGTTAGGGCTGCTGTGGCAGACCTAGTTCCTGACCCTGCTGCTGCTGCTCAGACACAGCAATGAATAAATGAATAAATGCACTGTTAAGAGAAATTATCTTCATTCTTTATCTCCTACATTCCTACTGGGTGACCTTGGGCTAGTCACAGTTCTTTGGAACTCTCTCAGCCCCACCTACCTCAACAAGGTGGTTCTTGTGGGAAGAGCAAGGGAAAGGAGCTTGTAAGCAGTGGTGGGATTCAGCCAGTTCACATTGGTTTGGCCAAACCGGTAGCTAACCAGCTAAATCCCACCAGGGAGGGCAAGTGAGTGGTCTTTCCAAGCCCTGGAGCACGCTGGAGCTCTAAAAGGCCCGTCACTGGCTCTCCCCTGGAAGGGTGAGCGAGGGGCCTTTCCAAGCCCCAAAGTGCTCCAGAGCTCTAAAGGACCTGTTGCTGGCTCTCCCCGGAAGGGCAAGTAAAGGGCCTTTCCAAGTTCTGGAGCACTCTGGGGCTCGGAAAGGCCCGTCACTCGCCCTTGCAGGCCAAGCTGCAGCTGCTGCCTTCCCTCACTTCCCGGCCATCAGCCATGTTCCTTTGTAGCAGTCAGGTAAGTGGGGGATGGAGAGCGGGGGGGGGGGGGGGGGAGGAACCACTTGTAAGCCACCTTGAGTATCCTTACAGGAGAGAAAGATGGGATATGAATCAAAACTCTTCTTCTTTTCACTTTTTATCCAATTTCTCTCTGAAACCCAACAAATCATTTCTTTTCCTCTTTTTTATGAACCTGGAATCAGTTTCTAATCCATTCCCTCTTGATCAAAAAGAAAATGGAAGAGAAGAGGGGCAGGGGCAGGGGCAGAATTTTATTTTGTAGATGTTTAGAGGCAGGGTTTGCTTTCCAAAACTTTCACATCCTCCCGCTAGCACACCACCCAGTGGTATGTAACAGAACATTGCTGTAAGGTCTGAAGTTAACAAAAGGATGTGTGGAGTTCTCTCTAAAGAGAAATGAAAGAGAAATACCTCTTTCAAAAGAGGAAAAAAGAGAATAAGAGGAATGTATGGCTGTATCTAAAAACATGAATTTTAGAAAAATAATTTGTAGAAAGAAAAACCAAGAGGATTTCTCTTAAAAACTCTAGAAAGCAGTGAGAGGAGTCAAATTGTGTAAGGAAAGATGGAAAAGCAGTTCAGAACCCACGGGGACTTTGGGGTATGAAGACGCAGGAGAGAGTGATCCAGAAATTTTGCCTGAGAGTCATTAATGCATTCTGAAAACAGATACCTATACTGTTCAAAGAAAAGAACATTGCCGCTAGCCAAAACTTTCCTCTGTGGCCTGAACCTTGGAAAACCTCAGAGAACAGTTAAAGGCATTCTTAAGGGTTTCAACTTTTGACCTACTTTATTTTTCTTATATCTGTTTTCAAAATATTTTTTTGAAACCTAAACATTGAATTTTCCCTTGGTATAAAGTCCTCAGTAGTGTTTGCTTTCACAGAAATATCTGACAAAGCTGTACTCTTGGGCATCTGTACAATTGCTAACTAATTCAGTGTGTTTATTTATGGATGAGCAAAATGTAAAAACATAAAAAACCTGGAGAGGGCTCCTTTTGAAGCCTCAAAAATAAATTATATAATGAGGATGGGCCGAGCTTGAATGCATCTTGGAGTCACGGACGATAACTATAGCGGCAGCCTGTGCCGATTCTTGCAGTAATTGATTTTGTTATTATTTCAAGGCTACACTAACTTTCAATTTCTATCACATGTGTTTTACTCCATTGCTAGTGTTAAATTCTGAAGATAAATTTTACCTTTTATTGCCCTTTCGTACCTCTAGGGACTCCATAGATTTTAAGGTCATTGAGATTACGTCAGCTGATCTCCTGTATATAAACAAAAGCTATCAAATTTTCTCCAGTGACTCTTACATCAATCCATTCATGTATGTCCAAGGCATGTATCTTAGAAGAGTATTTGGCCTTCATCCAGAAACCTCAACAGGATTCCTCCCTCCTCAGTGGGTGTAAATAACCAAGTATATAGCTGCGAGGGAAATGGTTTGATGAGAAAAAATCAAATAAGCAGGGCCTGCTCAGAGTACTAAAATCCTTCAAAAGATGTTCTAAAGGGCATGAGAAAGAAAGAAAGAAGGCCTAGGATGATGAACTCTTTCTCAAATTATGCACATTCATGGAAATGAGCCTCAGCATATACAAATATACACCAAAGGTGTGTACCAAGAAAAAAATTAACTACTGGTTTGGAGCTGACTTCAAGGGGGAAATTTTTTTAAAATCATGATTGTTTCATTTGGGGTAGGGTATTACTGGCTCAGTTTCGAGATACACACAGTGCTTGCGAATTCCAGAGTTTTAGGACCATTTCAATTTGAGAGTCTATGTCAACAGTCTTTGAAGATAACAGCATCACACTTGCTCTGAACACAGTCCTCCCACTTCTTTCAAAACACCCTGAATTGCAAGAATGTGCAACAAAGGGACTCCATTTTGCCAGACTCCAAAGTAGATGGGTTTGCCATGTTGAGCAGACACCATTGTTTTCAATAAACAGTCAATTCCTGGCCCAGGGAATTGAAGATAATGCTAACGTTGATGGCTGGAAGCAATTTATGGTCCTCTGTTACAAGAATCCAATTGGAAGCAAAGCTAATTTTTTGTCTAGTTCAGATAACTGATTGTAATCCCACCACTGAGTCCATTCAGAACTGGTTGTTAAATAATTTGAATCCTACCACTGTATGTAGGGTATATGTATACATGTGTTTCAGTGAACATATAAATATTAGTGATGGAGCTCCTCACTGCAGTCCTGCTGTTTTCTTCAGTATGTTTCACAGTCTGAAAAAAAAGGTTTTGTGTAAACTGTAAAGTAAAATTTTGTCATCCAACTCCCAACTTTTCTTATATTATAAACTTTTTTTGCTATGCACATTCAACGGATCCTCGGATTGTAGAAATCAGTTCCACTGGACAAAATGGCTGCTTTGGAAAATGGACTGCTTTGGAAAATGGAAATGAAAATGACATTATGCCCTTCCCAAACCCCATGCTCCCCAAGCTCTACTCTAAAAGTCTCCAGAGAATTCATATCCCAGAGTTGGCAATTCTGTATGGGTAAATAGAGGTGAGATGAGCAAGCACAATATGTGGCAATATTGTTGTATATATAAGTGTTAAAGGTGGGATCCTAACTTACAATTTCTGTGTTCTTTGGAACATGATTAAATTTGCAAGTTTTAATTTTAAAAGTTTATTTTTAAACCAAAACTTGGTCACATATGCACATGAATGTCTTCCCTTCCCTCCCTCTCTTTTCACAAATGGGCCCAATTGACTTAAATTAATATTTATCATAATTAGAACTTAGACAGGAAACTGCTTAATGATATCTTAATGAATGGCACAGATTTGCTGAATTAAATTCTCTCGCTTGTACCTATCACAGAAATCAAACAACGGAGACAGAAATTATACGCTTGGGAAATATGTTGGGTATGAGCAGAGTAGAACAGAAAAGACAGATTCTCAGTTGCTTTTTATATATGAGTTTACCCAATTATAAAGCGAGGGTTGCATGGAGATAAAATAAATCCTTTCTTTCCTGTTACACATCTACACTACTGTATGTTTGGTTACATCGTGGCACCTATTTGCTGTCATGTGCTCATGATCATGATGGTGGTGTTGTGTCTGCTCACAGACACAGAGTTAACTTTATAACTTCAGATGTACAAGCTCACCAACATATAAGCAATGGCTATCTGACTGACCAATAGCTGATCGATAGATCAGGTCATAAACAGTGACTTCAGCAGCTTGTTTACATACAAACAGTTAACCCTTTTATAAGTGAGTTGTGACAGACACCTGCAAAATCCCAACAAATATGACCTTGATGTAAACATTAGCTAAGGGCCCTGTCAAATGTTGAACAACCAGACCTAAACTAAATGGTGATAGTGAACTTATTTTTATGGGTAACATGAACTGTTTTGCAAGATTGCCCGCAAGAAGTATGTACTTTTTCATTTTAAAGACCTGTTCTCTCATGGTGTTCATTGAACAGCCTTTGCTGGTCTGTGTTACAGTATACCATGTATTTGAAACAAGAATATTTTGGTGATTAATTTTATGCCTGTGGCTTAAAACTGCTAATTTCCTCTTGTTGTAATGTTGCAGTGGTTGATAGTAGCTCATTAGAGATCCTTTTTTAACAATGGTCCCTGACAGTTTGCTATGAAGGGTTCATTTGGAATGAGTGAAGATTCTTCTAGAGTGCCTATAATTCATGGTAATTGGAGTAACATTTTTCATGGGGATATTGGGATAGGAGCTATGACTTTGTGAGCTTTGTGAGCCACCATGGTGTAGTGGTTGGAGTGCTGGATGGGGATCTGGGAGACCCAAGTTTGAATCCCCAGGCTGCCATTCTCAGACTAGCCATTTTCAGACAAACCAGACTAGACAGCCAGTGTGGTGTAATGATTAAAAATGGTGGACTCTAATCTGGAGAACTGGGTTTGATTCTCCACTCCTCCACATGAGCGGTGGAGTCTTATCTGGTGAACTGGATTTTCCCCACTTCTACACATGAAGCCTGCTGAGTGACCTAGGGATAGTCACAGTTCACTCAGAACTCTCTCAGCCCCACCTACTCACAAGATGTCTGATGTGGGGAGAAGGAAAAAAGTTTGTAAGCCTCTTTGAAACTCCTTACGGGAGAAAAGCAGGGTAAAATCCAAACTCTTCTTCTAAAAATAAAACCAGAAAATGGAGCCACTGTGGATCCCCATTGGGGAGAAAAATAGGGTTTATATGAAGCAAATAAATATATACTTTGGAACCCTACACCCCATGTTTGAGCCTTCATATTTTCAGTTGGAGTAGTTGAAGTAGTTGGAACAGTGAAAGCTCTTTCTTTGCAGAATTCCTTGGAGAGCTGCAGCCGGAGTAGCTTGATTTTAGCTTGGTGTAAGTCCTATTCATATATTCAAATGCCATAGGTCTTTTGCATTGTTTGAATGGCAGGTGGAAACCACTTTATAATGTTCCATGGTTGTTTCCCCACTTACCTTTTGTTGCACGCTACTCGCAGCAAGTAATGCGGGGTCCCGCTGCACTCCCCACTGTGCCAGTGGTGACAGCACAGCAACCCCGAATCTGCCGCTCTCCTTCCCCCTCAGTGTGTGGTATTTCTGTTCCTGGATGGAACAGCACCTTTTTGAACACCCCGTGCTCTGAGCGGGGGAGGGGGAAGCCCAGGGGTGTGACTGCTAGTTTCAAGATGGAAGCTTCGGAGGCTGCCCCCAAACGCTCCCTTCCCTCCCTCTGCCCTTGCGCCCTGCTGCAAAAATGGGGACAGAAAAGGGTTTTTTAAAGGAGGCGCGTTTCTGCGGTGGTGAGTAAGACTTTGCGCTCAAAAACGGCGATTCAAAGGAGAGCGGTTTGCCTCAGGGTGTTTTTTTTAAGTGGAGAATCGGCCCATGTGTCAGCTATTATAACATAATAAGCCATAATAGCCAGTCTTGGATTTCCTCTGCCTTAGTGAAGCAAGAGATTCTTCAGAAGAAATAAAGAGGCATTACCTTTGGGTCTGCAAGGAACACCCAATCAGAAATAGCTGCCTCCATCAAGGGGGATGTTGACAACCTTTTATTTCCTCCCAATTGGCAGGCATTTTATAGTGGTGCCAGGGATGCAAGCTTCCAGATGGGACCTGAGGATCTCTCAGGCACCTTCCACACATGCAGAATAATGCACTTTCAATCCACTTACAATGCACTTTGCAGCTGGATTTTAGAAAAATCCACTTGCAAACAATTGTGAAAGTAGATTGAAAGTGCGTTATTCTACATGTGCGTAAGGGGCCTTAGAATTACACCCAGTGGTAGAATTCAAATAATTTAACAACTGGTTCCGAAAGGACTCAGTGGTGGGATTACTGATGGTCTGACAATGTATAAGGCAGCTTCATGTACAATTTTTTAAAAATAGTTTCTATCTTGCAATTGGAACCAAGCAGACCTAGCAATCATTATTTGAAAGTGTTCCAGAGGTAAGATGCTACCTCAGAAATGCCCGGGTCTCTGGCGGTCCCTGATGATGCTGCCAATTTTGCCGTGAATGTGTTTGACAGACAAATTTACCATGTTCAGAAGGGTCAATCAGATAAGAGCTCATCACCCATCCTGTTCAATTGATGCCTAATGGCCATAAATGCCTACTGGACACCTGGATTCGGCTTTTGGAAAAAAGGCACATGGACAAAGATGTTGCCAATTCAACTGCCATTACTATCACTAGGGATTCCTTCTTTTATTATTATCAAAACACTGATTTAATTGCCTAAGCAATTGCTTGTTGAGCTGAGCAGTCATGCACAAGGGATGGGGGTGGGGAGAACTCAAGCTGACTGAGAAGGCACAAGGGCCAACTGTGCAAGGTCATAAAGGAATACAGAAAAGCAGTTTGCTGAGCAGGCATGAACAGACTGATCAGCAGTCAAACCAGTCACTAAAAACTGGCTCCTTGTTCATGACTGGCAAACAGGACATCAGCCAAACCAGTGTGTGTTCAGCATCCCTAGTTTTCACCTACCTCACCTCCACTTAAGACAACATGCTAAAAAAATGGTCTTTTCAGAAGATTCTAACTGCCAGTCAGGTATGTATAGAAGCAGACACAACATTCATATAGTCTAACACTTGAGCAAGACTGCTACAGGATGTATCTGCATCTGTCCCAACACCTTAACAATTTTAAATCTTTATCCTAAAACACTGTTATAACATCTCAATCAGTAAAGAAGACTGATTTCACTGAGACCAAAATACTTATTGCTAATAGTTCTGGAAGTTTCAAAAACAATGGTGTGTCTTTACCTCAGATTCTTTCCCCTTCTGTCATATGACCTTTCACGTGTGTGTGCAATTAGGCAAAAAAGCCCTCTTTTTCTGCAAATCCAGGTGCCCTGTGATTGAATTGATTTTAAATTCTTGTCTGTGTGACCATTAGCAGGTGCTTTAACAGACAGATGATCCCTAATTTGGCTTTGATTTTACAAAAATAGATGTACAGATAATTGGTATCAGTCGCAAAGTAACCATCTGTCCATTTCACTACCCACAGATACCTCAGGCTATATATCATGATACTAAACCAGCTTTGCATACAATGGCCAGAAACGTTATTGAATTGTTTGTGTATTTCCACAGCCATAAAATGTTATTGGTGGGTATAGTTGCCCTCTGCTTTGCATTGTATGATGTCTCAGTACCATCCACAAACAAGTAGTAATATGGTAATGCTGAATGGGGAAAAAAACTCCCCCAAAGTACCTTTAATCTGTGATATTATTTTTGGTCTGGACCTTGATGGCCCAGACTAGCCTGATGTCAACAGATTTCAGAAGCTAAATGGGGTCAGCCATGGTTTGTAATTGGAGGGGGGACCACCAGGGAAGGCCAAGGTTATTAGGCAGAGGAAGGTAATGGTAAACCACCGCTTGTCTTGAAAACTCTACAGCTGAAACTTTACAGTACTTTATACACAGAGAGTATATTTCTTTGTCTCTTTTTGGTCAATGGAAAGTGCCATCAAAACACCCCTGACTTATGGTGACTCCCATAGGGTTTTCAAGGCAATAGGTGTTCAGAAGTGGTTTGCCATTGCCTGCCTCAACATCACAACTTTGGTACAAGTCTTTTTACCATAAGGGAACTGCTGAACTCGAAGATGTCAGAATAAATCAGGATGAACCATGAATGACAGAATGAGTGATGCTGATGTTTAATACTCAAAAGAAAACAAAAAACCCAACAACATATGGATCTTTCTGCTGATCATGTAGATGGGATTGCAGTGGCCCAATTAACAGCAAAAGAAAATATGCTCACTTTACTAGATTCATAATACAAAAGCTACTAACAGCCCAATCTAGATGATGGGGGGGGGGGGCAATTGTGCTGTGGGAGTGGCAGAGGGGCAACACCAATGTGTTTGCCCCCTCTGCACCCATGCTGGCAGAGGGAGCAAAAATACCAGCATCCTGCCACCACATAGTTCCACAATGGGCAAATCTAGAAGTCTGGGGTGTTGCAGAGCTGTGCTGGTTTCTGAGTGTACTCCAGTGCAGGGCGGGTGGGTGGAGCCAATTGTAGTCAGCGTCCACCAGCGATCCAACCCAGGAATGATGGCCACTGGTCCTGGCAGACTTATGCTGAACAAAAGTGCAGCATTGGCCTGTTTGTTCTATGGGACAGTTCAGGCAGCTGGAGGTATTTAAACTTTCTCTCCCTTCTGCACTGCTCAAAGCCCCCATGGAAATGGCCCGGCGCCACCTTCACAGTGCCGTCCCTGGCTGCCTCCATGCACCTTCCATCTGGATTGCAGTGTTAGGCAGTGATGCTTTTTCAATAAGGTTCTTTTAATTTAGAGTTCCACATTAGTTTTAATCTTTGGTCTGCAGGAAATGCTTCTAATAAGCCATTTAAAGCCATTTCTAATTCCCTGTGAAAGTGGCTATATAATTGTTTACGGGGAAGACTTTTCCCTCATTTGTGACCCTTCCACCACTTTTCAGAATTTTAATTCATTTTGTTTTGTTATTTCTTTTGATCGGGACCTTTCTCGCACACAGTCTCCCCACAAGTCTACTTCTTTAAAACGTCAGGCTTTGCTCCGTTTTCCACACATGCCTTGGTTGCTTTTGCTGCCGGCTTGGATGTATTGTGGTGTTTTGGCTGCACTTTTCCCACTAAGTTTTTTTTTCTTAGTCGAGTTTGTGATACTGATGTTGCATTGTTAGTGGGGAATTTCTCCATTCACGGAACCAGCATGATGTAGTGGTCAAGAGCAGGTGCACTCTAATCTGAAGAACCGGGGTTGATTCCCTGCTCTGCCCCTTGAGCTGTGGAGGCTTATCTGGTGAACTAGATTAGTCTGTGGATTCCAACCCATGCCAGTTGAGTGACCTTGGACTAGTCACAGTTCTTCAGAGCTCTCTCAGCGCCACCCACCTCACAGGGTGTTTGTTGTGGGGAAAGGAGGGAAAGGAGATTGTAAGCCCCTTTGATTCTCCTTACAGGAGAGAAAGGGGGATATAAATTCAAACTCTTCTTCTTTTTGCTACCCATTTCCAAGTAGCACCTCCATGTCACAAGTTCCATCAGCAAATCCAACCTCCTTTACCCTATTTTGCACACTCCTCCTCATTCTCCAGTGAGGGCAAACTATTTTTTTAAAGCATAACATTGTAATTTTCCATCAGAGCAGGCACAAGAAGGCATCTTACCCAGAGTTTGGCTATCTGCTGAGGAATGTCTACATGACTTCCCTGGGTCTGCTGGGTATTGGAGAGTATTCTGGGACATATTCTTGGTTGTGTTCTGAAATCATTCAGGGTGTCCTATACTCTCTTGAGGTTCCACGCTGCAAAGGAGGATAGGCAATGGAAGGCAAGTTGGATTTCAAAAAAACTTTGCAAAGTCAGTAGTGATCCTTTCATCAAGGATTCCTTATTCCGTTTCTGAGGAATTCCTAAAAATACTCCATGACAGCCAGTGGTATTTAGAATCAGGAAGAAGGACAGTTTAATTTTATTGACAAACTTGCATGCATGAAATTAACCCTCTTCCCCAGCCCACTGAAATTAATTGGCAATTTTCTCTGGAGGTTCCTCAGGAAATTTTTTGGATTAAGGTGTGTCTTTGCTAATTTTAAGACACCTATAAGAATCCCAGAGTGAAATTATAGCAGTTTCTCAATGCTTTCCTTTTAATCAAAATTTTAGTATTTTCCTACTAGCTCCTGGGGTCTTGGGCTTGCAGATAATATAGTCTATTTCCATGTGAGATTTTTTTTTCTTTTGGATCAGCATGCGTTCCACAGTGATAGTAAATTTGACAGGCCATGCTGTGCTGCTGCCCTTTTGTAGCTGAAGTGTTTAACTGCCAGTGATGTGGTTGAAGAGATGGGATTGTAAATCTCCAGTTCTCTTAAATGTCCAGCAAAATGATTCACGAAAGGCTTGTTTTGTTCCTTTGGTACATGCGCCACATTAAGTATTTGATGCAGAAAAAAGCCACAACTAGCCCCTTTGAAGCCGCACCGCAAAACAACTTTCACTTAGAAGACATAAGAGAAGAAATTTATCTTAAGAATGGCTTCAATTAGATTCACATATTAGAGGAGCAAGTGTATTTTGCCTGAAGGGAAATTTAAAAAGTGAGTTTACAGGGCCCTTCTCGAGTAAGATATCTGAGAAATTTTGAGAGACACCAAAACAAAAGTTTCAATAACATTTGTGAAGTTCTTCAGGGAGGTTCACACACCTAAGGCTACATTTAAATGAGATTTTGTTTTGGCTGTCCAGTCTCAGCTGACTTATGGGTCGAATCCCCACTACCGTCTTAGCCAGGTTTCAGAACACAAGTAACCAGGTCTGAGGGACGACCTCCCCGGTCGAATCCCCACTACCGTCTTAGCCAGGTTTCAGAACTCAAACTAACCAGGTTTGAGGTCGTTTGTGTTCTGAAACCTGGCTAAGACGGTAGTGGGGATTCGACTGGGGAGGTCGTCCCTCAAACCTGGTTACTTTGTGTTCTGAAACCTGGCTAAGACGGTAGTGGGGATTTGACCATGGACACCCTGTAGGGTTTTCAAGGCAAAAGACTTTGGGAGGTGCTCTGCCATTGCGTGCCTCTGAGTCTCAACCAAGTATTCCAAATACTAGCCAGTGTCATGACTGAGAGTGTGTGACTGGCCCAAACAAGCTTCCATGACGTGAGTAGGTATTTGAACATGGGTTTCCCAGGTGCTAATTCAACACCTTAAGTTAACCACTGAAATGCTGGATGCTCATAAATCACTTTCCTATGCACGTTTCTACATGGTTCTGTGTCACATTAATTGAGCCTTTCATTTTGCATTCCAGTGATCTGTGGTCTTTTGTACGAAAATCCTTGTGTGAAGGTTCTAACAAGATACATTGCCCCTCTCCACACAACACAAACAAAACATTGTGAGAAAAGCAAATGAACCATTTGCAGCAGGAGTTCTGCACAGTTTTCCCCAACCCAGAGGTTTTGACAGCGATTTATTTCCTCCTCACAATGCTTCATTTGGATCCACTAAACCGGCAATCTTTTTTTGCTTATAATGCCTTATTTCCCCTGCCAGATCTTACTTTTGTTTTCTCGCATTCACCATTTTCAGCTGCTTCTGCTGTCCACTATTTGCTTAAGTTCTCTGGGGATGTTCCTCATCTGGCACAGTAGTGGCCTGTCTTTTCCTCCATTTGTGCCCATCAATAAACTCCTTTTTGCCTGCTGATGTCATGAACATGTCTTTCCCCCCCTTTTCGTAGGTTAGATATCTTTGACACTATGGAGACACAAAGTCTGGAGTGGCAAGGCTACACAGACTTCATATCTCTAGCACTTTGAAGATACATCTATGTATTTTTTTTTAAAAAAAGAAGCATTTGTCGCTTCAGATGCTTTATTTTTCCATGCTGTTCAAATGAAAATTAAGAAAAAAAATTTTTTACAACATTCCAGGAACATTTTATTTGCTTCATGCAGAAAGGGCTGTTGTGGGCTTGGCCTTATCTTTAACTCATCCTTTTAGAGCAGTGATTCTCAAACGTCATTGTACTTCAGACCACCATTTTATTTTGCTTGTGTTGCGCGGGCCTCCAGATTTCCTTATATTTTCACCACCAAGTAAAAAGCCTCTTAAAACCTGCCAAGTTGAATTCAATCCTTTTAGCAGATCTCGGCGGTTTAGCTGTATCATACAAAGGTGTGAATGCAAGGTCAAGAGAGGTTGGGTTGTGGGAAGGTTTTCCATACGTACACATATGTGACATCATTCAATACACTGTCCTTCTAGACTGCTTTGTATCATGTTATAATATAGGACAATTGAAAAGAACACCATAAGAGAGGCCGTGCACCTAATATTAGCATTTCTATGACAACCTCTTGTACAGTTGTAGAGGCTAGGCCTCCCACCAGCACAGGGAGTTTCAGAGAAGATCATTAGCAATTTTTTTCCTCAATTTTCACTGTGTTCTTGCACACTCAAGATGATTAGTGGTCCCTGAACACAGTTTAAGAAGCACTGTTCTGTATTCTGGCCAATGCAATGCAAAATCTGTAATTTACAATTAGCAGTGGAGTCTAAATTTACAATAGAAACATGTTTCTTGGGCTTCTTAACTCTTTAACGAGCATAACAAGCATAAGCATTTATTGTCATTGTGCACGCACAACGAAATTTACAGCAGCTTTAATAAGACACACAAAAATAGAGATCACTAGAATGTTTTGTAGCTGGGCTCATTTTGGTTATTATTTGAAATGATATGTTCTGCACTTTTTACCTTATAGAGCAGTGCTATGCAGAATTACTGCAGCGTGATTGAAATCCATGGCCTTAGACTGGAGCATCTCTGTACTGTGGACTGGACTGTTAATCTACAGGATGCCAAATAGCATAATACCAAATAAGGTGCAGATCTCATTAACTGCTTTCCTGTCTTGAGCAAAGCCTCATTATGACTGATTACCGGAATTTGACTGGGGGCATTAAATGACCTTTGCTGGTAAGCAAACAGAACACCACCACCCCAATAAGATTTTTAAAGATTTGTTCTGAAAATTCCTACCAGCAGAAGTAGAAAATCATGACTGGAAATGTAGCAAACTTTGGAGCTGGAGTACTACCCCAAGGCTACAATCCTATCAACAGTCACAATTTCATTAATTTTAATAGCACCAAAGCAACTGTTATTGAGGATTTTGTCCTGACCTAAACTTGGAAGCTAAGCAGGGTTGGTCCAAGTTAGTACATGGATGGGAGACTATGCAGAGGAAGGAGATGGCCAACCACCTCTATTAATCTCTTGCCTTGAATACCTTATGCACAGGTGTCAAACTCGCATCCCTCCAGATGTTATGAACTACAGTTCACATCATGATGCCAGCATGATGCTGTTTGACACCTATGCTTTGTTTGACACCTATGCTTGGGTTGCCATAAGTTTGACACCTATGCTTGGGTCGTCATAAGTCACTTATGACTCCATGATCCCTCATGCAGGGTTGCAGCCAAAGTATTACATTGCTATATAATAGGCGTTATGCTTTGGAGGCTCAATCTAAAATAAATGAGGGTAGGCAGAAGGTATTCTATCCGGGGCTTCTCTCTTTTTAAAATGGAGCAAATTAGTCAATTGTTCTAGTGGAAAAGAAGTACCAAGTATGGGGAGCGAGGAAACAACTGCCAAGCCTTTCTGGGCCTAGGTCCTGACCTGATAGACCAACATTGATCTATCATGTCACTGAACATGACATTCGGGAGAGTCGCAGGATATAAAAATTGATAAATAAATAATAAAGATAAATAAATGTGGTATCAATAAAAAACCCACTATTTCCAGTAATTCAGTATTTCTAGTATTTCTAGTTATTCCTTTTACCCTTGACTGAAGAATTGTCTGCTCCTTATGGCTGGGATAGTTGCCCTCCTCCACGGAGTCTGCAGATTTGGGAGGAATGCACATGGAGCAGTGAATAAGGTAAAGAACACCTGCCTGGCCAGCCAGATTATCCCAATCAATCCTGGCAATAAGTGGGGTGACAGATGTTGCAGCCAGATTCTCTCATATCTTAATAATTTCTTATAGTGTTATGGCATATAAGCATACACCTTAGTGAACGAGTGCCTGATTCTCCCTGTACAATAAAACAACAAATCGCGCCCCAGGCTTCAGCCTGGAGGCGCCATTGCAAGGGGGGAGGAACGAGTGGAAGCCTCCTTCCCCGCCGGCCGACTGAGGCTGTCACGTGGCCGGGTGCCGGCACGTGACAGGGGCCTTGAGCAGCCTATAAAGGGCTGCGTCGGCAGGGACCGGCCTCTTCGAGGCCGGCTGCTTTCAAAGGCCCTCCCTCCACTCCCAATTTGAAGGATTATTGGGGTTCTTTATTGTGTTGTATATTGTCGCAGTTCACTGGGCGGTTTGGGCATAAGAGCACATCCTATTTTGGGAAGGCAGTAGCTTGCATGCCGGACCTTCCCATGGGGGCCTCCATATGAGGTCCATGGTGGCGTCAGAGCTCTTGAAGACAAGCCTTGGGGCCGTGCCAAGAGCTCGCTGCCCGGCAGGGAGGGGTGTCACAAATTGGGTTTGCGTCCATGTGGCATCTAGTAACTTCCTGTTCCGGTTCCCTCGGGGGATGTGCCGGACAGGGGTTCTGTCCGAAGGGCCTAAGGGGTCAGCTGGGGCTGCCCTATAACCAGGTCAGCGGTTTGCTGCCTGGGGGCCAGGATGTGCTCTGTTATGCTCGCCCAGCTTCAAAGTTTTGTTATATGTTAATAAATTTGGGCTGCGGCCGATTTCTTTTCCAACAAGTATGTGTCAGTGTCTTTGATGGAACGAGTCTCCACACATCCCCATGCAAAATGCACCAAGCAGTTCTAGGCTCAGAGTACAAAGCTGAGCTTTATTAACCCTTCTAGCACCTTACGTTGTTTAGATTTCAGCCCATATGCCAGTATCAGCAATCAGTCATAATGAGATTTATTTATGACATTTGTGGCATTTGACCTTCATCCTCAAAAGCTTTTCCACAAGACAAGACAATTCTAGGAAAGGAAAAAGCAGCTGGGCCATATTCTTGCCTTAGCAAGATAAAGAACATGGGCAATAGAATCATAGAGCTGGAAGAGACCACAAAAGCTGTCAAGTCCAACCCCCTGCCATGCAAGAATACACAAACAAAGCCCTCTTGACAGATGACCATTCATTCACCCTTTGTTTAAAAACCTCCAAAGAGACTCAACCAAACTCTGAGGCAGCCTATTCCAGTGTTGAACAGCTCTTGCTGTCATGAAGTTTTTCCTAATGTTTAGGTGGATTTCTTTTCCTACACCTTGAATCCACTACTCCTTGTCCTAGTTTCTGGAGCAGCAGAAAGCATGACTTGCATTTGAGAAATCCATGTTGACCTTTAGTGATCACAGTGTTTCCTTCTACGTGCTTATAGACTGTCTGTTTAATGATCTGCTCTAGAATCTTTCCTGGTATTGATGTCAGGTTGTCTGGCAGTAATTGCTTGGGTCCTCTCTTTTTTCCTTTTTGAAGATGGGAATAACATTAGCCTTCCTCCAGTCTGCTGGGACTTCTGTTCTCCGGTAGTTTTCAAATATTATAGCAAGTGGTTCTGCCAGTTCTTTTAATATTCTGGGATGTAGTTCATTAGGCCCTGGAGATTTGAAGTCATTTAACATAGCCTGGTATTCCTATATTACCTCTTTATTTATTTTGTGCTGAATTTCCCCTACTGTTCCATTTCCCTGTGTTTGAGCACTGGTTTGTTTGTTTTTTTAGAAAAGTCCAAGACAAAGAAAGTGCTGAATAGGCTCCTACCACCCCCACAAATCTCCTCTGGGGTTTCTCAGAGGACATTCTATGGGCTGAACCTTTTGTCACTTGAACATTCTCGAAGGGCTGACTGTTGCTGCTGTACCTGTTCTTTATCCTCACTGACAAGGGAAAGAACTTCAAATCTATTCTGTAGCTTCTAACTCACAGAATACTCCCTGGTCTCTCTACTTCAGTGTGTCACATTCCTCCAATCGCCCACCTCCTGTGTTTGAGAGCTACTGTCCTCTTCAGAGAGATCCCCAGTATATTTTCTACCCAGTACTATCTGCTCCACTCTGTCCAGAGAAGAGTAGATATTTGCCCCTTAAGCTGCTGGACCTTCTCTTCCAACTTGCATTTGCTGAAGGTATAGCTACCCACATTAACTAGAAAAAAACCAAACATGCCATAGCTGTTACAGGTGAAAGCAGCAGCTTCCTTACCATCCATATTTAGTGGTCTTAAATAGTCCACAAACAGATCTATGGGCCTCACTTTCCAAAAACTGTGTGTGCCGCTGCATCTCAGAGGCCCTTTCCGCACGGGCCATAAACGGCGCGCTGGGGATGGCAAAAACGCCGTCCCCAGGGAGCCGTTCGCACAGGTGGCGCTGCCAAAATGCAATAGCGCCGACCTGGCTCCCCTTCCCCTTCCCCAGGGCGGCGTCAGGCCGCCTCCAAAAACCTCCCTCCTGGAGGGAGTTTTTGGAACAACAGCGCATTCCCAGCGGCGCGGTATGAACGGCACTGCCGGGAATGCACTGTTTTCCCCGTCCTTCTCCCACTCACCTCATCACCTCCGTCGCCCTGCTGGCCTCCTAAGACCCTCCCTCACTGTCCTCCGACCCCTGGAGGTCGGAGAGCAGCGCAGGCGGGTCTACGGAGGCCAGCAGGGCGACGAAGGCGACGAGGTGAGTGGGAGAGGGACGGGGAAGAGGCGGCTCCATGCGGAGCTGCCTCTCCTGCGCCGGCCTCTGCGGGGGCCGCTCGCACGCTTCTGTGCGAACGGCCCCAACCCCTGCGCTGGCAGAATTCCTGCCGGTGCAGGGGCGTCCGCATGGCCCGTGCGGAAAGGGCCAGAGAGTGCTCAAAAGAGCTGGCTGGCAGTTAAATAGTGCTGCTGATCCACCAGAAGCCTCACCTCTCAGAAGCCTGAGGCAAGCACCCAAAAAACAAAGAAAACTCCACACACAAACAAAGGCCCTTCCCAGTCCTCAAAAAACAAACACAAAAGCCGTCAAAACTCACACAGTTAAAGATAAGATTTTAAGGCTAACCTCCCCTAGAAAAAAAAACAGAGCTCAACTTTTGCTCTCTGTTCAGCTGCCTTCTGCTGCCTCTCAAAGATTACAATGCACGCTGCTGCCTTTCAGAGGGTGTAGAATCTACTCTGTCTTCTCAATGACACTTGTACGACAGAGGCATCTACAGAGAATAATAACATTATGGAAGCATTTAAGCATAATTGGATTGCGCACACTACAATTACCTCTATAAATGCATATCAAGTCTTTCTATGACCTTCTGGATCTAATTGGTAAAACCTTTAAAGGATGATAGTGTAATAATAAATACAGGATGTAGGATTGAGGGGCCAGCACCCTAATGGCTACTTATTAATAATAACATGATGCTTTGATTTTGGTTTTTTTTTTGCATTGCTAGGAGATTTTAGAAATACTTAAGATGCTTGCAGTACATAGGATGCTTGTGTATATAACAGTAATTTGACTTTCTGCAGCTGAATCCCAAACTGGGCTAATTAGGATTGGCTGAATTAAAACATTCATCCTCGATCAGTCCCCTGTCTCTGGAAACTTCAGTGTTTTTCATTAAACCTAAGTGAAACCATTTGGATAGTTTCCTGTTGTGCTCTCTTTCCATTAGGAAACTAAATAAATACATACTTAAAGAAATGAAGGAGAATTCTGAAAGATTTAGCTACAGCCACATTTCTCAGACTACTTACTCTGATGTATACCCGCTGAATAGGCCATTGAAGGAGAAGTAGTTTCCAGTTCAACTCCTTAGATTTGCCATTTCATTGCTCATATGAAACATGGGATCGTGATTTCCTCCGCATCCATTTGAAGTGCTGTCCTGGATTTCATAATTTTAGGATTGCCCGGCTGAAGGTCTCATCCCTGTCTCTTCAAAGAAACCTTTCTCATACTTCTAAAAATAATGAGCACTGAATATTGTTAAAAGCTACCTTCAGTTTATTAAATAAATATTTTTTACATTTTATTTTATTTTTATCTCAATGAAATATTATTCTTATTATTCAGAACATTTACTAGCCACATTTCTACCTCAAAGCAACTTAAGACAATATAAATGGCAATAAAACATAACAAACTATAAAATTCACAGAATCAGTCACTGGCCCTGGATCACTTCCAGTTCAGTTTCAGGCAGCAGTTTGGCACTGAGACAGCCCTAGTAGTCTTGGTTGATGACCTCTGATTACATCTTGATCAAGGTGGGATAACCTTGGTTTACCTTATACATCTTGGTTTACTCTATACAACCTTGGTTTACCTTATACATCTTGACCAAGCTGCTGATCCTTTGGCTCTGTCAGTTGCTTTCAGCACTGTTGACAATTTGCTCCTGGTCGACTGCTTAGCCTCCCTGATGCTGAGGGGCATTGTACTGAGGTAGTTCTCCTTGTTCCTCCAGGGACATGCACAGAGTGCAGCTATAGGTTGAGAGATGTTGACTCCAATGTTGTTTAATATTTATATATGCCCTCTGGTGGAGATCTTCAGGAAGATTGGAGTTGGGTGCCAGTGCCACCAATATGCAGATGATGCCCAGCTTTACCAGTCTTTTGAGAAGTATCTGGCTGCCGGGATCTCAGTCTGGCTGGCCTCATGCCTAAATGCCATAGTCGATTGGTTGAGTGAGAGCTGGCTGAAGTTAAATTTTTCAAAAATGGAGATCCTATGGTTGAGTAAGTCTGGGGCTCAGGGATGGCCAGCCTTACCTGCACTTGACAGAGTCCAACTTTCTGCAGTAGCCTTCTTTAGGAACTTAGGTATGTGCCTCAATTCTTCCCTTGTCCTGGAAAAACATGTGTTTAGGGTGGTGAAGACAATGTTTCATTACCTATGCCAAGTCTCCAGCTGACCCCCTATCTGTACAGCTCTGACCTTGCCACTGTGATCCAAGCAAACCTCACTTCCAGTCTACTTTAATGTGCTGTACACAGGGCTGCCTTTGAATCTTCTGGCAGTCCAGAATGAGGTTGCTTGATTGCTGACTGGCTCTCTCTCATCTGCACATGCATCAATACTTCAGCACTGCACCAGCTTTCAGTCAGCTTCCAGTTTTAATCTCCGAAGTCCTAAATGGTCTAGGACTGTTCTCCTTGCAGGAACGCCTCTCCCAGTATGACATCCCTTTCACAGGGCCTTTATCATCACCACAGGGTTTTTTACATCAGGGCTTCTATAGATCATCACAGGGCTTTCTACAAGTTCCTGCCTCATGAGCTGCCTGGTTGTCAACAACCAGGGCAAGGGCATTTTCAGTGTTTTCCTGACCTCTTTAGAACCATCTCCCCAGGAAAGTCTCTGCCCTGCAGGATTTTCCAGCATTCCAAAGGGCACCTTTGTTTTATGTAGCCTTGGAGAGCTGGCCAGTTTTAATTCTTCAGAGTGGTTTGGTGTTAAGTTAATATGTTAACTGGTTTTATTGTTCTATACTTTTCAGTGTTGTAAAGCACCCTGAGTCCTCTATGGGGAGAGGGTGTGGGATACAAATTAAACAAAGCAATAAAACCCATAATTTAAAACTGTCAGTAGGCAGAGGAATTAAAATTAATCAAATGCCATCATGAATAAAACTGTCTTCAGCTGCCTCACAAGGCTGACAGTGAGAGGGTCAAGCTCTCCTCCTTGGGGAGGTCGTTCCGTAATTGTGAGGCCATGACTCAAAAGGCCTTCCCTTGTATCACCACCAGATGAGCTGCTCTGGTGGTTGGAACAGTCGAGAGAGCTTTTCTTTGCAATCTTAGTAACCAGCCAGGGACATATGAAGAAGAAGAGAAGAAGAGTTTGGATTTATATCCCCCCTTTCTCTCCTGCAGGAGACTCAAAGGGGCTTACAATCTCCTTGACCTTCCCCCCCTCATAACAAACACCCTGTGAGGTGAGTGGGGCTGAGAGAGCTCCGAGAAGCTGTGACTAGCCCAAGGTCACCCAGCTGGCATGTGTGGGAGTGTACAGGCTAATCTGAATTCCCCAGATAAGCCTCCACAGCTCAGGTGGCAGAGCTGGGAATCAAACCCAGTTCCTCCAGATTAGATACACGAGCTATTAACCTCCTACGCCTCTGCTGCTCCTATGGAAGAAGATGATCCTTCAGATATCCCAGTCACAAGCCATTCACAGGGCTTTAAAGGTTTAAATCAACATTGTGGTCCATTCTGCATGAGCCCCTGAAAACGTTTTGCAAATGTTTTCAAAAACTGTGAAACTGTCATTAAGACTTCATCCACATATTATTGAGTATTATAGGATTGTTGTGTAAAAGCAATCATTCTGTTCTGGATTGCCTAGTCCTCGCAGGGAAATCTAGCTTTGAATGATTGCTATAACATAATGATAGGCAATATCCACGCTTACTACAGCAAAGCAAACTCAGCTTACCAGCTCTGGGTTGGGAAATCTGAAGATTTTGGGAGTAGAGCTTGGAAAGATGAGGGACCTCGAGGTATAATGCTATGAAGTCCACCTTCCAAAACACCCATTTTCTCCTGCGAAACTGATTTATATTGCCTGGAGAACAGTTGTAATTAAGAGAGATCTCCAGCTAACACCTGGAGAATGGCAACCCCATAAGTATGCTTTCCATTCTTCCTGCAGGAAGAAAAAAGAAAGAAAAGGAAATGAAATGAAACTGGTTGTAAAGTTTGTTTCAGTAAAGTAATTTGGTTGAAGGGGCTACGGCAAAGGCAAACAAAACATTATTAGAAATGTACCTAGATAATAACCATTTGTTCTGATAGAAGAGGAAAGCTCCTCAGATCACTGAAATATATTAGGATGTAGTATCTGTCACAGGGTTACAGAAGACTGAGCAAAGATGACATGTTTCAGGTAAATCTTTTAAAACAGATGGTGTTCAGAAATGTGTTTAGGAAAAACATGCAACCCAAGAAATGTACTGCTGCTTCTTTCTTTCAAATATGGAAATTTCTTATAAAACAATATTACATGGAAAAAATAGTCATAATTTTCTGTATCAATTATTCATATTTTAGAGAGCTCTGAAAACTCCATAAACTTTGAAACAAATCATTAATCACTCTAAACAAAGCAATAAAAAGGGGAACTTCTTTGTTCTTTAAATTATGTAAGGAGTCAGTTCAGCCATCCGTCTTTAATTTATAAACCATCATTCAGATGAAGAAAATAAATGCACAGATTTCTTCTTCTTAATGCACAGCTCATAATGGTTGCCTTCCAGACGACATTATGAAACAAGCGGTCTTCTTCTCTGAACCAAGAAGCAACTCTCATTAAGTGGATTTGGTGGCCATCGACAAAGTGGACTCTTATGACCTGGGTCAGGGCTGTTTTGTTACATTTTTTTTCTAAAAGAAGGTAAACAGACATCAAGGTGATGCAAACACAGTATGGCTCAACAACCTCCATATTTATAGTTCCAAAGCATAATAAACATCCCCAATTTTTTTCATTTTTTCCTTATCTTTCCTCATAAATTCCCATTAGATTTGTAAATGTCCCATTTAGCTGATGTGTTAGGGTTGCCAGCACTGGATAGGGAAACTCCTGAAGATTTGAGGGGGAAGTGGAACCTCAGAAGGGCAAGGTTTGAGGAGGCCAGAGACCTCAGTGTAGTATAATGTCATAGAGTCCAACTTTTCAAGCCATTTTCTCCAAGGGAATTGATCTCTGTAGGCTGGAGATCAGTTGTAATTCCTGCCAGTACCTAGGGCAATGGTGGTGAACCTTTGGCACTCCAGATGTTATGGACTTCAATTCCCATCAGCCCCTTCCAGCATGGCCAATTGGCCATGCTGGAAGGGGCTGTTGGGAATTGTAGTCCATAACATCTGGAGTGCCAAAGGTTCGCCATCACAGACCTAGAGGATGGCAGTCTTAGACAAAATACTAGAAGATTCCTGATTAGATGTCAAGCACTCCTTTATAAACAGCTTCCCTCCGGATATTCCAGTCTGGACTGAGAATGGAGGCTGAGATCCCATCTTCTTGTATTGCAGAGTTTGGTGGTCAAACAAGATGAGATCCTGGTAAGTGTGTCGGTTGGTTCTTGCCAGCTTTTTTCACTCAATATTCCTGAATCCCCCTCCTTATTACAGTTCCCTTCTCATGCAGCTTTTTTCTATGCAGATCCCACACTCTCCAGCATAGCCTTTGCAAAAGTCAAATGGGATCTTCTCTGCCTTTTTCACCACTGGAAAAGCTGTTTGGAGTAGGGCCCCTGGGACTGGGTGGGTCTCTGGGAATATTTTTCTTCAAAAAGAATGGTCATTGATTAGATTTTGTAAAGCAGACCTGTGACCTTTGGACATGCTGCTACCTGCATAGAAAAGTGTATGACAACTGGCTTCTGCCAATATGATTTTTGAAGAAAATATTATGGCAATAATAATATGGGGGGTGATCAGGGCAGTAACAGCTCTACCTGGATCCCATAGATTTTATATGCTAACCGTGGCTCTTGCTTCAGTGAAAACACCCTTCACCTGATTCAAGGGTTAAATAAGTGAAGGCTCTTGCAAGAGTGAGAGAGCTGTGGGATTCACACCTTGTACCCTGCCCCCCAACAAAGTAACTTGTTTTCATTTGTAGGGAACAAAATATGGCTGAAACCAATTCCTGAGAAATTGCTTTCAAGGTTTGTGCTTTTAGCATATTTCTGCATTACACAAGCTTAAAATACAATATCTGTATGTGCATACATGTGTGTACTAAGTGTCATCCAGCCCCTTCCAGTTTATGGTAACCATATGAATTAATGACCTACAAAGCATCCTACTGAGAGCAGCCTTGCCCAGGTCTTGTAAACTAAGGGGAGCTTCTTTGTCAATCCATCTCATATTGGGTCTTCCTCTTTTCTTGCTGCCTTCAACTTTTCTTACCATGAAGTACATGAAAACTAGTATTTTAAAATGCCCTTGATATAAGTATTTATATGTATACATCAAATGCCCACTGGGGCATGTATCACATTAAAAAAATCATTGGAAAATCTACCTGAGAAAGGTTAGTAGTCTTATCATGCCCTACTCCTTTTTTTTTGGCTTCTGTCAATTGTACTAATAAGCAAGAGTGTTCTAATTAAAATATGCCTTGAGTTTTCACTAGAATTCATTGTTCGTCCCTTAAATTTCCAATCCCGGTTTAATTGGGATCAGATTCCTCAAATTTTATTTGGAATTTAACTTTACTTGAAATTTTGTGGCAACTCCAATGTAACTTTTTGAAACAGATTTGTATGGATTTTGAAGGAAAGAAGGGCAGCCCAACCCAAAGGCTGTGGAGACTGCCACTGTGCTGGCTCCATAGGGTTTACAGGTGACATGTGGAGGCTACAAAACAGGGGAAAAAACCTTCCATACAGCTGAGTAGACTTATACCACCCTTTTAGGACTGCAGTGTTCCTGACTTGAAAGCTGACTACTCTTCCAACTTCCAGGTTTCACCGCCACAAAACTGTGAGGTAAACAGACACTGCACAGCTAAAGTGCTCCTTACAACAGCAGAGGGGAAAATAAAATTGGCCCATTGTGTCTCCACCGGCCCCCCCCCCCCAATTGGGCTGTTCATAACATAATTGCTTGGGGGGTTCATTTTGATTATCTGTTTGTCTATCTATCTAATATTTTCCAGAGAGATTTCTACTTTATGTCCAAGTACCCACAGAGATCAAGAATAAAGTGGAAACTTTCAGCAGAACACATTCAGTTGTGAAGCCCATGTATGCAGAAATTAGAGCATAAATTTATGCTTAATCAGTGGTTCACTGGGAGATATAACACTGTTTCAAAACAGATAAAGGTCAACCCATTCAAGAAATTTATGGTATAATTTGGTAACAGTGAACTACCTCCCTTTCTTCCAATTACTCCAATTCAGATTAAGTTTCAATTCCTGGGAGACTTTTATGGCAGAAAGAGATTGTGATTCCAGTTGCCCATAGTGTATCCTTTGTCATTTCATATATCAAAAGGAGTTAAGACCACCTGCCTTCCCTTCAGGTCAGTATGGAGGTTTCTCTTATACATGTTGTCTGTTCCAATAAAAATGTACAATGTAGTACAAACTCTCCACTTTGAGAGTTATCTAGACAAATTCCACAAGAGACATACAGCGACCTAATGTTATAAAACTATCTTTGTAAGAAAATCTAATTTGTATTAATATTCAAGTTTTGTCACAGTGTTGGCATTTGTGGGAACAGGTATACTGTATTGTCGAAGGCTTTCACGGCCAGAATCACTGGGATGCTGTGTGGTTTCTGGGCTTTATGGCCAGTGGTGGGATCCAAAAATTTTAATAACAGGTTCTGATGGTGGTGGGATTCAAACAGTGGCACCGCCACACACACACACCTCCAGTCCCTATTGGGCAGGGAGGTTGCTTTAGTAACCCCTTCTCGGCGCTCAGAAAAAATTAGTAACCACTTCTAGAGAAGTGGTGAGAACTGGTTGGATCCCACCTCTGTGTATGGCCGTGTTCTAGCCGCATTCTCTCCTGACGTTTCGCCTGCATCCGTGGCTAGCATCTTCAGAGGATCTTCAGATTGCCAGTTTTGTTAAAGCCTTTTAAGTTGCTGTTATATAGATACTGCTGTTATATTAAATTACTGTTATGTGGATGTTGTTATATTGATATTGCTGTGTTTTTGAAACAAAAAAAGAAGTAGATCCAGCTGTCGTCTGATAGAGGAGGTGGACTCGCCTTGGTGAAGTGCTGGCAGGCTGCTTGTGCTCACCAATGGGATCGTTCTCTCTGGTCTCTCCAGCAGGGAAATTGGCTGGAACACAGCAGCTCTGCTTGGCTCCGCCCAGCTCTTCCCTCGCTGCTGTTGCCTCCTCTTTTCTTTCTCTCTGACAGTTCTCTCTCTGTTCCTCCCTCATAGAGCAGGAGTAAGAAGGGGGGGGGGGAGAGTGTGGAAGGAGCGGAAACCCCAAAGCAAGGGAAAGCATCAGGGTTTCCCTGCTCTCACTAACTATGGGGCTTTGGGGATCTGTGGTGCCATGACACAGAATGCATCAGCAAGGAAATCTCTGCAGCAATAGCAGCAGTGTTTAACTGGCCTTAGCTTCGGCACCCCACTTGCAAGATGGGCATCCAGGGCTGACTGCAACGTGATAATGTTTGTGATGATCTTTGAAAATCAAACATGCTGTACACATGGTGAGTTCCACCGCTTTCCCTCAGTGACTGGTAAATTATATATTCAGCTCAACAGATAATAGTATCACCATGTTGTTGCTTTAATCAATTGTAGCTTCTTGTATACTTTAAATATTGGTAGCTGCTCTCAGCCCGCAACAGGAAGGACGGGGTATAAAACAAACAAACAAACAAATAAAATATGTGTACCCACAATGACTAATAAGCTTACATATACTATGATATGAAAAGCCAATATAATATAATATAATATAATATAATATAATATAATATAATATAATATAATATAATATAGTATAATATAATATAATATAATATAATATAATATAATATAATATAATATAATATAATATAATATAATATAATATAATATAATATAATATAATATAATATAATATAATATAATATAATATAATATAATTAATAATAATTAATATAATATAATCAATATAATATAATATAGTCACATTTAAGAAGCATTTGGTAACATTTCAATCCTCATTTGCTTTTTACTAAGTCATTTATACATGAGTACAACCATCATCTTTTTAGTTCTTCGGAAATTACTTGAAAGAACTGCAAATGTGTTCTCTTTGATCAGTGCAAAACATAACCTTTGATGTGTTAATATTGCTATTTTGCCTATTCATCCATCTCCTTTAGATGACACTTATAAAAGAATTAAGATGGTGCAATTTTCTGTCAATCATGGGGACAATAGTTGAATTCAGTCCCCTTATGGCAATGTATCTAATCACTCAATAGACAGCCTCCCATTCTGCAAAATGTCCCTTTATGTGGACCAAATAAAAAAAGTAGCTGCCAAACCCATCTAAAGGGAAGTGAATGTTTTTATTCAGTACAGAAAGCTAACAAGAAGTGGACCATGAGTGATCATTTTGAAAGAAATGGTTAAAACTGTATTGGAGAAACCATAGCTAAATGCCAACAAGTAAAAGGATGCTAAAGAAGAACAGACACTGAAAGCCCTATCCAAAGCAGGGGTGGTGCTGGTGCTGGTGGACACGAATCGCACCCCAGAAGCATCACACATCCACGCTGGTGAATTTGCTCTCTCAGAGTACTTACCTTGGTGGAAGGGCAGAAATGCTGGCAGGCAGCTGTCACCGTGCCCTATGTTTTTGGTGGCGGAGTCTATTGAGCCAAATGGAGGGCTCTCCAGCAGTAGGGGGGTTTCTTTATTTTTTGCCTCCCCATGTTTGATCAACTTCTCTAAGATCTGATGTTACAGTTTACAATTACAAGCCCATTCATACATTCTGCCCACTGTTGCTAGGGTCCAATAACAGCTCATGCGAACATTCTGATTGTGCAGGCATTGAAAGACTGAATGAATACTGTTCTGGAAACAGTGGCAAGAAAACCAGGTTCCTCAGTACGTACAATACCTTGCTTGTGGCAGATGCTACTGTGATTTCTAGCTGATGTAACACCCATGCAGGTAAATCATTGATGTGAGCAGTTATTTGCAGAAACTGTTCATCCTACAGAACAGATAAACTCGTTATGTGATGCTATTAGTTAATTATAAAAAAAATGAATACGTGTTTCTGACTCTGCTCCAAATATTCTTTCCATGCTTGGATTAGAATTGTGGCAAATTGCAAAAGTGTTCTGTTGAATTATGGAAGTCCAGATGTTGGCTTGCAGCCCCCCAAGTGTTTCTGCTTCTGGAGGGATTTAACAGATAAGATGTAAAATCTGATAAACAGACTTTTATTTTTGATGGATCCAATGGCACAGTTTGATGGGCAAAAAGACTTCTGCCCATGAAATGTGGATTTTGAAACTCCCCCCACAACAGCCTGATATGCTACCCAGCTTCTGCTCTTGAGGGAGAAGAGATCCATGAAGCAGGATTTTGTGGGTCATTTTGGGCTGCTGAGGGAAAGTCACACTCCAGATGGAAGTCCTTGTGCCCTCAAAACTGCCCTGCAAAATAGTTCATGTTCACAGTCAGAGCCTTTTTGGTGACAGGAGGTTTTCTGTTAGTGCAGCATGACTTTCTCTACTGTTGCAGCTCAAAATATCACCCAAAATGCTGTAAATAAATAAATACACCTGCAAGTTATTGTCCACATTAGATGCTGCCATCATCAGGTAATGAGAAAGCAAGCATGAGCAAGCCTTTAGTGTAGCACTGATGCACTGAATGTGGATCAAATACTCTTGGAATAACACATTCATTAATGCAGCTTAAGGCCGCTCAATAACAGCGCTTTCTGGCAGAGTTACACCTTTCTATTTGCTTAGTACAACATAGCTGTACTAAGGAGAGCACACTGCAGTTTTTACTTCCGCCTTCCTGCTTGTTAAAGGTTCATAACAGACTCTTTTATTGTGGCGATGGGAATTGCAAAGTATTCTGCACCTTACATATGAGATAAAAATAATTATTATTAATTAACTCGCTATCATTAAGAAGAAGCTAGTTCGTAATGGCAACCGTTTGCTTAATGCATCCATTTAGAAAGGATGTGCACATTCAACGGCCGCAAATTAAGTGGTATGCATTATACCTGACAAAGTTAAACCTGCTGCATTGCTGCTGTGTGTAGGAAAATTGCTTTTACCTAAACACACGCATTGATTTTGTATGAGAATGAAGACAGAGTACATTAAGGATGAAATATGAGAGCATGTGGAAAAACAGACACCCTTCTTCACTGCTCTGTAGGCATGGACTAGAAAACAAAGATTCAAAGAAAATAACTGTCCTGTTGCTTGGTATTCCTAAGGATGGCTGGAGTGCCTTCATCTGATCCGTACGTTCACTTTCACTTTTCTGTCCCCATTTTCAGAACAGACTCTTATGTAACTTGATCAGAGGTGAAAAACAGAACAAGCTGCTTCCCCCCCCCCCACCGCAAACCTGCCCAAGGAGGCTCAAATACATCTCATCTGGAAGAGCAACGCCAGCTGTGTCACTTCCGCTTAGCAAGGGTGTTAGGCTTGTGATGGGCAACGGTTTGGAAAGCCAAAAGTGATTGGAACAAGACTCTGCTTCCCATGGTGTGCTCGTTGGTTCCTTCTTATCCCGCTGGTCAGGCAAAATTGTGCAGGTTTTGGAAACAACGTACAAACTTGGGAAATCTGCTAACCACTGTAAGTGTATATACGGCAATTGTTCTTTCATGCTGCTTTCCTGGCTCTCTGCCTCTCTCTCTCTCAAAAAAAAACATTGGCCATCTCCCCATCTTCAACTGTGAACACAGGTCTTTTCATCTTGGGGAATCTCCCATTAGTTCCTGAGTGTCTGAATTCCCTCCCACGGCCAACCCCTTCCCTCTTTTATTCCACCCTGCATTGCAACCTTTTTATGAAGGTTCCGGGGATGCCTATTAGAAAGAAATTCACATTGGGTTATTGATTATGAGAAAACATTGCATTTTATGTGCAGCATATTTTACCAAATGGACATTTATATTGCTTATGCTCAAGGGTTACGGATCAACAGTTCTTAAGAGGCCTTTGCTGTCTTCATTGAGGATTTGCTATTCAGGTCTTTGTTAATTAGTGTTACATGACAGAGCCCGGCATATTCATTAGAAGACCTCAGTGGAAGAAGTATAGGGAAAGAATAGGGAAAGTCACCTTCATATTGACATGGGAGCAGAATTTGCGTGTTTGAGGTGTGTGTGTGTGTCATGTTTTGTTCTGCTGCAGGAAGTGTTAACTCTGTGCCTTAAATGCAGCTGACACATCTGTGAATTTAATGTGTCACCTGCTATGTCCTGGATCTGTTCTTTAAAAATACTTTAACAAAAACTTTAAAAAAGTTGCTGTAACCTTTAGCCGTTCATTTTTTTTTCCTTTTAGGAAGAATGTTGCTAATGAAGGAGTGGAGTGGAGAATAGAATAGAATAGAATAGAATCTGGGGAGGGGAAACATTTTACATGGGTTTCCCCATGTACACCATCCCAGGTATCCAATCAGAGAGGTCTTATATTGCAGCACACTGTTTATTACAATAGTGGCTACATGGTCTGCTAATTGAATGATGTAAACTGTTTCAGGGTGTCTTTCATACTTACTTTTCCGCTGTGTTGATCTTTCTAATACTCAGCGGACTGAAACCTGTATAAAATATAAAAACATACCCTCTTCTTTTTCCATATAATGTCATGGATTAAAAAGTTTTTCTAGATATACTCTCTGTGGCTGGGGAGGCTCCCTAGTGTAATCTTTTGTGCCACATGGCTACTTCTAACTGCTCACAAAGGCCGTTTCTGTACAGCCAATTATAGTGTTGTGCTGTCGGTGTTATTCACAACGCTGCAGCAACGGAGCGTTCACATGGCTGGCCACTCCGTGGACAGGTAGCGCATCCGCTGAACCACGACGCTTCGCACGGCTGCGCTTCGCAAACAGCATTCTTTTTTCCCCAGGGTAAACACCACGGGCGTTCAGCACCAGGATTAGTCAGTGTGGGCCGCTATTGTGGAGGTGTGCTCTGCAGCACCAATTCTTGGCAGGCGTTTTGCACAATGCTGGCTGCGTAGCATCGTTGTTGAAAAAACTCACTCGTTTTAGCAATTTTCGAATACACCAATGTAGGACCACTGAAGCATTGCTGCATCACTGCAGCGGCGTTTCTGCAGCAGCCACCATGCAAAGTCTTTGCCCATAATGCTGTTTTTACTGTCGTTTTACCGGCTTTTTTTTTTTTTTTTTTGCCCATGCAGAAACAGCCTATGAATTGCAAAGATTGTTAAAAAGATTTGTTTTCTTCAACCGGCCTGTTTGAATAGATTAATGCAAAATACATTCTTTTTCCTTTGCATTTTCCATGGTTCTTACAAGATGGGGCCTAAGTGAGAATATTCTTGGAAGTCACACAGCAATTGCCTTTCCCTTACAATACTAAATCTATTGTTATGCATGATTCATCTGGCTGCTTCTCCTTCCAAGTCTTCAAATCTGAAGCTGGATGAAATTGGCTTGGGATGCGTGTTCTCTCAAGCGTAGCAAAGAATAGGGAGCTCATTTTTAGATATTTGTCAGACAGTACCACTCTACTGAGCACTGCCCCTAACACTGGAGGCTCAATCTTTGCATGGAAAATTGTGATTTTAAATTTAAAAAGGAGAAAGCAGATGTACAGATTCTCTCTGTCTCTATTATAACAAAGGGAATTAAAAGACTATCCTCTGTGCCACAGATACCCCATACTATCATTTGATTTCTGGCTGCTATTGTTAGCTGTCTGGGATTGAAGCTGTATTGGAGAAGTGTGGCAAAACTGCTTTGTTTCAAAACAGTGTCTGTAAAGTCTTTTGGTCTCCTGCAATGTAATTTGCCTTTTCTTGGCTTGCAAGATTTTTGTGAAAGGGGATAGGCAAAGAAATCTCCTTGGAAACAGTAGGGATGGGCAGGGGTTTCTAAAACAATTTTTCCCTGCTGAAAGGAATATCTTTGGCAAGGGGTTTGGGACTTTGTACAGGTTCAGACGCTGGCTTTTCTTCCAGATTCTGTGGTGGAGGAACTGAGGCATGATATTTTATCAGTCCCGTGAGAAAGAAGAGCAGTTGGGGGTTGCACAGCTTGGTCATTTGCTCCACTGCATTTCTTTACAAGTTTTAATCCGGCATCTGCATTTTTATACGATTTTGGTACACTCTGCAACTGAGTTTTTAAGCTGCTGGGTTCTATTCTGTTGTCCTCCAGCTGGGTATTGTCATGTCCCTGGATAACAAGGCTCCGTATTCGGTAACAAGACTCTGTGTTCTTGTATTCAATAACAAGACTCTGTATTCAGTTGATTTCTTTATTATTCTTTTGCATGAGCCCTGGACTTCTGTATTTACATTGCAAGTGTATATGAGCATGCCTGGTGTCCCATGTTCTGATTGGCTTTTGTTTTTGGGTGGCAGCTTGAATGAACATCAGGCAGGGAGATCAGGGGGGTGGGCAGAGGGGTGGGTAGATCAGGCAGCTGGGAGGAAAAAATAAACTGGTTCTGCTCCCATGGTGTTTGCATGGTAGCAGGCTCACTCCAGGATTTCTGAAAAGAATTGCCAATTTGGTGATTTTCAAATACCCTTGGACAAGGGAAATATTGCAGGGCAAACCCGCTTGAGGACCGGGAACCGTGTGAACTTCTTGCACAGAATGGGGTAATTCTCTTGCTCAACCCAGGATATTTGGACTATACAGAAATGGCCTATATTAAGATCCTCCCAAGTGGGAACTCTCAAAGTTGTTCAAAGTTGAATCAAGTTTTATTGAAAAATAGTAATAAAATAAAGTGATAAAAATAAAAAGGAAAAATAATGGGGGGGGAAGTATTTAAATACGTACTTACAGCACACAAGGGTTAACGAGAGAAAAGAGGGAGATAGGATAGAGTATAGAGATGCGTGGTAATTACTACCGTATATACTCGCGTATAAGTCGACCCGCCTATAAGTCCAGGCACCTAATTTTACCACAAAAAGCTGGGAAAACTTATTGACTTGCGTATAAGTCGAGGGTGGGAAATGCAGCAGCTGCTGGTAAATTTCAAAAATAAAAATAGATACCAATAAAATTACATCAATTGAGGCATCAGTAGGTTAAATGTTTTTGAATATTTATTTCAAAGAAAAACAGTAAACTGGCTCTGTAAGTGGAAAAGAGGGTCAACAAGAACAATATGGTATCAACAATAACTCTAAAAGTACAAAAACCTTAGCTCAATCAGCAACCAAGCTAAAACACAAGAGTTAAAACCTTCAAAACTGGATTCCTCATCATCATCTGTATGTCCAAATGTAACTCAACTTAGATTTTAAGAGGGATATTATCAGAAATGGAAAATCTATTAGCTTCCATTGTAAACAATGGGGGATGGGGCACCCTTTTGGGAATCAATAACTGTGGATCCCCTGACCCAAACTTCACCAAACCTGGCTGGTATCATAAAGAGACTCCCCTGATGAGACCAGCCAGGTTTGGTGAAGTTTGGTTCAGAGGGTCCAAAGTTATGGACCCTCAAAAGGGTAGCCCCATCTACTAATAGCTCCCATTGAAAACAATGGGGAATGGGGGCACCTCCTTTGGGGGTCCATAACTTTGGACCCCCTGAACCAAACTGTACCAAACTTGGCTGGTATCATCTGGAGTGTCTTCTGAAGGTACCCTGAAATTATGGTGTCACTAGCATAAAAACTGTGCCCCCTGCTGGCCGGCAAAGTAAAAACACACACAAAATTTTAATGACCCGCATATAAGTCGAGGGGAGCTTTTTCAGCATTAAAAATGTGCTGAAAAATTCGACTTATACATGAGTATATACGGTATCTTTGAAGGGAAAGGTCCATGGAAGTGGTGTTGAAGACAGAAAATGGCCAACATTACAGAGAAACCAAAGCTAACCCATGTAAGAGCTGGTGAGTGAGCTGATTGAGTTCTTATACCTTAAGATAATCACTGCAGTGACATGTTATGGCAGGGTGAAGATTTCAGAGAGATCAAGGGGAATGATTGATTGCTTTTCTGCATCTTTGGACCAAAAGGGAAGGCCGTCTTTGAAAGTTTGCCACCATAGGGATACAGATTTGGTGAGAGAAAGTTTTGCTCTGAAAGCTTATAAGATCACCTTATAAGATGACACAAATGATCCTTAAGCTGTCCCTTTGTTTAGCCAAGCACATCTTTAGGCCATGGGAAAAGGGTTGTAACTACAAGATGGATCCCAGAACTGTCGAGGGGGCATCCATTTTTGAGAGAAAAGGGGCCCACTCTGATGTTTTTGGAGATCCTTGTACAGAGTAGGGGTGTGACTGCTAATACAATCTGGAAGATGAATTTCTCAGAGCTGATTTATTGCAAGTGGAATAGATGATGCAAATAACAACAGAACCAACCCTGCTAAAATGCCTTCAATATAATTGCACCATTTGATGTGTGAATGATTTTGCAAATATAATCAAACATTCACACTGTGAGTCTATCAATTACAGCTCCGCTATCACTTAGAAAAGCATTTGCTTCCCTGATTCATTAACATCCACTGTCATTAAGAAACTGCATAAATTCCTCAGCCATTGTTCCTTGCATTTCATTCCAACCTGTAACTCATTTAAAGGGGGGTGGGGGGAGTCAGTTTATATAGGTCTGCTTGTACCCATGATACTGAATCACTGAATTTTATTTCCCCTTACACTTTATTTCTCTAGTTCCTGACAGTGTTCTCTTCTCTTTATTAATGCATTTGCATTTTTCTGCTCACCCAAAAGGGAGGAGAAACCCTCTGCCTTTATCAAATCCTCTGCATGTGTTTGTTGGTGCAGTCCTAATATTTCAAGATTATAGAGAGACACATACAAACATGGTAAGCATTGATTAAGAAGGTTAGACATATAATTTCTAATCAGTTAGCAAGAATGTAAGCATACTTATCACTGGAGCCAGTGTGGTGTAGTGGTTAAGAGCAGGTGCACTCTAATCTGGAGAACCAGGTTTGATTCCCTGCTCTGCCACTTGAGCTGCGGAGGCTTATTTGGTGAACCAGATTAGCTTGTGCACTCCAACACATGCCAGCTGGGTGACCTTGGGCTAGTCACTTTTCTTCAGAGCTCTCTCAGCCCCACTCACCTCACAGGGTGTTTGTTGTGGGGGTGGGGAGGGAAAGGAGATTGTAAGCCCCTCTGAGACTCCTTACAGGAGAGAAAGGGGTGATATAAATCCAGACTCCTCCTCCTCCTTCTTCAGCTTTTCTACTAGGATGCTTCCATGCTTCACAGCTTTGTGCTGTGTGTGACTCTGTGTGCCTTCTATAACCCAATCTTCAATCAATGCCCCTCCCCCCATAAAGAATCCTGCAGGAAAACCAAGAAAAACCTGCAGGAAAAATCAGTGGGGAGCAAGGAGTGGGCAGAGAAAATAGTGTTGATAAGAAACGTAGGGAAGGCAGAAAGACACAGGAAACATCTAAAAGAGACTGCACAGGCAAATGAAGTCATTTTAAAACGTTTCAATTAAAAAATTGTTTGAAAAGAGCATTCATTTAAAATGTTTTGAGGCTGCAAATCAAAGTGTCTGTGTGGAACGCGCCTAGACCAAATTCAGCTAAGACCAGAGTTGCCTTAACTTGGATAGTGTTGTAAGTGGTCAAACCCCTCCTGCAGCTAAAAGGCACCACAAAGGCACAGGGACCAAAGACTGGCATTAAAGCAAGACACTTCTCCCCACAAAGTGGATCCATCTTGTGTGTCAAGCATGGGCAGAAAGCAGGTAGCCACTGAACTATTTCCCTGGCCCTAATTTGTGCCTGGTTGGACAATGGGGCTATCTAATTTACATCTAATTCAGGGGTAGGGAACCTGCGGCTCTCCAGATGTTCAGGAACTACAATTCCCATCAGCCCCTACCAGCATGGCCAATTGGCCATGCTGACAGAGGCTGATGGGAATTGTAGTTCCTGAACATCTGGAGAGCCGCAGGTTCCCTACCCCTGATCTAATTCAATCTAATTTATATCTAATTCAATCAGAATGCTGAGCAGACCCTTACTTACCCTATCTGTGCCCATCCCAGCAATCAATCAGTATTCAAGAGAATGGCCCAGAAAATGACTCATCAAACCTCTCCTAGCTTTTTGTCTGAACCCCTGGAAAAACTGTCAATTCTTGTGTCTGGCTTTCTTGCCAGCTTACCTCATACCACCTCGGGACCAATTTAGGGGTATAAATATCGGTCCTTTGGCCATTCAAAGTGTGTGTGTGTTATTCTGCATGTGGGGTTTGTCCATTGCTCCTGGAAATGCTAGATGCTTTTCTCCTCAACAGTGCTTTGCTTCAAGCACATTCCTTCAAGACTAATAACTCTCACTCCTCCCTGAAACCCTATCCAACTTCCTCTTTTTTTCTCTTAGTCAGCCTTGTATGCTTTGTGGGTGTGTATTCTCATTGCTTAAAATATATTCCTTGTTTTACTATTTCTATTCTTTTAATAAAACCATGTTTTAATTATACAACTGCCTGATCATGTGAGAGTTGTCACCCAGGACTATCCTGGTATTCACAGGTTATTGATCCCAGTTGCCCCATCTTGCTCCAGCTTATTCCCCCAGCTAACATGGAGATTGCCTACTTGAGTAATAGTGTCAGCAGGTAGCCATGTTGATCTGTAGTTGAACAGGTAGATATGATTCCAGTTGCACCTAAGATACTAACAACAAAATTTTCAGAGTGTGACCTTTAGAGAATCAAAGCTCCCTTCACTGGATACCAGATCTGAGCAAAGGAGATTTGACTCTTGAATGCTCATATACCTGAAAATCTTGTTGGTTTCTAAGCTGATACTGGACTCATATCCAGCTGCTAAACTGAAGTGCATCAGAAATCTCATCTGTCTCATCACATACACACACACACACACACACACAGAGGGGGGGGGGATGGATGGATGGATGGATGGATGAAAACTTGCTCTTAGCAGACTTATTGCTGATAACTTATTTTATATATCCCCCTAGTGACTGAGCCAGAGTGACCCAGTGGTTGGATTTTGGAGCAGAACCAAAGAGACCTGGTACAGTGGTGGAGTGGTTAAGAGCAGGTGTACTCTAATCTGGAGGAACCAGGTTTGATTCCCTGCTCTGCTGCTTGAGCTGTGGAGGTTTATCTGGGGAATTCAGATTAGCCTGTGCACTTGAACGCATGCCAGCTGGGTGACCTTGGGCTAGTCACAGTTCTTCTGAGCTCTCTCAGCCCCACCTACCTCACAGGGTGTTTGTTGTTGGGGGGGGGGGAGGGAAAGGAGATTGTCAGCCCCTTTGAGTTTCCTTACAGGAGAGAAAGGGGGGATATAAATACAACTCCTCCTCTTCTTCTTCTTTCCTTGAACGTTACTGGATAGCCTTGAGACAATCAATCTCTCAATCTAACCCTCCTCACAGCATTAACGTAAGAGTGGGAGGAAGACATGTGAACACTACCCTGAACTTCTTGGAGGAAGGAGGAGTATCAGTATAGCTGTAAAAAAATCTAAAAATAAATTAAAAGTGGCATGTTTCTGCGTCTTAAAGTTGCCATGCGAGTTTAATGGTGTGACTTCTTGATAAAGTATGGCTTAGGCATGAGAACAAGGCAGTGAAAACAGCTGGCACATATTGGGAGACAGGAAATGTGAAAATACTCTTTTGGATGAGATGGAGGAATAGAAAGCACAAAGGAGAGACACTTCCTGTTTCCTGTGCATTAGTGTCAAATTAAAGCATCTCATTCTGACTAGAAAAATAGAAAACAGCTATTGATAGCTTGGCTGAACCTAAGCTGGGTACAGTTCTATAAAAAGAACAAACTGCTTTTTAAACATGAAGCCACAAACTGATGGCTGGGGTTGGGGGTGGATGTAATGTCTGTGTGATGTAAGCAGCTCAAAGAGCCAGTTCTAATAGAATAGAATAGAATCTTTATTGGCCAAGTGTGATTGGACACACAAGGAATTTGTCTCCGGTGCATATGCTCTCAGTGTACATAAAAGAAAATACATTTGTCAAGAATCATAAGGTACAGCACTTAATGATTGTCATATAGGTCTAGTAAGCAATCAGGAAACAATCAATAGTAATAAAAACATAAAATGTAAAATCATAAAAAAATAAAATGGAAATGTCAGCACAGGGCTATAGTCCATACAGCGTCATAATTGGGAGGAGATGGGTGAAAATAGGAATGAGTAGAAAAAAAAGTAGTGCAGTAATTATATAATAAATATATAATAAATAGTTTGACATTACTCCAGAGGGAATTATTTGTTTAACTGTATGATAGCATTAGGGAAAAAAAAAAAAACTGTTCTTATGTCTAGTTGTCTTGGTGTGCAGTGCTCTGTGGCCACGTTTAGAGGGTAGTAGAGTTGAAACAGTTTATGTCCAGGATCTGAGGGTCAGTAACATTTTCACAGCCCTTTTTGACCCGTGCAGTATACAGGTAAGGTCCCTCAATGGAAGGAGGCAGGTTAGCAGCAATTGTTTTTTCTGCAGTTCTGATTATTCTCTGAAGTCTGTGTCGATCTTGTTGGGTTGCAGAACCCAAACCACACAGTTATAGAGGAGTGCAGAATGACAGACTCAATGATTCCTCTGTAGAACTGTATCCAGCAGCAGCTCCTTTGGGCAGTTTGAGGCTTCCTGAGTTGGCTATAGAAAAGAACATTCTTTGTTGTGCTTTTTTTTGATGACATTTTTGATATTAGGTGACCATTTTAGGGTCATGGCGACAAGCGATTTTGTTTCTAGAAATTTAAAAGGGTCTCTACTGTTGATACTGTGTTTGTGTCTAGTATTGTAGAGAGGGAGGTGGGAGGATGGGAGGGTTTCTCCCGGAAATCTACCACCATTTCTAACGGAGTTTTAAAGTGTGTTCAGTTCTAGATTGTTCCAGTGGCACCACGCAAGGCTAGTTGTTCAACCTCCCGATCTGTGCTTAAGCGGTTTCATCGTTGTCTTTCGAATGAGCACCAATCACTGTTGTAATCATACTGCAAATTTCAGTATTTTTTTAACAAGATGGATCATTTGAGATGCAGTCATTGGTATACAGAGAGAAGAGAAGTGGTGAAAGTACACAGCATTCTTGAGGGCCCCCCCTGTGCTCATTTTACAGGTGTCTGATGTAATTTTTCCTAGCTTCACCTGCTGTTTCCTATCTGTTAGGAAGCTTGTGATCCCACTTACAAATATGCTCAGTGTACTGCTAGCCTGATTTAGTTTGGTTAGAAGAATGTCCGGGTCTGATAGTATTGAATGCTGGAACTAAAGTCAACAAAGAGGGACCTCCTTGCATAGGTCTTTGGCGCATTCAAGATGCTGTGCGATATAGTTGCAAAGCCATATTAATAGCATCATCTGCTGCGATCTATTTTGCTCGGGTATGCAAATTGCAAGGAGGTCCAACAGTGGATCCGTGATGGTTTTCAAATGGTACATCACTAGCCTAATACTCAAAAAGTTTTCATAACTACAGATGTTAGAGCAACTGGTCTGTAGTCGTTCAGTTCCTTGATGGAAGGCTTCTTCGGCACTTTGGGACGATGTAGTGGGAGTGTTTGAAGCAGGAAGGAACATAGCACATACTCTCAGTGATTTGTTAAAGATTTGGGGTGAAGATGGGGGCCAATTGAGACAGCACAGACTTTTAGGCAAGAAAGGTGTTATCTTGTCTGGGCCTGGAGTGCTTTTCCAGGCTTCTGGGTCTGTGAAATAGATCTTGCACTTCCTTTTCTGGAGATCACCAGGGTTGTAAAACCCAATGAAATGGAGTTCAGTTGTAGGAAGTTTGGCTATTGTTGGTGCATCTGAGATAGAGGTTGTGGAAGAAAGGTGACTGTAGATTGTTTTCAAACCTACAGTAGAACACGTTCAGGAATTCGTCTCGCCAATTGCTGATTTCCTTCAGCTTGGGAAGGTGGTTTACTGTAACCGGTGATATTTTTTGAGAGTTTTCCACATGTTTTGCTGTTTCGATTTGGTGAAAACTGATTTTTTAGCTTTTTTTCAGAGTAGTTTCTTTTTGCTGCTCTGATCTCCTTTCGTTAATACATTTCTGGCCCTGATTAGTACAGCATTCTATCACACCCTTTCTGTAGGCCTCTTCTTTGGAACGACGTAACTGCTTAAGTTTAGCTGTATGAACCAAGGTTTGTTGTTACTATATATCACATGCTTAAGTTCCTGGTTGGTATACAAAGATCTTCTACAGAAGCTGACATATGATGTTACAGTATCTGTGAGTCTTCATCCAAATCTGCGAGGTGTCTTTAAAAATATTCCAGTCTGTACAGTCAAGGCAAGCTCTGCAGCTTTAACTTTGCCTCTTCAGTCCAAGTTCTCACTGATTTAGTTATTGGTTTTGTGGCTTTAAATCTTTGTTTGTAAGCAGGTACAAGGTGAATCATGCAATGATCAGAATGGCCTACAGCTGCTCGTGGTAAAGACCGATAAGCATCTTTCAGTGTTGTATAGCAGTTGTCTAAGATATTCTTGCCTCTGGTGGGACAGTTGACATGCTGAAAGTATTTTGGTAGGTCTTCCCTTAAGTTTGCTTTGTTTAAATCTCCCAAAATAATAACCAGTGAATGACACTGAGTCATATCACAAATGGTTTCCTGGACAGAGGCAGGGCCAGGAAACCATTTGTGGAATGACTCCATGGTCTTCAGAATAGGTTATCTTGTATTTTAGACAAACTCTGGTTTGAGAAATTCCTGAAGATATAGACCCTTTCTGCACGGGGCCAAAAACAGCGGCCCAGGGACGGAAAAACACCGGTCCCTGGGCAGCTGTTCACACAGCCGTCCTGTGCTGCCCCGAGTGGCGTGAAGGCGCCGCTTTCCATCTCCCTTCCCAAGGGATGTTTTTGGAAAGCGGCGCCTTCCCATCGGCATGGTGCGATCCACACCTCGCCGAAGGCACTGCTTTCCCGTCCTCCCCACTCCCTCGTCCTCCCCACTCCCTCGTCCTCCAGCGTTGGTCTGGAGGGCTTCTGAGACCCACCCACGTTGCCCTCCGACCCCTGGAGGTCGGAGGGCAGCATGGGCGGGTCCCTGCAGCCCTCCAGATTGATGCTGGAGGACGAGGTGAGTGGGGGGGGGGACACAGAAGAGGCGGCTCTGTGCGGAGCCGCCTCTTTTGTGCCGCCTCTGCAGGGGCCTCTCGCACGCTCCCGTGCGAACGGCCCCTCCCCTCCACCGGCATAATTCTTCCGCTGTGCGGAGAGGGCCACAGAGAAGGTGACTGGGAATGGTGGGTTGTGGGGCGGAGTGGGACCCCAGCAGGGTATACACCATAGAGTCTACCCTTCAAAATAGACACTTTATCTGGGGGAACTGATCTTTTTCATCTTAAAGAGCAACAGTAATTCCAGGAGATGTCCTGGTTTTACTTGGAGGTTGGTAACTCCTGTTTTCAGCAAGATTGCAGTGTGTTTACTGTGATTCTGAATCTGCCATACATCCCTTTTGAATGTACATCAGGAATCTATTGTAGTGTTTGGAAGAATAAAAAGGAAACACTGATAAAGGCTGAAAGAATCTGGGACCAGTTTCATGTGTTTTGTTTATGATCAGAATGTACTGACAACCATTCTGGAGTGGAAAACTTGTTTTCTACACCACTGTTTGTCAGGTGTAAGTCTATGAAGCAGAAGAAAATAAAAGGCTATCACAAAAGAGGAAAGCTCTTGCCTTTCATTTAGAATTAGCCTAACAGAGAATACCATCTAACATCCCGCTCCATTGATCTAACTCCTTCTGTCTATCAGCACTGGAGGAAATGGGGTGCCATAGACTGCAATTGATCCAGTCATTTACAGAAGCCTGGAAGCCTCGGGAGCAGAAGCAGCAGCAGCAGAAGGCCCTTGCTTTCACCTCCTGCACGTGAGCTCCCCAAGGCACCTGGTGGGCCACTGCCAGTAGCAGAGTGCTGGACTAGATGGACTCTGGTCTGATCTAGCAGGCTCGTTCTTATGTTCTTATGAGTTATGGATATCCTGCATCCATGCAGAAATTCACCCTGTGCCAACAACTATATTAATTTCAGCACTTCCTCCTTACCCAGGCCTTCAACGTGTGACCCCCAGGGTCCCCCGTATTGATGCCAGCTGAAGGATGGGGGTGGGGGTGGGGGATTTTTGTGGACATTTTTATTGACTGTTTTAAAGGATGTTTTTTAATGGTGTTTTTTTAATGTTTTAACGGGGCTTTTAACCCCATTATGTAAGCCGCCCTGGGACTTCAGCGTAGGGCGGGGTAGAAATGGAATAAATAAATAATAAATGAAGTGTTTCCAAATCTATTTTTTATTTTCATTCTCTTATTGCTATCACCATGACTACCACTGATTGCCTATAAGATATATTATTCAGTTGATAACCAGGGCTGGATTTATCTATTGGATAGGAAGGCTGGAGCCTAGGGCCTTAACATCTGTCTCATAGGCCTTTCTTACACGTGCTGTAATAACACACTGTAGTCTCTGAACAGGCCTTCAGTAATTTTCCTTGTGTAACCCTGAGTCCAGTAGGGAGCTCAAGAGTTGGATGTTCCACATAACGAAGAAAAGGTGCAGTCTTCTCTGATTCACTGGAGGGCCTGAAGATGCAGGTAGTTCCCCTCAGAAGGACTCCAACTGTGTTATAAATTACATATGAATATTCTAGGGATGATTCTGCATGACTCCAGGGCATGAGGGAGAAACCATGGATTTTAGACAGGGGGGGTTAAAAGTGCCTCGAATGGGAGGGGGCAATTTCTCTCAGACACACATGGATTTTAGACGGGGGGGGGGGGGGTTTGAAGGTGCTCTGAATGGGAGGGGAGCAATTCTCTCAATGCAAATGGATTTCAGATGGGGCGGAAAGGCACCGATTCTGTCAAACCTGTTGATTGGTGGGGCAGGCCTGAGCAGTGAGGTGGGGAAAATGGCACCGGTTCTGCTGCCATGATGTTTTCATGGCAGTGGAAGAACAGAGGCAGGCAAAGTCACACAGAGGCATTTCAAAAGAACCTCCAATTTGGTGGTTTTTGAAAGCCATGGGGAAAAGGGAAAATGGTGATGCAACGCAGGGGCAGACACAATGCAGCTTCAAGGTCCGTGAAGAATTCCAGGCTGCACTGGAATATTCCCCATGCTAACATCAGTACAATTTTGCAATGAAAAAAACAGCCATACTATCCCCTCAAGATGTACAGTTGTCACTGGGTATGGGAAGGAAACACAGCTCGGATCTTATTCAGCAGACAGACATGTTCCCAAAATTCCCCCCCCTTGCTAATTTGTGACCTTTGTATAAATAAAACCTTCATATCTTCAAAAGAGGCACTGATGAGACCATGTAATTAGAAAGTACCATAAGGTCTGTAGGAGGAACCACTCTGTTTGGTAACTTGTTTGCCTTCTGTATATTTGAGAAAGCAACATAGAATGCTGGTGTTGGCAAACTTAACAAAAAAAAATGTTCTCAGGAATCCAAATTCTCCGGAACTGGGGAAGAAAAAAAAATCCCACTTATATAATCTCCCTGGATAAGCAGATTTTCCTACATCAAAGCTTGCCATTACTCATTTGCATTTGTTAATTTATTTAAAATGGTTCATATAACTGCCTCTTCACTAAAATTTAGGTTGAATGAGTGAGAAAAAAAGTTAAGTGGAACAAAACCTCTGAAACCTGGAAGACATTTTAGATTTTTTTTAAAAAAAGCTAGTTTTAACAAGTTCACATGACAATGTTATCAATTCACACAACACTAGGCAAGCAAACTTAATATCATAAAGGTACCAACCAGACTGCTGTAGTTTCAGGGTATGCCTTAAATTTCTCAAAAAAGAGGCAGAATGTTATAAAGCTGTCTTATACCAAGAAAGTTCATTGGCTCATTAAGCTATGTATTATCTACTCTGATTGGCAGCAAGTATTCAGTGACTTAGGCAGACCACCTATACCATGTTTGCTGGTGCTGGTACTTTAATTTGCTGGTATTTTAATTCAAAGGAATAGAGACACCGGGATGTAAAAGCTGTCCTCCAAGAGAAGCTTCTGGCTAATGGGGTAAAGTAGATAGTATCATATAAATTAGGGCCCCACCACAAGCTTTTCAACAAAAACTTTTGTCAACACATCCATCTGCCCTGTTGTTTGAACCACAGAGCCAGACAGTTGATTCAGGATCAAGCTGGAATAGGGATCAAGCTGGGCAGGGATGGGGGCGGGGGCGAAGGTGGAATTATGCCGGCTGCAGTGTCATGTCACTTCCAGGAGAAACAGAAACATAAGTAATTTCTGGAAACTCTATGGTTTTTCCACAGAGTTTCCAGCAATTCCTAAGTCAACCCTATGCCCCTTCATTTTTTTTACCAGAAGTGACATGATGCTCCAGTCAGAATCACATTTTTTAAGTTTCCCACTACCCCAACCAGGGGCTTGGCAGCCCTAAGCAGGAATATTTTGGTGGTCACCTTGATTTGCCTGGGAATAACACAACGAAGGAACTGTGGCTTCAGACCATCTGTTCTTCCTGTTTTTTTCTTTACACTGATGCTCAGGCTGTACCTCCCTGGTTTTTTTTCTTTATACTGTAAATATATATAAGCTCTGAATGATAAATGACATGCTGCAGTTATGTTTAGAAAAGAAAATGTTTTTCCCCTTAGTAAGTTACAGTAAGCACAAAGAAATGCAATTCTATTACAAAGGGTACTAAAAGAGCACAAAGGAGTCAAAGAATCACACAACAAATAAACAGAAGAATGTATTGGGTCAGCAAGTCATCTTGCAAGCCAAGAAGGGTGGACCTAGGCAGCCATTTGGAAATTTACAGCAACTTAACATCTCCAAGGGACTGAAACCTATCTTTAAAGGGCTCCAAGGATAAACTATTTTATTTAAGGTTGATTCCGCATGGGCCCAAAACAGCAGTGTGAAAATTGTGTGAAAATGGTGTAAAAGGGTTTAAAATGGTGTAAAAGGGTTTATACTGTTTTCACACCGTTTTCACACTGCTGTTTTTGGCCCGTGCGGAATCAGCCTAATATACACATTAATATGGGGGGATATAATTCCAAGACTAATAGAGACAGAAAGTAACATTGTCAAGAAGCAAAACTGAGATCTCTCCCCCACCCCCCAAAAAAAGATTAAGGATCAACAAACCCACCCCAGTCCACTGAGCAATGTATGAATACATAATAAGTTCTTGTTTGCATTCATTTTTTAAAAAAAGAATACCAAAGTCCCTGTTTTTCACAGAGGGACAAACTATGAGATCCAGTATGGCCTAATATACATACATACATAAGCCTTTATTGGCATAGTCAGAAAGAGTTACATAAATTGGGAACAATTGCATGAATACATGATAGATAAAAGGCCCCACGGGGAGCACAACAAATATGTTCTACTGGGAACTCTCAACTATCTCCGCAATGAAATTGGCAATCTCTTCACAAAGACCGGGGTCTGAGTTGTTAAACAATAGAGATAACCTAGTCAGATCAGGCAGCCCAGATTGGAAGAAAAAAATGTAAGTTGGTATATTTAGATCTGATGTTATCAAATCTGGTGCAGTGCAAGAGTTGGTGAGTCAGGGTTTCAACCACATTAAGTTTGCAACTGCATAACCTTGTGGATTTGTCTAAATTGCTGAACCTACCCTTTAATAGGGCAGAGGGCATAACGTTAAAATGCGCAATGGTAAGGGCTCTCCTTGCATGTGGGTTCGTTAAGGTATGGAGGTAGTTAAGGTATGGAGGTAATCCTGGATGACATGTTCAAAGCCCTTTGTGGCCATGAACAAGATAAGAGTATCTCAGTCACACTCTGTAAAATGTTCATAATGCTGCATTGCATTAGGGTGTCATTGTGATGACAAACAGGGTAAATATTGTTGTAAAACACCTAAAATACTTTAAAATACTACTGTCTAACTCTCTGGCTAAGATCCTCCTCACAAACCCTGCTCTCTGTGCCTCTGTCTTCAGAGGCAAGGAAGATTGTGAGCCCATTGGGGAACCTTGCCCTAAGTAGCTGCTGTCAGTCAAAGTAGACAGTGTTGGCCTTGATAGGGCAAAGGTCTGATTCATTGTAAGGCAGCTACCTGACCAAGTACTATCATCCTTGTGAACAAGTTAAGCATCATATAACATCAGTGACACTTTGAGTTTGTGCTGCCATTGCACCAGTACTCACCAGCTAATAGCATCCATCATTCTGACGCATGCTCAGAACTCCTCAAACCCCACCCCTCCTAGTCTCCACCCCCAAATCGCTAGGAATTTTCCAAATCAGACATGGAAACCCTAAGAGCAGGTAATGGAGTCAGCTTCAGGAAGGAAGAGCAACAACTTATGCATGTAAAAATGGATATGAACTACAACAAAGGTGGTTTCATCTAAATTGAGAAAGAACCTCACAGTGACACTAGAACAGTCGTCTTCATGAGTTGGGAAGAGTCTTCATTGTTGAAGGTTTTTAAGCATGGGTTGGATACATACTGGTCAGGGATGATACAGCTGTGTTGCCAGAAGTTTGACTAGATGATCCTGGTGGTCCCTTCCAGCCCTGAGATCAAATAAATAAATATTTTCAGTACAATTTAAAATGATTTCAACTACCTTATAAAAAAAGTGAACCTGTTCTCAAGCACTCCAGGGTGTGATGAAATTGTGAACGAACAGCTGAAGCAGAGGCATGTCATGTTCCTTTAGTCTACAAAACAATCTGCAACACATTTTGAATCAACACAAAGAGGCAATTTCCAGACATTAGGAGGTTAAATAAATAAATATTAATGGGATGGACAGGGATACAGTGGCAAAAGCTGAAATACCACCAGAAGGCCTCTACTGTAAGTACAAAATATGGACAATTTCCAAGAAATGTCAGGAAGTGTAGTAATTATTGCCATGCCAGATGCTGGATTGTTCAGATATCGAGTGGGTTGAATGTGCTGTCACATTAGACATACTTGCCAAAAACAGACTGTGCCTACGATCTGTACATCTCTTTCTCTCTTCCTCTCTAGGGCATTTTTAAACATTGCTTAATTAGCTTTTGTTTACTCAGTGTAATGTTTAATGTCTCTTGGAGGCTTGGGTAAGGAAAGGAGTATGAAAAAATAGCTTGCATGTCTATGAGGGGAGACTTATCACACAAGCCGCAGTGATAAGCATGCACTTTCAGCATGCCAGCTATTGCACCCATTGTCAGTCAGGTTTCCAGGACTAATGGCTAGAAATTCTGCCCAATTTTGCCACACTGTCGCTCAAAATGGAGCTCTGACATGCTCATGAAATCCTGAAATTACAAAGAAAGCTGACATTTGCCTAAGAGTCTTTTGCTTATAACTTTAAAATAGTCCTTTCCCATCTGTTCGATGTCTACATTGTACACCTTCGAGATCATGAGTAGCATTTCTGCTGGCAAAAGTATTTCCTAGCTAAATGCAGTGGGATCCAGCAGGTTCTCACAGGTTCCCGAGAGTAGGTTACTAATTATTTGTGTGTGCCAAGAGGGGGTTACTAATTGGTGATTTTGCCACGTGATTTTTGCCTTAGTGACGCCCCTCCTCTCAGCAGTGGCGCGCAGAACTTGAAGCAGTCTAGCAAGAGGTGCACTGGCGTGCATGGCAGCCTGCGTGCATTCGTTTCCCACCCAAGGACCGGTGCAGCGGCTGCGTCCTTGCCACAGCCCCGCCCAGGAATGCCCCACCCCCGGAATGCCCGGCCATGCCCCCGTTGTACCCTGCCCAGCCCCATTGGCGCTACGCCACAGTTTCAATCCCACCCACCATGGGAACCTGTTACTAAAATGTTTGGATCCCACCACTGGCTAAATGGTTCTTTTTTGAGCAACTGCAAATCAGTAGATGTGTGCTTACCTGAAAGCAAGTTTCACTGGACACAGTGGAAGTTAATTCCAGCTGTAATCATATGGGATGGGACTGAAAGAAAAGCGAGGGGGGGGGGCTAGGAAAAAATGGAATTTCCAAAAAGTCTAAGCATTTATAATCAGCTTATTGATTTATCAACGTTACTGATAGAATTCAGATTGATTTTGGGGTTGGGTGGTGTTTAGTCTACTGATGGTTGCCTGAGAAAAGTTACCTCAGATGTTTAATCCCCTCACACTCCAAAAGACATAGGGAGCTCCCAAGAATGCAGGCTTCTTTCAGTCACTCCAGGTATGTGCACACAAGGAGATTCATACAAAGGGCCCAGCCTGCCAATTTAGAGAACAGAGGAAAAATAGATATAAAATGTTTCATTCCAAACAACAGGGAATGTAATGATACGGTCATTTCACCGTTCAGTTCTAAGCACAGGTCCACCCTTAAATCTGCTGAAACCAACGGGCTTAGAAGAGTAGAGAATTGCACTGCTAATTTATTTTAAAATGTTGTCATCAGTTCTTGTTTGACTAATTTGAATTGCTGTAATTAGTGATTTTTTTTTAAAAAAAAAATCCATTATACACAATTGATGCAAAAATATCATGGAATAATGCACTAACTTTAACAGTATCTGGCAAGAGAAACTGGTGCAGAAATCAAAACTCTGGGTTTCATATCTTGCAAGGTAGAAACAACCCTGAGATGGCAAGATTTGAATCAAACCAAATTAACTTCAAAAATTCTGCCTCCTCCCTAAAGTATTCCCCTGTTCCATTCAGTTGTTTTTCTGAACGTACTTATATGTACATGTTCCATTGCTCTGCTTTCCCATTCCTCTCTTTATAATTTCTTTTTCCAGCCTTGGGGCCTCAAATACCTATTGATGATATATTTGGTATGTGTTTGGCTGACTTAACAATTTCATAAGAATTCCTGAGGTACATATGCATACGCGATTGTGATTTGAATCTCTTGGTAAATGAATGTGTTTAATATTTAGTGCAATAATTGTTGCAGCACAGACAGAATCTACAAACTTTTGTGCATTCTGGAATCAGTTCTGGCGACAGAACCACCAAGCCCATTGGAGAATTGATAGGAAAGGTTCCATAAAGTAACATAGACAGCACTATAGCCATTTCAGCTCAAAGGACATAGAGGAAGCTGACAGGTAAGGGCCTTTGGTGGCACTGTGAGGGGAAGGCAACTGGGCAGGCAGGCAGGAAGCAGCAGGAGGACCTTAAGGTAGATTTGGCTGGACTGAGATAAGCAGCCAAACAGGAGAGGGCAGGCTGCAAGGAAAAAATTGGCACAGTGAGGCAGGCATTGGGGAAAAAGGAGTCAAATTTATACTCCATATTCTTCAGTAGCTTCTTGCAGTTGATCAGGAAAGCCCAGAGCCTGACTCCCTCTTTTCCACTAAGGACTGTCAGGCTGTCTCTGTGTCCTCCTGTTAGGAAAATATTGTCTGCCTTGTCAATCCATTAGAGGGAGAGACACCAAAAACAAAAGAAGCTGGAACAAAATTAAAGGAAATCTATTTGTTGTTGTTTTGTTTTAAGCCATCCAAATGACAGATTTGTTTCATTTTCATATTGACTGTGATAATTACCAAACATCCCATTTTTATAATTATTGTAATTAATAACAAAAGGAATGCACAAGTCTAATAATTGTATAGGCACTGAAATATGGAGAGTGTGGGACTGATCCAGTGTTGAGATTGATCCAGTGTGTTTTGCTGGTGAGCAGGCAGATACATTTTAGAGAATAAATTTGACAGAGAAATTTGACAGAGAATTTTGTGACCCACTGTATTAGGGTTACCATTCTCCAGATCGGGCCTGGAGTTCTTTTATTTTAAATCAGTTTGTCTTGCAAGATCCATTCCTGAATTAACCCCATAAAGCCCACATTGACAGAGATTATAGACACAGTGCTATAATTGCCATATCATCCTTCCCTCACGAAGGCTTTTTAATAACAGCTTCCTTCAAAAGCTTGGGAAAGGCTTATCTCTCTCACTGAGGAGTGAATATTGTTGTAAGGCATCCTGACATCTTTTCCTTGCACAATTTAGCAAGCCAAGAAAGACAAAAAAAAAATCTTCCATTAACCAGTCATTGAAGCTGCACTGGTCTTATATTGCTGATCTTAGCAGCAATTAATAAAATCTTCCAGACGCATTGCAGAGAACATCTCAATAAATACTGGGAAAAGGTTCAGAACTAGGGGAAAGATCTACCAGACCACGGCCACACAGCCGGGAAAACCCACCACAACCAGCTGAATCTGTCCGTGAAAGCCTTCGACAATACATAGGGCAAAGGTTGTTTAGCAATCATCTAAAATAAATAAATGGAATGAGATTCAGTTGCAACAACTTCCCTGACCATTCTGCCGTGTGCAGATGGAATCCAAGGTATGTTTTTTTGATCAATTAGTGTGGACTTCCTACATGTTTCCTTCTCACCATATTCATTTCAACCAGTTCCTATTGAGCAACGCCTTTTTGTGGGCGTGTAAAATATAATTACTTTTGGTACTGGCATTCTGGTTCCTGAATCTCTAGAGCAACCAGGCAGTGGCTGTTTTACCTTTCTGAACAGCGACAGAATGTTTAACACCATCCACCCTCCCTTTGACTTCTTTTCTTTCTTTTTTTTTAGAAAGAAGAAGAGATGATGTTTACTAATGGTGTCTCATTGCCTTACACAGCAGGGCCCCTCATCCTCTTTTGGCATAATGATGGCGTCTGCTTCAGTTTTTAAGAATGTGTGTTATCATTATTCATTACAGTACTGTGCCGGAGCTTCACTCAGAAGCAATAAAGAAGAAAATGTATATTTTAAAGACTCTCATTTTCCCCTAAATGCTTGAATTAAGCTGCAGTTGGCAGTGCTGAGAGAATTGAGTTATATCCTGAAGCAATGATTCTGCGGGAGTACATCATGCCTGGAGATTGGGCTCTGATTAGCTTTTGAGTTTTCTAATACAGCCTATTGATTTTGTGCTACAGTAGCTGCGGCTGGATTTTGTATTCCGGCGCACAGGGGGTGGGGAAGGCTCTCTGTCTTTTGCATGAGGGAATGATGAATGGTTGTCTGAGTGGCTCCCAGCACATATTTATTTCCTCTTCAATAAGAACAACGGTCAATATCATTTAGGCACAGGGAAGCGGGTGGAGGGGGGAACATCCCAGCCGCACGAGAAAGCTCGGGAAGGCTTTCTGCTGGCATTTTTTTTGCCATTGAGACTTCCTATCGAATTGCGGACCTTTGCTGGCTGGAAACTGAACATCATTTTTATTGCTGCCGCATTCTTGTGGCTAAAGGGATGTAACAAATTGTGGTCAAAGGTTTAAGTGAGAGATGAAGGACTGAGAAGCTTCCATAATAAGGTCCCATACGACTGCAAATCAGTTTTAGGGAGGTGCAGGACATTTGCACCGTCTGAATTTCTCTGCCGATTTTGGGGATCCTGAACTACCTGGTCTTGTTTAGTGAGTGGCACTGACACATTTCCAATCCATTATTTTCCTGTTTTTGATTTCCAAATGCTGTATTGCATATTTGAAGTGCACTACACATTTTAAAGGTTCCTTTGGTTCCTTTGTGTTCTCTTTTAACCAAGGCCGGAGCGAGGGGGAATTGTGCTCGGGGCATGCATGCACCCTGCACCCCTGCTGCGACCCTGCCTGCCATGCCACGCTCCAGAACGCCCCCACCACACCCCTACCATGCCCCTGCCACGCCCCCACCATGCACCCACAGTGGTGATCATGCACCCCCTCGCCCCCTTGGCGCTATGCCCCAGCTCTCTCTCTCTCCTGCCTGAGAGCCAGCCTCCCTGTCAGCAGGGAGGCCAGGGCGGGCAGGAGCGGGCCTCAGGCACCTGCCTGAGCCACAAGCTAGTGAGCTGTGGCCCCAGGCCTTCTCCTACTCGAGAGCTAGCCTCCTTGTCAGCAAGCAGTGAGCAGCGGCAATAGGCCGGCTCTCGGGCAAGAGCAAGTCTGCGACCGCAGCTCTTAGACAGGCCCCTGAGGCCAGCTCCTGCTCTCCCTAGCCTCCCTAATGACAGCGAGGCCAGCTCTCGGGCAGGAGCCAGCCTGCAGCCGTGGCACCCACTTGACCCACCCACCACCAGGCCTGACCCAGCCGGTTAGGGTAAATGGGGCATGGGGCATAATGGCAGTGGCAGGGGGTAGTGGGGTGCTGCCCGTGGGCACCATTTCTCCCTGGTATGTCACATCCTTCCAGCAACAAGTTATAAGTACTTTATGCAGAGTACAATATTTTCCTTTCCCTCTGAGTTTTCATATGGTACTTTTGCCACCAACAAAATAGTTTGGGAAAAGAAGGTCAACAGCCAGGCAGGCAGGGCTGACACATCCATTGGGTGGCCTAAGAAATTGCCTTGATCACCAGAGGTGCAGTGGGGCCAGCCCTGTCTGCCCAATTGCCCGTTGCTGAGTGGCTGCATTGGGATCTAACCTGGGAGGCTCTCTGGCCCCAATAGGCAGAAGGTAGCCTGCTCTCTCCTTCCCTCCCTCTATCAGGGGCAGAGCACATTCCTCTGCCTTAACTCCACTGTACATTGGCTGGAAAGGGGGCAAAGAGATGAGAGGGAGAATGGCTACAATTGTTCTGCCTCTCCACAGTTAGATGGGGGTATGTGAGAAAGGCAGGCTGTGGTCTCCTTGCCTGGCCACCAGAGGACAAGAGTGGATGGTGGTGGCTTCTCACCAAGGTGCAAGCAAGAGTGCAGGTAGATGCAATCTTCCTGCCTCACCACAGCCAGTTGAGGGGAGGACGGTGGGCAATATGAGGCACGGTGGCAAGGCAGGCAGGCATTGTTTTCCCCTGGTATGGGGGTCTACTTTCATGGTAGGGAACCACCACCTAGGGTTGGAGCCCTAGTCTAAGGCCAGGCTGGTCTTGCAGGCAGACAGACAAAAAGTGCTTTACTTTATAACACTGTAATAAAATGATACAAATGTCTTGTTTTCCCTGCATTGTTTTCTAATTTCTGTAATCTATTTTTTTGCTTCTGACCATAAGAAAGGTGCAGTATAAATGACATAAATAAATAAGAAATATAGGTGAAGATGGGAAGCAGATTAAAAAAAATAGGCTGGTGAATGGCTGAGAAGGATAGAGTGAGAAAGGGAAACAGGAGAGAATATTGGGGCTGCCAGGAGGAGAGAAAGAAGAAATGGTGAAGAAAGGGAATATGGCGGAAGTAAGGCCCCACCACAAGGTGGTTCCCTACCATGAAAGTAGACCTGACCCAGAGGCCAGCACCATACAACTAGGTCATAGTTTTCCAAGGTAGAGACAGAAAGGGAAAGCTGAAATCAAGGTGACAGATAAATGTGGGTTCAGTTTTGTATGAGAAGCAGAGAAGGGAGCAGAAAAGGATGAGAGGCTATAGGGGCTTTTAGAAAAGGGAAAGAGAAAATAATGGAGTAGGGGGAAATGAGATGCCTCCTGCAAGTCCTTGTTGACTCCCACTTGTCACAGTGATATTTCATTCTATTGTACCAAGACTGAGTCCATGGAAAAAACAAATCCTGACCATGTACAAATTCACCCTTCTTTAGACCACATTTGCATAGACCATGTCACTTCATGACCATGACACTGGGAAGGGCATCAGGAGGGGTTATATCTGGATAGAATTAAAGGGCCAAAGGGAAAGTTAGTGTGCAGATGAAGTAGCAGACATAGTCAGCATTCCCCCTGGGACAGAGAAAAGGAAGCACCTAAACCAGTACTTTTTGCAGTGTTCCTACTCTACAAACACTAAATGAATGCACAGAAGAATTTGGAACAGAGCTACAGCGTATTCTCTTCAGAGCTCATAGTATTGTGATGAAAGATCAACTTTAAAAACAAGAACTTTACACAACTGAGAATACTGCACCAAACATTTAGGAAACAGTTAGTTTTTATGAGGATTGCTGTTGTTCAGTTTTTAATACTGCCGCCATAATGTTTTAATGCGGTAGATACTAATTGTTAAATTTTACGAAGATTTTATTGGCTGTGATTGTTACTAGCCATTGCTAACACAATTTAAGTTTTATACCTGTTTTTTAATGTATGACTCAAGCTGACACAACAACAACTTAAATAAGACAGATTATGCCTAGACCAAATTTCCTCACTCCTAGGTCTTTTGTGCAATTACTGGTTGCAGCGTTGTTTGCTTTCAATGGTGTGGGTTTTCTGTTTGCAGGGGAAGTCTTCTGCTGTGAAACTTCTCCAGATGTGCTGATCTGATTTGTCATTTCGCCTGCCTGCTGCTTCCTTTTCATTCCCTTTTCTTTTCTTTTCTTTTTGGTACTGGCTTAGGTCTATTGATAATGCAGTTGCCCATGTCAGTGTTATGGGACTCTTGCATTATCAATAGAACTGCAGCACAGACTTTTTTAAAAAAACCCAGACCTTTTGAAGCCAGAAGAGCTGCTGTGTGTGTGTGGGGGGGGGGGATTCAGTGAGGAAAACTCAAAGGAAGCATAATGCATCTGAATTCCCTTCGCCTTCTCTGAGAAGGGAAGGAAAAGTCACATTTTGCCCAGTTTCAGAAACTGTGGATCTTCTCTGATCTGGGAGCATAGTGACTTTCAAAAGGCCAAAATGAGCGGCTAATCAAGAATCCAACCCAAAGGGAATGTGTGCTTAATGAGAGGCAGACTACAAGTGTATAAATGCCCCTTGTTCCTGTCCTGTCAGCATCTCCCAGCAAATAGTGCTCCCAACATTGTTGCCTTGTATCTGTGGATGCTACAGCTATGTGAGATATTGGTAGACAGTCAGTACATGATAGAAACAGTAGAATGTATGGACTCTTAACCTGTGGGTATTTAAAAATGCAGGATAACCAATATTTCTAAGTACCAAATTACTGGTTATACCAGAGCTAAGAAGTTCAAGAACATACTATTCAAATTCAAAAACTCTCATTCCTTGCATGCAATCTGACTAAAGTTAGTGCCTGATTTTGCATCAGCTGCATATAACTGTTGTACAAATGGTATATAATGAAAAAAAGGACATTGAAAGGTTATAAGAGAAACCAACTTGTCCTTTCTAAGCATACAATATATTTTGAACATCTGAACCACCGCAGTACAAATTCTTCTGTTGCTATCAGGGTATTGAGGGAAAGCTCTTTTATGAGTTGAGTTTTCCTTGTGAGTGAAAGGCTGCAAATTCTATTTTAAACAGAATGGGTCACTTTCATATGCAACAATAGTGGTTTTATTTTTGCATTTCCTGAGTCTGTAATGTGAATGTCAAAGACTCGCATTGGCCAGATACATATTTGCTTTCAAAGTGGCATTTGTCCACTTACATATTGTATTAACATCATTTGCATTGAGAGAGACTCAAAGTCACGTTCATGACTCAGTCCTGAACATGGGTTAGTGAGATACAGGGCTTTCACAAGCTAATCTGGGGGAAACAAAAGATGGTAAAGAACACTCTAATAAGTGGAGCAAGGATTTTGTTATATACATTATACATTTTTTTTTATATGCACATATGTCTGATACTTGGCAGCCTGCTCTAATTCCTCTCATCACTATACAAGGCACAGGCGAATCTGGAGGTAACTCTGAAAGTACAAAATAATCACCTCCATTTTGCTCCCCCCCCCCGACTTACGAAGTACTAGTAGTGAATAATTTTGGAGTATTTAACCTCATTTTGAAACATTTGCTTTCTTTCTTAAAAAGCTCCAAAACTGTTAATAATTTGCTAGTTGATGTCTTTCTGATGGATTGGGAGTTGGGGATGGGAGTGGATGAGCAAAGCTTATTTCGCTGCTTTCAGTGATTTGTGAAAGAAGATAAATAAACTGCCTTTCCAAAAATTTAATCCAATTTATGGGATTTTAGCAGATTATGACTGCCAGCTGAAGATGGGGAAGAAAAGAAGGAGTTGGCTGCAGTTGGCTGGGTTTTCTGGACTGTGTGGCCATGGTCTGGTAGTTTTTGCTACCAAGAAGTAGTGGTAAATCATTTGTATGAGTGCTCACTACCCTTTGCTATTCTCATTAAGATTCATTTCCTTGGTATCACATGGGAAGAAGTCCAGAGAGAGAGAGAGAGAGAGAGAGAGAGAGAGAGAGAGAGAGAGAGAGAGAGCAGCTTACTGAGGTCTATGTAACAAGGCTCAACCACAATTGGAAAACAGGTCTCTTAGGTCTAGCATACTGTTGCTTAGATCATATTGGCTCTAAATAGCATTGCTGTACTGACAGCAAAAGTCTGGACACTGACATTACAGAAAGAACACTAAAAATAGCTTCAACAGATTCAATCTCACTGAAGAGATAACATTGATATTCCATTTGACAAGGATTTACGGTTACAATTTTCCTCAGAATGATAAAGCTTAAAATACACTCCTTCAAACCCAACACATTAAAAAAACCCCTTTCCTAGGCACAGAGAACGTGAGCCAGCAATGGAACTAATGTTTATGTCCACGATTGTCAGTTCTTTTAATTCATTGTATATTTGGCACTTTGGATAGCACAAAATTGACTATACATTATTGAGCGTTAATAAACACTGGCTAAGGTGAGCCAACCAACCTCTGGCTAAGGTGCGGAATCCAAGAAATTTAGCTAGGGCTCAAAGGCCAGCCTGAGAAATAATCTTTTATTGGGTCTATTGATGCTGCTGCAGTTGCTACTGATGCAATCAAACAATCATAATAGAGGACCAAGACAAAAGTGAGATAGAATCTTATCAAGGAATCTCAATAACAAAAAGGGTTGCCAGCCACCAGGCAGTAGCTGATTACAGGGCATGGGTGAGTTGGTAGCCCACTTTCCAAATAACCAATGAATTAGAAATTGATGGGTGTTTAGGCTAAAAGTGTGGATTGGAGCTGAATTTTCTTAAGCGTTAGCCCACACCAGGGTCAGCAAACTGCCTTCAGGCTGGGCCTAGCCATTGAAGCAGCTTTATCTCATTTTCAGCTAAAGTTGTCGGGTTTTTTTTTTAAAAAAAATGAATTATGTAAGTTGTATAACTGGCCTTGCATCATTTATTCTACACAATTTGCTCCCAGACTCCAAAATGTTACCAAATTTGGTATCATCTGTATTGCTTAACAAAAAGTTATTGGTAGCTATTAAATGGGGATGGAAGGCAGCAGGATCTTCTCAGATCTTAAAGTCTGATCTTGGTTGGTACTTGGAAGAGAGGCCACCAAGGAAGCTTCTGCAGAACAAGGCTTATGGCAAATTATTTCTGCTTCTCATTTGCCTTGAAAACCCTTTGCTGGTGTCCCATTCCTCCTGGCCACCCCCTCCCACTAGGAAAACCAACCTCTAGGCAGTGTCCTGGCATGATGACATCACCTCCAGTGTAACCAGAAATGATGTCACTGGAAATATCGTCATAGGACTGATGAGCCCCCTTTACCCAGTTAGTCTTCTGCCAGTTCATAAATAGTCCTCTTCCATTTATGTTGCATTTCATTGAGCTCAATGGGAAAAGAAAGGGAAACTGAGCAAATTCTATTCTTTTTGCATAAACTAACTATCTGAGGCCGTTTCCGCACGGCCCCCCAGGAAATTTCACGCAGCGGCAAGAATTCCACCGCTGCGTGGTAGGGCTGAGGCTCGCTCTGCACGCACAGCCGCGATGCGGCGTCTTTGTGGAGAGGTCAATGAGATCGACAAGGCAGCTCCGCCAAGATGGAGTCAGCCTCTGCCTCTTTCCTTCTTTCTTACTCACCTTAGCCCCGTCGTCGACCTGCTGGAGCCCTAAGCCCCTGCTTCCACGCTGCCTCGGCTCCCACTCCAGGGTCGGGAGGACAGTGAGGGAGGAAGCTTTGGAGAGCCAGCAGGCCTAACGAATTAGACAAGGTGAAAGAAAAGCTGCGTGTTCCTCGGCGGTGCTGTTTGCACAGCGCCGCCGGAAAACGCTGTTCCCCACAAAAAACAACCCTTTAAAGGTTGTTTTAGAAGCGTTTCACCTGACGCCAACCCCTGAGGAAGGGGAAGGCAGCCAGAGTTGGCGCTGCTAACGTTTTCAGGCAGTACCGCCTGTGCTTAACGGCACGGCCTGAAGTGGCGCTTTTATCACTCCAGGCCGCTTTTGGCCCCATCGAAACGGGCTTGACTTCTTTATTCAATAGTGAAAACAGCCTTTGGATTTCAGCCCTATGGCTCTTGCATTTCACGGCCTTTTACCTGTCTGCTGTCCACAAGAGTTTTTTTTTCCTCTCTCTTAGTCTATGCTGTGTATGTATTTCTGCTGACAGAGAATCCATGCATCTTTATTCAATAAAAGCTTATGCTTCAAAAAATCTATTATCCTTTAAGGTGCCAGAAGACTCCTTTTAGTCAGTTATAGTAGCATTTCAAACAGTATTTTTAAAAGGCGCCTCACTGTATTATTCTTGGCTTTTTAACCCAGAACTTTCCCCCAAAACCTTAGCATAAAAGGTTTACTCCCTAGTTTAGAGGTGATTTGGGCATGTGAAAAAAACAGTTGCTGTTTTGTAGCCTTGTGTGGATAAAAGAGAGCCTGGGGCATTTTAAGGATGATCTAAGCTGTTGTAAGTAAATCTTGTGAAAATCTCTCTAGGGAGCTACAACTGTAAGGCTGTCACTTCAACCAGAATACAGGATGTGATGCGAGTGAAATGCCATGCAAACTTCCTATGAGCATAATATCTGGGAATCTTGATTTAACAAAAAAGATAAAATTCCCAAAATTATACCAAAAACCTCTCACTCCTTCAGTTGCACTCCTGCATGTAGAAACCCCTGTAGGACAAGCGTATAAGTATTTATACTGGAGATGGTTAATGGAAGCAGATACTGTTTCTCAAACTGTAGTTATGTTTTCAAAAAGTGGAAGAGAGAGGCCATATTTCAGCATTACATCAGTGGTGGGATACAGCAGGTTCGCACCACTTTGGCAGAACCGGTTGTTAAAATGGTGCTTGTAAACAACCAGTTAAATTATTTGAATCCCACCACTGCATTACATCTCTCTTAGGACTTTGTGCCTAAATCCAAATCATGCCCAAGTAGAATTGCCAGGTCCTCCCAGCCACCAATGGGGGATAGGGAGGTAGGTGGTCAGATCCAGGTTGAGAAATTCATGGAGATTTGGAGATAGCCTCAGTGGAGTGCAGTGTCATAGGCTCATTCTGCACATGCAGAATAATGCACTTTCAAACTGCTTTCAGTGCTCTTTGAAACTGTGTGGAATAGCAAAATCCACTTGCAAGCAGTTGTGAAAGTGGTTTGAAAATGCATTATTTTGCATGTGCGGAAGGGGCCATAGAGTCTACCCTCTAAAACATACATTTTGTTCAGGGAAACTGATCTCTGTAATCTGGAGATAAACTGTAATTCCAAAGGATCCCCAGGTCGTACCTGGAGGCTAGCATCCCTATGGCCAAGTAGGGCATTGTTAAATGTTTGCATTGGGTATAGGAGACCCAGTTTTAAATCCCAACTCTGACATAGAAACTTGCTGGGTGAACTTGAACCAGTCACTCTACCTTGGCGTAATCTGCCTCACAGGGTTTGTAACATCCAACGAGATGAAGAGCTCTGATGAACCTGAAAGCTTGCTTTGTGTAATTTTGGTTGCTCCTAATAAAAGGTATGTGGATTATTTGCTTATTTATTTAGACAGTGTGTGCATCACCTCTCCAGACTTGCCCAAGGAGGCTCAAACAGTAACATAAAACCAAGCAGACAGTAAAAACAATTAAAAATCATACCAACATACCGTAAACTCATCAGTAAAACAACTAGAGAGAATAAAAACATGACAATAAAAACCCTTTAGGGTATGGTTGGTGTAAAGTGCTGCCGGTCACAGCCAACTCATGGCACCCGCATAAGATTTTCAAGGTAAAGAGTAACAGAGGTAGACAAGGCAAGACAACCTTTAATGGCATAGTTAAAATTATTACATTGGATATAATGCTTAGCCCATTGAAGTCTCTGTTAGATATTAATCCTAGTCTTTACTTAGCACTATTAGTAAGACTTGATCAGAGACTGCTAATTAAAAAATTGCCATTTCAAAAGAAACAGTTGAGTTTGGGTCCATTAATAAGAATTGAAGTAGCTCACGTTTGTTCATTCTTTGGAAACATGATTCTACAGCCCTCAAGTAATTTCTCCCTTGAATCTTTATGCAGTTGACAATCCAACAGGATATGAGACACAGGTAATCAGGGGTCCCACACCCACCGATGCAGAGTCTCTCTGAATATGAAATTTGCTGAAATCTGCCAGATAAGACTGGTGAGGGTAGAATGCTTGTTCTGGCTTCTGAGTCAAGGATTGACTAGCATTTATCCAGGTGGAATTGGACAAGGTTGTGAGTTGAATGCTATTCCAAAATAGTATGGAGATCAGATTTTTTGGGTAACAAAGGTGGTTTCTGCCAGCCACTTGCTCACTGCATACCAACCTGGGAATTCCTTGGAAGAATCCCATCCAAGTACTAATCAGTTTCTGAGATCCATCAAGATCAGGCTAGCCTGGGCTATCCATGTCAGGGGATAACATCCTGTAAGACACAGCAATTGGAAAAGGTATTGATACAGCAGTCCTCGTGGTAGAGGCAGACCATAGACATCTACAAAATGGAACTCCCCAAGTAGAGAAACCTTTTGGCGTGGCAATGAAAGGAAAGGAAAATATGCATGAGGCAAGCTTCAAGGGGAGAAAGTATTCCAAAGGTGAGATGCCACCAACAATAAAGCCATGTCTCTGGTTGTCTCTGGCTCTTTGTTTTTTGTGGGTGGGGGCACAGAAAGGGATTGAGAAGATCTCAACTGAAAGGCTGCACGATATGGCAGGAGGCAGTTCTTCATTAGGGCATTATAGGAAATAACCTGTACTTTGAATTGTGCCTGGATATATCTTCTTGGACTATCTTCTTGGTTTCAGATCTTGCCTTTGAGCCAGCATGGTTGCAAACAATTTTAGTTCACCCGTTTGTGAGCATAAAGTAGAACAGAAAAGTGTGATCTTATAAGCCATGTTGGTTCCACACCGAGGAGTAAAGTAAGGTATAAATTAAGACCATGCACTCCATTGCTTTGAAGGCATTATTCCTAGATAACTTCATCTTTTGTTCTACAGAACTGGCCATGAGCTACTTTGCTATGCAGGATAATGCCTTCATCAGTGTCCAACATCTTTAAGAATACCAAAGAGAGCAGTCATTGATTTGAACCTTGCAGACACATATATAGATGCACATCAGAGTTACTGTTTTCCATACAGCAGCTGTTTAAATGTATGGCATACATCTGTAATTCTAAAATGGCAAGACAGCAAATGCAAAGGCTGCTGTTGGAAACAGGGCTATCATCAGGCATACTGAAGCACCAGGTAAGAGATACTGAAGAAATTTCTGTCATACCCTGAACACCAGTGATTTAAGACTGAACGTAGCCCCATCCCTGTGTTCAACACCAATATATAAGGCTCATTCTGCACATGCAGAATAATGCACTTTCAAACTGCTTTCAGTGCTCTTTGAAGCTGTGCAGAATGGCAAAATCCACTTGCAAACAGTTGTGAAAGTGGTTTGAAAATCATTAGCACTGCGTGTAGTGGAAGGAGAAACCTGATCGTCCGCCAATCTGAAATGGTTTCTTTGACTGAAATGGTACTTCAGGACTTCAAGAAATAACACCCTAAACCTATCACACTTCTTACAGCTGACATCTAGAGCCAATGTGGTGCAGTGATTAGTGTTTGTTTAGGACCTTGGGGACTTGGTTCAAATCTTCACTCAGCTATGTTATTAATGAGGTGTTCCCTCACAGAATTGTTTGAGGATAAAGTCCAGGTTGGGAGATAAAGTCCATCCCCCCTCAATAGATGGTTACTAGCAACATATTACCTGAAGTGAAATTCAAAGTTAGTATGATAGTTTCCCTACCTGTAGCGAATACCTATGAATAATAGAATCATAGAGTTTGAAGAGACCACAAGGGCCGTTAAGTCCAACCCCTGCAATGCAGGAACACACAATCAACAAACGATGAAAGCCAAAAGCTTGTAGGTAACAAAGATGCTTGAGTACCTACCCACATCCTGTTCAGGATGTGTGGGCGTCCACACAGGTTGGGTTGAATTCATTTCACATGATTACACTAGTTTCTACACATGTTGGGAAGCATAGTGCCGGCTGTCAACCTCTTTTGCTTGCCACAGTTTAACATTTTGTTTTAAACTGAAACTGATACTATCGCACCATTAAACTATTTCTACCACAGTGTTATAGGGCTCATGAATGCTTTTTTTCCAAGTTATAGAAGTACAGAACCTAATGTTAGAAAGCAAGAGAAGAAACACCACCACATCACTGATTCCATTTTCCTCACAACAGCTGCCCTGCCCTCCACATCTGCCAAAAGACATTCTGTTTGAAATGAAGCTTAACAGCTAGGCATCTTCATTCCATTTCTGCTTCTCAAAATTTCTTCTTTTACCAATGTCCATGGAAATATAACTCTGCATTTTTCCCAGTTCAAGAGGATTAGCATTCTTGCACCTAGCCAGCGGGAATTTCTACAAATTACAAACAGTGTAATTTCAACTTGTGAAAGTGCTTTCACAATCCTTCCTCTTTGGTTTTCAGAGCGACTTTTTAAACACAAATATTATTTGTAATCTTTCACAATCCATCTCCTGAAGGAAAACATACTTGGCATCAAAGCTTGCAAAGCCTTTTCGTACGTCAGATTGCATCAGTTCGTTTCAGTGGCATTTCAGGAAATGTAATGTTTTATAATGACACAAAATAAAAATCCAACCTCAAATGCATCAAATATGCCAGAAGCAACCTGCTTTTTTTAAAAAAAAATGAAGGTAGGTAGGATAAGGAAGGTTACCAAGCTATATTCAATAACAGAAAGGCTACCTTCCAGATAGCTGCTGTGGCTGTAGTTTTTCTTTAACAGCAAACACAAGCCGAAAAACAAACTAAGAGGTGGATGGCCAAATGACTTGAAAAGGAAAGCCAGCTACCTCAAATCTGCCCATAACTTTGTATATTAAACTATATGTCAAAGGTGGACAGAAGCTAGGCCCTTGGCCAACTTCTGGTAGACTACCTAGCACATGCTGGTTATTGGGATTGTTGCCAAGCATGCTGGGATAGATGGACCTCAGCCTGACCCAACTAAGCACTTAAGTTTTAAAATAAGACAATCACTTAGTGGAGCTTAGCGTTAACTGCCAAGAGATCCCAATTACGCATTCCTGTTCTGTAAGTACAAAGCACATCTGTGGACCATAGGGATTCCATTGAAAACAAAAGAAAGCATGGGAAGAAGTCTGCATGCTGCGGCTTTAGGTAAATAGATCTAAACTTTAAGGCAACATGTTGTGTCCTGGATGAAATAAAAAGAAAATAGGACCTGACACATTACATTATAGCCTACCGGAAATTCCCACCAACATGGTGAGAGGGCAGTATTGACTCATGTAAGGCCTGTGTCCCAAGTCAACAGTGAAGCCTGGCCCCATGGGCAGGGCTGCCATTCAGACTTGCCTGCCCTGATTCCCTCCCATCAGGCAGCTCCCCACAGCTGGGGAAACCCGCTGGTGACGTGGTGGGATCTCCACCAACAGTGCAAGGGAACCTCCCCATCCTCTCTGGTCTGCATTTGTGGGACAACACTCACCAGGGGGAGGGGTGAGGGAGGGGTGGCAATGGACAGTCAACACCTATGATGAGCAGGTAGGTGGTGGGCCTCAGCGATCCAGTGGCAGATGGGTGTATGCCAGTTATGGCAGACCCCACCATAGCAAGCCACATCACTGAGAAATTTTCCATAGGAGCTAGTGGATAAGGAGGGAGCAGGAACAGCCAGGGGAACAGCTTCTATGCCATGGACCAGGCCTTGGCATCTGGCAATGTAAGGAAGGTGGAGTCAAGGGTGTCAGTAGTCAAATTGGTAACAGCTGCCTGCCTGTGCTTCTTTTGTGTTCCTGCTGGGTCAGCTAGTATACCTCATTTGCTTGTTAAGTGTCACATGGTATGTAACTGCTGTAAGCATTGGTTCTTGAACTATATATATATGGTAAGGTTCAGTATACTATTGTCCTGGCTGAAGGCAGGTCTTAAGCTGGAGGCTGTCAGTTTACTAAAGGATACTCTGTATATCTGCAGCTACTTTAATACAACTTTTCTTTGGTTGAACTACTTGTTTCCAGTCCTTTATCCTGCACTCTATACATGCTCAGAGGTTCTACCACTGCTAACTCTGTCAAAGGGGAGGTCTTGGTCCAGCACAGGAATGGCAGGGCAAGTGGCTAGTCGGACAGGCCCATTCCAATGAAGGTTGTGGATTTAGAAGAGGGTGAGCCAGTGACAGTGGTGAAATTGATAGAATAAAAGTAAGGCATGGAAGATTGTCAAGGAGGAAGTGACCATCCAGCAGTTCCTAGAGCTGGGGAACTGAATGGGTCACAAGAGAGAGGCAGCTGGTGAGACCTCCTCCCTTGCTTCTGAGACCTGTAGGGAGACAGGGCCCTGGAAGACCCCACCGAGGAACAAGGAGAGAAGGAGCCCCTCCCCCACCACTTGGGATGCCATACAGCCTCTCAGCCCCTCAAACAATTCCTTGGGTCTCTTGTCCCAAAAGAGCTGGATTTCAGGGGGTGTTTGGAACTGCAGCAGGAGAGGAAAGGAAGAGAAATCAGGCTTTCATGGATATGAATCCTTCTGTCTGTGGAAATTTTAGGTGGGATACCAACCAAAGCCCAAATAGCCATATGAAATGGACATATGAAAGTATTTCTTTTGTATATCACATGTATTTTGTCCAGCAAGATCAGGTGGTGTCTTGTTCCAGAAAGCTCCTAGAGCAGGGGTAGGGAACCTGCGGCTCTCCAGAGGTTCAGGAACTACAATTCCCATCAGCCTCTGTCAGCATGGCCAATTGGCCATGCTGGTAGGGGCTGATGGGAATTGTAGTTCCTGAACCTCTGGAGAGCCACAGGTTCCCTACCCCTGTCCTAGAGCAAAGCTACTGCTGTGAGGTGGCACCGGGGCAACAGTGTGGCAGACACGCTGCAGCATCAAGAGCTGTGGGAAACTCCCCATTGCACCAGGGCAATCCCAGTGCCAACAATGGGACATTTTTAATGTACAAAATCAGCCTGAAAGTGCCATATGGCACATTGGCATTCTAAAGTTTCTCCAGTCACACCATTTCCATTCTCACAGCCAAGTGGGCTGCTTTCCCTTTCTTCCCTTGCTTGTTTTGTTCTGCATGTGAGCAGTGATACCTGTGGCTACACTGATATGTGCTGATTGGCTGCCTCCATCTCTGCCTGTCATGGGGTTGCTGTTTGTTGCACATAATTGACAAGGTTGCTGTTTACTTGAATGTATATTGATGCTCTACTGCCTGAGTTCCTTCATTGATGTTTATCTCCTGTAAAGAGTCGACGTAGGATATTATCACCCCCCATCATGACACTGGAATCAGTGCTGCACTGATGTTGGGCTCTACTTCTTTTCTGTATCCTACCAGCACTTCTCAGACTTCCGTTAAGGATTGCTAAAAGAAGAAGAAGCAGGCATGGAAAATGGTTATGTACCTGTTGAACACACATGCCCCCATGCATGCAGAGAAGTCTACCCAACCGTCATATATTTGTTTAGTGTTCATCCCTTCAGACTGGAATTGTATTAATTCTCATTGTTTGTAACCATTTTTTGCCTTCTCCATTACTCTTTCTAACTAACCATATTCTGTTTCTGTAGCAGCTCTGGACCATCGGTGGAGATGTGTAGGTGGGATATGCTTGCCTCTCCTGGAAGGAGGATGATTACTGTGATTTTACTGTCACAACAGCTCTCCTGATCCACATACAGGATGTCATAAAAACATCACAATCATGTACAACAAAAAAAACAACAGAAATACTATTGGAAAATATTAAAGGACTGAGGCGGTTATCCTGCCTTCTGAGCAACAAGTCTCCAAGACAACTGAAGCAATCTGCAACTCCCAGGCATCACTTAAATTATCATTCTCTTGGTCTTGGTTTATTTAACCCCCAAGTTGCATATGAAGAAAACACAGGATCAGATGTTTGTCCATAGTTCCACTTGGTGAAGAAATGAAAGTCAGATGTATCCCAAGGCGTCAAAGACGTGTGGTCCAGAGTAATCAATCAAACATCAGCCAGAGGTGACACCAGGAGCCATCAAACCCTCTGTTATCATTAAGGGCCTTGCAAGCCATGGATCAAGCACCTAATTCATTTTCAGGAATGTTGTGTTGGTTGGCTACTTATATCAGAGGGACTGAGCTAGAAGAGTCTTACTTCTCATTATAAAATAGTTTTGACATACTCATGGCTCATCTTGGTGCTGGGCCCTTAACTAGAACAGGGAACAGTTCTGTCAGATTATGTCAAGCAAGGTGCTGTCTATTCTCTCAAAAAACAAATCTCCAAGCTATGGGCCAGTTTTCTCTTTCTTTCTCTATCAACATACATTAGAGATGGAATTTTGGATCTTCTGCATCATGAAGGAGAAGAGTCTGTATTCACACCCTGCTTTTCTCCACCGTAAGGAGTCTCAACGTGGCTTACAAACTCCTTTCCTTCCTTTCCCTACAACAGACCCCTCCTAGGGGTTGAGAGAGTTTTGAGAGAACTGTGACTAGCTCAACGTCACCCAGCAGACTTCATGAGTAGGCATGGGGAAACAAATCCAGTGCACCCCATGTATTCTTAAAAACTGGGTGGGACCAGTTATGGCTTTTGTACAGGGAGGCCTCTGATTGGCTATTGGAAATACGATTGTGCAGATTTTTTAAAATCTTGTTTTGGAAGCAGCTGCCACCGCATAACAAGGATCTATACAATACTATGGAAGCTGGCAATCATTTTATGGCTGTCTCTGCCTCTGGTGGCAGCCATTCTGTGGCAGCGATTTTGTTGCTGCACTCATGGTGTGTCAAAATTTCAAATGTGCTCACAGGCTCCAAAAGTTTGGGGACCCCTGTTCTACATGCAAAGCCTGTGCAATATCACTAAGTTATACACTTGCTGCCAGTGGTTTAAAAGTATGCAGCTGGTGTTAAGACAGTAGAAATGCAAAACATTCCATAAACTTAAATGAAACAGCACTAATTAACACTGGCTTGGTAACAGAAAAGTACGGCTCTGAAATGAGCATAAATCTCTACAGTAGATCCCTCAGTACACATCAACAAATTCAGCTTTTAAATACTGAGTCAGACCACTGGCCCATCAAGCACAATATTTACATTTACTGGCAGCAGTTCTCCAAGATGTCAAACATTTTTATTCTCCCTCAGCTTGCTGTCTATTTACCTGGAATTTTTAGAGGCTGGTCTTGATACTTCGGCCATAGAAAACTGTGGGCTGTGCTGAACATTTCAAACAGAACAGACAACACGTTTTTTTTTAAAGTTATAAAAATTCATAATAAAAATGCACCGCACAATGAAAATGCTATAACAATACTTTCAAAGCTACTTTTGAGATACAGCAGCTTGACAGGATAAGTTCATGGCTTGTGGGCACTGCCAGCTCCAATTCCCCCACGAATTCACGACGCAGAAAGCTGAATGTATTTTGAGGCAGAAGCCTCTGTTTCCAAGGTTCTCTTCTTGGCAGCAATCTGGAAGAGAAAAGGCTCCTGACTTCCATGACATACAGAGATCATCCTGCTTTAATATTCAGGAAGTATTTGTTGGATGAGGTGTGCTCTTACTGAGATGGAGATGAATACTGCAAGCAGGTTCTCATTCAAATGGTAAATAGGCCACATACTGGCAGGGAAAATAAGCACTTGATTCCCTTTCACCTGTGTTGGGAAAATCTTCCTAATCATACTGATACTCTGTGAAAGAGGTTCCAGCCTCTGAGAACACACAGAGTGTTTTCCATTCCAAATCGTTTCACTTCCAGGCAGATATCTCTCCTAGCCCAGCCAAGCATACAAAACCTTTAAAAATCCATATGCCTCCATCGCTTCAGTTTTTCACTCAAAGGGATGAAGATATCTTAACCACCTTTGCCATGACCTTTCAGTCTCCATTTTGTTGGCCTTAGTCTCCAGCCTTTGGCCTACCTATTCTGTCAAATGCAGAAAATTCTGGCCAGCCTTTGCTTATAGAATCTTTCCAGAGCAAAGGAAATTAATGGGGATAAAGAACAGAAAAAACAGGCTACTTAATTGTAGCCACCAGAAGACAATGGCTAGTGGCAGAGATGTATAAGGCGAAGTTTAGGTTTGTCCTAAGGAAAAACCCAGAGAAGAAATGACTAGTATTCTAAGCATTCAATCCAGACATGGCTGGAGGTGTGTGTGTGTGGGGTGAGTGGGTGATAATCTGTGTGGGGTGAGTGGGTGATAATCTGCCCCCAGTGATATCAGTCTGGCCGTTTCTGCACGGGCAATTCATGGCGGCCTGGAGACGGTAAAAACACCGTCTCCAGGCCGCCATTCGCACGGGGGGCGCAGCTGCAACGCAGCCACGCCGCCCTCGCCGCCCGCTTTCCGGCCCGACCTGAAGGCGGGCGTGCTTCCCCAGAGCGCTTCCCTCTAGCGCTCTTTTTGAAACGCCCGGCATGAAGCCGCTTGCCCGCTGAACGGGCAGAAAGCGGCTTCATGCCGCTTCCCCCACCCGGCACTCTACCTTCTCCCGGAGCCTCCTCAGTGGCGTCGCCCGAGGAGCCTGGGGACACGCCCCCCTGGCCCTGCAAGCGCCTTATAGCTTCGGGCGGCGCGGGACCTCCCAGGCCAGCCGGCTTGGGCAGCGCTGGGGACTGGACCTACGCCGTTTCCTTGCCGTCAGTATTGGAACGGCCTCTGTAACTATAATGAATTTTGTTGTGAACTTGATCCCTTTTACTTGCCCCTAAGCTTCATCTGTCCTGCTTTCCTTGTCTGGAATGTGTCCCATCTATCCTGGTCACCTTCTTCTCTTCTCAAATCTCTCATATATCAATGGGAAGTTTCCTTCTGAGTTCTCCTGAAATCTTCCTACTGCTCTCCAAACCTGAAAAATCTAAATGTTCCTTTTATTTTTGGACTCCTATATCAAGAGCTGCATTTATAATTCCAGTTCATGTTCACCTTCAGATATTGTCTGTTCATCTTGTGGGTTGAACTCCCTTGCTGCCTCAAGTTCTGCTTCACACACTTTCTTCTCTAAATCTCTTCATATGATAGCCTGAAATAATTGCCCAGATTCCTACTTGGTTCCCTCACCAAGTACAGGTCTGAATTCCACTTGGATCATCAGCTACCTCTATTTTTATAAGTCACCGTAAACTACTTTCTAGTTAGTTAGTTAGTTAGTTAGTTAGTTAGTTAGTTAGTTAGTTAGTTAGTTAGTTAGTTAGTTAGTTAGTTAAATCCTCCTATGCTAAGTAGCACATCGGGCAACAAGTGCTTGCTAGCATTTCTGGCCTTGGACAAGTGTTTCAGCCTCTTCCCATGCAATATTCAGTGCCTTCAGGTCTTGCTCGAATGTTCTTTTCCAGGGGTTTCGGGGGCATCCTCACTGTCATTTGGTATCAGGAGATATCCATCTCATTGCCATCTTTGGGATCCAACCATTTTCCATGTGAAGGTCGTGGTCAGCCAGTCAAAGTATTCTGTGGGCAATGATGGTATTGAGTTTGTACATGCTCTTCACCTCTTCATTAGTGATATGGTCATAATATTGGTTCTTCAGGATTCGGCATAGGCATTTCTGTTGGAAGCGTGTTGTTGATACTTGTTAATGCCTTCCACTAGCATAAATAGCCATCAGGATCACAATGGAGGTGAATAGGTGGAGCTTGGTCTTTAGGGCAATGATTGGTGAGCACCAGATCTTATTCATTCTCCGAAAAACAGCTGCAGCCTTCCCAATGCGGCACCTGACATCTGCCTCTGTGTCTCTATTCTGGAAGATCATATTGCCCAGTAGGTGAACCTTTCCACTTTCCCCAGTTGCTGTGATCCAATGATGATTCCCTGTGTTTGGGCTGTGGAGTTTACATAATCTTTGATTTATCAGTGCTTATCCTGAAGTCAATTTTGACTGCTTCTCTATCCAGGTCAGTCGTTGCGTGCTGCAGCTTTGGCTCATCTTCTTTGAGCAGAGCGATGTCATCAGCAAAATCCAAGTCTACTTTTCTCATTTTCTATCTGTTTCCAGCCCTGCATGCTTTGATGTACACATTGGGACTGTGTATAGGTATTGTGGGCATTTGCTGTAAGGCCCTTGAATATTTTTGACTTTGTGTATTTATTTCTATTCCCGTTCAACCAGCTCTCTATTCTGCTACATTCCAATCTTTTTTTCTCCTGCCACTCAGAACATTGGCCCTTTATTGTTCCACATCTGATGGAAGAGGGAGTTATTTCACCTTTCTGTCTACTCGCTGTAGCCACCTTACTATCATGGCTTTCTCAGAGTCAGAAGGGACTGTTTGCGGAAGTGTCTTTGGGAAGACAGGTGGTTCTCCTGTGAATGAATTGCTGATCCAGCTAGGCATAGGTAATCTTCTTAAAATGAAGATCAGGTGTTACAGGATTGATCAGATTAGATGATATTGGGTATAAACCAGACTCAAAAAGTCTTGAAGGCTACTGGAATACGCAAACCAAACTCTCAAGGGGCACCGTTATTCCCAACGATAGCTTCGATATAACCATAAACATTCAATAAGCTAAGCTTCCATTTTTACTGTTAGCTTTTATACATGCAAATGTTGATTATTTGAGCTGAGCTATGAAGATCTAAACTGGACTGACATAATATGATGGATTTAGTCTACAGGAAAAAAAAATCTTTTTTTAGAATGATGTTACTGTGGTCCCCACTAATCATATTTAATAATACTGACATGCTCTTGATCTTAGCCAAGGTAATCACTTGGTTTGTCATTTGGGAGGCTGCCAATAGATTCTTGACTTACAATGTTCTGCTCACTATATAATGACTGACAACACACAAATCATAAGGATTGCAACCCTTGTTCCTTTATTTCCTCCTTAATAAAACCAGTCAATATATCAAAAAGTGGTAGTCAGGCAAGAATGACAAGTCCATGGAGCCATTTTAAATCCACTGCACATCTCCCAGCTGAAAATGATAGAGTGCTTCTACTCCCTGAGATTTCCTATTCATTTGCTTTTAATGAATATATCCACAATGTTTTATCCTTTGACACAATGAAGAGGAACTCCTGCCATTAAAAAAAAGAGTTTGCAATAGATCAAGGCATGGTTAGGTGTGTTTAGTATTCTGGAGGCTTCTGCTATTTTAAAAGCTCTTATACAAATCTTGCGGAACACTTTTACAAGCTCTGAAGTCCATCATGTTTTATTTGCATTCAGTACAAAAAGGAGTTAGATAAGGCCATACCCATTTAGCGGAGAAGAAGACCTGACGCAGCAAAGATCCAATCCTTTGCTGCCTCAGAGCACAATGGCAGGCTGTCCAAAGTCTGAGCAGGAATGGTTCTGGGAGCAGGTTTTAGAGATTATTTTCAGTTTCAGATTTCTCATCATAAGGACCTTTAACAAGTAAGAGAAATAAATACCTACAGGTAAGCAGAAAAAAATTAGATTAGGAAAGCCAAGCAAGGCCAAATTAATAAGTCTTGAGTAAAGGTAGAGTGAAAAAGGGATAGATACTTTGCACATTTCATAGCTCTGTAAAAGGGACATTTCAGCTGGTGAAGTTTCAGCTCCAGTCCACTTGCCTTGGGGTTCTGCACTGAGCAGGGGGTTTGTAGTGGAGGGTGCCCCACTGCGTGCTGTTTGCTTTGCCCGCTGAACTCTCCCGGGTCTGCTTTTCCTGATTCTCTTCACTCGGCCCATCAACTCACTCTTAAAGGCACACAGTTGCAAGATTGGTGGTTTTGTGCTATATCAATATTGCTGTGATTGCAGTTATATAGATGTCATAGACCTGCCACCTTCTAAGAGGTTTGCTGTGCTGCAGCCAGCAAGTAAAAAGCGTCACTGTCTCTTTCCCTGGGCAAGTGGGGCAAGCAGTTCAATGGGCTGATTTTGCGGGCGTAAGTCAGTGCTATCAAAAGGAGATATTCCCAGCCCCAAAGGGCTCAGGGAGTGGACTACAGCTTCCTCCATCCTCAAGAACACCTTCTTTGGCACCAGAGGAGAGTGTGTGCTATGGCTGTGTTGGCACCTGGGCATCACACTGCCACCCAGCTTCCCTTATGCTGGTGTAAAGGGCATTTATGCCAACACCAGGGTCATGCTCAGTGATGGGATTCAAATAATTTAACAACCGGTTCTGGGGGTGGGATTCAAATAATTTAACAACTGGTTGTTTACAAGCACCACGTTAACAACCGGTTCTGCCAAAGTGGTGTGAACCTGCTGAATCCCACCACTGGTCATGCTGCCTCCTGAGAGGTCCCCCCCCCCATAATTGCACTGCTAGTGTACGTGCTGTTATTTTTTTAAAGAGTCACTGCACTTCGCCTTGAATGGTGGGTATGACATGCTTGGAATAAATAATAGATAAATGTAAGGAAAGTAAGACACTAGGCCATTCTGGCATTTACTACCTTTCTGCTTTTAATAGGATTATAAAAAAAACTAGGTCTGCATGATTGCATTCCTGGTACAATATTATTTGTGTTGGTACACAGAGAATCTTTAGTTCCACAGTTACGTCAATACGGTAGGAGCAGCTAGACTCCCAAATTCTAATCTTATGCTCCCCTCGGTGCTTGCATTCTTTTTTCTCCTAAAAGTGCAGGGCAGGAGGAGGTATGTGTATGTGTGTTTCTCATTGTACTCCTCAGCAGGCAAATGAAATAATGATGTTTACACACACTGTTGGCCTTTCTCTATTGCCACTGACTGGGAATTCAGGTTCGGTGGAGTACAAATTAGCTGACTGGTGTCAAAGCAAACTGTTGTCCCATGGTGCACTTTTATGGAATGTTCTGTACGTTGCAAATTCTTTACCTTTCCTAAAAGCCCACATAAAATTAGCCTGAAACTAAACTCTCTGAATCAAGGGAGGAAAACACGTGCGCGCGCGCACACACACACAGAGTTATTAAAAGTTGCTTCTATTATCTACCTTTGTAACAAGTGCCTTAGCATCTGAAAAAAATCAGATGGAGTTGTTGCTACCAGTATGAAAAATCCAATGAAAGGTTTATTGCTAAAGCTGATTAACAAAGGTCCATATTTGATGGTATTCTCCCCTATCTTATCCTTCTCTGTAGTGATGCAGCAATGTCATACCATCCAGCCTTGCATATTGGGCATGTATGTCCCATTTCTGCAACCCCCTTCACTCTGGGCATCTATATCATAAAATATAGGGCATCTATATATAAGGGCATCTATATCATAAAATCATAGAATCACAGGGTTGAAACTTGGAAGAGACCTCAAGGGCCATCAAGTCATACCCCCAGTAATGCAAGAATCCATGCACTTCTGACAGATGGCCATCGAGCCTCTCTTTAGAAACATCCAAAGAAGGAGACTCCACCACACTCTGAGGTAGTGCATTCCACTGTTGAACAGAGGACCAGCAGTGGCGTAGTGGTTAAGAGCAGGTGCATTCTAATCTAGAGGAACCGGGTTTGATTCCCAGCTCTGCCGCTTGAGCTGTGGAGGCTTATCTGGGGAATTCAGATTAGCTTGTGCACTCCCACACATGCCAGCTGGGTGACCTTGGGCTAGTTACAGCTTTTTGGAGCTCTCTCAGCCCCACCCACCTCACAGACTGTTTCCTCACTTTTCCATACAACACTAATTATGCTTCAGTCAGAAATACGTTTGATACATTTTATAGACCCTCTGTTTGGATACATGGAAATGTGTTGTGGTAAATATCAAAGAGATCCCATTAAGGCCCACAGGGCAGAACATCATAATTAGCCGTTTTAGAAGTATTTCCTTAATGCATCTCTCTTTTGTGTTTTTCGTGGAAGGCCTTGACAATTCGGGATATATTTTGTTTTGTCTAAAAAAATTCCATTATGTTTAATAAAATGCAGCAGTAAGGGGAAGGGTAGACTGTGAAGGCTAATATCATGGAGTTCCAGTGTTTGAAAGAAGCCTTCCATTAACAGCCCAGGTTAACAATGATAAAGTATTTGGTGGTTATCATTTAATACTTGAAAAGGTCAAAAATCCCCCTCATATTAAGCCTGTTATAGGTTCACATTAAAGTTTAGCATGAAAGATCAAAAGGCTTGATAAAAGCCTCCAAAGCCATCTGCGAAGAATTTAATAAAAAATCTGCCTCCATTTCCCAGAGACCAGCAAATAGTGTGTACGCCACATGGCCTTTTATTTGGCAGGAGAAGAAATGAATTTTGACATCCCTCATAAGGGTTTTTTTTATTGCGAGACCACTCAGAAGCCATTAGGCATTTGTACTGTATGCTGAGGGCTGGGCCCAATGATACATTTTTCAGCTTGGCTGGTGCCATCCTCAAGTATATGTTTGCGCGAATAAATGTAACATGTCTGCAGGGAGAACATAATTATTGGTCAGCGGATTGAATGTGTGCCTTTAAGAACAGAGACGTAGTCTCAGCAAGTAGCAATAATTTCTCCGTTTGAACATTAAGTTTATTCATGTGAACAAATACTGAGGGATAGGTTGGAGCACTCCAGCAAGTATCACGTGGACAGGGTTTTCAGCACCATTGATGTACAGCAGTGATTTTCCAACTGTATTCCTAGAACTGTGGGATTTCTCAGTAGTTTACCATGTGGCTGACAAGAAGATTAAGAATGACAGTGGCATCATTATAGACTGCAGTGTTCAGGCATGAGTGTTGGTTGCTTTCTACAGCTAAATTTTAGTTTGTGCAGGACTTGATTATCTGGACTAGTGTCAGGAGTAGGCATAGTTAGGAACCTGAGAGACCTAATGCCAACTGGAGATAACGAACCTATGTGCCATCACTAGGGAATCAGAAATTACCATAGAAGCCCTTGAGATATTGCAAGTTCTGTTGTATGATCTCCTGTTTCTTGATAGGATGAATGCCTGAAGGAGAAAATGAAAAGTGGTCTTTATGAGAGAGCATACCCTGACAGCATTCCCAACAGGAAATGGGAGACTTCCTCAGAGATCCATGAACCTATTTGTTTGTTTTAGTCAGCTTCTAGGCCTCACTTCCCCATATAGTCTCGAGGTGGTTTATGACAGTCTATTTAATAAAGATTACTCAACAATTATATGTTCTATAAATATTTTGGTGCCATTCAATCAGTGTGAGGAGGATGTAATATTCTCCAAGAACCCCAAATAAACCACATGTCCATGTCTTTTAGAAAAAGAGGAAGGGGAGTGAAAACAAAAACAAAAGGGAAAAGGGGAAGAGGGAAGGAAGATGGGAGAGGGAGGGGGAAGGGAAGAAAATAGCAAGAGGAAAGGGGAGAGGGGAAAGAGACCTAAAAGTAGGGCCAGAACATGACTTCCATACTATTTAAAACCTTATTGAGCTGTGGAGACTTGAGCTGTGGAGGCTTATCTGGGGAACTAGATTAGCCTGTGCACTCCAACACACGCCAGTTGAGTGACCTTGGGCTAGTCACAGCTCTTTGGAGCTCTCTCAGCCTCACCCACTTTACAGGGTGTTTGTTGTGAGGGGTGGAGAGAAAGGAGACTGTTAGCCCCTTTGAGTTTCCTTACAGGAGAGAAAGGGAGGGAGGTATAGGTCCAAACTATTATGGGTGCCTTTTCAGCCCAATGAATGGAACTGAGCTCATCCTGTTGATTCCAGCAAAATATAGTTTTCTTTTTTAAAAAAATTGGAGGAGCTGTATTCGATGAGACGCAGACATGAATACAAGAATCTTAAAAAGCATATGGGTAGACCTGCCCTCTACAAACCATTTCAGTTTTTTCTTATTCTACAGAAAAACTAAGTCTGTCTGTGGAGGGCAGGTCTATCCAATGTTTTTTAATGGGTGGTAGACCTGTCTTCCAAGTGGCTAAGATTCTCGTATTCATGTCTGCATATCTTCAAATACAACTCCTTTTTTAAAAAAAGCAAACTATATATTGTTGTAATCGGCAGGATGAGCTGAGTACACCCATGTACTCGTTGGACTGAAAAGGCATCTAGTATCGAAACCTGCAGAGCAAACGTACTGGAGCAGCCTTCAGCAAATGCCAGCAGGAAGAATCCCTTCAGCAGCACACAGAATGTCAGGCACAAGTGGAGGAGGAAACTGACCAGAGAGCTTAATGGTCAGGTGGGGGAAAAGCCTCTTTTCTTCTCTGGTGCCTTTGCTGTCCAGAACAAGCATGAGTCTCAGCTTTTTCAAAGACATCCCCAGGATGACTTATTCTGAGTGCGCAGAGTAAAAAGAAGAAGTTGCCTGTTTTTTGGAAGTCCCCCAGATGTCTTTTTTGTGCTGTGAGGAATACACCTCAGTTTTATTTGGGTGGGGCACAGGGGCAGCAGTGGAGAATCTGGAGTTGACCTTGTTGCATGGTGTTTTAGACCATGCCTTGGAATCCTGCGTATCTCTGAGATATTCCTCAGCCAATGTGCAGGAATTCCTTAGAAAGAATTATCTGAAGAAGGCTAAAACCACGGGTAGACCACACAGAGTTCCTGTTGCTCAAACCAATTGTTTGTTAGTTTTTCAGAATAAAGGCAACAGAGAGAATAGCAACATGTTGTTGCAACTACTAAATTAGTTCCAAAACCACCTTTTGGGTTTTGTAGAATCTACAGGTACCCATGAAATTACATATTTGTCTCCTCAAAATTTTTTTGAAATACACTTCTGTGCTTTTTGGCAGATAGATTCTTTTGCAATTGCCTTGGAAATATCTCAACACTGCAGGGACTGCATGGCATAAGATGGGATTTTAGTTGTCAAAAATCTCAGAAATCTCATTGAAAAGATCCCCAAGAGGGCACACCACATGTCTGATACACTACAGAGGATTCTCTTCTCTTGATAAATTAATCTTACTTCCCAGGCATCCAAACAAAGGAGACAGGGACACAGCTATGGAAGAAGTCAAAATCTACCCTGAAGAGCACAGCTGAATATTCATGTGTAATTACAGTTTCAAAAAAAAAAGTTTTAAAAATTAATCGTTAAGTAATTAAATTGCAAATTCAATGCTACAGGTCCTTCTTGCTTTGGTTTCATCAAAACAGTACTGAAATGGATTGACTTTGGTGGCCCTCCAAGAGCAAACAAAAAAAATTGTAATAATACTACTGATTTATAGGTCACATTTTAAAGCAATACACAGACTTTATGCCAGCAATTCTTACAACAGCCCTCGAAGGCAGTATGATTATCCATTTTGTCGATGGCGGCTCGCGGCTGAGAAATGTGCAGCTTGACTAAAGTGACATTTGAAATACACACTTTCAGGTAACAACATGCAATTAAAAATATTTTAAACATTCGGTGTTGTTCTAAAGCATTCATTTGTGCTTGCTAAATTGCTATCGTGATCAGTCCAAGACACCTTGTTTAACATACAAGAGACACAATCTCCCAGATAGGTCACCTCCTTTCCTGGGAACAAGTTCATAATATCCTTGGATTCCAGGCTGAGAGGAGACCGTCTCAGTTTATAAAGACAAGTGAGCAGGACAGAGGCCATTTCTTCAATTGCAAGGAAAGAGAAAAACAGATTGCTATTTGGATATCCTGAGCAGGGCCATAAAAGCTGGGGGCAAGAACCTTGTCGTGGTTGGCTAGCACTGCAATGCAGTACGCATAGGAAATCAAAAGCAATTTCAGGATAAGTAAAAGAGAAACTCTCCCAGTCCAGACAGAAGTTGAAAGTTTTAGCATTTTCTGTGAGAAGTGTGCAAGCCAAGGATGAGGGAATGGGAAAAAATGTAGGGACGTCTGTATCAATTAGCCTTTGTTTTTAAGTTCCAGCTTGGTTACGTTCATTTCTCAAAACAGAATGTCAGTGGCTTGTTCTGCACAGCACAAATAAGATGTCCTGAGAATGGAAAAAAAAGGTGTCTTTAACCTATCTGTTAAAGGAACATTATCCTCAAATTGCCACCATAAGGTTGGCAACCTGCAGTGGACTTAGCAGTGGGGCCCCTCTCCTTGCTGACAAAAAGCAGACGAGAACCATCCCAGCCGACATTGATGGCCGAGAAAGGATGGCTAACTTGGCTCGCATTCTCACTGCTCCCCCCCCCCACAGCTCTCGCAGGCATCCCCGCCCTCCTCTATCTTTTGTTTAACTGTTAAGCTTTTTGTGCATGCTTATTTTGTCATAGCTGTTGGCAGGTTGCACATGGGGGACTGATCTAAGGATGTGGGTGAGCGGGTAAGGTAATCCGCTTTGGTGGAAACTCCCTAAGAGATTTGGGGTGGAGCAAGTCAATGGGCAGGGTGCCCAGACGTGGCCTACTAAGCTTTGTGCCCCTAGCAGCAATGTGAATCTTCAGGCAGTGGCCTGGAATTTTCCATCACTGCTCCATTGATTTGTGGTTTTTCCTCAGCAGTTGGGCTTGAGGAAATCAGTAGCTGGGGGACAGCAATTGGGATGCCCAGCACACAGATCAGACCCCCATGTTGCACCTTTCGCTTCTTTTTACCTTGATCCAATAAACAAAATGGCTATGGCCGATATGCTTTTCCCCCACAAAATGGTGTTGTCTCTTATTTCTGGGTCTGGTTAAGGGCGAGAGAGTGGGCAAATCACTCCCTTGGCTGGCAACGTGTGGGTGGTGCAAGATATGATGATTTCACTTCTGGCATGAATGGTAGTGATGTCATGGCATCTCCAGCAGAGCTCTAGAATTCTACCCAAACTCTGTAGGCATACATTGCCAGCAACAGCAATTACTCTGTATTCTCCGCCCTCCCCCTGCAATTTTGATCCCACTGCCCTGTTGAGCAGCAGTTGGAAAGATGTCAGGCCTGGGGTTGGAGGTCTCCCAGAACATCCTGGCCCCAGTGGTGGGATCCAGCAGGTTCGCACCACTTCAGCAGAGCCGGTTGTTAAAATGGTGCTTGTAAACAACCAGCTGTTAAATTATTTGAATCCCACCACTGCCTGGCCCTCAAACTATGTAAACACCTTTTGTCAAACCATTCCAGATCCTCAAGAAACAACTATAGCTGGCCAACCATCAAGTGTAGCTTACAAATTAGTATGCTATATATCTTCAGCAAGAGCACTGCAACATGACTAGTGAAAACCTTAATGGAAGGTGGGTGGTTGTTGTTGTTGCAAGTGTTTTTTTATTCGGTTGTTGTTTTTGTTTTGTCCAAGACATCATACTTTGCATCACACTTTGCTATTTCAGTCTGCAAGAGAAGGCAGTGTAGGAGAGACAAACGCCACCTTGTTTCATTTCAATACAGGCTACGCCTTTGCCTTCATATTCTTTTACAGCTTGTCGGTTATACAACATGGTTTCTTCAAGCTCATCTAATGTGCATGTGTGGGAGAGAGACATAAAGAAAGGATCTGCACTTTTCAGGAGGCGGTGGAAAATGGCTTCAGGCCACAAATTTCTTTTCAAGCCAAGGTATTTCATAGAGCAACAGAGAAGTACTTCAAAGTAATGAATAGTTTTGTTGAAATGCTATCCTGCATATTCATTTCCCATGCATGCAGCAAGAAGAACCCTTTAAATCCTCTCTCAGGCTGGTGGGTGCCATTTCCGGCTGTGATATTCAACAGGTGGCCCATCAATGGTCCCCTGGTGTAACCTATTTCTCCCCAGACCACATGGAAAGGTTACTCAATCAGAACTTCAATATGGCTCCATTCTAATAACTGGGTGTGTTGAATGTGCCTGTTAGGGTTGCCAACAGTTTTTTAAAAGTCAGTTTTTGCTTATGGTCAACTGGCAAAAAGTCAGAAAGACCATTCCTCAACTCCCATTTTTTAAAGCTTTACAATTTTGTTATCACACCTTAAAACGAAGTCACAAGGCACCAGATATGATTAAAATTTTAGTATCTTTTACCCTAGGAGTAGCCCTGATGTCCGGCTACTTTTTGTTCCTTCGGTGATCTACACTCATCATATTCAACTGGAAGCTTTACATACCATACAAAGGACTTATCCAAAAACATTGGATTAGTTGAGTATATGGTTCAGAACATCAGGTGCAGCTCATTACACATAACGTATTTTTCATGTTTGGAGGACTGTAGTTGTTTTAAAATCTCCGATACAGACACTGACTGAATGAGTTAATTCAGATTGGATAATTGATGTGTAAGAATTATAATTGTGTAGCATCACATTTATTACATTTAAGCAATTGCTTGTATATATTGCACTTGTGATGGTTGCGGGGTGTATAGAGTATTTTGTGTACAGCAGATAAGTAGGGTCGGTCCTGCTTAAGGAGCAGCAGTGGCGTAGGAGGTTAAGAGCTCGTGTATCTAATCTGGAGGAACCGGGTTTGATTCCCAGCTCTACCACCTGAGCTGTGGAGGCTTATCTGGGGAATTCAGATTAGCCTGTACACTCCCACCCACACACGCCAGCTGGGTGACCTTGGGCTAGTCACAGGTTCTCGGAGCTCTCTCAGCCTCGCCTACCTCACAGGGTGTTTGTTGTGAGGGGGGAAGGGCAAGGAGATTGTAAGCCCCTTTGAGTCTCCTGCAGGAGAGAAAGGGGTGATATAAATCCAAACTCTTGTTCTTCTTGTTCTTCTTCTTGTTCTTCTTGTTCTCCTTGTTCTTGTTCTTCTTCTTCTTCTTAATCCATGGATGCAACATGAAAGCAGTTTCCACCCCCACTAGCAAGACTACAGCATAGTCATCATACTTCTTTTTTGCCTGTTCTGAGCTTCCTGCAAGCTATTCCTAGGACATGATTGCATTTTGTGATCATTGGGCTGGATGCAGCACACCCCTCCAAGTACAGAGACCTGCTAGGAAAATAATATTAGAAGCTTCTGGAATTGTAAAATTGAAAGAGGCAAGCATCCAGCCGACTGCGACACATGGTTCCTGAGCCCAGTTCAGCTTGGAAGATGCCAGCTGATAAAGACCTTATCTACAATGTTAACAATAATGGCATGATCAGGTCCTTTGCATTCCACATGATCCTCACTGGTATTTACGGCTTTTCCAGTTCATTGTTTCAACGCCCCAAGGTGCTCAAAATTTGGAAACCCAATTTAGGTGAAGTATAATGATAGGAAAGAAGACAAGTAATGGTGAATTATGTCCTCCACCTTTTTAATTACATTCTCGTGCACAACCGTAAATTCCTAAGAAAGAATTAGTTCTCAGAAGTGATCTTATGCAACAGGAACCAAGAAGCTTGTGCTGAAATTGTTAACGGCATGACAAATCACTTCTTAATCTCTCATCTATGAAATCCATTCCTCCTTCAACAGATAAAGGGGTTGGATAATTTTATTTTGAAGGCAAGTGACTTATCTGTGAATAAATCTTTCATCCTCTTTTTATTGGTTTCAATCACAGCCCCTGCCACATCTGACCTCCAGTACCCATTCTGCACCTACTGCAGGATGTTATCTTAAATTGGATATCAGGAGATTATAGAATTATGACTTCAGCCATTCAAATTTAAATTGTTTCTTTGAGCTGATCTCTTACAAGGGGGGGGGGCAAGCCCTCAAACATCCAAGAAACAACAATCCTGGAACGACCATGAGTCATCGAGCTAAGACAATATTATTACTCTTGCTTCCTGTAATTCTAGCCCTTCATTTTGCCCATAAAGTGCATTTGATATGTAGGTTACAGCAATATAACTCTCCACAGAATAATAGAACCCAAGGGATTAGGTAAATACAGAGGAGGCCATTCAGTGTAGGATTACAAAACTGTGCCAAAACTAACAAGTACCCTAACAAGTATTCCTCAAGATCAGTCAAAAATATAAAAAACAGGGGAACTTGAAAGTTTTCCAAGTCATTTATGCAGAACAGGATGTGTATATATCCTTCTTCTTCACCAGGCCACTGCAGAATAGTTTCTTTTCAGAAACATTAAAGCCTACTGTCAAACTTCTGAATGAAAGTCATTACTGAGGCACAGTTTGTGCCATAGATTAGAAATGTCTATTAGTATTTAGCCCTTTTACACTCCTGGACTGGACAGGGAAAATCCATAGGATTCTAAGATGCAGCTAGAATATATAAAACAGGGCTGGGAGATTTTCCTCAGTGACAGGAGATGCTTTGAGTGTGCACCTCTTTTGCATATTTGGACCAACATGGGAAAACACAGGTCAGTTCTCCCCTACTCCCATCGATATTATTTAATGAATATATCTAATTCTCAATGTGGTTCCATCTAAATCTGGCAACTGGGAACATGGACAGACAAGACAGATCTTTCCACAAATATAGGAAAAGCCGTAGGTCGCATAAACATTAAAAATCTTCAAAAAGAACATTGGGGGTTAATCCCTGCCAAAGAAACAAATGCCGTCTGTGGCATTGCTAGGCAACCACTACTGTACTGTCAGGTGAGGTCTTGGTTTCTGTCAGTAAAAGGCAAAGGGAGGAGCTGGGGCCCTGTCCGGTGCTATTTCCGGTCTTTAAGGGCCAGGCCTACCAGCAAACCCCAGATGGTATGCTGCCACCTGGCATGCAGGGCTCATCCCAGCCAGGCTGCTTGCTACTGTTCAATAACAGCCACCTCACTAAAGCCCATGCAAGTGGTTAGAATTTATGACTAAGATCTGAGAGACCCAGGTTCAAATCCCCACTGAACTGTGGAAGCTCATTGGGTCAGTCACACATGACCTAACCTGCACAAGGGTTGTTGTGACAAAATGGAGTATGCCAGAGGAAAGGGGTGAGGAAAAGTTGAAATCTGGGGAGGCCAATTTAAGGTAAATTGGCTGGAGGGTAGGAGGCAGAGAAGGGAGCAAGAAAGAGGGAGAGGTTGTGGGGGCTGCCAGGGAAGAGAAAAGAGGAAATAGTGAGGGATGAGAAATTAGACGATCCCAAGTCCTTGTGTGTCCCCCAGTTGTATATTTCCATACTGCATTCTCAATAAAGTTCTTGAGGCACACTCTATGAACAGAATGCATCCCACCACTAAAATACAATGAAAGATCAATACAACCAACAGCAGAATTCAAATCAAGCTAAAAACAGCAGTAATTGAACATAAATATTGCTAAAAACAGTTTAGCAGCACCAATAAAACTAAATGCAAAAGATTTACAGGCAAGACAAAGCAGGGAAGAGAAAGATAACATCTAAATCTAAATCAGACAAAACACTGCATCAACAATTTGTGGATGTCCAGGCAAACAACAAGATGCTGAAAAGTTACCTTACTTTTTACAAGCCAGAGGATCTTGCATCAATTAAGTGCCAACAGCAAAGATCCTATCTTCAATGAACACCTACTGCAGAACTGATAAACTGGAGCAAGAAAGCATAACGCCTCAGGAAAACAGAAAAGCAAGGTAGCAAGTTAGTATAGGGGGGTTTTTTTTGGTTGTTGCCATGTTTCTCAACATTTGATCTCGATCTATAGTTTGCTAGAGCCAGAACAAGCTCCGGTGTGATTCCTCCCCAGTGTAGCAATATTTAAATAGGCCTGGAAATGGAGTGCCCACCTCATACATTACAATTATGTTTGTGAATTACTTGCAGTGCATGGGACAGTCCCATATTTTAAAAAGATTTCCCCGAGGGAATTCTTTGGAGTCTCTGAACTCTGGACTATAATTTTCTTCAGCTATATATGCCTGATGTCACCCATACTGATCTAGTTGTACAGTATTGCTTATTTCTGCTCCCATTTTGAATACTAATGTTCATACCTTTTTAGAAAGGCCGCATCCTAAATACACAAACTCATTTTCATGTATTCACTTGCATATATTAGGGGATATAATGCAATGGATTGAAGCAACTGGAAGGTTGAGGCTGATTTAAAACAAGGGATGGGACGACATTTTGAAGGCTGCCTAGTTCAATTTGAATGTTGGCATTTGATCTTATTTCTCCTTTGCGTGAAAACAATCCCCTCCAAAGTTCTCTTTGTCCTCAGGACCATCCTTTTTTAAAGATACAGAACAAATCATACTTTGGCTCAACTAGTTTATTGAAATGGTTGATTTACATCTGCAACTGAAAACATTTTATTTCCTGCCCCAAACCGTTTTGAAGTGGGTGGTAAGGGCCAAAGATCTGCTGATTTATATTAGTCTATTTGAAGGCAGGCTGTACACAGTAGCCACCATTTGAGCAAGTCCATGCCGACTTCACACATGGCCAGGTAAGCTGTGTTTATCCTTACCTGCACCTGATCTTTGCCACATGGTACAAGTTTATCCCCTTCCTCTAGAATATCCCACAGTGATTATGGGGTTTCTCAGTACCAGAGGTATTCTATTCCAGTGGTGGTGAACCTTTGGCACTCCAGATGTTATGGCCTACAATTCCCATCAGCCCCTGCCAGCATGGCCAATTGGCCATGCTGGCAGGGGCTGATGGGAATTGTAGGCCATAACATCTGGAGTGCCAAAGGTTTGCCACCACGGTTCTATTCCAAACCCACCCTTCTGTAGAATGATTAATGATTTGTGACAAAGAAGGACATCATCAGTGAATGGTGGCTCAGGGTGCTTGTCAATTCACCCATCTTAATTCTGTCATTCTTTATGACTAATCTAACCAGTGATAAGACCTGAACTATTCATATTTTCTTCTCCAAGACAACATGAAGCAGGTGAAAAATAGTCCCTTGAAAACCCAGTCTTAGGAAAATATTCCTGCATGATCCCATGGCAAATAGCTACTCATATGTTTCCACTAGAGAGAAAAGGTGGGTCAATACCACACAGAAAGGCCTCTGTGGGGAAGACAAGAAGCCCCTGCTAAAACTCTGTCATGACCACTCTCCATAGTCTGGGCAATTAATTCCCCATCCAATAAGGTACCTTGCTGTGTTTAAGTTATAGATGGCATGGGTACAAGAGGATCTTTGTCCCTAAGAGCCACAAATGAGTTTCCACAGGCACACTTTCAGATTGAAACTAATGCATTTTAATGTTATTTTTGCATTAATTGCATATGAATGGTGTTTATAAATGGCACTATAAATACAATTAAAATGGTGTATACATGACAGAAAATGATGTAAGATACAAAAAGAATCAATATTGACAGCAACAAAATTAGTCACCAGCTTATCAGGCTGGGGTACAGCTTTGTACTGATTACTTTGTACTATTTTAATACACGGCTAATGCCTTCCGGCTCATCTGTTTTTCACCATGTGTTCCAGCCAATGGGAAAAAGGAGTTAGAAGCAGCCATTCAAGTTGATTCCTACTACCAAATGTGTAGTTTAGCTAAAAGTTGTCTCATCCATCCATCCTACAGAATAATGAACAATTTATTGGTGGCCTTTTAGAAAATATTAACAAATTAACCCATGAGGGGATCTTTTTCATCCACTATGCACATTTTTTTGAGCAGATTGGCAGTTTTATTATAATTAAGCCTGGTATTAGATTGCTTAGATCATGCCTAGTCAAAGTAGGAATAGTGTGGGTTGCTAGTGTATCGATAGGGTTAACTGGCAGAGCTAACTCGGTACCCTGAGACATGTAAGGATGAAGATTTATTCCAAGCTATGCTATCATTGGCTTGAGCAGGTGGAGTTAGTTGGGGATGGGGTGCCATATCATTCACATGGTATGCATCAAATCTCTTTTAAAATCTATATTTAAATTCAAATTTAAACATAGGCATATGAACTGCATCTTGAACACTAAAATGAAAAATATGATTTGATTTGATTACATTGCAAAGACAGGGGTTCCAGCATCAATAGAATGTTTCTAATTTTTAATGGTTTGGGGGATTTAAAAAAATTCCTCTTGTTGACAACACTTCTATCCAAAGTAGTGCTGAGGCTGTAAATATCCCTTTCTGCTGTAGATAGAATGGATGGTTTCATTACTATGCCCTCCACATAAGGTTTCCAGCTGTCCAGTTTCCATTAGCATAGCTGGTGTTTCTCCTTCTAGGCAGCTGACAATTTTTTTCTGTATAATGGAGGGAAGAAAGGCAAAAACAGATGTGATGGTATGACAGACTGCCCCGAATAAGTAAGTTTAAAAAGTGCAGGTCTGACTTTGGCCAGGTTGTTTACAAGTCAGAGTGGAGAAGAAATGCCCTAGGAACAGAGGATGGATACGCTATCTGCACTCTGATTGGTTAAGCAACTTGATGACCCAGAGAGGGAAGAGGATAATTCTCTGACAATTAAAGCTAGAGGACAGCACCTGTTGGAAACCAGAGTGTGGATGACTACTTTAACATTCTGGTTCCACCTTTGCTTTAATACTGAGGCCGAAAGCCCCACCCATTTAGCCCTCTCTGAACTGCAGTCCTCTGAATGGTGGAAATGTATAGAAGCCAAAATAACCTCCTTAGGTCTCTCCTTAGAAACCTTTTTTATGCAATCTGCAAACGAAATTTGGCTATCCCTAAAAAGAAGGCTACTGGACCAGGAATGCCAGTTGCTGTTGAGAGCAGCCGGGACATCTTGCTCTCCCTTGCACTTTGGAATCTATCCTGAAATTAGCTTCACAGATAAATATCTATCCCAATTGTCAGAGCCCAAGCAGAGATGGATCATCTCTTGAGCTAGATGTAACGCATTCCCCTCTGCCGTTCTTAAGGGCCAACAGTTGAATATTCCACTTCAAGATAGAACATGTGCAGATTGTCAGGATACTGCTGAGACCCTTGAGCATATTGTGTTTTCTTGCCCAAGGTATGCCTTATCAAGACTCTCCCCAATTGTCCCGGCTCTAGGGAATAAAAAAAGTTGTTCTAAGCATTAGCATACAAAGACTATTCATCTGCTGAATAATAACGGTGGGATAACTGGAAAAACCACTGATTTTTTATTAGAAGTGCTCAAGTCAAAGACTTAATGGAAGCTTGACCACCTCTTCTGTACCAACCTTTCGTGCTTTGTGCAGTTTTATGTCCTGTTTTAATACCCACTCTGTCCTGTATTTTGTTTTATTGATATGCCTAATAAAGGTCAGTTGAAGTTGAAGATGAAGTAGAGGAGCTTTTGGATTTGGATTTTTACTTGTGAAAATCTAACTGCCCTAACAGTGTCAAACACATCATCTCTGAAGAGTATTTCAGTCAGTGTGTGTGGAAAACCTCACTGGTTATACTGGTGCCAGCCTGAACTGAAAGAAATATTATACTCAAACTAGAGAACTGGTGGTTTAATGGAGGGCCCAAGCTGGCACACACTTCTACAGAGAGAAGAATTCCTGGGACCATCTGGAGTTTTTTGGTGTTTGCTTTGTTTTCCTCAAGGGAGTGATTTATGTTTAAGTTTAGGGTTTCTGATTGAGGGAAGGCTGTTCATGAAGGTACTGTGTAAAGTAATAGCATGTCAGAATCTGGTGTAACCATCCATTATCCAGGAACAACAGTACCATCTTCTGTAACTGTACCATCTTAAGAACAATTTTGAACACCGAAAGCAGCTCAGTCTCTTTAAAAAAAAGAAAAGCCTGGTCAGAAACTCATTAACGCTTCAGTAAGTTGAGAAGGTGAGGGGGGTCCATCACAGATGGAATCCTTATGGTCATCAAGAGGGTACCACTGATGTTTTCAAATGATTTTAAAATACAGCAAGGGCCTGATTGGGTCTGCAGCATGGCAGAAAAAGGTGCTCTTGTTCCTCCTCCCATCCATGTCAAAATGACCATCACCACCCTCTTTCAGCACTTGACAAGGCACACCAGGGTGGGAGGCAGGAGACAATAGTGCCAAGCTACAGGCCCAATCAGAGTCAATCCGCATAGCATTTTAAAATCACTTAGCTGCATCCTTATGGCAGTTTTTGGTCACTCTACTTTGGTCCTAAGGAACAAGCATTCTTCACACATAGTGCTTTTTAAGGCAAAGGAGCATGCAGTGTCTTTAAAATCACAGCTGCCTTAGACATGAGGCCAGTTTCAACTTTTGTTTTCAGCCCAGACTCTTCTGTGCTTCAGAAGCAGCTTCTCTAAACGCAGCAGATATCTTTGGCTTCCTGCTTCTAGCTCTTTCTGGATAACTCAGCCAGTCACATAAAGAAAAAAGAAAAGTAGCACAAAGAAACACACACACACACACACACACACACACACACACACAGAGAGAGAGAGAGAGAGAGAGAGAGAGAGAGAGAGCTATGCACCTGAGATGAATTAGTATTTTTGAGTGGCTCTGCTCCTTGACCTTTTTGTTCCACCTTTTGACCCCTCAGTTATGTCCCTACACAGATGGGACATTCCACCCCTTGCTTCCATTGACCTCCACCTCTTGATCTCACTTGTTCCACCACTGGACCTGACCTGGGCTCTGTTCCTAAGTGAGAGAAGCCCCCTCCCTGGCTTGCCTATTGTCAGATTTTTGTTTTCCAAGAGGTGGCAACCCTTCCTCCATCCAGTCCATCAGCAAAGCTGTTGATCTGCTTGCAGTTGTGGAGGAAAGGAGCTAATGCCAATGTTAATCAATTCGATGACCAAAACAACCATAATCTCAAGAGATATTGTTTCCTCTCCAACAAATGAGAGCCAGCATGGTGTAATGGTTAAAGACAGTGGCTATAATCTGGAAAACTGGGCTCTAATCCTGAAAACTTTGATTTCCTGTTCCTGCACATGAGCAGTGGAGTCTAATCTGGAGAACCTGGTTTGATTCTCCACTTCTCTACATGCAGTCATCCAGACACAGTTGTATCAAAACTATATTAGTCTCACTTATCTCACAAGGTACCTATTGTGGTGGGGGGGGGGGCAAGGTGATTGCAAGCCACTTGAGACTCCTTTCAGTACAGAAAAGCAGTGTATAAAAACCAACTTTACTTCTCTTCTTTAATCCTTGAACTGGAAAAAAAGGAGCTACAGAGTTCAATCACCTTGCAACTGTTGTGCAGATGCAAAGATCGCCAACAAGGTACTGTGCTCACAATAAACGTCACCAGGAACATTAAGGTGATCTGATTAGAAGCCTGTATACATGTGATGGGGAAGTTCCAACAAGGTACTTCATCTAGCATACATGTTTGCTGTGATGTTTTCAGCATGCCTTGATATAACGAAATGGGAAGTTACCATCAAGGTTGCTTGTTTTACAGTGTTTTGTCATTGCAAATACCTGAAGGAATGCAAGTAATGGCAAGCTTTTGGCTCTACACTGGGGGGGGGGGGGAAGTGTAATTCAGATGTCTAAAATCCAAGGAAGTTTTCAGAGGAGAATGTGTAGAAAGTGTTCACCTTTGACTGGTTCAAGCTTGTCATTTTTAACCCTTGAGTTCATTTTTGTTCTCTGGGTTCACAGCGATATTTCATTTAAATGGTTTGTGATCCTTATCTGTACAGATAATGCCTCTGTAGTCTAAATAATCAGAAATGTACCAGTATGTTTCTCTTTTCTTTTGAGGATTGCTAACAAATATTCAGCAACCACACATTGTGATTGATCGACTCGGTGAACAGCACATTTCATACCACAATGGTTGATTCATATCTAAGGACTATAAGATCCACACTCAAGGACCTATCTATGCTTTCAAACCTGTCATCTTAGGCACACTGATAAAGCTCATTGATACATTCTCTCGTTCATCCAAGGCTAACTTGTACAAGTACTCAAGCACAAAATACATGTACTGCCCTTTCAGTACAAAAGGCAATTGTGTCGATATTTGAAAACAAGAACAATATGGTATTTCTTTATTGACTCACAGAATGCAAGATATAATGTAGATATTAATATACACACAATGTTCTGTTCTATGCAGTTATTTTTATCACCCTTGACAACTTTTTTCTTTATACGTGTTCAAACTGTTCAGAAAGTACATTAAAAACTTGTCATTTGTCCAAATGCAAACTACAGTAAAGTCAACTTGCAAGGATACCCAAGAACAAAACATATCAGGATCAGTTTAGCTCCAGTTCTAGTTGTTGTGTATTTTTTAAAGGGTAACACTCTAAAAACTGCATGCATGAGCTCGTCAGATTTGATTGGCAGCACATACACTCTACACTTGGGTATCCATCGACGAGTGCAAGCCATCCAGTGAGAAGTGGTCTTCAGAGAAAAATAGCAAGGAATAGAGAATAATTGCTCTGCCAGCTTAGATCAGTGGTGGATTGGCAAGACAATCAACATACAACTCCCTGCTCTTGATTTGTTGGAGGAAAATAGAGCGTTTCCCCTGCTGGACTTGGATTATTACCCTATGAACTTGCATAATTACAGCAATTAACAGTAAAAAAAATTTGAAGGCTCATGATGGGTAAGATATCTTCTTCAAACTGGAAAAAAGGAAACATGTCCAATGTGATCTGTCTAAATAAACTGAGCTTGCCTGATCTCTCAATTAAAAATAGATCATACACATTGCAAATGGATTTCAATAAACTAGATCTCAGAGGACTTTCTAATTAAAAATTGCCAAACATAAATCTCAATTAAGTGTTTATTTATGTTAGAAAATTGTGCTAATAGCCTTAGCTTTTGATTTTGTTCAATCAATCGATATATTTGTTGTGCTGCAAAACACTTCTAGATATAATGCATACAGCCTCAATAAGTCTGTGGCGAGTATGGCACTGATAGCTGAAACCCAAAAAAAGCATTTCACCAAGTTTACTGGGGAAATTCTTCTTCCTACATGGGCAAAAGCCTCCAAACCCAAGCTGTGTGTATAGCTTCTGTTGTGGAAAGTGCCATCAAGTTGTAGCTTACTTATGGTGACCCCATAGGATTTTTTAGGCAAGAGACATTCGAAGGTGGTTTGCCACTGCGTTCCTCTGCTTAGCAACTCTGGACTTCCCAGGCAGTTTCCTATCCAAATATCACCTGGGGGACACTATGTAGCTTCCAGGATCTGATGAGACCAGGATAGATAGTCTGTGTATGTAGTTGCATTGCAGTCATCAAAAACAAATGACTTGCCATTGGCTGAAAGGTCAGGTCACAGCTAATGTGTCAGCTACAAATTTGAGATTAAAGTACACCACGGACAGCATACAGTTATACAGAAGATTACAGTTCCTACAAAGTATCCTTAAGGTGATGTCACTACAATGTGCACCATTCTAGGATTCTCCACAGACTGTATGGTAAATAGAATGTATCATATAGACTGGGAAAATTCCTAGATTACTACTCAATGAGACAACATTACTTCCAGATTCTTAACCAGAGCTGACATCATAGCATCATATTTTGCTCTTCCTTCAGTTTTCCCCTGCCACTACCTAGACAAGGCAAATATCAACCCCAGGTACAGCCATTATGATTCAGGCAAAAAAATAAACAGGAATCATATGTAACAATGCACAAAGTTATAACACATTTATCAAAAAATATTTTTTGTACAGAACTAGAAATTGCTGCAGTTCTTCCCTTTGTATCAATTGAGAGGGGGATTTTTTTTTACTATTGGACAATGAAAAAGAACTGAGATGTAAATCCTATGGTGCTTCAAACAGGGACATAATTTTCAACAGAGAACCTTTCTTAAACTTTCTGCAGTGACATATTAATAGGACGTATTAAAAGATCATCATTAATTCACTGAAAAGGGGGGAAAAACAGGTTGCAGAGAGCTCAGTATCATTCCATTAAGCGAGGCACAGTAAATATCTGCAAAGATTAATATACCAGTCACATTTGAAAACAGCAGTATCAATTTGTAAATAACAAACCATATACTGAAATACCTTATTGAGGTTTTGCTTTATACTTTTTGGGGTTTGTATAATTTTCATATGCTTTACTGAACGATGTCTGCTGCTTTCAGAATAATATGCTACTGGTGTACTAACCCCCCACATTCTTTTAGGGGGTCATTATTCTGGTGGATTCACAATAATGTGGAGCAGATCCAAAAGTTTTGTTCCACTAATGATGGAGCTTCCACCACAGCCAGGAGCCTTCTGTGGGCATAAAGAGGCTGGTTCAGCAGAGTGAAGAAGAAGAAGACTTTATTTACAGTCAATGACCAGATATATTACAAATCTCCAAAATATCTACAACAAAACAAGAATGCAGATCTCTCTCTTGTATTCCAGCATGTTCAGCAGAGTGGTTGAAACATTTTAGATGAACGAATGACTCACACCTTAAAAAAAAAAAGTATGCATCTATTACTTGCTGCTTGCTCTCATATTATTCTTCATGCTCTGTCTGAAGGAGATTGGCTTATTCAGCCATTTCAGGATTGCACCTTAATCACATGTTTCTGGTAGGGATGCATGCTGTGCCTCAATAGACAGCATTCTTACTGATTCCAAAAAATTGTTTTCATGCACTCAGGTGGTCTATAGAGGCTAATTCCCACCCATCCCCCTTGAATAAATTACTGAGCTATTTTTTTAATACAAACTGAATTTTGAAGTTCATAGTATCTTGTCTTTGTTTAGTCAACCATAGATATTACCTTATTTCTGTTTGTAAAATTTCATAGAATGTAGATCAAATTGACCTTGTGAGGTTTATATCTGGCACACCTAGATTTAGGAGGTTTAGTAAGAGAAAATACAGAATATAACTTCTTCTCCCTTCAGGGAAGAACTTTGGAATACTAGTTAACACTTATAGTAAGTGTACAGGTTATTGTGCCTGAAGGTGGTTTTAGGGAAGATTCTAATATATCATCTCAGTACAGAACTGAATTCTCACAGAATTGGAAAAAAAGAAGATACCATAGAAACTGAGCTATACTTGATAATTGTCTGGGAAGAAGAATTTTTACCTAGCATAATCTAAAATTCTAACAAACTTTTTGAGACGCCTTAAGAACATTTTTTTCAGGTCATGTTAAGACATAATTTAAAATAATCTATTTTTTTTTCAGTAGTGTAATGACCTCAAACTCTGCACATGTAAACTATGGCCAGAAAATAACAGTGGAGATTCAATTAAATATAGAATAGAATAGAATAGAATAGAATCTAAATAGAATAGAATAGAATAGAATCTAAATAGAATATAAATTACAATTTGAATGCCATACAAAACTCCCATGATCTCAGAGAAATAAATTTACTTTCCATGGATGAAACTATGTTCTTCGTGAACAGACAAGTCACAATATGGCTGTACCTTCCCCCAGGACTGGTCCATGTACAGGCAGACTCAGAATGAGACTTTTCTAACTCTGAGTCCCATCTGGAGCTCAGACTGGCTACATGAGCTGGAACTGGAAATATAGTAGGTAGAAAACATTACTCTGTGATCAGACAAGAACAGAAAGCTGAGCATGGCCAATCAAGAGTTCATGCTGGTTGTCAATCACAGAAAAAGATGTTACACTTATCAAAGGAACCCCTGAACAACACCACCCAATCCTAAGAAGTTCACTAGGATAACTTCCAGCTTCTGTCCATAAGTATTCAGTCAAATTCTAGTCTGTTCTGGAAGTGATGTCCAGGAATCCATTTTTAAAACCTGCCGTGTAATAGCTTATGTTCTTTTGTTTGTTGAGTAATCGCATGTTTCATTTTCTTCCCAGAGAGTAGACACTTATGGAGACCTCAAGAATGCAGACTTCCCGGAATTCTGTTTGGAACTGAAGCTAATCATAATTAGTGTGATTTTCAGGATTCAGGTCACTCCATTATGTATGAACACAGACATCTTGGTTTGCTTCTGGTTTAATTCTGAGTTGTTTGTTTCCTATTGATTTCATTCTTGGCTACAGAGAAATGAAATCAGAATTTGAGGCATACCAGGAGCTGGATGAGTTGAATTCAGCATCTGTGAGCTGAATCCTGTTTCGCAAACTAACCAAACAAAAGAAACTCATGGTCTCTGAATGGAACCAATGAGAGGCTGGCCCACTTACCATCTAATAAGCTTCATAGTTAAGTCAATATTTAAACCCAGCCATCACTAGTCCTAATCCAACAATAATCACTATGGAGAAGTCCAAATTTCTATAGCTACCGGTACCTGGTTTAATTCCAATATGCTTGCACTGACTTTGTTTCTCCATAATAAAGAAAACCAGAAGTCTTTATTTTTATACCTGATTCTGTTTCTTCAATGCTTTTTTCTATCTGATGCTTGTACCACTTGCACACAAATGATGTTTGATGTAAAATTGGCACTCATATGTACATGGGATAAAAGAAACAATAGGATTATCACTGACAACAACAAAAATGAGGTGAAATGTAATCAATGAGTATAGTAACATATAAAATAACATAAGAGGCCTACTGGATCAGAACCATGGCTCACCAGGATATCTCCTGGATATCCACTTCTGTGGAATACAGCCAGTGGTGGGATTCAGCCAGTTCACACCGGTTCACCTGAACTGCTAGTTAATTTTTTCTGTAGTTCAGAGAACCTGCTGAATGAATCTCACCACCCCAGCAGAGAGGGCCAAGGGGGATTTCAGAGCCCCGAGCAGCCGGGTACCTTGTCAAGGCTTTCAGAGTCCCAGAGTAGCCTGGCTGCAAAAGGCGCCAGGCTGGTTGTGACTCTGAAAGCCCCCTGGGTCCCCCAGGAGAGGAGGAGTGAAGTCTCCCAGATGGTCTCCCAGGAGTGAAGAGCCTTTCCAGGGCTCTGAAAGCCTCTTTCTGAATGAAGCTGCTGCCTTCCCTGGCCTCCCCCAACATTGAATTGGGAGGGGGGTGCAGCAGGCAGGAAAGTGGGGGAAGAGGGTCTGTGTGGGGGAAGGGGGCAGGGTGAATTGGTGGATAACTATTTAGAATTCACATCACTGAATACAGCCCACTTGGCAAATGCATGTGCACTTGTAGATCTCCAACCCACTCTTCACGCTGATCCTGGTGGCCCCCCAGTGCTCAAAAGCAGCATTTCTGGAGGCATTTTGGACTACTGTGGAAACAAAGAGGCAAAGAGTTCCTTTCATCAGTGGAGATTTTCCATGGGCTCAAAACCATATTTCCCCATACCCCTTCCCTCCCAAAAAAGATATTAAATCAGACAGATGATAGGTTTTAATTTTAAGGATATTTGTTCTTATAGTGGACTTACGATCTCTGTACTGGAAATAGAATCAGGTGGCTAATCATAGCATCCCTATTTAACAAATGTGAGAAGATACCCTGGTTAAAAACAGATTGAAGTAATCCATGTAAAAATGAATAATGAAGAAGCCATTACCTTCCACCTCAGTAGCAGCCTGAAGAGTTATGTGACATAGGTAATACATTTGTTATATTTATATATCGATTGGTACTACTTCTACTGATTCTTAGTTAAGTATATTTTCCTTTCATCAGAGATAAAGATAATGGAAAACTGATTTTGGTACTCTTCAGACTCGATATGACATATTTTAAAAAACAAAACTGCAATTTAAATTTTTGTTTTCTAATACAGTATGGTGAAGCAAATAAACCCACATTTGACAAGAAGATAGATGGAGGGAAGGATTTTCCATACAACCCACTACCTTCCAGGACAGGCAATCATAGGAATGGAAATTAAAGTGGAAAATGGAAAGAATCTTGCATATAAATATTATGTTTTTGGTGTTTGTATGCATATTAGTCATATGTGTTCATATTACTTTGGAAGAATCTAAAAGAGTTTTGATGTCAACTTTACAGTTGTTCAGTTCCAGCTCAAAAAAGGAATCAAAATCAGCACCTTTACAAATATGTAATAAATTGCTGGATTTCTCGATCTCTGTGTTGTACATGTAGATGGAATTCAGACATCACACTGTCTAAGGCCAAGCTCAAGCACGGCCTTCCTGTCGCTTCCATGCCGGGCGAGAATTGGGGGGGTGGGGGGGGGGGGGGGAGGCGGGGGGGGTGCGGCGGGTGAGGGGGGGGCGGGGTGGGCTGGGGGGGGGGTGGGGGGGGGGGGGTGGGGGGGGGTGGGCGTGGGGGGGGGGGGGGGTGGGGGGGGGTGGGGGTAGGGGGGGGGGGGGGGGGGGGGGGGGGGGGGTGGGGGGGGGAGCGGGGGGGGGGGGGCGGGGTGGGGGGGGGGGGGATGGGGGGGGGGGGGGGGGGGGGGGGGGGGGGGGGGGGGGGGGGGGGGGGGGGGGGGGGGGGGGGTGGGGGCCGGGGGGGGTGGGGGGGGTTGGGGGGGCGGGGGTGGTGGGGGGGGGGGGGGGGGGGGGGGGGGGGGGGGGGGGGGGGGGGGGGGGGGGGGGGTGGGTGGGGGGGCTGGTGGGGGGGGGTGGCCCTGAGTGTCCAGAGGGCGGGGGAGAAATACCATTGTGCCTCCAGGAGGAGGACTGGAGAGCTCCGCCTCCCCTCCCTCTCGCCCAGAGTGCAGTGCCTTATTCTCCAGTAAGTCCTTGATGTTGCTCTCAAGCCTTCTCCCCAGCAGACGGGCGCCAGCCAGCACAGGAGAAGTCCATAGGCTGGCTAGGAAGGCAATCCCTGCCCCACAAGGTGCTTGCTGTGGGGAGAGGAGCGGAGGGTGCGTTTGTTAGCCGTTTGGAGACTCCTTATAGCAATGTGCATGAATCCAAACCGTTCTTCTATTCCTAAAATTTTGTTTTGTACTGTGAATAGCCTTGACTGAGCGATAGATGGGGGCGGGGGGGGGGATCATTTGGCTTCTTAACCTCTTGCTGTGGGGCTGGGCTGTAATCTGCAGAGCTGAGCTTGATGCCCCACTTGTCTGCCCCACAAGGTGCTTCCTGTTGGGAGAGGAAAGGGAGGGGGTGTTTGTTAGCTGTTTGGAGACTCCCTTGTGGGTGGGCAATGTATGAACTTCAAATTGTTCTTCTATTCCTAAAAATCTTGTTTTTGGCAATTGTGAATAGCCTTAATATTAGAGGGGGGGGGGATGGAGCGCCTGGCTTCTTAAGTTTTGATGTGGGGCTGGGCTGTAACCTGCAGCGTGAGCTGGATGCGCCACTTTCTCTGCCCCACCTGCTACCCCTGCCAAGGGCAGGAAAGAGGGAGAGGAAGAAAGTGGGGAGAGGAAAGTGGTGCTGGCATTTGTTAGTTTGCAAACTCCTTTCCCTTCCTTTCTCCACAACAGACACCTTGTAAAGTAGGTGTACCCCAGAGAGTTCAAAGAGAACTAGTTCAAGGTCACCAATCAGGCTTCATGTGTAGGAGGGGGAAAACAAATCCAGTTCATCAGATAAAGGTCCACCACTCATGTGGAGGAGTAAGGAATCAAACCCAGATTTCTTCCGCTATTAGATGCCACCAGGTTGAAAAGGGCACATTCATTCATCTTTGCCGCACATCTTCTAGCACCAAATTGCACCTATAACATCAATTATGAGGGTCTCTTATGATTCTTTTGAATGTTTGTTTTAGGACAGATTGTTAAGCCACGGGTGTTGGGAGCAGGTCCTCTCCAGAGCAGTGGCTGGTTGCTTAATTTGGAGGGGACAGGTTGGTCAATAAAGCAAAATAGAAGCTCTGATAGAAAGTCAATTTGTAGTGCAAAAAAATATTTAGGGGAATTGGTCAAACATCCATTCTGTTTTCCCCCTTCCTCAGCTGCTTTGGCTTCGACGTTATGAGGTTCCGCTGATCTTCTGCATCATGTGGTGGTGGAGCCCACTCTTTCTGGCCTTCGTTATGTAGGACCCATCTCCATCTAGTCCAGCAATTAGCTTCCAGTATTAGCCAGCCAAATACATCAGACCAACTCCTGAGCAGACCTTGTGAGTTACAGCAGTCCCTATTCTCAGCATACCGTCAAGTGAAAAAAAACTCAGAGGCACACTGGCAGAAAATGATGCCTGTGCGCACATGCGAGTTTTCCACCCCTGCCCCACCCCTGCCTACGCCCAGCCAGCACTGGGGGGCAAGACCTGGTTTTTCCACCCCCCCATCAAGCCCCACTTATGGTTTCCCTGTCAGCTGCGGGGGCCATCCATGCGCCTCAGAAGCCATGGCTCCCCATTCCAGACTCTGGGGGCTTTCGGGGGGGGGGGGCAGGCCGCCCAGTCCCCATGCTTAACTCAGAAGGCCCTGCATCTTTGCCAGGCCGTCTCTCACTGGGCATGTCGTGGGGCAGCTTTGCAGGAATGATGCAAAACACTGTTTCTAAAAAAAATAATTCAATTCACCCCTTCTACTACAGGTTTGTCTGGTAACAAGAACACTTGAACCTTGATACTTGTGGTAAAATTAGTATAGGATATGTAGAGGCACTACGGCAAGGTGTGAGAATTACCCGACATCAGATCCACAAAGAGCAATGGGGAAAGCCTGTTATCTGCAAGGTAATTTCTCAGCCAAATCACAGTTGTCTCTCTGATTTTCTTTCTTTGTTCAAACTGCCTTTGGGGGGAAGGTTCCAACTTCTGATGGGGGCGGTGATTTGTGAGAGATTTACATGCTTAAAAGTTAATTCCCACTTGCACTGGCTTGGAGCTGTTTCTGAGGCTAACAACCTACCTCATAGGGTTGGTGTGAGGACAAAATTAGGAAAGAGAGTTGGTGGGGAGAGCCATGTATGTTTTGCTCGTGATGGGAGGTGTTTTGTGAGCTGGTACAAAAAATCATTGTTTGGTCGTTGTGGGGGAGGGTGGTCGTCCATACCTGGGGGGGGGGGGGCACCAAACTCAGATTTTGTCCCCGGGCTCCAGTTTGCCTAGATTCGCCCCTGGTAACAAATGTATAAATATTCTATACAATAAAAATCTATAAAAAAATGAGTCTAATGGAAATATCAGAGTACAATATCTATCCCAATGTGGATGTTGCACTCCTCATCCAACGGGCAACTTGTTGCCAAATTGCAGTGGTCATGTAAGTGGACTCATCCTTGTATTAGAAGAAACAAAGTGTATTCTTACAGAGCAGACACAGGGAGGCATGACAATAGAAAAGTATATAGGAGTTAGTTTTTCTTCCTTTCTCTGGATGCTTAAGTGGTGGGCAAGTCTTTTTTCTTTCTTTTTTAAAGAAAAATGGTCAAATAGAGCAGAAGTAAACCCCACAAGCCTTACCTCACAGTGCTTAGTACTTTCAATATTTTTTTTTACTGGGGCTGGCTTAGATAACTCTACAGAGTAGGTCCTGAGCGCATGAATAGGGCATTTTTCACAGAATTCAAATGTAGGGAACGATCACGGTACAAAGTATAGTGATAACATTTGGGATTAACATTGCTGATGTAGCTTCTGAAAATCCTGCCTCACCATATTTGAGTCAAATGCATCAAAAACATAGAGGCATCAATCACTGGTCATTCAGCTCATGGACAACTTCCTATGACTCCATGAGATTTCTGTTACCCAAACAGGAAACAGCCAAGTGAGCTGGTCAGCCAATGCACATTAACAATACATAATGGAGCCCCAATGGATTGACAGCAGGTGTGTGAGAGATCATGTTGGGTCTTAGGATTTTCATTGTGGGTAGCACATAACTTCAGTCTGTCTTGTTTACTTGAAAACCCAACTGCTACATAACAAGGAAAGCCCCCTTTACAAAACTTTGTCCTGGGAACTTCTGCAAGAGGGAAGAGTGCTGGGAGTCAGGAGTCCATGGTAGATGAAATGAATAATTATAATTTTGGAGGTATGTAACTGTAGTCCTGGATTCCTCCCCCCCCCACCCCCACCCCCACCCCAGGAGAAACAACTGAAATTTTCATGGATTCATTTTCCACTTTCTTCAAAACGAGAGGCTTCATTACCTTAAAGGGATATTTGAGAGAAAATTAAATCATGAATGCTTGTGAAATGATTGAGCTGCTACTAATATGAACGCAACAAAAGTCCCGTATCCATTAAGAGCTAACAGTATCATTGGGGTCTCTGATATCCGTGACTAAGACAGGATATTGCGGAGAGCCAGAGAAAAAGAAATTTGTAATAACATAGCAGAAAATAGGATTCAAAGGTTCATTTCCCTCCTTTCCTCAACATCACTAATATGATCCGGCGGAGAAGGTGAGAACGTGTCACCACGATCTACATTTTACACAAAACGTTGTTTTCCTTCCACATAAAATAAAAAACACATTTAATCAAATTTGAAAAAAAACTTACTTATATTCATGTATTGTCCAACCTAAATGGATCCAGAAATGAAACTGTGCGCATGTAAATATATAGTCATGCAAAGATGGTCCTTTGAGAACAGTCAGGTATTTGTGCCATCTTTGCTTAGATGCTTCTGAATCTTCCACATGGGGCTTTTGCCCAGTGTTGCTAGAACCTCACTGATGCGGCTCATATTTCACTCCCTGGTTGTAAGCAATAGATCAATTCCACACAACCTTATTGGAACAATAGAACCCTGTCCCACTACATCATGTACCACAATTATCTGACCCAATTATCCAACATTCTGAGCAGTAGACTCTATTCTAATGAACCAGGTTTATTTCCCCACTTTTACACATGATGCCTGCTGGGTAACCTTGGGCTAGTCATAGTTCTCTCAGAACTCTTTCAGCCACACCTACCTTATTATTATTATTATTATTATTATTATTATTATTATTATTATTATTATTATTATTATTATTATTATTATTATTATTATTATTATAAACCGCTCTCCCCCGAAGGGCTCAGGGCGGTGAACAAACAGATAGATAGAGCACAATAAAATCAATAATCATTAAATAAAGGCTCTATATACTTAAAACCAACCCCATTAAAATGCAGCGTTCTAACATCAGATATATCGATGGTGTCCTATTAATACATCCCCTAACGGAAGAGGGGGAAGAAGAGAAGAGAAGAGAGACAGCAGGGTCCACAGATGTTAAGAAGGGGGGGGGGCATCAGCGGCCAGACTCCCCAAAGGCCCGGTGGAACAACTCCGTCTTGCAGGCCCTGCGGAAATCAGACACTTACAAGGTGTCTGTTGTGGGGAGAGGAAGGAAGGCAATTGTAAGCTGTATTGAGACTCCTTAAAGATTGGGGAAAGCAAGGTATAAAAACCAACTCCTTCTACAACATCTGGGCAGCTCTAGAAGTAGGGTTGCCAAACACCAGGTGGGGCCTAGAGATCACCTGTAATTATAATTGATATCCAGTTGACAGAGATCAGTTCCTCTGGAGAAAATGGCTACTTTGGAAAGTGGAATTTATGGCAATATACCCTACTGAACTCCCTTCCCTAACCAAACCCCACCCTCCAAATCTCCAGGAATTTTCCAGTTTAGAGTTGGCAGCCCTATCTACAAGCCAGTCACAAGGGTCCATATTAGAAGATTGCAAAGGGAGGTATTGAATTCCTCCCACTGTGGTTCAGGTTGGATTCCACCACCACATACATCTTTAGTTGGATCACTGTTGTGCTATACCAGGGGTAGGGAACCTGCGGCCCTCCAGATGTTCAGGAACTACAATTCCCATCAGCCTCTGTCAGCATGGCCAATTGGCCATGCTGGTAGGGGCTGATGGGAATTGTAGTTCCTGAACATCTGGAGAGCCGCAGGTTCTCTACCCCTGTGCTATACAGAGTGACTATGGAATGAAGTGGCAATATCGTCGAACTGCAGAGATGATTCTAACTATCTCTATGATGGACCAGAACTTTGACTTAAAGGAAGATTCTACAACAGTAATTAATGCCTATAATGAGGTATTATGCACCCACTGATAACCACAGGGAGTTTTGGATATCAGCAAACGAAAACCAAGGATTGGAGCTGTGTCCTCTGAGACTACACAGCAGCAAAAATTTACAAGACTTCACAGTGCATTCTCTTAATTTCCTCACTTTCTCCCCTTGACATTAAAAGCCAGTTGGATATCAACTTCAACATCTAATAGCCTGTTTTTTGATAGCTATAGTATTTAGTCAGACAAGTGGAAATATACAGGCTGAGAAATATACAGGCTGAGAAAGGCTTTCAAGTAAAGCAACGGAGGTGGGTAACGACAGACTGCTCCATAGACACTGAATTCTGTTGTGTGCAAGTCCATATAAATTGAATCTCACCACTGATTTCTCTCAAGAACAATTAAACAAGGCCATTAGAAAAATCAGAGAAAGGAAAGATGGACTGGGGGAGAAAACATTAGAATTTGAAAGGCTCCTTATACACGGACACGAACTCAGGATTCCATAAAATTAACAACACAGCAGCACAAAGGAACGGACAAAGCACTGGACTGGGAATTAGGGGGATTTGTTTGTTGCGCATTTTACAGGAAAAGAGCAGCCAGAACTTCACTAATTGCATTTCAACATGAACAACGTCATGCTCAGAAATGTCAGAAATGTTCTGAATCTGAACAGAATTCTCTCCACCGCTCAGGAGCAGGTGGAAGACTTCTAATCAGATGGTTACTATGACATCTTGGCGGTTGGTTAGAACTTCATAAGCAGTGGGAGCCTGGGGGGCAAATGGAAGAAAGAGTGGTTTAGGTAGGACTAGCAGAAATGGCTATGAAATGGATGATGCATGGCAATCAAGACACTTCCTGCCAGACATCCCCATGGGCTTTCTTTTGTGGGTGTTTTGGGGCTGTATCGCAGTGGTCTGGTAGTTTTAACTCCTAACATTTTGCCAACGTTTCTGGCCAGCATCTTCAGGAGCATGTCACAGTAAGAGCACACGGCATGTCAGAGGGAACAGAGGGAAACACATCTTACCTTGACATGCCTTTGAAAATGCCAGCCTATAAATCAAATTTAATACAATAAATTATAAATAAATGCTGGTGAGACATTTGGAGCTAAAACGACCAGACCATGGTCACACAGACCGAAAAACCCATAACAGCCCATTCATTCTGGTTGCGAAAACTTCACCAGTATATCCCCATGGAGATTTTTGTGCTCCACATTTTCATATCCTGCCACCACTAGATGATTTCAGTGGTTTGAAGAGGGCTTTCCAGTTCTGTGTAAGCATTCTATAAACACATTACGTGGCCACACCAAGATAAAAGGTTCTTTTCTGTCCTCACTCAGAAAGCAGTGTGGGGCCCAGAGGAGCTAACAGGTATATTCCCCTAATTAGCTAAAGGTGAGAATAAGGGTCCTGGGAATACTTCCAAAAAATGAATGGGTAGGAAGTGGTTTGGTCTTGGCATAGGCAAATTAGAGGCAGTATTACCATAGTTCATTGAGTTAGACTTCAGGGTGAAATTCAAAGTGATTCAGTTTGAACTTAGAACTTCTTAATGGAAAATCCTAATGTGAGGATGGGTCATTGTTGGCAGAATACTAACACATCAAGATCCTTTATGTCTAAACAATCCTCCTTGCCTGCATTGACCTATACTAAATGGCTGCAGCTTCTGTCTCTGGAACGCTCTTAAACATGATGAAATCAGGTGCAGTCCTTGTAGAAATGACCACAAATTCTCCTTCTTGGCCCACATGTTGCTAGAACAAGCATAAATAAAGACATTAAAAAATAGAGCTAAAGGGACCATTGCCTTGTGGTTATTTTTTCACACCTGTTGCCTTCAGTTCAAATGTTGCCTTTTTCACTCAGTGACATTAAACACCCCACAATACTCACCATCTATTTCCCAGCTGTTTTATGGGAATAAGAACTCTACCTTCCATGTTTGTGGTAATGATTGTCAGGATTATGTGCATGAACTGAATGCGCCTAAAGTCCTACTCAAATGATCACCACTGAGTACAGAGGCTCTTGTGGGATTCTGTAATTGGCAGTGTTTTGCATTTGCAGGAAATCTATGGCATTTTACATGCTCCATAATAAGAGACAAACCTTACAACTAGTTTTATCTTCTTCTCAATAAAACTGCACAGTTAACAATTTTGATGGATAACACATTTTAATAGCTTTCTGGAGTCACAGAAGTAACAATATTTGCCCATGCAGTCAACCAAAGCGTCCAGGTTTCCTTTTAGATTCCAGTCCAGTGGATAAGTCCTCTTGATTTTGGCCTATTACTATTGCAAATGATTACTATAGCATGGCTTTTAAAATCAGTGCTGGTAGTAGTAGTAGCTGGCTTTCATTGTCTTTCTAATTAGTTTATAACATATAAAATATCCACAAAGGATTTTTTCCCATCTTCAAATTATACATTTCAACTGCACTATGTATAATATAACCTAAAATGTACTAAAATAGAGTTGAAGCATATCATTCTCTCTTCTCCACCCACAACTATAACACTATGAGAAATGCTCAAGCATAGTTTCAGACACAGGCAGAGCTGGACTTTCAGGCTGAGCCACGGAATAACATTCAACTGCATCTCTACTTTCCCCCCTTTTGGAAAACAGGAAGTTATCAATTTCCCAGCTAATTTCACTTTATCTGGTCTGACCTTCCCATGTCTAACACAGATTATGAATAACAGCTTTCAAAAGAATGTAACAGAGGTAGGGGTGCCAACTCTGGGGTGAGAAATTCCTGGAGATCTGGGAGTGGAGGGTTTGGGGAGAAGAGATTTGGGGGTGCAGTGCCCTAGAGTTCCCCCTACAAAGCAGCCATTTTCTCTAGGGGAACTGATCTCTCTTGTCTGGAGATCAGCTATAATTCCAGGAGATGTTCAGGTTCACCTTGGAACTTGACAACCCTACATTAGCCATTATCAGGGCCTATCACAGCTTTCTTCCTTCCAGAGGTCAAGAGAGTCATTTGGCCCAGTCCACACATTTTTTGGAGTGCCTCAGGTTTATATACTTGGAGGGGGGGGGGTGGCATTTGATAAATTTTGCAACTTATTTTCATGTCCATCATATGTCATATTTTAAAAAGATACTGCAAGAGGTCTCAAAATCTTCAAGAGGCCCATGCCTCTCTGGATCTCAAAGAGGGCCGGACCACACTGTATCAGACCAGAGGTCCACCTAATTCTGCATCCTGCTTTCAACAAAGGTCAGTCAGATGCCACAAGCATCCCACAAGCAAACCCCACAGAACGCAGCCCTCACCTGCTGACTGCTCCTCACTATTGGACTATCAGAGGCTTTCTGACTCTGAAACCAGAAATCCCATTTGACTGTCACGGCTCATGAGCAACAATAAACCTATTCTCCATAAATCATTTCCTCCACTTTAAATCCAGCTGGCATCACCATATAGCATTACCGCTTTCTCACTTTTCCTAGCACTTCAATGCTCTTTTTGAGATGTGGCAACAAGAACTGTACACAGTTTTCCAGATGTGGTTGCACAAGAGATTTGTAAAAAGGCATCACTACACTGGCAGTACTGTTCTCAGTTCCTTTCTTGATAAAATCTAGAATGCAATTTGCCTTTTTATTGCAGTCTGGCATGAAGTAATTTGTGGAAGGGAAACATATATTCCATTCACATATTCTCTCCTGTAATGTCATCATTTCTTACCCTGCCTTTCTGGCTTCACTGAGGGAAAACCTGTTCTAGCAAAAGAAGACTCCTTTCTTAATGGAAGAGAATCTTTCAGTCTTTCTAAAGATCAGTTTAGGGAGGTGAAGGAACGATACATTGAAAGCTTCAATCCTAAGCATACTTGCTTATTAGTAAGTCGATTTAATTCAGTAGTCTTATGTGTGTTATGTGCTGTCAAATCACTTCTGACTTATAGTGACCTGATGAATTAATGACCTCCAATCATCAATGGCCATGCTCAGGTCTTGTGAATCTATGGCCACGGCTTCCTTGATTGAGTCAATCCATCTCTCGTTGCGTCTTCCTCTTTCCTTGCTGCCTCAACTCTTATTAATATTATTGTTTTTTCTAGTGACTCCTGTTTTCTCATTATATGACCAAAGTATGACAGCCTCAGTTTAGTCATTTTAGCTTCTAGTAGTTTGATATATGAGTAAAAATTAATAGAAGGTCTGGATTGGTATCCATATACCTGACCGTTCTCAAAAGTAACACTGAAATTCTGAACATTTACTTCAGCTTAATAGTTAGATCCAAGGATTCATTTTATTAAGAAAAGTGTCTTCCTCCAATGGAAAGAGCCTTCCTTCAATGGAGGAGTCCTTCTTCCATCAGATGAAGATTCCTCACTTAGAATGTGGTCCTGTGATCCAGTTGTTTAAACTTGTTGTTTTAACTTGAACGTTCCTGTTAAAGTTGTTTTAACTTGAATGTTCCTGTTCTAAATGTATGTATGCTTCATGGATTCCTTTCTACTTCCTTCCTTCCAGCACGTTAGATTTTTCTCACCCAGACTCACTTTATCTTCTTTTCACAGCTTATGGCTCCCAGTATCCTTTGCCTGCCATTGGCCTTTAATATGGGCCATTTCTCACTGATAGTTTTATTTTTCTTGGTATCTTGTTTTTCTGCTCAATAAGAACCTGAAGTGTCTTAGCTCATATTTTTTCCACCCTCCATTCTATTCTGACAATGATATTCTGACAAATAGTTTAGGCTGAAGCCCAAGGTCACCTAGCAATGGGGTTGCCATATTCCCACCAGCGGCGGGATGATCTGACCCCAGCAGCTGTTGTTCACTGACACTTCAGAGGCTGGCTGGAAAGGGGGAAAAAACTCATTGTCTGTGACATCACAGCTAAGAAAACCTAGAAGTTTTACCATAGAGTTTCCAGTGATTTCTAGAGAAGACTAATGTCACCTCCCCCCCCCCCAGAATTCTTTTTGTTGCCAGAAATAGCCTGGCACCCTATCCAGTAAGTTCCCTTGCACCCTATCCAGTAACCCTCCATTCTATTCTGACAATGATATACTCACAAATAGTTTAGGCTGAGGCCCAAGATCACCTAGCAATGGGGTTGCCACATTCCCACCAGGGGCAGGATGATCTGACCCTAGCAGCTGTTGTTCACTGACACTTCAGAGGCTGGTTGGAAAGGAGAAAACCTCACTGTCTGTGACATCAAAGAAAAACCTAGAAGTTTTACCATAGAGTTTCCAGTGATTTCTAGAGAAGACTAATGTCACCTTCCCTCCAGAATTCTTTTGGTTGCCAGAAGTAGCCTGGCACCCTATCCAGTGCCCATGGCAGAGAAGGGATTTGAACCTAGCTATCCCTGGTCCTAGTCCAGCCTTCTAACCACTATGCAACACTGACTTTCATGGCTATTAGCCCAGCACTTTCCTACATAAGTTGCTATACTTGGTAAAAGTTGAATTGTGCTGACCATTTGCTAGTTGGCCAGTCTCAACCCATGAAGGCCTAACACAAACCTGGGGATGCCTCCAAATATCTTAGCCCCTCCTGGGCTACAAACCCCAGTGAAACCTTTTGCACCATATCAGTGCCAAGTTCTGGTGGAGCTGGATTATATGCTGCAAACAGCAAATGCTAATTTAGCACACTTAGCTGAGAGATGCCTCACAACAGCACCTTTGAGCCCATGCACTGCAAGAAATTAACCACAGCATAGAGTTACTGCGAGTGTGGTGCTGTTGGTTTCTAAAATGTCCATACCATTTTACTCACAGCATAAGATCGAAGCCCTCTAACAACAAATCAAATAAAGGAAGCAGAAGAAAATCCATACACAAAAGATGAAACTTCAACAAAAAGCTGTACAACAAGGCAGGGGCAAAGTGGCTCAGACTGAACTCAAAGCAGATTTCAAGCAAGTTGAATGCCACTGGTTTTCTGAATCTCCTGATTAACCAATGAGGCAGGCTGAACACATCAAGAAGTAAGCTGTAGTGGCTCTATCCAACCAGCTGCAGAGGAGGCTCCCAAAAACACTGACTTACAGACTTCAGAAATTAGCTGATAGAATCTGATTTTTGACATTACAGCCCTGAGCTGCTTAGATTTAGACTTAGTTCCACCTGTGCAACTGGGCACACTGGGCAACAAGTATTCTCCAATAATTTCGGTCAGCTGCAAAGAGTTCCTTCCACCATGACACGTGAGCATCGTTTAGGTCTTTGAAGGTCTGGCACCATGTCTTTCATGATCCTACTCACTTTCACTGTCCTCCAGATGGTACCCATTGCACTGTGGTCTTCAGGTGATGGTGACCTGGTAGGTGTAGGATGTGCCCAGTAAGACGCAATCGTCACTCTGTCACAATGTCTTGCAGCCTCCATATACCATTTCTGCACAGAATTTCCTCATTTGTAATGTGGTCACAGTAAGTGATCCAAGAATCTTGTGAAGGCACCACTGCTGGAACACGTCAGCTTTTGGGCTATTCTTACAGTAGTCTTCCATGTTTCACTGGCATAAATTGAAGTTGGTATAGTGACAGTGCTTGAAGAGTTGTATTTTCATCCTAGTATTAATGGTAGATGTTGACCTGATTTGGCGCATCCTGTGGAATACTGCCGATGCTTTGCCAGTTCTACAATTCACATCGGCTTTGACATCTCCATCACAGGCCAGAATGCTACCAAAGTAAGTAAATCATTCTAGTTTTTCAATACATTGTTGGATGACCAAAAGCAGTATGTTCATCGGGGCATTTCCCATCTGCATAACCTGAACTGAGCTGAGATGCACGGCTGCTGATATCATGATGAAACTTCTGCAGGCATGTTTTCTTCTCTGATGCTCTATGGACATTTTGAGAAAAGTTGCCCTTTAAAAAAAACCTCTTTAAAGCACTGAGTAGAGCTGAGTCTCTTCAACCAAATTGTAAGGAGGACTGTACCCAGTGGTGGGATCCAAAAATTTTAGTAACAGGTTCCCATGGTGGTGGGAATCAAACAGTGGCATAGCGCCAATGGGGCTGGGCGGGAGATTCCGGGGTGGGGCATTGCTGGGCGGGGCTGTGACAAGGATGCAGCTGCTGCGCCTGTCCGTGGGCGGGAAACGAATGCACGCAGGCGCAGGCTGCCACGCACACCGGTACACCTCCTGCTAGACTGCTTCAAGTTCTGAGCGCTACTGCTGAGGAGCAGAGGAGGGGCATAACTAAGGCAAAAATCACGTGGCAAAAAAACCCCTCTCGGCACACACAAATAATTAGTAATCTACTCTCGGGAACCTGTGAGAACCTGCTGGATCCCACCTCTGACTGTACCTATTTGATTCCTTATTGGAATGTCCATGCCCACCTTCCCCTTTTGGATAAATTGATTTATTTATTAGTTAAAACATTTTTACCCTGCCTTTCTTCATGGTTCAAGGTGGCCTACAATAATAGCTAGAAACATTTCCAATCAAAACCGAAATAAAATAACAATCCCCAAATCTCTTACAATTTGAAATTAAAATTGTACATACTAGAACAAAACTGTACTCAAGAAACTCTGGGCTCAACTGTACTCCCACCCCCAAGAAAATGCCTGCAGCTTATATCCCATTAAAATCTGTAGCAAATAAAACTGCCTGTGGGTTTGTTATCCACACAACAACCACCCAGTTTATTATTAAACATGGAAATACCAGAGAGTGAGACAGCTAAAACCTCACTTTCCCTTCACAGTAAAGCCACTTGCCAGAAGCTTCTCTTAAGAGATCTCTTAAGAAATCCTCTTCCCAAGGGATAAATTTATTTCAGTGTAGGAAGCACATCCAATCAACTTTCACAGATGCTAGCTATTTAAAAGAGCTACAAACATGAATTTTAGTTTTAAAAAAGGAAGTTGAGAGAGGGGAAATATTTATTTGAGACTGGCCTTTCCATTGCCTACAAACGTATACACTGGAGATATCCTGTAAAACATAAGCTCCTTAAATAAGACCCTAAAGCTGAGACTGAACCTCCAGTTCCTGAAATCCACCACTACCGTGTTTCCCCGAATATAAGACAGTGTCTTATATTAATTTTTGCTCTCAAAGATGTGCTATGTCTTATTTTCGGGGGATGTCTTATTTTTCCTGTGTTTTGTTCGTCGGGCATGTTTCCAAACAAAAACTTTGCTATGTCTTACTTTCGGGGGATGCCTTATATTTCGCACTTCAGCAAAACCTCTACTATGTCTTATTTTTCGGCGATGTCTTATATTAGGGGAAACAGGGTAAGAGTTGGATACACTTTTGAATGTAACCTTTATATTGAGTCACATTATTTGTCCATGAAATCCATTTTATCTAATGACCAATGGCTCTTCAATGTTTTAGGCAGGGACTCTTCCCAATTCTGCTTGATTTACCCGAATCATTTTTAGCAGGAAATCAAAAAGATATAGGCTGCAATTCTAATGACACTGTTCTGAGATTAAGCCAACTGCATTACATGGGATTTACATTTGAGTAGACTTGCTTAGTTTCCAGTTTGCTGGTTTCATATTCATAAAATATAGTCAGAGCTAGGTCCCAGATGGATAAACTGATCATTTAAACTTTGTTTGCCCAATCCAAAATATTTTGTAAATAAACAGCAAAACGTGGAAGCATCTTATATTTGATCGTGCCACTTATCAAGTGAAAATAAAGCCCTTACCAAACAGAAAATTAAGCCTTGTATTTTGTAATCCCAATGGGACTCTTTTCTAGTAGGAACTGTGCCATGTTCTAAAATAGTGCACGTGAAAAGCTAACACAGATTATCTGCTATATTGTTTTGATTCATGCTTGGGCTTTTCCTGAATCTAATCAGAGCAGAAGCTAACATGCACAGCCTTTATAAATAAAAGAGAATCTTGCCATAGAGAACTGCTATCTTTCCACATAATCAGAGCAATCATCTACCCAGCAGATGGGTACTTAGCCAGTTGGCTAAGGGTTACAGTATATTTACATTTGTAAGAAAAAGAAAAAGTGAGGGGGCTTGTCGAGCCCTTTAAAAAGCGACTAATTTCCCCTGATATGCTTAAACAGTAACACACATTTTCAAATGGTTTCTTTAAACGGTTTATTGACTAAACACAAAGATCAAAATATAGATATGTCACTGATTAATTAAGAGGCAATAATAACAGCCCCTTTTTAATCTTTCCCCATTTATAATGCCTGGATTTTACTGTACTGAAAACAAAATAAGGACACATGTATGAGCGTAACTCTACTGGTGTTCTAGATAATCTTCTAGACATTCAACAGATTTTTAGGCATATAGACACTATGCACATCATTTTAAAAAATACTTTTTCATAGCCAAGGCCAGATCAACATTTTTTTGAACGGGACCAAAATAGAAAATGATGTCCCACAGTGGCGGGATCCAAAAAATTTAGTAACAGGTTCCCAGGGTGGTGGGATTCAAACTGTGGCGTAGCGCCAATGGGGCTGGGTGGGGCACGATGGGGGCATGTCTGGGCATTCCGGGGGCGGGGCATTCCTGGGCTGGGCTGTGGCAAGGATGCAGCCACTGCACCGGTCCTTGGGCGGGAAGCGAATGCACGCAGGCGCAGGCTGCCACGCACGCCGGTGCACCTCCTGCTAGACTGCTTCAAGTTCTGCACGCTACTGCTGAGAGGCAAAAATCACATGACAAAATCATCAATTAGTAACCCCCTCTCGGCACACACAAATAATTCATAACCTACTCTCAGGAACCTGCGAGAACCTGCTGGATCCCACCTCTGTCCCTATATATTAATTTTCTTTATATGTATGCATCTAGTCAGCGTATATAATCAACAAATCCTTTAAATAATAGAATAGAAATTGCCCACCATTATTAGGTACCTGGGAACCACTGGTCTAATCCAGCAGCGATCTTCTGATGTAGTTATGTTCATGGAAGACAGTCCCACTGAATTTAGTGGCAGACAGGTTAAGACATAGTTATCTTTGGTAAAAGTGTAATGATACATGATTTTTTAAAACATTTTATGGGTAATGCTGCTTTTTGCTGTAAACTGCCTTTTTTGTGGGGAAACACAGACCATAAGTCAGGAAGCAGTCAATGAATACATAAATAGGAATTGTTCTTATCCGTCTATTATGCTATATATGCTTACTTTTCTATAGATATTGTACGATCAATTTCTTTTAATTATTTGGATATCATCAGTTTTAAATCTACTTCCATTGTATAATGCTTTGAATCATACACATTAATGGCCAACCCTGACTATAACTCCAGTAAACCAAACCAATAAACCAAAGGAGCAGCAGTGGCACAGTGGTTAAGAGCAGGTGCATTCTAATCTGGAGGAACCGGGTTTGATTCCCCGCTCTGCCGCCTGAGCTGTGGAGGCTTATCTGGGGAATTCAGATTAGCCTGTGCACTTCCACACATGCCAGCTGGGTGACCTTGGGCTAGTCACAGCTTTTCGGAGCTCTCTCAGCCCCACCCACCTCATAGGGTGTTTGTTGTGAGAGGGGAAGGGCAAGGAGATTGTAAGCCTCTTTGAGTCTCCTACAGGAGAGAAAGGGGGATATAAATCCAAACTCTTCTTCTTCTTCATACCTCCCTTGTGTATATGATGGATGAAAGAAGATGACCGCACTTTAAAAAATATTGCAGAGTTTGAGGTAGTGCAGAAAAGAGCAACCAAAATAATCAGGGAGCTAAGGAACTGCCCTATGAGGAGTGGTTAAAATGTTTAAAGCTGTTTAGCATAGAAAAAAGGCAGGTAAGGGAGACAAGATGGAGGACTATAAAACTATTCATTGTGTGGAGAGAATGGACTGGGAGAAGCTTTCCTCCCTCTCTCATAAATACTAAAATTCAGGGTCATCTAATGAAGCTGAAGGGTGAGAGATTCGAAGCAAACAAAAGGAAACATTTCTTCACACAACACATAGTTAAATTGTAGAACTCCCTGCTCCAGAATGTGATGATGGCTGTTAACTTGGAAGGCTTTCAGAGGAGAGTGAAAATGTATTGTCGAAGACTTTCACGGCTGGATTCAACTGGTTCTGGTGGGCTTTCCGGGCTATGTGGCCATGATCTGGCGGATTTTGTTCCTAACGTTTCGCCTGTATCTGTGGCTGGCATCTTCACAGGTGTATCCCAGAGAAAAGTCTGTTTCACACTCTGGCCATTTCCGCATGGCCACATTCAGGGGGTGCATCGGCATTTGCACAAACGGTTCCGGTAGGGGTGGGGAAGACAGCACAGCCTGTGCAGAGGTTGTGCCGTCGCCCGAATGCCTTACCGTCCCCCCGACCTTCCGGCATGTCGCCCAGGCCAGGGGACACGCCCCCTGTTCTGCACAAGTCACAGGGCAGGGGGGCATGTCCCCTGGCCTGGGCAATGTGCTGGAAGGTTGGAGCGATGGTAAGGCATTTGGGAAAGGGGGGGAATGGCGCCTTCCAGCCGCTGCCCTTTGCACGGCAGCGTTTGGAACCCGCTGTTTCCAAAAAACCTCGCCCAGGAGCGAGGTTCGGAAACAGCGGCTTTGCACTGCTCGGAGGTTGCGAGGCCGCCGCTGCTGTGATGCAGCGGCGGCAGCCATGCAAACCCCTCCCCAGGGATGCTGTTTTTAGCATCCCTGGGACGCTGTATTCCGCCCGTGCGGAAACAGCCTGTGTCTAAGTGAGAAGGGAAAGTTTAGTGTGGTATATTGTCCATGTCCCAGGATGGGGAACCAATCATTAAGTGTTTGGGTGGAACTTGCTATGCAAAGGTGTGGTTGAGTGCATTGTATTGCGAGTGGGGTTATCAGTCCATTTTTTAAGTACTGGGAGCCAGGCTTTGCTAATTTTTAACGTCTCTTCTTTCTTATTGAAATTGTCCTGGTGTTTGTGAATTTCAATGGCCTCCCTGTGCAGTCTGACATAGTAAGCTTCTGAATTGTCCAGAATTTCAGTGTTCTCAAATAAAATAGGTGAAACGTTAGGAACAAAATCCACCAGACCACAGCCACACAGCCCGGAAAACCCACCAGAACCAGAGTGAACATGATTATGGAGAATAGGACTACCCATGGCTACTAGTCATGATGCCTACCTATTCTCTCCAGTATCAGAGGAGCATTCCTATTATATTAGGTGCTTCAGTCATTTTGTTAGTGGGGCTTCCTTGAGGCACCTGGTTGGCCATTGTGTGTGCAGACTGCTTGACTTAATGGGCCTTGTTCTGATCCAGTATGTTCTTATGAGGCTGGTAGCCAAGAGGGCCTACTGAAGCCCAGAGCTCTCCTTGATTTTCTAGAACAATGCCATAGCATGCTTGAACCTTCCATTATTGATGAGAACATTGGGAGTTTGGGTTATTTATTTATTCTGGTAAATAAGTCATGCTCTAAAGCCTTCACTGCAGAGGAAAGGGCTGATTAGAAATTTCTTTCTTTTTCACTCTGGCAGTACTGTTTTACGTTTTTATTTTTATTCCAGCTAGTTGATAGTCTTGATAACTATAAAAGGACAATTCCAACCCAGAAGCAGCCATTGGCCTCCTCCCACTCATCACAACTTGTTACATTTGTGAAGGACCAGAAAAGGTGGGGGGGATAGAGAAACCAGCAGACAAGAGGAGGACTCTGAGCCATATTGAGTGGAAGTTAAATTTAAAGTAGTATGAATAGTTGACTTGGCAAGTTAATGATTCAAAGATATCTGAATTGGAGAACTCTGCCCTTGTTTGGCAAAATTTTCCTTCACTCCAACAACTAAGCTCTATTTTGTGTTTTCCACTATTGTCCTGCTCTTGTACTGTCAGGGTTGTGGACTGAAAACAAAGTCAGTTTATTTATTTAGTAGTTTATAGCCCTCTTTTCTTCCATTGTTAACTCAAAGCAGCTTTATAAAACCCAGAAAAATAATTTAAACAAAGGCTCCTTCCGCACATGCAGAATAATGCACTTTCAAACTGCTTTCAGTGCTCTTTGAAGCTGTGCGGAATAGCAAAATCCACTTGCAAACAGTTGTGAAAGTGGTTTGAAAACGCATTATTTTGCGTGTGCGGAAGGGCCAAAGACTAATACAAAGTACAACTCCAATCCCTGTGTTGGTCCTGTAGCCAAGGTGTTGGTCCCTCAGAGCCACAGACTCTTGTCCTTCATCCTATAGCAAATGTTTATGTCTCTGGCCACACCCTGGATAGCCTCTTGCAACAGAGGAGGAACAGAAGTTCAGCCCAGATCTTATTCAGATGGCACAAAGGTGTTCCGAACCATATGTAAAACCAGCTCATCTTGGCTGAGTGTTGGGATGCTTTCTGTATATCATTAATTTCACATGGAAGGTAGGCATCCACAGACAGTCGTCGTCTTATCCCGTTCTGCAGCCCTTTGCATTGTTTTACTTTGCCAAGCCTCTTATCCAAATTAAAGCCAGCATTGCATGAGCGATGGCAATGCCGTCCTGGCAAATGAATCAAATCTTGCGAATATCTGTCGTGATCTTTTCTTAGAATCAACGGCAGTTTTATAAGAAAATAATGCATTCCGTTGACTTATACTCAAAATATTTTTAGATTAATATGCCTGTCATAATTCTTGACTATAGCTGGTGAAATACAATAATTAATGAATAAGTTAGTTGCTTTTAATGTTCCATGGTTTGGTGATATACAACGTGCAGCTTCTGAGAATCTTTTAGAGTTATGCTTAGATGAGCAAGCCCCTGATATATTGCATCTTGGTAAGAGTATAATAGCCAAAGAACAATTACTTGCTATGAGAGGATGGCATTTTATCAATGGAATTTCCATTAAGTTAGCCTTCCATCTTGTTAATGTCATGGTCTTTTTCTCTAGACCTTGACATCATTATACTGTGTCACTGTAGAAGAAAATCTGCGAACTTTTTAGGTACCTCTAATATAAGTGTATATTTCTATGCTCTGCGCCATTAGCAAGGCAAACTCATTTTTCTTTCCCGTTCTTACATTACCAAAACTCTACAAAAAATAAAAATAAAATAGGCAGACAAGGCAGGAAGTTATGATGAAATTTCTGTGCTTATAAGTTCTCAAACTTGACCACTGAAGTTGTGTGACCATGCGAAGACCACACAGACTGATGATTTCAGATCTACGGGTGTCTATCAACTACTTTGAGCCCCATCGGAGGGGGCCAAATCCACTGTGGGAGCAGCAGGCAGCAGAGCTGGTGGATTTGGCCTCCCCAAGGCACTTGCCCCTGTGGGGAGGCAAAATCACAGATGTGCAGCTGTGGTCCCCCCCAACACTGAGATGCAGCATTGGATGCAGCACTGTTGAAATGGCAGGAGCATGGCAGGGGTGTGGTAGGGGAAGTGGCTGATATTAGTTGGCACACCCCAGCCATTTGGCCCATTACACCGGTGGCTGGGAAATCCAACTTACAAATTGTAAGGCATTGGGGGCTTCTCTGCAGTCAGGAGGCTTTCACACTTGTGACGCCTTCCTGGGCTATAAAAAAACCCTTTAAGAGAGGTGAGACCGTGCAGTCATGGCATTGTGGCCAGCCGCCTGAGGTCTTCAATGGGGCTGCTTATCCCCAAATTTTGTTGGTAGTGCTCATCCATTAACTATTTTCATCATGGCTACCAATCTTGATCCTCCTTGATCTCCGATTGCAAATGCCTTAGCAGACCAGGTGCTCAGGAGCAGCAGCAGCAGAAGGCCATTGCTTTCACATCCTGCACCTGGTGGGCCACTGCGAGTAGTAGAGTGCTGGACTAGATGGACTCTGGTCTGATCCAGCAGACTAGTTCTTATGTTCTTAATGCCTAGGAAGAACAGCCCACATTTATTTATTTACTTATATTTAATTAATTAAGAATGAAGTAGGCAAACATAAACAGGTCCTCTTCTCCTAAGAGGATTACAATGAACACGCATAAAGGCAAGGTCTTCCCAGAATGCATTGCTAATCTCAGTAAATTTTATATACAGATAAAATGAAACTCTGCTTTTCTCTGCAGTGGTTCATAGAAGCCTGCTTTTTTCACTTAGGCCCTTTCCACACACACGCGGAAACGAACCTTCACTGGCATGAATTGTGCCGGTGGAGGCTCGGAGGCCACTCGCACACTAGCATGTGATTAGCCCCGACTCCCCCACCCCCGGAGAAGCGGCTCTGCACGGAGTCGGAGGGCAGTGTGGGTGGGTCTCTGCAGCTTTCCAGAGCAACACTGGATGAAGAGGTTAGCGGAGGCGACGGGAAAAGCAGCATCTTCCCAGCTGTGCGGTTCACACCGTCCTGGGCGGCCAGGATGGCACTGCTGCAATGCAGCAGCGCCTCCTGTGCGAACAGCAGCCCAGGTACGGCATTTTTGCCGTCCCTGGGTTGCTGTATTTTGCCCATGCGGAAAGGGCCTTATACTGTGGTTTGTTCCAAAGAGATCAATGCAATGAGACCATCCTTACCTCTTCTTTCCCATAATTATGGCATCCATTCTATCCTTCCAATATCTCTGCTTTGTCCTTTTATATAGAATATGGGCCATAAGTAGAACAGTAATAAGGATGGTTTTCTGGAACTTCAGTAGGATTCTATGTAGACTTGTTTAGGACTGCACTGTTAGAAAAGCAGTTTTCAATAGGAGGGATTGAAAAATGCTGTGAAAGTAGATTTGGCAATCAAATACCTCCAATTGTAGTGTTCTTCAGAAATCTGTTCTACAGGACAGTTGATAAGCAATCTAAGATTTTGAGGATTTTTTAAAAAACCCTCAGTGTCCCAACAGAGCATGAACTTGGGTGGTTGGGAGTCCCATCAGTGAGAACATTCACATGCCTGGTAATCATGGTTTCTAAGAAAAAAATATCCAAAAGACTCATTTTTCTCTTTTCTTTCTTTTCTGTGCAGCACAAGTGCACAATTGCATTCTCCTATCACAGATGTCAAACTCGAGGCCCTCCAAATGTTATGGACTACAGTTCCCATCATCCCCTGCCAGAATGATGCTGGCATGGGAATGATGGGAACTGTAGTCTATAACATCTAGAGGGCCACTAGTTTGACACCTATCATGGACAGAAACAAGAAGCCTGCACATGTTAAAAAGCATCCTTCTTTTTAGTTTTCAGCACACCAAGGACTTGCTTTGCTGTTGTTTTCAGTGTTCCAGCAGTTGGGTTAAAGGTTTGCCCAATTCCTAGAAAGGCAGAAATGTCCACGAGATTTACCTTTCCCCCCACCTTCCTGTGATCCATGTGGATGTCGAACAGATGCACAGGGACGTTCTAATCAATCAGTTCTGCTTCTCAATAGTCTTCAAAATATGGTGAAAGATCATCATAGTGAAACCCACTGGCTTAAAGATTAAATTAATCTCAACCAGACCAGAGCTCAAGAAATGTGTCCATCCCTAGTTTTCAGCCTTTTCAGACCAGAGCCCCATCTGCAGCCTCAACCAGCAATATTGTGCTTGGTGTACATACAAACCAGCACCAGTAAAGCATTTTTAATCTCATTGATTTTTAAAAAAATCAATGCTTAACCCACTCCCACTGAAATCTGTCTGATTTAAAATTGTTTCACTTTGGCTGAGTTTTCTCCTGGCCTTTACAGTAGTCTTTTGCCGATGTTACAAACTCACATACTGGGAGCCTAAAAGCCATGCCTTATAGGAGTATGCACTCCCCAAGATTCTCCTGAAATGTGACCTGCCTTGTGAGAACAAGGTGAATTTACCGCGCACATAAAGTCTTGGGGAAAGGACATGGCTCAACAGGACAGAATCTCTTTGGCATGCAGAAAGTTTTAGGCTCAAACCAATGCATCTCTCGTTAAAAGGCTCAGGGCAGTATTACCCATAAGCTGACTGGTCTGAAACCGGGGGGCCATGCAAAGACTAGAGGCTCATCAATTGTTTTATGTTTCTTTTTTTGCTGAGGCACTGTTACCATCAGAAAAACCCAGCATGGTGGAGTGGTTAAGAGCAAGTGGATTCTAACCTGAAGAACTGTGTTTGATTCCCCACTCCTCCACCTGAGTGGCAGAGGCTTATCTGGTGAACCAGATGTGTTTCCAAACTCCTATATTCCTGCTGGGTGACCTTGAGCTGGTCACAGTTCTTCAGAACTCTCTCAGCCCCTCCTACCTCACAAGGTGTCTGTTGTAGAGAGAGGAAGAGAAAGGAGCTTGTAAGTGCACAGTCTCCTTACAGGAGAGAAAGGTGGAATATAAATCCAAACTACTGCTAACTCTTCTTCTTCTTCTTCTTCTTCTTCTTCTTCTTCTTCTTCTTCTTCTTCTTCTTCTTCTTCTTCTTCTTCTTCTTCTTCTTCTTCTTCTTCTTCACTCTGTGCCATAGCATATGTATTTATCCATGTATACACACACACACACACACACACTTTCACTCATAGTCAGCTGAGGTCTGGTTTGAGTCAATGGGGATGGGGGAGACAATGGGCCAATAGCACCCTAGCCCCACGGTTGTGAAATCATGTCACCTCCTCCCTTATTATACCTCCATGAGCCATATAGTCTAGTCATGACCTTGACTGCATGTGCTTGAATGTTTCCACGAGCCATTGGGACCAGCCAAAACAGTTATTATTTATTATTTTTCAAAAGAGAAAAGAAAAGGAAGAACGATTGTGCTATAAGCAAAGGTCAGCAGACACTGGGTATCAGCGTCTGTGTGGATACTGAAATGTGTCAATGATGGCATCAGAATTGCTTCCCAAATGTCTGCCTGTGAATTTGGCCCAAAGTACCTGAAAGCCAAGGGGCCCAGCCATGGGTTAATTCTCCCTTGCCTAGAGATCTGCTGCCAGTCTGTGTGGACAGTACTGATCTTGATGAACCAATAGTCTGATAAGTGAGCTTCATGTATGTTTATGTGTATGTTACCAAAGCTTTATGCACATGGTAAATATTTCCACTCCCCATATTCCCACAACATAACAACCTCACATATTAGGAGAATTGTGAAGAATGCCTGCTCCTATTACATGCAGTTAGTAGAATCCTAGCATGTGTGATGGTAACATTTGGAAGGATCTTATTTGTATCCATTCTTCTCCTTATTTGTGTCTTCTCTCCTTCTGTCTTCCTTCTCTTAACAAAAAAATACAATAAATGGCTGTGATGCCACTGGATGGCCCATGTAAGGCCAGGACACAACCCAGTGTTGTCTCTTATCCACCAGCTGGACTGTTGATTTTGAGAAAAGCAAGAACCAAACAAGCACACAAAAAATCATGTTGAGAAATGGAATTAGCTGCTGTGTCCTGAGGCTCTCGCACAGCCTTGGAAACAAATCCTTCTGATCCTGCACATTTTTATGTTAATGTATGTAATTCAAAACCCTAATGCACAGCTCTGGGTGTCCGTCTTGATCTTTTATATGATCTCAAGGCAACAAGAGGTATCATCTGTCTGTTGCATGCTGGAAATATATTCAAATCCATTAGCTGGGAAACAAAATGTTCCATTCACGTAAGTGACTGAAATGCAATGCCCCTGCCAAATACAGTAAAAAGAGAGACTTGTATTCCAATTGTAAATGTTGTACTCTGTATAAAATTGGCACTAAAGAAGATGTTACCTTTGGGTATGATAGGTAATGTGTAATGGCTTGCTCTATTCTTTGTATTGTATTTCTGTGTACTGAGATTTTAGCTGGTTTTGGTGATGTCAGCTGCTTTGAGTCTCGCTGATCAGGAGAAAATTGGGATAGAAATACTTAAAATAAATATATTATATACATAACTCTATTCTTAGGATCACCTCAAATTGCCTGTGAACTGTTCTCCTGGAAGCAGATACTTCCTGTATTCTTCTAGAGCTAAATAGACTCATTGCTAAGGATATGCAAATCGTGGCCCTTATTTTGTCCTAATGAATGTAGTAGTCCTATATGCAGGTTCATCTCAGCTTTGGGCTGAGCCCTCATCCTGCCCACATATTGACTGCTATCTTCAGTTAAAAATGAACACTATTTTAAGGCTACAAACACTTCCAGAGCCCTGTTATAACCTGACACAGCAGTACACAAACAAATTGTGGTCTTATCTGGGCCAGAGGAAAAGAAAACGGTCAGCAAAGGCTGTGCCACTTGAATGACCTCTGTCTTACATACTTTATTCCAGTGTCCATTAGAATAGATTGTTCATTGAGCAATAGCGCAACAGAAACCGTTATTTCAAAGGCTAACAACTTTATTGAACAAACTGCATGGTCATATATTCTATCTTGTAAATGAACGTGCCTTCTCCACTTGTGTGAGTGTCTGTGTCTGAGCAAGAGAGTTTCCTTCCTTACAAATGAAAATGTTTTCTACAAAATACTTTTTTTAGAAAAAATAAAACATCCAGACACTGATTGGATCTAGGTTCACATCCCATTCAGAAATGAACAGGGGATCACCCATATAACCAAACATAGGTAGCTATCCCCTTTGCATACCTTTTACTCATCGTGTGGGACTGCTACAGATTCTGTAATTTCATCTTCCTGTTCACTTCACATGGTGTTACCATTCCCCCAACCACCACAAAACTGTCCTTAGCCCATGGCACTTATCTCTTTACTCTTCACATCAGAATAAGAGGGATCTTCTCACCTGACAGGACCACCTAATTTTGGAATATCTGGGCCACAGTACATTCAGATCTCAGACATCTTGTTCCCAGGCCTGATGGCACACCACTTCAAAACCGGGCACAAACTTCTGTTTCATGTTTACACTGATCACGGTGGAACCTTGTGGAATCCCACAAGTAGCAGCAGTTCTACCTTATTTATCAGGTAACTAGATACAACTGGATCCAACAGACCATGGTATCCTTCATACCCACGTCAGCCAAGTGACTCTGAATTGCACCATCGTCAATAGGACTAAAAGTTGCTGAGATTCAGGTGAATCAAGATTATCACACTCATCCTATTTCACTTTCAGCAAAGGATATCAGTCAGCTGGAACAAGGTAGCCAGAGTTCAAAAATCAGGTCAGAAACTGGACTGAAGTGTTTCTAGAAAATGTGTCTCTTCAAGGAAGCATGAGAGACATAACCAACGTACATTCCATTATATTGCCAAAAAGGCAGTATTTTCTGTTGGGATGCTTTATAGAAGTTTCATAATCATCTCCTGTCAGGCAGTTGGCATTACTCTCTCCTAAAATCAGAGATAAAACAACAAGCCTCAAATCTTTTAACCCTTGAAAGATGTCTGTTGTTCATTTATAGTCTCCCTTTCTCCCCAAGTGGAGACCCAAAGCATCTTACATAAGGCTCCTCTCTTCCGTTTTTATTCGCACAACAAATTGTGAGATAAGTTAGGCTAAAACTATGTGACTGGATTAAAGGGACCAAGCAAGCTTCTATGACAGAATGGTGACTGAAACCTGGGTGTCTTAGATCAGTCTGATACTCTAAACCACGGGTCAACAACATGTTGTCTGTGGGTCCCATGGAGCCCACTGCTAGCTTTCCAGGTGCCTATCAAGTGTTTTAGAAAGTGGTTGGGGCTTTTGCCCAGTAAGTCCTCTGACTGATCATTGGAGATTTAATTGATTGTACAGATTATTTTAAAATGTTGTTTTGGCAGCAGCTGCCACTACAACACAAGGATCTTCACTGTGAGTGACTGAAGATAAACTGCAGCAGCCATTTTGTGGCTGGCTCTGCCCCTCTGTGACATCCATTTTGCAGGCTGTGCCCACCTCACTAGGTTAGAATTCCACAGGCAACCGCAGGCTCAACAAGATTGGGGACCTCTGTTCTAAACACCATACTAATATATATCTCCCTAAAATGTAATCTGTTATGTTCAGTTGAGTTTTTCATTTAACTTTGTTGATCAATATGAAGGCCAACCTATCATTACAAAGGGCAAATCAGGACAAACAAATATATGAGAAAAAATATCAGCAATTGTGGATCAGTATAGAAGGAGTCACACTATGTCCACTAAACACATTCTGAAGGCAACAGGTTTCTAATTAATTTCAGAAATTGCTCCTTGTTTTCTTTACTCTCTTTAATTTAACAAGTTCAATTTATTTTGAAAGGTTGGCAAGTTGCCATATCTTAATAACCCCATGTTTTAGTTGGGTAGGCTTTTCAAATTCTTTCTATTTTTGGCAATAATCATTGTGTGTTCCATGTAGCCTAAAAATACAGTGCCAGGGTAGATAGACTAATGATATAATGCAGTTATATATATTCATGATACTGGTAGGGCCCGGGAGTGTTTTGGTTGTTATTTGTTCAATTTCAGTACATTATATCTTGCTCCGAAGATCATGCTTAAAGATATCTGGAAGGAAATTAAGAGTTCATTCATCCATGCAGGATTGCACCATTTTATGTTTTGCCTTTACAAATTAGCCCTTAACTATGAGCAACCTTAAAAGCTTTGATCAAATTTTCACATCTGTTAAATTTCACATAAAAGTGTTTCATCTTTGACCATGAAGGAAGTCCAATGAAGTGATCCATCACGGCCTTTCATCGTAATCTTTTGTGTCATCCATTTATCATTCTCTTTTCTAAGCTTGTTCTCTGGTCTGAAGTCTCAGAGGACATGAGGAATGAAGGAAAGAGAAGATAAGCTGGGAATCTGATGTGGACTTTAATGATTATGAGATAGAACAAAATGCTCCAAAGGAATTTCCCCTCCCCTCATGCTGCCTCATTAACCAGATGACCTATAGACATTGTGATTAATTGTTGATAGATATTTGCAGGCATCCCTCAGGCACCCTCTTCCACACCTTCCCCAACCTTTTCCTGTGAAAGTGATTTATTATTTATGTGAATATATATATATATATACACACACACACACACACACACACACACACACACACACATATACATATACATATATATATATATATATATATATATTTCACATAAATAATAAATGAGAAGTTATCAAACTTATCATCTACTGAAGCTAAGCTAAATATAATTCTATTTTAGATGAAGGAGATCACCTTTGTAGAACTCTGGTAAATATAACTGATCAACTCCAATGTAGTATATCTATCCCTCTGTTACCTGTAGCTCAAATGAATGGGCTGGTGTTAAAATACAGGGAGAAGCAATATGGACAAAAATACCAAATAGCTGCCAAATTTTATAGAACCTGCCAACTATACCAATTGTACCAGCGTAAGCAGTGGACTCTCATCTGGAGGACCGGGCTCGATTTTCCACTCCTAGGTAACCTTGGGCCATTCATTGTTCTAGAACTCTATCACAACTCATGCAGAGACAGGCAATAGCGATCCACCTCCGAATGTCTCTTGCTTTGAAAACCCTATGAGATTGCCATAAATCAGCTGTGACTTGATGGCAAGCACACAAACACACACGCCAATTGTCACACTGTGTTAGGGATCGAGATTTGATTTGCCTTTTTGGAGACAGAATATACATTCTCAGTCTCATCATCACATGCTAGGGAACTGCATTTATCTTGCCCAGCAGAGCACCAGTGGTCCTGTTCATGGAAACTCTGGGGTTCAAGTTCATCCTCCATTGTTGCAGTTCAAAACAAGTTCCCATCAGAGGTATTGCTCCTGTGGGGGAGCTGTAAAACCAAAAATGTAAAATTGCACACATCTTAATAGAATCGTTCCTTTAAAAAAAACATAAAGCCTTCCCATGGTTCACAACCTTGAATCGATGCTTCAAGAGCATCTCCTTAATTATTGAAGGAGAATGAAGCATTTTCACTGTGTGGAAAATTTCACGGTGAAAGTCACCTTTAAACAAGGAAGTCACACAACATTAGCAAAATAATTAGTCTTTTTGTCAGCTGTCAAGGACAGTGCCGGATGGCTCTCTTTTGTCAATCAATATTGAGCTTCAAATTCAGGCCTCAAAATGATCACCTTGATTGGCTCAAATAGCTCTGTAACAAAGGTGCTGTGGCCTCAGATCAAGAGCTGGCCCTTTAAACTTGGGCTCCACTCCCCATGGAATCCTCCTTGGCCCTGCCACTGTGCTGCATTCCTAAGCCTTGTCACCTGTACCATCTCAAAGGAGTCACTCCTCAAAGCCACCTGTGCCTGACTTGTCTTCTCTGGGTGAACTCCATCACCTCCAGTGACTAGTGTCTCTTGCTCTTACCAAGGGTTTTCCTGCCATAACTGCCTCTAGTTGAACAGCCTACAGCTGAAAGTTGCTTCTCCAGTCTCTGCTTTCCCAGCCACAAACACACCACTGAACATCTGATGCTATCATCTCTGCAGCCTTCATCTTCACCCTGCCCATGTGGGTTCCATCCCCCCTGCTGGAACCCCCTCACCCTTGACAGCTCTGCCAACTTGTCTTTCAGTTAGGCTGTTTGAAGTTTCCTAACATTGCTGGAGTTTCAAGAGTCTGCTCTGATGGCCACACACTCAAAGCTTGCTTCTTCTGAACAAGTAAAAGACCACAATGCAACAGAGAGTTGTATGCATTTAAAACTATTGAAATATGTTGGCCTAAGTGTTGTACCAGGAGAGTCATGTTGAATTGATCAGATTCAACCACATGATAGGTTAAATGGCCAAATTAGTTTGTTCTTCAGCTAGAAATGAAATGCAAATCTTAAATTAGGAATGAGTCATGAAGTAGGAGTCATGAAGTAGGAGAAAAGAGCTGCAGGATCCAGGTATTCTAATACCCTGGAGAATCCCCCAAAAACAAACAATTTGCTCCATCAAGCTCCCAAATCAAGCTAAGTGTTCATATTTAGCTCCAGTTTGACCATCATACTCTGGTCCTTGACTGAAAAGCGGAGGAGGAGGAGGAGGAGAATTTGGATTTATACCTCCTTTGTCTCCTGTAAGGAGACAAGATGTCTTTCCCTTCCTCTTCCCTTCCCACAACAGACACCTTGTGAGGTAGGTGAAGATGAGAGTTTTAAAATAATTGTGACTGGCCCAAGGTCACACAGCCTGCTTCATGTGTAGGATCAGGGAAACAAATCCAGTTCACCAGATGAGAGTTTGCCTCTTATATGGAGATGTGGGGAATCAAAACTGGTTCTCCAGATCAGAGTCCACCACTCTTAACCACTATACCATGCTGGCTCTTTTTTCTTGGACACTGTAAATATTCAGGGCTGTTCGACAGTGTAATTCACTGCCTCGGAGAGTGGTTGAATCACCTTCTTTGGAGGTTTTTAAATAGAAGCTGGATGGACATATGTCAGCAGTGCTTCAATTGTGTGTTCCTGCATTGCAGGGGTTGGGCTTGTGGTCTCTTCCACTATATGGCCCTTTCCGCATGGGCGTGAGCGAGGGTGCATCGGCATAAACAATGCCAACGCCCCCCCGGGACCGTTTGCACGGATGGTCCCAGTAGGGGTGCAGGGGGCAGCCCTGAACATCGTACCTCATCTCCTGAAAGCTTCGGTTAGTTTAAAGCATCGACGGAGGCCCAGTAAAGATATTATTGCTGTAAAGTTTGATACGCAGCATAGGCTCTTTCTGCACGGACGGAATAGAGCGCCCCAGGGATACCCCCCCCCCGCAGGCTGGAGCCGGTGGCTCTCGAAGTGGCGCGAAGATGCTGCTTCCGAATTTTTTGGAAGCAGACGTTTCGTTAAATAAAGCAGGCGACGTCTTACGTTTCCCTGCTTCTGGCGCCGCTGCAGAGGCCAGGACAATTTCCGCAGGCTGGAGCGGTGGCTCTGGAGTCACAGGCCAGGGGGCATGTCCCCTGGCCTCTGCAACGCGCCAGAAGCAAGGAGACGAGGTATGCTCAGGACGATCATACATTGTGCAAAGTTATTCTGGCAGACGCCGCTTCCAAAAATTCCTCGAAGCAGCATCTTCAAAGGCTTCACCGAGGGCGGTTTTAACCCCTCCCCAGGGATGGTGTTTTTGCTGTCCCTGGGTTTCCATTCCACTCCGCAAGTCAGAAAGAGCCTATGTTTCTATGACTACGTAATAGTATCTTTACTGCTGAGCTTGAAGGCCCTGTTTTGAAAAAAAAACTTGAGTTTGTCCCAGGTTTGCTTTAGGCAAGACACTTTAAGTGAATCTTTCAGAACCAATTAGCAAAAAAAAAATACAAATAGTGTTCTACTTTACAGAGAAATTGTGAGGATGATTGATAAATGGAATTAATGTGATGTGTGCAGCTTTTAGGAAGGAGTATACCAAAACAGTCTAACTAATTAGATCACTCTTGAATCAGGCACAAAATACACACCAAAAGGATATAACTAGAGGTGGGATCCAACCAGTTCTCACCACTTCTCTAGAAGTGGTTACTAATTTTTTTCTGAGTGCTGAGAAGGAGTTACTAAAGCAACCTCCCTGCCCAATAAGGACTGGAGGTGTGTGTGTGTGGCGGTGCCACGGTTTGAATCCCACCACCACCAGAACCTGTTATTAAATTTTTTGAATCCCACCACTGGATATAACTTCAACCAAAGGTAGATTATCACCCCTTCAGTTGTTTTGTTTGGTCAAAGCATTTTCACACAGTATTCTACTTAAGTAAGGCACACAGTAGAAAGAGAGAGACTAAAATTGTCTTTCTCATTTTCATGAGCTGTTTCAGGAACAACAGAGACATTTACTTTTCTCACCACAAAGGTGTTTAGAATTAGGAATCAAATCCAGAAATATCTCCTTCCTTGACTCCTCCCTCCAATCATTATCTTTAAAGAACTTCAGTTATGTTTCATATCTTCTCCATAGAAAGAGGACCTGACTTGGACTGGCAATATGTGTGAAGTCTGACACCCTTTGCATCTCATTGAAACATCCCGTAGAGTGAGTGATGTGGATGGCCCAGACTAGCCCAATCTTGACATATCTTAGAAGCTAAACAGGGTTTGTCCTGATTAGTATTTGGATGGGAGACCACCAAGGAAGTTAAGTGTTGGAATGCAGAGGCGGGCAATGGCAAACCACATCCAAATGCCGGCCTAAGGGGATCACCATGTCAGCTATGACTTGATGACACTTTCCACCAACACCAGCACCATCATAGAAAGTGCATGGAGGAATGTGGAACTGACATTGTACCCAGTAGCCCTGCCCTATCTAGATGGATTTAGCTGACCATGCCTTTGAGTAGGCTCAGTGCAGAAGATCTGATGAATTAATAGACATTGGGGCAGGGTACTGCCAAGTTTGTCACCCTATCTGCAGCTTACATTGGGACAAACATGTTCTTAGAACAACTGAGTCTTTTGATCCAATTCTCTCTTGACATGTTGCATTCATATAGGTGATAGGGTTCTCAGCATTCCTCAGTGCTGTCTGAGAAGGGCCACCTGAAAGGCTGCCGTGAAAGGTTAGTCAATTATCCCAGACTGCAAAGCATAGGTACCCCTCCCTTCCACAAATCTAGCCAAGGCCAAGCTCAAGCACGCTCCATTAATCGACGGCCTGGCAGTAAAAAACGCCGTACTTGCTGTCAGCTGCTCAAGACAGAGACCTGACTACCTTCTCCCCAGGCTGCCAGGGTTAGCTCTAAACAACAACTCTTTAAAGGGGTTGTTAGTTGGGAGGAAGCGCCGCCCCGCGGCATGGTGCCAACCGGGCCGCCGTGGAAGATGCTATTTTTTTCCATTTCACGGGCCTCGCCGTTGGCCTGTTGGTGCCGAACACCAGCGTCCTCCCACTTCCGGCCGGAGGGCAGGAGCGGGGCTGGCGACGCTACCAGCAGGCGAATTTAATGACGGTGACACCGTGAGTGGGGCGGAAAGGGAAGAGGCGTCTCGCGCGGACGCTTCGCCGCCTGTCGGCTCGCCGCTTGCTCGCGCATCGCCATGCGGCGAATGGCTTAGCACTTCCCACGCCAGAACTCTTTGGCGGCGCAGCGACCGGGAGGCCGTATGGAACGCAGCCTGCTTTAAAAAGGACTCTGCTACCCAGCTTGGTTCCTTCATCCCTCACTCCCCCATTGTGCTGAAACCCCCAGTCAATGGCTGTAAGTTCCAGGGCATTCGTCCTCCCCTCTTTGCTGGTTCTACTGGACAGTAGGTGCCAGAGTAAATAAAAAAAAACATTCCTGGGCCAGAAGTCCCTGCACAGATCCATGGCTGTAGCGGATACTGCATTAAGGGTTCTGTGAAGGCCCTTGCTTTCACATCCTGCATGTGAGCTTGCAAAAGCACCTGGTGGGCCACTGTGAGTAGCAGAGTGCTGGACTAGATGGAGTCTGGTCTGATCCAGCAGGCTTGTTCTTATGTTCTGTGAAACTAAATGGATACACCGAGGTATAGACCCTCCTTGGCCAGGAGGAGCTCCTTGACAACTCTATCCCATCTGTGTGGTTTCTCAGTTCTTGTTGTTTTGTTGCGGTAAGGAAGAACTGCCAACAAGTTCAGAAAAGAATCTTCGGGGGGCGGGGGTAGAAAAATGGATAGTCAAGACAGGGGAAAACCCTTGGGACATGGATGTTTTCACTGTTCCGATTCTATCAACACCCTTAAGGATCCCTTCCAAGAATATTGAAAGGCAAAGAAATTGCGTGGGTCTCTTAGAGCAGCCGCATGGGGCTTGCACTGCAAGAATGTGTTGGACTCCTTAAAGAAACCAACACAAAATTTGAAGAACGTTTGAAGGAATCTGAAGAGAAATGTAAGGCTTCACAAGCCAAATCTGATGGTACAATTAAAGCACCTGGAGAAAAATATGAAGCACTACAGACCGAATCTGAAGCCCAAACAGAAGCACTCATTACTGAGATTACTACCCTCCATGCAGAAAAATTTGATCTCATGGTGGATAAGAGCAATCTCTCATCTACCATATAGGCAAATTGCAAGATGCTCAAGAAGAAAATGAGACCAGAGACTGTGTCTCCACGTAACAAAGGTATCATCTAGTACTAAGTGCATATAACTGCATCTCATGCAAAGTGTGTCTTTTACTGGGACAAATATCCCAAAAGATACATGTGTATACTTTATGGTATCAGTTACATACACATGAATACAATCAGTAAAATGAGACTAGGTCTTGAGTCCCTTGTTTCACTGTCTATTTAAGTCACATCTTCTCAGGAAAATGTGAATTCAGTTCACACATTAAAATAATTGTGACTGCCAATGCTCATATTTAAGTTAAATGACTTTATGCAGCACAAATTAGTTACAGATTGAAAAGATAATGAACCAGTGTCTTTGAGAAGTTGCCTCTGAAGACTTTTTGCATATTCCTGTGAAGCTGAGGGGTACTGACTTTCATAGCCTCAGCCTGCACTTTTCTTAAGTGAGATAAATCTTTAAAAACATACAGAATGATCCATGTGGGCGGGGGTGGGAGGTGTTTGTTTCTTCACACTGTGCACAAGAAAACAATTGCCCAGCTCTGATGATGGGGTGGATTAAGCAGCTTCGTCAAATATAGTGGAAAGGATTTGGTATGCAAAGAATTGGTATCATTCTAAATAAAATAATTGTAACCAAATGAAGCCCAGACAATCAATGGTAAACCATATGACTAGAGAGAAGCTGCACTAGCCCAGTTCTACACAGGATTATCAAAACGTAAATCCCGCTGCTTTTTGTAAGGTTTTAGCCAGTGTCCACATTAAAGGGTTGCACAATCAAGGAGGCAAGTACCAATAGCTCACCAACTGCTGGTATAGTGCAGTAGCTAAAGGAACAAACAGGTCTACTCAGAAGTAAATATTTTTTGCTGCTATTGAGGTTTACCAGTAGTGGCTTTTTAAATGTAGAACATTTAAAACGTTTTGCAAATGTTTTGAAAAGAACTGTTTTGGCTTTTTTTTGTCCGCATAGCATAAAAAAATTAAGTGTTTCTGGCAAAAAAGGTTCTTTTCCTTTTTTTCTAAAAAAAGACACAATTGTAGCTTCAAAGCTATGGAGTCTTGATAGCTGAAGCCTCGTTGCTGCTCATATTGTGTCTCTGCAGCTTTGAAGAGATCTCACAGAAAACAAAAAGAAAAGGGGGGGGGGGGGGATATGTTTGCATAATTGGCAGACAATACTGAGTTTATTAAGGCTCAGCAATGATGGAAATGACAGGCAGTTGCAACACCAGATGATAAAATGTCCACAGGACATTTCATCAAATGGCAGGCAGCATGGAGAATCAGACTGAAATGGCAGAAAATGGTGGATGGCAAGCGGTGGAGAAGCAAAAGTGGAATTCCTGCAGGAAACATTTTATATTCCAGCCTCAAGATGTTTTATTTCTGTTGTATGGAAAGGGCCTTTCTTAGGATTACAGCCTGGAAGCCTGCATTGTAAATTTGGGTATCAGTAGTTCAAATCCATATTGCAATGAGATTTAAGGAAGGCCCAGAATCAGTAATAGGGATTAGCTTGTTTCTTTTTGTTCCCCTGAAGCAGGCAGGTTTGACAGGATAACCATGGTGTACTATTGTCTAGCAATAGGAGCTCAGTGATCAAGCATCAGTGGCAGGTACATACATCTGCTTTTCATGAGGCTCTTGGATTCAGTCTCAGGCACTTTAGTTAGAAAAGGAGCAGGTTGAAAATGTACAGTAACTCTGAGTATTCCCAGAAGAGGTAAGATGACTCCACAGTGATCTGAGAACAGAGAGCCCCAGTGGAGGAGCTGGTTTAGTACAGAGAATGACTGACAATCATGAAATTCTCAATTTGAATTTTGCTTCTACCATGAGATCTACGTTCCCATCTTAAAATATGGGGATGAAATAATGGTCTAATATATTGTTGCTGTAAGAACTCCTGAAGTTGCCATTGGTCTGACAAAATCAGCACTATCCCCTCTGACTGGCAGTGCCTCCCCAGGGTCACAGGAACAGATGTATGTATCAGTAAAATTCTTCATGACTGGAAAGTCACTGTAGCTAGATGCATAAATATACATCAGCAATATATCAGGAGGAGACAAATAGATAAATCAAAAACTGAACTAAACTTCACTTGCTACAATTCAATATATTTTTTCTAGATTTTTCTGGCTTTTATTGAAACTTAAGAAAAGTGTATTAGTGCAGACAGGGAACTGGGGAAATCTACCTGAGCAGTGGATTGCATCTTAAATGTATTACTAGATAAAATGAGTTCCATGTATTGGTTCTTCTTTTACCGACATTTTTTTCTTAATCCAAGTAATCTCATATTTCATATTAAACCAGCAAATGCCTTTGTAGAGTACAGTTTTATTTCTTCAAAGTCTGTCTGTCTCTCTTTTTGTAGGACTGATGGTAACATGGCCTGCCTGAAGATGACAAAAATCAATAGAGGAGCTATATTTTTAAAGGTCAACTGGTTTGGGAATCACGTTCACAAACAGCAAACATACACAGCATGTACATCTAAAAGAGATAAATGACAATATGCTCAGAATGGTGAGGCTGCATTAACTATATGGCATACATTCTAGGGAAATAGGCTGATCCCTATTGCTCTATCAAACGCACATAGTGACGGAGGAATAGTGTTCAAGATTTTTAAAAATAAAATCTACTGCAATTTTTCTCCATGAAAACTGTCCCTCTGAGTATCAGCATCTATGGACTGTTTAGAAATGGACCTTTCACGATGTTTCTCAGAGCAACATTATGCATGGATTGCATATACAGTGGGGATGTAAGGCAAACCTTGGCTTGTTTGCCTGGTTTTAGTGGCAAGTCCATGTTTGGTATGGGAGCACTTTGTTGCTTTTATTTTGTGATGCTACTGAATTTTTCAGCTTCGCTTTTAGAACTTGGAAACCCCTTCCCTGTTTTTGTATAAGCAATCCCCATGCATCCTTAATTTTTAATCACAATTGGTTTTCTTGTCCTGAATGTTACTATTATTTTCATTCCAGTTGAACATCATCAAAGTAATATTACTTGTTGTTTTAAAAGCCATTAAGTGCCATGAAAATATATTAAAATGATTTTTTAAATCTCACAATGACAACATACAGGAACCAAAAGAAAGGGAATATTCACCCATCTTTGTTTTTTACACTGTAAACTCCACACATTACAGCTGCAATCGCAGAAATGCTTCCCTGAGAGTAAGCCCTCTTGAATAAAATAGGACATACATCTGGCTAGGCCTGCTTAGAATTGCTCCATAAGTTACTTGTATGCTCACAGAACATATTTTGCACATATCTATCAGTCATGGAATGTATTAAGCCACCACTAAGTCAAAGGTGAACATCTGGAAGAAAAGTGCTGGAAACTGTACAGGACAGAAGTGCGGGGAGGGGATGATACACATAAGTGTTAAGAGAAATGCCCAGTGAAAAAGGACAGATGTTCTTCTACCAGTGGAAAAACCTCTTGTTCTCTTGTTTCAGGGGAAAACATCTTGTACCAGAGGACAGTGCCACTATTAGTAGAACAGATCCATGGGATCGAACCCATACTCTTGTGGATCACTGGGGAAGCAAATCTGAAATGTTGAAACAAATCTGTGGTGATGAGAAGTTCAGCAAAGTCCCCAGTCTTCATAATGCTCTCTCTGTATGACTACATGAAGGGGACCTTTGCATTATCTTGACTGGCTCAACTGGCAATGAAGGTACCTACACAATCAATGTAGCAGTGGGCATTGTGGACCTCTCCGTATACACTGACCAATAAAGAAATTCACTGCTAAGCTTTTTAACAATCCAAAAATTAAAGTTGCACTGTTTTCTGTTCTGCTGCTGCCTGAAGGAAGAATATATATGTCACAGCAGTACTAAACCAAATAGTAAGCCAGAATCAATGCACAACAATATCAGTTCTGCAGAGAAATTCTTACATACAGTATTTGAAACTGTGACAGAATAAAAATGTCTTAAAGTAGGATCTAGAGTTCCTAATCCTACTTCCCCTCCCAGATGTTATCTTGAATATTGTTACAGTTCTAAAAGAGAAATAACTTTAAAAGGATTCTTCCCTACTGTGAAGTAACTACATTTTGTATTTAATTGACCCGTGAAACTGAGGATTTGTGGGGAAAAAGCTGATTCTGCAAGAAAAGCTGATTTTGAGAGCACTGTAGCAAACGGATGCATTCTGAGGAAGGAATTAAGTGCTCATTGGCAGGAGGAAGGGAGGCGATGGGTTGCTTCATTGATAAAATGTGAACAGCAAATAATGAACAGATACCCAAGTCCTTGCATCTGAAATATATAGAATCCAACACACATAAGAGTCAGCTTTAATTTATTGACAGGTCATGAGATTCTACAAAGAGAAAAAAACCCTTTTCAACATGAATGGTAGTTAATCGAAACACACTCTCACATGCGAATCAAACAACTTGCACTGAAGACAATTACATGCAAATTTACTTTGGAGTAAGCCCCATAGAACATAGGACTGACTATACAAGATTCTGTCACAGTTATTGCTTTTCCTAAGAATGATGACTTGATCTGACCAGGATGCCACAGGGAAACCCAGTCTTTTCAGATATCAGACACTAAGCAAGGTTGGCCCTCATCAGCATTGGTTGGGAGGTCATCAAGTATGCCCACCCAAATGCATGCCCCCAGTGTCTTCCACAGGAAATGCCTTTAGGTCTCTCAGCAAGGGGAAGTGGTTAGGAGCAGGTGGATTCCTACCCCCCCCCCCCCAGATTTCTGCTGTGGAGAGGGTGATTGTAAGCTGCTTTGAGTCCCCTTGAAAGTTCACAAAAGTGGAGTAAAAAAGCCAACTTTGTCATCATCTTGGCCATTGTCTTCATAAGGAAGACTGGTGTGTGGAGACCAACCTTCCTTCTTTCCCAGACAGCCAGACTGAGGTGGGAAAAAGTTTGGCACTTATCAGTTGCAGACTTACTCCCAAAAAAGTTTAAGAGTGGGAGCCATTCCTTTCTGGCAGTGAAAGGAAGGGGACTGCAATCAATTTCTGAAGGGAGACCATTTCAAGGTCACTCTGAGCAATTTGACTCCTTGTTAATTTTTGATCATCACAGCAAGGGTTATGGGAAATAACCTACAACAGTATGCTTGGCTCCTCTGTAACCCCTGCCTTGCCTTTTCCACTTTTGTTTCTCATCATTTGGATGCACCAGGGTGCATCCTTGTCATTTGCTGCCAGTCCACGTTTCAGTTCTGGACAGACCCAGTTCTGGGATGACTTCTCCCCCTAGACTGTCTGACGATATGGCAGAAGATAAAGCAAATGCCTGGCTGTACCACAGCTTGTTAAAGCCATCCAAATGCCACCTCATCTCATTACAAGCTGGAGGGTTTGACTAAGCACCCACAGCTTGCAATTGAAAGGGTACTGAAAGAATGGAGACTGGATAAGGATTCTTCAGATTTTAAGGAAACATTTCATCTGCCCTCGCTTAAAAGCAGGGATTTTTTTTGTCCCCAGAACGAAAATGGCCAAAGATTCAACAGAGCCATTGTAGCTAACTTTCCAAGACTCTGGTTTTGAAGAATGATAACTATCATCAGTGCAAAGGCAGTTCAGACTTCCTGCTCCTCTGTGTGCTTATTACGACAATAAAGAACATACACAAATGCCCTGGCAACCGTAAATCACAGACAAGACGGTTACAGCCACTAAAACTAATTTAATAGAACTAATCCTTACACACTCAGAAAATAAGTTGGCCAGTAAACATGTAAAATCATTACAGACAACATTAGCTTACTTAAGTCAGGGGACATTACCTGGCTGCTATATGAATTACAGATGAGCAGTAAAATATATAAAGACTCACAAAAGTAGGAGACCCACAAGGACTTGCAGAGGGCACCTCATTTTGCTTTCACCACTATTTCCTCTTTCAAATTCCTGAAAACCCCCATAGCTTCTCCCCACTCCTGCTTCATTCTCTCCTTTCCCTTACTAGTTAACTACCCTTATATCTCCCCCTACCCCACATCCCTTGTCTTCAGCTTTCCTTCCTTCCTTTCCTCTCTCCCCTTGGTAGCCTCTTCTTAGGCTTAGGCTGAAAGTCCTGCAGACCACAATCTACAGCAGGTGTGCCCTCTAGTGGCTTTTTCCCCAATAAGTCCAATGTTTGGTCCTCAGGTCAATGAGAAAGCGTGAAAAGTTGTTCACATCAGGGAACCTGCAGCCTAGATAAACAGCCTCTAGGGAATTCCCATCAGCCCCTACCAGCATGGCCAATTGGCCATGCTGACAGAGGCTGATGGGAATTGTAGTTCCTGAACATCTGGAGAGCTGCAGGTTCCCTACCCCTGATTGCTACACCCTTAGCCACCTTTTCCCAGCCAGCTATCACCTAATGCCTTCTCCCACGTTCTCCCAGCAGGCCTAATAAAGCCTTGTCCAGGGGTCAGCTGGCCCTGGATTCTCCTCTCTTTAGGGGTGGTGGTCCCACAGTAATTGAAGGGAATCTGAGCCAGTGACCTAGTTGGCTCTCCCTTCTCCTGCACCATCCTCTCTTCAGGTTTTAAGAGGCTGCTCTGTCAGTCTGACCAGTCTGCATGAAGACCAACCTCCTTGCCCAGCCTATGTCTATATGTAGCCTACTGCTTGAGCTCTGCCTCTCCATGTCTGCTGGGCTCTGTGGTTGCTGCTGGAGTGTATCTGTGTGATCTTACCTTTGTACCTGACTCAGGTGTGACTGATTCAGAGGTGCCTGGAAAAGGTTTTCCCCCACCAGAGTCTTTCTGGAGTAAATGAGTGCAAGGATGAGACCACAGCCCTGGTCACCTGGGAAAACTCTGTGTGGTTCCAGTCACTTCACAGTCAGTGCTGGTTGCTAGCTTGGTAGTGTAGTGGGGAACCCACAAGGACTTGCAAGTGGCACCTCATTTTTTCCTCTCTGTTCTCCTAGGTCAGGGGTAGGGAACCTGCGGCTCTCCAGATGTTCAGGAACTACAATTCCCATCAGCCTCTGTCAGCATGGCCAATTGGCCATGCTGGTAGGGGCTGATGGGAATTGTAGTTCCTGAACATCTGGAGAGCCGCAGGTTCCCTACCCCTGTCCTAGGTAGATTTTTAAGATAGTTATAATAAATAATAATTTCCTAATTCAGAATTCCACACTCTTAAAAAAAACCCTCTTGTACAAATGGGAAAACTGAAAGTATTCAGAACATTTCAAACTTTGCAGTGTTAAGTTAGGAGAATTTTTGTTTAACCCATATTGGTTTCCCCCTTGGAATAGATTTTGAGTAGATGGTAGTCTAGTGGTTTTCAGTACAATAATGTGCAGTTTTGAATGTTTTCCTTGCTTTCAATTTGTTGCCAAGGGCTGCACAGTCTAAAGCTCATCATGTAAACATTACTGTCAATGACAGCTATTTATTGTGGGTCACATGAAGCTCCATCCATGCTTTAGGCAATTTCCTATGCTTAATGGACACCATAGAAAGCAAAAGTATTCCATTTGAGATCCTAGAGAACCACTGCCATTCAAAACAGAAAATACCAATCTCAAGATACCAGTAGTCTGCCTTAATACAAGGCATTTTATGTGGTTGTGTTCAGTTGAATATAGCAAAAAATCATTGGCAACTTAAAGACTTGTAACATAAGGTTTCGAAACTGAAGACTGTTTATGGAGTATTAATGCTATATTAACCAAGATGCTGTTTGAATAGAAGCTTTTTAATAAAATTTGCACTTCAGAATGGGGATTGCATAAAATATGGAATTTCAGCCAACTGAAATAACCAGATATGCAGAGTAATTGATTTGGGTCAGAAAGATGGAGTTTTACCTAAAGGTTTCACTCACATGTAGTGTTTGTGTGGAGCTTGGTTCTGGTGTAAAGCAGTCAAAAGGCAGTGATAAATAATTTATGAAATAATTCCCAGACTTACATATAAAAGAGCTGAGCACTTGACAATCCAAATGGATTTTGGAAAGGCGTGAACTATCTAACTTCAGGTTGAAATTCTACCAGTGAAGGGCATGATTTTGGACAAGTTGGGCCATCTTGCTCATCTCAGTCAAGAGAAAGTACATGACCTACAGCCGCATCCAACAGGCTGAGTGCCCAGTTATAGCATGCTGGTCACACCAACCCACTCCCTCCCCCCCAAAAGGCTTTCCAGTAGTGTAGGGAGGCTGAAAACACAAAAAGACTCCCTGCTGCTGGGAAGTCCCCATTGGGGGTAATGGACTTATGCCACCTTTTTGGTGGAGTAAGTCTGAAGTCTCCAATGCAGGCGCAATGGGGGCAAAGGACAGGAGGAAGCTAACATTGGCTCCTCCCCTGCCATGCCCCCATACTGCCCCCACCATGCCACCAGCAGCAGCAGGGGTGCAGGGATGCTGGTGCAAAATCCAGCACCATGTCCCACCACCATGGAGGGCTGCGGTGGCTGCCACCGTTGGATTCACCCCCTCTCCTATGGATGAGGCTTTTAAAGCCACATAGCAAGTTTTTGGCAGAGTAATTATTTGAACTGGGGTCTTCCCAAATTCCAGTTTCTGATTTAGCCATGATAAGATACCACGATACCTGAACAACAAAAAGGCATCGTTTTTTTTCAAACATGCTATTGTATACTTTTATCAGCAGTTCAAAATGTGTTTAATATTGAAGGTGTCTAATTTTAAAGTTTAATCAATAAAGTATTTAATGAATCAACTAAGAGGCAAATGATACAGAACTATGAAGTACTCAAGTTGGTTCACAGCACAAGGGGAAAATAAAGCAAAACATATTATTCCCAAATATTTTTCAGTCCTTTTATGATTAGATGATATGTTTTAATAATCCAACCAGTACAAAAAAAAATCCATTTAAAATGTTATAAACATCCCAATGTAGATTAAAATTATTATAGCTATTAAATCCTTATAAAACATTATGCAAATTGTCTTTTAACTATAATACTATTTCATACAACCAGCAGCACTGAAAGATGAGATTAGTTTAATTGTAAGGAAAGAAAAGAACAACAACTTCCGTTAATAAACTCACAAGCAAGTTCATTATAATCCACTCACTGTTCAATGGTGGCAGATACTGGTTTTAATTCAACCCCCAAATCCTTGTATTAAATAGCTAAAGCAGTTCTTTCTCTAAAAGCATCAGTTGGAATATGATATTCAAAATCTAGAACAGGGGTCGGCAACCTTTACCACCCAAAGAGCCATTTGGACCCGTTTTCCATGTCACCAAAGATCCGAGCAGCCTCCGGTTCGGCCCCTCCACTCAGCTTTCCTTCCAGCGCTGTTCTGGGGGCTGGAGGGACATGCCCACACTACCCTCCAACCTCCAGGCCATGTGGAGCCGCAGTATAAGGCTGAAAGAGCCACATGCGGCTCCAGAGCCGCAGGTTGCAGACCCCTGATCTAGAATAAACTGACAGTGGCCCTTTCCCCACTTACCTTAAGCCCCGCGCTACTCTCCTCAAGTAGCGCAGGGTCCTGGGGCACTTCCCACTACAGGAGCGGCAACAACGCAGCCGTCTCGATGCTGCCGCTCTCACGCCCCCTCAGTGGGCGTCATTCCTGGCACTCCTCAAAACGACGCCTTTTGATGACCCCATGCAGAGTGCGGGGTCGCGGGGACGCCCAGGCGCTCGCCAGAGATGCCACACGCTGAGAGCAGCACGCAGCAAAGGGTGGTCAAAGGTAAGTGGGGAAAGGGCCAAAGTAATCCAGGAGGTATGCCACAGCTGAGGACGGCCCAGCCACCACATCACTGTGTCGCCACCTAAAAGGCTTGCTGCACTGCAGCCATCAACCCAACTGTGATACTTTTCCAACCACTGTGAAAGTGCCCTATGCAGTTCAATGGGCTCTTGAACCAAAAGGACTCAGGGAACCAATTCATGCCAGCCCTGCCCTGGGAACACCCCCCTTCAGCTCGTGGGAACACCCCCTTGAGTACCAGCGTGAGCTTCTGTGCCACAGGAGTGCTGTTGCCATGGCAGTCCTGGCATCCAGGTGTTGCAGTGCTGTGTGGCTCCCCAGCACCAGAATAAGTGGCTCAGAACCTCCATAAATGCCCTGTACATCGACACAAGTGGTATTTATCCCAGCACTCAGGTCATGCTGCCTCCTGAGCCCTTTCATGCTCTCCTTATGGCTTGCAGTTTTAACAAACTATCTCAATAACAGGCAGCTTTTTGTGCTTTAACCTTCCAAGTGACTTGATTGTTTAGTGTGTCTTAATGCTACCATAAATCTAAATACTTTCAAGATGTCTGTCAGATGTATTCAAACATTTAAATATAACACTGATGGTCTTGAAGCATTCGTCAATGAGATCCACTTTATCTTGGCAAAACGATGAGCCACTTAGCATAATTGCATCCTTGCAGCAAAACATACAAAACAGCCATGCTGGATCAGACCAATGATCATTCTAGCCCTACATCCTATTTCTCATCATGGCCATTCAAGTGCTCTGAGAAAACCTCCAAACAGGTAACAGATGCTTTTACATATGTTCAAAGGGAAATGTGCAAGAGAGATCTTGCATTTCTTTATATTGTATTCATGTCCTTACATGAGGAGAAACAGGATACAATCAATACATATAGATGTACATTGGGGATATACATTGTGGCATTCAGTTTCATCTCAACTTTCAAATAAGGGCTGTGTCTTTCTCACATATGAAAGGCGAGGAGTGGTAGAGGCTGTAAAAACAACACTTGATTATCCCTTTGACTATTCTCTGCCCCTTAGTTTCTCACTCGACAAAGTGTAGCACCAGAAAAGATCTCTATATGTCTTAGCTGCACAGCAGAAATTCATCTGACCTTTTCTACAATAAAATATACTTCATTGGTAAGGTGACCAGATGGTCACCTTTGTGATCCGGGACAGGGAGGCGGCCGGACGCACGGGAGGCTGCCGCACTGCCTTGCACCCCCAAGGCAGTGCAGCAGCCTCCCCAAAATCGGGACAATTTGTAGAACCCGCGGGACGCGGGACAAATTGTCCAAAGGCGTGACGGTCCAGCCAAAAGCGGGACAGCTGGTCAGCCTATTCATTAAGTGAAGTTTTGCCTATTGCGCTGCCACTTAAGGCAAAGGAGGCCTGCCAGAAAAAAAATAAAATCCCGCCCCATGCTCTGAATTATTGGGGAACATGTTCCTTTTAAGTCAGAGTAGTTAGGGGCACAAATCTCAGGGAGAAGGTCACAGATTGTATAGACTCAACAGCTTACTTCCTGTTTTTTTCCTCATCTTCCTGATATAGGGCTGCCATGTCCTCCATGGCCACTGGTGGGCGATGGAGGGTAGGGGGGCATAGAGTACAATACCATAGAGTCCACCATCCAAATCCGCCTTTTTGTCCAGGGAAACTGATTTCTGCAGTCTGGAGATGAGCCATAATTCTGAGATCCTCAGGTCAAACCCCTATCCTGATAGTATCCCTGACACTCACTTTAAGGACTAGTAATCACAACAGTATTATTAAACTTTCAGAGGGTCTGCAGCATTATTGTAAGAAAGTAGTTATCAAAAAGTGCATAAATGTACATATCCTAACTCTGAGTTCAAGCTAAGACTCAAAACACCTGTTTTTATTGTACATGTTTGCATAATGTACTTGCTTCATAATAAGAAATGATGGTCACTTTTCATTTTAAAACGTTATCTATTTTATTGTGAGTCCAAATTATTCCTATGACTTGGAATCTTTCCATTCACAAGCTCTCATTCGCTCAGGGGTAGTGTTAATCTGGTATCAGGCTGCATTTTACTTAACATGCTTTCTTATCATCTTGTAGTCACACTAGGGGTCTAATTTAGAAACCTCCCTAGTGTGAATAATTCTCCTTTCTTTTCACATTGTCAGCTGAGAATTGCTACACACTGGAGGTTTTTGTTTTAAATTGCCACATAAGAATGCTGCATAAGAGGAATTCTCTTTGCATATCTTTCAGCAAACAACTCTTTAGAACATTATAATGTAATTGATGGGTAGCAAAAAAAAACCTTAGGCTGTGAAATCTGGCCTATAATCCCCCACTTCTCCAAGGGCTCTAATATCTGGCATTGAGAACAGTAGAGAACTAGCAAAAACTTAAGCACCGGCCTTGTTTTACTTTAAAATCAATGGAACTTTTAGAGGGCTCAATAATTAGTCCTATTCATTAAGGACATCCCAATGCATCATGGGTGATGTGAGACTGCCACATCAGCAGAGTCATGTCAAGTTGTCCCTCCTTACTTCTACAGACTTACTTTGCTTTGCCCCCCCCCTTTCCTGGGCTACCACTGGTGGTAATGGTGGTGGGGATCCTGAGGAATGGAGGAATGGGGAATGGGCAGAAATGTATATCTCTTGTTCCATTAGCAGAGTCGTGCCAAGTTGTCCCTCCTTACCTCTGCAGACTTGCAGAATGTGTCCCGAGGAAGGCAACCAAAATGGAATCCATGGCCTATGAAGAGAGGCTCAGGGAGCTGGGGCTGTTTAGTGTGGAGAAACAAAAGTTAAGAGGGTACATGATAGCTATGTTTAAATATTTGAAGTGATGCCTTGCTGAAGAGGGAGCAAGCCTGTTTTTTGCTGCCTCAGAGTCTAGAAAATGGTGTAATGGATTCAAGGTGCAGGAAAAGAGATTCCACCTAAACATTAAGAAGAATTTTCAGACTGTCAGGGCTGTTCAACAGCGGAATTCACTGCCTCAGAGAGTGGTGGAGTCTTCCTCTTTGGAGGTTTTTAAACAGAAGCTGGATGAACATATGTCAGGAGTGCTTTGATTGTATATTCCTGCATGGCAGGGGGTTGAACGTGATGGCCCTTGTGGTCTTTTCCAACTCTATGATTCTATGCTCCCCCCCACCTTTCCTGGTGGTAATGGTGGTGGGGAAACTCAGATCACACCTGTGAGTTTGATGCTGTTACTAGGCTTTGGCTCTATACATTCCACTGCCCTTGCAGATACCATAGCAAACAGGGATGAACAGGGATTCCACACTGTGTTTTTTTATTGTTCCAACTACATGAATTACTAACATTAATTCCAGAACTGCACCACACTTTCAATAAATTATGTTGCTTGATGTCTCCTCCTCTCCTTGCAATACCAATGCACATATATAGACTTCACGAAAGTGACTCCTTTATCTGCTTTAAAATAAGAACACTTGGTTTCACATTAAGCAAGAGAGTAGCTTGTAACAGAAAGTATAAAGCATTCATGAGAAATAAATTCCTTTAGGGTAAGGGACATGTTCAAACAAGCTGAAGTTATATCATTCAAACATTCACCACAGCACAGTTTCATTGTGCAGAGCCCAAAGTACAAGATTACATTGATAGTCATGAAAACACATCACTAAACTACATAAAAAGAGATTGTAAACCAAGATGTGGTTCACAAATGCATGTTTATACCTTTCTGGCTGTGGCAGTCTAGGAAAAAGGTCCTCCATTTCTGGTTCTCAGATAACATCTTCTAACAGCAGAAAAGTTTGGTTAGAAGACCTGGACTCAGAGATGGTAGCAGTGTGATTAGAGTTTCTTGCAAGCTTTTGATTTTTCTCCTTTTTGTTTTGTCTGTTAGCTGTAGAGAACTCCTTGGCTGTTACAACAGGGTGTTCCCCCCCTTTGCTGAGCTTGGATTAAGGGTGGAATGTTGGCTTTGTAAATGTCTTGTTACACCTTTGAGCCTCCCTGAAGATTGGAGCTCTTTTCCAGCTATGAGATATAGTTGTATATAGAGATGTAGAGATATAGTTATAAATCTTCAGAACCTGGCAAGTTGGATAGTTGAAGTCTTAGTGTAAGCAAGCAGGTAGATTCGTGGTGGCGACCCTATGGCACTCCAGATGTTCATGAACTACAATTCCCATCAGACCCTGCCAGCATGGCCAATTGGGGCTGATGGGAATTGTAGTCCATGAACATCTGGAGTGCCATAGGTTCGCCACCATGGTAAGAAGTAAGGAGTAAACCTGGTGCTAGTGGGAGTAAACTCATAGCACCAGACAACTGAGGTTTAACACACACACAAAAGGCCTGGACTCCGCAGAGAAAAACATATTTTGTCAACATAATACAATAAATTCAACTTTTTAAAAATTAAAAAAGTAGCATCAGGTTGAGGTTAATGTGCTTATTATCTTGACCATTTCCAGCCCTGTCCTTTTCATTTCAGTAGTGCTGCAAATATTATTTCTTCTGGGTTTTCTTGCAATTTGACTATTTATTTAGTTATTTAACAAATGTACATGATTATACCATGTTCTTTTCTTCCAGCATGGAACTCAAAAGGAATATTTAGGATCTCCCATTCAGAATCAAACTTCCTTTGTGTCATCACCTCGTCATGTGCTTTCCAGCCATACCCTGGGATATATTATGCCAACAAAGAAAAGTACTACGTCTAGAGCACGGCACTTGCACTTTCATAGCCTTGCCAAAAAATTCAGGCTTCCTTTTTAAAAATAAAAATTATGGGGGATAGTTTAGCTTTGAGGTGATTCTTATCTTGTAGGCAGAATACCAAGAAGCATTCAAAAATAATATAAAAAAACTGTAAAGTGTTGAAAAGCCCCGGGAAGAATATTTGGCTTTACAAAAAAGTTAATTTTTTGCTGACATATGCTGTTGAGTAAACAAAATGCATCAATGAAAGAAAAAAATGTTTTAAGTTCGTAATAACTGAACACATACTGTGGTGCCTTTATCTCTGTCTTGCCTATGGATTCATTTTCTGCTGTTTCTTTATGTTTTCACATAAATTCATTTGCCTGGCATTTTATTAGAGAAGTAATAGAAATTCATAAAAACCAGAGCATCTAAAAGTATATTAGATCTATTTTTCTTAATAAAATAAGTGCATCGATAATAGGAAACGGGGGAAACAAACACAGCAGCTGTAGAATCACATATAATCTGAAGCCAAATGGTTTCTACATTCAAACTCTTAAATCATGATCTTCCAAAGTGATCTTCCAAAGTGAACACCAAGGATATGTATTTAAAATCAAGTATAAACAGCAATTTTTTTTGTTGAAATTTTTTTTTCATATGGATTTGGTATCTGAACACCCACACTGATTGAATTGAATAGTTGAAATTTCTACTGCCAAAGTCTTGTTTCTGTGTGATAATATTTTGTTCTGATTTACTTAATCTAACATGGCCATCGTAAGTATGAAAGTAAATCCTGTTCAAAAAATGGGACTTTCAAGGAAACTTGGTTAGGCTGAAACCATTGGACAATTTCATTTATTGAGAACATTATTCTGAAAAGTTTGGGATTCATTAGTCCCATACAACCATAACACTGCCTGAGTATATTCAATCATGAGTTCATACTCTTTTCCCTTTGTGTTGTCCCTTCTCATGTGTGATTTTCTCCTCAGCCCTTTCCACACGGGCCAAAAACGGCGGCCTGGAGACGGCAAAAACGCCGTCCCCAGGCTGCCGTTTGCACAGCAGCGCCGACCTGGCTCCTCTTCCCCTCCCTCAGGGTGGCATCAGGCTGCCCTCAAAAACACCCGTTTAGCGGTAGCGAGCAAACAGCGCAGTTCCTTCGGCGAAGATGGGTGCTAACAGCAACGCTGGGAACACGCCAGAGTCTTTCCATATTGCTGCCGTTGTTACCTCGTCGCCGTCACCGCCCTGCTGTCCTCCTAAGACCTTCCCTCGCTGTCCTCCGACCCCTGGAGGTTGGAGGGCAGCGTGGGCGGGGCTTAGGAGGCCAGCAGGGCGATGACAGCGACGAGGTAAGTGGGAGAGGGACGGGGAAGAGGCGGCTCCGTGCGGAGCCGCCTCTCCTGCGCGGGCCTCTGCTGGGCCACTTGCATGCTTGCATGCAAACGGCCTCCACCCCCACGCCGGCAGAATTCTTGTTGGTGTGAGGGCGCATAGAGGCCTGTGCAGAAAGGGCCCTCATTTCATTTGTGGCGTTAACCATGGTTACAATGACAATTCTAATAGGGTTTTCAGTTTTGTTACCTATGACTAGCTCAGTTTGCATCCCTACTTCAAGCAATGGTTAAAAACTGAGCTTTGGAACTAACCAAGGCCAACGAAAAACTATACAGAAATGTAATACTAATCATGGTTTGCTTCCACAGTGAAATAAAGGAGAAGTGGTATGTTGCCAGAAAGCTTCTGGGTAAACTAAGAGAAACAACCTAGCCCCATGGTGGTGAACCTATGCCACTCCATATGTACATTATTATTATTATTATTATTATTATTATTATTATTATTATTATTATTATTATTATTATTATTATTTATTTATTTATTTATTTATTTATTTATTTATTTATTTATTTATTTATTTATTTATTTATTTAATTTATATACTGCCCGATCCCCGAAGGGCTCCGGGCAGTGAACAACATTATCTGAACATCAACAGGAGCGGTCATACAAATATAAATACATAGGCTCCATCCCATAAAATAGCTTAAAACTCATAAAAACAGTGGACTACATGGACTACAATTGGCCATGCTGGCAGGGGCTGGTGGGAATTTTAGTTCATGAACATCTAGAGTGCCATAGGTTCACCACCACTGTCCTAACCCATGCCTTTGGCTGAGAAATGATCAAGGGTGATGTACCTATGCAAAAAAGAATAATGTATCATTTCTGACTCTGGGTGAGGGGAGCAGCACACACTTCCCAACTAAAACAAACCTGTGTTTATCCTCAGAAAGCCTAGCAATCTCTGTAAGCTGCTGATTTTATATAGGGTAGGAGTTTTTGGTGTGAGGGGGCAAACTATTTTACAGTTCTCAACAGCACTCTGAAGTAAAATGATCCAATGAGGACTATGCTCTATATATCTTCTCTGTGTATTGGTCAGCTTCTATAAACCAAACTATGTATTATTTTTAACATGCTTGGGTTCACCTGATCTGACATTGACTCAGTGAGTCATGTCATCTGTTGTGCAGGAATTTTTTCCCCAAGCATGCATGGCCTTGATTCGGATTGGGACTGCTGCCTTGAGAATATCCCTTGTGATATTTCCCATGCCAAAATGCCCCAGTTGAGGCTGTTATTTGCCCTCCACTACCATCCCCAACAGTTTGAAAATTGTAATATGTAGTTTGGCCTTATGTCCTTGACAAACCGGCAAGGTTTAACCATAAGGTCTGAAAATTGTACTTATGGAACGCTGTCTTTTTTTTAGTAATAAAAACCTCCACCAAACTCTTCCCTACTTGTGTTAGCCCAGTGACAATATGTATGACATGGGATCCTGATCTGGGAGAACTGTAAAGAAAATAATAGATCATGTGCAACAAACCCCGCGAGTACATTTTGATTTTCTAAAATCAAATAACACATTGATTAGGTAACAACACCATACAGTTAATTGGCTGGGGGAAAAAATCTTTAATCATTAAATCATTTGAAACGAGTCTTGTTAGAAATAACCTGGGTCATACCTCTAACCAGATAAATAGGTTTCCATTCTGCCTGGCTCTCAAAACAGAAGCCTGGTCCTTTAAAGGGAATGGAGTCCATGCCAGAAGAAGATTCGTGCTTTCAGAATCAAAGCAGTCTGAGTGAATTCATCAGCCTGAACACTCAGTTTATAGCAGGTGCCTTTGAACAGTGTTTTCTAGAGAAGATTTTCAGTAGAAAATCAGCAGTTTTATAGATATATATGTATCACTGGTGTTGTGGTAATACCAGTCAAGATAAACCTGTTCCCATCCCCATTGATCAGTCTTGAACCACTACCAACATCAGAGGAGAAGTTCTTGCACATTCACATAAAATGTTTTGTTTTATATTTAGGTCATCTCCTTATTCCTCTCCTTATTCCTTCCTATCCTTGTTCTGAACATATCACCAGCCCCAGATCCTTTCCTGTGATGGATGAGGCCAATTCATAGTTAATGTAGAAAAAAATGGTTTAGTTACCCAAGAGAATGGTCCGATACCTTCTTTTCCTTTATTAATTTGAAACTAGTCAGTAGGCCCTTTCATGTTCATTAGGTTGTCAGTGGGCACACAAATGGCCCATTGCCAGCTTCCAGTGCCTCATACTCATCCTTGCATGGATTTGGCCCTATACAGCCCTGACAATCATTTTCTCTTATTCCAGTGGTGTGTACAATATCAGACTAGGGCTGAGTAAATGTTTTGTACAATAAAACTTTTATTAACTCAGTTGATTGGCATGCTGCCACTATTGGGCAGCAGGAATGCCACAGCAGTGGAAAGTGCGCAGCTATGTTGAACTGGCAGTGACAGAGTCCCAGGCCCCAGGCATGGCTGCGACCCCCTCAACACTGCAGCCCATTCTCTGCTGTCAGGTGTGGCCTGCTGGTCACAGCAAAAGTCCTAAGTAGGCAGCATTGGAACATAGGGTCGACAGGCCTCCAGCTATGGTGGGAGGTCTCCAAGAAACTGTGCTTATCACTTGCTGCCACTTGTAGCAATGGCAGGATAATTTTTTCAATGCTGCCAGCCTGCACACTACTACGTCAGTTCCAGAAGTGTCAATGGTAGCTCTAGGAATTGCTGGAAACTTTATGGTAAAACATAGTTTCTGATGGTTTGTAGAATTTGGGTGCTGTGTGGTTTCCGGGCTGTATGGCCGTGTTCTAGCAGCATTCTCTCCTGACATTTCGCCTGCATCTGTGGCTGGCATCTTCAGAGGAATTTGTAGAATGTTTTCTGTTGCCACAGAATGTTGGATCAGAACCGATAAGCTGGAATTACATCAAAAGAGCTTTCAGCTAAACTTTAGGAAGAACTTCCTGACAGATAGACCGGTTCTTCATTAGAACAGACTTTCTTGGAGATGGTGGGCTGTCTTTCCTTGGACATTTAAAAGAAGTGGTTAGATGGCTATCTTACAGCAATGCTGATTCTACGACTCACTCTCACAATATTAGAACCAGGGGGCATTCATTGAAAATGCTGGGGGGAAGAATTAGGACTAATAAAAGGAAACACTTCTTCACACAACGTGTGATTGGTGTTTGGAATATGCTGCCACAGGAGATGGTGATGGCCACTAACCTGGATAGCTTTAAAAAGGGCTTGGACAGATTTATGGAGGAGAAGTTGATCTATGGCTACCAATCTTGATCCTCCTTGATCTCTGATTGCAAATGCCTTAGCAGACCAGGTGCTCAGGAGCAGCAGCAGCAGAAGGCCATTGCTTTCACATCCTGCATATGAGTTCCCAAAGGCACCTGGTGGGCCACTGCAAGTAGCAGAGTGCTGAACTAGATGGACTCTGGTCTGATCCAGCAGGCTAGTTCTTATGTTCTTATGTTCTTATGAATTTAGGCAAATCATGAGAGGGAGGGCAGGAAGGTACGAGCCAGTTCATGACTCTTTTGTCCGTTCCTAATATGTTCAGGGTAATGCTGATCCCCAGGAAATTTTTTGCTCAAAGGCAGATTGACGCAGGGAATAGAAAAGGAGTCACTAGGGGAGTAGAAGGGAATATAGCTGTGTATTTCCTGCATTGTGGTTGGACAGCAGTGGTGGGATTGGGGTCCCTTTCAGTTCTATGTTTGAAGTCCCTTTCAGTTCTATGTTTGTGTTCCCTGCAGTCCCACAAGAGATGTGGGAATGGCTTCTAAAAAATAAAGGAAAGCCCAAACTGATTTAAAATGCCACTCCTACCCTACAGAAAATCAGCATCTTACAGAGTTCAGTTTAGTCATTTTAGTTTCTAGGAAAAGTTCAGGCTTGATTGAATCTAGAACTCACTGATCTGTCTTTTTGGCAGTCCACGGCATGCTTAACAACAATGGGCAATAGGCTGAATTTCTTTTCTGTAGTCCATATCCCTGGAGAATAGGGGCAAGAAGCCAAGGAAGCCTTTCTTCCCTATCCTCATCATAATTTCATAGCAGCTATCTATATAGCTTGAAAGAAATGAGGGTACCGCTCTCTTCTGTATACATATCTTTGCTGTGAAAGCTAAGTACAGAGGGCACTGATTTTATTTGCACTGAGTCATCATGAGACTGTGTTAAGGAGTAGACAAATCCTTCATATGGACACAAAGGAAAACAGAGAAATACAGCTGTCTTCTTGAATGCCGAGTGGAAATAACACAAATATTTGTCGTGTCATGCAGCCCCATTAGAATCAGTTTCAGTCACGCCCTACTCAGGCTGCTTCTTAAGTACAATTCGTGACTTTTGGACTGCTGAAGAATGGCAGTGGTTACCAAAGGCAACCGCTGAAGGATGGCTGCATTTATCTACAGCAAATAGGGATGGAAATGGTGTGCTTTCTGCCATAGGGTTTACATGCAAAAGCTGCAGTTTGCAAGACAAGATTTTCAGCTCTAACTACCGGTAGCTTCTTGTGGGGGGTGGGTGGGTGGTTATCAGTTATTTAAATCTAGGGGTGTTTGAACATAGGCTGACACAGTTCAGTCCCACCGGTTGCAAATAGGGAGCTGGCCCATCAATGGGCAGTAGAACTGTCTGTATAGGTTTCCCCTTCCACATGGGGCCTGTAGATCTCCTGGACAGGCCATATGGATCAGTTTCCTTGGAGTAATTGGAAGCTTTGGAGGGTGAAACCTATGACATCAAAACCTTGCCAAATTCCACTCTCCCCAGACTCTGCCCCCAAATCTGCAGGAATTTCCCAGTCCATGGTTGGAAACCCTGTGTCTGCAAGAGGCTCAACTCTGTTCACCTGGCCCCTCTCCAAATGCAGTATGTTAACACAGTAATGTGCCCATTTGATCCATTTGTTATTCAGATTCACAACTTTTTAACAAATGAGTTCAGAGATCCACAGACCAAGGGGCTGGGCAATATTCTCATGTCATTTAATGAGAAGCCAGCTTTTCCCTACTGTCATACCCCATAGTACCCCATAGTACTGCCATATCCCATAATATCCCAAGCTGGGGGAAGAGGCAGATTGGAGTAGAGAAGCCAGGGAACAGTCCTAAGAAAGGTTGTACTTTAATAAGTTACCCAGAATAGAGTGCTTTGGTTTTTCAAAAATTGCATGATTATTGTTTTTTATGAAATGTTAGCAGCAGCAAGTCTTTATTGGCATAAACAACAATATAACAATAGAAAAGAACTGATTAAAAACATAAATATATAAACCACCTATTGAACTTGAAAGGGGGAGGGTGGACAATGTTGACAGACTTTAAATGCCAGGTTTCTCACTCAAGCTAAAACAAGCCTGAACTTTGAGAATCCCAAAATACCAGAGTGCCTTTTTTTCATCTGGGGTATTTCCAATCTAAAATTGGACAAGAAGCTGGGGCACTATTCTGGATCAGAAATACCTGAATGTACATCTCTAGTAATTGGGAAGAGAAGACACAAAAAAGCTGGTAGCCAATTCCGGTCCTCGAGTTGCATAATTAGCAACCAGTTCATGCACTATGCAAATATCATCTTGTTAAGGTGCTTGGAGGCAGAAACAGGTATTAGGGGACATGAACTGAACTGTTCCTCATAGACTGAACTCAAAGGGTTTCTACCAGAACCCAGCTATCATCAGTATGGGCCCTAACCCAAAAGATGGCCCTTTACCTTGATATAGCTGATCTGACCACCTGGATCAATGTCACAATAATATCAAGACTATGCACTATACATTTGTCTCCTCTCAAAATCTGTTTGGAAACTCCAGTTGGGGCTGAACACCACAGTATGGCTGTTATCAGGAGCTAGATGGAGAACATATTACTCCCTTTCCACAGTCACTCCACTACCTACCCATCCATTACTGGGCTCGATTTAAGGTGTTAGCCATCACATACAAAGCCTTTCATGGCCTTGAACTCTCATATTTGCAAGACCGCCTCTCCCCTTGTGCACTACCATGACAGCTTCGCTCATCTGAGTAAAGGCCTCTGCAAATGCCAACCTGCAAATGAGCTAGATCAACAACTTCCTTTATATCTGTGTTCTCTGTGGTGGCCTTCACATTGCGGAATAGCAATGAATAGGTCAGGAAGGTTCCCACTCTCCCGGCTTTCCACAAACTATGCAAAACTGAATTGAATAATGAGTCTTGAATGAGAGCTTTTCTACACAGACAATAGTTGAGTTGTACCAAGTGTCTTGATTCCTTGGATTAATTATTGGGGACTGCAGGGTGTACTACTGCATGTAATTTGCTGGAATAAAGATACGTAACTTTGTTATGATTAATGTGTTATGTTAGTGCTTATGCTTTGCTTCAGTTCTGCTTCAGTTGCTTCAGCTCTAGATTCAGTTCTGTTTCAGTTGCTTCAGTTCTAGATTTCAGATTGGCACCACATCCCTACTCCTATTGTATTGTTTATTGAATGTCCACTCCAGTTGATTGTATTGACTCGCTCTACATTATCTACCTTGAGTCTGTGACAAAGGTAGACTATAAATAACACAAATCAGTAAATAGGACTACCCAGTTCTAGCTTGACTGTCATATCATGGGATATGCTTTTAGAAATGTTTGTCAGGGAGGATATCTTTGCAGTAACCAGTTCCTAGTTTACAGTGACATACTAGTTTTGTGGTTATACTGAACACTTTGATTGACAGGGAAGATAATGCTGGCTGCTGCATAAATTATAGTTACTTTCCACTGTCTTTTTAGCCAGATCCCTCATACTTGTACTAGTGACTTGCTTGACTGAAGAGCCTTAGACCTATAAGCTACTCTTATGTTCAGTATCCTTTTCTCTGTCTCCCTCTGGACTGCTACAGTTGATTCCCATGTAAGAACATCATCCTGCCTTGTCATTTTTGGAGCTAGCGTCATTGTTTATGGCGGAAGCAGAAAATGGCACTATCAGTGTGAAGCTGTTGGATCTTATATCCAATTTCCTGAGTCACTGGCAAAATAGCTGGAAGGTATGCAGGTATATTGCTCTTTGAAGAGCAGATGGCGGTAAACGCAAGAGATCCGACAACTACCCAGCCCTCAGCTCAGCAAATGATTCCTCAGAAATGAGCCATCCCAATTTATTACCGACAATATAAAACCTCTGCTATGTGCCTCTATTATCATACCATTAAATATAAAGTATCCAGAAATGCTTGACAAGTGACAACACTGGCATTAAGCACAAAAAGCCTTGCGATGCCTGGCTTTATGACAATTTTATTTTTGCCAAGGAGAACTGTTTTGGAAAGTGAACAGCGATGGCTTTCAGCATTAAGTAAAGAGGACTTCCCTCCTCCCAATGGAACTTGACCAACAATACCAGGAGTCTGATGTTCTTCCAGGTATTTGAGTACAACCTCTGGATCTTGCAATGTGAAATTATGGCTGCACCGGTTTTATAGCATATCTTGTTATTGAATCACTTCAGCCATCTCGACTTCCTAATGATAATGGGGGAAACAGGTGATGTGTTGGCAGTCCATCAATATGACTTGTCCACTTATCTTATTTAAAAATAAATTAGTGAATAAATTCATCAGTATTGATGGCACAGCGATTTCAAAAGCGAGCTCACTCAAGACTGAATGATGATTTGTGCAATGCTAACTCTGCATTATTCTAGCATAATAAAATCAGTGATATTATCTTTCCAGAAAGCTTCAACTTTGTCGAGGCTACAATAAAAAATAGAAGGCGGTGGGAAGGCAGGGGGAGGCCTAAGGGTGTTTCTAAAATATGCCTCATTGGCATCCCTTCTTGGATTTCGGAGTTCTGAATTTTTATTTTTTGCCCTCAGGTCACAGCTGACTTATAGCAACCCTGTAGGGTTTCAGAACAAGAGATTCAGGAGTGTTTTCTCATAGTCTATTTATGCTTAGCAACCCTGGATTCCCTTGGTGGTCTCCCATACAAGATATTATTCAGAGCCAATACTACTTAGCTTCTGAGATCTGACAAGATTGTGGTAACCTGGGCCATCCAAGCAACGAGAGTTCTGAATTACCTGATCTTTCCAAAGTAAAACTGACACATTAACAATGCACTCTTGTTTAGTAACTCCAGCCTAAGCCTCCTTAAATCAATGGGCTTAGATTTCACTGTAGCTCTCCTCCATAATTGTGGCTTTTAAAAGTTTATATTATCTGTTTTGAAAGACAGGAAGGATCATGCTGATTCTGAATCTTGTGCTGCTTATGTACAATTTACTCCAGATTTCAGATCCTTCAGACATTTTTGTCTTTACACTTATTATCAAGGTGCGTATTGATAAAAACATTGCAAAATATGACTGTTCATGTGGCTTTGCATGTAGCTGTTACAAGATTCTTCCTGGGGGATTTTCTACCGATGCACAGAAATTCATTTGCACATCCAGATCATGCCACACGACAAGAATCTTGATACAGCGACATATATGGTCACATCAGACTTCCAAAATTGATAGACTATGCTCTTTCATACAGGAAGTTGCTGAAAAGTCATTTTCAGCATTATGATTAAGCATATATTTATTCAACATCATTTTATGTTTTGTCATTGATGCATACTGGTAATGTATAAGAGGAAAACAGAACAAAATAGAAACAAACTGATGATTCACTGGAAACAGAAACAAATGACAATTCTGGAATTAATTTTAGAAGTTGTCCTAGTTAAATCAAGAGAAGAAGAGAAGTCTGCTCATCTTTTGATGGCTTAGACTAATTTGTATGAATGTGAAAAGCAGTGTATTTATATATATTTGATTATGCGCCATCCTTCACCTTATCAGCTCAGGGCTTCCAAACTTTCCATAGTAGGTACAATACAATAAAATAAAAACATAAGGCAACATTTAAAACATAATACCTAAAATGGTGGCAGCAAAATTTCAGTAACTGCATGTTCAATGCAAGAATGGAAAATAGGGTGGGATGAATGGAAAAGAATGGGAGGGGGGAAAGAGATGGAAAAACTGTAGATGTCTCAACCATATGCCTGGCCAAACAGTTCTGTCTTACAGGCCCTGCAGAACTGCATCAGATTCCACGGGGCCCTAGTCTTACTAGACAGAGCATTCTACCAAGTGGGGACCACTGAGGCATGATTTTATACCTTATTTGTTTTATTTTCCTTTACCAACATACCTTAGAGCAGTGGTGGCAAACCTTTGGCACTCCAGATGTTATGGACTTAGAACAGTGGTGGCTTAGAGCAGTGGTGGCGAACCTTTGGCACTCCTTTGGCTTAGAGCAATGGTGGAGAACCTTAGGCACTCCAGATGTTATGGACTACAATTCCCATCAGCCCCTGCCAGCATGGCCAATTGGCCATGTTGGCAGGGGCTGATGGGAATTGTAGTCCATAACATCTGGAGTGCCTAAGGTTCGCCAACACGGGCTTAGAGTGTACACCATACCATGCCACCTTTGGCTTTTGAGAAGCAAGAGGTAATATTTGTCCCATAAACAGAGGTCAATTTCTTATACTGAGATGGGGGGGAGGGGTAGCATGTGTATGTATAGTGAGAAATCCTAAAAGCTTCTATGTATTTCACTGCTGAGTCAGGAATCATTCTTGGCATTCCAAAATTGATAGAGTATGTTCTCTCATACAGGAAGTTGCTGAAAAGCCATTTTCGGCATTATGATTAAGCATATATTTATTCAACATCATTTTAATTCTCAGAGTGCAGATGATATCATTCCCTCAGCCATCAAATGAAAAGGAAATCATACCAGCACTTTTGGCTCAGCCAGAAGCCACAAGAGACTGGTGTGTCCCTGGGGCTTTCTAGTATATTGCTTGGTTCCAAGATCTGAACAGACTTGAGAACTCTGATCACTTGTATCATTTTCCTGCTGATTTGACAAAAGTCTTTAAGAACACCACATTCCAGTGAGAAAATCAAAACTAAAGCAATTCAACACATTTATTTTTTAAAAAAAATTCTGCCCCACCTTTCCATTGGTTCATATTTCTGATATGTGTTACTGGGATTACTGAGTCCCTGGTACCCACTCCAGAAGGAGACCATGATAGATGGGGTGGAAAGTGGTCAAGCAATTGAAGAGAATCAACAGGCCATACTCCTACTGCCTGTGTCAAGGATATGGTCAGGAGTATCAAGGGATTGTTGCTGTCTTGACTGAAAAGATCAAGGAAGATGCTTCTATGGGCAGAAACAGGCTTGGCCTGGTCTCTCAGCTGGACCTCCCAAACAGGGAGACCAGAGACTCCAAATACAATATCTTTGGAGAAGGGTAAAAATGAAAACAAACAAATAATAGAATAATACAGCTTTTAGAACATTAGAAATAGGCTAGCTGGACATTATGCATTGGGCCCCTGGTATGAGAAGCAGCTGTGTCCTACTAAAGTGAAATTGTAGTTGCAAAGGTGGTGTATTGGTTGAGAGCCAACAGATAACTGTATGTATTTTTAATTTTAATTTTTAATATTCATTCTTAGGTTAAAAAGTAGTTAGCTAATAACATGAGCCCTTATCAGGTGAGAAAGCTAGCTATTGGAAAACAATTTTGAAAGCTTGTAACCATGGGAAATTAAATTGATCTGGGGTGTTCTATTTGAAGATGTTCCTTGAATTGTGAAGGCTGATTAACTTTGTCAAAAAATAATTTTCTCAAATGATTAGCTGATACTATCACATCCTTTTAAACTAGTCACTGCTTAAAGATGAAAATAGTTACCTACATATATCTGAATGTGACCACACACACACACAAAAAAAACCCCAACAGGGCAATTCTAAACAGAGTTGCCCTTTTCTAAATCCACTGACTTCAAAGCAACTTCATTCACATAATTAGATTTAAAGACAGATTTACACCTCTCATCTTGGGGCATTGCTGCAGATGGTGAGACTTACTTTGCTCAATAATCACACCACAACGACAGGCTGGAAAGGAATGGGCCGCAGCCTGTTTATTAAACATTCAAAACATAACAGCATAACTATATACATGAGAGCTGGGCGGCAAACGGGTCACACATCACATCCTAATAACATGGGACTGGCGGGAAGGGAAGCCCCAGAGATAACACTCCTGCTTGCTTCCACCCTTCCTGCCCATGCTGAGGAGACGGGCACCGGCTCATACGCCCTAACAGCCCGCCCTCCTCCGCTTGCTGGGTGTCAGGCACCGGCTGAGCCAACGGCCACCTATGGGCCCGACCCAACCCCACTCCCTAGGGTGTCGGGCAGCAGCCCGGCCTGTCGGCCTGCCAGCCTGCCCGCCCCACCCCGGCCCTTAACAGGGCACAAGCTTGGGGAGCCCCAGCCGGAAGGCTCGTTCTCTCCCCAGATGTGGAGACACCATTGCAAACCCGCCAATGAGCTGCTCCCTCCCTTGCAGCTCACCTTCCAAGCTCCTCAAGCCTGAGCCTGTCTCACTGTAACCAGCGAAGCGAGAGTCGCCGAACCGACCGAGCCATAAGTCCATGCCCCGCTGAGACAGGCGGACGCCATCCGCCGGAAAAGGTCTTCTGCGCCCTGGGTGATCTCAGAGTGGTTCGCCACCACCGAGGAGAGCACCACCTTGGCGTCACTTTGTTGACTTTTCTGCAGGCCCTGTCCATCGTCACCTGGTCCACCGTCACTCCAGTGGACCAGCAACTCGGACCAGACTAAGGTCATGCCAGGCCGATGCCTGGCAAAGCTCCCTGAGCTGGTGGCCACCGCTCAACGTGTGATCAAGGCCCCACCTGGCAGGGAGATCCTCCACCCCAGGTAGGTCCGGTGCGGCCAGCTGGAAATGTGCTCGATGAGCTTGGGTTCCTCCTGCCCCATCCAGTAAATTCTACGCATCGAAGTCCGGAGATGCCAGCCCCAGTCAGAAGTTCGAGCTGTAGTCCCCGCTCTGTTGACGAGGTCGCGTTCACCTAATTCAATACCTGTCGATAGACAGTCTGCGCGGCACCCTGGAGGCACTGCAGAAGGAATCAACAAGTCAGATGTGGGCGACGTGTACGCACCGAAAGTCTTCACCTCCACCTGCTCAGGAGCGGATGTCCTCCTGGGCCCTGCCCTCCTGAGCTGCGGATCGGCGCCCCTATTCTGGAAGGAATGCAGGCCGAATCCTGCAGCTGGCAGCTTCAGCCCGGCCAGGCACGCCGGAACACCGCCAGCATCTGGAACCTGGAGAGGGGGAACTGGCCCTCATGCACCAGGAACATGCCGCCCACCAGCGGCCTATGCCGAGCCAGGTGATGAGGGATGAGGGGCAGGTGGTCACCGCAAGACTGGCATGGCGACGAGGCCGCGGTCTTCCTGGTCAGTCTTAGAATGCCATCACAGTATACCATGTCCCCGATTGACAGGACGAGGTGCTCCCTCTGGAGCCTTGGCGCTGGACGGTCGGTCCCTGATCGGGGCAACTAGCTCCCCAGGCCTGAAGGCCCCGTGGTGGAGCCAGGTGGAAAGCCGCTGAGAAAAGCAAGCGTTTCATAACGAGACGCCGCACACCTGCCGCAGCTCCCCGGTGACTGCCCTTAACACCTCCCTGGTGACTGGGCGTCTAAGATCCCTCTGTCTGGGGCCCACCCGCCGCCATCCCGCCACCAGCCGGTGAACCACGAACGACTTGGTGACATCGGGGAAGCCCGAGATCCTGCAATAAAGGCTGATGCCCGCCAGATGCACCCCCATGGAGCGTGGGTGCATCCCCCGCCCGTGGAGTTGTACCAGATACTCAAGCAGGAGGTGTAAGGAATTCCATAGACGCAGAAATAAAAGGCTTTGGTAGTAAAAGTCCATTTATTAAGACATCTTAGAAAGCTCAGCACACGTTAGTGGTGGCAGGAATGACACTTCCGCCAGAAATAACAGGTTATAATACCAGGCACCCTTATCCCCCCCCCTTCCTGCTTCCCATGGGAACAGAGGCTTCATCTCTCGCCAAGAAGATAAAGTCTTCGCCCGATGCATCTGGCCCATCGCCCGGGCTGTGGAATGCACTCAAGGTTACTTCACCATCAACACCATTGAATCCTTTACACTCTGCCTCCCTAAAGAAAACCCCTCTTCCCCCAGGTTTGTCGCGGAAAGGCGCGGTGGAAAGCAGCAATAAGGGTGGGGGCTTCAATGTTTTCTCGAATAAACCCATTGATTATACCCAGAGGAATATCCCACCCAAGAAACTAAATATTGCAAGCTGCTGCGCATTAAAAGCCGAGAGTCCAGGATAGCACCAATTTCAGAGTGCTTTGTGGCCATCAATAATAGTCGGAGGGGCTCTCCGGGCGGTCGCCAGGCATCGAAGCGGAGCCTCCCGGAGCAAGCTGGAATGGAAGACAGGATGGATGTTACTAAGAGAGTTAGGCAAATCTAAGCTGGCAGTGACATCATTAATCACTTTAGTAATCTGAAAAGGTCCCACAAATCTTTGCCAAGTTTGGAAAATTTTATGCACGCCTCTGAGATTTTTTTTGTAGATAAATACACCCAGGAGCCCACACGCGAGAGGGAAATCTGAGCCGTTTATCCGCTTGCAGTTTTGGGAGTCCTTGTTTGCTGTAAGGCGTCTGATCACTTCCATCCCTCGGCTAGGGATGAAATCCATTGTTGAAATTCTGGGGTCCAAAGTTGCTGGCGGTAGTTGTGGTAACGGCGTGGGAAGGAGCGACCAGACACAATTTCAAAGGTTTTCTTTGTGCTACTATGAACCGCGATTGTTGTAGGCTTATTCCCGCAAACGGAATAAGCTCAGCACCAATTGTCTTGGTGGTAGTTGGTGTAACAACGCAGTCATCGCTCTAGGGTTCTGTCGCTCTTCCGCCTTCGCCACTTTGAATCTTGGTAGGGGCGGCGACGGCGTATGCTCCCCAACAACCCCAAAAAACGCTTTCCAGAACTTCTTTGAGATGAATTGGGGCCGGGTCGGAGACCACCTTAACGGGCGGAAATGGAGACGGTAAACATGTTGAATAAACAGCCGCGCTGCACTTAGGAGCCGAGGGGATGGAAGCACATGGAATAAAATGGGCTTGCTTTAGAGAATAAGTCTACCACCACCCATAAAACCGTTGCCATGACTTTCGGCAAAATCTGTAATGAAATCCATGAGATGACTTCCATACGGAAGCTACCGGAGAGGTTTCAACAGTCCATGGGCTTCGGATGGTTTTGGCTTCTGCACAAACCGAAAGCAGCCTTTAATGTAAGCCTCAATGTCTTTGCGGCATTGGCGCCACAATTGCGAACTGCCGGGCGGGCTAAGTGCAGAGTTTTCAAAGCCAAAATGTCCAGCCGACTGGCATCGTGGCAAGCTTCAAGAACTTCTTACGGCGGAGGGGAGACGCATTAACATCTCCTCCGCCAAACTCCATTCTCCAAACGTAATTGGGAGTCCCTTTCAGTCGCTGGAGGCTCATAGCCCCGCTTCTCCTCCAATTCCCCCCAGGAAAGGAGAGACGACTGGGAACGGGGTGGAGGGAGTATGGACGCTTGAGATCGGTGACAGCCAACCCCAACTGGGAGGGGAAAGAACAGCGTGGAATGCCCTAAGGCAGCTCCACCCCTCCGGTAGGCTGGTGAGCCAGCCAGTTTGTTGGTTTTCCCAGGAAAAATGGACTGTAAAAGAGAAACGAAAGAAATCGCCCAACGGGTTGTTTCTATGGACATCTTTGAGGTGGAAAAGAGCTGCCAGGTTTTTATGATCCCACCAAACTTGAAAAGGGTGCTTAGCTCCCTCCAGCCAAGTGGAGAGTGCTGCTTTGATGGCCGCAGTCTCCTTGTCTCCCACAGTCCAGTTGAGTTCGGCACCAGAGAATTTTAGACAAATAAGCACGGAACCAAGCCTACCATCTTTATTTTTCTGCAACAGGGTTGCCCTCGAAGTGCTTTGTCCGAGGCGCCCACGGAACCACAAACGGGAGATCTGGGTTGGGGTGCTTTAGGATAGGTTCGGTGGTAAACGAGATTTTAACAGTTGAAAGGTTGTTTGACATTCCTCAGACCAGACAAGGGGCCCCGGCTTGGCGACAGTGAATCTTTACCCTTAAAAGCGTAAGAGGTCTGTGAGAGGGAGAGTCAGTTCAGCAAATTGGGGTATAGAAAATCACGATAGAAATTAGCAAAACCAAGAAACGACTGGAGTTCTTTTATGTTGGTGGGCAGGCCATTGAGGACCAAGGGCCAATTTTAGCAGGATCCATTTTAAGCCCCTGGCGCAGATCCGTAACCCAAATAGTCAATGGAGGTCTGATGAAAACAGCATTTGGAGATGTTTGGCAAAGAGAGAGAGTTATGTCAAGCAAAGCTGCTTTCAATACACTTCCTCGGACTAATATTTCATGCCTCTTTCTATAGTTTAGCTAGTAAATTAAAACGCCATCTAAATATACAACAACTCCCTTATTTTTGTAACAGCAAATCATGGAGAACTCGCTGATAAGGGCCATGAAAGCTCTGGGGCCCCACTCAACTGAATAATGGCATTATTAAATATTCAAACTGGCTGTCCAAACTTTGTATTAAACGAAGTCAGGTGTTCACTAATATCCTTCCCAGCAATTCTGACTCTTGTAGTAAAGCTTCTCTCAAGTCTAATTTAGTAGGCCGCGCCCTTTGCCGAAAGTGCATCCTAAAAAGGTCCTTTTGATCAAAGGCAAAGGATATTTATTGGACAGGGAGAATGCATTGAGACCTCGATAATCTGTGCAAAACGTCAGAAGATTACATCTTTCTTTTTGACAAACAAAAGCTGGGAGCAAAGCGCAGTGTGTGTTTGGTGAAGCCACGTCCGTGCATGGAAAACCGCTTGAAGCAAGGTTCTTGTCTAAGAAAGCACGGATTCCTTCTCCCTCATTGGGACCTTCATGCGGTAGATTCTACCCTTGGGCCAGTTAAGTACCTTCGGTTCGTATGTGGACAATTTTACACAGCGTCAGTGTCTCTGTGGGGTGGCAATTGATCGCATTCCTCGTTTCCTGAAAAACTCTGGCTAGATCCTGATATGCAGGTGGGATGTCAATAGAAGATTCCGAGGGCAATCACTGAGGAAGCCAGAGAGGGGAGGTCAGGATGACGCTAAGGTTTCTTCCCAATTCATGTGTTTCACCGCAGGGAGGGAGTCAGTGGAATTCTAGGATCCTTTCTTTCCACGAATGACCCTTTTGGTTCATGTAATCAATAACCAAGGCATGCCCAAAACTATGAGGAGGTTTGGCCACTGGCGTAAAGGAAATGAAACTAAATTTTCTCCCAATGGTCGGGCGCTAACGGAGGAGAACCGGGCTGTGTTTTGTATTGGGCCGTCGCCTTCGCTTTCCGAGGGGCTGCTGCCGCCCATTTAGGCGTGAAATGGTATGGGCTTTAGCCAGGAATTCGGTCCAGACCTAGCTCCTTCTGCTGAATTCACCTGGGGCCGTGCATTAAGCAGTGGGAGCAGCCGAATCCACAAGGGCCGCGAGGCTATAATGCGAAGCGTGTGTTTAAGCTGGGTTGGCCAGAAATGCTTGAACAGTAATGGAACAGGGCGCTTGCTCTTCACTTCACCGCGTCGAAGGCCAGGAGTCGGCTCCATGTCCATGGGGGGCTGAAGAAAGACAGACAGCTGCTTCCCCCTCCTCTGGATTGCGCCTTCCGGGGTCCACCGCTTTAGACTCCAGCCAGTGGGAGGCGGCCCTGATCTGGCGTGGTGGTTTGCTAAGCAGGACGGAGCACGCCGGAGCTGGAGCTGCTGGTTTTGCTTCTTGGGACAGTTGGCTGCCAGATGACCTACGGCCTCCGCAGTAAAGACATCATCAACCCAAGTCGGCGACGGGCTGCTCAGAAGATGGTTTCTCGTAGGAAGCGGCTGGGTTTGACTCTGGTGGACACAGTAGTGGTTTTCGGCTGCAATGCCTCCTTGACGAAGCGCCAGATTCCAAACGAGACGCCACTCTGAGACCCCAACTGATCCAATCTGCAAATGGTACGAGGAACTCGAATTAAAAACACCTGCTTTCATCGAGCTTCTGCTATCCACAGCATCCGGGAGAAGTATTCGCGATTTCATGCTCAGGCCACTACAGGAGTGAAGTCGCAGCAGCCGCCGCATCGGAATTCACGGACAAATTCTGCAAACGGCGGTTTTGCAAGTTGCCTTGTTGATGGTTTTTGATGGTGCGGATAGCTCTCATTCTCGGCGCTTCGGATCTTTGAAAGGCTTCAAAGCTTGAGGAATGCGGCACTGGTGCGCAGAGTCCTCATCCTGCAAATCCAAAACAACAGTCAATTTAACCAGTCGGCTGCCGTCACTTCCATCTGTGACCGAGCCGATGGTCCCGCATTTTTTTTCGCCGCTCATGACTCGGTATATATAGATCATCATAGTCTCTCCAAGGCGGGCATTGAGTTGCAAGACGAAGCAGGGAAGTTCTGGAAGCGGTCCCATCAAAACGGGCTGGTATCGGGGTCTGGAAGTAGCCCCGGCTCGACGCGGTTTTGGCTTCGCTGGGGAGGTGGTTGCTTCTGGCTGAGCAGGTTGGGCAGGCGGCTTGCTGTACAGGGGGCTGGAATCGGGCGCTGGCGGTGACGCTTTACGCTTTGGGTGGCAGTGACCCAGGCACGCGGCCCCCCCCTGGCACCGCATGATCAGTAACAGCATAGGGTTCCAACTTATGCGTTCCCCTGGTCTGCTGCCTTTTAGTTCCCTCTCCAAAGCAGTGCCAGCTCCCCTCTCCTTATGTAGTCATCGCATCTTGGTGCGCATGCAAAGCAGCTTTTCGCCTTAATTTAAGCTGTTCGCCCCGCTTAAGGCTTCAGTGAGTTCACTTTTATGCGGCGCATTTCCTGAACGCCACGCTGTCAGCTGTAAATCCAGTCTGGACTGTTCCAGGACTTTATCGCGGACTGATAGATTCTGGGGCATATTGCCGCTTGGAGCGCCGCTTTGGCACGGGTCCAACTCGAGCTGGACTTTTATGCTAAGCTGTTCCCGGCCCCTCTGCAGGGTTTTCGCGCCTTTACTGTAACTGTGCCCGCTCCTCCCTCCCCATAGCTGGTTTCACGGTTCCATGCCGCTTTTGGGCATCTCGGTCGCTTCTACTTCCTCATCCCAGTTCTCGATGGGAGAGGAAACCGGTCCGGTTGGAATGGTGGCTTTCTTTTCAGACTCTTCATTATCAGGAAGCTGAGCCCCTCGGAGACAATCATCAGAGTCGCTGAAGCTTTCACCGGTATTCCTCGAAAGTACCTCTTGAAAGCGGTCACGCCGACCGGGATGGGGGTCCGATTGGGAAGCCGGCACGATACCCCCTCCCAATTCCAGGTTGAGTCCCGGTGTCCTTTTGGACGGGCCCCCAGTGCTGTGCCACACGGTGGTTCTTTTGGGCATCACCAAAATACGAAGTCCACAGGAATCGCTTCAATGGATTCCTGGGTTGTCGCGATGAAAGGTGGTCAAGCCCGCCTCTCCATGACAGGTTGCATCTGAGGTTTGTAATCCACACGGTGAGAACGGGTAGAAATCCGATCCATTGCAGGCCGATCCATAGACAGTTTCCCCAAATCCACTAACAATGAAGTCCCCATGGTCGCCGGGCCACGGCCCCTCGCTCCAACGGGAGTAAAGCGAAGACCGCAAGGATAATTTAGGACGGGAAAGAGCCACCAGCGAGGCCCGCTTCTCCTGCTGGTTCCTCTCCAGATCCAGAAGGAAAAGCGTCGGAGCCTCTTTGGGGCTACCGTGACACCTTCCGGGCAGTAAAAATTCAACCTCTCCATCGCGAAGACAAGAGGTCCACTGCACAGGAATATAGATGAATTAGGATTCCTGCCATACCGTAAGGGAATTCCATAGACGCAGAAATAAAAGGCTTTGGTAGTAAAAGTCCATTTATTAAGACATCTTAGAAAGCTCAAGCAATAACGAGTGGCAGGAATGACACTTCCCCGGCCAGAAGCACAGGTTATACGTCACCAGGCACCCCATCCCCCCCTTCCTGCTTCCCCATGGGAACAGAGGCTTCCATCTCCGCCAAGAAGATAAAGTCTTCGGCCGATGCATCTGGCCCATCGCCTCGGGGCTGTGGAATGCACTCAAGGTTACTCTGCACCATCAACACCATTGAATCCTTTTACAGGAGGCCTCAGTCCACCTTCCGCCACAGACAGGGCGCTCTTTGACGCTGCGGTAGAAGCTCGGAAGTCGAAAGCACGCTCAGTCGCTCTGCCAGTCGACGTCGCGGTCCGGTGCCACCGAAGCTCAAAACACCCGTGATGACGCCTCGCCGTTGCTAAGGTTCCAGAGGGACGCCGGCATCTGTCGCCAGGAACGGCTCACCTGGGGCCAGGTGTCAAAACGCATCCACCTGCTGGCGACAAGGCATCAGCAATCTCATTACTTGCAAACCTGGAACAAAAGCAGCGCTTTGAAAGAAATGTTATAAGTGAGGCATGAGAGACTAACCGTTAAGCTAACCAGACGCATAACCCGGTGGCCGATTTGCTCGACTGCCTGTTCACCACGCCGCCACCACAGCCTGGTTGTCGCGACCAGTGCAGTACTCCCTTCTATTTTGCCAGAGGTCGTACAGATATGTTCCACCACCAAAATGGGAAAACAGCCCCAGAAAGGTAAGATCCCCTGGTGATGCCCTGTGGAGTGCTGCTGTGTCGAAGGCCAGAGACCCTGTGCCCACTCGACCCTGGTAGTACACACCGAAGCCAAAAGCCCCGGAGGAAGGCCAGAGTGCACCTGCAGCTCCAGGCCGGGTTCCAGAGGTGTGTCTGCCACAGGAAATGCCGCTGAAGCCTCGTGGGATGAAGGCTGACAACCAGACCTGGTCTTCTTTCAGGCTCCCAGAAACCCTGGATGTGGTGATCAGGAGACTTGCAACCAGACAAGGACCTCGCCAGCTGAGAGCAGAACGCCTCTGCCTGGCGCCACCACCCTGCAGGCGGTAAAATTAAGGTGCCCCAGTAAGGACTGCATTCTGGATGCATCTCCTGCATTCGTCAGGGAGGAGCACGGACTGGAGCAGGGGTGGTAAGGGCCAAGATCTTGTCTGCAGGAAGGGATGACGCGTGCTCCAGGACTGCGCGTCCAGGTGGATTCCCAGATAACTGAGGGCCGCGGAAGGCTCCCCCCTCCGCCTTGCCGGAGCCGGGCGGGGACCCCCCAGGCTCAGCTGCCAGGGCCTGAAAGCCTGCAAGGCGTAATTCGCGACTCCCTGCGCCCTGCCTGCCACGAACAGGAAATCGCCTAAATAATGGGTCACCAGCCCGGAGGGCACTCTCTGCCTGGAAAGCCCATTCGAGGAAAGTGCTGAAGGTCTCGGGAAGCAGCACAGGCAAAAGGAACAGCCCATGGGCATGGCCTTGTCCACGCAATACTCAGTTGCCTTGGAAAATGGATGCCCAGCAGCTCAAATCGAGGGGGGGAAATGGGCAGAAGCCGGAAGGCGGACTGATGTCACATTTTGCTTGGTAAGCACCTGGGCCTGCCTGCCTGATGGAAACGACATGGCCTCTGGCCCAGGGTGGCATACCGACCGAAGAGACTCCTCGTCTAAGAAATGGTTCACTGAATCGCCTGGGGGTGGGAGAGGTGTTGAATTAAACGAAACTCCCCCAGGGTCTTCTTAGGCACCACGCCAATGGGGGAGACCCTGAGGCTGGGGAGAGGCGGAGGGCTGTAAGGCGGGGTCAGCAATGCAAATCGCCCCTGATTTCTTTGTTGCTTTGGTCAGCCACCACTACCAGGGAGATCACTTAACCGATCTCCTTCAAAATTGTTTGCCTGGGTAGCCCGGGGCCTCGCCATAGGGGATCCTGAAACTCCGAGGGAGAAGCCATCGCCCAGCATGCTACAAGAGCACGCTTCCAGGATAAAGCAGCAGGAATAATTCCAGCAGCACCTTCAACTGGACGCGGGTGTGTGGAGCCAAGGACTGCAGCTGGGCGCAGAAGTTCAGTGTTTGAGGGGGGCGGGAGCGCTGCCCTGGCCACCGGCTTCTTTTTTTGGGAGGGCCCGCCGGGGACCGGGCCTTTCGAAAGGGAGACCGTCAGTCTGCCGGGCTTTGGGGCAGCCCATATCCGGGCTGTGGCTGCCAGAGCAGTTAGAGCAGATGTGCTCACCTAATTTGCAATTTACCGCTGGCACCTCTGTTGAATCTCCCCAACAAAAGCCCTTTTTTGCCCCCCTCACCACCCCGGGTAAGGCTCTGCTGCCAATTTTTCTGGGACAGATGGTTCTCGCGGCCCCTATCATGGCAGGCTGAACCACGCACTCATCCAGGTTTGGTCATGAATTAGATCCCAGCGGAAACGGCTCTTGTGGGAGGTGCATTCTTGCTTAATGGTCTTCATCGTAGGGCTATAGCCGCGTGCTCGTTGCCACAAAGCCCGGGCCCGCGAGCACGCAATGGCCACATGGACCGCTTCAAGTGCCAGGCCTGGAGGGGGTAAGCCAGCCCCGATGAGGGCCAGGAATTCGCGCGAAACCCTGCAGCCAGTTGTTGAAATTTGCGCCGCTGCCGCCTGGTCCCTGCGCTTTGTCAGCCTTTCCCACCCGCCGACAGCCATGCTCCCCTTCCCGCCGGTGAGGGAATCTTTAAAGATATCAACGTGAAGTACCCTATCTAACGTAACTCGGGCCTCCGGAGCTTCCTGGGGAGATAAACCAGGCGGGTTAAGCCGTGAAGTCGCCTTTGGGCCAGGCCGGAGATGGCGCCTTCCCACCCCCCTATAAGCGCCTTCGGGCGCTTTGTGATCCAAAGTGGGAGATGCGGGCACCTTTTCCCCTGGAACCAGAATTCTCGCTAGCCTGTCCAGCGTCATTATCCTCGGTAGTGACTCACCCGACGATGAAGAGCTGGGAGATCGCCTGGAAGACCGGAACGCCGACGCATCAGCTTCCTCCTCCTGCCCTCACGCTTCAGAGGAATTTATGGATGCATCCACCGATGTGGGATCGCCGCATTGACCGGGTGGCTTTTAAAGTTGAATCTCCTCCACCGCCCACTTGGCGATGTTCGCTCGCAACATACCGGCAGCCGCCGACGCTGGGGGCTCTGATCGGCCCACGTTTCTAAGGCTGATCCCAGTTTCGCCGGCCGCTCCGCCGAGGGCCTGGGAAAGGTGCAGCAGAGTGTCTGCCAGGTTCCGGACCAAAGCGGGATCCGGGCCCAAATCACCGCCGAGACTGGGCCGGGGGGAGCCCGGGCCGGCCCGTTCGGAGGCGGCGGGGAGAGCCTCCCCAGCCGGGGAGGAGTGCTCCGGTGGACCTCGCTTCGCCTGCTCCTCGCCAATGGGGACAAGTTTCTCCAAGGCCAGCGAGCCACCTGGCGCGAGCTGTTCCGATCCGACCACTGGGCCTTCGGCCGACGTCTCACGGCCGTCTGAGCCCGACTCCTGTTGAGGGGAGGGCTCGAAGCTCTGCCCGGTTGGGCAGCGACTTTCGGCTGGTGGCTCCTTGCTCTTGGCCCACTTCGGCCCCATAGCAAGTCGTGAGACCGGCCACAACCAGAAAAGGAAAACAGAGAAAGTAGAAAAGAGGAGACTAAAAAGGTGAGTAAAGACTAGAAGGAAGGAAGAGGCGAGCTAGAAGGCTGGTCTCCTTCCGGGCCTTACGCGAGACACCACAATACCACCACGCCTTGCTGGGTCTCGCCGCCGGGAAGGGCACGGACTGGGAGAGGCGTCTTAATATACCCTGGCTCCTCCCGCCTTTACGGCTGGGAGCCAATCATTGCATCCGGTTTTGCAGCATGCCGCCAGGCCATGCAAGCCCTATTTTGCTGCGTTGCTCACCCCGGCAGCAATGGCTGCCCCTGGTTATTCAGGTGCATCTTATTTTTCGCACATGCAGGATAATGCACTTCAAATGCACTTTCGCAATTGTTTGTAAAATCCAGCTGCAAAGGGCATTGAAAGTGGATTGAAAGTGAATTATTCTGCATGTGTGTAAGTGTTACAGTTTTGTAACATGGCTTGTAACTTTGCAGTTGTTACTAAGATTTCTACATAAATTTCCACTGCATAGAGAACAATGAGAAAGTCAAGTCAGAAACTTCACAATAGCCTGGCTCTTTCCTTAAATGGCAATATAATTGTTGGACATTAAGTTCCACTGTAATTACCATTTAGCTGTAAGATAATTGTGTGTTGGGCCCTCTTATCATTATGAAGAAAATGCACGATTATTTTTCTTTTTAAGTACACAGAATGTGTTGCATGCTATTTTCTTTGGCCACCTAAGTAATTTCAGAAATGGCAAAAGTTGTGGGCACATAATAACTACTCTATTCAAGTCGATGTCTCACCAAACTAAAGTACATTTGTGTCCAAAATGTAAGGTGGGGGAAGTGAAGTAGGGACTACATATGGAGATTAGAGGAAACAGCAGAGAATCCAGTACTGTGGGGAAATATGTAAGAATTCCTATTCCATACTAGTACAATAAATCATTATCTGTCAATGGCAGATTCTCATCTTACTTTCTAAGAATGATACACATACTTCCTGTCAAGTTTTAACACTACATCCCATTATGTATGACTCTCTCTGATGGAATTGCACTTTTAGTTCAGCCTTGCTATCCCAAAACTGTGGATTTTTTGTGGAAAATCAGTCTGCCTGTTTTAATGTTAACTTCTGCTTCCATTCATTCAGAATGTTCAATGGTCCACCAGTTCAAAGTCACAGATGTTTTGCTGTCATACTCAGATTCACTTTTATACTGTATCATGGGTTTCGTAGTCTTAGGCCCTTTCCGCACGGGCCGTATATGGCGGCCTGGGGATGGCAAAAATGCCTTTCCCAGGGAGCTGTTCGCACAGGGGGCGCAGCGGCTTTGCAGCCGCACCACCCTCGCTCCGTCCTCGCGGCGCGAAGCCGCCGTTTTCCAACCTCACTTCCCTAGCGAGGTTTATGGAAAACGGCGGCTTCCCTAGCAAGGTTTATGGAAAACGGCGGCTTGGAGCCGCTGCCGTGCAAACGGCAGCGGCTCCAAGGCATCTTCCCTCCCCCCATGTCCGGTAGACCTATAAGCCTGTGCTCTCCGGCGCATCCTCGAAGCCTGTAGGGATGCCTTGGCCCTGCGACTCCGGAGCGGTCACGCAGGGCAGGGGGCATGTGCCCTGGCCTCGGCGACGTGCCGGAGGGCCGCAGGGCAGGTAGGTCAACCTGACGACGACGCAGCGCTGCGCCATTGTCCTGGGAGGTTCTGGGACCATTCATGCAAACAGTCCCAGAGGGGTCGGGTCAGCGTCATGTACCCCTACCATGGCCGTGCGGAAACGGCCTTAGCGTAGCACATGCAGGCTATCATTCTGACCCATGCATGTTTTCCTTATGGGGATAAATATAGGGAGATTCTGCATGGACCAAAAACAGTGGTGTCGAAACAGTGTGAAAATGGTGTAAATGCTTTTACACCATTTTAAACCATTTTACACCATTTCCACACTGCTGTTTTTGGCCTCTGTGGAATCTGCCAGAGTTTGATGCTTTTTTCCCCTATCAAGTCACAGCTGACTTATAGTGATATTGTGGACCACCAAAAAGAAAAATAAGTGGGTTCTAGATCAAATCAAGTTTGAATTTTCTCTAGAAGCTAAAATGCCTAAAGTGAGTGCCATATTTTGTCACATTATGAGAAGACAAGAGTAACTGTAAAATGCAATAATGCTAGGAAAAGTTGAAGGAAGCAGGGAAAGAGGAAATCCCAATATGAAATGGATTGTCTGAAGCCAGTCCAAGTCATTTTATTTACAGTCAGCGACCAGTAGTACAAGATCAAGGTACATCAGCTTCAAGGTACCGTTACCATAGTATATATAGACAAAAGAGTGCTGGAAGCGCTATTCGAAATGTTACATAGTCTATGGTATTTACGAAAAGGAATATTTGCGACACTAATATGATTATTATTGTACTTACACAGTCAGTGACTGTTTACTAAAAAGTCAACTCACGAAAAAAAGCAAGCAATAGGTAAAATACATTAGATTATGACAAAAGATTAAAAAGTTAATATAACTACACTTGTAAAATGCCTGTGCGGTCTTGCTAAAGCCTATAGTGACATTTAGCCTTGCTAAAGCCTAAAGTGACATTACTAAAAAAACCTCAGGCCTCCAACCATATCTTCTAAGGATCACAATTTATTTGGTCTTCCCCTCCTTTAACTAGTCAGCCGGCAGATGTCTCTTATTGTGTTTGCAGATTAAAGAACAAAAACGGGCCATTGCCTGTGTAAATTTCTGGTCCCTACCTGTCAATATATAGGCCAGTACATCTTTGTAGTTTGGGCCTATTAGACCTATCATGGCTGGGCTGAGGATTTCCTTTCGGGGCTTTTCGAAAGTGGGATATCTAAATAACATGTGTTCTAATGTGTCTATTTCGCCTAGGGGGCAGGAACAGAAGGGATTTTCTTGTATTTCCCCTCTAACAGCGAGGAGGGAAGGGAATTACATCACGCCAATGAGAAAGCTCTTCTTGTATTATTGTTTTCAAGGAAAAACAGATATGGTGCTGTAGTTACTTGCCGTTTTAGGTGTTCCGGTGCAATGTACTTAGGTAATTGACTGAAGCTACGGCCCTCAGTTTGCAAGACCTAAGAAAGACCATGAACAAAAAGACATTTTGGAATACACTGACTCATAGGGTCACTGTAAGTCAAAAGCAACATGATGGCACTTCATACAATAAAGACATTTTATAACAAAATATTTCAGGAAGATAATAAAGGGAAATGGATGTGAATCAATGTGTATATCTGGTGCTGTGTATTATCTTACTATGTAATGTATTGTTGGATCCATTGTTTAACTTATGCTATTACTATCTATGCTTTGTTTCAGCATTTTTCAGATTTCAAATTTGGATTCACATTTCTGCAATCTTAATCCTTTTACATTGCTATTTGGATGCCCCATCCTAAACTGTGTTGACTTACATTGTGTAATCCTCCTTGAGTCTCAGTGAGAAAGGTGCCTATAAATAACATGTATGGTTACCGACATACAGAATACTTCAGACACTGGAGAGCCAGTGATTGTCGGAGTAAATAATACTGACTTCAATAGACCAGTGATCTTACATCATATGAGGAACCTGAGCTAACATATTTTCAGTCTTATCAATGCAATACATGCTTTCTTCAATGGTTGCTATCATGCGAAATACTTGACAGTGTGGGGAGAATAGTCCTATGTGTAAAACTGATCCAAACTGCATTTTTCTTACATTTTATTGAATGTGCCCTCCATCATGAAAGTCCCTTCTGAAACAGGAACAATATACTTTCCCTCAACCTTTTCCCCTGCCTGCATTGCTTGTTCCACAATAAAGATGTAAAACCTCTAAAGAGTTTCTAGTTTTTTTTCCGTCTTATTGTTGGGTGTGCAAGCATCTTAGATCACACCATTTACCTATTCACAGAACGGTGAGGCTTTAAAGATTATTTTTAGCTCGCTGCAAGGCTAAGACTCACATACTATCTGTACTTTGGATCTATCATCCTGCTAGTAAAAATCCAGCTCATGGGTGCTTAGGAAATGTGTCACTGTAGCAACCTCCCCCCCACCCCCCGCTTTAATCCTTTAAAAACTGTAGCTGATTGTAAAAAAAAGTTTTTCGAACTCTTTGAGCTACTCAGAACACTTAGCCACACTTGCTTCTTTGTGGTTGCTCAAATGCTTTCCCCCCTGAAATCCACAATCAGCAGCCCAGAGTGGTAGACCCTTTAACCCTACATTTCTCCTTCCCTTTTCAACATGCCTATGGTAAATCTTCTCTTTTAGTTAAGTTCCCAGTTATAGATTTTTCTGAGGTCAAAAAACTGGAGGGATATGGTTCAAGTCTCCCTAGAGAGGCCCAGGGAAAATGACGGATTCTATTCTTAATGATTGCTTCATGTCTACTTTTCCTTCTAGGATGTGAACCATTCTACAGAGCAATATTGATTTCTTCTCACAAATACACACTAACCACCCCCATTTAAGTATCACTTAATACTAAGACATTATATAGACATGTCAAAGCTTTCTAATGTTGTCTTTCATAAACAGTGGAAAGATACTTTGCATTCCAAGCCACCTAGTGTGGCATATTGTAGATAACTTAGCTGACAATGTCCCATAGCAGATACTGTATATACCTGAATACAAGCCGACCCGCATATAAGCTGAGGCACCCAATTTTACCTCAAAAAACTGGGACATTTTATTGACTCGCGTATAAGCAGCGGGTGGGAAAGATCCATCAGGAGGCAGGGTGCTGAGTCAGCAAATGACCCACAGCTGGAGGAAAGGAGCACCCCAGAATAAGGTGACCAGATGGTCACCTTTGTGAATCGAGATGGTGGGTAGGTGGCCGCGCGCGCACGCGCACAGCCGCAGGAGTGCACTGCCTTCTGGGGCTTGCCATTTCCCAACCTGTCACAGGGCGGGAAACGGCAAGCCTCAGAAGGCCATGCTCCTGCGGCTGCACACATGGGAGGCTGCCGCACTGCCTTGCGCCCCAGAAGGCAGTGCGACAGCCTCCCAAAAATCGGGACAATTTAAATAACCTGCGGGATGCAGGACAAATTGTTTGAAGGCAGGACTGTCCCGCCAAAAGCGGGACGTCTGGTCAGCCTGCCCCAGAAGCCTATGGGAGGCTTTTTAAGGAGGGGCGAGGCGGGCACGCAAGGGTCTGGGGAGAGGGAAAGTGGCTGAAGGCAGGAGAAAGCGAAGCAGAGAATGCCTCGTCCCCCTCTCTAACTCAGCTTTCTTTTTTGCAGGCTCTAAGTTTAAGGCATGGTTTCAAGGAAGCTGCCAGCTTTCTTTCTTGCAGGCTCTAAGTCTACAGGGAAGCTGCCATTCAGGGCAGCCTGTTCTATGGTTTTCTTAAAAGGGCAATGCAGCATTGGTAGCTGTTCTCCAGGATCTCTGCAGGAAGTTTTTCATGTCACCCAAATGTGAAAATTCTGCATGAAAAAAAGATGCTGTACTACTGAGCTGCAGCCCTGTATTTGTGCTGGGACATCATGCACCACTACATAAATGCCTCATTTGTTTTGTTAGTTAGTTGTTAGTTTAGTTTTGTTAGTTTAGGAGTCTATTTTAGAAGGTGGCCATAGCAGCAAACCCATAGCAACATACTTTTTTTTTTTTTTTACATTTGTGTCTGCGTGTTTTTCTCCTTTTGGGTCTTTTGATCCCTTGACAGATTAAATACCTTTAACAGAAAGAAAGTATGGAAGGCAGAGCTGCAAAGGCTGTCCAGTGTGTACTGGGAGTGGAAGGTTATTATACCTTTTCCCCATTAACTAGAACATTTATCACTCTGACTCCTTTACATCAACAGGAGGTTTGATCTTGGCTGCAAGCTTTTAAAGCTTTTGTCACTATGATTCTAGAGCCTGGCAGGCAATTTCTCCTCCATCTCATAAGGTGGGAGGAAGGGGGAGAAATCCTATAAGGAGAAATTACTATGGATGGTTGATTTTTTTTTTGCAAGGTACATAGGGAATAAAAATTAAAGAGAAAAATCTGGGTGGGTTTCCAGGCTGTGTGGCCATGGGCTTGAAAGTCTCTGCATAAACTACCAAACCCCGGCCACACAGCCCAGAAGATGCACAACACCCTGTCGATTCCAGTTGTGAAAGCCTTTGATGATGCAAAGAGAAAAGTCCATCGCACAAGAAGAATCCTGAACATTTCTGCCCTTTCAGATTCATTTTTTGACCATTGTCTAGCCCTGTATTTACATTCAACAAGAACTGGAATCTTAGAAATCTTTATACCATCCTCGCTTTCCCCCCTCTCACCACAGTGCAGTTCTTGTCTTTTGATTGCCAGGGTTTATGATCTCAATATATTATAATTCCTTCAGATAATGTCTTAGGGATTATGAAGGGGAGTTGAATGACTACTAGCAATGCCAATCTTCAGTACATCTTGCACACTGCTAAATCAATATTTCAAGGGTTGTCTTTGCTTCTGTGAAAGAACATTCAGTGATTTAACATTCCAAGGAAGCTTCAGAGAGCTGCTCCTTCCATTGCAACAGAAATCCGTAAGTGCTAATGGCTCAGCTGATATAGGAGGCAACATAAGACTATTGGAACTGTGCTGGATCAGACCAATGGTGACTCAATTCCATTTCCAACAGTGAACTGCTAGGTAATCCTGAAAAGCCTGAGCAGCTACTAAAGCACAAACAACTGGTATTCTGAACATGGAGGCTCCATAGATAAACATAATTTTTAATTGTATTTTTGGAGGCTTTCGTGGCTGGAATCATTAGGATGTTGTGGGTTTTCCGGGTTGTATCGCCGTGTTCCAGTAGTATTTTCTCCTGACGTTTTGCCTGCATCTGTGGATGGCATCTTCAGAGGATTTTTCTTCTTCTTCTTCTTCCAGGAAAAAGACTGAGACAAATTACACTTGCTTTGTAAGCAAATGATCCCAAGTTGTATCCTTGGCATGTCCAGTTGAAAGGTCTGAATAGCAGATTTGGGGGAGGACCTTTTTCTGTTTGAGATCTGGAAGATCTCCCACTGGTGAATGTAGACAGTACTGATCTATGTGGACCAATGGTCTGATTCATGATGTTCATATGCTCATTAATTTGTCCAATCCCACTTTAAGATATTTTCAATATGCTGTGATCACCCCAACATGTGACAGTGAATTTCTGTACACTAATGTGTTGCAAGAAGAGGTACTTTCTCTTGCCCATACTCAATCTACTGCCAGTCAATTTCAATGAGTGACTCTGCATTCTTTGATTGTGGAAAAAAAATTATTTCTATTCCCTTTGTTCATATACTGTTCATAAATTATAAATCTATATATATTATCCTCCCCTTTTGTAACCAAGTAATAAGATGCTGGGGAATCCAGGATCAGCATTTTCCCCAGTAAAAGCAGTCAGGGGAGGAAAGTTGGCATGGCATACCCTGATCTCATCAGATCTTGGAAGCTAAGCAATGCCGGTAATTGGATGGAGACCAAGAAAGACTCTGCAGAGGAAGGCAATGGCAAACATTCCCTGCTTCTCACTTGCCTTAAAAACCTCTTGCTGAGGTCACCCTACGTCAGTTGTGATTTGATGGCACTTTACCCATGCAGATAGGCATACCGGCCACGGGCACAGGCCATGCAGTCACATGAGGGGCAGAAAATCGCCGCCCATACCCCCCTCCTCGACCCCCCCGCTGCACCTACCCCCACCCCAGCCCAGCCCAAGTCACCCACCTGCCCCAAAAGAAGAGCCAGGGGCACCTACCCCTTTGCAAATCTCTTCACCCACTGCCTTTTCTTCCCTTCCCTCCTCTTCCTTTCCTTCCTCCTTGCAGGAAAGCAGGTGAAGGGGAGGGCGAAGGGGGCCAGGTGAGTCTGGGGGAAGCAGTGGTGGCTCCTGCCCTGCTGGGTGCTGTGCTCCTCTCCTCTCTAGGCTTGGTGGGGCAGCTTCAATGGGTACCTGGTCGGCCTTGGCTGCTGCCTCCTCAGTAGTTTCCTTGCAGGCTGTGCATCGCCACTCTCCAAATGTGCCCACTGCAGGGAGGAGGGGGAGGGGGGAGAAGAAGCAGAAGCTGCCACTCAGCCTCCTGTCGCCACCGCTGGTCTGCTCCCTTTTTCCCCAGCCAGGGCAGCAGGAGCCCAGCAAGGCAGTATGATTCGGAGGGTGCGCATGGCTCTCCTCTCCTTTCCGCTCCTGGCTGGGCCACCTCCTGCCTACCTGCCTGCCTGCCTGCCTTCCGCAGGTGAGCGGGTGGGGCCTGCCCAGTGAATGTAGGGTGGGCAAACCTGCCTATCAGTGGCCTATTTACACAAAATGGAGCCCAGGCCAGGGGCAGGCACGCCCCCCCCCCCGAAATCTCAGGTTTTGCCCTAGGCGCCATTTTCCCTAGATACACCTCTGCCCACACACAACCACATATACACAGAACCAATCAAAGGGGAAATGGGGTGGACCAAACTACTGCTCTAAAAGGGCAGATCAACCCTTCCTCCATTGCCATTTTTAACAATAAAAATCTATCATCCTGCTAGTAAAAATCCAGCTCATGGGTGCTTAGGAAATGTGTCACTGTAGCAACCTCCCCCCCACCCCCCGCTTTAATCCTTTAAAAACTGTAGCTGATTGTAAAAAAAAGTTTTTCGAACTCTTTGAGCTACTCAGAACACTTAGCCACACTTGCTTCTTTGTGGTTGCTCAAACGCTTTCCCCCCTGAAATCCACAATCAGCAGCCCAGAGTGGTAGACCCTTTAACCCTACATTTCTCCTTCCCTTTTCAACATGCCTATGGTAAATCTTCTCTTTTAGTTAAGTTCCCAGTTATAGATTTTTCTATCTATCAATGGTCTTTTCCCATGGATTCAAATCATACAAATACTCATATGGGTCATGGATTCCTTCTTGTTCATTTGGTCCTTACTCTCCTTTTTGTGGGGGGGGGGGGGTTGTGTAACTACCGTAAGTGACCCTCCTAAGTGACCTTTCCTCCTAGGGAAGATTACCAGATCCTCTGTCCACCCTTTAAAAGATGCCTGTCAACTCAATCCCCCACAAAATTCCTTGCAAACAAATAAGTTTTGCAGCACTACCTCAAGATCTCCAAGGAGTGGGCTCTTTTCACTGCTTTAGGGGTTGCAATTTCCCCAGTTCTGCAGAGAATGTTTAACACAAAACTACCAAAAGAAGCATAAAGTGAAACTTGCATCATATTTCAGAGGGGAGGGGGAAAGTGCCTGAAGATCTAAATCAAGAGCAAGGGATGTAATGATGTTTTAAATATTAATTGACAAATTAAAATGAATCTAAAGTCAAAGACTAATGTTATTTGTCAAGTTATTTTGTCTCTATTGCTGAATAATTGTGAATCTTCAATCTGACTGTCGGGCATTTGTTGAGAACTAGAGGATAGGACAGGGTTATTTGCTTCTTTCTTGTCCAGTGAGAACTTTTCCCTGCAAAATTTGCACTGCAGCCTCCACATTTGCATGAGGAATATGAGGAAGCACTCATAGTCCAATCCTAAACAAGCTTGTTATTGTTTTGCCATCAAGTCACATCTGACCTATGGAGACCCCAGGTGGGGTCAAGGCAAGAGAGTGAGACCACTACAAGGCAAGAGACCACTACAACCACTATGGTTGTATTCTATCATCCAAGAGGTGGTTTGCCATTGATTGCCTCTGCATCTTGCCCTTGATATTTCTTGGCAGTTTCCCATCCAAATACTTATCAGGGTCGACCTTGATTAGCTTCTGCTATCTGATAAGATCAGGCTTCCCTGGGCTGTGTACTTCAGAGCTATCCCCTTCTAACTCGTTTAAAGTCAATTGTCTTGGAAAGGTGTAACTCTTTTTAGGATTGCATTGCTGAGGTTAAGATTTTAATACTTCTTGTATTTCTTCCCTCAGTGATGAAAATACTTAGGGTAAATTCTACTTGCAACCTAGATCCAGTCTCAGTGATTACATGGCCATAAGTAAAGTACCGAAGACCCATCTATGGATCCTGCATCAAGCAGGGAGTGGACTAGAGGAGAGGGCCCGTCCACCACTATGGTTGTACTCTATCATCCACCTACTTCTGGTTTCCAGCAGTGACCTCCAGCAAGATGATTCCAAGAAGTGCACAAGCAGGTTACAAAGACAAAAGGATACCCAGTTCATTTTTAACACTGCTACTCATATTTAACATTGCTATTGTACATGGAAGCTCTATTGAGTTGCCATGGTTTACTTCTGTTGCTAGACTTGCCCTTTAGAAATGTATGAAAAATTAAACCTGGCTCCTGTTCTGTGACATTCACAACACCTGGCAGGCATTTTTGGCAAGTGAGTGATGATTGCTCATTGACTATTAAAATTAATATGCTTACCAGCTGATTAATTCAAAATGAACATATTTTTGTCTTTTCTTTTTTGTTTCTTACATGCGCTTCATTTTTTTGGAGCAATTCCCTCTTGTTTCAGCCGTATAAGCAAATTAGCACCAGGGAGACTTGGAAACTATAAAAATGCATCTTCTGAGCATCTGTTAAGTGGTTTTCTGTTATGCCATCTAAATGAGGCTCAGACCTAGGTCAGGTCAAGTACTGTGAAGGACATGCTAAACATATTAGTTTGCCACAATTATTCATCTTTGTGTAAGAGAATAATAGGCTGTTCTTCATTCCAAAGATTAAGATTATTGAAAGGGAAGGGGGGAGATAACTTTAACAACAGTAAAAAATAAAACAGTAAAAAATAAAACTTCTAGTTTCTTTAGCAATGAACAAATTTCCAAGTTTCTCTTTATTTTCTATTGGCTTGTTCCATCTGCATTTAACTCATGTTGAATTCTAGGTGGCAGAATTTCTATCATTAAATCTAGAATTACATTAGGTTTGCATTTTCCTAGACTGATGAAATGCTACACAGAGACCGTTTTGATGTAATCATATGTACAAGCAATTATATATGTGTGAGTAATGTAGCATTTTATTAATGTAAAAGATGTCAAAAATAGGAAAAAAATGAAACATTGGCTGGTTCTACAATGAGACATAGTGAGGCAGAAGTCTCAAGTGGTGCATTTTGGAGGATGGCAACTGCTACCCAAAGCTGGCATGTTGTAGTGGTTAAGGTGTTGGACTAGGACCCGGGAACCTGGGTTCAAATGCCCACTTGTGCCTTGGAAACTTGCAGGGTGACCTTGGGCCAGTCACATCTCTTAGCCCTGGCTAGTATTTGACTGGGAGATATCCAAGCAATACCAAGGTGGCACCAAGGCATGCAATGGCAAACCATTTCCAAGTATCTCTTGCCTTGAAAACTCAATGAGGTCACCATAAGTTGGTTGTGATTTTACCGCAAAAACAAACAAAACTACCACCACCGCCATCTTAACTTCATTCCCGACTCTGTTGTCATGTTTGCCATTGTCATTTCACCCCACCCTCCACTGAAGAACTGTAATAGCTAACACTGCTACCCTTGTCATTCCCCAGATGTCTTCACAGCATGGTAAATCACACATATAAACAATAAAGGAGGAGGAGGAGGAGGAGGAGGAGGAGTTTGGATTTTTATCCCCCTTTCTCTCCTATAGGAGACTCAAAGGGGCTTACAATCTCCTTGCCCTTCCCCCCTCACAACAAACACCCTGTGAAGTAGGTGGGGCTGAGAGAGGTCTGAGAAGCTGTGACTAGCCCAAGGTCACCCAGCTGGCGTGTGTGGGAGTGTACAGGCTAATCTGAATTCCCCAGATAAGCTTCCACAGCTCAGGTGGCAGAGCTGGGAATCAAACCCGGTTCCTCCAGATTAGATACATGAGCTCTTAACCTCTTACACCACTGCTGCTCCTTACCCCTCTCTTACGCCACTGCTGCTCCAATAGTGTTTACTGAACTCTTGTGAAACTTTGGACTTTAGGAAGCTCCACCAGTGGAGCTGTCTTTAAAGATATCTGGGGCCTGAGATAAGGATGAGTATTAGCATGTACGTATGATTACATTAAAATAATTTCCTGTGATTCTTAGAACTACCCTTCCTCCCTTGCAGGTTTTCCCCAGATCTAACATAGCAATTTGGTAAAAGAAGCGTAAAAGAAGAAAAGGGCTACCCCAAGCCACACGGCTTCAGAGGTGTGCAACCAGCCTGGAAATCTGATTTCAGGGATGAGACTTCTTTTGCTTTCTCAAAAATATCCAGGCGTTTTAAAGCCAAACCCAAAAAAATACCTCCCAAAATGGTGCCCACCCCTAGCTGGCAATGCTATGCATAGATCAGCATGCAAACTGATTGCATCTTTGGTGTAACTCAGCAGCTCTGATGGTGTTTTTTAAAGGAGCCAGTTCAAGCTGGGCTTAGAGAACTCTTTGGACTCACACTTGAGGTGAATTGATGCTGGGGCTGCCTCTTCCTGGAATATTTGTAGATTGCGCAACCCAGTAGTTAATTTGCAATCAACTGTATTGGAGGAGAGACTGCCATTTACTTAATGGGCTTTATTTAGGCCCCAGTACAAACCCCTTGGGATTCTCAGTTGGTTAAAATCATGTCAAAACAATAGTTTATTAAGGAAGCCTTTACTGCTCCTGTTGGATGCAATTAGTTACATTTTCCCCTGTTTTGCTGTATAGCAAGTGGCTGTAAATGTTACTGGGCACACTAATACTTAATGATACATTTTGATTCCATTTTAGTTAAATTATAAAACCAGCAAGCTCCGCCGCTTCATGGCCAAGTTGCTCTGGAAGCACTCAATCAGCATTTTGCAAGGCATTTTCCTCAATTAACTAAATTGCTATCTGACAAGATTTAAAAAAAAACACTCCTGGGAAAATATAGAGCTTAGGAAGGCCTCAGACAGAACAGAAGAGACCAGTCAAATGAACAGAGACACTCTAAAAAAAAAACACAGAAATCAGAGCACGGTATCCAGACGAATTTACAGGCCTGCTAACGGCCCCTGTTATCAGCAAAGGAAAGCTATGACTACTCTGTCACCATATCAGCCTTTCTTTTATGGCGCCAGTAGAGAGAGGACCCAATAAATCAGATTTGTCCTAAGTCTAAATAAGCATTAGAAATGTCAGCAGGATGCTGAACTCGGGTTCACCACAGTAATGTGTTTGTAAGCCATGACTGCATTTTGCAAGAAAAGCATAGTTTTCAGCAAGCGAGAAGCCATTTTCTGGTGAGAAATCTTTCCCATTCTCATCGCCTTATCTTCTTTAACACACAACAAATCAAGGTTTGCCTTTTTTTGGTTTCACAAGTGAGAACGGAAGCAGTGAAGAAATATCTGCTCCTAAGGGTGTATCATAACAGTATTTGCCAACAATGATTCTTGGGGGTTGCCCAATTTTTTTTCTTTTTCAGTGCTTTTAAGAGCAATGTGATCAGCAAATATTCACTAGATCCAAATGATTGTGAAAATATGAGGAAGCTTTACCTCTGGGATTTCTCCTTGTCCAGTCATAGATCTGTGATGCAAGAAAGCAACCTAATGGGCAAGATTCTTAGGCGAACACCAGAGAGTACGTGAGAAAAGTGTTAAGGGTCGTTTCTGTATGGCACAAATTATACCAGGTTACAATCGGTATCTTACAATCCAGGTCTATTTTATCCTGGTTTCCCCCTTCACATGGCTGCCTGTTTCTGTGAAGGAATCGAGTGAAGACCAAGATAAAATACTCCAGTTTGTTTTGCATGAGCCCAGGTCTTTTGTATTTACACTGCAATCCATGCATGTGCAAATACCCCTAGTATCCCACATTCTGATTGGCTGTTGTTTTGGAGTGGCAGCTTGAATGAACGTTCTGGATAGGCCCCGTGCAGGCTTCAACCCAGTGAGCAGCAGCAAAAAACAATGGGGCACAGTATCACATCATATTCCTACTCCCATTTTCATGTTTTTGTGGAAAACTAGACTGCCCTCCCCCTCAGGGGGAGGGAAATACTGTGGGACAAACCTGCTTTAGGGCCGGCAGGGCCGGATTGAGGGGGCACTGCGCCTGGGGCACGTGTGCACCCTATGCCCCTGCCATGCCCCCTGCGCCCCAGAATGCCCCGCCATGCCCTGGAATGCCCCCGCCACTCCCCCGCACTGGCACATGCTCGGTGCATCACGCACACCCCACCCCCTTGGCACTACGCCACTGAGGACCAGGAACCATGTGAACTTCTTGGCCAAACGGGGATATTTCCCTTGCTCAACCTGGAATATTTGGATCATGCAGAAATGACCAAGGAGTCCCTTCCAGCTCAGACTTTCTTTCAGTTGCACTCTCTTGGCTCAATGTCCTCAGGAGAACATGCTTCACACTTAAACTTTCAGTGAAAAAACCCCCTCTGGAACCAAAATATCCAAGCTGTGGGAACATAGTGTGAATGGGGTTGGGCAATAGGACCCTGCTGACTTTTGCTGGAATTTAGCCTGCGGCACATGAAGTGGGAAAGAATCTTGTGGGAAGCAGCAGAGGCTTGATAGATATATAAAAAAAATAATGGAAGACCAGGGAAAGAGTGAGCTGGTGCTGTGTGGGTCTATTACTCATGTTGCTGAAGAAAATTGCCACAAAGAGTTGCAAATGGCTGCAGTCTTAGCTGAGGCCTGCCCCATATCTTTCTCCTATCCTCTGAGTTGGAATTGAATAACTTTAGTTCATTGCTTTGTGCGCTCTTGGAGTAGAGTTTCTGTCCTGTGGGACAAAGACAGAAAGGAAGGAAGCGGAGTAAGATGAAGAGCATAGCTCTTTGAAAGGGTTTTAATAATACACAGAGAACCTTTTTTGTGCTGTATTCTATTTTGCTTGTCAGGAGCAAGCTCTGGTCACTTATAGCTACTTAGAGGTTGATCAAAAAGCTGTGTGTGGGCTGGAATGGGAACAGGTGTGGGTCAGAAGCTGTTGTGGGTTTTCCAGGCTTTGTGGCCGTCTTGCATAGAGGTATGCCATGCTAGATGTGGTTCCCTCTGTGGCACCAAGGGAAGCACATCTCCATGGAGGGAAGGATATGTCAGTGCGACATAGTTCTGAAGATTCCAGTCATAGATGAGGGCAAAATGTTAGGAGCAAAAACTACCAGACCATAGCTACACAGCCTGGAAAACCCAGACCAGCTTATTCCATCCGTGAAAGACTTCAACAATACGTTAATTAACCCTTATTGGGTTTTCCTCATGCATTCGATTAATACATTAAAAGGAGTTACCGGTATATCATTAACCACTGTGGATCCAACTCTAGCATTTGTATAATAGCAACTATTCAGGCTCCATTGGCTTATTTTGAGTATCTCAATGACTTTTATGCTTTCTGCTAATCAGAAATCCATCACACAAGGACATGGAAAGGACTGTTCCATGTCCTTGTGTGATGGGAAACCTCTGCCTGCCTGTATTGATTGATAGAGGAGCCTAGAACATGGTTTAGGATCTTAACTCAATTCACAGAGGTCATTGGCCACACTGCTGAGGTTCATTGCTATTCTGTGGAGGATCATGAATGCATTCTAAGCATATCCAGTGTTCCCCTGCAGCTATGTATTGTAAGTGAAAAATGGTAGTGAAGGATAGCTCATCCCTTGAGAAGTTTCTCCTCTGCTCCTCTCAATGAAGAATGTCTGATCAGCTTAGAATTAGGGAAGACTGAATGTTTCCTGTTTCTTTTCTCTTTCTGACAATTTATATTTTTGTCACTGGCTTCAGTATTCTGCATTTTCTGTTGGTTTTCTAAATCTGTGTCGCATTGTGCATGTTATGTGGACTGTAGGCACAATTTACATGCACATTTTAATATACAATTTATAGACAGAGTTGGGCCTTGACCTGGATGGCGCAGATTTGCCTGATCTTCTCAAATCTCCTCAACTAAGCCTGGTCAGTGCTTGGATGGAAGACGTCCAAGAAATTCCCGGATTGTTACACAGAGGAAAGCAATGGCAAACCACCTTTGACTGCCTTTAAAACCTTGCGGGAGTGCCATAAATTGGCTGTGACTTGGTGGCATTTTACACACATGCAAAAAGAGTTGGATCTTGAAGTCATTTCTGCTAATAATGAGAATTTGGGGCAGAACAGTGGGAGTTTCTCACACTCCTGTCCTGCTACAGTCTCAAATACCCACCTTCCAAATGCTGTTCTTGAGGGACAGGGGATCTCAAAGAACAGCGCAAAGAGTAAGTGGAAAATCTGCTGCTAAATCCAATCCAATAGGTTAATATTTTTACATGTAAATAACATTGAAAAAATTTGTTTTAATTGAAAAAGTTAATGCAAGGAAAGAGAAAATGGCATGAAACTGAAAAAAATGTGTTCAGTTTGCACATGGGAGAAACATTATCCAAACAAAGAGTTAGGGCTGGAAGAACTGGGATAAGACATTCAAAACATTTCCTACTTAGAAAAAACCAGAAATTTGGAGAAAATAGTTTGAAAACCAGAGGCATAATTCATTGAATTTTTACAAAATTTTCCAGTTAAATGCCCAGAGTTGTGGGTTCTCCTCAGTTCCTGTGGAGATCAGTTAGGGGCAGGCCTGTGGTATATGTAGAGAACGGAATTCAACACACATGCTCAACTTCACAGCCTCAAACAGTCCTGAGGGATGCCATTTGGGGAAACACACATGTTTCCTAGCATGCACATGGGTTTCTCCATGTTGTTATGAAATGGGGAAATAGCATGGAGAGGACTTGGAAGTCCCTTCTCCATATACATTGGGGTTTTTTTAATCCTAATTTGGCTTTGGATGTTCAGGAACTGAAAAGAACCTACAACTCATGCAGGATTGTCTATTGTCTGACTTGATTGAGAGGGGAAGACCCAATTTGTCTACTTCTTAACCATGGATTCTTATAAAATTGAAAATATTTATTCCTCATAGCCCGTGGTGGCGAACCTTTGGCGCTCCAGATGTTATAGACTACAATTCCCAATTGGCCATGCTGGCAGGGGCTGATGGGAATTGTAGTCCTTAACTACTGGAGTGCCAAAGGTTCGCCACCTGCCTTGTTTGTATGTATATTCAATAGAAAAGCATGTGTATTCTCTAATAAAGCAAAAACAGACCTTGTAAATTTTTTGAAAAGCTATTCTAATATTCTGGTACTAAACTATCAGCCCAGTCTATTGCTACAAAGATGTACTTTGTATATTGTTGCAATATACTTTCATTGTAGCAGGAGAAACATTCTCATCTTTTCTGTAACAGAGAAAAGATTAATCATTCTTTTTTTTCAAAATGCTGACTTTACCATAGTAAATTGTTCTATTCCCATTATGACTGTACTAATTTTTCTTGACTAGTGTTTATTTTTCTTGAAGTAGCAAAAGTACCCATTGCCTTGCTCTGGGGCTTTAAAAATGATTAATAACTCATAACATCTAAAAACATCCATCATCACTAATGCAATTCAATAGACAGCCCCCCCCCCAATGACTTACACCAATAATTATCTGTCAATACTAATAGAGGAAACCTCTCAATACCCAATGCAACAGAGGCCTGAATTATGTGGATTAAAGCAACAAAGTGATGGGGTCATGAGGATTGTAATGGATGGGCCATATCAGAGGACAGAGCAACACAATGAAGGAGTTGTGACTTCACTAAAAATAGAAAGGGGAAAAATTGTTTAATTGTAAATATGAATGAGCATCATAATCTGTAGGTGGTTTTCATAGGTCTTCAGGAAAGGGTCATTAGAGGGCTCCCAAATCTACCTTTTACCTCAAGAAGAGAGGGGGAATTACAGTGGTGAGATTAAAATAATTTAACAACCAGTTCTGGTGGTAGGATTCAAATAATTTAACAACTGGTTGTTTACAAGCACCATTTTAACATCCGGTTCTGCCAAAGTGGTGCAAACCTGCTAAATCCCACCACTGGGGGGTTTACCATCATCACAGAATGCAAAGGTGTAGCCACCAGGGGACAGGTGGTGACTGGTGCACCGGGCGGAGCCCTTGGGGTCATGGGGTCACTGTTTTCACACCGCTGTTTTTGGCCTATGCAGAATCCGCCACGCTGTGGTTGGAAATGGTGTGAGGTTGCTATAGGTGGGGCAGCCTTCCATCCCCCAAGGCAGAACCTCATAAACCTTGGGGCAGGCCTGAAGAAAAGGAAGGAAGAGGCACTACGGAGAAGCGTCAGTACTCTCATGCCACTGATCAAAGTCAGGTGTGAAGAATCTCAAGAGGGAAGAAGCAATGTGGTCAGCAGCAGCTAAATTCTCAGGAAAATGTGGGCACTGAGAAAGACCAGCTGAGAACCTTTGTGCAGGTGGAACAGAACTTCAGATCAAGCAGATACCAAACCAGACAAAGAAAAGTAGAAACATCAGTTAATGGAACAGAATACCCACAATGTATATCTCTGCAACAGTAGAATAAATAAATACTTTCCTGGAGCTAATGATAAGGGTGGGCAGCTGGGAGGCTCCTTTGTGAGTGCGACTCTGCCCCAGGAGGCTCAGCCCTGATAGGCACTTGGAATTGCCCTAAAAGAAATGAAAATTAAACCTTTTGTGAAGGAACAGGTGCCATACATATATTTTAGGTGACATAGACCAAGCCTATAGGCAATTTTCTACTTGTAGGGTAATCGATAGTACCAGTTGATCAGTTCTATTTGTGTACATCACTGGGCTGTTTGTGAAGAGCAAGGAACAAACAGAAGATAGAAGTCAAAGGTCAAAAAAGATTTTATGGCCTAGTGAACTCCTTTTAGCTAGAGTTGGAATTATGAACATCACTGGAGATTGCTTAAAAAAGAAACCCTTTAGTTTTCCCTTCCATGTTAGCTTGTTCTACAAATGTTTCTGTATGTGCACAAAACACACTGCCAGATTAAAATCTATTCATTTTTTTAAATACCTGCCTCAAATTATAGCTCAGACAAAATGAAAGAATATCAGCAAGAGATGACGTTAAAGTTGCAAGAAAGATGCCCAAGGACGGGAAAACTATAGAACCTTGAGCAAAATTAATCAAGCCATCTCTTCAGTTGTCTAGACAAGTCTGGGAAACTACTAATTAACACAGTTAGCCTTGGCTTTGCGTAGGCTTTGTTGTTTTTATTCTGTTCTTTACTTTCTTGACTATTTAAAGCTTATGGTGAGGAGGTAAAATCATTCTTGCAAGGAAACTCATATTAAACAAAATTTGATTAATTTGAACCAGGTAATTATAAATGTGGGTGACTTCAAGAGGGATACTTGATCATCTGCTAATTCAGTGGATTTCCAGCTTCCTGGTCACGGTAAAAGGAGTCAGTAATTCACTGCACTGTTGGGATTCATCCAGTCAAATTTTTATGTCCGTTTGCATAGTTACCATTTTCAACCAGCTGCTGCCACCCACTGCAACCCTTCTGCTGTGAAATCTATTGGATTTTTTTTAGTTTCACATTACTATTGAGGTGACTATGTGTACTTTTGGTGGTTGCTCATGAGCCCAATTAAGCTTGGAATAAGATCTTGTAATTACATAATGAATAGACACTGCTTACCTCAGAGGCTCAAAAAGTCAACACGGTATCAATGGTGATCATTTATGACCACATAGATGTGAAGAGGTGCAATAAGTAGGTCACTTTAATGACTGACCATGATAACAATAGGGATAGTCCTGTTTCCTGGCAATAGAAAATTTAGGTCCCAGACAGCATGGTATAGTGGTTAAGAGTGGCAGAATCTAATCTGATGAACCAGGTTTGTTTTCCTACTCCTACATCTGAAGTCTGCTGGGGGACCTTGCACTAGTCACAGCTCTCACAGAACTCTCTCAGTTCCATCTACCTCACAAAGTGTCTGTTGTGGGAAGAAGAAGTGGAGTTTGTAAGACACTTTGTGACTCCTTATGGTTGAGAAAAGCAAGGAATAAATACAAATGATGATGATGATGATGATGATGATGATGATGATGATGATGATGATGATGATGGTAGATTTCACAGCTGCCAGATCTTTAGCTGGTTGTTGGCCTTCATTATAATTCGAGCCTCACTCAAAGGCCTAGGAAGTTGTAATGTATCGGCGTAGTATTCGTGCGGATCCCAGCAGGGCTGCCTTCTGAATTTGACAGATATTAATTTTGTCAATTCGAAGATGTTTCAAGTGCTGCCCTAGTGTTTTTGGGATGGCACCCAGCGTGCCAATTACCACTGGGACGACCTCAGCTGGTTTGTGCCATAGACACTGAACCTCGATTTTCAAATCATGGTATCTAGTGACCTTCTCGTGCTCCTTTTCGATGACCCTGCTGTCATCGGGGACTGCTATGTCGATGATGGTCACTTTCTTGTCCTCGATCACGGTGATTTCTGGTGTGTTGTGTTTCAACACTTTGTCCGTTTGGATTCGAAAGTCCCACAGGATCTTGACCTTCTCATTTTCCATTACTTTCTCTGGACAATGTTCCCACCAGTTCTTAGCTGTTCTTATGTTGTAATTCTTGCATAAATTCCGTGAACAGTGCACGTGTGTGAACAGTGCACATGTGAATGGAAAAAAGGAAAATAGGTTCATTTACAACAACTGCAACTTGTTATAATTATGTTGTGATGAATCCACCAATGTAGCACCTCCATCTGTTCCTACTTACATATTTTCAGCCAGTTGTGAGGCAGTTTAGGTGACTCACATAGATTCTCATCCGGGGCTAAGACTAGACTGAAGGAATTTGCATCTAAATGTGATATAAGCCGCTTTGAATCTTGTTGATCATGAGAAAAGTGGGATGTAAATATTTTAAATAAATAACAAGATATTTTTTAAAAGCTGTTTTTTCTGACAAAGGATATTATTTTATTTATTTATTTTATTTTTTCAATTTATATACCGCCCGATCCCCGGGGGGCTATTAATTTTCATTAAGACAAATGGTCATTATGAGATGTGCTCTAATCTGCAACTGCTGTTTTTTTTATTTCTCCAGTTCTTCAAAGAGATATTTCTCAGTAAGCCAATATGATGATAGAAAAATATTTTCCTAATTCCAAATCCTAACCAGTGTTTCTTTTTTTTAAAAAAATGCTGCATTTGGTCTTCAGTTGGGCTGATGCGCAATATTTTACTTAAAAACCATAAGAAAACCAGGATTTCCTCCCTTGTCATTATAGCCTTTACAAGATCCATATCAGCATTGTTACATAGCTGCAGGGGGAAAATAGTTTCAATCTACTCAAAATCTAAAGGGTTGCAATTTTTTAAACTAGTAAAAAAAAACCCATCCCAAATGTTTTCCAAATTTTATAGAAATTATTCATGGAGTAACATGTTACTTGAAATCAAGTAAAAAGTTTAGAAGTAAACTACATCATTGGGTACGTTTATTTTAATTGTCACAATGTTGAATATGTAAACCAGTTCAGCAGATGTGCATCAGATCATATCTAATTGTATAATAGATTGTTTTGCTCATACCCTGTTTCTCCAGTATGGAACATTATAGATTAGATAATATGGATGGTATGAATATTCTATCTTCAACCAAATCCCCATTTAGATTTGAATTCTCCTTTGTGTGAACTGAAGTGTTTGAGTGTTTATTTTTGCTGCTTTCTGGGATTTTTTTAATGCTGATTTTGCTCATAACATGTACATGACAAGGGTATAAGAAATCCATTTCTTCCCTCTGTCCTCTTGTCTGCTTATGAAACACGCACTATAACCGTGGGGAGATTTAAATGTATGTGTAATAATTCTGCAAGTATAACATTTTCTGACTGAATCCCACTGATTAATATATTTGCACCACTATTTCTGGTTGAGGCTCACTTGGATGGATTCCCATTAAACTTCCTTTGAGTAACCTGACCTCTTCTGAACCGCTTCTCCCATTACATTTCTCATGCTCTTTACTTTTACAGGCATCAATCAAAAAAGGCTAGCTCTTGAGGGATTTCTTTTATTAATCATATTGCTTCAGTGGCATATGCAAAAAGGATTTCCTCTCACCTTGTCAAGAATTTAAAGATACAAGCAAGTGAAATGCTTAAGATATGGTATGAGGGTTGGGTTTTTTTTCCCTTTTGGGAGCAAAAACTGTTCATAGGATTCATAGGCCCTTTCCCCATTTACCTTAAGCCCCGCGCTACTCTCCTAAAGTAGCGTGGGGTCCAGCTGCACTCCCCACTTCAAGGGCGTCGAGAACGCAGCCGCCCCAACGCTGCCTCTCTCGCGCCCCCTCAGCGCGCGTAATTCCTGGTGCCTTTTCAAATGGCGCCTTTTGATGACCCTGCGCAGAGCGCGGGGTCTTGGGGAAGCTGGGGCGTGCACCAGGAATTGCGCACACTGGGAATTGCGCACAGCAACCCTCCGACAAGGGTAAGTGGAGAAAGGGCCATAGATATTTAAGTAAATGCTGTTAAATCATAGCCAACTTACGGTGACCCCAGAAATAGTGGAGGTGGTTTGCCATTGCCTTCCTCTGCAGAACTTTCCTTGGCAGTCTTTTCTAAGTAGTAGCCCTGCTTAGCTTTTGAGATCTGAAGAGACTGGGCTATTTATTTAGCTTTAAACATCATCCTTGTCCTCATGGGCTCAGAGCAGCTACAGTATTTATATAAATATATATATTTAAATATATTAAAACCCAACCTGGATCCTGTGGTGAGTAGTGTAACAATATACAGGAGGGAACAGATGGAAAAGAATATGAAGAACAGAGAGATAGGGAGGCCAGGTGATGGACAACTGTAGTAGCCTCAACTGTATGCTTAGTGGAACAACTTTGTCTTGTAGGCCCTGTGAAACTGCATCAGATCCTGCAGGACCCTGGTCCCACTAGACAGAGCACTCCACCTGGTTGGGGCAAGGGCAAAAAAGGGTCTGGCATTTGTTGAAGCTAACTGGATATCTTCTAAGCCAGGGATCACCAGAAGATTTTCACTCAGTGACTGCAGTGGTCTGCGAGAGACATACCAGGAGAGATGGTATAACACACACTTTCTTTCCACCATGGGATTCATAGGAACATGTTATATTGTCAAGACCAAGACTAATGGGGTTATCTGCTGTTTTGATTTCTAGGTACTAGGCATATGCAGAACCTGGAAGGCCTTTGACTATCATTGGAACATCACCAATGAACCACTGGTGGCAAACAGAATTAGTGAGGCATGATACAAGTTCATTTGTAAGCCTCTACCTTTTCCTGGTGGTCAGGAATGAAACAATATCCACCATGGTTTAGCTGATCCTAATGCATGCCATCATTGCATCCTACCAGTTTTCCAGCATCCCAGTAAAAGGCAAAAGGAAGAGCCCTTTCCTGGGTCAACCCGCAATTCATGTCTAGAGCTCTTGGCTGTACATCAAATTGGACTTTGCAGTCATGAATTTGTGTGCTTCGGGGCCTTTAACAATGTTGCAGATTTTACAGTTTTGATTTAATCATGACGTTCATCCATTCTAAGCTGTAAGCACATATTATCCATCTTGCTGGATCACAGGCTGCCATTGGCAATATTTTGACAGCAGTCTGTAAGTTTATTATATAGAACATCTCACATGTTCAAATAGTGGTGTGATCATGGCAATGGATGCTACCTCCTTTCTGCAAGCCATCTTCATGGTAGCCTGGTTCATGGGAGCCTTTCTCTCTAATACACAGGACGAATCAAATGCTTTGTAATTAGGCCCACAAGGTAATCAATCAACTTTGCCCCCCCCTTTTCTTCTGAGAGATAGTACAATCCATACATTTAGATAAGATTGCCAGCTCTGGCTTGGGAAATTCCTGGAGATTTGGGGTGGGAACTCCCTATGGATGTTTTGCCACAGTGTCTGGTTTCTGAAACTACTATTTCCTCCAGGACAACTGACCTCCATAACCTGAAGATCAGCTAGAATTCTGGGAGGACACCAAAGTGCATCTGGAGGTTGGCAACTGTACCTGTTGAACTTGTCCCTTGATAAATATCTTCGGTGGATGGCCAACTCCATATGCCTTACTTTTGGATGTTTGGTGAGTGGTTACTAGGAACAGTACCTTCGGAATGGTGCACTTCAGGTTGTGGAACCCTGTCCACAGACACAGTCCAGTTCTGTTACTATTGCATCCTCAGTGCTGGCTGAAAGCTCTCATATTTACTGAAATTTTTGACTGCATTCACAGTTTTTGACTGCATGTCACGATCTTTTTTTTTACTGCATGTCATGATCTTTTACCTGAACATCCAGTGTTGTTTCCCTTTTTTAAAAAGATGGTCAAGGTAGTATACAATAAAATTAACAACAATGACATTAAGCACATAAAAGGATAGGAAACAATCTACAGAGGCAAGGCAAAAGTCCCCACCAAAGCACCAACTCCCAATCCAAACTGAAGGACTTCCAGAAAAAAAAATTCTCACCTTCTTGAGAAGGCTTGGAGGGATGATGATAATCTCACATCCATGGGGAAGGAGTTTCACAAACCAAGCAAAGCAATGGTCTCCCCTCACTCCTTTTGTAAACAGAAGGCAATATTAGTAAAGTGGGGTGCTGTGTGGTTTCCGGGCTGTATGGCCGTGTTCTAGCAGCATTCTCTCCTGACGTTTCGCCTGCATCTGTGGCTGGCATCTTCAGAGGATCTGATAGTAGGAATGGAAAGCAAGTGGAGTATATATACTGTGAGGTCAAAAGGTGAGGCCCTCTGAATAGAGTAGCCTGGTATGTGAGTCACAAAGAAGTCTGTAGCCTGGGAGTAACAATGAAGATAGCAAGGTCAATAGGTGAATAGATCTGAATAGAAGTATCCTGTTCTTTGTTTCCTATGATGAATTCCTATGAATTCCTATGATGAATATTTCTATGAATTACTATGATAAATATTAGTAAATTTCTATGAATTCCTATGATGAATATTAGTAAATTTCAGAACATGTGAACTGGGGATGTTCTGTATCAGCAGTCAGTTGGGTCTGATGATAAATATCTTTGATTCAGGACAGCTGACAGCAGAAAAACTAATGACGGGTGGTCTTTCTGCAATCAAACGTTTTGATTTGGTAGTGGGAGTGAAACAATCTTCATCACTGTGTGATAGCCCATACTGACTCTTTTTATATTGTTATTATGAATTGCTGAGTTACCCCCTTGGCAACATGCGTGGTGAGCTTGAATGGTGTGTGTAAAAAGATATTAAAAACTGGCAATCAGGAAAGAAACAAAAGAACTCTAAATACACAGATATGATTCATTCTACTGCAACATGTTCCTAGAGCAAAAAGAAGATGGTTGTAAACCTGCATTCTGTAAAAGAAAGGAAGGAAGCAAAATATCTAGGCACCAGTACCAGCCCCAAATGAAAGCACGGGACAATAAACACGGGTTTAACATTTTCTTAATATCTGCCCCAGATGAGGAGCCTCAGACAAGTAACTTGCCTGAGCCCATTCATCATTGGAGACTGCTGTTGTAGAGATCTGCTAAAGGCTAAAAGGCAAAGTGTACATTTGCTGGCTCAGAGAAGGCACTGCCTTCACCAGGCGGAATCAGATCCCTCACAGGATGAAGGCTAGGCTCCTGAGAGGCCCTATATCAGGAAGGACTGCAGACCACACCAGCCTGGATGCAACAAAGCAAATTGATTGTTGCATCACATTCCCCTACAGTGCTGACTTTATGGACCCTTGGACTGGACCTCTTTAATTCTGAACCTACATGATGGATCCTTGACTTGGTTTTCTTGGCCTATAGACTGTTGTCAGCTCTTGGCTCCCTGCTTCTCTCCCTTCACAGCTCTGTGCTGTAACCTGACACCTCTGTCGGGCAGCCTAACTCAGGACAAAACCAATGTAGTCCTCAACAGAGCTGCACCTTTCTAAATCCATTGAAATCAGCAATGGAACTGATCTATGCATGCATGCTTGTTGCTCTGCTTGGTTTATCATCATTTTGTGACCAGAGAGTATAAATACTGGGCATGAGGTTACACAAAGCACTACCGAAGATTCTGTCCGTGGTGTCGAACCTGTGATAGAGTGCACATTATGCTCATCCTGTGAGGGCAATCTATGCCAGGTGAGAATTTGAAAAATCCTATTAACAGGTGAAGGAAATTGGAGACAATTGCTGTTAAATATACTCAGAAAGAGGAACTGTTGACCTTGACATGTAGATCTGCCTTGTACTAAATCCAGTCATCGGTCCACCAAGGTCAGCATTGTCTGCTTACCCTGGCAGAAAACCTTGCAAGGACTTTCACATCACCTACTGCCTGATGGTTTCCACTGGAAATGCCAAGGATTGAAGCTGGGACCTCCTGCATGTAAAGCAGATGCTCTATCACTGTGCCACAGCCCTTCCCTGTTTATGCCTTTCCTTACCATCTGATTTTCCCTGCTCTTTCTCTTCCTGAGTTCTACAGAAAAATACTTTATGTGTAAACTAATTTGAAGATGGAGTGCAAGGGGCTTGCAAGGCAAGTGAGAAGCAGAGATAGTTTGCCACTGGCTTCCTCTCCCTCTCAACTATCAACTCTGCTTGATAAGTTCAGACTATACTATGCTTCCTTCTAAGGAGGATTATGTGGAGGTAAATAATGACCAAAGGAAGTTGGTCAGTGGCTCCTCCTCCCATGTGTGGGAGGTTGTGATGTCCTCAGGGAAATGTTCACAAGTGTCAAAAAATTGATCCAGGTCTTTTTTACGTGGCAAGCAAAAATCATGTAAATCACAGCACTTAGAAGCTGCAGTCACTAAACATGACTGTCGAAGGCTTTCACAGCCAGATTCAACGGGTTGTTGTGGGTTTTCCAGGCTGCGTGGCCATGGTTTGGTACATCTTGTTCCCAACATTTCGCCTGCATCTGTGGCTGGCATCTTCAGAGGTGTATCGCAGAGGGAAGTCTGTTACACACTGTGTCCAGTGAGGGTTAGGGTTAGAATTTAGAATATGACTAACTAGGAGCAACCAGATTCTTATAAAATGGAATCCCAGATCTAAGAATACATTTTGATTTGCAACCCTCTAGCTAATGTCTTCGTTCACATAGCAGCCTGTAAAGAATTATCATCAGCACAGCTTTCACCCCATAGCAAAGCTATTTCCTCAGCACTCCATTCCTTCCACTACCTCCAATCCTACAGATTTGCAGGGAATCAGGCAAAGATCCATATTATTCTGAGTTAATGAAGGTGTGTGTGTTAGGTCACACCATTTAGTTTGGAATGAGGTCAGAATATTTAACAATGTAAATCCAGAGTAGAGCGGCAAGTGAAAGTGGTCCTGAAGGAAGTCAAGCTGAGTGGTCCCTTGCTGTGGTACAAGCCAGTGGAGATGACAGTGGGCATTACCTCACCTCCTGCATCTTCCCCCCAAAATGGAAGTGCCAAAGAAGAAGATGGTGAGAAGACACAAACTGCCAAGGCTAATATGGAATCTGGGCTCTGAAGCTTGGGCAGAGTTGCTGACTCTACTTGTTCTAGCAACCAGCGTTCCTCTAATTTACCTATGAGAAACAGCCAGTCCACCCCTATGTGCAATTCTAAGAAATGTTAATTGAAGCCTGTGGACTTATAAGGATTTAATTGGGATGAAACCTAGGCATCATTATACACTTCTAGGTCCACTGACTTGATATAAATCTGCTGAGGATGGCACTGCTATTCAGGTCTATCTTTTAAACTGTTGATAGTGTACTTCATATATCAAAAGACAGAGAATTTTGCATGCCAGAAACAGCAAAGTACATATATCTCTTGGTGATATTTATTGGAGCCAATTTGATTTATTATAAAGACAGGTTGTTCCTCCCCTGCCAAATGCATATTCAAACACTGATAGATTAAACACTACTATTGGCTAGAATGTAATGTTTACTGCAGTTTCACTAAATAACATTTGATTCTAGTTATACATGTATTACAGCCGCATGTAATTGCTTAGATTTTACTGAGAAAATAATTTCCGTGTCAACAATATTGAAATTTGCCCATGGGTAGCTAAATGAATAACTGATCTGGAATTAGCCATTAAAGTATGTTAAGTCTTCCATTTTCAGTAAATAAAACTCATTTGCTTCATGATTTATTTCAGAGAATGTTTTTTTTCTAATATGAAATAGAGCTCCTCTCTACTAAAGGAGATTTGATTAATTCCACGTCCATGTAAGGATGAAGTATTATTTATTACCACCATTATTATTGCTTCAGCAATGTTAAATTAGTAATCACAGTGATTGAAAGCAAAACTTATAAATATGTTTTCTCTTTCCAATTGGCCTTGATTTTTCCAGGCATTGGCTCAATACTGCAATACCAGCCCACTGGGACACAGTTCACAGCTCCCCTTGCTCAAAGACAGAAGCAGTTAGCATGCTGAGTTGTAAAGACAAAATAATGCTTTCTTTTATTCAGCCACAAAACCTGAGAACTGCATTTCTGAGCTGTTGTAAAGAAAAGCCTTGAAGCAGTTTCAAGAAGGGGTGGGAAAGGGTGGGAAGAAAGAGTAGCCTCACCTGGATAGCCCAAGCTAGCTGATCATGGAATCTAAGGTGGGTCAGCCCTGGTTATTTGGATAAGAGACCTTCAAGGAATACCAGGATTTGGAGTGTTGTGGGTTTTCCTCTGAAGATGCCAGCCACAGATGCTGGTGAAACATCAGGAGAAAATGCTACTGGAACACGGCCATACAGCCCGGAAACCTCACAACACTCCAATCAGTGGTGGGATCCAAAATTTTTAATAACAGGTTCCGATGGTGGTGGGATTCAAACAGTGGCGCCGCCGCACACACGCACCTCCAGTCCCTATTGGGCAGGGAGGTTGCTTTAGTAACCCCTTCTCGGCACTCAGAAAAAATTAGTAACCACTTCTAGAGTAGTGGTGAGAACTGGTTGGATTCAACCTCTGACTTCAATACCAGGATCAGTATGCAGAGGAAGGCAATGACAAACCACCTCTAAATGTCTCTTGCCTTGAAGACCCTACAGTGTCATCTTAAGTCAGCTGAAACTTGGCATCTAGCTAGCTAGCTAGCTACCTACCTACCTACCTACCTACCTACCTACCTAACTAACTAACTAACTAACTAACTAACTAACTAACTAACTAACTAACTAACTAACTAACTAACTAACTAACTAACTACAATGGTCAACTGTCATACTTTTCTTCAAGAAGCAGCAGGATACAGCTTTGGCACCTTCAGTTAAGGGGATGTTCATTACTACCAGAGTACAAATAACTAGGCTTAACTAATCATGGAACTTAGCACACATGGTTGGAACAAATGTGCACCCCAGATGGAAATAGGACCATGAACGTAAATGGCAGGTGACCATGGATCCTTAAAGCAAAAACTGCCATGCCTCTATTGGACATGCTGCAATGCAACTCATACCCCTGCTAGTCTATCACCTGCAAAACTATTTAGTGGCAGAAATCTGTGGTCAGGTTTGGATTTCTTGAAACTAGATTTATGCATATTAATAATCAACAGATTAGTCAAGCATCTGCCAGAAGATGTGGTGCCCCTTGTCAGCTATAAGTGAGTCAAACAATACCTGATCAAGAAGACTCAAGAAATAGCAGCTGTTGTCTGTATCCAGATAAAGCATCATCTTATTATACTGTCCAGCTACTGCTCAATACATTTTAGAACAGGGTTGTCTCTTTGATTATCAATGAGACTCAGAGGTGACCAGTGATGGGATTCAGCCTATTCGCACCAGTTCGGTAGAACCGGTAGCTAACTTTTTGTCTAGTTCGGAGAACTGGTTGTAATCCCACCACCGAATCCTTTTGGAACCAGTTGTTAAATTATTTGAATCCCACCACTGGAGGTGACCCCCAACATTTGACTGCTCAAACAAGATAGTGAAAACATCCTGTGACACCATCTCCAACATCACAGGTTGAAAGCTGAATTCAAAAGCCGCTTTGCTAAAAAGTGATTCATTGAGCAAGCAGCTTCTGATGTGTCACCCACAGCCGTGCAGTTGCATGGGCAAGGATCTTCCACACAAAAAAGCACAGATTATGATTGTAACTATCTGCTGTTGCGTTGCAGCTACTGTACTCTGTCTCACAAAAAGGTATTAGTAGATTGTATTTTCCTCCACCACAGAAATCAACATGCCCGACCCTCTTGTGGTAGGATGCTCTGCCTGGATCCTAGTGCCTACCGAGCCCTGCTCCGCCGCCCAATCCATTTGAAAGATAATCATTCAATGAACTACCCTGTTTCTCCAAAAATAAGACATCCCCTGAGAATAAGACATAGTAGAGGTTTTGCTGAAGTGCTAAATATAAAACATCCCTTGAAAGTAAGACATAGCAAAGTTTTTGTTTGGAAGCATGCCCGTCGACCAGAGCATGCAGCTGTGGAGCGGAAAAATAAGACATCCCCTGAAAATAAGACATAGCATATCTTTGGGAGCAAAAATTAATATAAGACACTGTCTTATTTTCGGAGAAACATGGAATGAATGCTCTTGTATCAAAGTACTATGCTCAATAATGCACAAAATGATGGTTTTGACAAAGGCAGCACATAAAAATGAATGATAATTTTCATATTCATTCAGGACTATATTCTAATGAGGAAGCACACAATTTTCTCAACCACTGGACCTCAACAGACCGTACTAACATCTTTTTTTTGTGAGCTAGTAGAGTTTTATTTAGTTCATCTGAGTGAGTGAGTTATTTGATAACAGCAGATATCTTACAGGATGAGGGTTCTTTTCCTCATCTTCAGTAGTCTCTGGGTTCAACCGGTTTAAGATTTGTGATGCTAATAGGGTTGCCAACCTCCAGGAAGAGCATGGAGATCTCATGGAATTGCAACTGATTTTGTGACTACAGTGATCAGTTTCCCTGGAGAAAATGGTTCCTTTGCAGGGTGAACTCTGTGGCTTTGTACTTACTGAGGTACCTCCCCTCCACAAACTCCACCATCCCCCAGCTCTACCCTGAAATTTCCAGGAATTTGCCAAGCTGGAGTTGGGATAAGGAAGCAAGAATGTTTGGAGCAGGAAAGCGAAGGCAAACCAGGAACCTGTCCAAGTGAAAAGTTCCAAAGGGATATGATGAAGGAAACCACGGAAGGGATTTTGAGTTAGTAAGAAAAACTAGGGAAAAGACTTGGTAGAAAGTAGAGCCGTACATAGCCAGAGGCTGAAGAGATAAGACAGGCTGAATTTTGCATATTCATTTGAAATAACCAGCCAAAATGGAATGCCTCATGGAAACTTTGTTTTATAATATAAATTGAATTAGAGATCTGAGAACAGGGAAAGTTTTCAAATTGATCCTTGTTGGATAATCAGTCAATGGATTGACGTCATATTTAGTACACATTCTTAAAATATACCTAATTACTTTTAGCCTAAGTAACACACGGAAAGATCTTGGCTATGAGTAACAAGACGTTAAAGTTTCATTGCAAATGCTAAACTAATCAAGTCTCTCTTTGATAATTATTGGAAGGGTTCTTATTGGAAAGGTGTTATGCTTTTAAATCCAAATAGCTAAATATATTAAAGATGTTTTTCCTCCTACAAATGGGAGGCCTTTCTTTTTTTTGGAGAAAGTCGAAAAAGGTGTCAGGGTCTGTATTTCCATTTACATATCTAATGCTGCATCATACCTTCAAAGACAGCACAAAAGCAACATTAAATAGCAAAAAATAGGAGCACAATTTTGGCTGATGTGCAGCTGGAATGTACCAGAGAGGAGACAGATCCAGTAATGGTATCTCTCTATTTACTTTGACAAACTCCTGACAGAACCATAGACTTGTGCAGTTCTAGGAAATATCTTGAGATGCCTTCTGTCTTCTACTTTGTTTTTTTTTAAGGGATGATCTTTTATTGCAGACAAAATTCAACCAAATAGAAAACAAACCGCTCTGTATGCGGTATATTTTTATACTGATGTGGGAATAGGGATCTACTTGTTACATGTCGCACTGCATTGTAAGCCCGATTGCCTGGAAGTTGCTCTACACACATACCCATTAAAATAAATGGGAGTTGCTCACAAACTTGCACAGGAGAAACTGAAGTGCATTAGGCTTGACATATTGTGAAATTCTTAAAACTAGAGAATGGAAATGATTCTATCCAATGTTCTTTTTGTGAAATGTACTGTATGGAGGGACAATCTCACCAAATTGGTGCAACAAACAGGGGCTTATCTATGGGAAATGGTGCCCAAGACAAGCTCTCAAACTGCTCCAGCTGCCCTGGACACCAACTCCCCCCCACCCCCGGCAGCTGCCCTCCAACCAAACTCCTCCCCCACCCCTATTTGTAGGTACCTTTAACATTCAAAGAGTTGCTGGCTCATGATGCCGGTGACTGGCTGCTTCCCCCCGCTCCAGCCCACAGGAGAAACGAGCCAAGCAAAGCAACAAGTGAGCAGGTGGATGAGTTTGAGCACGGGGCAATCTTTGGCCGGCTACTCAGCTGTATTCTCCCTGTCAGAGCAGTGGGCTGCTCTGTTGATGTTGGACTTCCATGTGGCCGCTTCTTCACACAGATTGCCTGGTGTTCTTTCTCTGGAGCAGTAGGGAGACTGGCCCATGGCACCCCTCTTTAAAGTGGTGCCTGGGTTGTCTGCTCCCTCTGGCCCACCTAGATCCACTACTGCCAACAAACATTATGAAGCATCTGTAAGTATCATACATTCTAGACTGTGGAATGGTCTACACGATTTGGAGTAATCCTGTATCTTGAATCTTATTGGCAGCCAGTCAGAAGAGCTTTGTAGAGCTTCCATACAATTGGGGTTATGTATAGAGCAGAAAATTAACACCGTTTTTTTTAAATAATGAGGCTTTGAATACAATAGATCAAATTCATTCTTTGGCCCTTTCCGCACGGCCACTCTGGGGGTTGGGTCGGCGTACAAGACGCCGACCCAACCCCTCCAGGATTGTTCACACAAACAGTCCCTGTTGCGGTGGGGAAGACGGCGCAGCCTCCGCGTAGACTGCGCTGTCCCCCAAACACCTTACGGTGTCCTCCGGCACGTTGCACAGACCAGGGGACACGCACCCTGCCCTGTGACTTCCGAGCTGTCACACAGGGCAGGGGGGCATGTCCCCTAGCCTGTGCAACATGCCGGAGGCCGGAGGACACGGTAAGGTGTTTGGGAAAGGGGGGGAATGGCGCCTTCCAGCCGCTGCCATTTGCACAGCAGCAGTTGGAAGCCATTGTTTCCCAAAAACCTCGCTCGGGGAGCTAGGTTGGGAAACAACAGCTTCGCGCCGCTGGGGGGGAGCGAGGGCGGCGCGGCTGCGATACAGCTGTGCCCCCCATGCGAACAGCTCCGTAGGGATGGCATTTTTGCCATCCCTAGGGTGCTGTTATTGGCCCGTGTGGAAAGGGCCTTTATGTGTTTGTTATGTTCGTTGGGAAAAGTATATTGTTTAGCTTCTCAGGGTTGTACTTTTGGTGTTGGGATGTCACACTTTCATAGATCTTTTTCACATGCTTCTGTGTGATTGTGGGGACACACATATGGCCTCATCAGAACTGATTCCACATAGCGGTGATATTCCTGTTCACATGATAGGAGGGACACCAACAAGTGAGAATAACACATGAGATTAGTTCCTTTTATGAAATTACAATGGTTATATATATATATATATATATATATATATATATATATATATATATATATATATATATATATATATATATATATATATATATATATATATATATATATATATATATATATATATATATATATATATCATAGAACAATGTAAGCTACTTTATGTCCCCAGGGGGGAGAAGGACAGGGTAAAAAAATGAAGTAAACAGCAAATAATAAAACTATGCCCATGTGTCTTTAGGCAAGATATGGCTGTATAAAGAAATTTCTTATGAAGGAAAGGCTGTGACTTGGATGGTTAGAATTTATTGGTATACATGGAAACTGAAGGTAAGAGATAGCTACATGTCCAAGAACATAAAGTGCATCCAGCTGGCATTTCAAACCCTGCATTAGTTTCATCACTGAGTGAGAAGTCTGACACATATAAGATTAATGTCATTCTGAGTGAGAGACTTCAAACATATATATTATAGTTCTTTCTGGGTTCACTTCAACGGGCTCAGTATGTGAAAGAGAATATCTCTCAGAATGCTTACAAAAATGTAAAATTTCCATCTAGAAGGATTCTTTTTGTTTTGTAATTAGATTGCTTTATAGAATGTTGTTAAGCAGATATAATGGGGTCTGGTTGGATTCATATTTCCCCTTTCTCTCCTGTAGGAGTCTCAAAGGGGCTTACTATCTCCTTTCCCTTCCCCCCTCACAACAAACTGCCTGTGAGAGAGCTCAGAAGAACTGTGACTAGCCCAAGGTCACCCAGATGGCAAGTGTGGGAGTTCACAGGCTAATCTGAATTAAGGGTGACCCTGATTGCTTTCTTTAAGAATGTTAAGGGCTGTCACTTACAGAAGGGCAGGGAGCAGTTCCTGTTGACTGTAGAGGACAAGACACACAATTATGGTAGAAATTATGGGCAACAAAGTGCTGGCTGACCGTTAGGAAAAATCTTTTTACAGTAAGACAGCTGTCTAGGGATATAGTGAGCTCCTCTCTGGCAATCTCCAAGCAGCAGCTGGGGGAACAGTTGTCAGGGATGCTCTAGGCTGATCCTGCATTGTGTAGAGAGTTGGGGTAGAGGGCTTGTATGGCCCTTCCAATTCTATGATCCTCCAGTAATGTATCTGAAGCTAAGGATACAGGTTTGATCCATGCATCCATAGGAACCTGATCTCTACCACCTTGAGCTTCATGGCAGGAGTAAAATGGGATATAAATGCAATAAAAATGAAATAAATAGTAGAATAGCACTAGCAGTATAATATGGAATGTTCCTCTTTTAGGGCTTCGCGCAGGCAGTAGTCCAACTGGAAATGGATACAGCCAGGCCAGAAACAATATGACATTAGCAGTCTTACATTCCAGCATCACTCAGCTGAGCATTTCAAAATCTCTTCCCAGAAAAGGAGAAGAAGAGCCAGATCATTGGCAGCCAGGAGAAATGAGGCAGCCAGGCTATCAGGTGGCAGATGGATGTTTGCTATTTGCTGCATAGAAGTGTATTATTTCAGTTCATTTTAATACCAAGAATAATCAGTTTCCAGGGAGTACATAAAACATGAAATGTGTGTTAGTTAAACTCCACATGAAAGAAAAAATGGTTTAATAGAACTACCTATGGTTACTATGATTGTTTGGACACAGTCCACTGTACTAACTATAGTTAGAGTGAATTGAACTAAGATCTGCTTTGGAGCTGTTTAGTCTTATAGGATATAAATGAAATAATAAATATAGCTGAAGATGGGAGACAGACAAAAGGTATGTGGGTGGGTAGGTTGGAAGGAGAAATGGAAGCAGGGAAAAGTGAGAGTATGGGGGCTTCCCAGAAAAGGGAGTAGTGTGGGGTAGGGAGATACCAGAAAGTGAGATGCACCCCACAAAACCTTGTAGGTTTCTTTCTAAGCAACTGGGCCAGGCTCAGTCCGCAAGAGCCTCCTTGGGAAAAAGGTGCCAAGGGGATGGGGGGGGGGGGGAGAGAGGACTGAAAACTGAATAGGGGAGGGCAGATAGTTAGGTTGGAAAATAGAAGGAAAGAAGGAAGCAAGAAATGGGGAACTTTCTGGGAAGGGAAGGGGGAAACAGTGGGAGAGGGAAAATCAAATGTCCCCAGCAAGTCCGTCTGCCTCTCCCTCCCTCCCTTTCTCTCCCTCCCTCCCTCCCTCCCTCCCTCTCTCTCTGAGTGTGTGTAGAATGTCAGTACACTTTTCAATGCAAAAAGTGCTATCGCACCTGAAAAAAAGTTACATCTCTTGGCGGTTCAAAAATTTAATACATTGGGCAGATTCATTACTTGAGTTCATGAAGAAAAATATTAGAATGGCTAGCCTTCATACTTAAAACGTTTTTGCTCTAGCTAATGCATTTCCAAAAGTTGCTGTGAGTCGCACCTTCTCCAGCAAAATCTCATAAAGCCTTTTCTCTGTACTGTTCCAGATACCTATTACAGGAATCAAAGTGGATGAGAAAGTCAGGACACCATGAAATAAGGAACGGTATTAAGCAGAGAGACCCAGGAAAGAATATTCTAATATTTTCATTTCTAAAAAGATAATGTCATACATTCTTGAGAAGAGATTACTTTCCAGGAAGATTATATGTTTTGGGGAGTTAACAAAAAAGAATGCATCACATATGGTTACATCCACTAGAACAAAAGGAATACTGAATGTTACAAAATGCAGTCCAAGTTGTTCTACATCCCTGGTTAAGGAATGGCTGTTCTAGCTTCATCTATGGAGATTAGTAGTGGGTCTAGTGATAATACTCATATCAAAGAAGAGGAGTTTTTCTCAACCCTAAGGAATCTCAGAGCACCTGACAAACTCCTTGCCTTCCACTCCCCACAACAGACAATTTGTGAGGGAGGCAGGGCTGAGGGAGTTCTGAGGGGACTGTGACTAGCCCAAGGTCACTCATCAGGCTTTGTGTGGAGAACTGGAGAAACAAACTGGTTCACCATCTTATAGTCCACACATCTCACAGGTGGGACACAAGTGCCAAGTGAGGTGTACTTTCAAACTTCCCTCTGCATAAGATAATTGTGCACATGCAAGAAACCTATTCCTTTTCAGTCACCAAGATGAGATGAACGGTATTTCCATCTGTCTGTGCATGCTGCCATCGCCAGCCTTCTCGCTGTTGGATTTCCAGTGCGTTTGTTTCTTTCAGTGTAGTCTGCACCACGTTTACACCATTTGTATGTTGTTTGCCATTAGTACATCATGACTACCCAAATGATGTTAATGCAGACAAATAAAATGATTAAAATAAAGAGGAAACAGAAAATGAAATCAAGGCTTAGCATTTTGAGTTATATAAAGGGAAAACTAAAATGAAACTGGTATGCTGTCCAGACATAGTATAACTGTGAAACTTGGTAGCATCCAAGGATGAAATAGAAAATCTAAATTTATGACCATCAAAATTTGAGGCCCAGTCTGGTCATGGATTCATAGAATGTCGTACGATACAAAGCAGTCTCTCACCTTCAGTTCTCTTACAGAATGGATGATTATAGTAATCTATAGTCTGTTCCACACAGCTGAAATAAGATGTCTTGAGGACATTTTTAAAAAGGCATCCTGGGAAGGTACTGTGCACAGCCTTTTCTCCCAAGACATCTTTAAGACACCTTATTTCTGCTCAAGATGTCTTTTGAAAAAAAGCACTTCAAAGTGCACCTTTCCCTCCTAAGCCACCTGCAAGATGTCTCCTGCCTGGCTGTGCAGAATGCAGAACTCAAGAGGCGTCTTATGTTTCCCACCTGACCATTTTGCTTTCCGGTCAGTTTCACCCTCAGCTTGCATTTTGTGTGTAGCTGAAGGGATTCTCCCTACCACCATTGGGCTAACCCAGAGGTGGGATCCAACCAGTTCTCACTACTTCTCCAGAAGTGGTTACTAATTCTTCTGAGTGCCGAGAAGGGGTTACTAAAGCAACCTCCCTGCCCAATAGGGACTGGAGGTGCGTGTGTATGGCAGCACCACAGTTTGAATCCCACCACCATCAGAACCTGTTATTAAAATTTTTGGATCCCACCACTGGGTTAACCTGCCATTCATGGACCAACTAAAAACCAAGTCAATCTATGGAGCCCAGGTCAACCCACCGCTTTTCTATTGCCAGCAGGCCTGTCCTCCAAGCAGCTAAGATTCTCATATGTGTGCCTGCATAGCTACAAAGATAGCTCCTCAAAAATAAAACATAAATGAGGAAAGCTATATATTGCCAGAATTGTCAGGTCCAGCTGAGTATAACTATGTACTTTTTGGGCTGAAAAGGTACCCAGGATCAGAGCCTGCAAAGCAAACATCCTGGGAAGACCTTCAGCAAATGGCAGCAGGGAGAATCCCTTCAGTTGCACACAAAATGTCGAGCACGAGCTGAGGGTAAAACTGACCAGAGAGCAAAACAGTCATGCAGGAAACAGCCTCTTTTCCCCTCTGATGTGTTTGCTGTCTGAAAAACACCTAGAAGCTGCCTTTTTTAAAGACATCCCCGGACACCTTATTTTGGGTGTGCGAAGTGAAAAGAGTCCGTTGTCGCTTTTTAAAACATCTCATAGATATCTTTTTTTGTGATGTGCAGAATGGACCTTTCTTGGATACAGCAGGAACTTTTTTCTAAGAAAATATTGATCTTTCAAAAAGATTTATTTTTTTTCCTCCTGCTCATCCCTGGTCTTGAGGTTTGTTTCAAAAAGAGAATCAACCACCTTTAAAGGAAAAAAAAATCCTGTCTACCTGGATCCTGGGAGACAAGGATTAGTAGATAGCATGTATGGTAATAAAGCCATCCTGCAAAAAAGTCAGATTTTGACTTGGCTGTCCACAGAACAGGTCACTTTCTGCAAAAATAGTTTGCTTCAAAAATGTTAATTTCTTAGGAAATAATGTACCAGCAAGCAGAATATACATGGCATGGTGAGGTTCCAATTAAAATTAAGCCTACTTTAACATTCAGCAGTTTAACCGTAACACTCATACTTTTAATCCAAATAATACAGAATTAGCAGTCAGATGGCTGTTTCTTGTGTTTTTCATGGCAACAAACAAACAGATTTTTGCCCGATTAACTTTGGAGGACTGTTTCTGGAAATTAACGTGATTTGAATAAACATTCATATTTTCAGATTTTCTCCAATGCCAACCTAACATAATTTGTCGGTGTAAAAGTTCTGATTGTATACCTAATAAAATAGCCATGTTCTGTACCATACCACATTTCCAGCTTTAGGGGATCAAGGTCTCAGTGATCAGAGCCTTCACATCAGTCTTCCCATCAGAATGCAAACAGTGTATTTTTTTAAAAAAATTAGGTCAAATTGAGCCCACTTCAGCTTTTACATCTAGGAAGACAAAAACTTTTATTGCTGAACAGGATTCAGTTTTGCTTGGCTCTTTTCTCAAGTTATCGTCTGATCTGGGAAGAAGCTCTAAACCTTTCCCTGACCGTCCATTAATATGGAACTGCTCTTCCTGTTGTGTCATCTGCCTTTCCGTTCTCTTTTGAATCTCTGTGAAAAAGGCATTTCAGAATCATCCAAGGCAGGTTTTCATGAGCATCATATTAAAAGGAACACCATAAAATTGATCGGAGGAGGGGACGCTGTCTAATGCGGTAAGATTTACAGTTCAGGATATGTTCACTTCTCAATTCCCAGCCTATCATCTTTCATTAGGCTCTACACTGGAGGGACAGAACACCTCATGGGCTACTTGTCACAGGGACCAAGTAAGAGATAAGAAATGATGTAGAACTATTTCCCTTGACACTGAGACACAGATGGAGACTTCATTCTTACCATATTGTCGGCTTTAGTGTTGTCCCTGAAGCCATTAACTATCATAATGATGGGCCTCAGGTTATTTATTTCTTCCTGGTTTCCTGATGCTTTCGCTGTATTGCATCAAGGCCTTGGGTTTGGCAGCGGCAAGCATTTGTCCTTGAGATCTCCTATAATTGCCACCTTTGCCCATGTTACGCACCTGGACCGAGGTCTGGAGATAACAGGTCAAATGCAAACTGTAGGGACAAAAGGGCTGGAAAGTAAAATTAGCTTACGCACAGAAGGGATATTTGTTTTTAATTTTTATGTATATATTTTGTTGCCCTGTGATTTTTAAAAAGTCTTTGCACATTACTTTCAGATTTTAAAAGAACTTTTACGTATAAGACAAATGCTGACAAGTGTACTTAGATAATTGTCAACAATACATCTCTGAGTATGTCTCAAAAGTGATGACACAGAAATCCATTTTTGAACATTCAGAACATTAAAGTGGAACTTATTCACATGGAAATGCATCTTTGGATCTTCCCTGGGATACATATGCAATGAAAGAGAGAGAGAGAGAGAAAGAGAGATCCCTGACCTGAATAGCCCCACACTAGTCTGATCTCACCAGATCTCAGATCTCAGAAGCTAAGCAGGGTCAGCCAGCCCTGGATTAACCATTAAGCACATTCTAAGGGCACTAAGAGGAAAGGGGGCGTCACAGAAAGTGAAAAAAAGGCACCGTGGCTTAAAGAAGATGTAAAACAGGGGCATCACCTCCACAGAAAAAGTTAGTTCAATTTCAGGAAAGCTAGGGTCCCATAATAAAGGCCTCTATCATCTACATGTATATCTTACAGGTAGAAACCCAGCCAATACCCTTAACTCATATGCCAACTAGAGAATGCAAAGTCTGACAACTAAAGTAACTGATAATAAGCACACACACTGATATCATAGCAACCATCAGGAACAGTCAGTTTGCTTGTATATACATATTATCACAGTATCAGTACTGGTATATAGGTAAGCATGCACCTATGGCAGCTAGGTCTAGTAGACTATCAGTAGGTTGTAGGCCCATATACAGAGTATATACATGGATTCCTATTTCCTAACACACAGTAATTATATATATGGAGCAACTTAATCTGTGGTCATTTTATTCTGTTATTCTATTCCCAACATCAAGGAATTATGTTCATTTGTGTCACTTCCTTCCATGTTGCTCTATGTCCAGAGATGTAATTCCTTCTCAATGCTGCTTTGTCCTCACAAAATCTATGGCCATTTCCGCACGGGCGGAATATGGCGGCCTGGGGACGGCAAAAACACCGTCCCCAGGCCGCCATTCGGACAGGGGGCACAGCTGCTGAGCAGCCACACCGCCCTCGCGCCGCCCGACCGGCGCGAAGCCAGCATTTCCCAACCTCGCTCGGGGAGCGAGGTTGTTGGGAAATGCTGGCTTGGAGCTGCTGCCGTGCAAATGGCAGCGGCTCCAAGGCGCCTTCCCCCCCCCACTCCCTCCCTGCAATTACCTGGTTTCCGCCCCTCCGGGGCGTCGCCGGGGCCTGGAGACATGCCCCCCCACCCTGCGATGCTGAAGCAGGCACGCAGGGCAGGGGAGGCCTGTCCCCAGGCCCCGGCGACGTGCCGGAGGGCCGGAAACCAGGTAAGTCCACCGGGTGACTGCGCCCAGCGGCGCCGTCTTCCCGGTTCTTTCTGGGACCGTTCATGCGAATGGTTCCAGCAGCATCGGGTCAGCGTCGACTACGCCGACCCGGCCGCTTCCGCCTCCGTGCGGAAGCGGCCTATGTGAGAAGTAACTTGCCTGATGATCTAGCTTTATCTGAAGTGATCAATATTAATTTTTTCTTCATAGATGAAAGCTGATGTATGTTCTGAAAAGTCCACACACCCACCAAGAGGAATGGGGGAAACCCACCCCATAAATTGAATTAGGCATCACAAAATACAACATAAAAATGATTTAAAGAAAATAAATCAATTAATTACACAGTATACTTAGAATGAAAATTTTACAACAGGCCTTGAATTTAGCCTTTAAATATGAAGACAGATGTTTAGGGGCAGCTGTGAGGGAAAGTTGAAGGCTCCATGTTTGCATCTTCAAGCAATATCTACAAAAAAAGGTCTGCTTCTCTTCCTCCTCCCCCTTCCCCAGGGATACCTGGGATTGCCTTTTGAGATTCCACACCTTGCAGTTTTGAATTGGAACATAATAAGGGTGACGTAATGAGGGACAATTATGAGGGTACCATCATTCCATAACTCACATATGTTGAGGTCTACATACCTGCATTCACACTCAGATCTGTGGTCCACAGGGCCAGATGGTGCCAGGCAAAAGATTATCCCAATTCTTTGCCTGAAATCCATTCACAGCTAGAGAGACAGGAATCATACCACAAATATACTCACCTTTCACAAAATCTGTTGTTGTTATCCAGTGGTGGCAGATGCACTATGACCAGGAAAGTGGAAAAACATAGACAGAAAGAACTGATATAGAATGTTTTACATCCATGAAGTTTTCTTCCCAGGTAGAGTGAATCGCTGCTTAAAAAAAAAAAAACTTCAAGCCAAAAAATTCAACCTCTCCATTCACACACTTCTATCTGCAGTTGACTCATGTGCATATGTGCAGAAAGACAAAATATTGCCCTTGGAGACTTAAAGATATTTTAACAGGTGCTTATCTCTGCCCAAAGGACCATAAAAAAGGAAAATTTCAAAGAGCAGAAAGATCCATGCCTGCGTTCATTTGCTTTCACTGATGCAAGGAATTTGCAGAAGTTTGGGTTATGCCAGTTAACCGGTTGCTGTGATCTTTAGAAAAGTTATTCTACCTTGCAGAAATGAAATCCTATTAAGATGGTTATTCACATCTATGCCATTCACGAAGCTGCCTTGTCAATATGGTGCAGCAAACCCTGTAATTGATAAGGAAGCTTTGATATTCTAAGCAGAAATTGACAGAAGTTATGTGGCATCAAAGTGCTACTGCCTAGTCAAATATGGGATGAGGTCACATCACAACTTTACTAGGCAGACTATGATTACGGGATGGTTTCCCCAGTCATCTATAGTTTACTCCCAACAAGCTGGGTACTCAGCCTAAACAAGCATTTCAATTTTATCAGTCTAATTGCAGTCTGAATTAGAAATGTGGTCACTTAACTTACCTAAGATTTCAAAGGAGCTGGATGTGTTCAGTCTTAAGGTACCACACCTTGCAGTTTTGATTTTTTTTCTTAAGCACTAAGAAAGGACTAGGCTGAGTACTGAATAGTTTACCATTCTTTCATAGGGTGGTCTCAGTTCAAATTGGTAAAAAAAAATTCCCATTGACTGTAGCTAATCTTTCTTGTTTGTCTGAAGCCCGGTGGATGCATTAATATGGTGACTTAACCGTTGAATAAATTAGCAATGTTATGGGGAAGGGAACTGCTTTTTCCAAAAATCACATTGTTAGATATAGATGCAGATATATTATTGGTTGAGACTCTTGGGTGGTTTCTGCACAGCCCTAATATAACAGGCTGAGAAAGCTATTTATCCCATTTTGGGGAAGAACTTTGTGCTCTTCCCCAAAACAGGTTCAGCCCTGTTATATTTCCTTCAACCCGGGTTTTACAAAAATAGCTTAACTAGCGATCTTGTTGGAGAACCAAAGGAGTCACAGCAACCCAGATTGTTTGCAATCTCCCGTGTGAAGACAAACAGGGGAAATTGGGTTTATTACTAACGTGTTCCACATATTATTAGTGTGCTGAGAAGAAACCTCCTTAGTTACACTTGTAATGTATGCTTGTAGCCAGTGATAGGATTCAAATAATTTACCAACTGATTCCAGTGGTGGGAATTCAAATAATTTAACAACTGATTGTTTACAAGCACCATTTTAATAACAGGTTCTACCGAAGTGGTGCGAACCTGCTGAATCCCACCACTGCTTGTAGCATACATCTAGTTAGTTCTGAATGGCTAATTCTTCTCACCATACTGATCTCAACAGCAGCCGTAGAAGATAGACCAGTCAGCCTTTCCTGGGCTGACAAGTTTACAATTCAGGCTCTCTCACAGAAATTTGAAACAGATTATTAGGAAAACAAGATCTCAAAAGGCTGGGAACTTTTTCTCCAAGCTTGGTCCATGAAAGTCCTGTGTGTTCACTGGCTTACTCCTAGGAAGGTTGAATCCACTATTTTGCAGTCACTCTCAAATTATGCAATTTTGCTCACACATACATTGGAAAATGCCTTTGGCTAGGCAAGGTGAAGGCAGAGGACATGGTTCGCCTCCAGGAAAACTCAATTCTTTGTGGATCTGTGCAGACTTGGACACACAGAACAGGATTCTGAGCTACCAAATGATCGTATTCAGCAGCAGCTCTACTGCTAGCCTGGAAACTAACCATTAATGTGCTCATTCCATTTGGGCATAAGTTATAAACAATACTCAAAGAAATTAAAAAGTCATGTTACTCTAAGCTACATACACTTTTCAAACTATTTTCACTGCACTTTGTAACTGGAATTTACTGTGTGAAATAGCAAAATCCACTTGAAAACAATTACTGAAGTGTATTGAAAGTACCGGTAGATTAAAGTGCATTATTCAGTGCATGTGAAAGTGCTGCCTGGACTTACTAGACTTTTTCAGGTTTTACAGTCCCAACTACTGGCACCCTACCAACCATGCATGAAGCCTCACCATAAATGCATTTTCTATGTTGCTGAACAGCAACAACAGAGGTCTTTGAGCCCCGTACTGGGGGGGGGGGTGAATCCACCAGTGGGAGTGGCATGCAACTGCATTTTTGCCCTCCCCAGGGCACTTGCCTGAGAAGAGAGAGAATCCACTGACATGCAGCCAACAGCGTGGCTGTATGACATGGCATAGGATACCCCATTAGTGTCCCTGTCCCCCCCCCCCACCAGCATAGAGGGGCATGGTTGGGGAAGGAGCCAACTCTAGTCGATTCCCTCGCAGCCGTTTGCCCTGTTGCACCAGCAAGGTGCAAAAAGGTGGTATAAATCTATTTAGCCCAATAGGGGCTTACTGGTGGCAGGGAGGCTTTTCAACATTTAAAGTCTCTCCATGCTGTTGGAAAGCCTCTTTTGGGGCTGTGGCCCAGTGCAGCTGTGATGCCACAGCTGGGAACCTGGCCCCTTGGATGGGGCTGCCCACCATGCATGTACCACCTCGATCCATGTGAACTTGATCACTGTGTTTTTCAAAGTTTACATTGCTATAGTCAATATGTCTGCTGCCCTGTTCACACGACATAATAATAATCTGTTATCAGGAGGATTATGGGTAGCATGACTTTTGGTGCATGTAGTTGGTTGGTGGTATGTGCAATTGTTATGTCTAAAGAAGTCTACTGTGAACCAAAGTGAGATTTTTTTTTCTGAGTCTTTGGCCATGTATAAAAGGGGGGGGGGCGGTGTTAACCTCATGTGTGAAAAAGATACATCAATAGCACTGCATAAAAAGATGAAGTGCAGGAAAGGTATCATTTGGATCTTGTTCGCCAAGATAGTCAAATGGTGAATCCAAAGGGAAACTATAGTCTTTGTCATCCAGAGAGTGGATTTTCAACGCAAAAGGCTGTAAGGCTGCTATAATGTCATGTCATCACTTTTTCATCTTTCATCAGCAAAGTGTGGTACATACTTTGATAACACTGAAATGTAAGTGGGTGTACACATTCACCTATAGGACCGGATTCTGTGCTGACATCTTTCTCTTCTGCTCCACTGGTGTGTGAAGAAGCAGAGTATTCAAAGAATAACTCCAATTTACCTGACACTCAAAACACTCTATAGTTTCTCAAAAGTATAGGTTTACATATGAAACCTTGGTTAAATGCAAAGTTTCCTTTCTTAGTGCAAGCAAGTTGGCCAAATTGCCTGCAAACTTTGGCACACCTGAAGAGAATTTTGAGTCATTATCCTTCTAGCCACGGTGTAATGTGCTGAATTATATGGTCCACACTGCACCTTTGCCGATACATTTCTAAATAATTAAATAAGTCTGTGGTAGGAGCATGAGCTTATACAGCCAGCTTCCCCATATACATGCACAAGTGGTTTAAATGTACCAAATATAGCAAGCACATCACTAGACGTACACATGCTTTTATCATGTGTTCCTGCCAACACATCAGCAATTTGCCATTCCAATTTGCCTAAGTGACATTTGTTTTCTACAGTTACTGTTCAGAAGTCTCTACAGGGGAAGTCAGATCTGATGCCAAAATTTAGGGAGGCAAAAAGACTATAAAGTCAATCACAAAAAATGCCGGAGGTTGGGCTGTCTCTTCTAGGACTCTTTCCGTAAGGCACCAACAGAAATGGGGAATCTTGAAAGTGCTACTTATTGCTGAGTTTCCTTTTTTTCCACTTTTGTTATTTTCAAGTCTGAGCTGACAAGCTGGAGCTTCAGTTGGTAATTACTGAATTGGGAAAAAGCTAAATATAATCCCCATTCTACATTCTTTCAGGACATATTCAGATGACATATTTCTCTTTCTACTCTCTCTATTCAACTACCTTCATTCTGGATGGGTGGGTGGCTGCAGGCTGCCAACTGCTGATTCTTATCCTGAATTTGGAAATAAAAACATTGCTGATATTTTCCTTGTTTCTTCTTACCATTATCTTGTAACTTTCACTGCCTAGTTGGTGTTACTTACATATTTCTTAAGGTTGCATGGCTTTTTAGAACTCCAGGTAGAGGCATGGAGAATGCCTACTAAGGTACGTGTGTGTTTGTGCATGTGCGTGTGTGTGTGCATGTGTGTGTGTGTGTAAGGATAGTTACGGCAATTGTCCTTTGAATGCTGTAAACTAGTTTTGGATTTCCCAAGTTATTGCTGTTTCTGGTGTTAGGACTGCCTTAACATCAGTTTCTGCTTCCAGATCTCAGAAGTTGAATTGAACACTGCGAACTATCAGCCCGGCAAGGTCAAAACCAATGGGTAGGGAAAAGATCCATTTCTGTGGCTCAGTTCTTTTAACTACTTCCTCAGAAAATCTACAACCTTGTTTTGACAAGTTGCCCTTGACCTCTGAGCTTGTCTTTATAAAACCATTGATTTGTTGACTCTGGTCTGCTCTTCCAGTTTGAGGTGGGAGGGGGTGCCCAGAAGCAGAGGAGCAAATTTTTTCTTGTCCAGGAGTTGTGCTCTGTTGTTGTGTTCCTTTCCAGAGGTGCAAGGGCTTAAAAGTGTTAAAAGTATCAGGCTAGGATCTGTGAACACAGGTTCAAATCCCCATTCTGCCACAAAAACTCTCTGAATGACCATGAGCCAGTTGCATAGTTTCAGCTTAACCTACCTCACAGTGAGGATAGAATGGAAGATGAGAGAACAATGTAAGCTGCTCTGTGTTCCCATTGGGAAGAAAGCCAGGGTAAGAATAAATAAATGTAAAACAGTCCAGAAAACCCACCACAACCAAATAAATGAAAGGTTTTTTTGCTCCACAACCAAATAAATGAAAGGTTTTTTTGCTCAAATCAAGGAATTACAATTAGTAACAATATTTGCCCACATCTGAAGTAGATGAGATGTCCCTCATGCTTGAAATCTAGCCCCGCAAAGTAAAATTTCTCTTTCAAAGTAATGTGACCAGAATAAGAGCACAGTCTTCTATCCACAAAAAAGTATCTCTTGTTTTTCTCTGTTGCCATCCTAATTGCAAAGTGACCTTTCATCTATATCCTTTAATTAAACATTAAAAATAGTTTCTCCATGGGTTTGGGGGTTTGGGGGGAGCTTTTGTGAGTTACAGTTATGCACCTCCTTGGTCTGCACAGCTGAAGAACAGCAGAAAATATATGCCACTATTTTTTAAAAAAATTACAGTCACTATGTCTCCTGATTTCCAAGAATGACACAGCCAGAGCAGAGTCTAAGTCCTAAATGTGGCTAATCAGTTTCTCTCTGGCTCTACAATTCAGTTCAAAGGTCATCCTGCCAAATGAATAAATCTATAGATGTTGTCGATAATTTAGGTAATTTTTTTGGCTGTTGCTGTACTAAGTGCCTGAATGGAAAAGGTTAGCTTAGTTAACTGAGCATTGGTTTAGCTAATGGGGTTGTATGAGATACATACAGAGCAAATGGTTTAATCATTACAACAGATGCTTCTGAGCTTGCAGCCATAGATTTAAATCCCAGCAGGGGATTTACGATTAGCTTTGCTATTAGCATAAATTGATCGCTCTGATTGGCTAATCACTTAATTAGGGAAAGGCCTTTTGCTATTGAGCCACTTTGGAATAATTTCCATAACTATGGGACAGAGTTCAGGTTCTAGCTATGCATTTGGAATGGCTGTGTTAGAGAGATTTGTTATGGTGCATTTTCAGTAGTGGCTAAATTCTTCCTTTTAAAAAAAGCTTCTAAATGAAGGCATGAAAATAACCAAGATAGTCAGGTAGCCATGCTCACAAGAAAGTAGATACAATGGGAAATCTATGGTCCTTCTGTGTACATTTTGTCATTCATTTGTGTTAAGAGAAATTCTTTTAAATTTTTTGCATCCAGTTTCTCTCTGAAATCATGTAATCCATTTATTTTCCTCCCTTTTTAGGAATTTTGACTCTACTTCAAATCAATTTCATTAGATCAAAGAAAAATCTGTGAGGTGCAGGAGCCGAGGTTCTTCAAAATGTCAGAATTTTATTCTGCAGATTCTCAGAGGCAGGCAATCTTTCCCCAAACCCTTTTAGCCTCCTACTAGGTGCATGAATTTCTCTTCAAGATAAATCAAAGAGAAATCCCTCTTCTGAAAGAAGAAAAAAAATGAGAGGATCAATGGCTTTATCTTTAAAAAAAAGTAATTTTGGAAACAGAAATTTCCTTCCCCATAATGCTAATTTGTGTCCACCTGACTCCAGGAATTAGATCCCATGAGAAACTTTCTCTAAAAGGAGGGGAGATTTTTGCTACTTCTCCCCCTACACTACTGCTTCCCAGTTCAGGAAGTTCAGCATCGGCAGCAGTTCCAAAGTGGCCCAAATCATGCTGATTTTTTTTGCACTTTTTGGATTCCTTTCACCTGCTGCCTTTATTTGAGCAACCTCTTTCCAACCCCCAAAATACTGATAAGGTATTGGGGGTGGGGGAGGGTCTGTTTGGTCAATGGTGCTTGAGATGGCTCACTTGCCTTCTTGGGCCCAGCTCTCACTTCGTTCTGGGGGCAGGGGGCACAGGACAGAGGGAAGAGAGGTGGGAGGACCAAAATGCACCCCCACATGACCCAGGTCAATGATGCCTGGGTCAAAACACCCCTCCTGCCCCCTAGGTACACCACTGCATTGCACTGACATGCCTACATTACTTCCAGTTTAAAAAGAAACACTAGCTTTTTGCAAAAATTCTATGGTTTTACCATAGAGTTGTGTGTGGTTTTTTTTTTTTTTTTGCTGAATACTGGAGCATCCTGTAACACTTCCAGTTAAAATTGGAAATGATGTAAATGTGTTAGTGCACTTTTTGTGCACCAGGCCTTTCCCTCCTTACTCCCCAACAAATCTTCCCACCAGTGTCCAAGGTAAAAACAGGCACTGAAAGCATTTGCTAAGAGGCCTTTGTCTATAACAGGAGTCCTGGTACCCCTAGACTGTTTGTTATCTTTCTGATGTAGATATTTCACATTATGCATACCCAGGTGTACCTCTGATCAAGTCCAGGCTGGGAGCACAGGGATCAAATCAAGGACAATGCCAGTTGACCCACCCAGTAAGCACATATTCCTCTTATCTGTAAAATTTAGGTTGCATTGAGTATACCCATTCTGGAACGGAGCTAATGTGGAACTCTTAATTTGAATTTTGCATCCTGAAAGCAACTTCCAGTATGTTTTTTTCTCTGCCCAAGCACTTTGCTTTATAGATAGTCTCCCAAATCTTTAAGGATTGCATTGACCACAGATCCAGCATCTAATTTAAAAGGAACTGGAGAGCTTACAAGAATGGTGTTCCAACAGACCATCTGGGCATCTACTGGTGTGCAGCCATTGCTCCCAGGAGCAGAGACAAAAAGGCATGTGTTGGGCTTTTAACATTTCAGTAAAGTGATACTTGTTTGCACACTTTTTGCAGGCTTTTCTGGAAGGAATTGGTCTTTGGAGCTGCGAGTCTTTCTGCCAGAGAAACCTGCCCAAGTGACTTGCTTCCTTTTTGGAGGTATTAATTCTTGGGCTCATCCTCAAGACTTTTAGGTTCTATGATCATTGCTGATTCTTCAACCATGGTGACTGCCTGCCCTTACAATATATCTCAACAGACTGGGCCACAGCCAAGTTGGGAATCTCCTAGTAGCTTTTTCTTGATCTTGCTTTCTGAAGCACTGAAAGCCATCTTGTCTCTTAACATTAGATCTCTGGATGCTGCATGAACCACTCTCATTAGAGCACCATAGAGGAAGAGGAGGAACCCACCAGAATAGCAAGCCCTCCCCGGATGCTTGGACTGTCAAGAACGTCATCTCTCTGCTAGTACTTTGCCAGCTTCAGCATCCTCCCAGCTCTGCTTGAGTGAGCATCTACAGAACAGGTTGTAGAGATTGGCCGATTACCTACCAGCTCTGGGGTGCGCAGTGAGACCGGAAGTGCTTTGGGGCAAGAAATCTTGTCCCGACATGCTTCCTCTTTGCAGCACGCCAAGAGAGGAGATGCATCGGGACAAGATTTCTTGTCCTAACATTCTTCCTCTTAAGAACATAAGAACAAGCCAGCTGGATCTGACCAGAGTCCATCTAGTCCAGCTCTCTGCTACTCGCAGTGGCCCACCAGGTGCCATTGGGAGCTCACTAAGCTCACTCTTACCCTGTATGTGCTTCTTTCTTTCTACGGGAAAGTGAGAGCGCTTCTGGCACAACTTTTCATGCCAGAGTGGGGCTAGGGTGGGGCACAGCCAGCAGTGGACAATCAGTCATTGTGACTCAAAGAGGATGGAACCATCTTTTTTTTTTAATCAAAGCTATCAAAATCTTCAAAGTTCTCCAAACTATTACTGGAGTTTTACTCCTTGCTTCTTGCAATCTTACATTCAGGACTTTGACTGTGGCCTTAACTCTATCTAGATCATTCTTAACAACAGGAGACTCTATCGCTGTTTTCTCATGAAGAAAGAAGAATTTCCTACTGCTCAATAAAGTGGAAAGTCATGCATGTGAAATATGTGCTACAAAAGGCCCTGAAACAACACACTCAAAATTCCAGTTAGAGATAAGAGGTGGGGAAAATATGTTTTCCTTTATCTTGAAATGTATAAATAAGACAGAGGACTTTTGTGTATTTGTTTCAAAGACTGACCCAAGAGTTCCATAAAAGAATCCCAAGGGCCTTTCCACTTCACAGAATAGCTGCCTTGTGTGGTGACATCATAGAGTAACTAGCTGAAAACAGCACTTCAAGAGCTACTTTAAAAAAAACCCAAGAATTAAGCGAGCCTGTCTCATTCAATTTCATTTAATTTAAGTGATCCTCTGAACTGCATTCCTTTGCTCCAGCACTGAGCTAGAAGCCATGCTGACTGATTAATGCTTGAATGTTTGAAGTATACTCTCTTGTTATCTGGTCCCATCCAGGCCTCCCTGCAGCCCAAAGAAACCTGCTGATACCTCAGAGCTTTGGGGAGATTTCTGTCTGCTCTGTTACCCTAAGCAGGCAGTCTCCACTTAAGCTGAGGGAAAATAGCTGGAGACCGAATGTGAGAGGGTGTAATTAGGACTGATGACCTGTGTATACCAGCATAGTCCTGGGTGAAAACTCAAAGGAGCAGGAGTTGCACAGTTGAAAGGGGCTTTAATTAAAGAATTAAGTAATAAAAACAAGAAATATATCTCAAGCAATGAGCACACACACATGACGCATACAAGAGCGGACGAAAAGGAAAGAGAGGAAATTGGATAGGGTTTCAGGGGTCGCTAATAGTTACCAGTCTTGCAGTAACATCTGGGGAAAGCACCACTGAAGTGGGAAATGGCCAGCATTTCCAGGGACAAAAGAAAGACCCCACATGCAAGAGGGGGTACACTCATGGATCCAGAAGGCACACACACGACGAATGGTCAAAGGACCAATATTTATACTCCACAAAGGATCCTGAGGGGGTATGAAGAAACCTGGCAGGAAAGCCAGAGACAAACTGCTTTTCTGGAGATCCAATCAAAAGTTAGGAGAGGCTAGACAGAGGAGTCATCAGAATCCAAGGGAATGCCTGGACTATTCTCTTGTATGCTGATTGGTTGCTGGAATGGGTGCAGAGAAGGTTAGTAATGGTCTGCATGGAGCATTGGTTAAATCACCTTAGGGCAGTGGTGGCGAAGCTTTGGAACTCCAGCTGTTATGAACTACAATTCCCATCAGCCCCTGCCAGCATGGCCAATTGGCCTTAGGGTGATACAGTGGCCAATTGGCCTTAGGGTGATACAGTGGAGATTAGCTAGCCCCTATTGTCCAGACAGACATAGCTTAGGGCTGAGGAAAAGTTCATTGGCCAGCCTCCTTCCTACCCAAATTCTGAGGGGCATCACTTTGTGGAGAGCACTATATTGCCCTTATGCCAGTCTTGGCCTCCCATACTTCCAAGGCATCCCTTAATGGGAAGAGAGTCTGACTGCTGATATATCCACCAAGAGAATGGAGATAAAATAAGTGGTACATCATTTTTTTTAAAATGAAAACCTGTAGGCCATTTGGAAAAGAAAAGAAAACCAGCCCTCACTAGCACAGGAGAAGAAATCAAGACACCCCGCTGAGAAGCAGCATCTCTGAGTATTTACATACGATACTCTCTGGCAGTGCATTAATAACATCCTTTCAGCTGAGAAGGATCAGATAGCATCATTGCCTGAGAATTTAACATTAATCTGAAAATGTTCTTGTTAGTTCCATTTACTCACTAACATAATTCAGACACCATAATAATCACTTTTGAAAGGTCTGTTTTTAGCGTGATCAGGCGGGGAGGCCAAAGAGTGAGAGTTTGATAAGTTTTGCACTTTAAACCCCTTGTATGGAAGATAAAATTATCAGGATTATTATGAGTTGGATTCATTTCTCCCCCTTTTTTGGTGAAAAAAAGGACAGAAGTGGCTATGCTGGGGATCATGGGCCCTGAATGAACCATTCCATGTGGCACAGGATCTCCCACCTAGGAACACACAAAAATCTATAGGGAAATGGCCACAGTTCTTTCATTGTTACTCACACTCCATATATATATAGGAAACAATTCCTTAGTCAGTGCTTGTTTCATCTTTCCATTTTTCTGATTTCAGATTCATTGGGAATACTGCTTCTCATAAGGAGCATGTTCTTTGATCATAGAAATATCTCTCTTTGAACATGTAAATAACTCTTAATTCCAGTGAAAGGTTTTTATCATATTGGTGCTGGAGCCAAGAAGTTAAAAAAGAAGAATACAGGAAAGTCTGTTTTTGTAGTCGACCCACGTGGTCAGCGTAAGAACGAGACGAGACGCGGAGATAACATCTGGTGGAGATCGCCAGCAGCGGGAGCCCGGAGGTCCGTGTTCCTAGCGAGTCTCCCGCGTGCTGGTTCCTGGCACCTTTTATTGTTATTCTATCGGGGGCGTGTAGGAGGGAGGACCGGGGGGAGTTCCGGGAGAGCGGGAGGCGGGAGGTCGGGAGATCATCATGTGATGCATGATCTCACCTGGCTACGTGCGGAGAGGAGCGTAAGCGTCTGAGCCTAATCCTCACCTGGGGGCAAGACCATTGTCCCTGCGCCCGGTGACTGAGCCAGACAGTTCATGACCCGTGACTCATAGGGGGATGAGGAGTGGGGGTGCGGTGCGACCAGAAGGTCAGAGGTCCGCTACGCCCCAACGTTCTACCACGGTGCTGCTGGGTCAGCAGTGCATTACTACATCTCCTCCTTTACATTTTAGAAAAGGGGGACCGAAATGCTAAGGGGTGATTTAAAGGGACGCTTTGTCTCCTCCGCCGCACTGGTCAAGCTGACCGCGCTGCTTGTGTACCATTAGCACCTGGTTGCGGGGTCAGGGAAATTCCAGGGGCTCCTTACACACGTTACAGGCACTATTAGACACACATTGAACGCAACAAGATCCGATAACGAGGCACACAATTAAACCAATGCAGAGCTGCACAATAGCACTCAACCATCCTCCTGGCAGCCATCTCCAGAGGGCTGACCACCAATGGGGCAAAACATCATATTCCAGATTAGATACAACTTCTTGCAGCTCAATGCACTTTCATATGAATCAATTGGGAATTATCAGAAAGATTAAAACAACACATATTATGTACATTCTCACAACCTTGGTGATGTAATAACAATAAGTAATCAATAGCGGCACGATTGTCTAGGGTCGCTTGGAGAAGGTACTCCTGCTCGGAGGCCAGAGCGTCCAGAGCAATGGAGGTAGAATTGATGGACTTCGCAAGGGCACAGGCCAGCCGGCCAATAGTCTTAGCATTGTAAGAAGCGAGTCCGGGGACTCCCACTAGGGAAGTTCGCGAGGGAGATCTTAACTCCGCTTCGGAGAGGGCGACCGCGTCGCTCCGACAGGAGGGGTCGAAAGGCAGAGCGAGCGGCGGCGGCAGCGTCCGGCTCCGGGTGGAGCCTGGGTAGGACGATGGTGAGGCGACTCGAGGCAACAAAAGAGTTCCGCAGGGAGTCGGGCGGGAATGTAATTAAACGTTCTCTCCCCGCAGGTCCAGAACCAGCCCCTGGGGAGCAGGATGTTTCCGAATACGGGGAATGTCCTCTATGTGTGTAGTTCCAACTGGCCGAAGCTGATGAATGGGCCCGGGTCGGTTCCCCGCTTGGCTGTGCCGGTGATGCGGGCGCAGGTGTTAGATTCGCGGTTACGACAGTCTTGGTGACAAGGGAGAGAGCGCCAGCCGGGAGGGTTTGGACGCATCGGTCCCCAGTCGGCGCCATAGAGTACCTGATGGATGAGGCATTCATGAAGGGCTTTAGCCCAGACTCCGCTAGGAAGTCTCCGGGCGCTTTGCAGACGGGAGCAGGCAGGAGCTTAGCAGGCTCCCGACACCTAGGTACTCGCCCAGGCAGAAAGATGAGACGCTGGCAGCGGCCGCAGACTGCTCGCAGTTGATGGCCAGCGGAAAGCTCGATAGGGGGTGGCCGATCACCATCGGCAGGAGGCAGCAGAGCAGGCAAGGATGGTGGCCGCCGAGTTGGCGGTGATGATCGCAGCAGAGCTGCACAGAGGTTCTCGGTGTCTCGGGTGGTCTTGCTGGCGCAGCAGCTCTAGGGCTTGGCTGGTGGTCGCCTTGACGCCTCCCCAGGTCATTCGAGTCTTTGGGCGTTGGCACGACGCTCCTGTTGAGACCGCTGGGCTAAGGATCCTTAGAGAGATGTGTTCCATCTCCGGGATGGGGTTGGTTTCCTCCTGGCGCCATTCCATGGGTTGGCCTGTCATGGCGAATCGGAGTCCTCAGGGACCTGTAGGAAGAGGGACTGAACACACCCCCTTTCCCAGGTTATATGGTCCCGCCGGAAGCTCAGTTCTAGAGCGGATGGCGGGAGATCGGGATCGGCTTTTGGTTTGAGTTGGGGTTTAGAGCGTAGAGTTTAATATAAGAAGGCTTGTTTTGCAGTCTGTGAAGGTTGCTTTTAATGCAATCCTCCTGGGGGCCGCCTACTCCTCTTTCTTTAATTGTTTGACAGGGAGGGCAGGAGGGAGGCGACCTGGGTGGGAATTGGCTTCAGAGCGTCATCAGGGTGCGTCAAGGCGAGGGTCCGAGCCTCGAGGGGGGGGAACAGGCGGGTCCTGGGGGGATTGTGGGTATGCATGCTTAATCAGCAACACAAAAGGGGCTTTTGGAAGCGCCTTTTTGGGGGGATGGGTGCATCCGGAAAATGATGCAATCAGGCGATTAGAGGCAGATTCCTCGCACACAAACAAAAAAGGGGGGGTTTTTTTCCTTGCAAGGGGTTTGCACTTACCGTAACCTTGGTGGCTAACGCAGGAAGCTGGATGGTGCTAAAATTTTGTGATCGAATTATCTTGGGGAATTGCCGCCCGCCGAGACCGCTCCTTAAGGGGCGGTTTCGGCTACGCCTGGCCTTTAACGTGGTACTGATAAAGTTGCCAGGCGCTGGGCAGCCATAACCCAAACGGGTTTGGGTATTAGGGGCATAATGGTGGCAGCCCCTTTTTAAACTGGGGCCTGTCCTGACAGTGCTGCGGTATCAGGACGGGCCCAGATTTTAATCCAGGGAGGGCCAGTCAGCCAATTGGCCCTCCCGCCTCTACTGGTCGAAAAAACAGAAGGAGAGGAGGAGGGGAGAGGGAAACAGTAGTGGCGCGATTGGGATCAATGATCTGTGACGGCTTTATCCATCCCAGACCAAAGTCGCTTTTGACCTGACTCATGAGATCCCTTCCCAGAGATTGACATGGATGTCTAAGACGATAAGCGGACTGTGAGCCGCCGCCGAGTCCTGGCTGTTGACCACGCAGCTGGCGGATGCTCCGTCTCGCTGGGTTTGTCTCCCCACCCCAGATGTGCGGGTAGCCTCGGTCGGCCACTGGTCGGGCCACTCGGCTGCTCTGATGACGGTAACATCAGCGCCGGTGTCCACCAGGCCCTTGAACATACATCCTTCTATGGCGAGCTCCAGGTATGGGCGGGAGCTCCCGATAGGCGTCTCCACCGCTGCGACGGTGGTGTAGGCTGCGCCATGTTGGCTGCTGGGGCTTGTAGCCTTTATTGGGTCGGCAGCGGGCAGCGCATGGGGCAAGAGAATCAACTGAGAGCAGCTGGCTTCGGCAGGCAACTCCTGCGGGATGTTTGTCCAGACTTGGAGATGGACGGGTCCTTGGTCCGTGGAGTCGATCACTCCGGGGACGCTGAACAGTCCCTGCCCAGCGGCAGAGGCCTTTGGCAGCACTAGCTCAATAGTCCCGGTAGGGATGGGCTCGTCATACTGGGTTGGGGCGACAAGAACCTCGTGGGGGAACTTAAAGGAGATGGGCTGGGTGCATGCGAGCGAGATGCCACGAGAGGGGGGTGGTTTTGGCAGGGGCCTTGGTGTTTGGGTCTGCTCTAGTATTCTCCTCCTTGGTCCTGGGCTGGGGAGACGCCCCGGCGGGAGTTTCCCCATCGGCAGTCGTTTCTCCAGTGGAAGCCTTTCTGGCATCGTGGGCACCGGGTTTTAGGTGGCCTTCTCCTCCTGGGGAGTGACCCTCCTCCATCGGGTTGTAGGCCCCCACCGGGCTGCCTACACTCCCTTCGGAAGTGTCCGGATCTGCCGCAGTTAAAAGCAGTCATCCTGAGGCTGCCTCCCGCCGGGTGGAGAGGGCGGCGGCGAGGGGTCTGGCTTGGGGGGTGGAGGATCCGATGTCCTGGCAAGCCTTAAGCATGTCGGCCAGTTCAGGATTTTTGCCCAGGCCCGTGATTGCCCTGCGGCACTCCGCGGAGGCGTTCTCTTTCATGGTAGGCGCATGAGCAGCTCGCTTTGGGCCTCTGCGCTATCTGCCCGCCTCTTGCGCGCTTCCTGGAGCCTGTTCCCAAGCTCGGCATCGGGCTCTTGGGGTCTTTGCCGGATGGTGGAGCCACTCTGGGTTCGCTGGCCGGCGTTTGGGACTTTGACAAATGCCTTATAGGCGCACTCAGAGGCAACCGTAAGGGTGGCCTCAGGCAGGACAATCTGATCGCTGGGGTTGGCGAAAGCATCGAAACCGTAAAGCTGAGCGGCTGTGTAGGCGCCGCCGGAGGCGGCTCCCCTGCTGATGCATTGCTGGCGGAACTCGCTTTCCCAGATCACAAATTGTGCAGGGCTCAGGAGCATGCGAAGGTGGTTTTCCAGTCGTCCGGAACCATTAGGTGATTCCTCGCGATTGCTTCCAGCATGCCTCTCACGTAGGGGCTAGTGATTCCTACGCCTCGCATCGCTTTGCGGAGCCCAGTGAGGATGTTATAGTTTAAAGGGCGGTACTCGACAACCCTTCGAATGACGCCACCCTCCCCCCTCGGTATCTGTGAAATGGACGGGCATAATGCAAGAATATCGGCATCGTCTTCCTCGTCAGGGTTTCTTTCTTCTGCAGATCGTGGCTAATACGTTCTGCGAGAGTTTTGAAACACGAGCCATTACGCGCAGCTGACTGATGTCCAGTGGCCTTCGAAAATGAAGGCGGAGCAGAGCGCGGTGGCGGCTGAACCGCTGGAGAGTTTGAAATGGGCTAAGGAGCAAGGGGGGCAGAAGGAGGACAGGCGTCCAATTTAGTGGATAGGAGAAAATTCGGGTTGAAATTGAAGGTGAAAGATCGAAAGGAGGGCGGCCTACAGCAAGGGAGCCATAGGTCTGCAGGCTGATGGCGACATAACATTGTCTCCACGTCAGTAGCAGTGACATCGGCGCGCGAGGCTCTGTGCGAAGAGTGCGCCCGATGTTTTCCCAGTCCTTAAGATTCAATGTCCCCCCCTCTGGGTACCATGGACACTGAGCTTCAATCTCCTCAACCAATTTGCGCAGCTCCCTTCTCTTTACGGGACCCTGCCGCATTTCCTCGGGCTAACGCCAGTTCGCCAACGTGCTTGTCATAAGCCCTGCTTTGCAAGCTCCCATACCACCGGTGTTCCGCCGGACGAGAGTGTCCTAGGACGCTATCTCTGGATGTGCCGATCCAGAGGACAGGCGATACCGAAACGGTGGTCCCTGGATGCGCCGATCCAGCGGACTTCGGTATCGCCGCCCTTCCCCAGGCGACGGTGAGCAGGGTGGAGGTTCGAGGATTCCCGGGTTTCGGCACCAGCTTGTAGTCGACCCACGTGGTCAGCGTAAGAACGAGACGAGACGCGGAGATAACATCTGGTGGAGATCGCCAGCAGCGGGAGCCCGGAGGTCCGTGTTCCTAGCGAGTCTCCCGCGTGCTGGTTCCTGGCACCTTTTATTGTTATTCTATCGGGGGCGTGTAGGAGGGGGGACCGGGGGGAGTTCCGGGAGAGCGGGAGGCGGGAGGTCGGGAGATCATCATGTGATGCATGATCTCACCTGGCTATGTGCGGAGAGGAGCGTAAGCGTCTGAGCCTAATCCTCACCTGGGGGCAAGACCATTGTCCCTGCGCCCGGTGACTGAGCCAGACAGTTCATGACCCGTGACTCATAGGGGGATGAGGAGTGGGGGTGCGGTGCGACCAGAAGGCCGTAGGTCCGTTGGCGTCCCAACGTTCTACCACGGTGCTGCTGGGTCAGCAGTGCATTACTACAGTTTTTTTTCCCTGTTCTCTTAAGTCAATGTGACAGATTTCCCCAGCCACACCATCAAACCAAATTGATGAGACCTTCACAGACAGCATCCACCATGCTGAAATGAAGTGAAGGGAGGACAGAAGAAACTTTTCACAGCTGCTGGATGAACTTGAAGGGGACAGCAAGCCATGTTTATTATAATGGAAGCTGGCTTCCAACACTTCCATTCTCACGGCAGTATTCTCTAGTACCAGTCAATGTTTCGCTATCCATTCCAGTGAGAAGAGGAGGCAAGGAAATATTTGAATCAGAACATTTTTATCAATGTAGCAGTAATGCTATTTTGAAAGGCTTCCAGACGTCATCAGGCATCTGGATAGTATACATGCCTATGGCTGTAAACAGGCATTTTCCTGTTTGCCTGTGGCTAAGGAACCATCTCCAGACCATTGAGCAGGGACGTTAAATGTTTAGGTTATCTCTATGCCGCAGTGATTAGCATATTATGTCTGAGGAAGTTCCATTAGTTTAGCATGTAGGTAACTCTTCCCAATGCTCCTGCCAATGCTCTAATGGTATGTTTGTACAGAAGCTACTTTGATCCTAAACTTGTTTGTCAAAGCTCTGCTCACAAACTGAGTTTAATCCCAATGGAAGTTGGTTTCTGGTAGCCTGCTCAAGGTTGACTTAGCCTTCCATCTTTCCAGTGTTATTATAATGAGTTGAATACCCAGCTAGCTGGGAGTGAAAAGTAGATAACTAGGGAATAAAATGGCAAACTACCTCATAAACATAGTTTGTCTAGTAAATGTCATGATGTGATGTCACCCCATGGGTCAGTAATGACCTGGTGCTTACACAGGGGACTACCTTTATCTTTTTACCTTGTTTGCCAATATTATAATTCCTATGATACTGGTTTATCATAATTCTTATGAGCCTGGTTCTCAAGCATACAGGTAGGGCTGACTGAAACTTCATGATCATTTTCTTGAATGAGCCTTCACAGTTTTCAGACAGCCAATAAAATCCGATGCCACATCAGATCCAAAACTTTTCAATGAAATCATTTATTATATCTAGCTTTCCAGAGCCAATTATCATGTTAGATAATCAGGCAATGAGGAAAAAAGTGTGATATATTTATATGGGAACCACTATCAAGATGCTTGGGTAATTTAAAAAAAAAAGGTAAATGACAGCAGTTCCATGCTGGTTTCTCCTGTCATCTGAATATTCAGATGAAACACAACATTTGTTCAAGAGTCCAAAGTAAGAGTTTAGAATATGCATAACAGCTTTGGAAGTACTGCAAATTTAAAATGTATTTTGGGAAGCACAATCCAGAGGGGGCAAACCTCTGGAGGTGGTGCAAGCACTTATGCTAGATGTGGGGCAAACCTGCCAGGGCTTGACCGCAGCAGGGCCCTGGGACTCCCAACTGTGGCACCCAGTTCCCTGCCAGCATGCCCACACTGCCCAAAGCTACATCAGCATCCCAGGGGCATCCCGGAGGTGTTCCAGGTGATCAGGTTAACCTTAGTCAAGCTCAGAACCCTCGTGGCTCCCATTCGTTGGTGGGGTTGCTGCCAGAGATAGGCCACAAATTTTGCAGCATATCTCTATTCTCCTGTATGAGGGAGTTTCAAGCAGGATTTTCCCAATCTGTGGGAAAGCTCTCTGGAGCAGGCAGAGTGGCGCTCAAGTGGCGCCATCCCCACCTGCCAAACAGCTCTGGATTGAGCTGTAAAACTTCTAGACTTTATGGCCCCTTCCGCACACGGAAAATAATGCGTTTTCAAACCACTTTCATAACTGTTTGCAAGTGATTTTGCCATTCCGCACAGCTTCAAAGAGCATTGAAAGCAGTTTGAAAGTGCATTATTCTGCATGTGCGGAATGAGCCTATGTGCCCAGTTTTTATACACACTGGACATGGCCTAGATGTATCCCATAATTTAAAGCATTTGCTGAAAATACTGGCTCATTTGTAAAAATCCACGGATGCTTTTAATGTGGAATCTACAAATGTAGAATCCACAAACAGATGGTCCATTTTAATGGTACATTTCAAGCATTTTTGGAAATCAAAAACATTGTAATGGTCACTGAAAGTGGCAGAAACCTTTCATTACCTCATATTTTCAGCAGGCCTTAGGTTATAACTCTTAGCTTACAATGGGCATTCAGGCAGAGCCATTCTTCAGGAGACCACTCCTCAAATAATTATGGGGGGGAAAACGCTTCAGCATTCAAATAGCAAGATCTAAAACCATTAAGTACAATTTTTTAAGCTTTCATGAGCCCTTCTACTACCCTCTATCCAATATTCCCAGCAGGAGGTGCATTGACTCAAGTGACTCAATTATTGCTCTTGTTATTTACTGTGCATTCTTAGTGCGCTGTGCAGCTTTCATGGCTGTTCTTCCGGCTGTAATTTCAACAGGGTAAATCACAATGGCAATTTGCACATAAAAGCCGATCCAAACACTCATTGTCCTTGTTTGACCTTCATGCGAGACTCTTTCCAGAGTATCGTTTTTCCTTTAGTCTTTCCAGGAAAATAAAACGTTGCCTACTGTTTTTGAACTCATTAGTCTCATTAATTCAGAGTTAATCTACTATACATTAAAAGCAGTGTCGTGTGTCATACCTGCAGCATTAATTATGCAATGTGATATAAGAAACCGCATGACATAGAAGGGGTCTAATGGATTGAACTAGGCTCAGTTCAATGCCATGAAATCTTCTTCGCTGTCTTAAAACCACACTGCAGATTTGGGTTGGCTTGTAGCCGGATCAGTTGTGACGAGGCTAAAGGTACCTCAGGGAAACCATCCAAAACCAGTGCAAAGCAGCAATATTAAATGTTTGGTTTTGAAAATTATGTATGTTTTTATTAAAAGCAAAGTAAATTTTATTTTATTTTATTTATTATCATATTTATATACCGCCCCATCCCCTAAGGGCTTGTCAGTCTTACCAGCGCTTGAAATCACAGGCCACAAAGAGAGGAACACATTTCATTCTTACTGCGCACTTAAGTAGAACATTAAGATTAAGAGGAAGAGAAGAGAACTAGAATACCTGGAAATGGGTGAGACCCCTATAGGCTCCTATAGGCTATTTTCTAGGCTCACAACTTTTTAAATGAGGTTCATGCTGATTATCATCTTTTATACTTTTAAAGGGAGGAATTTAAAAATGTCACATTTTGTTTTTGTTTCAAGGCAAGCAAAGTCTGGATTTAAAGATAATTTTTGGTGCTGATTATTATAATCTTTTTATGTAGTTTGGAAGTCTCTCACATAAAAGACTGTATCTCTATATTTAGATCTTGCTGATATGTTGCAATGTTCTAGACACCCTTTTCTCTGCCATCTGAGGTGAGGCAGGAGATTAAAAAAAGCAGGGTCATCTCAGGGTGGCACTGCTGCTATGAAACATTCCTCCCCTCTCCTCCCCTCCCCTCTGAAACAGGGACTGAAACTTTATTGTGAATCAATTCATTTAGAACAGGAACAGCCAACCAGATGTCCCAAGATGTGAGAATAATATTTTCCTTAACAGCAGTCTTCGATTTCAACTTGACCCTAAGCAACCTACACCCTTAAACGTCACTGAGGCGAAATGAGGTCTATAGCAGAGGACTGCTGTTGCGACATAACAGAAGGAGAAGGAGAAGGAGGAGGAGGAGGAGGAGGAGGAGGAGGAGGAGGAGGAGGAGGAGGAGGAGGAGGAGGAGGAGGAGGAGGAGGAGAAGAAGAAGAAGAAGAAGAAGAAGAAGAAGAAGAAGAAGAAGAAGAAGAAGAAGAAGAAGAAGAGGGGGAGGGGGAGGAGGAGGAGGAGGAGGAGGAGTTTGGGTTTATATCCCCCCTTTCTCTCCTGCAGGGGACTCAAAGGGGCTTACAATCTCCTTGCCCTTCCCCCCTCACAACAAACACCCTGTGAGGTAGGTGGGGCTGAGAGAGCTCCAAGAAGCTGTGACTAGCCCAAGGTCATCCAGCTGGCGTGTGTGGGAGTGTACAGGCTAATCTGAATTCCCCAGATAAGTCTCCACAGCTCAGGCTGCAGAGCTGGGAATCAAACCCGGTTCCTCCAGATTAGATACACGAGCTCTTAACCTCCTACGCCACTGCTGCTCCAAGCAGAATAATTCTTAGGATGCAAGTCTGAGTTAATAGACAATATTTGTGGACCTTAAGATGGGAATACAGTTCAGAAACACTGGTTGGAATGACAGATGACTTTTGGAAAATTTTAAAAAAAAGTGAAGCCTGACTGAGACGATCTCCTTTGATTGTTCACTCACTTACCATATGCTAGTCATTAGTTCAATTTCATTTCTGGTTAGAACAGGGCAACATGAGTTAATATATGTCATCATTTGATGAGTTCCAGAGTGACAGCTCTCCTAGACAGCACACCAAGAGCACGGCAATCACGCAGCGAGGGAGAGAGGTAGGAAGCCAATTCTGTGCCAGTAGTTATCTCAGACCTTTGGCTAAGTTCCCGTAGATGGTGTAGCAGGCATCGACAACTGTGGGAAGCAGCTGACAGCCACATCAAAACCAGACTCGGACTCCACAGGAATCAGTCACTGAAAGCCGTGGTGCCTTCACAGATCCTCTGGTGGGATTTTTCAAGACAAAAGAGCCAAACAGCTTGCAATGTTCTCATTATTTGCAAAACAAAGCAGTTTAATAAGCGTGCCAAAACACTCCCTGTTTGCACTCTGATTGCTTCAGACCATACACTAACAAGGGAAGTTAAACACTGTTGCCATTCTTAAAAGGAGTGTGCAATTTATTTACAGCTGTTCAAATCATAATACGTTTGAACATGTTTCATTCAACCATCTAGCATCACTATATGAACAGACTAACGCTATCTTTTTCTATGAAAGGCAAAGGATATCAAAATAATTAATTTATCATAAAATTGTCTAGCTTTATCTGGAACCCAATCAAAAAATACTGATTAGCTAGGAGGTGGGAACAGACACAGCCCAGCCTTATGCATTGGCAAAGAAATATTGGAAATTACCCAAATATGTCCATAGTTCCAGTCTATCATTGTAGTAGAATGTTGCAGTGAAATCTCAGACCTGTGATACCAAAGAAAACAGAGGAAGAAAAGATGTTCTCTCCTGCACCCCCCCCTGCCCCCCGATACTATAGAAAGTCAATAATTCCATGTGGAAATGCACATGAAAAGAATTCAGTATAACACCACAATGGTCATACTAAATTATTAAATAGAAAAGCTACAAAATTCAAGACAATAAAAATGGAAACCGAAAAAAAAGTTGCATAACAAGAAGGTAACTACAATTTTTAATTCATAATATTTTTTAGCCAGTGTCTAAATGATTACATGGCTAGTTCCACACACCCAAGAAATCTTTGGACTTATGTTTCTTGAAAAAGAACCCTAGCCTCCCTGTCTAATTTAAAGCCAGTTTCCAAAGCAGTTTGGCACAGGAGTTTATTGTTCAAAGGATTTGTTTTTAATCTCCTGGACATGACCAGTCAGTGGGACTGTACCTGTAGATGCATTGAAAAACTTTCTGGACTCCAGCCGTATTTACAATAATCCTTAAAGTAGCAAAGCATTATACTTTTATTTTGTTTTTGCTTACAAGTTCCATGATAAATTAATACATTTAGTGCATATTCTGCACTCATGTTGGTAATCCAACGGAATTATTTTCAAGTGCCTCTCCATAGATTATTCTCTTTGACTTTCAGCTCCACACCACTGTATCGCATTTTAACATGTTGTTCTGCTTATATAGTTGAACAAAGAGTATGGTACAGGAGCAAGGAAGGTGAGAAACTGTGCCAAAGACTTTTCAGTCTCCATGGAGCTAGTGAATTGGTAGCCAGTTGGTGTGCTCAATGTAACGAAAGGGCACTCATATATATAAGTTCTGCTTTCTGCGCTGCCACCAATAATATTTTTCCTCTATATAGCCCACTCAATCCTGATTTTCCACACGGCCACCACCCTGACTGGGGAACACCGACACACAGACAAATAAAAGACTGGAGAGGTTTTTATATAACAAAACCTTAAAACGTTTATTTGCTGGCTTTCACAAAGGCTTCTCCGGTAACTTTGAGAGGTTTAACGCTTGTTGGTTTCAGAATCAGTTTGTCTTAAGATGTTACTTCAGATTCATATGCACACCGACACACGCAGGTGTCTCTTAAGGGAAGATTTAGCTTTGAACTAATAAATTCCCTTACGCACACAGACACTATTCCTCACTGCTCCAATACCCTCTGATCACACCCAAGCACACAGTCCAAGCCCAGGAGATTCTGGCACACTTGGCCTCCCTCTCTCCCACTAGTCCTAATATGGCTTCACTGCCTCTGGACTGGCTTCTCCCAGACTGGTGATTCTGGTGATACACACAGGGGCAAGGCTGACTAGATAGGTCTGGGCAGTTTTAAAACCGCCAAGCTCCTGAAGGGCACTTCAATCTGCACCCAGTCAGGGCCTCCTCTCTCTGTCAAGCATACACCGCTTAGACAGGGACTGGACTTCTGTCAGCCAACTCTGCTGAGACAGAATCCTTTTCTTCCAGAGCTGACAGACTCCTCTCTGCCAGACTCTCCTCTGCTCTCTCTGACCGACTCCTATCAGCACTCAACTCTCCTCTCAGTGCTGTAAGCCCACTGGCTCCCCCTAGCTCTTGCCAAACGTTACTGGACCTTTTTCAGCCAATCAGGTCGGTTCTCTCCTTGTGGAGCTTTTTTTCTTTTTCTGGCTGTTGCTAAGGCCTTCTCCCTTTGGCCTGCTGTACGCCAGCCCTTCAGGGTGGGGGCAAGTTCGTTACACTCAACATACTGTAGTGCTGTTTATAATAAGAAAGATGACCTATTCCGCATCCGCTATATGGGATGCCATCATACGTACATGGGTCTAAATTATTATGTACACTGCCTTGCAGCCTTCAGGATTGGATTACGAGTACGTTCCTTTTCACAAGAGATGTTATTCTCCAAAAATACTGTTTTGGTTTGGCAATTTCTTTTGCATCCCAGCCCAAGTTGACCATTTTCACTGGAAATTAACATTATTTCAATAAGAAGGTATGGTTCATTATGAAGAAAAGTATGAATTATCAAGAATCATTATAAGCGACTACAAATATCAGGTATTCCAGATGACGGTGATAACTTCAGAAAACTGTATTTCCATTTGCATGGCAGAATCTCTGCAATACGTTAACATGCAAATGTTGTGTTTGGATCCAGAGTGTGATCACATTCATCTTTATATAGGTATTCAGTATCTAATTTATAACTTCTTTCACTCTTGAGTGAAAATGGGATGGGAAATTGTGGGTCTTGAATAAGAATGAAGGGGCAATGGAATTTAAGCCTTAAACCAATCTCTCCCCCCCCCCCCCCCGGAAATCAACCCTTTTGGCCTGAAGCAACAGGAGTGTGAAGAGAGGTGGTTACCACCCCCTTATCCTGAGACCCTTTCCAGGCCCAAGTGAGTGCAGAGTATGATGACTTCCCTTTCCGATTCCTCCCTGGTTCATTCAGCATCGTCCCTCAGTCTTAGCTCCTGTTTGACCTCACTCAGGGCTCTTTTACTCCCAATCCACTTCCAATTATTTGCCTTCCCTAACATTTCAAACTACTTCCTCCTATCTTCCTCTTATAACATCAGTACAGATTATTGGTGTACCTGGAGTGATAAGATTTGAAGCAAACGTTGAAGCTACTTCAAGCCTAGTACTGCATCCAACAACTTCACTGACAATTAACAGCAACATGTGTTTTAACAAAGCACATAAGCAAGGAAGCTTTATGTAAGAACAGGTAGGAAATAACAAGGTTCCAATCTTTAACTAAGGCTGTTTCTGCATGGGTGGGATACAGAGCCCCAGGGACACTAAAAACTGCATCCCTGGGGAAGGGGTTTGCACGGCCGACACTGCTGCATCGCAGCAGCACCAGCCTCGCCACCCCCGAGTGGCGCAAAGGTGCTGCTTCCAAACCCCGCTCCCTGAGCGAGGTTTTTCGGAAGCAGCGTCTTCAAACTGCTGCCGTGCTGTTTGATTTGGCCAATCAGAAAGCAGGCAACGGAGGCAGCCCACATATATTTTAAAGGAAAGGATTCACCGGGTGCCTCCTATTATGATATTACCGCTGTTTTAATGAAATTTAGTATGTTTTAATGTTGGAGCTTTTATGGGTTGTTGTTGTTTTAATTGTATGGTTTGCCCTCTAACTTGTTTGTATTAATTTTGTTGTACACCGTCCGGAGCCCTTTGGGGATAGGGCGGTATAAAAATTGAAATAATTAATTAATAAATAAATAAATAAATAAATAAATAAATAAATAAATAAATATGTGGGAGAGATCCTGGAAGAGCTTGTGGTGCTTAAGCTATGCTTAAAGGAAAGCCCCGGGCTTGTGGAAAATCTGTCACGGTTTCCCGCAGCGTCCCTGGTTGGAGAGAAGGAAGAGTTGGGGAGTTGTGGGGAACTATGAGCAGGGTGGGAAGCCTCGCAGCAGGTACGCTCCCGGATAAACCATGGGGAATTTTGAAAGTGCAAAATCAGCCATAGTTTAGTTTCAGGGCCTTTTGTTCTCTTTCAGATTTCTTTTCCTTCTTTTTACTTAACTCTCCCTCCTCCCTCTAGAGTTAGGAGCCGTTGAGATTTCCTAATTTCAGCCTTTCCATGATGGTCTCAATGGCCTTCTGTTGGATTCTGGCTAGCCAGAAGACCATTTTGAAATCATGCCTCATCGAGGACATTCAAGAGTCTCAGCATTAGTGGGAGTTATTTTGTATAACAGTCCACTCATGCATTCATAATAAAGCTTTTCACTTCACAAAAGAAACGAGTCGCTCTGTATTTTGTATCCTGAATTTTCTGATGTGTACTTCAAAGCAATGGACTCTTCTAAACTCAAAGTCAATAGTGTGTAATAAACATTCAATTAGCTGATTTCTCTCCCTTGCATCCCATGGTCACGTGCTAGCATCTGATTGAGCTCTTTCAATAAAATAATTTTTCTGGCATTAGAGGAACACTGGACTCTGTTAATAAGCTTTTTAAAATAAAGACCAACACACCTGCCTTCTTGTAATTCCACTGATATGAAGCCACGTCCGGGGGGGGGGGGGAGAGAACACAGAGTGTATTTGAATAATAAGAGGATTTGGCATAATGGAAATTCAGGTAATCAAGGATTTATTTGTGCTATTATTGGAGCTTACAAGCTCCTGAAAGTTAACGGCAACTTTTGTTCATATTGAGCTCAGTGAAATATAAGCAGGATGAAACAGGCGAATGGATGAGGCATTCACAGAAGTGAAGTCTTGATTTAGTGTCTTGCTTGTAAAATATATAAGGAAGGCATGGAGTAAAGGTGTCTATTATCCATACATCTCATATTTCAACTGTCCTATATATTGGACATGTTCTGTGCTCGTATAACTGAGGATATGGATGTGATATCTGCTTTGTTCTGACCTCTCTCTCTCTCTCTCTCTCTCTCTCTCTCTCTCTCTCTCTCTCTCTCATATCTCCTGTGTTTTAAATGGGGGAGGCCTGACAAACCTAGCTATCCAGTTTCCCACACATGCCCATATCTCTTCATACAGCTCTGTTCCTGAAGCAGCCGTGCTTGTGGGAATGGATGGGAGTAGGCTGTTCAATAACATCAGGTGAGATGTCAGAAGACTTTAGTTTCAGGACTTGCTGAGATACTTAATCATCATCCACCAGTTCAGTTTTCAGGTGTGTGCCCAAACTGTAATTAGTCTGAAAAACTTGTTTCTTTTGAACTGTTCTAAATTGTGCAACCCCCCCACCCATATATTTCCATACTTTTCCAGCCCTCATACCTGCTGCCACAACAACTTCTCCACTCTACTTGCTGTTTGCCATATTTTAAACTACAGAAATATTAATATTTCACTGCTAGTGTGACTTGCAGTGACTTCTCTCTGCCCCCTACTCGCCAATTCATTAACAACAAGGATGTGAACTGTTTGAATCTGAAACAATGCACACACAGGGATTCTTGCCCTGGAAGCATACATTATTATGGTCTGTGTGATCTTTGTGTGCTTGGCCCATCGTGGCTGGTTAATTGGAAAAGCAAGCAAGCAACTGCAGAGGAGAAATAAAAGCAGCCCGTACACTGTAAGATTTTTAAATGATACATTCTAACTGTGCAGGTACAGAGGGGGCAAACTGCAAAGGAGCCTGTGCTTAAAAAGTAGGTCATCATAGTCACCCAACCATGACCCTGTAGGAAGATTCTGCCCACTGATTGCATAGGCATAAAAGCTATTGCAAGTTGCCACACATAAATTACACATGTAGCGTATTTATCAAGGCCCAACCTTCTTGTGATCCTATGGCATTATGAAGCAATTTAAGACGGAAAGCTTGCAGAAGTCAAGAGGACACAGCTGCTACACTGAATGAGGCAGCTTTGGAGGTCCAAAGCTGCTCAAAGTGGTATTTGATTCAAACTGTGAACAAAACATTGAGGCAATCTTGAGATGGCCTTGAAGTGCATGAAACTGCCCAGTTTACACCTTGAGCATGTTTTTGTAAAGTTCACAGCATTTAACACCCTTGCAATGAAATACAGCCAGAAGAAACCACCACAGCAGCTTTATATTTACACCCACAGCACAACCTTCTTGGAACACTCTAATTCTACAGAAATCTGCATACTGGAAAGCCTTCTTGAAGATTTTTTATTTCTTCATTGGACATTGTGAAACAAATGTGATTTTACAGAATTTGGGGGATGTTCTACAGAGGGAGCAATAGCAGACCACTGCTCATCTGCAGCACCTAAGCCCTTTCTACACAGCAAATGTAAAGTGGGATGCAGCTGGGATAAATGAATCCAGCTTGGCCCCGGGCCATTCACATGGCTGGCTGTCCAGTGGAGGGTTCAAAGTACTTCGTAAAAACATAAAGGCATACTTGTAAGAGCTGACTGCCAAAGAAGTGCTTTTAAAAAAATGTTTGTAGTTTGTTCTTCTGCCGTTTAACAAGAAAACGAGTGCATCAATACAAGCTGCCCTAAGATCTTCTTGATCAGGAAAGGGTGGGGTGAAAAAAAAACAAATCAGGAAGTCCATCCCCCCTCCCTTGGAGGAGAAGGGATTTGTGTCTTTGGTATGCATGTCATAAGTTCACTGTGAATAAGCAGTTAGGTGGACAGAAATAGAAAAGCTACTGAGAAATAATTATGTGGCGTGGACAACCATCCTCCTGTTTTTCTTTACCTTTGAGAAGTCATTCAACAAAATAATAAATAGGAACATTTAGAAACTCGCAGAAACCGTACATAGGTAATCCTGCAACTGAGCTTGATCCAGTCATTTGATGCATATATTTTACTCGTTTGTCTTCCGTCTCAATCTGTATTTTTTTAAAAAAATCCAGTAGAATTGGTGAATCTTCCATGGAAATAAATTACTTTACCAGAACTGATTTGACAGGGGGGAAATCGAATAGACAGGACAATATAATGAGCAAATGATAGCCAGTTTGTTGTTTTGCTAAAAACGGTATGAAATAATTTAGGTGAAAGTGAATGCAACTGAAAAAGCGCAATTCTATGCAGAGTTACTCAAGTCTAAACTCATTGATTTCAGTGGGCTTACTTGGCTAACTGTGCATAGAATTGCACTGTGAATTACTCAAATAGAAACAGCCAATGAGGGGGAAAAACTGTTAGACATATTTTTTTATTTTTTTCTTCTCCTGATATCTCCAACAACTTGGAAAGGACAGGTTTGTAACTGCTCCTAACCCCTGTCGGAAATTACTAGCTACTCTGGAGATTACTCCAGATGATGGAAAGATAATCTTCTGCCTCCTCACATCTGCATATCCATCTGCCCAACCTCTCAAGATCAGACACATTACTGATAAATGCCATTATAATTCTCTCTGTTTCTCCCCTCTCCCTGTTTCCCCTGGCCTTACCCTTTAGCACACTTTCACGCCTGATGAACTGCAGTGACTAGTAGGAAGATTATTTTTATATATGCAACTCAACATGGTTCACTCTCCAAAAGAACTCACTTATTTCATGGACATTTGTAATTTTGCATCAGAGCTGCAAAAATGTCCATAAACCTTGGCAGGGTAGAAAATAGATATTTTTGAATATGTCAGTGCTGCCAATGTGGATTCTGTCTGGAAAGCAGTGACCCTTGGTCTGTTTTTGGCTGTACAGAGAAAAGCAATCAAGTTCTACCCTAACCATTGATGTCTTTTCTTTCGTTTGCAAAGCCGGCCCATTTGGGATGAGATGCAAAAACAGAGGTATGAGGAAAGCTCAAGTATCTCTCCTTCTTTTTCCTTCTGTCCTTAACCACATCTGAAATAAGTGTTTTTGCAATCCCAGCTTTTGGCAGACAACTTGCCCTTCGAAAAGCACATCCATGCACATAATTCAGCACATGTCAAGTAATTCCCAATAACTTTGAAATTACAAGTGTGAACAGTTTATATCAAAGGGAGTGCCACAAGGGAAGAGAAAGGCAAATAAGATAATAAAGAAACCGTAAGACAGTTGCTTGCCCTAGTTGTATACTTTAAAGAACAGCTGACAACATCACACTTTTCACCATCTTGGCTGCCGGCCAGACACCTGGGAAATTTCCAAGACTGCCATTTTCACATTTGTGCTACTGTGTGCTAATTTTCTGGAAATGTCCTTCCTACCTGGAAATGTCCACAATATTGTTATGGCCAATGGCTAAAACAATAAAACTGAACTGAAATTATCCATGATTGATGAAACATCAGTGCTAGTGGTGATGAAGACAAAGATGTAGAAAGTAAAGATGGTTGTTTGTGGATACAATTCATATCCTCTGGCAGAGCAAAGTATTTACTGTCACTGAATGCCCAGTCATGCTGCTCTTCCTTGGGATTGATCCCACTCGGCACCAAATGCGTAAAGGTCCAAACCTGATAATCTTTTTATATCTTGCAATAAATAATGATGTTAAACAAATGTCTTCAACTGAAGACAGAAATAAGAGTGCAGTGAATCCATGGCCTTGGGGAACACTTGGATTGTAGCCTAAAAGAGTGTCAGAGATCTGTTAGTACATACTGGTCTTTGTAATGAGAGTTACATTAGAAATAATTTAGAGAAACTCTGGGAAACATTTGGAGCTTAGAATCAAGTCTTTGTGTTGGGCTCGAAAAAGGTTTTCTGAAATAATAACTTATCTGGAGGTTATATTGTCCTGCCCTATATTTGGTTTTGAGAAGTACATTGTAACTTAATACATTGTTTTGTTAAGCAGAATACGTTTACATATAAACTTTTTGTTGTGTTTGATTAATGTGATGCCCAGTGATTGTAAGAGGCATTTGTACAGAATTTTTGTTGGTAAATTCCAAAAGAATTCAGAGAAAATATTAACTCTATATTTCTGTTTATTGATAATATCATACAGCTTTCTTGATTGTTTTGAATTACTGCATGTTAGAAAGAACAAAAAAAAGTATTTAACATCATTATTTATTGTAAAATATATAAGGATTATCAAGTTTGTGTAGCCCTTTACTCATTTGGTGTAGAGTGGGATTGATTCAACCTTTAGGTGCACCTATGCCAATATAGATATAGTATCCTTACTTGGGAAGTAAGAGTTTTTCAAATTGTATTGCCACCACTCCAGGGAACCAGTCTTAGGTGACTTAAAAATAAAACATAATAAGAACATAGAACATTAGCAGTCCAATCCAATGGTTCACAAAAAAAAGCATAATAAGAACGTAGAACATTAGCAGTCCAATCCAATGGTTCACACAGTCCAATCCAATCCACACAGTCCAATCCAATATGTGAGGATGGCACCATTTTGGTACTGGCTTGCCTCCTGCAAATGGCTTTCCCACAGTGCAGGAGGCCAAAAAAAAGTTTTAAAAAACTGTACACCATAAAATCCCCCATCGGTGAGAATAGAGATACCCCACGATCTCCGCCTGCAGCTCTGCCAGTGCCCCAGGACCAAATGAGCACTAGACACTGACTAAAGTCGGCCCTGCCCTCGGCCCACCACTCAAACACCCTGGGCTGCTTCCAGGTCAGTTGCCCCTCTGATGGTGCATTTGCCCCTTTTGCTGGCCAAATGGGCACTGCAGAATGGGCACTCCAGAGGGGGATTCCCCCCCCCCGCATTTGGCTGCCAAACTTATAAATTAAAAGACAGACTTTTAAAAAATCTATAATTAAAAACTGATTTTTTTAAAAAAACAAGATAATTGAGCAGCTTAAAATAACAGTTTTCAGACCAAAAGAACACTATACAATGGTGTTAAAAGATTAAAAGCCTGGTCAGCAGAAACTTTTTGGCCTGGGAAAAAGAGATTAAGGTAGGTGCCAGGCAAGACTCAAGGGAAAGATTATATAAGCCACTACTGAAAAAGCCGTCTCTGGTAGCCACCTGCCTCACCTCAGAAGGTGGGGACATGGAGAGCAGGGCTGGTGAGGCAGATCTTAACTTGTGGGCTAGTCAATATGGAAAGAGACAGTCCCCCATGTACTCAAGCCCTTTAGGCAGTGGTGGGATTCAAATAATTTAACAACCGGTTCCACTTGTGGGATTGAAATAATTTAACATGGTGCTTGTAACTGGTTGTTTACAAGCACCATTTTTAACAACCGATTCGGCCGAAGTGGTGCGAACCTGCTGGATCCCACCACTGCCTTTAGGCTTTTTAGGGTTGCCAACCATGTCGGCTCTTATAAGGCAGAGCACGGAGAGGGAGTATCACTGATGCAGTAACATCACTTCTGGATAATCACCCAGAACTGAAATCACTGCACCTACCTGCTGTAGAAATTCCCCATATCTCTATGGTAAAGACAATAGAATTTGGGAAAATTCCCAGAGCACTCCTGCTACAGTAACTAGAAGTGATGTCACTGCATCTGTGACATCAACTTCCAATTTTTCTTCCACTGTCAGAGTGAAGGAGCATAAATGATATTGGCGATTGCCCACCAGAGCAGTGGGGAGCATTGTAGGCCTGGTACAAATCAACATTTTGAACTGTGTGGTTGATGTTTCATCTGTGTGATTTAGGAGGAAATCTCTGAGTTCCAGTTCTAGTCCAATTTTGGTTTAGTGCTTCAGGGGGGTGGACTTGTTGCCATCTGTTTTATGTGTTTTATTTAATGAATTTTATTGAATTATTTGTATTGATGTTGCACTGTTGTACTGTTGGTCTCACAGTGTACGCCACCCTGGGCCCTTCAGGGGAGGGTGGGTCATAAATACAATAAATAAATAAATAATCCCTTGTGACTTTATCCTAGACAAAAGTAGGCATATAGGGTATATCACACATATTCATATAAATTTGCCACCGCTGAGAGAGGAGGTTGCCCTTGCAATCTTGTCTTCCCATTTACATTTATTTCCCCCAATTAGAAGGTCTGAAAGGGGCTACTAATAGTCAATATGGAGAGTGTGGAGACCTAGTTCAAATAGCCCTTCTTAGCTTCATAAAGGGAAGCCAACTCTGGGGCGAGAAATTCATGGAGATTTGGAGGTACTGTGGGATTTGGGGAGGGGAAAGACCACAGTGAGGTGCAATGCTATAAAGTCCATTCTACAAAGCAACCATATTCTCCCCCAAAAAATGCCCTCTGTAGTCTGAAGATCACATATAATTCCTGAAGATCTCCTGACCACACCTGGAGACTGACCACATTATTTCTGAGTGACCATGGGACAGCAATTATCTCTTGGTCTAACCAGCTGACAGGGTCATCTAAGCACAAAATGAGAAACGTCTGTCTAGATCTTGAAGTTCAGGAAGAGTAAAGATGTAATGATGATGATTCCAACCCATTCAGGTTTCTAGCCATAATATCACTCTGATTTCTGGTATTTCCAGGGCAGAATTTGGTGGAGTAGCCAGTCAATAGAGGGTGTAAAAGGACCCAGCTTTATGGAAGCACTTTAACATGCACAATTTGTTAGCAATTTAATTAAACAGGAAAAATCAGTCAAGTCATCTGAGAGAAAGCTTTAGCAATCAAACCACACACACACACACAAATTCAATTGAAGTTCTTATTTTAGTAATATGCCCAGGATAACACTGCATTAATTTGAACCAACCATGCACTGCAGTATAGCTAAATCTCAGTGAAGTGTTTAGAAAAAGAAAACTTTGGCATCCAACTTGAGAGACAGTGTTAACTCAGAATCCTAATTATGTACAATGTAACATAAACTGTAGCGTTGGCATTTAACACGGTTTCTTAGCCCTGGGGACGTTGCCTCCATGAAGCTTGTAATAAGAGCTACTTTGCAATTCTAACAACAGTTTAAGGCACGTCAAGGTCAAAATTAAGAATCTGAAAATGGGAAACTGCAGAATTCCACAGATTTTGATGTGGAACTTCAGAAGAAACAACACATTAGGGCTTCCTGTGTTTGACTCCAGTGCTAACAAACATTCAAATATATTTCTGAACAGAGCCTGCACACGTACAGCTGAAATGTGTGTAGGTGATTTCTGCAGCTTGCATGAATTCAGTTCAGATTAATGTTTGGGAGCTAAGGTAAGGGACAGGATCTTACTTAGGGTTGTACAAATATGCCCCATTTTGTTTCTTCTGTTTCTTTAGTGGTGCTTCCAATCTGTGTGATTCTTCTATGATATTGTATGTCATTAATATAACACTCATATATCCTTTATACATTATAGTTTGTTTTTTTTACTGAGAGTTCTACATTGGCTATCTTTTTGTTTGGGGGGGGGGGTGTCTGCTTTTATATGGATGCTTCAGAATTGTAGGGAGAACACAATGAAGTTAGTGCTGAAAAAGTTCAGATTTGATTTAAAATCTACTTGCCTCCAAAAGATTTGTTGTTGCCATGAATGACACGTGCTTAAGGCCTGTTCTCCAAACAGTAGGAAATGTTACCCAATGTCATTCCTACAGACTTTTTGTGTATTATAAAACCACAAATTAATTTCCTGTTTTATCACTGAGCACTGTCATGCAACAACCCAAACATTTTGATTAGTACATAATACCCAACTGTTTTGAGGATGGGGTTGACAATTACTGGATTACTTAGTAGGGTTACCACGGTTCTGCAGGAAAATGTGCTTCTTCCTACATGAACTAGTATGCTTGAAGCATTTTGAGTCACTTTCAGTATTTTTCTAGTTTATTCTAGTTTATTCTTCTAGTGTATTCTTCTGAGCCCTTCGGGGGTACGGTGGTTTATCAAATCGAATAAATAAATAAATAAATAAATAAATAAATAAATAAATAAATAAATAAATAAATAAAACATACTAGAACCAAAATAGCATCCAGAAACAGACATGTATACCAGTTAATCAACCAAAGCTGAATCCAGTCCTACCAACACTAAAAATAAGATAGAGACAAAATGTTCTGTGGTAAAAGAATCAATAAAATTATACAAAAAACATACATTCTTTGAGCTCTACGGCAAATGTGTTCAATCCAGTCTTGGGGATTTGGATGCCCCTGTTCCCATTTAACTTGTTAATGAATTAATAGGTATGTGATACGTGACTCTCATGGCAACTTTGAAAAATTGCACCCTAGAGGAAGAACTTAACTGTGGAGTGGACTGAATATTTTCCCCATATTCTAATGGTGGCCCAAAGCAGTTCAACATTTATCAGAGCTTCAGAATGTGGTTCTGTGCAACTGAATGAAATTTTGGAAAACAGAAGTATCTCTCTCCCCTGACAGATTTTCTTTGGAAGGAAGCCAGGGAGTTTATCAAAATGTTAACCAGAAAGATTACTGCTTGAAAAAGCATAGTCAAATGAAATTTAATCACTTATACAGTGAAATTTTGATGTTGTGGGAGCTCGAAGTTAACGCGATGTATCGCGTGGCTAGCAGCATTCAGATGATCTCCTGATGTTTCCAGCCACATGCATTTGTGGCTGGAACATGCCATTCAGATGATCCTCTGAAGATGCCAGCCACAGATGCAGGCGAAACGTCAGGAGAGAATGCTGCTAGAACACGGCCATACAGCCCGGAAACCACACAGCACCCAAGTGATTCCGGCCGTGAAAGCCTTCGACTATACAGAAACTGCTCATATCAGAAGCAATATTTTGAAGAAATTCCTTAAGCTAGTTTCTGCAAATGCAAACTTTAACTGGTAGAGGAATCAGAATTGACACTTTATTGTTTATTGCTCAAAACATACTAGAGCCAAAGTAGGCCCATAAAAGAACCGCATATACCAGTTAATCAACCAAAGCTAAATCCTACCAATACTAACTGTTAATTGTTAATTTAATTATTGAAGTCAATTGGTAATTAATAATTTAATCATTGAAGGCAAATTCTAATTGATTTGATTTACATACACACCTATATAACTGTAGTCATTTTTAAGTCTATATTTTTATTTATATGAATTGTTGGTTAACTTTTTCATCTACATCTATGGGAAGGAAGATTTTCAGAAATTTCATCAGTTATGCAATGAAGATAAAAGCACCATCTTGTACATGTGGTGTTTGTGACTGCTTCTTTCAACCTTGCCAGTGTTTCAGACTGCACCAATTCACTCCAGGACTTAACGTGGGCAAGTACAGATAGGAAGGAAGTTGTTACTGCAGCTCCACAGGGAGAACTAACCCTGTCTTACGAAACTGTACTTGTGTTTAACGCTATACTGCTTCTTTATTTCAATGCCTAGTATTAATAACACAAGAATAGCTACAACTCATCAACCACCATAAATATCTATATCAGGTTTCCCCAAATATTTTGAGCCTGAGGGCACATTTGAAATTCTTACACAGCTTGATGGGTGCAGCAACAGAATAGTTGGCTCAAAATGTCTGGCACAGCAGGCAGAGCTGGCCACAGCTTAATTTCACTAATACAGTGCTGCTGTGGCAGTGGCTGCCAAAGCAATATTTACAAAAATCTACACTGCCAATCAAATCCTCAATGTCCAATCAGAAGCCTTTATGGGCAAAACCCCTATCTGGTTCCACCCATTTCCTAAAAACACTTACTGGGCACCAGAAAAGGTATCAGAAGAAGCCATAACACCCACTGGGGCAATGTTGGGGACCGCTGATCTGTAGGCTTCTAACTACTACCCTGTCATGGCCCCCTCTGCTGTGGCTGACAGTTCATCAGAGGAAGACTTGCCTGAGCTGCGCAGCGCCATACCAGTTGTGTCAGCAGAAGAGGAAGAAAAGACGGCTGTGAATCATCACGGGCCGAAGTTGCCAATCCGGGGGGGAGGGGGGGGAGGCGGAATTTTCCCGTTCCAACCTCAACAAGGGCGGAAACAGGCAGATGGCCATGTTGGGCCAGGGCAAGCGCCAGCACAGCAGCAACCACAAACCATGTCAGGAAATGGGGAGGGTGGCCCAAGCCTTTAAAGGGCCAAGCCCTCCTTTATGCCGGCCATGTGCTTCGGCCAGCTAGTGATTGCTCTTGTGGCCCCGTTGCTCTTGTGGCGGTTTTGGTGCATGGGTATTGATCTGGAAGGGCCAGAGAAAGGGAGTTATCAAGCTCGGGAATGGAAGCAAGGGGCAACTGCCCTGCCGAACAGGGTGTATGGGGAGCACCTCTTGCCTGGCAGAGCCCCACAGTGGAGCTTCGCTGTGATGCTTATATGATCAGATCAAGACCCACTGTTTCAAGATTCACTGTTCTATGTTATTGGTGGTATTTGAGAGAATAAATCAGCCATACTTGAGGCTTGCTGAGCCTCATCCTTACCTCTATTAAACAGACTATTTATATTCCACTTTTCTTTTTAATGAGGACTGGCATAATTTTCCTGTATGCCATTTTATCTTCACAATAACCCTGAGATGTAATTTAGGCTAAGAGAGAATGACAGACCCAAGGTCAGATAGTGAGCTTCTGTGGCACAGTGGTGATTTGAACCTTGGTTTTCTAGATCTTTGTTTTCCCCTTCCCAGATGTCACTAATGCCTAATATCTGCCCTTGGACCAATAATGGATATATTTTAAATTATCCATCCTTGTGGTAAACTCCAGCCCTCCGTTCAGTTTTCTCACATTACCCTAATTCTCTGGCCTTCTGTGCGAACATGTCTCAAATAAGGACAGCACTAAGGAATATCAATACTTCACAAAATGAGATACAGCCTGCTAGAATTCATTTAATGCTACAGAGGCAACAATCATGTGTTTCTGTGTATGTATGTGCTGGTGTGAGGGAATACAGGATATAAACAAGTCCACGTCCTTGTTTAACGGGATTTAAGAAGCAACATGTGGCAAGCTTTTCAAACAAGATTAGTTTATCCTTGAATAATCTTGGAGACGAGTTAATTCCAGTGTACCAGAACAAAAGGTTATAATCTTCCACCTCAGGGTATAAGAACCCCAAAGAAGCTTAAAACATTTCTGAAAAGCTCGCCATTTGAGCCAACTGAAACTTTTCTGTAAAATCCAAGCCTCTGTTCCAGATGTTAAAGGCTGAGTGGTGTTTGGGCTGGAGCGATATTTGGACTGGAGAGAAGAGACAGTTGGCATTGCTCTGAGGAGTTATTTTATCTGGGGATGTTTTGATACAAATCTGAGGCAGAAACAGGGAAGGCAGGCATCTCTGACCACATCCCAGATGCATTCTTGCACTCACTTTTTGAGAAATCTAGTGCAGAAATATAAGGAGTCTAAACCAGTCAATCAAAACCTTCATTATTTACCAAAATGTTCTTTTTGCTCCAGTAGAGTACAAGGAAAATAATTAGAAACTAATAATATTTAACATTTATACAGTACATTTCACATTCATTATCTCAGTTATCCTTACAACATACATTAATGGATTCATGCAAATACCTTTTCATGTCTCTTAATGTTCATGCATGGGTAAAAAGACCAGCAAGACCATTTGTACCTATTGTCTTTGGCTAGTTTCTCTTTGTCATTGTTTCTGTCCCAGCATTTTGACACAATTTTACATGATGTGCTGTTTTTTAATGCTACTTATACACATTTATGCTGCTTTCTCACAACTGTTTCCCTCCCCCCTTCCCTGGCACTAATGCATATGGCACTGTTTCCAACTTAAAGGACATATTGTTAAAAGGGGGGAAATACATTACATTTTAACTTTTGTATGTGTTGAGGCTTATGTCTCTGTGCTTTATGACAGCATAACTCAGTGCACATTGGTGGCTTCTGAGATACATGGATTCAGCTTTGTCTGCAAATGCATGTTATCACACGGATTTATGGAAGTTGTAGTTTATTCCTTCCCTGTCCTCCCTCCCACATCCATTAAAACTTGCTTTTAAAACTACAAATATGGGTGTGTCTTGGGGCATATCACAACAGACGTCTTGTGACTCACAGTGGCCACATTGACAACTAAATGGAATTCAAGCTGCACTGTCTAGATCACAGATATATTTGCACGAAGAAAGAGCAAACCTATGTGACTTGTGCTTAAACTAAGTCAGTGTAGTGATTTCACTATGACTTTAGGGGCTATGTGCCATTTCCTCTAATGATCAAAAACATTGTTTGCCCACTTCACAGGTGCAAAGCCAGCTCCAGTACAGTACTTTTTATTCCACTGTTCCTCCAAAGAGCCCATGGTGGTATACATAATTCTCTTTTTGGTAGCCAGAATAGTGTAGTGGTTGAGAGCAGGTGGGCTCTAATCTGGAAGACCAGGTTTGATTCCCATTCCTCCAGATGAGCAGCAAAGGCTTACCTGGTGAACCGGATTCGTTTCCCCGCTCCTGCATTCCTGCTGGATGATCTTGGGCTAGTCATGATTCTCTCAGAACTCTCTCAACTTCACCTACCTCACAAAGGGTTCTCACTTTGTGAGGTAGGTGGGCGAAAGAAGTGTGTAAGCCCCTTTAAATCGCCTTCAGGACAGAAAGGAAGGTATAAATCCAAACTACTACTCCTCTTCTATTTTATCCTCATAACAACCCTGTGAAGTAGGGTAAGTTAAAAAATGTGACTGGCTCCAAGTCACCTCATAACAGAGGCTCATTCTGCACATGCAGAATAATGCACTTTCAAACTGCTTTCAGTGCTCTTTGAAGCTGTGCGGAATGGCAAAATCCACTTGCAAACAGTTGTGAAAGTGGTCTGAAAACACATTATTTTGCGTGTGCAGAAGGGGCCAGAGTGATGATTTGAACCTGCATCCCTCAGACCCCAGATCTGGATGATCTGGGTTAGTCTAGCCTCATCAGATCTCAGAAATTAAGCAAGGTTGGCCATATTTTGTATTTGGATAGGAAACCACTAAGAAAATCCAGGGTCGTTACACAGAGGCAGGCAATGGCAAAACCACCTTTGTTTTTCTCTGAAAATCCTACAAGGATAAGTCAGTTGTGATTCAATGGCACTTCCTCCAGCCTAGATCCTCATCTGACATTAAATGACAAAGGCACGACCAAGCCATGACTTCATAGCACAAGTGGCTATTATGTAGGCTTTTTCTGCATAGCAGAAATATAATGTATTGAGGGCATTTTAAAAAGCGTTTTGGGGAAGAAGTTTGCACAAATCTTGTTTCATCCTGTTGCTCCAACAGGCAGCAGACCTAATGTACAAACTTCTGTTCTCCATTCCCATGAGAAATGCCTGCCTTTGTCTTGGTAAGACTATTCTTTGTTGAGATGAAGAATCAGATGCATCAAGATAGAGTCTGGATCTGGAATTACCTCTTAGAGCATTTGTATGATCATCCCTTCATTCTGTCTTTCAGATCCCTTCTCAAAGCCCACCTTTGAATGAAAACCCACTTTTTCAATAGATACTGCAGCGCACACCCTTCCTAAGCCTAAGCAAATGTAGCTAGAATGAGCATATATTCTTACCCTGTTTATCCTCATTTTTTTGTTGTGTTTTATCTTATGTAAGTCTTTGGATTGTAATTACATCCAAGCAGGGATCTGATTTCTACTACTTTGTAAAGTGCCATGGCATAAAGTAAATACTAACAGTTTTTGTTAGTTTTGTTTTGTAGGCAGAGGGAGAAGTTCAGTTTAAAAACTGCTCTAAAATCAGCAACATTTAATAACTATTTTGGAGAACTGTTAAGAATACCTTTAGAATTTCTGTGTTTTAAAATTGGACCAGGCAGATGGAAGAATAAGATATTTTTAATGGCCCTGCCTCTGGTCCATACCCGCTCCAGTGCCAGAAGGGTGTGTGTGTGTGCAATTTCAATGCTTGCTCTGGGCTCTGTTTTCTATAGATATGCCCTTCTAGCCACACTTGTGTTCTTCATGCAGACCAAACACAAAAAGCCAAAACAGATCTTTAAAAAAAAATGTCTTCAGGATGTTTTATTTCTTTTGTGCGGAAAAGACCAAAGCTATTCAGCTCAGCATTGAGTCGAGCATAATTACAGCAACATATATAAGGCCTTTGGTTTGCTGAAGAAAAGAATAGCCGGGGAAAGCAATGGCAAACTACCCCACAGAAGAGGCTTGCCTATAAAATCACTGCTCGCAGTGGTACCCCAGGGTTGAACACGACTGAAGGGGAAGTTTTACCTTTTTACCACTAGATACGTTTGTAGCTGTCCTGAGCCAGTGCTTGGCTGCTTTGGGAACTGAAAATAAACTCCCCTAGAATGGAGCTCAAGTTCCCATACTCCACTTTCATTCAAAGCTTGTTATTCAGAGTTGATTCCCTTATGAATGGTAATCATGAATGGTAATCAACTAGTGCTTGTATATATGAATGAGCCCTCATGGAACAAGCTACGTATGCAGTCGTTTCTTGTCCCATAACTTCAGATTCAAAGCTTTTCCATGATGTTAGTTCACATACATTCAAGCCGTGAGTCCAGGGTTGACTAATAGCAGTATATAAGGATCATCCCACAACTGGACGGGAGTTTTGGGGAAGCCAGTTACAAAACTTATCCAGCTCGTTTGAAAGTACAGCAGAGGAATATAAAAAAAATCACTAGTAATAATCCATTCAGGGCACGATCTTTTGCTTCTTACATCAAAGTCTCAAACACTGAATGAATTCTTTCTCTGCTTCAGAAGGCCCAAGAGATGGGGAAAAAATTGCTATCAAATAAATCTCCAAGAACTGACACCCTTATTTTTCCACATAATTTTTTTTCCCCGATCCTTAAATTTAAATTATGCCAAACTATGGGTTGAGCACAGTGAGGCTAGTAGGATTTAACAATGCTCAGGCTGTTAGACCTTTTGGTATTCACAATGAAGGGATTAAAATTCTAACTATAAAAGTGTAGTGCCAGATCAAAGTCTCAAACAGATTAAACGCTATAGACGTCAAGCCTTGAGATCTTGGGAAACCAAACCTCTAAAACTAATCAGAAATTAAACTGTAGATAGAGAAGAAGGATCTTGCATAAACAGACATTTGCTTGAGATGATCCTTGGCATTGAAATACATCTATGGCCATTTACATACAGGGCTTCTCCACGTAGCAAACGTACCTTCTTGCTGAGACAGAGGCTGATTCCAAAAACAGCAGTGTGAAAACGGTGTGAAAATGGTGTAAAAAGGTTTAAAATGGTGTAAAAGGGTTTGTACTGTTTTCACACTGTTTTCACACTGCTGTTTTTGGCCCATCCGGAATCAGCCAGAGTTTCAGTTATGCAATATATTAGCTACATTATCCAGGTATGATTTTCACTTACACAATGGTCCCAACGTGGCTGTGCTTTTGATGGGCAAAAGCACAGATCTTACCTATTCAGGCAAACTGAAACCTTTTCGGCCAGTTCTCCAAGAAGCTGGACCTGCGTAATTGTAGCATGCCTGCCTCAAGTTCGTTTTACTCCACCCTCCCATGATACTCTTTCCTTCCACCCAGCTCTCCTTGTGAGCACGCGCTAGCAATCAACGCAATAGTGTAGCTTCAAAGTCATGTTGATGTGTTCATCCAACTGCACAGCATGCACACAAAAAATTTAAGGCACCCCATGAACAACGTCATAAGCACTAGGCGGAAACCCAGGCCATCAAAAGTCAAATCCTCTGCAGAGAGTAATTGCCACCCCACAGCAGGTGTCAGGAAAAAGGCAATGGATAAGCGGAGAAAGGGGTAATTGATCTCCCAATGCCCCAGGGGAAAAAGCTTCTGAACAAAATACCACAAACCTGTTGGCAATCAGTCCATAAATGGCTTATGCAGAGGGAGGGAGAGGGGGGGTGGCATGCAAGAGAAGGGGAGGGAGTGAGGGGTGGCATGCAAGGGAGGGAAGTGGGCCCGGCATCTGGACATGGCCCACCCACCCTAGTGGAGGGGGAGGAGGGAGAGGGGAGGGGTTGCATGCAAGGGAAGGGGAGTGAGGGATGGGTGGCATGCAAGGGAGGGGAGGGAGAGGGAGGGGGCCTGGCATCTGGACATGACCCACCCACCCTAGCGGAGGGAGGGGAAGGGGAGGGAGGGGTGGCATGCAAAGGAAGGGGAGGGAGGGGTGGCATGCACAGGAGGGGAGGGAGGGGAAAGGGAACATCTAATGTACAGCTCTGTCCCCTACATGGTGGAATATGCTCCCAACTGAGATCAGGGCCCTGCGGGACTTGAATAATTTCCACAGGGTCTGTAAAACAGAGCTATTCCACCAGGCTTTCCCCAATGGCCAGTCAGGTTAACAGCTATTTTGGCCTCCCAGGCGCGGGGTAGAGGAGGGAATACTGAATTTTGTAAGTCGCCATCTGGGTTTAGTTTTCAGCACTGTTTTATATTGTTTTAATTTATTTAATACGATTTTATTGTGCCTGTTTTAAAAATGTTGTTGCTGCCCTGAGCCCTTTGGAGGAAGGGTGGGATAAAAAATTTGAAAATAAATAAAAATAAATACAATAAAAATAATGCAAGGCATTTATGTTTAGCAAAAGTGAAATATCAAGGCAAATATTCATTTTCTGCTTGCTTGTTTTCAAAAACTGGCCACAATCCAACACAAAGTTATTGGTTGCAATTGCATATGTCATGCTGGTAATGTTGTTATGGTAATGCTGTTATGTTGAATCTAACCAGATTTTTCAGTCTTGGCTAATTCCCCTCTTTATTGTAGTCATTGTCCCATATGATTTTTGTCCATGCTAGTCACATGAGCCCCATCACAGCCTTTTTGGTGTCAAAGGAGATTTCACCAATGGAAAAGCTGGCTGGAGCCAATGCAACATACTTAGCATTTGTATAATATTTAGTTGCACAGGTCCAACAGGTAAGTTCAGCCTTGCAAGTAATTATTTCCATGCAATCAGTACAGATCTGGATGCAGGCTTGCATTTGCAAAGCAAAGATAATCTAATCCCTGGCTCCTCTTGAGAATTCTGGCTATGTATAAGAAAAGATGGCCAACCTCTAACCATAATATGAAGCTGGTTAGATTCAACGTAACAACTTCTACCAATCATGGGTAGCACTAATTTTTTCAAAAATCAATTTTATTCCATTTTCTAGCCAAAATTGACTCTCAAAATTATTTATCAGATTCTAAAAAAAACCCCAGTATCCAATATGAAAATCAATATTTTTCTGCAAAGGAATCTTAGTGGGTTGCACACACGAGTCAAATGATTGCCCAATTTAGACTAAATAGCAATTGCACTCAAAGCAATTACATGTAGCCTGGTTTCCCAGTATACATGGTATGAGTACTGGGAACAGAACAACTCAAAAGGGTTAACAAGAACATTCAGTGATTTTTTTTAGCTTCTTTCTGTGCTGTTCCTGTGTTAAGTCACCCACTCAGTCCCTTTTCTTCCCATATGGTGAGCTATTCAAGGCAGTAATTTGATTCATAGGATCGGCAGCTTGTAAAGACCAAGAAGCCTTGCTTGGGGCAACAGCAGATAACTAACTTATCCGATGATCTGTGGATGCCTATTTCACTTTAGTACAAAACAAAAGTCCTCCTGGAAGCCAATTCCACTGTATTTCTTACCTCTCCTCTTCCTCTGCAAACTGCATCCTCAGCACAGCTATTTGCTGTGTTGTAATGGCTTTAATTTTCCTTTGCAACTGCAAATACTTTGCCCTGATTTATTGGAAACCTAAAATACAAATTTATTCTTAACCAGGGGAGAGGGGGGGGGACCCCTGTTATTGTATGAGCCAACTAATATAGAAACTTATCAGCTGTTTCATGATTTGGAGTCTAACCAGTCCTATACAATTTGGACAACATTTGAATGTTGGGGAGACACAACCTGAATCTCAGACTTTATTGTGTCTGCTGTGCTATTCTGTAACATTACTGAAGGCTGGCATTGTGCATTGACTGATAAAATACTAGTTCTCGTAGAAATTACAGTGGTCTCAGAAGCTATTTTCCTCATTTTTATAGGCACAGCAGTAGGAAAAAGACTCTTGTAGGGATAAAAAGACACTGCTGATGAAACTATTATTAAAATGCCACAAGGAGCATGGAGCTGATTATGCCATCTGACTGAGAGATCCCACTCTGTTTACACGCAAGCTAAGCTGTTACTAGAGGCATGACAAATCAGCCAAAGCAAAATGGAGGCATCTCTTAGCCCAGTGGGGAGATAATGCGGGTGGGAGGAGGATGAAGCTTGCCTGCATTTCTTAAGCAGAGAATAGAACATTTTGAAGCATATGACAGAATTAATAAAGCTTTGAAGGATATATTGAATAAAGCAAAACAAGGGGATAGCCATGAAAATATGCAAAGTTCTGTCATTCTTTTGTGCACATATATATGAGCAGACGATGTTCATACAGTGGGAAATGGAACTGTGGGCTCTCATCTCTGCATTTTTGTTGTCTATTTGTTTAGAAATTGTTAATGCTACCTCTTCAGAGACCTGTCCAAGCCAGTTCACAAAAGCCAGATACAATCATAAAAAACATAGTTGTATCAAAATTTCCCCACCTCTGCTGGTTCAGCTCAAAAGAGTAGATTATGACATTGCTTCTCCTGTGCACAGCTTCAAAACACAAGCCTTGATCTTCATGCCATGTATTGTTTCCTTGGGGCATTTTTTTCCTGTTAAAAGAAACACATTTTTCCAACATTAATTTTGCATCACTTGTATATAAAAGGCATGTGTGAAATGAAAGAAACAGTTTAATCCCAAACTCCAGCAACTGATGTGGGCAGAATAAAAAGTCTCTTGCAATAGTGGTGGCATCAGTGGAAAGAGCCACAAGATTAACCTAATCCAGGGGAGCTGTACAGTTGGAGTTTAAGTCAGTACTTACAGCCAAGTGTCAATGGCAGGGTCTTGTGCCATGGGTGTCCTGGCTATGGTGGTGAACCTATGGCACTCCAGAACCTATGGCACCATCAGATGGGAACTGTAGTCCATGAACATCTGGAGTGCCATAGGTTCGCCACCACTGCTATAGTGTATGTAAGGGGATGTGACAGCATGCAGTGTATGTACCTGGGTGCAGAGTGGTAGGACTGGCTACAGATTTAGCATCTCCAACTATGCAAGCCCTTGGCAGTGAAAAGGGGGAGGTGTGACTTCAGTGGCTTAAAAGGATGTCATTCTTTTTTAGGATTGCAATCTCATTTTCTAAAGACCTTAAAAAGGAACACAGTCTCTGAAACTGAGAGCCAGCATGATGTAAAGGTTAAGAGTGGTGGACTCTAATCTGGAGAACTGCATTCAGTTCCCCTCTCTTCCACATGAAGCTTGCTGGGTCACCTTGATCTAATCACAGTTCTCTCAGAACGCTTTCAACTACACCTACCTCACAAGGTGCCTGTTGTGGGGAGGGAGGTAAGGTGATTATAAACAACTTTGAGACTCCTTGAGGTATACAAAAGGTATATAAAACCAGCTTTTCTTCTCTTCTTTTCCACAAAGGATGCTTTAGCATAGCATTATAGAAAATATGCGAGACATCACCCCATGATGGACAGAATAAGGATCACCAAAGCATACTGCCAATTTAATTTTTGTTTGCATGTTTGGAATATCCATACCTAATTCAGCAGTTGAGTCAAATAGTTATGAATGGGTACATTTCTACAGGCTGCAGCCTGCAATTACCTTGGGGGGTGGGGGTTATTTTTGTTTTTTGCTCAATTTTTGTGTTTGGCAGCCAACTGGTAAAATGATTTTCCTGACTTGCTATGCCCTGTGCTTTTTTGATATTTCATTTATCTCTCTCCAACCACAGCAAAATTCCCAAGCAGGCTCTGAGTTCACAAATAGATATACAATGCAATAAACTGTGACTGTTTCAAGATGGTTGGACAAATTGTCAAAGCGCAGTTTTAAACAATATGGTCTTGTTAGATACAGAAGAAAATTTGGGAGCTGTAATACATGTCTTGCATTGATGGAGAGCACTGCAGACTGCTGACACTCGTGTTCTGACTGGTGTCCAGAAGCCCCAATTGCTTGTCTTAAAATGGTTCACTGGCACATCCAGGCTCTCCTCTGTAATATTAGTGAAATGGCTGTTCACCTGAAGGCCTTGGTCTCCATTAGGCTTACTAAACTTACATATACCTCAAAGTCATCATAGACAGGTCCTTCATCGCTTAAAAACAGTGGTAGTTTGAATGTGACCCTCAGTTAATGGTGTTTATGAATCAGTACCATTGATCATGTAGGTCCATTGTGGCGAACCTTTGGCACTCCAGATGTTATGGACTACAATTCCCATCAGCCCCTGCCAGTATGGCCCATGAGCTGATGGGAATTGTAGTCCATAACATCTGGAGTGCCAAAGGTTCACCACCACTGATGTAGGTGCATTCTCAGAACCTGGAGGTTTTTGAATTATTTGTAACTTGAGATTGCTTGATGTTTTAATATTTATATGGTTTATTGATATTGTTGTTGATATGATGTGAGCCACCCTGTGCCAAGAAGGGGAGGGGTGGCATAGTAAGTCTAAATGATGATGATGATGATGATGATGATGATGATGATGATGATGATGATGATGATGATGATGATGATGATGATGATGATGATGGTATAGTTCCCAAGCAACAGCACAAGAGTTCCCACAGTGATCCACTTACAATAGTTAACCATTGAACTGAGTTTATAGTCCTTGGCTGGGCAATCCCTGGGAGTAAAATAAAGGCAGAGACTTCAATAATCAGTGTCAGTGATACTTTGACATCACTTCCAGTTTTGAAACTAGAAGTGACACCACAGCATTGATGCTTAAGGAATTCCCCAGATTACTATAGCTGTTAGATCACAGCATTGCTGATTTTTATCCCCCTTTTGCTCCCAGTGCTCTGGGGAGTGGCAGTGGGACTATGGATTGTCAAATAGGAGGTTGCTGTTGGACCATAGTGAAGCCCAGCCTCTGACTTTTAAACAAGGTTACTTGAAAGCATTACCCACTTGTACGAACATACAAGGTCATTTCCCCACTTACCGCATCTGCTCGCTTGGCGCTACTCTCCCAAAGTAAGCGCTGAGGAGTCCCCGTGAAGCACTCCCCACTACAGGGGCGGCGACAACGCAGCAGCCCCGACGCTGCCACTCTCGCGCCCCCTCAGCGCGCGTCATTCCTGGCGCTCCTCAAATGGCGCCTTTTGATGACCCCGTGCAGCGCAGGGTCATGGGGAAGCCCGGGAGTGCGCCAGAAATGACGCACACTGCGAGTAGCGCCCAGCAAAGGGTGGTTGAGGTAAGTGGGGAAACCACCACACAGTTATTGGTTTTGCAGATGGGTATTTTGGTCCCAAACAATGAAGTAAAAAATACCCCCATTAGTCTTTGTTTTTTTCAGAAAACACTGATTCAAGGAAGTGTTGTTGACTTCCATGAATAGATACAATCCTTTTCACAAAAAAGTCTACCTATTATTCCAAAAAACTGGGGTGAGCTATTAGACATGCAAGAAAGGGATGGGGAATTTAAGCATAAGAAACATTCCATCTCATATGAATGCGTATATCTAGGCTTTGGGGTGTGTGAAACAGGCTCTGGGAAACACATGGACTTCTGCCAGCAAAACCAGATTTTTTTTTTTAGTGTGATGGAACAGTTGGCTACCTCAAGACACATCAGGATTTGGCTTTGGTAGTGGATCATTGGATAGTAGGATGGATGGTAGAGAGTAACAGTGCCAGCCATGCCAAACTAGTTCAAGAATGTTTGTGTGGAAAATATTTGTCATACAATTTACAACTATTCCGAGCATTCAAAAAATCATTTTTTTCCAGCATTCAGAGGCTTTGCATGCAAGTTGCAATCAACTCGCAATTTGAGCACAGAAGTGTTCGCTCTATTTTTGCTGGATTCAAAATCAGCCAGAGATAATACTTCTCAAGAGAAGATCGATTTATTACACTTCTTTAGTAGCAGCACAGTTTGCATATTTCCATAAATCTTTTTATCAACCAAACAAAATCATCATGTGACTAAATAGACCACGATTTCTTCCCATCTGCGGAAGCTGTTCCTTTTATAATATATAGGCTCCCTCTGCGATCTACGTTTGGGATATCCTTTTTTTTCTTTTTAAGCCATTCCCCTCAGCTGCCCTGTAGGTGTGGGGAGCTTGAACTGGGTTTGGGGAACCCAGATTCAATTCTTAAAAAAACTCCAACTAGTCTATCCTTGTAAGGATTTGCTTGTACAGGGAGTGTATCTTAGCTACACATCTGAGAGCCTAGAAATTAACAAGGAAGAGTGTGCTTGGTAAAATGAGAAACCCCCAGTTCAGTCTGAGGGACTTGATCAAGCAATCTATTTTTGGGGGGTATATGTCTGTTATCAAAGGTTTTTTTATGACTGAATCAGCTGGCTATTGTGGGTTTTTCAGGCTGTGTGACCGTGCTCTGGTAGTTTTTGCTCCTAACATTTCACCCATTTATATGGCTGGCATCTTCAGAAGGCATGTCACGGTGAGATGTGTTTCTCTCTGTGGCACTATGGAAACATATCTCACTAAGGCTCCTTCTGCACATGCAGAATAATGCACTTTCACTCCACTTTCACAATTGTTTGCAAGTGGATTTTGCTATTCGGCACAGTAAAATCCAGCTTCAAAATGCATTGAAAGTGGATTGAAAGTGCATTATTCTGCATGTGCACAAGGGGCCCATGACATGCCCCTAAAGATGCCAGCTATAGATGCAGGTAAAACATTAGGAGCAAAAACTACCAGAACATGGTCATGCAACCCAGAAAGCCCACAACAGCCCATTTTCTTTAAAGTAAAGAGTTTGGGTCAAGGGTAGGTCATGGTCATGACTTTCTTTGGAACAAAACACTTTCCTCTGAAGGGAGTGTATCAGCATTGCGTGTTGTGGGAAAGCTCCTTGAGTTGGAAAATGGTGCCTCTTTTATCTGAGCAGAGGGTTGGACGTAGCCTATGGTCCCTCCTTAAGATAAATGGCCTCTTATGCAGGAAGCCTGTTAAGCTTAAATAAAACAGATTTTATAAATGTGTATTGGCATTACGATATTGTTTGCAATAATAATACTAATGCTCCGTTTTTGCAGTTACCTAGACTACCTTGCCTGACATCCCACTCCGATAATATCCTCCATCTGCTCTGCCGTGTCTGTCATTTCTTTCCTCTATAACATATTGTGACAGAGGCTTCATTTACCTAAACTTATCTTGGCAACTTGTACTTCATTAAAGAGAATCCTGCAATCATCAGTTAAAGCTTTCCCCCTCCTATCTGGCCATGCATAGCTAAGCTTCATAAATCATTCCTTCACTTTCCATTTTGCAGCTCCTGGAAAGGTAACATTATTGAATTCAGATCACTGCAATAGACCGGTACTAAAATGTTTACTGACCGCTTTTTAGGCACTGAGCTTTTGCTTTTGAATGCAGATGGTAATATTAGCTAAAGCTTTCAATTTTTTTAAAAAAATGGATGTCACTAATATGTTTTATACATTGTTGTAAATACCTCTGATGGCAAGCCATTGGCACGAAACTGCCAGCAGAAAGCGTATAAAGTCTTCTTTTCTCCCATGCTTCTCTGGTTCTTTACTCAGCCTAGAAGCGTTTGGTAGGAACACCTTTTGGTACAGATCCCTAAGTATATGAAAAAGCACTCTGTCCAACTTGTAGAATGCAGGACTGTATTCATACCTGGATGTGTTCTCCATATATATGTGGATAGAATAATCTGGTGGTTGCAAAGACCTGCTACAGTGCCGTTGAGGCTGCCTTGAGCATAATGTTCCCAGACAACCTGGCAACTGGTGAGCGGGGGCTGCAAAGTTGCTCAAGAATTTGAAATAAGGGCAGCCTCATGAGCTTCCCAGAAGTCTTTAAAAGAAGTGACAAAGGGTAGTTCTGAAAATTCCAAAAATCCTATGTGAAACTATAGAGCTTCTGGTGATTCCTAGAGCTACCATTTGGTAAGAACCTCTGGGGGTACATAAGGCTACAATTAAAAAAAAAACAATCCCACTGCCACTCCAAGGACCAATAGGCAATGATCTCTTTTTTTGCCTTCTAACAAAACTGGCAAGCCAAATGAGGGTTCTAGATTGGCAGGGTCAGGAACAAACCAGGCCCTTTGCCTTTCCCAGATCAACAGACCACTTCATTCTGCCTCAAGCTGAGGACTTCAGTCTCCTATCTCTCTAGCTTGTCCAGCACAGGCTTCAGGACTAGCTACCACCATGGATGTCAAAGATGTCCAATTGGCCATGACTGTTCCCTTGCAGTATTCAAACCTGGATGTTTCCAGAGACCGCATGGAAGGTCAAAGGGTCTTTCAGTCTGAGACAGCAAAATGCTATTCTATATTTAAATTTTTTATCTGAAAGCCTTGGCCACACAACCTGCTTTGAGTCACATTGAAGACAGATTGAAAAGCAGCTGCAGGAGGCACAGGTGGTGGCAGCCTGGAAGCAGAAGTAATCCTTGCAGATGGTTTATATACTCCATACGGACCACAGTGGTATTTGATGATGACAGGGTTTCATGGCTTTAATTCTAACTTCTGTCCTGGAAACTTTAAGGAGTCCTCACCATTCTGTTGTTTGTCAAACAATGGCACAACTCAACCTGTTTCATATTGCAAACCCTTCAACAACAATAGGCTAGAAAGCAACTCAAAGGAGTCCAGTCCAAACACAAACACAGAGGCATAATCTCTTGTATCAAAAGCTTCCCACAGCAAATTAGCCAGTATATTTGGGCTAGTTCAAACACTGCTTGTTTAACGCTTGATAATATGCCTGGCAAAAATTTTCTCTTAAAGGAAATAGCCAAATATGGAAATCAGTTGGAGCACTGATTTAATCTACACCCAAGCACTCACAATCATCTTCAGATATGTGCTTACCAAGATATGAACCAAACATCCATACATATACCCAGCTACACTTCCTAAGATGGAACAATCAGCTCTTAACCAGCAGCTGCGATCACATGCTTTTTTTCTAAATTATTGAGTATGAGACTCATGGATTATGTTTCTTTAGATGAATGCATATCTAGGAAGGCTGGGACTGTTTTCATATAGACAAAATCAGCCCCATCCACTAACCATCCACCATCCACCAACCATCCAAATCAGCCCCATCCACTAACCGTGGGAGCTGAGACTCTTGAACCTGGAAAATCTTGTTGGTCTCCAAGATGCTTCTGATCTCAAATCTAGTTGATCCATTAATCCAGCCATTCAATTTCTATGAAGCAACAGTTTTTCTATTTGCAGAAGAGGGAATTTCTCCTCCCACGGCCAACTCCTCGATGGGCTGCTGCAGAAGGGAAAAGAACATCCCACTTTATGAAACCTGCAGATAATCTGCCAGTATCTCCACACAACAAACAGTTTCCCTACTGGAGATGTGTAGAATGTCAATTTGCCTCTGCATCACAATACTTAGCCTTGCATGTCAAGTGTTTAGTTGCATCTTTTGATGTGAACTGAGATGTGCATTCCCATCCAGGGTCACTAGTAATGGTGAATGAGAAAGTATAATTGGTCCCTGATAGCCTAAGCATGAATCTTCTTCGCCGAGTTCTTCACATTTTATGAGTACTCTAATGTTATTTTAGTTTCACCTTAGAATAAAAAAGGTGGATATTTTCTTTCAAGCAGAAAAAACTCTACTTTCATTAAGTTGATCCTGTTTATGTCCTTTACAGTACTTCTTTGGATCTTGGCCAATATGCAAACAGCACAAATGTATATCATTTGCAAAATCTGCTATCATCTCCTATAGCAATTTCCTCTGCAGTTAAGGTGCGTCTTTTTAATTGAATGTAATAATTATTGCAATTGGGGGATATTTGCTCGCTTGTTTTGCATGAAGCACTAGGCAGAGTTTGCAAAATCAGGCTTTTCTTTTTTAGGAAGCTATTATCTTTGGCCATTGAAACAATTATCTGCACCTTTTTTAAAAAAAACACATGCATTTGTATCTATGTCACATTGTTTCAGAGCATGGTAAATTGTTGGCATCAGCATTGATGACTGCTACAAGGGAGGGAGATATTTAGGAGAACCATCTTCAGGAAAAAAAAACCCCTTCTCGTATACAATTTTACTTGCAGGCAGAATTTATCCCAAGGATAAATAAAAATGCAAGCCAAGCAATAAGACTGTGTCTGCCAATTAGAATATATAGGTGAGATAATCCCTGCTATACGTGTGTATTTCTTCCCCGGGAAGTCTAGGCTAATTTTAGTGTTGATGGAAACAGTGTGAAAATTAAATGTAAATTCTATTTAAAGGTACAGTGGATGCTGCTAAGGAAAAGCACACTTCCTCGGGACTTTCAGTTACCTGGATTTACTTGGTTCCCCCATCCTTCCCTACTCCCAGTCCATAATGGTTTTGCTTCAGGACAGGAAAGAGACCATGGTTGACCTGGACAAGACCTCTGCTGAAACCACTGGAAATGCACTGCTGCCTTTCAGAGTTGACAGTAGTTGACTAGATAAGTAAATAATCTTACTCAGAGTTTACTGCACATGACCTTGCAAGTGTGGAAATCAATGCTTTTAGATAAGCCTTCCAGTTAGAGCTCCCACCTAGCAGCCCCAGTTCCCTGGTAGGGTAATGGAGGGATAAGAGGGGGGGGGGACTTGTGCTATCAATCTCATGGAGCAACATCACTTCAGTATACAATGAGAAATGACATCATGATGCTCTAGGATTCATCTACCACCCCCATTGCTTCTGGTGCCCTCCCTCTGCTCAGCCACCACCATTCCTGCTGCTTGGCCACCACTTCCGCTGCTCGCCTGCCGCTTCTGCCAGCCCGCCGCTTCTACTGCCCCCTGCTGCTCACCTGCCACTTCTGCCACTTGCCCGCTGCTTCTGCTGCTCAGCCACCAGTTTGGTTGCCTCCCTGCTAGTGACCTCCCAATTTTTGTACTTGTCCCAGGTGCCATTTTCAGGAGGTCTGCCTGGTACACTTGAGCAACAGAGCCTTGACACTTTCATGAGCTTTATAGTGTAGCAAAATTATGCTAAATCTTTTTTTAAAATACCCAAAAAAGGTGGGAGGTTGCATGGAAAGACTAAGAAAGTGGCAGGCAGGCAAAACGGCAGCTTGGCTGGGGGCACTTCACAGCAGGACGAACCCTGTTTATACAAAAAAAGCAGGAAAACCCCACTGTGAAATAGACAGCTGCACAGGAAGCAGCAAATTGGGGGATATGGGCAAAAATGCCCATAATCTAACATTTGCCTTCTCTAGTCTCTGTCCCTAAGGTTATATATAGTAAACATTCTTTTCCAGGCCCATCAGCATAGCTAAGCACTGAAGGCTTCTGTGCTTGGGAAAGCATTGACTTGTCTCCCATGGTTTTTATTTTGCCAGTCATTCACCATCATTAAAGCTTCTGGAACACGTGTAGAATCCAGTCACAATTTTTGAAAATGACTTCTTTCATGCAACACATTTCTCCGTAGAGCAATACTCAAGAAGTGATCGTAGCACATCAAATAGTAACATCCTGTGTGCCTCATAGCTGGTGGTTGGAGGGTGGGATATGACAATGGAACTTCCTTAAATTAAACTACTCAATCCAACCAGTAGCCTTGAGCAGTATCACACCAATAAAGTTAAAAACAATCCCAATAACCTGACTCCAGACTCAGACTCATTATTTATTCATATTATTATATTTTGCTGTAGCTTGGGGGGGAAAAAACTTTGCAATAGCTAAAGTGGCTTCATGTTCAATACCTGCTAGGAGCACTCTCATTTTCTCCCCAATAAGTAGTATTTGCCCTCCCATCAACAAACAGCAAAATCTATCATTCTCTTATACCAGACTAAAGAAACACATTACACAAGACAATGCTCCAATGCATCAATTCAAACTGATTGACACAAACATAATCTATTTGATTGAGGAAGCTTCTTATAACGATCTCCCATTACCAAAGAAGTTTTAATCTAGTGGTTAACAGCAGCAGGTGCTAATCTGGTTAAACTAGATTTGATTCCCCACTCCTATGCATGATGCCTTCTGGGTGACCCTGGGGCAGTCATAGTTCTCACAGAACTCTCTCAGTCCTACCTACCTCTGTTGTGGAGAGAGGAAGGGATTGTGATTGTAAGCTGCTTTGAGACTTCTTAAAGGTAAAGAAAAGTAGGGCAAAAAACCAACTGTTCTACTGCTACTCTATCGTGAGACAGCTAAATATTTGAAATATTCATGAAAGGGTCTTGGACATGGCAAACCTAAATAAAGGGGGGAGCAAACTCTGTATGCTCTGTTCATACAAACAGCTCAAAATTAACATTTGAACAGCTTCCCTTCCTAATGTCTTGAAGGAGAGGGGAGGGCAAAGAACTAACTGTGTGGTTTCTAATCTCTGTCATACCCAATAAAGTATAACCCAGCCCTTAGTTTATAGATTCAACTGTGATGGACTACACAGATAAATAAGGTTTGGGAGTGCAGTCAGCGGAAGAATGTGCAGTCTCATACAGTGCAAAGAAAAAAACACCCTAGGAACTGGCCAGTAAGATTGGGTAAGCTGGCTTGTGCTCTGATTAATGGAGCAACCAGCTGATTACCAGAGGGAGGAGATATCTTTTTCAGAGAGACAATATTGAAAACCTTTTTGGATTTGGACCTGCATCAAGCTGTGTGTGAAAATCTATGTTGAGAGGATTTCAGTCAGAGAGTGAGTCTGATTTGAAATTTGGTGTGTGTCTATGTATGCTAAGAGCAGAAATACAAAGATAAAAGAACTGGAAGTTTAACCATTGGTCAAGGTAGAGGTGAAACAGAAGCTTTCCACAGTAACCATAAATAAAGGGTGAGGGGAATATATCTTCTGGGAGATAGAAGAATTCCTAAGCCAGTGAAAAAGGGAATTATACTCAAAGTAAGATTCCCTGTCTGGTGTATTATGATCTGCTCAAGATTTCTGTAGAGTGGGTGTCTAACAGTGGAGAAGCCATGTGTACTGAGATAAAGAATCCAGCCTGTTAGAACCTGAAGTCTTTTTGAATCCATATGTCAGTGACATGTCAGTGATATCTAAGAGTAACTCAAGACAAAACTGCACCTTCACATAAAATATAACATCTAAGAAATGGAGAAACCTAGAAAGCTTGATAAAATCCTGTGCCTGTGACAGAAACCTAGGATTGTACATAGCTTACTCCTGCCTAATTTTCTTAACAATTCCAACTTTGTTCAATAAATTTTCTTTTCAATTTGTTTGAATCTGCCTCAGTTCTCCGGCGCCATTTTAAATAGGATTCATTTGAAAGGGAAAGGGCATTTTGCATGTTAGGGAGGCACAATATTAGAACTATAGCCTGAAATCATCACACACTATCAGAAAGATTATTCGTCCCAAAAGGGACCCAAAAAGGCAAAAGGTGGGAAAATTTGCCTTACAGTCAATGTTCCCTGTAAGCTGGACAGTCACCATATTGGTACCACACATATTGGATAGCCCCACCCAGCAGGTGGCTCAGTTCTGCTCAGGAGCTCTCCAAGGTGGCTCAGTTTCACTCAGTGGTAGGGAACTTCTGTGCAGTGGTAGAGAACACTTAGAGGGACTATTTCTTACAGTGATAAAAATGTGTAGAGAGGCAGGGAGACACCACACCTGCTATGTATCCTCTTCCTGTCCAGATACATTAATAGTTGACAGCCATCTTAGTGCCTTTTCCAAGGTTTTTCATTCAGAAAAGATATCTAAGTGAAGAATATGAGGATGGTTGATTATAGAGGAAATATCAAGCACAATGACTCTGCTCTGAAACTTGTAACATTATGCCTTAATATTTTCTCCTACATTATAAAAGCCTACAGAAATCTTTCAGTCAATTGTTCCTCTTAAAGGAAACATGCAAATACTGAAATTAATATGCTACAAAGCAGCAGAAGCAGATTTTCCTCTGGATGATCTTGAACGCAAGAATTTTTTTTGAAAAAATATGCAAATATGCTTTTTGTAGTCAACAGTCTGAAGTGTATTTTTAATGGGAAAAGGAAAGAGGAAGAGATATAAAATTTTATTTAGATTTTAAGTACATGTATCACTGAATGAAGGGCTATAATGTAAATCTGAGTGTCCAGAGGCGTTTCTCCCATTGGGCAAAGTGGGCAGATGCCCAGGGCACCCCCTTGTGGTGGGCGTCAAAAATGCAGGTTCGTTTGTGGGTTTTTTCTATTTTCCGTTTTTGGTCTGCGGGGGGGGGGGGCAGGTTTTAGGCTATCAACACCAAAATTTCAGAGATGTTTTGGGACACTCTCCTGATAATACCACTCAGGTTTGGTGAAGTTTGGTTCATGGGGTCCAAAGTTATGGACCCTCAAAGGGGGTGCCCCATCTCCCATTATTTCCAATGGGAGCTAATAGTAGGTGGGGCTACCCTTTTGAGGATCCATAACTTTGGACTCCCTGAACCAAACTTCACTAAACTTAGTTGGTATCATTAAGATAGTCTCCTGCTGATATTGCCCAGGTTTGGTGACATTTGGTTCAGGGGGTCAAATTTATGGACTCCCAAAGGGGGTGCCCAATCCCCCATTGTTTCCTATGGGAGCTATAAGAGATGGGGGCTACACCTTTGAGAGTCCATAACTTTGGACCCCTTGAACCAAACTTCACCAAACCTGGTATCATCAATAGCATCTCACGAATATACTCTGAAATTTTGGTGTTGTTATCTTAATAATTGCACCCCTGACAGCAGGCAACCCCTAATTTTCCCCAGATTCTCCTTTTAAATCCACCCCCTTCCTGCCAATGCTTGTTTTCTTTCTTTCTTTTATTCTCTCAATGCCTAAGAAAGGTTATTATTATTATTAAATCCACCCCCTTTGGCATGGATTTAAAGGGCAAATATGAGGTCCCCAGTTTAAACACTGAAAGTGATGCTGTTTCAGGGTAGAGAAGAATCCTCCCCAAAATAGCATCAATTTCAATGTTGTTTAAACTGGGGAGCCCAGATTCTCCCTTTAAGGTGGATTTAAAAGGAGAATCTGGACTCCCTAGTTTAAATACCATTGAAAATGATGCTGTTTGGGGGTGGATTCCAGCATCACTTGATTAAACCCAGATTCTCCTTTTAAACCCACCTTAAAGGGAGAATCTGGGGTCCCCAGTTTAAATAACATTGAAAGTGATGCTGTTTCCCCCAATTAGGGGGACTAGATACAACACCATAAAATGTTTTCATAGCAGTAATAAAACATTTTGAAAGCATTTTGAAAATGTTTTCCCAAAATTATTTCTGCTGTGTGACATGGCCTATTACTGTGTTCAGGTTTGTGAGTTGGGGCATGTTCTATAATGTGATTGTGACTTGGAAATGACCTGGTGGAAAAAATCATTGTTTGATCACGGTGGAGGAGGGTGGAGGAGGAGGGTGGAGGAGGAGGGTGGCCCCCCATGGGGGGGCATCAAACTCAAGTTTTGCCCAGGGCTCCAGTTTTCCTAAGTACGCCACTGACTGGGACCATTATCATCCTAAAAAATAAAAACTCAGACATGTGTTTCAACAGTTATTTTGCCCCAGATCTACGATTTTGGAAAGGGGACTTTTTTTTTCCTTTTTCCACACAGCCCTGTGGTGCATTTGTGCATCTTTCGGGACTTTTCAGGCTTCTCCTGATTTTTCTCAAACCTACTTTGCTCTTCATGGATGGCTGCCGTGTGAGAGGAAAATTTGAATTTTCATTGTCCCATCCATACAACAATCATTTCCACAGGGATGCCAGATCTGGATCGAGAAATACCTGTAGATTTTGGGGTTGTACCTTGAGGAGAGAGAAATTGGGAAAGGGAGGGACTTCAGCGGGATATAATGTCACAGAGTCCGCCTTCAACGTGGTCATTTTCTCCTGACACCTGGAGATCAGTAGTAATCCCAGGAAATCTCCAGCCACTACCTGGCAATTGGCAACCCTGTCTTTACACATTGATCGCCAGTTCCTCTTTCTTCTGCAGAGGAGAGTTTTCAACAGGTCATTTCACAGAGATTTAGTGATACACCATTATACTAAAATATGTATTGGCTTCTCTAAATTCCCAGGTTGCATTTTTTTTAAAGAAAAGTGACAAGCCACTTTCAATGCATTTTGCTGCTGGATGTTACTGTGTGAAATGGCAAAATCCTCTTGTAAACAATCATTAAAGTGCAGTGAAAGTGGACTAAAAGTACATTATTCAGCATGTGTGAAAATGCCTTAAGTTTCCACCCCATTGGCGGCAGGTACATATATCTCTGCCATCAAATGTGTCAAAAATGAAAGCTATTCTGATAACTGGATGGATATTTTGGCCTAATGGTATATCTATATAATCTTGCACATCACAGATTTTGAAAGAAACTGTTGCAGGAAACTGCTGTGCAGGCATCTTTTGAATTTTGGGGCAGGCTGCTGGGTGCCATCGCCAAACGGCTGCCAAAGGAGGCAGAAGAAAAGGGGATTAGGAATATAAACGCACACAAATTCACACAAGAAGCCCAGAGGGGATAGTAAGCTCACAGAGGAAAAAGGCCAGTAAGGAGGAGGGAAAATAAAGCACACACAGAGGCAAAGGGAGAGAGACTCTCCTCCAGCTCCACTGGCTTGCCCTCCACTGCTTTGCTGGGTATTTCTGGCAGGCCTCCCCTGGCCTCTGAATGGGCAAGGGAAGGGGATTGCACCACCCTACTCTTCCACTTGGATTACAGCTCTTGCAGTGTCAGAGTAGTGTCCTCCTATCCTTCTCAGCCTTTCTCCGTAACCCACCTTTAAAGGTCCAAAATAGTCCCACCCCTTCCCTGGGCATACCTGGCTTTTCTCTGTTCACCTCTTTGTTAACCTGTGGGGTGTGGTGAGGGTGTTGTGGGTGCGTGGCGGGGCAAGATGGGGGCATTCCAGGGCGGGTTGGGGGCAGAGGACGCACTAGTACACCAGGCGCTTTCTCCCCTTGCTACGCCTCTGCTTGTTCTGTCTTCACGATGGCTCTCCCTACTTTTCTGAAGTATATGGGAAAGCGCCTAGAGAACAGCCCCCCCCCCCCATGGGCACCATGTTGGGAACTGTAGTACATCTTGCAAATGCAAGTAAAACAGACTTTTGAGCCTCATGTCAGAGTCAAGTTCAAAAATGTTGGAGTAACAAAAAAAATCACCATGAGAACAGCTGTCCTTGCTAAAGGTCTAAGGCAGTGGTGGTGAACCTTTGGCAGGCCTCCCAATTGGCCATGCTGGCAGGGGCTGATGGGAATTGTAGTCCATAACATCTCGAGTACCAAAGGTTCGCCACCACGGGTCTAAGGTAAACTGATCCACACCTTGAGGCAAACTGATAAACTCTGATAGCACTTTGTACCTCTGTTTCTACCATTTATGTAACTCCTCTGAATTTCACATGATAGTATTGCTCAATCAGATACTGATTAACAATGGAATCAAGTTGTATTTCTCTGCGAACTTTCCAGTTTTAACTTTATAATAACCAAATCCACAGTTCACGTCCAGTGATCCTTTCCTCCTTTTGAACATTGCCCATGAAAAAGCATATCTCACTGTGTTAAATAAGCATCAGTCAGACCAAAAAACGTGTCACATTAAGTCCTGGAGCCAGTCGGCCCTTATGTTCTTGTGTGAAGGCAGAGCTCTCCAGATTTGCTAAGACTACAAATTACAGTTTGCCATAGGTTAGCAAAATCCTTAAAACCTTTGAGAATCAAGACATATTGAAAAATCCATTTTGCTAGCTTCATAAGGGGAAAAAACCCTTAAAAGCATTCTTTGTGCCAAGTAGAGAAAATGCAAGGAAGGTGGAAAGACATTATTACTGAGGGCAAGTATTTGCCTTTTAACTGGAATTCTCTGCTTGTCATTAAACATCTTTTTTTTTCATTGACATTGATTTTTTTTCTCATGATAAAAGCCCTGGATGTCATTATATAACTTGAAAGAATTGTCATAGCTGTGCTTCAGCTTTAACATAGATCCCGGTGCCATGTGAATATTTCACTGATGTGATGGTCCTTACTCAATTGTTACCTACCAGGTTTTCTCTGCAGTCATTATTTAGCCATAAAGGTTGCTAAAGCTAACTGTACGTTCATCATTTTCTTTTCATATTATCCAATTTCATCCCCTCAGCTCTGGAATGCAAAACAGACCCAAGTGTACCTATAGTGAAATCCTAATCAGAGTTACACCCAGTGGTGGGATCCAAAAAATTTAATAACAGGTTCCGATGGTGGTGGGATTCAAACAGTGGCATCGCCACACATACGCACCTCCAGTCCCTATTGGGCAGGGAGGTTGCTTTAGTAACCGCTTCTCAGCACTCAGAAAAAATTAGTAACCACTTCTAGAGAAGTGGTGAGAACTGGTTGGATCCCACCTCTGGTTGGATCCCACTAAGCCCATTAAATTCGGTGGACTTAAAGGGCATAACTTTGTTTAGGATTTCACTGCTAGTCAGCTTTTCTGATCCCAGAGTACAAGTCCATTATCCACCATACTAGAGGGGCTAACCCATAAACAGAGGCATGCTTCACTCCTCTAATTTTGAACAATCCCATTTTACTTGCTACCCTTCTAGTTTTCCCTCCTGTTAAGGCTTTCTTGCATCTGCTACTACAGCCTGTACCTTTTCTGTATTGCTTCCCACCCTATGGAATCTGCTCTCTAAGAAGGCATGGTGGGGCAGTGTTTTCAAGAGGCACTGTGCAGCCATTAAGAAAGAAGGCAGAATGGTAAAACCCAATCTCATCAGATTTTGAAAGCTAAGCAAGATCAGTATTTGGATGGGAGACCACCATGGAAAATTGTGCAGAGGAAGGTAACGGCAAAGCACCTCTGCTTCACCCTTGCCTTGAAAGACCCTTGATGGGGTCGTCATAGGATGCTACCCAATGGCACTTACATACATACATAAGGTGATTTTAGTGGTTAATAATGTTTAAGAGGCAGGTATTTGGGAGGCCGGGGCAGCATGGCATAGACCAATCTCAACAGATCTCAACCACCAAAGAAGATTTTGCAGAGGAAGGCAATGCCTTTTATGCCCCCAAATTAAATGGAGTTAGAGGCTTGATGTGTAGTGTCATCCTAAGTAGGGTTATACCTTTTTAAGTCAGTTGAAATTAATTGGCTTAGATGTATGCTTAAGGTTACTGTGTTATAAGGTCAGAAAAAAACACTCTGTCTTGTGTCTGGGCAGAATTTTAGTGAACCCATTGCCTTGAAAGTTCCTTGCTGTGGTCACTGTAAGTCAGTTGCAATTTGATGGAACTTACATATATACATTTGGGGGTGGGGGAGCAGCAGTGGCATAGGAGGTTAAGAGCTCGTGTATCTAATCTGGAAGAACTGGGTTTGATTCCCAGCTCTGCCACCTGAGCTGTGGAGGCTTATCTGGGGAATTCAGATTAGCCTGTACACTCCCACACACGCCAGCTGGGTGACCTTGGGCTAGTCACAGCTTCTCGGAGCTCTCTCAGCCCCATCTACCTCACAGGGTGTTTGTTGTGAGGGGGGAAGGGCAAGGAGATTGCAAGCCCCTTTGAGTCTCCTACAGGAGAGAAAAGGGGGATAGAAATCCAAACTCTTCTTCTTATCTTGCCTGCTTGGAATTGTCACAGCCTTGAGCCACAAGGCAGAAGTGGAGTATAAATATTTTAATACATAAATGAAATAAATAAACAATTTGATTTTCAAACTCCACAAAGACCTTCACGGCCAGATTCAACTGGTTCTGGTGGGTTTTCCGAGCTGTGTGGCCGTGTTCTGGTGGATTTTGTTCCTAACGTTTCACCTGTATCACAGAGAAAAGTCTGTTTCATACTGTGTCTAAGTGAGAAGGGAAAGTTTATACCACAATATACCACACTAAACTCTGTGATACACCTCTGAAGATGCCAGCCACAGATGCAGGTGAAATGTTAGGAAGAAAATCCACCAGACCACGGCCACACAGCCCGGAAAACCCACCAGAACCAGCTGCCACAAAGAGATTAATCTGAACAGGACAAGACAGTGGGCACATTGCCACCACATTTGAATAACCTCTTTCTATTAACCATTTGGACACATCACTAGGAGACCAGTGTAAACAGCACATTATCTCAGCAAACACTGAACCACATACAACTGGGCTGTGAATTATGCCTACTGCTTCTATACCACCCAGCAGCTGCAGTCTACAAACATAGATGTAAAGGAAAGCCTCTAAAATGTTTGCTGTACTGTCATTTTTGTATGTGCTTTGCTTTTGAATCAACTCCCTCACAAGTGTACAAACCTTTCAACAGTTTAAATCCAAAATACAAGCCTGTGTATGTTTTCCCATCTTCTTCCCATACCTTGAATTCATATCTTTCTCGAGTACTTGGATAAAGATACAGTGTGAAATGCTCATGCATACACATTGCAGAAAATGAGCATAGTTGCGCTGCCATCTTTCTAGATCTGTTCCAGGAAAACACTTTAGCTACACACTTAACTTCAGATCAGGCATCCCAATGATGCTAAAAGGGTCTACTCTTAGTCCTTGACTTGATCAGGATGCAAATAAATATATGGGTTCACTAAAATTCTGCCCAGACACAAGAACAGAGCGAGTTTTTCTGACCTTATAACACAGTAATCCTAAGCATACATCTCTAAGCCAATTAATTTCAACTGACTTTAAAAGGTATAACCCTACTTAGGATGACACTACACATCAGGCTTCTAACTCCATTTAATTTGGGGACATAAAAGGCAGAACAACAATTATCCCAACTTTTTATCACTATGTATTTTGTATTGTTACGATGAAATATTATCCCTGTAGTGGCTACGGATGAGATAGTGTTTCTGCTGTCTCTTTTTACTGTTTTTCACGGTTAGTTAAATATTGTTTTAGTGCCTAAGTTTTTATTATCAGATTTGACTTCTTTTTTTAGAGATAGTTTACTACAGCTTTGTACATTTCAGAAGCAAGTAAAATGAATTTACCTGTTAGGAAGGTTAGTTTACAATTCAGGGACGTAGGTAAGGGGGGGGGCGTTTCTCTGGTTCAAACCCCTCCTATTACATGTCTGGCTTGCTTGAAACAATGCATGGAATGGAACAGCCAGAAAGCCCTCAATCACCAAACCCACCCCATAAAAAATCTATACCTACGTCACTGGTTTACATTAGCATTGTCATGAGGGGTTGGGATTTCTTTTTCTGAAATTCACTTTTTGACAAATACATACATTTTGACAAATATACATACATATATATCAAACCACTGATTTCTCGTATTCCTTTTTCCCTATTAAAAGAAGGACTTCTCTTTCATTTCTTGGTGTAGAGAAAGCAATACACCCTTTCGTAACTTAATTCCTTGTTATTTTATACGACAAATCTCATGGGGAATGCTCTAAAAGGGGATGTGAAGGCTTGGGAAGGCAATCTGTTTCTGAGCATCTACAGACTGAAATTGTCTCCCTTCCTGTTGCTCTTCTCTTTACATTTATCCTCAATTAAAACAGAATTGAACAGCTTTTCTCCATCTCCCATTTCATTAGAACGTGGGGTCATCCCCTGCAGTTGTATGGTGGGTGAGTCAGGACAGACAAAAGGTAGTCCTTCACACAGCACATAGTTACATTCTGAAAAATTCTGAAACTTGCTGCCATAGAATGTGGTGATGGCAGCCAACTTGGAAGGTTTTTAAAGGGGAGTGGATAAATTTAGTGAGGATGGGGCTCTCTTTGGTTGTTAGTCATGCTGGATATCTACTTCCCCTAGCACCAGAGTCAATAAGCTTTTTTACATCAGTTGCTGCCTCTTTCTACATAACCAAAATAAAACATTTTGTGGCAGGAAATAAAACACTGTTGTGAGGAATTCCACAATGTTGTTAGCCCAAAATGTTTTATTTCTAGCCTCAAAATGATGTTAAATGCATCCTCGATTTTAGTGATTCCTTTGTTGAAACATTTTCACAACATTTTGGCTTTAAAACATTTTCCTCACCTCTCCTCTGTCCCCAGTTTTCCTCCTCGGCACTATTTTATGAGCTCGGTCTATCATCTCACTGTTTATTTTCATCAGTTTGGTTTATTTGGGAGGGGGTGATATTTTCAATGCTTTGAGTGCACAGCCTATGACAAGTTGTCACCCAAGCCTTTGGAGCATCAATGCATCAGACCCAAAAGACATTTTAAAAAGGAATAAGCACAAAATGACAGCCAGAAATCATTTCGAGGGGGGTGAGTGCAAACAAGCAAAGAGAACTGAAAACATTTTGCAAATATTTTGCGAACGTTTTTAATGACTTGAGCAGAAAGGGCTGCTGGGAGCACAGGTGGGAGGATGCCGTGGCAGTCATCAGGTGTGTGGTCATTTGGTCTGATCCAGCAAGGCACTTGTCATGTTCTTATCATTAGATATGGATTCCATATACCTAAAATGAGGAAAATAAAAATGATTGTCGGGATTCTGGGATACATTGGGTAGAGATATTTTATTTATTTATTTATTATTTAAATTTATAGACCACCCAATCCCCAAGGGATTGTACCAACCCTAGTTCACATCCCTCAGTTTTATCTGAAGGTGAAAGATGGCACAGCTTAGAATTCTAAGGAGAAACCTGAAATGAAGAGCTGGTTCAGATGTGCAGACATTCAACACGGTTCAGTCCTTTATTTGAGATGGCAGATGTACAATTCCAGGTTTGAGTGCTCCCAGTTGTCAAATGTAATTTCATACATGAAGGGGGAATATCAAAGATAAGACTTCCAACCTTACTCTCTCCCTTGCTCTATATTCTAAATTGGCAGTGTGCCTATTATAGTAATTGGTGAAAATCAACAGCGCATCAATTCTATGGCCTTATCAAATATTGGTCAGTAGATGGATAGATGGGGAAACCATACATGAAAATAGCTCAACCATAAAGTTGCCATGATGATGAGCGGGATATAAGAAATAAGCAGAACAGATGAGAGCTATTTGGAGTACGGTATCATCTGGCAGAATGATTTAACTGCAAGTTTCACTTCTGTGTAATCTGCAAATTAAAAAAGTTAATGATTGAAACCCCCAGATGGAATCATATCTAACACATAAGCATAAGCAAATGTTAATAGGCATATTTTGAAACAACAGAAATAACATGTCCTTTGGGTACCCATGTGTTATTATTTGAGTACCCATCCATATTATTTGCTAGGGAACCTAACATTTACATTTTTTTGTTAAGTAGCACTTCCCCCAACCCCCAGTATATCTTTGATGCATATTGAAAGATAGCCTTCATGGAATTAATGTGTACTACAAGCAATCAAAAAGCATCAACAATATAGTCAGCCTCAGTGAATGTCATGAAATGTGAAGAATCGCCTTATACCCTTTTGCAACCATATTATCCATTCAATAGTCTATCTTCTCAAACTAATTACAGGGTAGTTGCAGGAACAGGTGCATATTTCGAGCTCTGGTAAGCACTAAAGTTTTTAAGTGTCTCTCCGGACTGATGACTGATGTGTCACCAGCCGCTGGGAACTACCAAAATATTCGGTAAATAATCTGGACAGATTCCCCTCGACCTTTTCCCTGTACCTCTGTCAGCAATTACTTAACATTAAAGGTTCCTCTAATTAAACTATGCAGTTCAGGGCTAAAACTGTAAATAGAATTGACCACCCAGACTTTGCTGAGTAAACAGACAATATATAGCAGGCAGGCAAATTTCAGTGAGTCGTGGATGAGTAGTATCAGCTAGGGTTCCCCAGCAAAGACCTGGCAGTTGTGTTTGCTGTGAAGAACTCCTTGACAATTTCCCAGGCAAGAAAAAAAGTCTTCTTGTCTCTGAACACAAGGAAACGCCAATGAATCAAACAAGCAAAAACAGAATTCAGGGCATGCCTCGCCCACCCAATTATTATCTTGAGGGTCTCACTTAACATTTTATCTGAGCTGGTGGTGGGAAGAGCTGGCAAATTGCAGCCCGCTTATGGTGATGTCATAGGGGTTTCAAAACAAGAGACATTCAGAGGTGGTTGGCCATTGCCTACCTCTGCATTGTGATCTTGGTAGTCTCTGATCCAAATACTAACCAGGGCCAAACCCTGCTTACCAGCCAAGATCTGATGAGTTCAGGATTGCCTGGACAACCCAGGTTAAGAATTTATTTAAGTTAACATTTTTATATTTAATTTTTTACATGTGTTAGGCCAGGGGTCAGCAACCTTTACCACCCAAAGAGCCATTTGGACCCATTTTCCATGGCCCCGAAGATCTACCGAGCCAGAGAGGTGGCTCCGTATGGAGCTGCCTCCAGTTTGGCCCCTCCACTCACCTTTCTTGGAGGGACATGCCCATGCTACCTTCCGACCTCCAGGCCATGCGGAGCCACAGTATAAGGCTGAAAGAGCCGCATGCAGCTCCAGAGTCATGGGTTGCGGACCCCTGTGTTAGGCCAATAAAAACAGATTTATTTATAAATATTCTAGGTGTGTTCTTTCTTTCTTTCTTTCTTTTTCTTTCTTTCTTTCTTTCTTTCTTTCTTTCTTTCTTTCTTTCTTTCTTTCTTTCTTTCTTTCTTTCATTGGGCTGAATCCTGACTACATTTTCCATCAACAGTATGGTAATTCCCTGCCTCCCTCCATCATTGTAGACCACCAATATCTATGAAATGCTTCTCCCTGAGGGTAGGTGAACCTAAGGAACTACATGAGGCCAGGCTACAGTGGAAAGGGGGAAAGGTTGAAATTGCCAGTATAAGTCCAGAATCCAACCCAGTATACAACAATGGCTTCATATCATTTGTGAAGACCTACTTACTTCTTGAATGAGAATTCTGCCTCTGTGGACAGGGACATTTAGCTTTATATGACCAAACAGTTACAGTTTAATGAATAGCCTACATCCATGGATTAAAAAAAACAACAACCTGTGTTTGCCTTATAAAGAACCTGTTCAAATTGAAGGGAAAAAATGTGCCATTATTAATGCACTGACCTTGAAATCTGGGGAAAGCATAGTCATGGAGCCAGACAGGAAAACAGGCAATTTTCAACGTGTGTTATGCTATCATTTATTTCAGAATAATATGCCAGAAGGAACCTTCCAAAGGAACAGCTGTAGGAAACATCCATCTATTCCTTATGCAGGAAATGTGCCAAAATACCTACAAGTCTGAGATTGCAGTGCATAGATTCATATGTTCAAAACCAAACAAGGCTTAATTTTCTTTCCCATGTAATTAAGAAACTCAAGTTGATATACAAGGTGGGGGGTTGTTTTTAGAGAGTGAGAAAATTTAATAACTTGCTTCCTATGCTATTTTAAAATCACAGGTTAAGCTGCCATTCAACCAAGAAATAAATAAGTTACTAAACAGTTAATCACTTTGGGCTAGTTCTCACTGTCATTTAACTGAGGATGGCCTGGTCCTTTTCAAGCCTGGATTATGTATTTTTCCCACAGTGAAATGATTATGTGAGGTTTCCAACAGTGGTCAAGATTACAGGTTGGCATAGCCTTAGTCAGTTTATAATCACACCGTCCATTTGAGAAGATTTTCAATAGGGTGATAAGCCTCAAATCAAGTAGAGACAGAGTCTCTCTAAAAGTGGACATTTAAAGTGGTTGGGAAAAGACTGAAAGCATGTTGATATGGATGATAAAATATCCATGAAAGGAAAGGAGCCGAAACACATCATTATGGTCTTTGCTAAGGGCGACCTGTATAGTCAACCTGGGGGTTCCTCCTTTAGCAAAGTACCAGTAGAATTTCAAGGGAAGCAGGAAGAACTGAGCACAAAACTTGCACAAAATTTTAACAATAGAAAGCATAGTAATAACAAATTATTTATATCCTCCCCCCACAGCAGGGCTCATGGTGGTTTACATCCGAAATAAAAGAAATCTTCAACAATAGCAGATAGTAAAATATGCAACACAAGTAAATTAGAACTCTAAAATACACTCTCTAAAGTAATGGTACTTTAACATCTGGCAACCCCAAAGGCTGAAACATCCACCATCTGGCCACCTCAAAGGCTGAAATTTCTAATCCGCATCAGTGGAACCTGCCCCAAACTCTGGTGGTTTATCAGAATCCAATCTAGAGCTGTCTGCAGAAGCAGCAATGGACAGGACGTTAGCAGGAACCCTAAACGAATAATAGACAGTTACATGAAAACTGAAAAAAATATATATAACCAAACAATCCTAATGAATGCAAGCCTCTAGTGCACAAACATTTAGCAGCCCTAAAGGTGAAACAAGTGTCCTCATGGGTAATCCACTGCAGAATTTCTACACACTTGGAACTAGTACAAACCAGATCCATGTCTCATTTGTCCCATGTGTTCAATGTGGCACAATGGTTAAGAGCAGTGGATTCTAAGCTGGAGAGCTGGGTCCACTCGAACAGTGGACACTGACCAGGATTGATTCCCCACCCCTCCACATGCAGTAGCATACCATGAGGGAAGAGCAGAGGGGACTGACCCCCAGGCGCCACTTGTGGGCATCACGGGGGGGGGGGCATTCGGCCGCCCCTTTCCCCACCACTCCCCACTGCTCGCTTTGTCCACCATTTGCTCGCCTGCTTGCTTGTTTCTTTTTCTACAAGCCACTGTTCACTGCTGCTTCTGTCCACTGTTTGCTTGCTGCTGCTTCTGCCTGCCTGTGCTCTGCTTATCCTGGCTGTTTGTGTGAGGGAGGGCTGGCAGCTTTGGGGGAGTGCCATTTCATAATGATACGCCCCTGTCCACATAAGCAATGGACTCTAATTTGTTGAACCAGGTTTGTTTCTCTCATCCTACACATGAAGCCTGCTGGGTGACCATGGGCTAGCCACAGTTATCTCTCAGCTCCACCTACCTAACAAGTAGGTGTCTGGTGTAGGGAAAGGAAGGAAAGGAGTTTCTAAGCCACTTGGAGACTCCTTACAGTATAAATCCAAACTCTTCTTCATATATTAGAAACTGAATTTCAAGTACATACTTAAAAAATGTGCCTTACTTCCTTTGCAAAGCACACTCTAGGGTACAAACTGTGAATTGCCCTTCAGATTACAATTCATAAAATACATCTTGTGCAATTGTTATAGTTAAATTCATGGAGACTGACCACCCTTCCAGATTTATATGCTTTCTTAAGTGCTTTGCTGGATCACAGTCTCAGTCAATAAGCTACACTAGAATTATTTATTGTTATATTTAAATTATTTTGGCTTTTAAGTCATATATTGTAATATTTCAGTTATTAAAGTCTGGAGATTTTCTTCTAGAAAGCCTTTCGATGAAACAAACTCAGAAAAACCAACTCAAATAATTGAGAGAAATTATGCTGATTGTGCAAGAAAAGTCCCCACCGCAGCAGATCAAAGCATTCCTTGTATTGCTTTGTGATTGTTTGCCACACCATCAGGGTTGTGCACGCACACCCTCCAGAGTCCCTCTTGGAGTCCTTGACAGGAGTCAGTCTGGAGAAGGGAAGGGGTTAACAATCTCCCTGGTCTACCTCCTTTTTTTCTGTTGGCTTCCCTTGGTCAGCCATCAGAGTCCCTGGTCTTCATGTAAGAGACATCCTCAGATATGGCCACCCCTTCTTCTTCCTGCTTCTATGAGGGTTGCCTGCCCTTTTGGGTTGATTAGTAGAAGCTGTTACTAATTGGGCATGACTGGGCCAGGCCCCCCCTCTCTCTCCAACCAGCTGGTGCTGGTATATCAAGGCTCAGAGCCACTGCATAGGCAGCTGTTCCTTTCTTGCCTAGGTCTGCTGGCTGACTATGCCACAAATCTTATGGATAGGCCCTGCTCCAACAGATCTCCCACCAGGAGACAGTCTGCCCTGCCTTATTGACTTATAGAAGTTGGGCCAAATTCTGCTGTGTGTCCTATATGTATATTTACATAACAAGTCCAAAGCAGCTTTCAAAACAATAGATAATCAAATGGCAAGTCAATATAAAAACCAACAGGCCTACCAACTAGAGACTCTGGCCTGCCCTGGTCCCTTCTCCATGGCACATATCCTCCCTTAAACATTTTCTATTTGCCACTACTCAATAAAACATTGGTAAAAGGATGAGGAGGAAATTGATGCCATGGCAATACCATGATAGTTATTCTGATGTCAAGCCAGCAGTGACAGCATTGTAGCAGTGTGACATTCTAGGATTTCACTAAAACTCTATTGTAAAACTGCAATATTTCTGTAATCTATAAAATGTTGTGGAATCCTAATATCCCTTCTGAGTTCACACTGGAAGTGATTTCATGGCATCCCTGTGAAACCTATTTTCCCCATTTACAGGTACTCGCTCTCTACCCGCCATATACTTGACTGGCAACCCACGTCCAGATGCAAAAAATTTGAAAGTGCTGGGTCAGGACTTCATTTATTTATTAGATTTTTATCCCGTCTTTTCTGGCATAGGCCAGGCACAGAGCAGCTTATAACAATACAATACATTACATTAATCGATAACTTAGAACAGATCATAAAGTACAAATATATCTATACCTATTTTAATGTAAAATCTTTTTTTAAAATAAACTAAAAGGAACTAAAATGCTGGAACATGCTGAAAACAGTTCTAAGAGCCTCTTTACTCACTGAATCCTCTTTTAGGTATGAGATGTGAGAAACTATGGCCCCTTCCGCACACGCAAAATAATACGTTTTCAAACCACTTTCACAACTGTTTGCAAGTGTATTTTGCTATTCCGCACAGCTTCAAAGAGCACTGAAAGCAGTTTGAAAGTGCATTATTCTGCATGTGTGGAATGAGCCTATCAGTCTCACTTACTTGACTAGAAGATCACTAGTGTATATGGTGTAAGTCTCAATACCTGCGTGGATTTTCTACTACAACAACAATTGATATTTTTTTACTGGTATTTGAATTAATGCCTGGAGGTAACCTAATAAAGTGCTCCTCTGTTCCACATCTCTAAGGCCGTTTCCGCACGGCCAAAAGCAGCGACGCGATGACGTCGCAAATTGCGACGCATACGAAAAAAAGCGTTCACACAGACAGGCGGAGCTGCGGGCGTCCGCAGCCCCGCAGAAATGTGACGGTTCGCACTGAAGCGCTGCGGAAGTGGCGTCTCGCGACGTTGCGCCTGCGCACTTGCGAAGCCGTGCAGGCCCGACGTCATGCCCACGCAGCAGTGCGATGGACAACGTGACTGCCCTGATGTCCTGCCCGTCCCCCATCTGTCAGTGCCTCCCCTCCCAGCTACTGTCAGTCCCAGTGCATGGGTCTGGGAAAGGTGCTTGGCCATGCAGGGAAAGCACCAGGGACAAACGTGTGTGTGTGTGGGGGGAAAAGGTGACCCAGCTTGGCCGTCTGGCAGTCGCCATTTTGAAGACGGCTCCCTTGCGGCTGTTTAAAAGTGTTTAAAGCGTTTTCTGAATACGGCGTCTTCGCGCCGGTTTAGCGTTTCCGCGACGGCGCGAATGCGCACCTCCGCCGCTGCGCGTGCGAACGCTCTCGCTATGGCGGTTCTTTTACCGTTGCCACGACGTCATATTTCGCCCGTGCGGAAACGGCCTTAGCTACTGTATAACCCCTTTGTGTCAGATACAGTCACAGGTATAGTATCTGTAGCAGTGGCTTCTCTCCACACAGAAAATTGGCACATCAGTGGAGAGGCTGTTTGACTTCAAGTGCCAGTGGTGTTGGTGTGGTTGGATGAGACAGATGTAGCTGGGGGAAAGAGGTAATAAGTATAAAGGCTGGATATCAAGAGCTCTCTGCGGCTAGAAATGTGTGAACAATTTCAGTGTACAATTTCCAAACACTCTGAAGCAGAACCTCCAGGCAGACCTGGCAATGCTGGCCTTCTTGTCTGAAAACTGTACAGTATCTTGTTCTGCCAGCCAGCTGGACAGAATCAAAGAAATAGAGGGAGCAGACTTGATGAAGAACTACATCTAGTATGGAAAGGAGTGCCATTAACGGTATTAACAAAAGCAACCTTGAAAGATACTTTCCAAGCAATGAAACTTATTTAAATAGGTCGAGCACATTTGACCCATTATACTGTTACCCATTATAGTGTTAACCAACTTGACACCCACCACCATATCGAAATACATCTTAAGGCATAGGACAAGTTTTCACTGAGGTCTGTATAACTGAATTCCCTTCTAGGCTAAAACGTCCATCCCGATTTAAAATGGGCATGTCAGTGGAGAGGTCTTATCAATATCCCCTGATGCTCTCTTCGGATAGAACTGTTACATGGAAAATAGTCACTGCTACAGATACCAAACCCATGGTTGCTAGCTGAAGTCATATATTGCCCATGTACAGGTTTGACTTGTCACTGAGAAGTCAGTCATACTAAGCTGGAAATAATGGTAATTATAAATGCAAGCTAGAATCAAACTTCCACTGGCAAAGTTCACTAATTCAGAGGAAGTCACTGGCTTATGAAGTACAAATATATTCTTGTGTTAGTCTACTTTAATTAAAGAGTCAAAGGCCTTAATATTCAAGCTTTTCTTAGTTCATAATACTGTTTAAAAATTAAAAATAGCAGTTCCTAACTTGATTAACCATCTGTAGGCTAAGTAATATTTTATTATTATTATTTTGGTCTGACTTGGTACACTAAATGTGACTTTTAGTAACATACTATAGATTTGTCCATATTTCATTGCAGATGTAAAGAAGAAGGAGGAGGAGGAGGAGGAGGAGGGGTTGGATTTATATCCCCCCCTTTCTCTCCTGTAGGAGACTCAAAGGGGCTTAAAATCTCCTTGCCCTTCCCCCCTCACAACAAACACCCTGTGAGGTGGGTGGGGCTGTGACTAGCCCAAGGTCACCCAGATGGCGTGTGTGGGAGTGTATAGGTTAATCTGAATTCCCCAGATAAGCCTCCACAGCTCAGGCGGCAGAGCGGGGAATCAAATCCGGTTCCTCCAGATTAGAATGCACCTGCTTTTTACCTACTATGCCACTGCAGTTCCTTGGATCAGCAGTAAACATATCATTTTAATCTGGGTTGTAAAAGGTATATAACATATACATAAACTGTACACAGCAAGACAAATTATAATTATGACATCTTTTTAATAACAGAAAGGGTAAATTGCTTTTATCCTCTAAATGTAGAAGAAGAAGAAAAGGAGAAAGAGGAGGAGTAGTTTGGATTTATACCCCGCCTTTTAGTCTTGTAAGGAGTCTAAAAGTGGCTTTAAAACTCCTTCTTTTCCTCTACCCACAACTGACACCTTGTGAGGTAGGTGGGGCTGAGAGAGTTCTGTGAGAACTGTGGTGGATTCTGCACAGGCTAAATATAGGTGTAGGATGTGATATAAACCATTTGGGGGGGACACTTCGCACAGGTCCCATTTGGGGGGAACTTCACACAGATTCCGTTCCCAAAATGGTTTTGCCCTGTGTTATTACCATCAACCCAGGAGTTTTGAAGATCACTAAACTAGCAACTCCAAGCTCTCCTCAGATTTTCTCCATAGAAACCAAACTGTAAGAAATGGTGCTTAACGGTGTTGTAAAAATGGTGTTATAATGCCAACAGAGTTTTTTTTAAAAAAAATGACTGCAGTGATTTTTTCAGATGGTGTGGAAGTCATCTAGTAGTATTGCTTCTAACATTTCACCCACTACTACAGTCAGCATCTTCAGACTGCTCTCATGGTGCAGGGAAAATAACCTGGTTCTTAACACTAACAAGACAAAGGAGCTCATAGTGGACTATAGAAGGAATAGCTCAGAAATTCAGCCCTTGACTATAAATGGAGATCAAGTGGAGCGGGTGGCTAGTTTTAAATTTCTGGGCGTTATGATTAAAGAGGACTTGACCTGGGGCGTACAGACTGCCGCGGTGGTTAAGAAAGCCCAGCAAAGACTGTACTTTCTGAGACTTTTAAGGAAGCAACAACTAGATGGAAAACTTCTGGTGTCCTATAGAGAGTGTCCTAACCTACTGCATCTGTGTATGGTTCTCCAGTTGCACAGTGGCGAATAGGAAGGCGCTCCAAAGGGTGATCACTACTGCACAAAGGATTATCGGCTGCCCTCTTCCCTCCTTGGAAGAAATCTATAATTCCCGAAGCCTAAATAAAGCCCAAAATATTCTGAGGGACCCGTCTCATCCAGCACACTCTCTTTTTAAACTGTTACCATCTGGCAGACGATACAGGGCCCTCAGAACTAGGACAAAGAGGCTTAGAGACAGCTTCTACTCTAGAGCTGTGGCTATGCTAAACTCCGCTGCTTCATATTGATGTATTTGGGGCTGTGTAGGGATGGGTGGAGGAAGGGGAAAGTGTGGATGATGTATGAGTCTGAAATTGTGTGCATCGAGGAATGCTGCTGTAAATTTCGTTGTGCGTGCGCAATGACAATAAAATGCTTATGCTTATGCTTATGCAGAGGCACATCACAGTAAGATGTGTTTCTCTTCATGGCATATTGTAGACTGAATGGGTGATGGAGTACATGTTTTGTCCACCTCACAAGTAGAGTGTGGGGAGAGGTGACGAGCATTTGCATGTGCTTGAGTAGAGTTAATTTGCATCTGTATTTGCATTAGCAAGTATTGTCAAGCCCCTGTCAAGATTGCAGCTCTTTCCTGACTCTTGTCATGAGACTGTGGGGTGGGGTGGGAGAGGGTGGCACAGTGAGAGCCTAGCTTGTCATGTCATCATCCCTGTGCTTATGTACTTTCACTTTTAGGTGCATAGCAACTCTTCTTACACTTCAAGACAGTCTGCACTTGGTCCTTATCTTTTTCCTTGACCTTGGAGGCTTCATAGAGCCTGAGAATGCTTCCACTTTTACCCCACTGGGATGGCAAGTGAGGGGTTGGAGAGGTATTTGGGAAAGGTATCCTAATTGAAAGATGAGTAGTAGAACTCAGTTCTAGCAAAGACTTGCTTGTATACTATTCTCACACTTTTTGTCAATAAACTAAATTCTGAACCCAGGGGTCTGGTTATTGTGAGGAGGTTGACAGATCCTGACAGGTGTCCAAGCAGAGTCCATTTGCAGTTGCATTTGAATGTCTCTGTTTTTGTTTTGGTGTTTTTTTAGTACCAGTAGTCAGGTTTTGTTGATTTTCAAGCTGACTTCCTTTTTGTTGAAACTGTCCTGGTGTTTTCAGATTTCAGTGGCTTCCTTGTACAGTCTGACATGGTAGCTGTTGGAGTGTCAAGAATGTCTATGTCTTCAAATAAGATCCTATGTCCAGATTAGTTTACAGCATGTTCTGCTAATGCTGGTTTCCCAAGTTGGATTGGTCACCAATGCCTTTCATGTTCACAAAGATGTTCATGTTCACTCCCTCCCCACCCAGGACACTGAGGTAATAAATGATAATTTCTAAACACTGCAACTTCAAAAATAAGTAACTTATCCTTAGTCTAGCCATCTCATAGGGCATGTGCAAAAGCAGAAAGGAAGATTTGTGGTTATATCACTTTTTGTTTGATCCTTGTTCAGTTTGCTGAGTAAATAGACCATGGGGCACACTTTGATTACTTCATTAAAATTCTTTTTAATTTAATTGCTGGTAGCCTGATCTAATTCAATCATGCTTATCTGGCAGAAAGGCCAGGGGTGGCTATAGATCTCTTCATCTCCACAGTATGCAAGTGTGCATGCTAGTCCTCCTCATAGTAGTTGGTGAGTATGAAGTGAGACACAAGGCAAAGATGAGAAGCCCTTAAATGGCACTGTGGTAGGCAGTTCTGAAATGGTGGTCCTGCTGCAGAAAATATTCCTTAAGTTTGCAAAGTTGCAGCCAAAATACCCAGAAAGAACTAAGTATCATGTGAGTAAGGGAAACGTGGGTCGCGAGCATTATTTTTCCCATATTTGGAAAGAGGTGAATGTTTATTTTATGTGTTGCTTATTCATACAATTCCTACCACCAAATAGATGGACAGCAGAAATAAAATCAAAGTCTCTAGGTTGACCAAAAGCCCCTACTGAACAATACCATCGTTATATCATGTTCTGACAGATAAATGGTTTTATTAGCACAAATGTGTGAAATATCTGCCATCTAACATTCCCTTGAGCTATCACCTTTCTGCAAGGTGCAAGGGAAGTGAGCAAAGTATGTATTTCATTGTTAAGGATCTTATTTCTTGAGCATTCGCCGTCTTACAAGCTATGGTACAATTAATGTAAAACTTTAAGTAGCACATTCTTAACCTTTGCTAAGCACAAGAAAAACATAGGAAAATGATTGTTGCCAGATGAATTTGACCCATTTGATGCACTTGAATATCAGCAACTCACAGTGCAGAAAAACTAGAGGCAATATGGACAGTGTGAAGGTTCAAACTAGAAAAGGGGGAAATATTCTAGTAGTCAGAAATAATGGCACCAGAGCCTTGCAGAAGTCTTTGATACTCTGATATAGTGTCCTAAGAATGGGGTGAAAGCTAAACTTCGGATTCCTTCTAGGACAAAAGGGTTTCAGAAATATAGTAAGTGGCAGTCAATCAATTTGCATACACTACCATAAGATAAATGTGAGGGTGATCTGGCTGAAATCTGTCACCCCAATGATCACTAGGGTTGATACAGCTGACCTGGCTGGCATCCCTCTCAAAACTGTGCACTTGGTGAAAGAGGACAACCATCCCTGATAGGAGTGTATTATTCTTCAATCAAATTACACAGCTCCCCTGCAAGTATCTCCAGAAACTTAGGCCCCTTTCGCACACGCAAAATAATGTGTTTTCAAACCACTTTCACAACTGTTTGCAAGTGGATTTTGCTATTCTGCACAGCTTCAAAGAGCACTGAAAGTAGTTTGAAAGTGCATTATTCTGCATGTGCGGAATGAGCCTTAGTAAATGAAAAGCAAGTGAAAAGGGCTTTGCTTCTTCAATGGTAATCTCGCCATTGTTCACTTGGAGCTCCTCTTGGGCATCTTTTGAATTGGAGTCATATGTGGTGGTCAGACCTGATTGGCTGAGGGTTTCTCGAAAACGTTCAGTCAACCTTTTGTTCTGCTCATCTTGGGTGGTTAGAAGCTTTCCATTCTTGTCCCTAATCAGAACATTAGAGCTGTTCATTTTAATTACCACTTCATGATGTAACTGCACAAAGTAACACTAGAGTGTCTGTGCAAAAGAAAAAAAGGAACAATACATTTTCAATACATTGTGAAATCAATGCAACTGAAGAGACAAGGGGGAAATCCCAAAATGATGGAGGAAAAGGAGACCTGCAGAATGATTTCAAAGAAAGTGTTTCTAACATACAGAGTTTGACCATTAGAAAAATCTGTGGTAAACTGTGCATGTGAAAAATGGCCTTATGTCTTATCTGTGGTAAACTGTGCATGTGAAATCTGTGGTAAACTGTGCATATGAAAAATGCCCTTATGTCTTATCCTGACCTAAGTTACTGTAACATATTGTGGAAATTGTGAGGTACAGTAGCTGGTGTGCAGTAACATAAGCGACAAAGCAGTAAATAACAAAAGAAGAAATTGTATCCCCGCTCACCCCCATGTGGCTTACTTAACTGACGAAGTCTGTGCAAAAAGCAGAATTTGGTTTCATATCAGGTGTCTCCATAGTATTAGGTTATCTCGGTTATGCAGACATGCTCTTGCTAAATCAGTTTGAGTTACATGCTGTATTTCATCAATTCCAAGGGAACAAGCACGGCTTGTTTAATCAAAACACTCCAGAACTAGCATAAAACTATCCTGCCTTCAAATCTAAAGCAGACACAGGGCCTCAGAACTCATATTATTTCAAAGCGTCAGAGTACTATCCTTAAACATATGTTGCAAGACTAAAAGTCTGTTATTTTAAGACAGTTATCAACCAGTAATCTGAAGATAGGCAAAAACATTCATTTTTAAGGCTTTCGCAGACAGATGGAACAGAAAGAAACATTTTTTTACTTTTCTAAAATAGTCAATACACTGACATTGCATGGCCTGTGCATTAGATCAGACAGCAAATTGGATATTGATAGAGCTATTCTGAACAGTCGATAAGCTTTTTGATGACTGATACCTTTAGGCTGGCTGGTAATATCCATATCACTATTTGGAAACTAGAGAAAGACACTGTAAAGTAATATTCTCTTTGTGGTATCCTTAAGGGTAACTCAAGCTCACAAACCGAGCCCATTGCCAGGCTCTGGGGTTTTCATTAACTTCTCTTTAACAGTAATGGGTTGAACAGAAAATTAATCCTCTTGCTGCTCTTTGTACACCAATAACAAACAGAAAAATGAAGGCAGAAAAGAGATGGCCCATCACGCAGAGAATCTGAGTGCATGCAAACAAAGGAGCAAGCAAACAAAATTATGTGAAGATTTCACAATCAGAAACTGCAGTTTGTCACTGACTTCTGCCAGATTGTGTTCTATTAAGTTGATTTGTTCATTAAATTTATAGGTTGCTTTTCACTGAATTAAAAACACTCAGCACAATACTCAACTATTTCACTTTACTCCGCTCCTTGCTTAGAGCACCTATGCCTTGTCTCTTTTGTTCAGGCAAATCACCTGATTCCCAATATAGTCTCTGGGGTGGCTAAAGTAAACTCCTCCTTACTTTTAAATTAGCACAAAAGTTCTAACCCAGTGCACAGTAGAAAACAACAGAAATTCAACAATTTTGTTTTAAAACAACTACAAACTGTAGGGAAGCACATGAAACTACTTCGTTTTATGGATAGGAGACTATTGTTGTTGTTTGCTCAAACTAGGGAAGGGGGGATTCCTGTTGATTTCTGTTTACTGAATGTCATTTTTACAGGCCTGGGGGGAAAATGTAGCATCTGGGATTTTATCCTCATGGTGAAATAAGCAGTATAAAATCGCTCTTTTTCATTAGTGTCAGAAACTATTGTTTCTGGGGGAAGAGGGCTTCCTTTAAAAACCTTTGAATGTCCCCTCCTAAGAATTGTAGATTACCTCCTGAGGGACCATATGGCCCTAGTTAATAATCATTGGTTTTTTAATTTAGTGATCAAATCAACATTTCTGAGAGCCATTTCTGAAAGCCATGTGAAAACTCAGGTGAAAAAGATAGCCAGAGCTTTGCACCAATTGTAGCTTCAGAATAGTTAACAAGGCAAAGCCCATGTACAGAAAATTACCAACGTAACCATGAAGTTGCAGATGTATGGATGCCAGTCACCAAATCAAATTATAAAATATGAGATTGAACTACTTCTTTAGGAACCAAGATTTCACAATTAATACCATATTAAAACGTTCACACTTCCCTGACAGAAAGCCACATTTACCCATTGCAAAATGCTGTTAGATTTAGTAGAGAAAATATCAGAGTTCAATCAAGGACTGCTAAATTTCTGCCCCTTCCTGCCATATGCCAGTTTTTGAAATATTTTTCTCACAGTCTAGCTCTGTTCTCAAAAGTCAGCTGGGATTCGACAAAGGTATGGTGAGGGCAAAGGAGTGGGGGAGTTAACTCCATTTTTATTAAAATAGATTCCCCACACTTGAGGATCATGAGAACTCATGGTTTCCTTTGGCCCCTTCCGCACACACAAAATAATGCGTTTTCAAACCACTTTCACAACTGTTTGCAAGTGGATTTTGCCATTCCGCACAGCTTCAATGAGCACTGAAAGCAGTTTGAAAGTGCATTATTCTGCATGTGTGGAATGAGCCTTTGTCTGTTGTAGCTCAAAATAGAGATCTTACCTATTATTTCTAAAACGCTGTCAGGGACTGTTCCTTGAATGAATCTTGCAGTTCCCAAAGGATATCATTTCAACATGGTGGGAAGTTTAAAAAAAATTACAGGTGTAGATGTGTTTCCCAACAACATGAAAAATTTGAAATAGTTGTAAAAACTAGAATCAAGAAAACAAACATGGAATATGAAAGAATATTAATATAAAATTATTTTAAAGCTCATTAAACTGTTCACATTTGGTCACTGTGGGAATGCTGGAATTAGCAACCCGCAGGACTGGATCCCACAAGCTTTTTTCTGCTGAAAAGAGAGGAAGGTGTCACCTTTGACCACTTAAATGGCTGTGCTGGGGCTCACGAGACCCATAAACAATGTGGAAAGGGATTTGTAGTATCAAACTGATACTGAATGAGAAAATGGGCTGGATCCAACACATAAGGTTCCCTGTTCTAAAGCCACTGCTGCCCTGATCTGGATGGCCCAGGCTAGCCTGATCTCATCAGATCTCAGAAGCTAAACAGAGTGGGCCCTGGTAAGTACTTGGATGGGAGACCACCGAGGAATACCAAGGTTGCTATACAGAGGAAGGCAATGGCAAACCTCCTCTGAATGTCTCTTGCCATGAAAACTCTACTTGGTTGCCAAAAGTCAGTTGCAGTTTGATGGCACTTTACACACACGACACTGTATGTTCCAGGATACTTAGGCTTATCGCCATGACATTCTGTTCACAAGTTGCAAACACTGCTGCAAAGTGCCTTATGTAACCACAGGGTAGAAGAAGCTTTTCATAAATCATTGCCAGAGGAATTGAGTAGGCTATGCTGTGCTATGGAACTCCACGTAGTATGTAGTCTAATTTGTTTGTTGCTTGCTATTATGTTGTTCAGCCTCTTTTTCTAATGCAAAGTTAATGAATACACAACACTTTGGCGTATTAAGGAGAAGTTAAAGAACATGTGTGGGAAAATGAATAAACATAAATTCTCCACTGAGAGAGGATGGGAACATAATAGAAACTCTGTGAACCCCTCCCACACACATCACAATAGAAACCGTTGTGGGCCAACAAAGAAATTGAAATTAAACAGGAAAAGAAATGAACAGAATTTCTTCTGAAAGAAATGGAAGAACTGTGTATAATTAAAGATAATCATCTGCTGACAGGGAGGGAGGAGGCGTAGGTAATGTACTATTTGTTTTTTTTGTCTTGAGAATCAATAAACGCTTAACTTGCAGTTGTGTGTTCCCATTGACATGAGTAGGTGTGTGCCATTACTTAGTGGTTTGGGTCAATGGCACCCAAGCCATCATTCTACTTGCAACTCCCATAAGTCTAACATTGTGATCCTAAGCAGAGCTAGATCCTTTCACATTTACTGGAATCAACGAGCAGAGAAATCCGTAACTTAGCTGAGAACTGCATTATAAGTTACCTGCTGTGAAGGGCTGTCAAAGGCCACTACAGATCTACAGGCAAAAATTCCCTTTGGGCCACTACTCATACCACCCAGACCAAGAATCATATGCAACCAAATGAAATGACTTGCTTGTTTCCATGGACTTCCAGGGTAACCAGAACCTCAGAATGTTGTCTTCTAGCACCTCCCTCTAAACATTTCTGTAAGCAAACAGGAGTGCTGCAGGATGGTTGCCATCTGGATGGGAATGGGAACTAATAAGAAAATTCTACAAAAATAAATGTATCTATAGATACAGGGCTAGAGATGCCAGGTTCCTGCTGGGAGTAGGAAGTCTCCAAACCCCAGAACTTATTGCCCTCCTTTGTTATAGCAGATTTAAAAAATTGCTGTCAGCATGACAGTGTCAAGTCATTTCCAGGAAGTTACACGACTCCACTCTAGGAACTGCCAGAAACTCTTTGGTTTTACCATATAGTTTTCAATGATTCAGTCAGGAGCAGGCCCTGCTTCCCATGCATTTACTGGACCAGGTCAGTGCATCAGAAATCTCTCTCTAGGCTGCCAACACTGACATCTGGCAGCAGTCAGAGCTACAGATCAGAATGGCTCAATGGCTTGTGGTGGGACATCAAGGAGGCAGATAGGCTCAGAGCTGCAGAACAGCACAACATGGCCCCATGTTGAGGAGTTGTGGGCTCAAAGCCGCAGAGAGGACAAATGGCCATGTTCCTCTGTAGCTCAATAAAGCTCAGTGAGAAGCAGATGACAGCTTTCCTGGTCAGTGTCTCATTGGACTGGGGTCCTGCTAGTCAGAAGGGTCTCACCCAGTCAGAAGGAGTGTTGGAGAGACCTGAGGTTGCTCCTTCCCCAGAAGTGCCTTATAAGACTGAGTCATGAGAGTGCCAGGAATGAAGGGCTGGGTCCCAACTCCTGGGCAAGACCTGGAGCAGGCAACAGTAAAGGAGCAGGTGAGGATCACCCTCAACTCCTTTTTACTGGTCTGAGGTTAGCCTGGAGATAAGCTGGCCCTTGGGCAATCTTTTCAGTCACTGGGAGAGATAACACCTAAACCTCATGGTTCAAGTCATTAATGTGACCTTTTTTTTTAAAAAAAAAAAAAAGCAGATTAGTTGCAGATTGGCCCCTCTTGTGGTTGAGCATTACAATTTATGGTTCAAATTACCTGCAGTGGATGCATGGACCCTTTCTGCACAAATCAACCAAAATGTTTCTAAAAGTGGATTCATTTAAAACATTTTGAGGCTGCAATAAAATGTTTTGGGTAAAAACAATGCACAACTTCATGGAGAAACTGTTTTATTTCCTGCCAAAAAATTTTTTTTAAAAAGATTTGAGCAGAAAGGCCATGGTCAGCTGTTTGCACCTCTATTGTAACTGCAGAAAGTGATCGCAAAAATCGTCACCTAGGTTTGAAGGATAGGTCCTGTTCCTTCATATAACAATGAATCTCAGTAACCAAACAATGTGTTCCAGAGGTAATCAGAACCTCCATTTTCAGAGACAGAACCCCTCTGAAATCCGGTGCTGAACAGGCAGAGACTTTAGCCCTCATAATCTGCTTGCAAGCCTCCCAGAGGCATCTGGCTAGTCAGTGTGTAAAATGGAAGGCTTTTGTTCTTGGGTTCTTGTATTCTACAACATAGAAATAAAATTCTTATCGGAAATGTCTAAAAGCCAATGAAAAAAGTCTTGTCAAGAGGGGACATTCTCAAGAGGGTCAAGTATTTGCTGAACTGTCGGAAAATGCAAATATTGCCTATAAACTGGAAAAGTCACTCCTAGAAGTGGGGATGGTAATCTCAGCATTTGCCTTGTTCATAAGTTATGCTGTTTTTGAAATGTTAAGAGAAGACCTACTGGTTGGCATTTCTCTGTGCTTGCTGAACTTTTTCAAACCAATATTAAGGATCAGAATTAACTGGAATGCATTCTGAAGGGAGCATGCTCAAGTATTTTATATTGTTTGCACTGTAATAAAGAAGGTTGGGCTCACTAATCCTTACTCAACACTGCACAGAGCAAATGATAAATATAATTACTATTCTTGCATTAATATGAGCCCTAAACTCCAGGGCCAGGGATTGCAGGGTGATATCGGGGAGGCATGTATTCAAGTGGGGAGCTATCCTTTCCCCGATGTTATTCAACATCTTCATGTGACCCCTGGCCCAGTTGGTACGGAGCTACGATTTAGATGGTGGCCTTAGATGGTGAGGCCCTACATCTGGCTTCATCAGTGAAGAGTCTTGGCATGACCTTGGACTCTACCCTTTAGTTGGAGGACCAGATCACAAGAACAGTCCAGACTGCATTTTTCCACCATCATCAGGCTTGGCCCCCTACCTCTCCCAGTCCAACCTCGCCACAGTCATCCATGCAGCAGTCACCTCCAGGCTAGATTACTGCAACTTGCTCTACGCTGGCCTATCTTTGTTGCTGATCAAGAAATCAAAACTTGTCCAAAATGCAGCCATGAAGCTGCATACAGGAGCACCCAGCAAAGACCATATAGCACTGGTCCTGGAATATCTACACTGGCTGCCTGTTGAGTACCGGATCATCTTCAAAGTTCTAGAGTTAACCAATAAGGCCATCAGTGGCATTGGACCCACATACTTGTAGGACCACATTTCCCAATATCGCCCTCAGAGATCTCTTTGCTCGGTGGAGGGTAATCTACTGGTGGTCCCAGGCCCAAGAGATATTCGGCTGGCTGTAACAAGGGCCAGGGCTTTCACAGTCCTGGCCCTGGCCTGATGGAACATGCTGCTAAGTAACATCAAGGCCCTGTGGAGCCTGACCCAATTCCGCAGGGCCTGTAAAACGAAGCTATTCCGCCAGGCCTTTCCATCAAGCCAGCCAAATGTTTCCTAATTACAATATCTCCCCTGAGCCTCCCATGGGAGAAACAATATTTCTCACTATCTGGGGGTTTAGCTGGACTGTTTTAAATGGTTTTATGATTTGTTTTTATTTATTGTTATTTATAGGCTCTGTATGAATTTTATTTATGATTTTAGGCTTTATTTATTTATTTATTTATTTATTTATTTATTTATTTATTTATTTATTTATTTATTAAATTTTTAAACCGCCCACCCCCACCCTGAGCCCTTTGGGGTAGGGAAAGCCCTTTGGGAGTGAGCAGGTTATCAAATGTAAATAATAATAATAATAATAATAATAATAATAATAATAATAATAATAATAATAATAATAATAATAATAATAATAATAATAGTCCCCCCAAAGGGCACTACCTTGGTGTGGTGGTGGGGCTTGTGTGCTCCAATGAGTCAGAGGGCTGTGCTGGAGGGCCACCCAAACCAGAGAGGCCTCTGATGAGGAGCCAGACTAATTGTGCCCAAAACCCAAAACCATGGTGAAGACAAGAAAAAGAAACTTTATACCGGATCGGTCGTCGCCCGGGTCAACAAGGACCGCGTCTAGTGCTGGAGTACCTGGGCACTTGGCGGAAAATGGGCTACAGGACTCAGGATCTTCAGCTGAGCAACCAGGGCTGAAGACTTGCAGGACTACTGGAAGTACCGAACAAACGCCGAAAAAATATTCGCGGTGCAGAGAATAGAGAAATTATGTGGTTTGCTACTACAAATCAAACCCATCAAAAAAGAGGATACCTCAAACGAATGTACCTGAAAAGTCTGGAAAAGAACTTCACCCAGACACAGAAATTACTGAGCAAAGACTTGCTGATCAAAGGAGATATATTGAAAGGAACAAAGTTTTTTTAGTGCACTTCAGGAACTAGCAGAAATCCAGCAGAAAGCACAAGACAATGGTATTGGAAACATACCAAGGGAACACTCAAAGAAATTCAAACAAAATTGGGCAACAATTCAAGGACTGTAAGAGACAGAGGAGTAAGAGGAGGAAGAAACAACAATCATCACTAACTCAAAAGGAGCCAAACCCAAAGTTCCCAATTGACAAAAAAGCAAGAAGAACTGATGCAGAAGATCCTAGAACACATGAGCAATACAAACGAACGTGACAAGATTGCTACCATTGAAGATTGTTCCAAGGAAGGATCTGCTCAATTCAATTGAAGGATGCAAACAAGGTCATTGCTGGAATCCAAAACAATGTCACTGCATGAAACAAAACCAAGCTTATGCAATTAAAGCAATCTGCAGTGGTGATTACTAAAGAGCTAGGGGTAAAGATTTATCAAATTCAGAAAGAAGGCAATGAAATAGATAATCTAAAGTGGAAAATCAGACTGGGAAGAAAAAAATCAGCAAACTAATGCATCGGATGCTGCAAACTGAAAAGCATGAAGGAGAAGAAGCTCAAAAATGACAAACCCAAAGCACACCTAGTTAAGAGGCACCACCTGGACACCAGGAAACCCAACGAGGCAATAGAGGTGGTCAAACAACAGATGGTGGCAGTTTCTAAAGAAGATTGCAAGATTCGAAGTAAAGGGCTTGCTCAATCTAAGCAGAATCAACTTTTCTACTCCAACCAGAAACGATTCTACCTAGAATGTAAGTGGAGATGTGAAACCAAACACAGGAGAGCCTGGGACAGAGAATTAAACGACAGTTCTTGAGAAACATTTGGGACAGCCCAAAGAACTACAACCAAAATGCAAGTTGGGCCAAAGATGTGGAGGCTGAACTGAGCAGCAACAACATGGACAACCTGGTAATAACAACTAAACACAGTTGGAAAACGAGCAAAAAAGGTGAAGAACTGGACTGCCCCAGGCAGTGATGAACTACATGGATTCTGGCTGAAGAAACTGACCAACTTGCATGAAAGAATTGCCCAACAGTTGAACTTCAGGTGCTGCAAACAGGCCAAATTGAAGAATGGATGGACAACAGGGGAAAACGTTTCTGATAAATGAAAGACCAAGAAAAGGGAGCAATCCCTAGTAAATTACAGGCCAATCAATTTGCCTACCAACAACCTTTAAGCTTTTTTACTGGCATATTAGCTGATGCAATACAAGACCACCTGGAAGGAAAGAACTTGCTGCCCTAGAAATCGCTGGAAACAAACTAAAACAGTAGAGGAACAAAAGATCAACTGCTCATAGGATAAAATGATCCTTTGAGAATTGCAAAAGAAGGAAAACCAACTTGCATGTAGCTTGGGATTGATTACAGGGAAAGCATTCGATTCACTGCCACACAGTTGGATACCTTCTATTGCCACAAGGAGATAATTGGAGTCGAGTGAAAACATCAAAGAAATTGGTCAAGAAATGCTAATGCATATCTTGGAAAAAAAAACAGGAATTAATAGTCAAATGGAGCAGGAATAGGGGAAATCAACATCCGAAGGGAATATCTCCAAGGAGAGCTCCCCTTGTCCCCACTACTCTTTCATCATTGCTATGATTCCGCTCTCTCATAATTCACAGAAGAAAACAGGAATTCAAGGATATCAGACAGCAAGAAACTCACCAAAATTTCCTCTCTACACCTTCTATACATGGATGACCTAAAGGCTCCCCATGGAAAGAATCAAAAGCAGAGATTGAGTCACTACTGAACTACAGTGAGAGTCTTTAGCACTGACATTGCCAATGGATTTTGGACTTGGACAAGTGTATTGCAACTTTGGAACTCAGTAAAGGTAAACTTGCAACATGCGAAGGTGTGAATATATGCCAAATGACATATAGGAAATAAAGAGCTTACCAGTGAATGAGAAAGCTACAAATGCACTTGGGGATACCTCGCAAGCAGAGAACATCAAGCATGCAAGAAGTCGTTAAGGCAATTAGGAAGGAATATCTTAGAAGGGTAGTAGCAAGAAAAAATTTTGGAAATCAAAGTTAAATGGAGGAAATACAATAAAGGCAATTAATACTTAGGCGGTGCCTGTAGTACAGCTACACTGCTGGCATAATTAACTGTGGACACAAGCCGAATTGGTCATCCCTGGACAGAAAAAACAAGAGGAAAATTATGACCATCAATCGAGGCACTGCATTCAAGAAGTGATGTAGACAGACTCTCTACCTTAGCAAGGTCAGAAGGAGGGAAGAGGACTGTCTCCACATCAAGAGCAATCAGTAGAGGAAGAGAAAAGAGGCCTGAAAAAATACATCCAAGTAAAAGCCAAGAGCCAGCATTGAAAAGAAGTCCACAAGGCTGAGATGCTGGAAAGCCAAAGAAGAATCAAAAGAGTATAAGGAGTCCAACAGTTTAAAACACATCGAAAGGAGCGAGTGGCTAAACAAGCCACTCCATGGGTTAAAACGATACTTTACAGAACATTTGGAAGGGAAGGTTGACAGCAAGAAAAACATGGGAGTGAAGCTCAGTAAGGGGAACTCTAAAGAAGGAAACTGAAGGCCTTACGATTTTTGCTGCCCAGGAGCAAGCATTAATGGACAAATGCAATAAAGACAACGAATCAAGAAAAAGTCCTACAATGACCCAAAGTGCGTCTCTGCAAAGAGGGTGATAGAAAACCAGTAAGACACATCATCTGCTGTTGTAAGAAAATAGCCCAAACTGACTATCTTAGAACGTCACAATAGGCTAGCAGCACTGGTGCACTGAAACCTTTGCAAAAAGTAACGGCCTGCCCTGTAGCAAAGACCTGGCACCGAGCACCAAGCCAGAGTAGAAGACCACAGAAATGAAGAAGCAAAAATACTCTGGGGACTTTAGAATACAGACAGACAGGACACCTGGCAACACAAACAATCCCCAGACATAACAGTGATAGAGAAAAAACATGTTTGGATCATAGATGTTGCTGTGCCAGTTGACAGCAGGGTAGAGGACAAAGAGCTGGAAAAGATCACAAAATACATGGACCTACAAATTGAAGTTGAACGATTGTGGCAGAAAAGAACAACAGTAATCCCACTAGTAGTCGGTGCTCTAGGAGGAATCCCAAGAAATCTTGAAAAACATCTGGAAAGCCTAAACTTGGACAGAACATCAGTCCACATGCTGCAGAAAGCAGCACTTCTAGGAACTGCACACATTCTACGCAAATACCTCTAATATCCTAGGTCCTTGGGAAGGACTCGATATTCAGCGATGAATTCCAGACACTTGTGCTGTGTTGTTATGTGTATAATAATAATAATAATAATAATAATAGTAATAATGATGATGATGATAATAATGATGATGATGATGATGATGATGATGATGATGATGATGTATAAATAAATAAACAAATTCATCTCAATTCTTGAATTATGAAGCTGAATACAGGTCCTTCCAACCCATGTATTACAGAAGTCTTTCAGGCATGATTTTGATTCACTAAGCCAAATGTAGCCCACCTGCAAATACTGTACTCTCATGCCTGAAAGTTGTTGACAGCCCTGCTTTTGCTATATCAGGGAAGCATCAAAACAAAGAGTAACTGGGTCATGACTAGAGCTGCCATATAGCCATAGTAAGAGACTTCCCTCTGTCAGACCCCAACTCCCTGCTGCAGCTCAGCAGGGGGGGTGGGAAAACAAAATTAAGGAAAATCAAGGAAAAGTTAATATTGCGCTGACACAGTTACATCATTTCCAGTGCAAAGTTGGAAGTGACATCATGGCATTGGAGCAAAACACTAGAATTCTATTGAAACTTCATGGCTTGACCATAGAGTTTCAGTGGAATCCTACAGTGTCCCTCCAACCCAATGACACCAGTTCCAGATTCCTGTCAAAACTGAAGTATCAAAATTTACACAATATTGATTACATTTTCCCATTTCTCAGACTCTCCTACTGGTTATCAGTGTTAACATTTGGCTGTCACCCATGTGACTCATTGCATCTCCATTGGCTCACATTTTGTTTCTGGTATTGATCTTTAAAGCCATATGGGCTCATTCCATATAAAACTACTGTCCACTCTAATCATCTTCAGAGATTCTGTTTCAGGTGTCCCTGCCATCTGGGACTGGGTGGCAACCCAAGAAATCATGGCACCGACACTGTAGAATTTCTTCCCCAGGGAGATTTGTCTGTCTCCCTCTACCATAGCCTTCCACCAGTAGAATCACTAACAGTTAGTAACCTTCCTCCTTGCTTGTGTTGTTATGATTGGTTTTTTTATGTTTCACTGAATTGTTTAAATTTTTATATGCACATATTTTAAATGCTCTTTTAACATCTTGAAGTTTTACTGTTTTGATGTTCACTGCCTTGGGGACCCTATTTGGGAAGAAAAGAGACAAAGAAACACTTTAAATAAATAAAAGTAAATAAACAGTTGAGATGACTCCATGGTAATACTCTTCCTATGCAATTCCAAGCCATGTGAGGCTCAACTGGTAAGATTACTACTGACTTCATGAAAATGGGGCAATCCTTTTTTTTATTTAGGAAGGCCTCTACTTTCAGTTACCAGAAAATTCTTTTTCATTACACCCGAGACCAGCTTCTTGCAGACTTATCATTCAGTTTTTAAATTAATGTTTTAGTATTTTAAGGATAGCATTGTTTTACTGTTAACCACCATAGGGATAGTTAGGTGGTGGCATACATATGAGTTAGATTAAGGCAACATTGAAATCCCTGCTATTAAGCATGTCTAGGTCTGCCATTGTGCTGCATTATATAATTAATCACTTTCTCAAGTGAAGCTTTTCCCTGCACTGTTATCTTCTTAGAATACTCTCCAGTTACAACAAAATGTTAATTAAGGTGAAAAAAATAATAATAAATCTCCAGGGAAGTATTTTATATTAGAAGAATTACAAGAGGCATATTGACTGATGTCCTTGAAATAATAGCTTCCATAAATTCTACAGGAGTTTTCCCATGGAATTGGAATATCTGCATTATTATGTACCACTGTATAAAATATGCAGTTATGCAAGAAACTAAGTCTCAAGGTCAACACAGGTCAAACTGCCCATCTGTCAGAGCTATAAGGTCTGTCTTTGCAACTTCAACCCAAGGGAGTCTTAAGGAACACCATAAAATTATGAGAGATACCACCCAATATGTTTTTTTTCCTCAAAGCATGGGACTATGACAGCTAGAATGGCAGATTGATAGTGCAGTTCAAGAAAACTTTCCTGTGAGTCAGCCCCATTGAATAAAGGTGAATAGAAGATTATCAGTTGATCAACTTCAGTGGACTTTCCCTTTACTGCCTCCTCCCAAGTTTCATCATAGGAAATAATTGAGCTGAAAAATATCAGAATTCCAGGGGGGTAGGGATGGATTCTAATACCAAGCAGGTATTTGGAATCTAGAAAACTGAGAATACTTCTGTTTTTCAACTCCCTGATATCCGAAGCCTTTAAAGGGGAAGGGTGTTGTTTTGTTTGTTTTTAGTTTTGCATCTCTAGAAGGAGGGGAGGTCTTGTGCAGAGTGAGGAAAATCTGTATTCTTCATGGAAATAATTAGCCTAAATGGCAAGTGGGGAAAATAAAATGTTGTGACTAGGTCTATTTAACAATCTTTAGATAAAGGGGGGGAATTGCACATATCTGAAACCATTATAAATAAATTAATCATATTTATGTTTAAATGAAAACCACCATTTTATTTAAAGTCAAGAATCCATTTTTATCTCAGAGCCATCCCATGCACTGACCATTCTGTCATTCTACCAAATATAACTAAGCCACCCTGTTCTTTGGCTCCAACTTAGAATTTCAAGGCAAGAGCCTTTAATGGCAGTGAAAAGAAATAGGAGATGCTCCCTCTTTGGCCCGTCTAGGGACAGAAGACACCCCTGCCACTCTATTCTTGTGTTTTGCTTTGTTCCATTGGTTCAGTCAGCCTGAATTCTACTACTCTTGAATTTCTATATAACCAAGGTGATTTCTAAATCTAATTCCAGAATGGGAGAAGGCACTATGTGCTTCAGTTGGGTTTTACATGTTTTACATATATGTTCCTGTACATTGGTAAAAGGCACCCCTAAAGGATTTCGATGTACCTCTGAGAAAATGGCTTGACTAAGGCCGTTTCCGCACGGGCAGAAAATGACGGCCTGGAGACGGCCTGGAGACGGTAAAAACCCGAAGACACTGGGACCGTCCGCACGGACGGTCCCGGGAAGAGGCGGGACGGCGGCGCCGCGGAGCACCGGCGCCTGGCTGACCCAGCGTGTCTCGGGGCCTCCGGCGCATTGCCGAGGCCTGGGGACACGCCCCCCTGGCCCTGCGCGACTGCTCCAGCGGCGCAGGCCAGGGGGGCGTGTCCCCAGGCCTCGGCGACGCGCCGGAGGCCCAGAGACAAGGTAAGTGCCAGGCGGGGGAGGCGGCATGAAGCCGCTGCCGTTCGCTCGGCAGCGGCTTCACGGCAGCGTATTCCCTAAAAGAGCACTTCCCAGCGCTCTGGAAATACGCCGCTGCAGCTGCACCCCCTCTGCGAATGGCGGCCTGGAGACGGCGTTTTTACCGTCTCCAGGCCGTCATTTTCTGCCCATGCGGAAACGGCCCAAGACTGCTTTCTTCCCCAAGCCCCATTTCTGTAACAGAGAAAGTATCAGTCTATTGCTTGCATTTTTATTCTATCTTTCCTCCAAGAAGACAGTCACCATGGAAAAATGATCCATTGATCTTCAGTCTATTGACTTCAGTGGAGCCTACATGCATTTCTTAGCTACACTTAGACTTACATTACAAACATTTGACAGTGTGTGGAGGTGGAATATTTGCTTAAATCCTGGAAATAACCATCAATATGAAATGCATCATTTTTTTCCTTGTGTTCTCTCTTTGGCTTGTGCACCCATTATGTTTGTTTAGTTCTTCAAAACAGAAGCCATCCCATAATGCATCCTGGATCAGATTCATACAATTCACTGCAAAAGACTATGTGTTACCCCTTAATGAAAATCAAGGCTGCCAGCTCTGCATTTTGTCTGCCTTTTTTGTCTTGTCTCTGAAAGATGCTTCTTCACAAGCACTTCATAATGAGCTCCACCTGGTCTCTGATATATAGGCATAGAACATGAATGCACAAGAGGAAGGGTTAAGGTCTCCTAGTGCTGGGATGGAAGCAGGGGAACAAATTATACAAGGACAGCGAAAAAATAAATAAAGAGGTCAAGTTGTTGCATAGAAAAAAAAAGTCTGCCATTTTTATAGAAAGCGAAATGTTATGGTATATATTATATTGCATTTATCTTTATTATTCCAAACATTACTCTTTTCTTTTTTTCAAAAAAAGAGTTGCAATGGTAAATCAGGATTCCTTTTGCTGAAGCGTTAAATGCATAGATATTAAATGAAAGCTTGTGACAGCCTCAGAAAATATGTCTTTAATTTGTCTGTTTGAAAATGTGTACCAGTCTTCTTTAGAAGTTCCAAATGTTTTGCAATCCATCAGTAGTAAGAATGCAATAATTTTCCATATAAAACACATGGCACACATTTCATCCACCAACTTATTAGCCATAACCAATCAGCCATGCTGTTTAGAATGGGACCCTTTTATTTGACAGGATTGGTGCAACTAGTGGAAAAGTGTAATTTCTTACAGAGGACCTGGGGAATGGAGGGTCGGGGCTGCGCTTAATTTGGCTATTCAAATATGCAGGGATGCTTGTTTAGAATGTTTAGAAGAGCTTGATCCTACACATAAGATTACTTTTCACATAGTAAAGCAGTACAGTAGAGTGTAATCAGCAGTATTTCATGTCATTCACCCCATGGGAGTTTCCCCTTCCCCTTTAAGCCTGTCAGCACTGTGTATCAGTCAATCATATAAACAAATGAATCAGTCTGCCAATGATTATAAACACTATGGTCTTTAAGAAGTCTTCCCATCAAACTGATTCCATGTAGGGATGTTTTTGCACAGTCCCTGTCCCGAAGCAGTACTCTAGAAAGGCAGATTTAAAAATTCCTGAATAACTTAAAAAACTTATCAGAGAATCAATTTCACCTTCTGCACGGATGCAAAATCTTCTTGCAAGAAATAAGGAAGTGAAAAAGGAAACACTGCTGCTACTTGTAGCCCAAATCCTGATTCGTAGCTGCTCAAAGGAAAATTAGGACCAGGGAGGAGATCAAAGGCTTGGGTCCTGAGTGACTGTTGAACACAGTATATTTTCTGAGTTTGTGGACTGGCCAAAGACATGGGGATTCATTAAATATGTAGATCTTAGGTCATGATGGTCTTCAAGCATAAGAATGGTGCCTTCAATGAGTCTAGAAGGCAATGAAGCTACTAGAGATCCTTGGTATTTATTGCAAGCCGCCTGAGTCTTCCAGAAAAAGGCAGGGTACGAATGCAATGTAATAAATAAATACATAAATAAAATATGTCCTCAATAGTCAAGAAGTCAAGATTTCATTTTACACCAATTAAAGCTCTCTCATGCTGACCTTAAAAGATAGTTGCATATAAAACTCATTGAAGCAATCTATAACAGAAGCTTCAGAAAAACAGATCTGTATGGATGAGGCACCTTTCAGATTATCATTGAAGGCCCTTTCCACACACACCTTATAAAACATTTTGTGGCAGGAAATAAAATGTTTCCTCCCTGGAGTTCTGCATTGTTTTTAACCCCAAAATGTTTTATTTGCAGCCTCAAAACATTTCAAATGAATCCTCCCCTTTTTAAAAAAAATCTCTGGCTGAACCATTTTGAAAACAACTTCAAGTTCCTTATGCAATCTATTCACTACATTCTCCATGCTTCTCTGCTTCCCCGAACTTCCTCCTCAGTGCTATTTTCTGAGTTCACTCCATTTCCCCTTGCCTGTCTATTTCAATCATATCTGTTGTTTTTTGTGGGGGCTAATCTTTGATGCTTTGAGTATTTGAGGAATTGAGAATTGTGGCAAGAAGCTTTGGCTGCTTCCTCACGGCCACACTGGGGGTTGAGTCGGCGTACATGACACCGACCCAACTCCCACCCGGGACCGTTCGCACGAACGGTTCCGGGAACGACAGGGAAGATTGCGCAGCGGAGCACCGGTGCCCGGTCGACGTAACTTCCCTGAGACCGTCTGGCACGTCGCAGAGGCCAGGGGACACGCCCCCTGCCCTGCGCAACCGCTCCGGAGTCGCAGGGCAGGGGGGGGGCAGGCCTCGGCGACACACCAGAAGGTTGCAGGGAAGGTAAGTTGATTGGGAAAGGGGGGAGGGATGGCGCCTTCCAGCCGCTGCCGTTCACATGGGAAAATGGCGGCTTCGCGCCGCTGGGGAGGAGCGAGGGCGGCGCAGCTGCGAAGCAGCAGCACCCCCCCCCCATGCGAACAGCTCCCTAGGGGCGGCGTTTTTGCCATCCCTAGGGTGCTGTAAACGGCCCATGCGGAAAGGGCCTTTGAGGCAATGAAGCATCAATTCAACATAGAACTGGGAAAAAAGGGGAAATTATACAATGGTGGCCAGGAATCATTTTGAGGGGATGATTGTGGGATTACACTGTGGTAAAGGGAGGGGATTGAAAGGGGGGGATTCCAACAACAATTTAGGGCCCTCACCACACAAATCACTGAAAATGTTTTAGAAAGGGCCCTAAACCAGACATCGTCTGTTGTTGGCCCAATACTGAGTAACGTGATCCAGGAACACGCATTTCATTCAACTGATTTCAGTCTATTAAGGAGTCATCTCTGTAGCGCTCTGAAATGCTCTGGCCATTTCAAACAATGCCACTTTCCCACGGCCGCCACCATCACCACATTTTTCATATTGATTTCTTTTTCACGAAAAAGCGTGAAAAACAGCACACCATGAAAAAAGGGTGGAGAAGAAGCAGTCGTTTGAGATGCACTTCAGACATTTTTAACAGATTGCAGTGATTCAGAAGAGCAAGGAAGAGCTGAAAATAGAAGAAAGCAGTTTTCATAAAAACAGGCCGAGCCCCAGGATGTCAAAAGGACACAAGTGGCTTTGTCTGAAAAGGTTAAAAAAAGTCTGTTAGCAGCCAGAACCCAAAGTGTCTGAAATGACACACACAAAAATATGTTAGGAACTGGCTGCTCAAATGGATTAAAAGGGCAGTTTGAAAGGAGACAAAAAAAGCCAGTCAACTGGTGAAGGAACAGCAAATTTTCAAACAAAAGGGAGATGGGAAATGGTGTTTACATTTTTGGGATAGGGTGAACTTTTGACCACTTGTGATATTTTTTAGTGATATTGACTGGCTTGTGTGTTTTTATAAAGCAGAAGTCCTTTGACATCCTAAAGACGAGCAACATTTATTTCGGTATGAGATGTCATGAGTCACACAGCCCACCTCATCAGATTTGTGAAGGAGAGATAATACTAGAAATCTTTATGGGAGGAGTTGAGGCACAAAGATTTGGCACAAATCCATGTGGATTTTTATCCATTATATTGTTATTGCCCTTTTAATATTCATATTGTAAAGATTCATTTAAAATAAACTACTTCGTAGATGAAGTGGAGAAGCAGGATACAAGTGACCAAAATAATAATTTTGGTTGGTTCCTAAACAGAGTTGTCAACCTCCAGGTGGGGCCAGGAGATCTGGAATTATAACTGATTCCCAGATCACAATGATCACTTCCAGAGAAAACTGCTGTTTTTCGATATGAACAGCTTTTTATAAACTACTGTAAGTCAACACATAATTATCATGGGTCTATGCCTATTTGTCATGGGCATGAAAGGCTTGAGGAAATAGAAAAGGACAAATTAAATATTACAAAAATCCTTTTGACTCACTAAGATTTGTTTGTTTGTTTGTTTGTTTGTGTGTGTGTGTGTGTGTGTGTGTGTGTGTGTGTGTGTGTGTGTATTAGTTCCTTACTCCCAAAAGGTCAGTGATCTAGAAACTATGTCACTGTGCCAGATAGAAAAAGCCACTAACAAATGGAAGCACTACCAAAAAGGGGAATGAGCCACAATTCCTGTTTTCACTTTTCTCAAGGAAGGCAGGAATGTGTTCATTGAACAGCAACGTATGATCTGACTTGGTATCATGACTTGGTATCATTATGCAACTTCAGAGCCAGTGTGGTATAGCAGAGATGCTAACCTCCAAGTGAGGCCTGGAATTCTTCCATAATAGATATCAGTTTCTCTGTAGAAAAAGGCTCCTTTGCAGGTAGACTCTATGGCATTGTACCACACTGAGAACTCTTTTCCCTAAACCCTGACCTCCCCAGACTCTGCTCCCCAAACCTCCAGGAATTTTCCTGGCAACTCTACTGGTATAGGATCTGGGAGACCCAGGTTTGAATAGCCACTTTGGCATTGAAGTTTGCTGAGTGGTCTTGGACCAATTGCATACTCTCAGCCTAACCTACCTCATACAAACACACAACACAAGCCTTTATTGGCATATAAAACCTACCTCACAGAATTGTGAGAAGAGGAGAACAATGTAAGTTGTTTTGGGCCCCCACTGAGGAGAAAGGCAGGGTGTAAATAAACAGAATAAAATAAACTTTACTGAGATAGTCCTGCATATTTAAAAACAAGAATGGGCGTTTTCCCACTTACCTTCTGCCCCGCCACATGTCACAGCCAAGTAGGTAAAGCGGGGTCCCCAGCACTCCCCAGCCACGGGCGTAAGCGACAACGCACTTGGCCGCCTTCTGACGCCGTGTCGCCGACCCCCTCAGCGAGGCGCCATTCCCTGGCACTCTTCAAAAAACAGCGCCTTTTGATGACTATTCCCATGCAGAGCTGCTGGTCGTGGGAGTCTTTTCCAGGCGCTACGGGCCAGAAATGACTTGAGGCTGAGAGTAAGGCTGCCATGAGACGGCATAGGAGGCTATGAGTAAGTGGGGGAAACACTCAATGTGAAACAGATTCGTTTCTCCACTCCTATATTCCTGCTGAGTCACCTTGTGCTAGTCACAGTTCATTCAGAATTCTCTCAGCAATCTCTGCCTCACAAGGTGTCTGTTGTGGCAAGAAGAAGGGAAAGAAGTTTGTAAGCTGCCTTGAGTCTCCTTACAGGAGAGAAAGGTGGGGTATAAATCCAAATTCTTCTTCTTCCTGCTACTACTATTACTACTACTTCCACAGAACATGAAATGTCACTAACCTTATCAATATCGCACACTATTTATTCCATTAGCTACATTTTAGATATTGTAGCAACAGAAAATATAATACTCCAGCTAAAAGATAGTGCTTTACTATTTCCTGGCTGTTCAGTTTCATATCTTTTACAATAATACCTTGCTCTACTCTGAGAAGGATCTTGAAGTTCAGCCACATTCTAGTAGGAGCACTCCTGGAATGACTTGCCATAATTTAATAAATCATATTTTGTTAAGCATCTATCACAATTGGTGGCAGCAGCTGTGAGATAACTAAATCAGTATGGCTTGAAAAGAAATATTATGGTCACCCAGATGAGGCTAGAATCAGAATGGCAGATTTTGAGCTTTTAGTCCCAGGGAATTAGTGGAGTAATCAAAAGCAGCACATTACTTTGTGGTAGAGGTGCTGCTTGCCGCCCTCAGAAATAACATATTCAAAAACCAAACATGCCCTGCCTGCAATGCCTGTTTTTTTCAGAAGTCACGTCCCAGTATCTTCAGGGTTTTTTTAAAAAATCACTTTTGAGCAAATTTGCCTCTATGTAACTGATGGAATTCTTCATTATATAAGCAACGGTCTGGTAGCCAGGCACTGCTGGTGCAGGATTGGAACATACCAGATGGCTGGAGTTGATTTGGGTGCCTAGGAAAACGAATACTCCCATCAACCGCAGCAGGAAGTCAAGCTGGGAAAGATTGGAAAGACTCATTTATGAAGAAAGATGGGTAAGAGGCTATCTTCTGTTGAACGAGCCATCCCTCATGAAAAGCTAAGTCTTGCGGCTTAGTGAGGAAGTGGAAAAGTGTTGGGGGGAAATTGACGGCAACTATCTGTTTTCTTGTTGTGTGTGTATCCATGTATGCATTGTGTGAGCATCCCATCAAACAAAAACACCCATTGCACAGGAATATACAGAAATAAGCAAGCCTTTTCAGCACAGGGTTATCGCTAAACAATATTTTTGGAAAATGATGATCACGCTTCCATAAAATGTGTATCATATATATCATATTATAATACTACTGAAGGTAAACAATTACTGTGAGTAGTAAAATATTGCACCGTTTAAGTTGGACCAAAGGAGGAATTTTGGGTGACAGTAATCAATATAAATAACCAAGACATGTACCTTGTAAAAAAAAAAGTCGTTAGAGGCCAAGTTCCAGAACTGATCATTCAAAATGGGTGTGCACATTTCATAAGATTATCCTGATATCCATATTTGCTATTTTGTGTAACATGGTTATTTTCAATGTGTGTACAGCTTTGGTAAGCATGAGGAAACGTACTTGTGTATACCAAAATTGTACACACATGGAAAACAAGTGCATTGTCCATACACACCAAATGGGGATCATGCATGTTTGAAGGATTGTGCATTTTGCATGCTCTTATTACACACTGTTGGAGGACCCAAATTAAAAGCTCTTTCCATTCTGTAGAATACTTTCAGTCTTATTAATGCCCCTTTCAATGAGAGGAAGAATTTGAAAATCAAATACGTCAGTACCTACTTGGGCAGGGTTTTTTTTGTTTCCATAGAAATTAGGAACATTTGTTGGAAGTGGGAAAGTTCAAACATACAGAGAGGAAGTGCTAGTTAGCAAAGAATCATACCACTTTGGACATATTAGTAAGAATAGGTTCAAACCTACATGATGTCCCAAGATTGTCTGATGTCTGCGGATTCCAGAAGAGTTGTAAAATATTTCACAGGGAAAGCATCAATACTCTTTAAGTGTGTGTAAAGTGTGTTGCCATAAGTCACAGCTGACCCATGACAACCCAATAGGGCTTTCAAAGCAAGAGACTAAACAAAGATGATTTGCTAATGCGAGCCTGGCATTCCTTGGTGTTCTCTCATTCAAGTACTAGCCCAGACTGACTCTGCTTAGCTTCTGACAAAAGTTACCCTGGTCAATCCAGATCAGAATGGTACCCTTTACACCAACTAGCAAAGAACACTTTTGTATGGCAGAAGAGAATCAGAAAGCACTAACCACTGAAAGATGGAGTGAATTATGTAAATCCCTGGATTCTTCCCATTAGTTTATTTAATATGGTGACTCGTTAAGTTTGCCTTAAACAAACATATCTACAGTGTATGCAGACATGTGGCTCTTGGTGGTCACGTGTTAAACAAGAAGGGCACCAAACACTGGGCAGCAGATTTGAAATGGTTGATTATCATGGAGGCTCTCATAATTTGCAATCTCTCACAATGTTATGGAAACTCTCACCTTTGTTCTAGGTAAGATACATAAGGTCCATAGCTCAAAAAGCTCTGCATTGACTAGTTATAAAGTACAACACAATAGGGGTTGTAGAGATGGGGTCAAAAATTATACAATCTTATAATTATTAAGAACAAAATAATAAAAAAGACACAGCCTACATAAGATATATTGATCAAGTACAGTGTATAGTCCCTGTGTTGAGTGCAGTAACTAGTAGATCTATTATTGGAAGCCTAGATTAAAAAGACAGGCACCATTTATGAAATCTTGTACATTAATTCCATTACAAACTTGTTCATTTATCAGGGTAGCAAGATGGTTGTGCCCACAGATTTTTTTTTAATTACAAGGATGTCTTCATGACAGAGCAGCAAGCAATTAGTGTATTTTAAAAAATAGCCAACTGGGCGCCTGAAAAAATTCTTTTGGCTGCAGCATTTAACACTATGCTCCTTCTCGTCTTATCTCTCTAAAGCAAAGACAACATTGGAGCAATGAGATCATGGAAGGAGTTTGAATCACAGCAGCTTCCTGAAGTACGGGCAGGAAATGTGGACTCCAGCCAACTTCAATATTTCCCAGTTGAAGCTTTCAGCCGGGAGCTACAATATTCATCTCCTCCTTGATGGACTTCTGTGCTGTTTACCAAGCATGAAATAACCTTTTTCAAAATGAATACAGCCACTTCTATGTTTAACAAGAAAAGGAAACATATGATCAACACTCGTTATTTTCCTCCCAAATATTTACAGTGTTTTCCCTTTGCAGACTATCTTTAGCAAATCCTAACATTTCTAACAAGATAGTGGCCCTTTCTGCACAGTACAAATAAAATGTCTTGCAGAGATTTTAAAAAGAATCTTTTGGGCTATTTTTGTCCACTTAGCATGGACAAAAAAAGTGTTGCCAAAGAAAGTGGTTCTTCTTCCCACGCTTGTGATTCTCTATCCCTCCTGCCATTTGCTGAAGGTCCCGCCTATCATTTGCCGACAGAGATTTCCTCTGCTTGCAGTTCATCCATGTACAGTTTCACTGCATAAAGTACATGAATATAGGCCCTTTCCCCACTTACCTTAAGCCCCGCGCTACTCTCCTAAAGTAGCGCGGGGTCCAGCTGCACTCCCCACTTCAGGGGCGGCGAGAACGCAGCCGCCCCGACACTGCCTCTCTCACACCCTCTCAGCATGCGTAATTCTTGGTGCCTTTTCAAATGGTGCCTTTTGATGACCCCGCGCAGAGCACGGGGTCGTGGGGAAGCCAGGGCGCGCACCAGGATTTGTGCGTGCTGGGAATTGCGTGCAGCAACCCCCCGACAAGGGTAAGTGGGGAAAGGGCCACAGATAGTTTGGAATGGCAATCCTGAGCAGATGCTGGGGCCCCTTCCCCTCCCTCTCCTCCCTTGCTTGCCACCCCTCCCTCTGAGTATTACCTTTCCTCTTGGCAGCTGCCTCCCTAAACCCATGAATTCCCATGACCAAGGAAGCCATTTCATAAGGAAAGGATTTATCTGGGTATTGAGACAGAGGAGGAGGATAATATCCATCAGCTTCCTCATTGATCACAATCAAACTCAATTGGGCTATACAGTTTATTAAGTGTCCACTAGAATTTGAGATACTATCTATAGGAGATTGTTGCTCTAATAAAGACTCAAAAGGTGGAATATCTATCAGGTAGGAAGCCAAAGCTCAAAAGACATCACTAGAGGCTCCAATATGCACATTCAAGTCCTTCATTAGATTCATCACAGCCATGAATAGCACAGCAACGTACAATTTGCATCATTTACAAATATGGAAAGACTAACTTGCATTTGATGCAAAAACATGTTTGCTTGTGGTCACACTGCAGCTTAAGATTTGTGTTATTTACTCTTGGCTTATGTCTCTTCTCATTTGGAAGAAAAGGATATTAAATGGTGTCAGAATGGTACAACGTGAAAATGCCAATGATTCTTGGACTCAGCAAAATACATTGCAAATTCTAGTAAGCTCGTTCCATAAACCTTTCATAAATGCCCTGCACTAATGCTCAACCCAAATTCCATTAGTGTTGCATTTTAGCAACAGCATTACATGTGGCTTGAACTAGCTGGCCCTCTGCTTCCTGACTGCCACAGTATTGTCAGACAGATGCATTCACTCACAAATCTTTATTTAGCTGTTAGGGCTCTTAGTGATTCTTAGTGCTTATGTTAACACAATATTCAAGCAGAATCCCCGGGAATGGCATGTTCAACAGACCATGATAATGAGGTTGATAGTTTATCAAAGGGGTGGTGTAACAAACCGAAAACCTGTTCAGGAAATAAAGCCCCTTTCTGCTGGTCATAGTCAGACTTTTGTTGCCAGCATAATTCTGCTGATTCTGCTCTTAAAATATTCACGCTAGCCTCATCAAGAAAAGGAAATGCAGCACATTGTTAATAGCCTTCTTACTGATGCTTTTTTCTGGCACTATATTGCTTCAGTGTTGGTGTATTATTCCGGATAATTTCCAGGTGCAATTGAAAATAATTGTTGGTTGACCTAGAAAGCCCTTAGAAGAAATTGCTTCAAAATGTATTTTACTGCCCCTTTCTGTAGAACAGCGCTGAGGTAACAGAGCTGCAATGAAATTCTTAAGCAAATACGTTTTGCAGTCAGATTTACCTGACTAGGATGGCAGAAAAGGGATTGCAAAACCATCTTCTCTCCTGTGCTTTCTCCAGAAAATGGTTACCGAGTTTTAGTCTCAGATGAAGAAGGCTCCTGTCTTGGGACGCTCTCATGCTGCAGCATACAAAAACATACATCTGGGAGGGATTTCTACAGTCATCTGGTCCAATCTCCTGCTCAATGTAGGAAATGCACAACTACTTCCTTCTGCTCCCCCAGTGACACCTACTGCATGGCCAGAAGAAGGCAAAAAATCCTCCAGGATCACTGACTGCTCTGACCTGAAGGAAAATTCCTTTCTGACCCCAAAGTGGCAATTGGCATTCACTTAGGCATACCCGAAAGGACTACAACAGCCAAGTATTGACCCATCCTTTCCTGCCCTTCCTTTCATGATTTGCCTAAGTTTACAGAATTAGCACTGCTGGCAGATGGCCACCTATCCTCTGCTTTAAAAACCACCTCTAAAAGAAGGAAAGCCCACCACCTCTCAAGGACGCCTGTTCCACCAAGGAACCACTCTGACAGGAAGTTATCCCTAATGTTTAGCCCAAAACTCTTTTGATTTAATTTCAATCCATTGGTTATGGTCAGATCTTCTGGGGCAACAGAAAACAACTCTGCACAACCCTCCATATGACAGCCTTTCAAATACTTAAAGATGGATATTACATCACCTCTCAGTCATTTCCTCTCCAGGCTAAAAAATACATTTGCAAGTCCCTACAGTAATTTCGGACACCTGGTGTAACTTTTTAAACCTTCATACCTTATCTGGATGGACAGATGTTGTAAATAATTATTAGCACAATCATAGAGTTACTCCCTTCAAAGTTCATTGAAGTCAGTGTAGAGTTCTGATAAGGATTGCTCTGAATCAACTTTCCCTTTCTTTAAACTGATGTAGGAATGACTGAACGTGTGTCACTTCTGTATGTACACAGAACACATTTCCTTTTCAAATTCATTTGTAATTTTGTTGGTGATTTCAGTTCTCCATCTCTCCCTGCGGTTTTATAGAATCAATTACATGATGTATACGTGGTGTACCATTTTATATACAAGTTATACAATATTTATACACACATTGTGGATTCCTCTATGTTTCTTATTTCCACTGAATATTTAATGCTGATTTATTGATGCACAAAGAATGCTGAAATTTTGGTATGGTTTGCAGGAGAAATTCAGAGGGAGGAAGCAGAAAATGCTGCCAAAGTTAAGAATTCCAGATTCAAGTTGCACGAAGAAGCGACACCACTAAAATGGATATTTTCAGTTGAAACAGGAAGGGCAAGAGCTTCAAAATCATTTCTAAACTGAAACAGATGATATGACTGTAAGTAAGAAAAAATAGTGCAATCGTAAACAGAGTTATACCCTTCTAAGTCCACTGGAGTCAATGAGGGGAGGAAAGCACATACTTCGGCATACGATCACCAGAGGTTCCCCTACTCAGTGTGGCAGGGAAATGTGGCTTCTCTACTCGGCATACGATTACCAGAGGTACCCCTACTCAGTGTGGCAGCAATGGTGAGTGGTGAGTGCCTGGAGGGTTTGTTTTTTTGATGGGTAGTGGAGGGTGGGAAAGGCTCCTTGGAGTCTGTGGCAGCAGTGGTGAGTGCCTGGGGGGGGGGGGTTGATGGACTGGGGAGGGAGGGAAAGGCTCCGTAGAGGTGGGGTGTTTGTTTTTTTAACTGGCTCATGACGGCCAATGGCAGCAGCGACGAGCAGCCTCGGAACTGCTAATAAAGGCTGACGTGTGTTGCTGGATTCAGCGGCAGGGGAGGAGGCGGGGTGGCTCGCGTATAAGTCGGGGAGGGACTTTTTCAGCATAAAATACATGCTGAAAAAGTCGACTTATACGCGAGTATATATGGTAACTATTTAGGATAGCAGTGTAACACAGGAGTCTACAAGAAATCCAACTCAGGTTTGTTCAGTGGGGTTTAGTTCCAGAAAAGTGGTCTTAGGATCACTTTTCTATGGAGTTATTTGTTAATGTTCTCTTTGAGAACTACAACCAGGTGGAGGGGGGTGAGTTTTTCCTTAGTGGTCTAGGATTTTTAAAATTATTATTATAGCAAATGGCCTTGGATATATCACTTCTGGTATTTTAAGGGGATAAAGAGGTATCATTTCATCATGTGATTTAGGGCAAAAAGAGAGGTTAGCGATACATCTTATAATTCCCAAGGTGATCACAGATTTAAAAGTTTAGATTAAAAATCTATTATTTGTATCATTTTTAACAATTATGTACATCTTTTAAAGTTTTTTCTACAAGATATTTGATTATCATCCCTGCTCCCCCCCCCCCGGGCCCCCGCCCCTGTCCCCGCCCCCACCGTCTGCTTTTCTTTCTTCTATGATCTGGTCTTTAGTAAGACTGTTTGAATTGCCTGTTTAACTCAAAATGGCAATTGGGATCTTGTGGGATAATTTCACAAGATCTCTCTTGATCAGTTTGTGGCTACCTAGGCTGTCTCCAGAAAATGACTGCAATATTGCAAGATAGTCACGGTATCTTGGTGTTTAAAGCTTTTATTGTTTTTATTTAATTACACTATTGTTTTACTTTTCAAAAACCTGGGAATTACTCTAGGTTTGCAGACACCTATACTTTAGCCCTGATTCCAAATTTCTGGATTTGTTTTTATCTATATGAAGGGCATCCACAGCTATTAGGTGTATGATAATGCTTGTGATATGCTTTGAATTCTTCACAGTAATATTTGTTTATTAGTGTTGTAAAATGTACATCCTGCCTATGCCCTCATAAAAGTCTCTAGGCAGCTAACAAGTTAAATCATACATAATAAAATCCCAACTTAAAAACAAATAAAACCAATACCATTAAAACAATTTAAGCCAGAGCTAAAACAAAACATATAAAAACATTTAAAAAAAACAATTAAACCATTGGACAGGAAACAAAATCACTGAGGGAACACCAAAGGAAACAAAAAAAAGTCTTCATCTGCAGCTAAAAGATACCAAGAGAAGAGGACAAATATTTTCCAGGGTACAAGCTTTTGTGAGTCAAAGGTAGGCTGATTCCTCATGGGTCAAAAACAGCAGTGTGAAAACGGTGTGAAAATGGTGTAAAAGGGTTTAAAATGGTGTAAAAAGATTTATACTGTTTTCACACCGTTTTCACACTGCTGTTTTTGGCCCATGCGGAATCAGCCCTAGATTCTGCACAGCATAAATATAACATCTTTAGGCCATTATAAAAAGATCCATTTTGGTATTTTGTGTTCCCACAGAGCAGGAGAACACAAGCGTTGCCAGCCAAAACTGATATTTTTTCCACCTGCTGCCCAGAGCTTTTGTCAATTCCACAGTGGCGCCAGCCATTTTGTGTGCTGCAGCAGATTCTCTGGGAAAATTACCCACAGAGATTTCCTCAGCTTTCACTCATCTGTGAATGATTTTGCTGTAAAAAATAGATGAATAAAGTTTGTCTTGCCTAGTGATCCCATGCATGTTTTGTGTTTTGTTTTGTTTTCTTTTCTTTTGAGGGGGATGTCTGCGAACCTACAGCAACATGATTAGAGAAGCTGCAGTATTTCTGTAATACTCTCATGCACGGTTTACATGGCCTTTTAGACTCTCACACACAGAATTAGTCTGTTGTGCTCTCAGTCTTTTCCACATATAAAACAAGGATAACAGCATGATTAGTAGTACAGTTCCATTCTTAGATCACAGACTCTACACTGCTGGCATCCTATGGAGATTATAACAGCCCCAGTCAGAGCCTTTGACTCAGGACACTGCTTCCTCTGCTGGAGACTCCGTTACCAAAAGATAATTAAAACAGAGGAGCAAAAACACCCCAATTAAACACTGATGCAATTAAATGCAGAGTTGTCACTCTTAGGTGGCCATGCCATTCATTAAGAACTAGACTGCTTGTCTAATGCACTTTCTTTCGTGGAGTTAATTGTCCTGGCAATTGGAGGAATGTCCATTGTTTTATATATTAGGAAACTAGTCATCAACACAGTGCTTAGTTATCCCACAAGAGTAAATTCATCCATTGTTAGCTCTCATGGTCCAGAATCAGCTTTGGAGTAACCCCTTGCTGGAGAATCTCTCAGATACAATCTGTCATGATAAATCACCAACTTTCACAAAGGATAATGTGCCAGTTAGATTCGATGCAAAGGTAAGGCTATAGCTAATCTAGGACAGTAGGCACACCATGCCACCTAAAGCTCTGATTCACCCACCTATTAATTTTTCAGAAACCAGAAAGTGTGACATTTCTATTTAAGGAATTAGACCATACTTTTTTAAAGGAAATATTTTTTAAAGCAGCTGATATCCTCCGAAGCTGCACAGTGCTAATGAACTCCACTCTCCTGATTGGCCCAGCAGTCCAACGTTCCTTCTGATTTTCTTTCCAAGATCAGAGTCAGCCTCACTATGCTTAAATAATTCTGAAAACCATTAGCTGCTATGACTTGTATGGCAAGATACTGCACAGGGAACAAAGTGGAAACTTGAGGAAATGATTTATTTAAGGAAGGTATTCATTATCATGGGATAAAAGCATCTGCACTTTAGAAAACTGTTCTTTTCCAAATTTTCTAATTTCAGGTCATGGATATTAAAACACTCAAAGACATAGAAAGTTAGTGAGATGACTGTAGTACTGCAGGTAGTCAGAATATCAATAATTCATTCATTCTGAAACTCTTCCAGAAATGGAATACAGCAACATAATAAGGACAGCTGATAAGATTCCAAAACTAGGGTCCAAGTCTGATACATGTTTCTATTTCCACAGTAGTTCCTTACACTTCCAGGTAAAGGATCCAGGTAAAGGATCCCGGTAAAGGATCCATGGAACCCAAAAGGTTGAGTGATTCAGGTTACTGACTTCAGCCTAGGTGAACTTGGGTGGCTTTCCACAATCCATACACTGTATCCCACACCACACCCATCTCTTCCCTGTGTAATTATCAAGAATAAAGTCATTCAAGTAACTGGGAATGGCTTGAAGGTGGCAGGAATTTTGGACAGCCCAGGAGCAAAAAGTTTGTGTAGTAAAAGTAATATTTGTACAGGAAAACATAAGATAAATCTGAGCATATAAAAAGGAACATTAACCAGCTAACTAATGTTCTAACTTAGCATCGATATTAAACATCATTGCTCCGGGCACCAGATTTAACACAAAAGATAGGGTTGTGGATTGTTTTAATGATACTTTCAAGGACAAAAGACAGCAGGATGTAAAATTCACAACTTTTGACCTTAGGCAAGTTTTACAATTAGAACAGTTACAAAATCATTATTGAACTACCTGCGTACTATCCTTCCCTAGACACCAAATCTCCTTCATTCCTTATTTTAGTAGGAGGGGGGATTCACTTTGTTCGGTGTCTTGTCTGTTCCTCAGACCTTTACATTCATGAAGTTCAGGAATATTTCATGCATTAATTTAGTCACTTTTCACTATTTTGTAGTTTTTCTTCCCAAACCTACTTCAGGATTCTATGACATCATGGCACATCATCCAATAGCTAGAAAGGACTTGCAGATTGACAGGAAACTGCCAGTTTCTTTTTACATGAAGCTTCAATTTTATGTTGGATTTTTAATTATTTTATCATTCTACTTTTCAACAGAAAAATCATTTCTAAAGAGGCTCAGGAGTATAATATGTTACAAATGACCAAAAAAATCAATAGTACAGTCCTAAGGAGGGTACCGGTACCCATTCTAGTGAGGACAAGGAAGAAAATTCAGAAACAACTGTGTACGCAGAATTTTCCAGTCTTCTATCTTTCTGGGTGCTTCAATATGGTTGGCATAATCTACCACAGACCTTCCATCTCCGACTTGGAATAAAGTTTATATGGAAGGAATCTAAAGGAAATATCTATAAACTGCTGAGCTAAAAGCTTTTTTTCTATTTTATCACAGTAAACATGTTCTAACTCACCTCATAATTCTCCTACCTACTTTGTGTTGGTGGAAGGGTTTCAAAGTTATAATCAATTGCCAAACAAACAACAGTGGGTGGAAAAGATTTCTGTTCTTTGTGAAAAATATAACTCTCCAATAGTAAAAAAAAAAGAAAGAAAAAGGTCAGCATGTGAATACAGATTAGTGTGGATTTATAATGCTAAATGTATCTCTCTCCTACTCATAGTGTTGCTTAAAATTCAAGTTTCTTGAAATTGTATTATCTTTCGAGCAAAAGAAAATAGAAAGGAGGATAACTCTGGATATTAAACTTTTTGGAAAAGAACTCACATATCTAATCCTGAATTAGATATAAGAGTGAGTGGCAAGGAGCCAGTGGATATCCATTTTAATACGCAGAAGCTAGGATCTTCTTTGTTTTCACACAGAATTTATGTTTAAAATTACCAGGTAGAAATGCAAACCACCTTTTTACAGGTTCGTGTCAGATTTAAACTAAAGAAATCTCAGTTCTAGCTGTTAAAAAACAGTTCCTGTTAACTAAAACTACCAATCTCTATGAAAAAATATATCTTCAGGTCTACATTGGATATAAAATGTATATGTAGTAATGTAAAGGGTCAAAATTATGTATGTGGGCATGTCAGCATCCCACCTAGTCCCCAAGAATGAGTGTGCCCTGAGGTAAGATGTGCAGAGAACCAAGGAATAATTAAATTCAGGCAGATACAAAAAGCCCAAGGTGTCCCTTCAAACTGATGCAGCTGGACAAATTGTCAAGCAACACTGTTCAGAGCAGCAAGGTGAGTTGGAAGTTGGATGTGTGTCTGGCAATGGGGTATAACAGGGGGGTGGCATAACAAGGCAGTGAGAGGAAAGTCTCAGCAACAGCAAACCAATGCCACTTGAGTCCATAGCAACACCAGCAGGTGACATCATCAGCAAGCACAAGGGAAGCGAACAACCCCAGCCCAGCCAAGTGGATCGGCTGATCAGCCACAGAAGACGCCAGAGTAGATTGAGGAGGGTGAATCCTGCCCTAACCAATGCCAACCAGCCAAGACAGAGTGAGTTAAATAGAAGCACAGCTTCACTGGCCATCTCTTTCCAAGCAGTCCCTCAGATAGTCAGAGTGACCTTGGAGGCAGGAAGGGCAGAAACATGACAAGCTAAGGCCGTTTCCGCACGGGCAATGAATGGCGACCTGGAGACGGTAAAAACACCGTCTCCAGGCCGCCATTCGCACGGGGGGCGCAGCTGCAACGCAGCCGCGCCGCCCTCGCGCCGCCCTCCCGGCCTGAAGCCGGCGTTTCCCCAGAGCGCTTCCCAGCGCTCTTTTTGGGGAAACGCCACCGTGAAGCCACTGCCGAGCGAACGGCAGTGGCTTCACGCCGCCTCCCCCACCCGGCACTTACCTTGTCCCCGGGCCTCTGGCGCGTCGCCAAGGCCTGGGGACACGCCCCCCTGCCCTGCACCACTGGAGCAGGTGCGCAGGGCCAGGGGGCATGTCCCCAGGCCTCGGTGACGCGCCAGAGGCCCGGGGACATGCCAGGTCGGCCGGGCGCCGGCGCTCCGTGGCGCCGGCTGCCCGGCTGTTCTCAGGACCGTCCATGCGGACAGTCCCAGCATCGTCGGGTCGGCGTCATAAACGCCGACCGGGCCATTTCCGCCTTTGTGCGGAAACGGCCCAAGAGAAGGCCTGGGTCAGCCAGCGAAGAGGTGAGTGCCCTGGAACAGAGAAACAGCAAACAGTGGTCATGGAAAGTAAGGAGGAACAAGATGGTGGAACCCCTTCTGAGCTCTGGAGTCTTGTGAGCTATCCTGCAGATAGGTGCTGCCTGGCCAATGAGGGGTACACAAGTTTGGCATCACAGTGACAATCTCTCCTGAAGAAGCTGAAATCCCAGTTGCCTTATGGAAACCAAACTATGAAGCACTCACTTAAGACCCGGTGGATTCTGAGACTGCAGAAAGAAGCCCAGAGATGTAAGCCAGAGTTGGTTGTTCATCCAGAAAGGGGATCAGAAGAGTACAAGAAAGGAAATTAACCTATCTTGAGCTGAAGCCTGAGGAAGAAGCGCAAACCACAGGTCATAGCAAAGTATATCAAGGTGGGCTGGCCTTCAAACTCTACAAGATCCAGTCAAGAGTCCAGCAGGAAAACTCACCGTATACTTAGTAATTCTGATGTTTTTAAAAATACTAATAGTGTTTTATGCATTTTATGTGAGAATAGACTTCTGTGAACAAAAAAACAAGTTATAAATGATGCCAATGCAACAACTGTGGAAGAATTTATTGCCTCCTAAAAAAGCAAGTGCTACGTACTAACCAGGAATGGGGAGGAGTTTACTTCAGGTTACTGACTTGAAAGTAAAATTCAATGGCCATAATTCAACATAGATGACATGTAACAAATCAGTGAGCGAAATCATGCACAGATATGCCATGTAGGACCAACTCTCATAAAGGCACCAACAAAAGATTCCTCTTTATTCAGACCACTAAGCTTAACAGGGAAGTCTTTTTAGGGACAATAAAGTACCATCTGACTAACAATAGCATACTGGTATGAAGACATTTTGTTGTAGGTTCCTATACAGTTCTCTCCTTTGACCAGAGCTGGGTTGTGGGAAAGAGACTGAATCATCATCTGCGAGCTCTGAGGTCACCAGTTCAATTCCTAACAAGAGAAAATGAACAAGTTTCACTTTTTGAATGCTACCTAGGATGTAGCAAGGCATATGCTAGACACTCATGCTCATTTCCTATCTGTTTTATAAGTTCCAGAGGGTTAGGCATAGTAGTCTGTTGCTTCAATAACAAACAAGAGTTTTAAGGCCATTTATTTATTTATTTACTTACTTACTTACTTTTTTACTTACTTATTAATATCCACCTTTTTCATGGGGATTCAAGGCAGAATACACACAGCGAGTCAGTACAATCAACAAAATGGAACAATCAGTAACCAAACATTATGATTTCAGAAGTCTGGGATCACCAGAAAGAACTGAAACATAGCATAAGTATTACGCATGACACATTAAGCAGTACAAAATGTACACAATAAGATCCCAGTTAAGATATTCACAGCACAATAGACCACAGCCTCTAATCATATTTTTGATTGATTTTGTACAGTGCAAACCTATTTCCTACACAGAAAATCCCTCTTGGATAGTTCAGTTTTGCTTAGTTTGTGGAAAGCTAGGAGAGTGGGAGCTTTCCTGACCTTCTCAGCCAAGAAATTCCACAAAGTAGAATCCAAAACCGAGACAACTTGTGTACTGGCCTAAGACCATGTAGGGCTTTGTACGCAACAGCCTATACCTTAAATCAAGCCCAGTAACCCATGTAGCATCTGCAAGATGGAATTATGCATGCTGTCTCTAGCTCCTGCTAATTGCTGAGCTGTGGCATTCTAAAACAGTTGGACCTTCCAATCGATTTTGAGGGAAGACTGCTGTACTGTGCAAAACGGTATATAGACTTGATGTTACTGTGCCATGGATACAGATGGCCAGATCAGCTATATCAAGGTAAGGGGCCACCTTACAGGCTAGGCTGAGTTTGTAGAAAACTTTAAGACTAACCAAAGTATATTGTGGTATATGTTTTAACGGACTAGCAGCCACTTCTTCATTGTGAGCTCCAGCTTCCACTGCAGTTCAAAATTATTAGTCTTTGGGGTGCCATGACTCATATTTATCTTTGAAACTGGAAGACAACTTAGTTTGAACATAGAGGATATAGACTTCTCTTGGGCTAACAGATTGACACAGATCATTCATCATCTTAGCAGTTTTATAAAACTATTAATAGATGTGTTCCCATTGAATAAATGGCTTATGAAACATCATGCTTCATCACCTGTCCTACTATTTTGTCTCTTGCAGCTCACAGAGTTCTGCAGTCGGTAGACATTATTTAAACTTTCTCGCTTTTGATGACCTTTTGGTCCTTAATTCCCTTAGCAACCGTCAGAACCATGAATGACACATGGAAATGTGCAAAAGGGGGACTGGTGACCCTAGACTTTGATGACTCATCATAATAGTATCGCAAAGGAAACCTTATTACATTTTTATCTAACAAGTGATTCCCTCTGGATAATTCCATTGAATAATAATGGACTTGGGTCCCTCATCCTACTTAACATAATAACAGCTCATAAGAATATAATGAAGCAAAGGTAGAGATTCTCAGTTCATTGCTTCCCAAATATTAGTTTTCTTTCTTATGAGCGTTGCCCTGTAAACTAAGGTACCTGAAGAATGCCCTGAAAGAAAATTGGTTATTACAATAACCTCTCGTTCAGACCATGTTGGGTCTTTTTGTACACAAGCAACAGGAACTCACTCCAGTCATTCGTAAAGCTGTGGCACTTACATGGAGAACAGATGAAACAGATTGACGGGGCTAAATAGGTAGTCAGGAGTTTTCTCCTCCAGGATTAGCCCAGCAGAAAAATAACAGACCACCAATAGTTGCCACCAATTGTTAATTGTCAAAAATTCTTCTCAGGGGTCTACAACCTATTTTGGAAAGGAATCCTTCCTTCTCACAGCCCTTTCTTACTGATAGCTTTCAAACCTGAAACAATTACTCACCAGCAACTATGCAACAGAAATGAAAAGACATGCCACAAACCTGCATTCCAACTCTGTCTTTGTATCTATTCAACTGCCAATTAGTCTTCTGTGGACTTGGACTAATTAATGGTTAGCTCATTACAAAAAATACTTTTGCCTCCTTGGCTTATATGCACTATGCAAATTCATCCGACTGTTCCAACTTCACAACAGTTGGAGTGTATAGTCTGATCAGAGTTGTCAACCTCCAGGTGGGGTGTGAAGATCTCTTGGAATTGCAACAGAATTCCAAACAATAGAGACCAGGTCCCCTGAAAACTGTTCATATGGCATTATACTCTGCTAAGGTCCTTGCCCTCTTTAAACACCCTTCTTACAGGCTCCTCTGCAAATCTCCCAAACTAGAATCAATTTCCCAAACTAGAATTGGCAACTCTAGGTTTAATTCAGACTGGGATTTGGATTGATTGAGACTTTCAGATTAGTAGAGTCACACACTTCTAATTCTTTGACTGTTTGGAATGCCTATGAGAGCCTCCTACCTACAGTAAAAACATTGGTCCTGCAGGACTCGTTAGGTTTATGACAGTGAACACTGAAAGCGCTGTACAAATGCTCTGTTATTATTAGTGTTGTCTTCAAAGCCCCTTCTTGCCTCTCCGTTTAATGTCAGAGATGTCTACTTGGATACGTCTGCAGTTCTTTTGTCAGGCTGAGTTCCTATTCACGGATGTGAAGTGACTGCATTCTTCTTGTCACCGTTCAGCACCATTGGCATATTCTATTTGTCATGTTAAGTGTCTTGCCGTTGTGGGTCTGCAGGAGCAATGAATCCAATCTGACAGAGTGTAGTACATTCCAAAACAACACATAAGAAGTGCTAATGAAGTGTTTACCCTGGAATGAAATTAACCCTGAAATGACGTTCCACCCTGGCTAAGAGATGGGGAGGACAAGGAAAAGGAGATTACGGGGCAGGTTCAGGCTACCCAACAATGCCTCATTTTTTTACAGAAATCTTCAAGAGTAATTGGCGAGGGGAGAGAGCTCTGAGAAAGGGAAAAATAAAATTTTGGAGTTCTGTGTGTTAAAGCTACTTGCTGATTATAAGGTAAATTGTTTGACAGAACACTCTATGGCCGTTTCCGCACGGGCAAAATATGACGTCGTCGCAACGGAAAAAGAAGCGTCAGAGCGAGAGCGTTCGCACGCGCAGCGGCGGAGGTGCGCAGTCGCGCCGTCGCGAAATCGCTAAACCGGCGCGAAGACGGTGTATTCAGAAAACGCTTAAAACCACTCTTTTTCCCCATGTGACGATTTCGATCGCCAAGCACTGCGTCGCGAACAGCCGCCACGGAGCTGCTCTACCGCAAAAATGGCGTCCGGGCTCTGCAAACCGCTTCGCAAGTGCGCGAGTATTAATCGTCGGCGATGACGCTCTCGGATAGCGCTTCCGTGCGAACCGTCACATGATTTGCGAGTAATGCGGACGCCCGCAGCTCCGCCTCTCGTCTGTGTGAAGCAGCTTTTTTTTTTTTTTGGGATGCCGCACTTGCGCACGCCATCAGCTGTCGCTGCTTTTGGCCGTGCGGAAACGGCCTATGTTTGTGGGAATGCATCAGCAAAACACCCAGGACTAACTGAAGTCTTTATCTTTAAATGAGTTTGCAAAATACATATGAAAGTCTTTTTGTGTGTGTGCTTGTTTCATTGCTGACAGTTTGACTATTTCCCATAACTGCCCCCTCTCTCCATTTTGCTATATTGAAATTAGATTTGCCCGTTTTTTATTTCAAAAATACTTCATACCCTGAATGGAATCCCCACTCTGCCATGGTAGCTGGCTGGGTGAGCTTTGGCAAGTCACACACTCTTATATCTCACAGGGCTGTGAAGGTAGAATGGAGGAGAGAGAAATGATAGAAGCAATTTTGGTCAGCATTGGAAATAAAAGTGGAATATACATGAAGCAAAAAAAATGTCAAAGGAGAAGCCATGATGAAATCCAACAGCTCAAGGGAGGAGCCAACATATCTCCAAACCATGTTAAATCACGTGATTGGTGAGAGTCAGATGAACATGAAACAATTATGGAGTCTTCTGGCATCTCAAAGATGAAGAAAAATTATTCTAGCATAAACTTTTGAAAGTCAGAGCTCATGTCTTCAGATGCATAGTAGCAACCTGATAGATTATAGGAACACCTGGCAGATTCTGATATTTGCTGTTTGTTTAGTCCCCAAACTGTCTGTCAAAGAGAAAATCAGTTTGCTTGTCAAACCAGTCAAATACTAGCTGGTTGGCATGGCAACCGTAACTGAAATTGGTCAAACACTGCAATGTTTTTTCTTGTGAGCTGACTTTCTGATCCACAGGTTTTATTTTGTGCCTAAATGTGGAAACCCATATTTAAAGTCAGTTTCTCGATCTAGAATGCTCGTGGTCTGTACAGGTGTGACAAAGAAGAGTCATTCCACATTGCTGAATTTACGTTCTGAAATTGAACCCACCATCCAGCATCAAACATGATGGATGAAAGAAATCACTTGGCTGTAATTGAGTTCATTCTTTTAGGATTCACAGACAATCTTCATATGTGGCTACCACTTTTAGTGATGTTCTTGTTAGTATATATTGTCGCTTTTGCAGGGAATCTTGGAATGATTATGTTAATTTTTGCTGAACCCTAACTTCATGATCTCATGAATGCTTTCCTGGGAAATTAGTATTTCACTGATCTCTGGTACTCCTCAGTCATTGCCCTCTCCAATAAAAATGTATACTAACATTTCTGATTTGCAGAGCTGACCTGTATGATTCTTTCCACACAATCCACAGAATTGTTCCAATCTATTTCTATTGGTTTAAATGGGTTTAAATTGGAATAACTATGCATAAGATTGTTCTGCATGTTTTTCTTTAGTGGTTATCTGTTGTAAAATACAAATCAGCAAATTAACAACTGTCATCTAACAATATGTTGGAAAACATCAAAGTCATGAACAACTATTAAATGCCTGGGAATGTAACTAGCCTGGGGTGAAGCCATCAGTGTTGGCAGAAGCTGAAAAGAGATTTATTTATTCAAACCGTTTTTTTATTCAAACATTTATTTTATTTATTTATTTATTATATTTGTATACCGCCCTCCCCGAAGGCTCAGGGCGGTTTCCAACAACATAAAAATTTAAAACATCATAAATATAAGTTAATTAAAATATATAAAATATTAAACTAGAGATGGCTTCAACTATTCTATTCTATTCCCCCTTTTATGAACCCATTAAAACATTTGAACAATTACAGTGAAAAGAGATAAACAAACAGTACTAGAACCAGAGAGGATGGTCGGTATCTGTTATTAGGGGTGTGCCAAACAAAACAAAAAAATATTCACCTGTGGGTGGAAGACACTGGTAGAGGAAGACAGACACACTTTCCTGGCCAGGGCATTCCAAAGTTTTGGTGCCACAGCCAAAAAAGCCATTCCGTGCGTTGCCACTCAATGAAGCTTCAGATGACAGAGGCAACCAAAGCAGGTCCTCTAAAGAGAAAGGGAAGGGTTTCCACAAATAAGGAGATACCACCAAAATGGATGTGTTCATTGCACCCACCAGTCACACTTTTAAAAGTGAGGACCTGGAGAACATTGTAACAGACAGGTGTGTTGATGTGTAAGTGGTCCTTCACCAGTCCCAGACTGTTTAGGGCTTTATGGGTCAGAGGTCAATTTTGATTCATGCTTGGAAATGGTCTGATAGCTAGTGATGTCCTTTTAACATGATGCATTTTTTTAAAAAAAATGTTTACTTACGTTACATGCAAGCTTAACTCTTCTGTTAACATAAATGGCAACAGACTTTAGTACATTTTGATTTGATGAGATTTGGCAGAGCGTGTTTCATGTTTTTTATGAAACACTGCAGTCATAAACTTTTTATTCGAGTGGAAGTTTAATTAATTTTTGTGTTTTGATTTGACAGAATAACATTTTTTTAAAAGAAAAAGAAAAACAGTATGGTTGTTTCCTTATCTAATAGATGAACTGCTTATTCAAAATTGTTTTTGCATTAGCTAAACTTGAGGTTTCATTTGCAAATCTCTCTAGAAGTGATCCATTCAAGGTCTTTTGTATTGCAATGAATTAGCAGCGCAAATAATAGGGCAAAGATGTGTGAGTTGTTTTGTTGAACTTTATTAGATAGCAAATGAATTTACACTAAATATAGGAATAGCAAACTATCTTCACAAGGGTTCAGTCTGACTATCTGTGCAGTCTATACATGACTTTGTGCTTCTCTCACCTTTTTGCTGGAAGAAGGCAGAAAGATCTTTCTAGAAGCTCATGTGATTCCAGGCATGTGACTTCAGAATTCTATCTACACAGTCAACAGTTAACTCTTGCTTGACTGAATGAAGCAGGCACTTCTAAAATCCTAATATCTCTTGAAACCACTCACAGTTGTGTAGGGGTCTTTGCAACACTTGTGACTGGCTTTGTAATTGCTCCTACTTTATCAAAATCCATTTAAATGCGAGTATCTATAGAATCAGAGAATTAGAATAAATCTAAACCTCAGATAGAGTTATTAAAAATAATGGATTGATCCCAGATGTATTCTTCTGCCAGCAGAAGCAGAATTTCCTTCCCAATAGAGCCTCCACTTTCCCCCCACACTTAAGCCAAGGGTCTCCTGTTCCCCAGGAGCAGCATTTGGAGGATCTCAATGAGATACAACAGGGGGCAGAGTTCTGTTTCACTGCCAAAAGTGTCTTCCATTCATGGAAACCCAGTGGCCCATCCCCGAGACTAAAGAAAAACGAATCCCCTTCATAATCAAAGGTGGTCAACTTCCAGGCCCCACAAAAACATCTTTGGGTAACATCATCATCTTCATAATTTTACATTGAAAGGTATATGATGTAAAAGTCAGCATCCATACACAGGTGCAGCCACCAGGCTTTCAGTGCTAAAGATTAGCTGGTGAGCAGACTTCATCTTAAGAAAAAGTCAGCTTTCAGTCTCTTCCAACTGGAGTTACCCACTTCCAGCTGGGGTCTGGAGTTCTCAGATCCATACAACAGCTCCAGAATACATTGATCACTTTCCTTGGAGAAAATATCAGCTTCACAGGGGAGACTTTGTGGTGTCATATCTCCAGTGGTGGGATCCAAAAATTTTAGTAACAGGTTCCGATGGCGGTGGGATTCAAACTGTGGCATAGCGCCAATGGGGCTGGGCGGGGCACAATGGGGGCTTGGCCGGGCATTCCGGGGGCAGGGCATTCCTGGGCGGGGCTGTGGAAAGGACGCAGCCGCTGCGACGGTCCCTTAGGTGGGAAACGAATGCACGCAGGTGCAGGCTGCCACGCACGCCGGTGCACCTCCTGCTAGACTGCTTCAAGTTCTGCGCGCTACTGCTGAGAGGAGGGACGTAACTAAGGCAAAAATCATGTGGCAAAATCACCAATTAGTAACCCCCTCTCGGCACACACAAATAATTAGTAACCTACTCTCAGGAACCTGTGAGAACCTGCTGGATCCCACCTCTGCATATCTCCCTTGAGATCCCTTCCCTCCCCTGATGCCATCACCATTTATCAAGTCTCAGGAATTTTCCAAACCTGAGCTGGCAACTTCCAGCTCTATTTATTTATGTACTTCATTTTTACCTCAATTCCCTCTTCATGGTAAATCGTTGTTTTGTCATCCTCTCCTCCATTTTATCTTCATACGTACCACCCTTGAGTGAGATAAGTGGCATTGGTCCAAGGACACCCAGTACACTCCCATGGCTGGGTGGGGATCTTAACTTGGCTTTATTGGATCCTAGTCCAGCACTGTGCTATACTAGCTCTATCATTTGTAACTCTCTAGCTTCAATAATTTAATAATCAAAATCTTGTTTACAAGAAGGATTTTTGCACTTTTGTGCAGTTCCCAGTTTGTTTCAGTGAAACGTGAAAAGGAAAATTATTGGGGAGGTTGATATCTTAGATCAGTAGTGGCTGCTGTTCTCAGAAACCTTTCAGTTTGGCAACAATCCTTCGAAATCACAAGGAAATGGCGCAAGAATGAGCTACAATCGGTAGGGGCCAAATGAGGCAGAGCACAGAAGTGTCATGATCGATTGATCTCTCACCTTTTTTTACAGTATGGTTGGTTGGAGCTATCTGCCTATACCAGTATGGTGAAATGGTGGCTTGGGACAAAAGTTTCCTTGTGAAAATGGCACAGGGAGAGGCTTAAACGCCTGTCTGCTTCCACTGCTACTCCAAACAAATTGGCATCCCTTTGTGGCTCTTTTCATTAAGAACAAAGTCTGGAGATTGATTACGATTCCCCTATGTAATATGTAGTTTGGTGCTGGGGAGGTATCTGGTTTCTCACTGAAATAATCCTTCCGAAACTGCAGGTATTTCTTTTGCTCCAGAAAATGTCTTCTTTGAGTCCAGGAAAGGTCATAAAATGCCATTTAAATCAGCCAGTAGGCAATGATATTTTTGCTTATAAGAAGGGCATTGAAGCATTCATGTTTTTGGTGAGTCAGGCAGGGCATTTTAAGAGAACAGACATTGTTTTTTCTTTGAATCTCTTGCCAATTTTCAATCACATTCCTCCCCTTTGGACTCGAGGCAAAGGGGGCATTGATTTTGGAAGGTGCACATGTAGAAGCCAATAATGTACAAGTCACCAGACGATTAAAAAAAATAGACAGAAATGCTCTTAACGTAGCGCTTGCTGCTAAACTGAGACATCTGTATGGTTTTTCCCAAGGGGTAAATAGCTCCAATATTATGTGTAGTGATTTGCATTAAGTAAACAGCTCAGGGTGCTTCTCCATAACACCACAGACCTGTTCTGATTCAGGAACCCCGTTAGCGACTACTAACTAAAAGAAAAATAAAATCTTCAGGGAAATCCAATGTCTTGCATCTCATCAAATCCGAACTGGATAACAGGCATTCAAAAAACCATATGGGATATTCTGGGATGTTTTTCACTTAGACCCTGAGCTTCTTTTGAGATTGGCAGTTTATTTAAATATTTTTATTTTTCTTTTAAAAGATTTCCTATTGAAGGCTTTCATGGCCAGAATCAACTGACTATTCTGGGTTTTCTGTGCTGTGTGGCCATAGTCTGGTAGTTTTTGTTCCTAAAGTTTCACTCGCTGCCGTCTTAGAAGTGGTACAGAGGATCTCTCACCCGTTCAGCATTCTACTACCTTCTTCCCAACTCACTCATTTGCGTATGAAGCTCAAGCCCTTGTGATGTTTGATGAAGGGGCAGCCCAATCCAGAAGGGGAGTGGTGGAAACTCTACAGTGGCGAGGGTGTAGCGGAGATGGTGCCACACGACCTCCAATGCCACTCCGGGTGGTGCAGGAAGTATCAGGAAAGAAAAGCGCTGCTGTCACCTGGAAAAGCTCCACCGTTCAATACAACATATGCCACATGGCGTAAGACAGAGTGCTGCTCCAGGGCATTGCCAGTCAAAAGCCCAGTGGTAGCCAACTAAAAACAGCTCCACCATCAGTAACACCCATGGCCCAGCCCTCCCTGCACCGGTGTCCACTCAAGCACCACCGTAGCTCCTTGTCAGTGCCCACTTCTGGGTTTGGCTTCTATGGAACTGTGCAGCACCCACAAGTTGGCTTCTTTTCTCTCTCCTCCATCTTAGGTGCCCCTTATGCAGATTGGGTTGTCAGCATTGGGTTCTTAGCATCCGGATTGGGCTGTTAGCATTGTGAAGTAGCTAACAGCAGAATCCTAACCAGAGTTAGATTCTTGCACTGTAAGAGCAGGAGCCATGAGACTGGGACAGGAGGTCCTTGTTAAGATTTTGCTTGACCATTGAATTCACTTGGCCATCTTCTCTCATCCTCATTTTCTTCAGCTATATGGGGATAATAATAATCACAATTTTATGGGTCTGAGATAATGTGTGTTGAGTGTTTTGAACATTCAGAAATGCCACATAAACACTATTGCCAAGCATTATTGTAATTGCATCTCTTCCCCATTCTCTCATAGGAGGCTATTATATGTAACATTAGACCTCATCAGCAAATATCACTGGGATATTTCTTAAAGGTTTCGATGCTTGGCATACAGACTGCTAAGAAATTCTCTAAATTGATCATCTTTGTGCTTTTGGCAAGTCTCGACATGTGAGTGGCTACAGTGGGGGTTGTCAAACGCGTGGGAAATTTGCACGGTATTTGCTCATGAAGAGATTCTTCCTTCTCTGTTGCAGTTTGCTAGCGCTGGTATCCATAGACCTTGTGCCTCTTATTAAAACCATTCTTCATGGAAAAGTTAGGAAACAGTCAATGGAGCCATAGAAATCAGCCCATTTGTGAATGAATCACAGCAGTATGAATGTTTTATGCCGTCTGTTAGTCATCCAGCTTGGCTCATTACAAATTGGAATATTGCTGCAAAGAAGTATGCAGTTTTTAAATTGGTTTCTGTATCATTTTATGTGTTCCAAATTTGATGGCAATTCCTATAGTAACACATTTTCAGATGCTCAGGTTTGTTATTTTTTTTAAATAAGTAGGCTTGTTAACAGGGCTTTTTTAAACAATAAATATCAAAAAAAATCCCCTATTTTATCAGATCATTCAGCTAGCAGGCTTCAGCTAGCACTGAGTGTTGCAATTTGCTTCTTAACAGGCCAGGTGAGAAGAAAGCATGTTACTACATGCCACCTGTTCAGTTGTCTGGTTTTCTGTCACATTCAATGCAAGATTTTGACCATTAAATCTCTATATGGCCTGGTTCCTAGGTAATTCTGAGGATGTCTCGTCCCCATCACCTGCTGATGCAACTCACATTTTCCTTGTGTGTTGCAATTTGTGGTATTGTTCGGGTGGATCCATGCAACTTTGGATGGGTCAGTTTCCATGCATTATCTCAGCTGCCGCCTTTCTGCCACCTGACTCCAACTGACTCCAATGTTTTTAGAAGGCACATAAGTAAAAATGATTCTGTTGAAGGGGGGGAAATCTGAGATTTTTGAGTTGGGACTTACTGCTTGGGTATTTCAGGATGCCTTCAATACCTCCCCATGTACCTAAATAATCAACAGATTAGTTCTTGCAGACTCTTCATAAACAGATGCTGTTGTTTGTACAAGCATGAAGCAGGGAATGCAGTGGGTCCAGTGCTAGTAATTTAAAATATAAATACGACTTCATGAGCACAAAGAGGGATGAAATTCAAGTGATTCTATGATTTACAAGTAGACCACATAACAATGCCTTCCTAAGTAGAGTTAGGCCTATTATGCATGCAGGGTGTAACGGGGTGCTTATATTCAAGGGCGAGGGAGAGATATTATCCCACCACTAGCCACCAATCATAACGGGACGGGTAGCCTACAATCAAGGTTCCCACTAAACTGACCGGGGAGTTTCCCACTCAAAATATCCCAGGCTAGTGTTCAGGGATCTTCTTTTTGCTCTGCTGCTACCATTAAAGAGAAGGAACTAGGAATCCCAAAACTGCTGCTGGCTGCCAAATATATAAAGGATCCCACCTCACATTCGCTCTTGGTCTGAGGGGAATGTCCTTCAGAGTCCCATATACAAAAATGGAGGGAACTCAACATTGGCTGGGATTCTAGGCACTCTTCAACCTCTCACACACAAATGCAGGCTGGCACGAGGGTAACTTGAACACAACGAATGAAATTTATTTTGAAAACAGAAGAAAAGCTTCTTAAACTGGCCCAGAGAGGTACTAACGCTTGATGGTTTCAGAGAGGTTCTTTTCACTTAAAAGTTACAGAGCTTCAGATGTTAGTTAGGTTTCACACACAGACACACGCAGGTGTCTCTTCAGGAATTATTTTGCTTTAGATGTACTAAATTTCTTCACAGACAGACACTAGTCCTTTCTGATCTACCACCCACTGAATACACACACACAGTCTATGCCCTGTGAGATTCTGGCATACAAAGCCTCCCTCTCTCACACTAATCCCAATTTAGCTTCACTGCCTCTGGAACGGACTTTCCCAAGACTGGTGTTGTACTGGGGTAGGACAGACTCTAGTTCTGGACAGTACTCACTGTCAAGCCACTGACTGGCGCATCACTTTGCACCAAACTCAGGGCCTCCTTTCTCTGACAAGCCTCCTCAGCTTGTAGAGCAGGGGTCCCCAAACTTTTTAAACAGGGGGCCAGTTCACTGTCCCTCAGCCTGTTGGAGGGCCGGACTAAAAAAAACTATGAACAAATTCCTATGCACAAATGATTGTAAAATGTTTGATTTCACCTTTCAGCCTTTCTGTCATGGTCTATTTTTAGAACAGTGACCAAAGTATGTCAAGTACAGGGTGGGCTCCAAATATTGTCGGGGAGGCTGTGGAATACCTTCCCCTGTAAAAAAAAAAGCAGAACTTTCCCAATGAAGCATTCCATCTAACCCAGGATCAGGTATCTTCCTGGGTTCTTCCTCCCTAGCAGCCAGCGAGCGATTCACCAGCCTGGCTGATGCCAATGGGAGTGAGGCGGAACAGAAAGCCTGAGAGCAACACATGGAGGAGCCGAGAGGGAAGAGGCTGGTAAGGAATTTGCCAAATGTGGGGTTTCCAACTCTGGGTCAGAAAATTCATGGAGATTTGGGGGTGCCATCATGTAATTGCAATCAACAGCCGTTGGGGCCGGTTCCTCCTCTCCCTCGAGCCCTCACTGCACATGAATGGAGCCATCGCCGCCATGCCTGGCGGGCCAGATAAATGCCTTCAGGGGGCCACATTTGGCCCCCGGGCTGTAGTTTGGGGACCCCTGTTGTAGAGTGACTGGACTTCTGTCCGCTAACACTCTGAGACAGAATCCTTCAGTTCAGATCTGACAGACCGCTCTCTGTCAAACTCTTGCTCCTTCCTGAATCTCTCTCCCAATCTTGACTCTCAATCTTGATTAAACTCTGACAGGCACAGCACTGTCTATTTATACTGCTGCACTTTAGCTCCCCCTAACCCTGGCCATAGGCAACTGTGCCTTTCTCAACCAATCAAATGGGGTCTTTTGTATAGTGAAGCCTGCTGCCTTAACTCTGGCTGCCACTAAGGCCTTTTCATTAGGCCCTTGACACACACCAGCCCTTCAGGGTGGGGCAAGTCCATTACATAGGGCTTACCCCACAGCTCTTTTTTTTAAAATTATTTTGCCACTCTGCTAGTCAAATGTGGGAGGAAAAACTGTTAAGTGGGTGGGGGAAGGCAAGGGAAAGCTGGAGAGGTGAGCAAAGTTGCAGTGGACTGAGCACACACAACAGATCTTTGCTTTTCCAACAAAACAGAAAAATTGCATTTAACGAGGCTTGGGAAACCATGGGGGCTTCTCTGATCTGTCTCGCAGTGAGTGCTGGAGGGGAAATGAGTGCACAACCAAGAATCTATCCCAAGGGGATGTATGCTTACCAAGGGGGAGACCACAAATGCATAATAAGCCTTACTCTCTTGTTTTAGAAGGGGGTAACTGCCCAGGATCACACTATCAATGCCTTGAACGCCATCCCAGAAAATATATGTCTGTAAATAAATGTATGTGACCTAAATAAATAAATTACAGTAAATGAGAAGATTTAAATTGCAGACAGAGCAAAAACAGCTATAAGCTACAAAATATTTGTTATTGATTTGTCAAGGCAAGATTTGATCCCATACCTACTGCATAGGCACAAAACTGCTCAGCACAGTGTTTGGGACAATCTTTGACAAGGAACATCAAAATAACCCTATTAAGCATTCTCCTCTGAGATAAGTCAGCTAATTTGATCAAGATACGTTCACTTGGAGACTGTATTTCTGATGAAGCATTTATCATGCCTTTCCTTCAGTGCTAGTGATACTACTGAAGTTTGTACATTCTATGCTTGATTTACAAATGCTGCTGTAGAGGCCTTTGGGAGAGAAAGTGGTTCAGACATCCTTTTTGTGCTCCCTGACAGGAGTATCATCACTGCTCTGTCCCTAAGAAGAGGAGAGATGAAGAGAGTCAGAGGAAGAAAGAAGTACCACAATCAGAGCTGCACCTGCCATGATAAGTAAGTGGGCTGGTGTGATGAATGGCCTCTAGTTCCACCCTTTAAACAATCCCTTCCTACAGGGTGAGAAGGTAGATTCCATGTTGCATCAGCCAATAAATTTATTTATATTTATTTATTTATTGTTTCGATTTATAAACCGCCCCATCCCCTGGGGGCTCTGGGCGGTGAACAACATTCACATATACAATTAATTAAATCGATAACAACAATATAATACTAAAAACCATTAAAAACTACTTAAAAACAGCGGTTAGCATCATAATATAAGCCCTATTGGCGGCCAATTCACTTTAGTGATCTCCACCCCCATAAAAAAGCTACAGTGCGCGAGGGGTCAGGTTCCTCTCTGGGAGGATAATAGGTGGTAAAGCGCAACAGATGGTATGTGCAAGAAGATGCAGGGGGGAAGGAGAGAGTGGGAGGGGGAAGGGGGCGCCACTCAGCGACTGGACACTCCAAAGGCCCGGTGGAACAACTTGGTCTTACAGGCCCTGCGGAACTCATCGATAAGGTCCCGCAGAGGGCTCGGACAGCTGGAGCGAAGAGTGTTCTCCATCAGGGCTGGGGCCAGGGCCGTAAAGCGTCCTGGCCCAGGTAGTGGAGGCTTGCACGACTACTCCAGGGGCCAGGAACCGCCAGCAAATTCACTTCTGCTGATCGCAGGAGGCTTCCAGTAGGGGCATATGGGGTACGCGGTCTCTCAGATACGAGGGTCCCAGGCCGCGTAAGGCCTTTAAAGGTTAAAACCTACACCTTTGAAGATGATTCGGAATTCCATTCAGCCAGTGCAGCCATGGCGCAGCACAGGCTGGGAATATGATCGGTTTTCGGCAGTTTCCCCCTGTGAGCAAACGCCACCAGCTGCATGTTGGGACCAGTTTCAGTCTTCCGAACCAGGCGCATGGGAAGGCCCGCGTAGAGCGAAGTTTACAATAGTCAAGCCTGGAGGTGACTGCTGTATTGTATCATAGCGGCTGCAGGTCTGCCTGAGAGAGGAAGGGGGCCAGCCGCCGGGCCTGCCGAAGATGGAAAAATGCAGTCCGGGTTACAAGGGCCACCTGGGTCTCCATTGAAAGAGACGAATCCAGGTGGACCCCCAGACTGCGGACAGAGGGGGCCGGCGCCAAAATGGTCCCCTCCCACTCCGGCGGCTGGAAATCCCCTGCCTCCCCCCTGCGGCCCAGCCAAAGGATCTCCGTCTTCGATGGATTCAGTTTCAGCCTTCTCTGCTGTAACCAACCAGCGACCGCCTCCAAACAATGCTGTAGAGCTGCAGGGGCCGTGACAGCTCCCCCCTCCATCAACAGAATGAGCTGAGTGTCATCAGCGTACTGGTGACAAATCAGCCCAAAGCTCCGTACCAGCTGAGCAAGTGGTCGCATATAAACCAGCATACCTACGGGATGCATACCTACGGGACCGTCTCTCCCTATATCGCCCTGCTAGGCCCCTCCGCTCCTTGGAGGTGGACCTCCTGGTGATCCCTGGCCCCAAAGTGATCTGGCTGGCCTCTACAAGGACCAGGGCTTTTACAGCCCTGGCCCCTACCTGGTGGAACAGGCTCCCAAGTGAGATCAGGGCCCTGCGGGACATACAGAGTTTCCGCAGGGCCTGTAAAACGGACCTGTTCCGCCAGGCATTTGGCCAGCTGGGATAACATCTCACTTCTGTGGAAAAATCTGGCCTCCTGTGGTGGGGGGGGCAGGAAGGGGGAAGGGGAAATAATTTTAATCGCCATTGGGACTTTGAATTTTATAATTTGTATATGGTTTTAACTGGGATTGGGGTGAAATGGATTTTAACTGTTATTTGAATGATGGACACCGCCCTGAGCCCTTCGGGGAAGGGCGGTATAGAAATTTAATAAAATAAATAAATAAATAATAAAATAAAGGGCTGTGACCCTCTGGAATGGAGGGGGGAGTTGAGGGAAAGTCTGTCATTGCTAGGTAGTGCTTGGGGAAGCAATAGAGAAACAGGGAAAACTACCAGCAGAATTGATAAGACTTCCCAGTGGTGGCGAACCTTTGGCACTCCAGATGTTATGGACTACAATTCCCACCAGCCCCTGCCAGCATTGCCAATTGGCCATGCTGGCAGGGGCTGATGGGAATTGTAGTCCGTAACACCTGGAGTGCCAAAGGTTCGCCACCACAGTGAGTGACAAGAACTGGGGAGGGGGGGCAGGAATAAAGAATTTGGCACCCATGCTGTTTGCTTGGGAGTGATTTCAACCCAGGTTCAGCTAAAAAGATCACTAGTTTAGTGATTTTTGGAAAACCTGGGTTGAGGGAAATATAACTGGCCAATCCTGCTTTGGGGAAGGGAACTGTGCAAAGTATTTCCCCAAACCAGAATATTTCCCTTCATCAACCCATTATATTTCTACTGTGCAGAATCCACCTCTGAGTATTCCCCAATGTCAATAGTCAGGTCCTTTCTGATTCAAGCCTGGGGAAGTTTGGCCATCTCATCACCTTGAGATCATCTAATAGAGCCCCACTGTGCATTTGTTTTTTGTTTTGTTTTGTATTGGAAAAACATGTAGGTGTATTTGGCAGGACTTTCAAATTAGTGGAGCGTTCCCTTTGGAATGGTTTGCTGATGACCCTTGAATTGATATCTTGTTTATAAACCTCTCATAATGGTTGAAAGACATTCTTAAAGAAATAAAGTGGTAATTAGTTTAAATTAATCCTTTAGCATAAGCAATTGTATAATTAATATGAGAATTGTTTTTAAAACTTGAGATTTTTGAATCCTTGGTCTTCTTTGCTGCCATCAAAAGTGTGATTTTTGAGCTTTGAATCTTCTAGATTGCTTTGAGTGTTTGCTGTGTGGAGAAAATAATATTTAATTGTCTTTTTTAACTAACTGGAAAAGGTGGTAAGAGACAATGTTAGAAAATTTGTAGTCATGGGAAGACACTCCCTTTTAATAATACTCCCACTAGTGTGTAACCCTGAATTTTGTGTTTCCTGGGGAAGTGGGCATATTTGTTGAATGAAACCATGTTCATCTCCATCTGATTCAAGATCTGTTTGCAGCCGTTGATATCAGTGAACATCAGTCTCTGTGGTTGGAATTAACTGCCTGTGATGGATTATCTATTGTAGTATCAATAACATTTCTTTTGATAGAAACAGCTTGGAGCACTTTAGTCCCGTTATCAGTTATGCAACATGCATTCATTCTGGGTTACCAGAATTAATGTCCCTTTTCTGCTTCCCTCAACCCAATCATTAACCAGAAAACAGAATAGTTGCTAATTGGTCCATCCTGAAGTCCTTGCTTTTCTCCTTCATAGCATCTATAAATAGATGTTCCATTTTCTTGTTTGCAGCTTTGATGATAAGAGGGACAAAGGGGAAGGGAATTGTCCTATGGAAACATCAGGCATATGAAACACAAAGCCATTGCATGGAACTTGTTCATCCACTTTGTTTAAGCAGACGTACATGTAAACTTAGAGGAAATGAAGCTGAATAAAAGCAGATGTAAAGAGAACAGACAGGAAATGTATGAGCCATGAAACATGAACTCAAATGCTTTCCAGAATGTCATGTGTCTAAAAAAATCAGCATGTCTTTTCTTGGAACTGTTGAAGACCACTAGTTTTGACAAAATTCACTGGTCTTCATGAATTCCAAGAAAATAATCTGGCCCTGCTGGGACCAAGGACAGTACATGTAGATAGATATGAAATGATCCATGCTTAAAGGAAGAAGGCAGCTTCTTTAGTCATTACTGTTCCATCTCAGCATTACTTAATTTGGGGAATGGGGGGTGGGGGGGGGGGGGCGGGGGGGGGGGGGGGGGTGGGGGGGGGGGGGGGGTTTGGGGGGGGGGGGGGCTGGTGGGGGGGGGGGGTGGGGGGGGGGGGGGGTTTTTGCCGGGGGGGGGGGGGGGGGGTTCGGGGGGGGGGGGGGGTGGGGGGGGGGGGGGGTGGGGGGGGGGGGGGGTGGGGGGGGGGGGGGGTGGGGGGGGGGGGGGGTGGGGGGGGGGGGGGGTGGGGGGGGGGGGGGGTGGGGGGGGGGGGGGGTGGGGGGGGGGGGGGGTGGGGGGGGGGGGGGGTGGGGGGGGGGGGGGGTGGGGGGGGGGGGGGGTGGGGGGGGGGGGGGGTGGGGGGGGGGGGGGGTGGGGGGGGGGGGGGGTGGGGGGGGGGGGGGGTGGGGGGGGGGGGGGGTGGGGGGGGGGGGGGGTGGGGGGGGGGGGGGGTGGGGGGGGGGGGGGGTGGGGGGGGGGGGGGGTGGGGGGGGGGGGGGGTGGGGGGGGGGGGGGGTGGGGGGGGGGGGGGGTGGGGGGGGGGGGGGGTGGGGGGGGGGGGGGGTGGGGGGGGGGGGGGGTGGGGGGGGGGGGGGGTGGGGGGGGGGGGGGGTGGGGGGGGGGGGGGGTGGGGGGGGGGGGGGGTGGGGGGGGGGGGGGGTGGGGGGGGGGGGGGGTGGGGGGGGGGGGGGGTGGGGGGGGGGGGGGGTGGGGGGGGGGGGGGGTGGGGGGGGGGGGGGGTGGGGGGGGGGGGGGGTGGGGGGGGGGGGGGGTGGGGGGGGGGGGGGGTGGGGGGGGGGGGGGGTGGGGGGGGGGGGGGGTGGGGGGGGGGGGGGGTGGGGGGGGGGGGGGGTGGGGGGGGGGGGGGGTGGGGGGGGGGGGGGGTGGGGGGGGGGGGGGGTGGGGGGGGGGGGGGGTGGGGGGGGGGGGGGGTGGGGGGGGGGGGGGGTGGGGGGGGGGGGGGGTGGGGGGGGGGGGGGGTGGGGGGGGGGGGGGGTGGGGGGGGGGGGGGGTGGGGGGGGGGGGGGGTGGGGGGGGGGGGGGGTGGGGGGGGGGGGGGGTGGGGGGGGGGGGGGGTGGGGGGGGGGGGGGGTGGGGGGGGGGGGGGGTGGGGGGGGGGGGGGGTGGGGGGGGGGGGGGGTGGGGGGGGGGGGGGGTGGGGGGGGGGGGGGGTGGGGGGGGGGGGGGGTGGGGGGGGGGGGGGGTGGGGGGGGGGGGGGGTGGGGGGGGGGGGGGGTGGGGGGGGGGGGGGGTGGGGGGGGGGGGGGGTGGGGGGGGGGGGGGGTGGGGGGGGGGGGGGGTGGGGGGGGGGGGGGGTGGGGGGGGGGGGGGGTGGGGGGGGGGGGGGGTGGGGGGGGGGGGGGGTGGGGGGGGGGGGGGGTGGGGGGGGGGGGGGGTGGGGGGGGGGGGGGGTGGGGGGGGGGGGGGGTGGGGGGGGGGGGGGGTGGGGGGGGGGGGGGGTGGGGGGGGGGGGGGGTGGGGGGGGGGGGGGGTGGGGGGGGGGGGGGGTGGGGGGGGGGGGGGGTGGGGGGGGGGGGGGGTGGGGGGGGGGGGGGGTGGGGGGGGGGGGGGGTGGGGGGGGGGGGGGGTGGGGGGGGGGGGGGGTGGGGGGGGGGGGGGGTGGGGGGGGGGGGGGGTGGGGGGGGGGGGGGGTGGGGGGGGGGGGGGGTGGGGGGGGGGGGGGGTGGGGGGGGGGGGGGGTGGGGGGGGGGGGGGGTGGGGGGGGGGGGGGGTGGGGGGGGGGGGGGGTGGGGGGGGGGGGGGGTGGGGGGGGGGGGGGGTGGGGGGGGGGGGGGGTGGGGGGGGGGGGGGGTGGGGGGGGGGGGGGGTGGGGGGGGGGGGGGGTGGGGGGGGGGGGGGGTGGGGGGGGGGGGGGGTGGGGGGGGGGGGGGGTGGGGGGGGGGGGGGGTGGGGGGGGGGGGGGGTGGGGGGGGGGGGGGGTGGGGGGGGGGGGGGGTGGGGGGGGGGGGGGGTGGGGGGGGGGGGGGGTGGGGGGGGGGGGGGGTGGGGGGGGGGGGGGGTGGGGGGGGGGGGGGGTGGGGGGGGGGGGGGGTGGGGGGGGGGGGGGGTGGGGGGGGGGGGGGGTGGGGGGGGGGGGGGGTGGGGGGGGGGGGGGGTGGGGGGGGGGGGGGGTGGGGGGGGGGGGGGGTGGGGGGGGGGGGGGGTGGGGGGGGGGGGGGGTGGGGGGGGGGGGGGGTGGGGGGGGGGGGGGGTGGGGGGGGGGGGGGGTGGGGGGGGGGGGGGGTGGGGGGGGGGGGGGGTGGGGGGGGGGGGGGGTGGGGGGGGGGGGGGGTGGGGGGGGGGGGGGGTGGGGGGGGGGGGGGGTGGGGGGGGGGGGGGGTGGGGGGGGGGGGGGGTGGGGGGGGGGGGGGGTGGGGGGGGGGGGGGGTGGGGGGGGGGGGGGGTGGGGGGGGGGGGGGGTGGGGGGGGGGGGGGGTGGGGGGGGGGGGGGGTGGGGGGGGGGGGGGGTGGGGGGGGGGGGGGGTGGGGGGGGGGGGGGGTGGGGGGGGGGGGGGGTGGGGGGGGGGGGGGGTGGGGGGGGGGGGGGGTGGGGGGGGGGGGGGGTGGGGGGGGGGGGGGGTGGGGGGGGGGGGGGGTGGGGGGGGGGGGGGGTGGGGGGGGGGGGGGGTGGGGGGGGGGGGGGGTGGGGGGGGGGGGGGGTGGGGGGGGGGGGGGGTGGGGGGGGGGGGGGGTGGGGGGGGGGGGGGGTGGGGGGGGGGGGGGGTGGGGGGGGGGGGGGGTGGGGGGGGGGGGGGGTGGGGGGGGGGGGGGGTGGGGGGGGGGGGGGGTGGGGGGGGGGGGGGGTGGGGGGGGGGGGGGGTGGGGGGGGGGGGGGGTGGGGGGGGGGGGGGGTGGGGGGGGGGGGGGGTGGGGGGGGGGGGGGGTGGGGGGGGGGGGGGGTGGGGGGGGGGGGGGGTGGGGGGGGGGGGGGGTGGGGGGGGGGGGGGGTGGGGGGGGGGGGGGGTGGGGGGGGGGGGGGGTGGGGGGGGGGGGGGGTGGGGGGGGGGGGGGGTGGGGGGGGGGGGGGGTGGGGGGGGGGGGGGGTGGGGGGGGGGGGGGGTGGGGGGGGGGGGGGGTGGGGGGGGGGGGGGGTGGGGGGGGGGGGGGGTGGGGGGGGGGGGGGGTGGGGGGGGGGGGGGGTGGGGGGGGGGGGGGGTGGGGGGGGGGGGGGGTGGGGGGGGGGGGGGGTGGGGGGGGGGGGGGGTGGGGGGGGGGGGGGGTGGGGGGGGGGGGGGGTGGGGGGGGGGGGGGGTGGGGGGGGGGGGGGGTGGGGGGGGGGGGGGGTGGGGGGGGGGGGGGGTGGGGGGGGGGGGGGGTGGGGGGGGGGGGGGGTGGGGGGGGGGGGGGGTGGGGGGGGGGGGGGGTGGGGGGGGGGGGGGGTGGGGGGGGGGGGGGGTGGGGGGGGGGGGGGGTGGGGGGGGGGGGGGGTGGGGGGGGGGGGGGGTGGGGGGGGGGGGGGGTGGGGGGGGGGGGGGGTGGGGGGGGGGGGGGGTGGGGGGGGGGGGGGGTGGGGGGGGGGGGGGGTGGGGGGGGGGGGGGGTGGGGGGGGGGGGGGGTGGGGGGGGGGGGGGGTGGGGGGGGGGGGGGGTGGGGGGGGGGGGGGGTGGGGGGGGGGGGGGGTGGGGGGGGGGGGGGGTGGGGGGGGGGGGGGGTGGGGGGGGGGGGGGGTGGGGGGGGGGGGGGGTGGGGGGGGGGGGGGGTGGGGGGGGGGGGGGGTGGGGGGGGGGGGGGGTGGGGGGGGGGGGGGGTGGGGGGGGGGGGGGGTGGGGGGGGGGGGGGGTGGGGGGGGGGGGGGGTGGGGGGGGGGGGGGGTGGGGGGGGGGGGGGGTGGGGGGGGGGGGGGGTGGGGGGGGGGGGGGGTGGGGGGGGGGGGGGGTGGGGGGGGGGGGGGGTGGGGGGGGGGGGGGGTGGGGGGGGGGGGGGGTGGGGGGGGGGGGGGGTGGGGGGGGGGGGGGGTGGGGGGGGGGGGGGGTGGGGGGGGGGGGGGGTGGGGGGGGGGGGGGGTGGGGGGGGGGGGGGGTGGGGGGGGGGGGGGGTGGGGGGGGGGGGGGGTGGGGGGGGGGGGGGGTGGGGGGGGGGGGGGGTGGGGGGGGGGGGGGGTGGGGGGGGGGGGGGGTGGGGGGGGGGGGGGGTGGGGGGGGGGGGGGGTGGGGGGGGGGGGGGGTGGGGGGGGGGGGGGGTGGGGGGGGGGGGGGGTGGGGGGGGGGGGGGGTGGGGGGGGGGGGGGGTGGGGGGGGGGGGGGGTGGGGGGGGGGGGGGGTGGGGGGGGGGGGGGGTGGGGGGGGGGGGGGGTGGGGGGGGGGGGGGGTGGGGGGGGGGGGGGGTGGGGGGGGGGGGGGGTGGGGGGGGGGGGGGGTGGGGGGGGGGGGGGGTGGGGGGGGGGGGGGGTGGGGGGGGGGGGGGGTGGGGGGGGGGGGGGGTGGGGGGGGGGGGGGGTGGGGGGGGGGGGGGGTGGGGGGGGGGGGGGGTGGGGGGGGGGGGGGGTGGGGGGGGGGGGGGGTGGGGGGGGGGGGGGGTGGGGGGGGGGGGGGGTGGGGGGGGGGGGGGGTGGGGGGGGGGGGGGGTGGGGGGGGGGGGGGGTGGGGGGGGGGGGGGGTGGGGGGGGGGGGGGGTGGGGGGGGGGGGGGGTGGGGGGGGGGGGGGGTGGGGGGGGGGGGGGGTGGGGGGGGGGGGGGGTGGGGGGGGGGGGGGGTGGGGGGGGGGGGGGGTGGGGGGGGGGGGGGGTGGGGGGGGGGGGGGGTGGGGGGGGGGGGGGGTGGGGGGGGGGGGGGGTGGGGGGGGGGGGGGGTGGGGGGGGGGGGGGGTGGGGGGGGGGGGGGGTGGGGGGGGGGGGGGGTGGGGGGGGGGGGGGGTGGGGGGGGGGGGGGGTGGGGGGGGGGGGGGGTGGGGGGGGGGGGGGGTGGGGGGGGGGGGGGGTGGGGGGGGGGGGGGGTGGGGGGGGGGGGGGGTGGGGGGGGGGGGGGGTGGGGGGGGGGGGGGGTGGGGGGGGGGGGGGGTGGGGGGGGGGGGGGGTGGGGGGGGGGGGGGGTGGGGGGGGGGGGGGGTGGGGGGGGGGGGGGGTGGGGGGGGGGGGGGGTGGGGGGGGGGGGGGGTGGGGGGGGGGGGGGGTGGGGGGGGGGGGGGGTGGGGGGGGGGGGGGGTGGGGGGGGGGGGGGGTGGGGGGGGGGGGGGGTGGGGGGGGGGGGGGGTGGGGGGGGGGGGGGGTGGGGGGGGGGGGGGGTGGGGGGGGGGGGGGGTGGGGGGGGGGGGGGGTGGGGGGGGGGGGGGGTGGGGGGGGGGGGGGGTGGGGGGGGGGGGGGGTGGGGGGGGGGGGGGGTGGGGGGGGGGGGGGGTGGGGGGGGGGGGGGGTGGGGGGGGGGGGGGGTGGGGGGGGGGGGGGGTGGGGGGGGGGGGGGGTGGGGGGGGGGGGGGGTGGGGGGGGGGGGGGGTGGGGGGGGGGGGGGGTGGGGGGGGGGGGGGGTGGGGGGGGGGGGGGGTGGGGGGGGGGGGGGGTGGGGGGGGGGGGGGGTGGGGGGGGGGGGGGGTGGGGGGGGGGGGGGGTGGGGGGGGGGGGGGGTGGGGGGGGGGGGGGGTGGGGGGGGGGGGGGGTGGGGGGGGGGGGGGGTGGGGGGGGGGGGGGGTGGGGGGGGGGGGGGGTGGGGGGGGGGGGGGGTGGGGGGGGGGGGGGGTGGGGGGGGGGGGGGGTGGGGGGGGGGGGGGGTGGGGGGGGGGGGGGGTGGGGGGGGGGGGGGGTGGGGGGGGGGGGGGGTGGGGGGGGGGGGGGGTGGGGGGGGGGGGGGGTGGGGGGGGGGGGGGGTGGGGGGGGGGGGGGGTGGGGGGGGGGGGGGGTGGGGGGGGGGGGGGGTGGGGGGGGGGGGGGGTGGGGGGGGGGGGGGGTGGGGGGGGGGGGGGGTGGGGGGGGGGGGGGGTGGGGGGGGGGGGGGGTGGGGGGGGGGGGGGGTGGGGGGGGGGGGGGGTGGGGGGGGGGGGGGGTGGGGGGGGGGGGGGGTGGGGGGGGGGGGGGGTGGGGGGGGGGGGGGGTGGGGGGGGGGGGGGGTGGGGGGGGGGGGGGGTGGGGGGGGGGGGGGGTGGGGGGGGGGGGGGGTGGGGGGGGGGGGGGGTGGGGGGGGGGGGGGGTGGGGGGGGGGGGGGGTGGGGGGGGGGGGGGGTGGGGGGGGGGGGGGGTGGGGGGGGGGGGGGGTGGGGGGGGGGGGGGGTGGGGGGGGGGGGGGGTGGGGGGGGGGGGGGGTGGGGGGGGGGGGGGGTGGGGGGGGGGGGGGGTGGGGGGGGGGGGGGGTGGGGGGGGGGGGGGGTGGGGGGGGGGGGGGGTGGGGGGGGGGGGGGGTGGGGGGGGGGGGGGGTGGGGGGGGGGGGGGGTGGGGGGGGGGGGGGGTGGGGGGGGGGGGGGGTGGGGGGGGGGGGGGGTGGGGGGGGGGGGGGGTGGGGGGGGGGGGGGGTGGGGGGGGGGGGGGGTGGGGGGGGGGGGGGGTGGGGGGGGGGGGGGGTGGGGGGGGGGGGGGGTGGGGGGGGGGGGGGGTGGGGGGGGGGGGGGGTGGGGGGGGGGGGGGGTGGGGGGGGGGGGGGGTGGGGGGGGGGGGGGGTGGGGGGGGGGGGGGGTGGGGGGGGGGGGGGGTGGGGGGGGGGGGGGGTGGGGGGGGGGGGGGGTGGGGGGGGGGGGGGGTGGGGGGGGGGGGGGGTGGGGGGGGGGGGGGGTGGGGGGGGGGGGGGGTGGGGGGGGGGGGGGGTGGGGGGGGGGGGGGGTGGGGGGGGGGGGGGGTGGGGGGGGGGGGGGGTGGGGGGGGGGGGGGGTGGGGGGGGGGGGGGGTGGGGGGGGGGGGGGGTGGGGGGGGGGGGGGGTGGGGGGGGGGGGGGGTGGGGGGGGGGGGGGGTGGGGGGGGGGGGGGGTGGGGGGGGGGGGGGGTGGGGGGGGGGGGGGGTGGGGGGGGGGGGGGGTGGGGGGGGGGGGGGGTGGGGGGGGGGGGGGGTGGGGGGGGGGGGGGGTGGGGGGGGGGGGGGGTGGGGGGGGGGGGGGGTGGGGGGGGGGGGGGGTGGGGGGGGGGGGGGGTGGGGGGGGGGGGGGGTGGGGGGGGGGGGGGGTGGGGGGGGGGGGGGGTGGGGGGGGGGGGGGGTGGGGGGGGGGGGGGGTGGGGGGGGGGGGGGGTGGGGGGGGGGGGGGGTGGGGGGGGGGGGGGGTGGGGGGGGGGGGGGGTGGGGGGGGGGGGGGGTGGGGGGGGGGGGGGGTGGGGGGGGGGGGGGGTGGGGGGGGGGGGGGGTGGGGGGGGGGGGGGGTGGGGGGGGGGGGGGGTGGGGGGGGGGGGGGGTGGGGGGGGGGGGGGGTGGGGGGGGGGGGGGGTGGGGGGGGGGGGGGGTGGGGGGGGGGGGGGGTGGGGGGGGGGGGGGGTGGGGGGGGGGGGGGGTGGGGGGGGGGGGGGGTGGGGGGGGGGGGGGGTGGGGGGGGGGGGGGGTGGGGGGGGGGGGGGGTGGGGGGGGGGGGGGGTGGGGGGGGGGGGGGGTGGGGGGGGGGGGGGGTGGGGGGGGGGGGGGGTGGGGGGGGGGGGGGGTGGGGGGGGGGGGGGGTGGGGGGGGGGGGGGGTGGGGGGGGGGGGGGGTGGGGGGGGGGGGGGGTGGGGGGGGGGGGGGGTGGGGGGGGGGGGGGGTGGGGGGGGGGGGGGGTGGGGGGGGGGGGGGGTGGGGGGGGGGGGGGGTGGGGGGGGGGGGGGGTGGGGGGGGGGGGGGGTGGGGGGGGGGGGGGGTGGGGGGGGGGGGGGGTGGGGGGGGGGGGGGGTGGGGGGGGGGGGGGGTGGGGGGGGGGGGGGGTGGGGGGGGGGGGGGGTGGGGGGGGGGGGGGGTGGGGGGGGGGGGGGGTGGGGGGGGGGGGGGGTGGGGGGGGGGGGGGGTGGGGGGGGGGGGGGGTGGGGGGGGGGGGGGGTGGGGGGGGGGGGGGGTGGGGGGGGGGGGGGGTGGGGGGGGGGGGGGGTGGGGGGGGGGGGGGGTGGGGGGGGGGGGGGGTGGGGGGGGGGGGGGGTGGGGGGGGGGGGGGGTGGGGGGGGGGGGGGGTGGGGGGGGGGGGGGGTGGGGGGGGGGGGGGGTGGGGGGGGGGGGGGGTGGGGGGGGGGGGGGGTGGGGGGGGGGGGGGGTGGGGGGGGGGGGGGGTGGGGGGGGGGGGGGGTGGGGGGGGGGGGGGGTGGGGGGGGGGGGGGGTGGGGGGGGGGGGGGGTGGGGGGGGGGGGGGGTGGGGGGGGGGGGGGGTGGGGGGGGGGGGGGGTGGGGGGGGGGGGGGGTGGGGGGGGGGGGGGGTGGGGGGGGGGGGGGGTGGGGGGGGGGGGGGGTGGGGGGGGGGGGGGGTGGGGGGGGGGGGGGGTGGGGGGGGGGGGGGGTGGGGGGGGGGGGGGGTGGGGGGGGGGGGGGGTGGGGGGGGGGGGGGGTGGGGGGGGGGGGGGGTGGGGGGGGGGGGGGGTGGGGGGGGGGGGGGGTGGGGGGGGGGGGGGGTGGGGGGGGGGGGGGGTGGGGGGGGGGGGGGGTGGGGGGGGGGGGGGGTGGGGGGGGGGGGGGGTGGGGGGGGGGGGGGGTGGGGGGGGGGGGGGGTGGGGGGGGGGGGGGGTGGGGGGGGGGGGGGGTGGGGGGGGGGGGGGGTGGGGGGGGGGGGGGGTGGGGGGGGGGGGGGGTGGGGGGGGGGGGGGGTGGGGGGGGGGGGGGGTGGGGGGGGGGGGGGGTGGGGGGGGGGGGGGGTGGGGGGGGGGGGGGGTGGGGGGGGGGGGGGGTGGGGGGGGGGGGGGGTGGGGGGGGGGGGGGGTGGGGGGGGGGGGGGGTGGGGGGGGGGGGGGGTGGGGGGGGGGGGGGGTGGGGGGGGGGGGGGGTGGGGGGGGGGGGGGGTGGGGGGGGGGGGGGGTGGGGGGGGGGGGGGGTGGGGGGGGGGGGGGGTGGGGGGGGGGGGGGGTGGGGGGGGGGGGGGGTGGGGGGGGGGGGGGGTGGGGGGGGGGGGGGGTGGGGGGGGGGGGGGGTGGGGGGGGGGGGGGGTGGGGGGGGGGGGGGGTGGGGGGGGGGGGGGGTGGGGGGGGGGGGGGGTGGGGGGGGGGGGGGGTGGGGGGGGGGGGGGGTGGGGGGGGGGGGGGGTGGGGGGGGGGGGGGGTGGGGGGGGGGGGGGGTGGGGGGGGGGGGGGGTGGGGGGGGGGGGGGGTGGGGGGGGGGGGGGGTGGGGGGGGGGGGGGGTGGGGGGGGGGGGGGGTGGGGGGGGGGGGGGGTGGGGGGGGGGGGGGGTGGGGGGGGGGGGGGGTGGGGGGGGGGGGGGGTGGGGGGGGGGGGGGGTGGGGGGGGGGGGGGGTGGGGGGGGGGGGGGGTGGGGGGGGGGGGGGGTGGGGGGGGGGGGGGGTGGGGGGGGGGGGGGGTGGGGGGGGGGGGGGGTGGGGGGGGGGGGGGGTGGGGGGGGGGGGGGGTGGGGGGGGGGGGGGGTGGGGGGGGGGGGGGGTGGGGGGGGGGGGGGGTGGGGGGGGGGGGGGGTGGGGGGGGGGGGGGGTGGGGGGGGGGGGGGGTGGGGGGGGGGGGGGGTGGGGGGGGGGGGGGGTGGGGGGGGGGGGGGGTGGGGGGGGGGGGGGGTGGGGGGGGGGGGGGGTGGGGGGGGGGGGGGGTGGGGGGGGGGGGGGGTGGGGGGGGGGGGGGGTGGGGGGGGGGGGGGGTGGGGGGGGGGGGGGGTGGGGGGGGGGGGGGGTGGGGGGGGGGGGGGGTGGGGGGGGGGGGGGGTGGGGGGGGGGGGGGGTGGGGGGGGGGGGGGGTGGGGGGGGGGGGGGGTGGGGGGGGGGGGGGGTGGGGGGGGGGGGGGGTGGGGGGGGGGGGGGGTGGGGGGGGGGGGGGGTGGGGGGGGGGGGGGGTGGGGGGGGGGGGGGGTGGGGGGGGGGGGGGGTGGGGGGGGGGGGGGGTGGGGGGGGGGGGGGGTGGGGGGGGGGGGGGGTGGGGGGGGGGGGGGGTGGGGGGGGGGGGGGGTGGGGGGGGGGGGGGGTGGGGGGGGGGGGGGGTGGGGGGGGGGGGGGGTGGGGGGGGGGGGGGGTGGGGGGGGGGGGGGGTGGGGGGGGGGGGGGGTGGGGGGGGGGGGGGGTGGGGGGGGGGGGGGGTGGGGGGGGGGGGGGGTGGGGGGGGGGGGGGGTGGGGGGGGGGGGGGGTGGGGGGGGGGGGGGGTGGGGGGGGGGGGGGGTGGGGGGGGGGGGGGGTGGGGGGGGGGGGGGGTGGGGGGGGGGGGGGGTGGGGGGGGGGGGGGGTGGGGGGGGGGGGGGGTGGGGGGGGGGGGGGGTGGGGGGGGGGGGGGGTGGGGGGGGGGGGGGGTGGGGGGGGGGGGGGGTGGGGGGGGGGGGGGGTGGGGGGGGGGGGGGGTGGGGGGGGGGGGGGGTGGGGGGGGGGGGGGGTGGGGGGGGGGGGGGGTGGGGGGGGGGGGGGGTGGGGGGGGGGGGGGGTGGGGGGGGGGGGGGGTGGGGGGGGGGGGGGGTGGGGGGGGGGGGGGGTGGGGGGGGGGGGGGGTGGGGGGGGGGGGGGGTGGGGGGGGGGGGGGGTGGGGGGGGGGGGGGGTGGGGGGGGGGGGGGGTGGGGGGGGGGGGGGGTGGGGGGGGGGGGGGGTGGGGGGGGGGGGGGGTGGGGGGGGGGGGGGGTGGGGGGGGGGGGGGGTGGGGGGGGGGGGGGGTGGGGGGGGGGGGGGGTGGGGGGGGGGGGGGGTGGGGGGGGGGGGGGGTGGGGGGGGGGGGGGGTGGGGGGGGGGGGGGGTGGGGGGGGGGGGGGGTGGGGGGGGGGGGGGGTGGGGGGGGGGGGGGGTGGGGGGGGGGGGGGGTGGGGGGGGGGGGGGGTGGGGGGGGGGGGGGGTGGGGGGGGGGGGGGGTGGGGGGGGGGGGGGGTGGGGGGGGGGGGGGGTGGGGGGGGGGGGGGGTGGGGGGGGGGGGGGGTGGGGGGGGGGGGGGGTGGGGGGGGGGGGGGGTGGGGGGGGGGGGGGGTGGGGGGGGGGGGGGGTGGGGGGGGGGGGGGGTGGGGGGGGGGGGGGGTGGGGGGGGGGGGGGGTGGGGGGGGGGGGGGGTGGGGGGGGGGGGGGGTGGGGGGGGGGGGGGGTGGGGGGGGGGGGGGGTGGGGGGGGGGGGGGGTGGGGGGGGGGGGGGGTGGGGGGGGGGGGGGGTGGGGGGGGGGGGGGGTGGGGGGGGGGGGGGGTGGGGGGGGGGGGGGGTGGGGGGGGGGGGGGGTGGGGGGGGGGGGGGGTGGGGGGGGGGGGGGGTGGGGGGGGGGGGGGGTGGGGGGGGGGGGGGGTGGGGGGGGGGGGGGGTGGGGGGGGGGGGGGGTGGGGGGGGGGGGGGGTGGGGGGGGGGGGGGGTGGGGGGGGGGGGGGGTGGGGGGGGGGGGGGGTGGGGGGGGGGGGGGGTGGGGGGGGGGGGGGGTGGGGGGGGGGGGGGGTGGGGGGGGGGGGGGGTGGGGGGGGGGGGGGGTGGGGGGGGGGGGGGGTGGGGGGGGGGGGGGGTGGGGGGGGGGGGGGGTGGGGGGGGGGGGGGGTGGGGGGGGGGGGGGGTGGGGGGGGGGGGGGGTGGGGGGGGGGGGGGGTGGGGGGGGGGGGGGGTGGGGGGGGGGGGGGGTGGGGGGGGGGGGGGGTGGGGGGGGGGGGGGGTGGGGGGGGGGGGGGGTGGGGGGGGGGGGGGGTGGGGGGGGGGGGGGGTGGGGGGGGGGGGGGGTGGGGGGGGGGGGGGGTGGGGGGGGGGGGGGGTGGGGGGGGGGGGGGGTGGGGGGGGGGGGGGGTGGGGGGGGGGGGGGGTGGGGGGGGGGGGGGGTGGGGGGGGGGGGGGGTGGGGGGGGGGGGGGGTGGGGGGGGGGGGGGGTGGGGGGGGGGGGGGGTGGGGGGGGGGGGGGGTGGGGGGGGGGGGGGGTGGGGGGGGGGGGGGGTGGGGGGGGGGGGGGGTGGGGGGGGGGGGGGGTGGGGGGGGGGGGGGGTGGGGGGGGGGGGGGGTGGGGGGGGGGGGGGGTGGGGGGGGGGGGGGGTGGGGGGGGGGGGGGGTGGGGGGGGGGGGGGGTGGGGGGGGGGGGGGGTGGGGGGGGGGGGGGGTGGGGGGGGGGGGGGGTGGGGGGGGGGGGGGGTGGGGGGGGGGGGGGGTGGGGGGGGGGGGGGGTGGGGGGGGGGGGGGGTGGGGGGGGGGGGGGGTGGGGGGGGGGGGGGGTGGGGGGGGGGGGGGGTGGGGGGGGGGGGGGGTGGGGGGGGGGGGGGGTGGGGGGGGGGGGGGGTGGGGGGGGGGGGGGGTGGGGGGGGGGGGGGGTGGGGGGGGGGGGGGGTGGGGGGGGGGGGGGGTGGGGGGGGGGGGGGGTGGGGGGGGGGGGGGGTGGGGGGGGGGGGGGGTGGGGGGGGGGGGGGGTGGGGGGGGGGGGGGGTGGGGGGGGGGGGGGGTGGGGGGGGGGGGGGGTGGGGGGGGGGGGGGGTGGGGGGGGGGGGGGGTGGGGGGGGGGGGGGGTGGGGGGGGGGGGGGGTGGGGGGGGGGGGGGGTGGGGGGGGGGGGGGGTGGGGGGGGGGGGGGGTGGGGGGGGGGGGGGGTGGGGGGGGGGGGGGGTGGGGGGGGGGGGGGGTGGGGGGGGGGGGGGGTGGGGGGGGGGGGGGGTGGGGGGGGGGGGGGGTGGGGGGGGGGGGGGGTGGGGGGGGGGGGGGGTGGGGGGGGGGGGGGGTGGGGGGGGGGGGGGGTGGGGGGGGGGGGGGGTGGGGGGGGGGGGGGGTGGGGGGGGGGGGGGGTGGGGGGGGGGGGGGGTGGGGGGGGGGGGGGGTGGGGGGGGGGGGGGGTGGGGGGGGGGGGGGGTGGGGGGGGGGGGGGGTGGGGGGGGGGGGGGGTGGGGGGGGGGGGGGGTGGGGGGGGGGGGGGGTGGGGGGGGGGGGGGGTGGGGGGGGGGGGGGGTGGGGGGGGGGGGGGGTGGGGGGGGGGGGGGGTGGGGGGGGGGGGGGGTGGGGGGGGGGGGGGGTGGGGGGGGGGGGGGGTGGGGGGGGGGGGGGGTGGGGGGGGGGGGGGGTGGGGGGGGGGGGGGGTGGGGGGGGGGGGGGGTGGGGGGGGGGGGGGGTGGGGGGGGGGGGGGGTGGGGGGGGGGGGGGGTGGGGGGGGGGGGGGGTGGGGGGGGGGGGGGGTGGGGGGGGGGGGGGGTGGGGGGGGGGGGGGGTGGGGGGGGGGGGGGGTGGGGGGGGGGGGGGGTGGGGGGGGGGGGGGGTGGGGGGGGGGGGGGGTGGGGGGGGGGGGGGGTGGGGGGGGGGGGGGGTGGGGGGGGGGGGGGGTGGGGGGGGGGGGGGGTGGGGGGGGGGGGGGGTGGGGGGGGGGGGGGGTGGGGGGGGGGGGGGGTGGGGGGGGGGGGGGGTGGGGGGGGGGGGGGGTGGGGGGGGGGGGGGGTGGGGGGGGGGGGGGGTGGGGGGGGGGGGGGGTGGGGGGGGGGGGGGGTGGGGGGGGGGGGGGGTGGGGGGGGGGGGGGGTGGGGGGGGGGGGGGGTGGGGGGGGGGGGGGGTGGGGGGGGGGGGGGGTGGGGGGGGGGGGGGGTGGGGGGGGGGGGGGGTGGGGGGGGGGGGGGGTGGGGGGGGGGGGGGGTGGGGGGGGGGGGGGGTGGGGGGGGGGGGGGGTGGGGGGGGGGGGGGGTGGGGGGGGGGGGGGGTGGGGGGGGGGGGGGGTGGGGGGGGGGGGGGGTGGGGGGGGGGGGGGGTGGGGGGGGGGGGGGGTGGGGGGGGGGGGGGGTGGGGGGGGGGGGGGGTGGGGGGGGGGGGGGGTGGGGGGGGGGGGGGGTGGGGGGGGGGGGGGGTGGGGGGGGGGGGGGGTGGGGGGGGGGGGGGGTGGGGGGGGGGGGGGGTGGGGGGGGGGGGGGGTGGGGGGGGGGGGGGGTGGGGGGGGGGGGGGGTGGGGGGGGGGGGGGGTGGGGGGGGGGGGGGGTGGGGGGGGGGGGGGGTGGGGGGGGGGGGGGGTGGGGGGGGGGGGGGGTGGGGGGGGGGGGGGGTGGGGGGGGGGGGGGGTGGGGGGGGGGGGGGGTGGGGGGGGGGGGGGGTGGGGGGGGGGGGGGGTGGGGGGGGGGGGGGGTGGGGGGGGGGGGGGGTGGGGGGGGGGGGGGGTGGGGGGGGGGGGGGGTGGGGGGGGGGGGGGGTGGGGGGGGGGGGGGGTGGGGGGGGGGGGGGGTGGGGGGGGGGGGGGGTGGGGGGGGGGGGGGGTGGGGGGGGGGGGGGGTGGGGGGGGGGGGGGGTGGGGGGGGGGGGGGGTGGGGGGGGGGGGGGGTGGGGGGGGGGGGGGGTGGGGGGGGGGGGGGGTGGGGGGGGGGGGGGGTGGGGGGGGGGGGGGGTGGGGGGGGGGGGGGGTGGGGGGGGGGGGGGGTGGGGGGGGGGGGGGGTGGGGGGGGGGGGGGGTGGGGGGGGGGGGGGGTGGGGGGGGGGGGGGGTGGGGGGGGGGGGGGGTGGGGGGGGGGGGGGGTGGGGGGGGGGGGGGGTGGGGGGGGGGGGGGGTGGGGGGGGGGGGGGGTGGGGGGGGGGGGGGGTGGGGGGGGGGGGGGGTGGGGGGGGGGGGGGGTGGGGGGGGGGGGGGGTGGGGGGGGGGGGGGGTGGGGGGGGGGGGGGGTGGGGGGGGGGGGGGGTGGGGGGGGGGGGGGGTGGGGGGGGGGGGGGGTGGGGGGGGGGGGGGGTGGGGGGGGGGGGGGGTGGGGGGGGGGGGGGGTGGGGGGGGGGGGGGGTGGGGGGGGGGGGGGGTGGGGGGGGGGGGGGGTGGGGGGGGGGGGGGGTGGGGGGGGGGGGGGGTGGGGGGGGGGGGGGGTGGGGGGGGGGGGGGGTGGGGGGGGGGGGGGGTGGGGGGGGGGGGGGGTGGGGGGGGGGGGGGGTGGGGGGGGGGGGGGGTGGGGGGGGGGGGGGGTGGGGGGGGGGGGGGGTGGGGGGGGGGGGGGGTGGGGGGGGGGGGGGGTGGGGGGGGGGGGGGGTGGGGGGGGGGGGGGGTGGGGGGGGGGGGGGGTGGGGGGGGGGGGGGGTGGGGGGGGGGGGGGGTGGGGGGGGGGGGGGGTGGGGGGGGGGGGGGGTGGGGGGGGGGGGGGGTGGGGGGGGGGGGGGGTGGGGGGGGGGGGGGGTGGGGGGGGGGGGGGGTGGGGGGGGGGGGGGGTGGGGGGGGGGGGGGGTGGGGGGGGGGGGGGGTGGGGGGGGGGGGGGGTGGGGGGGGGGGGGGGTGGGGGGGGGGGGGGGTGGGGGGGGGGGGGGGTGGGGGGGGGGGGGGGTGGGGGGGGGGGGGGGTGGGGGGGGGGGGGGGTGGGGGGGGGGGGGGGTGGGGGGGGGGGGGGGTGGGGGGGGGGGGGGGTGGGGGGGGGGGGGGGTGGGGGGGGGGGGGGGTGGGGGGGGGGGGGGGTGGGGGGGGGGGGGGGTGGGGGGGGGGGGGGGTGGGGGGGGGGGGGGGTGGGGGGGGGGGGGGGTGGGGGGGGGGGGGGGTGGGGGGGGGGGGGGGTGGGGGGGGGGGGGGGTGGGGGGGGGGGGGGGTGGGGGGGGGGGGGGGTGGGGGGGGGGGGGGGTGGGGGGGGGGGGGGGTGGGGGGGGGGGGGGGTGGGGGGGGGGGGGGGTGGGGGGGGGGGGGGGTGGGGGGGGGGGGGGGTGGGGGGGGGGGGGGGTGGGGGGGGGGGGGGGTGGGGGGGGGGGGGGGTGGGGGGGGGGGGGGGTGGGGGGGGGGGGGGGTGGGGGGGGGGGGGGGTGGGGGGGGGGGGGGGTGGGGGGGGGGGGGGGTGGGGGGGGGGGGGGGTGGGGGGGGGGGGGGGTGGGGGGGGGGGGGGGTGGGGGGGGGGGGGGGTGGGGGGGGGGGGGGGTGGGGGGGGGGGGGGGTGGGGGGGGGGGGGGGTGGGGGGGGGGGGGGGTGGGGGGGGGGGGGGGTGGGGGGGGGGGGGGGTGGGGGGGGGGGGGGGTGGGGGGGGGGGGGGGTGGGGGGGGGGGGGGGTGGGGGGGGGGGGGGGTGGGGGGGGGGGGGGGTGGGGGGGGGGGGGGGTGGGGGGGGGGGGGGGTGGGGGGGGGGGGGGGTGGGGGGGGGGGGGGGTGGGGGGGGGGGGGGGTGGGGGGGGGGGGGGGTGGGGGGGGGGGGGGGTGGGGGGGGGGGGGGGTGGGGGGGGGGGGGGGTGGGGGGGGGGGGGGGTGGGGGGGGGGGGGGGTGGGGGGGGGGGGGGGTGGGGGGGGGGGGGGGTGGGGGGGGGGGGGGGTGGGGGGGGGGGGGGGTGGGGGGGGGGGGGGGTGGGGGGGGGGGGGGGTGGGGGGGGGGGGGGGTGGGGGGGGGGGGGGGTGGGGGGGGGGGGGGGTGGGGGGGGGGGGGGGTGGGGGGGGGGGGGGGTGGGGGGGGGGGGGGGTGGGGGGGGGGGGGGGTGGGGGGGGGGGGGGGTGGGGGGGGGGGGGGGTGGGGGGGGGGGGGGGTGGGGGGGGGGGGGGGTGGGGGGGGGGGGGGGTGGGGGGGGGGGGGGGTGGGGGGGGGGGGGGGTGGGGGGGGGGGGGGGTGGGGGGGGGGGGGGGTGGGGGGGGGGGGGGGTGGGGGGGGGGGGGGGTGGGGGGGGGGGGGGGTGGGGGGGGGGGGGGGTGGGGGGGGGGGGGGGTGGGGGGGGGGGGGGGTGGGGGGGGGGGGGGGTGGGGGGGGGGGGGGGTGGGGGGGGGGGGGGGTGGGGGGGGGGGGGGGTGGGGGGGGGGGGGGGTGGGGGGGGGGGGGGGTGGGGGGGGGGGGGGGTGGGGGGGGGGGGGGGTGGGGGGGGGGGGGGGTGGGGGGGGGGGGGGGTGGGGGGGGGGGGGGGTGGGGGGGGGGGGGGGTGGGGGGGGGGGGGGGTGGGGGGGGGGGGGGGTGGGGGGGGGGGGGGGTGGGGGGGGGGGGGGGTGGGGGGGGGGGGGGGTGGGGGGGGGGGGGGGTGGGGGGGGGGGGGGGTGGGGGGGGGGGGGGGTGGGGGGGGGGGGGGGTGGGGGGGGGGGGGGGTGGGGGGGGGGGGGGGTGGGGGGGGGGGGGGGTGGGGGGGGGGGGGGGTGGGGGGGGGGGGGGGTGGGGGGGGGGGGGGGTGGGGGGGGGGGGGGGTGGGGGGGGGGGGGGGTGGGGGGGGGGGGGGGTGGGGGGGGGGGGGGGTGGGGGGGGGGGGGGGTGGGGGGGGGGGGGGGTGGGGGGGGGGGGGGGTGGGGGGGGGGGGGGGTGGGGGGGGGGGGGGGTGGGGGGGGGGGGGGGTGGGGGGGGGGGGGGGTGGGGGGGGGGGGGGGTGGGGGGGGGGGGGGGTGGGGGGGGGGGGGGGTGGGGGGGGGGGGGGGTGGGGGGGGGGGGGGGTGGGGGGGGGGGGGGGTGGGGGGGGGGGGGGGTGGGGGGGGGGGGGGGTGGGGGGGGGGGGGGGTGGGGGGGGGGGGGGGTGGGGGGGGGGGGGGGTGGGGGGGGGGGGGGGTGGGGGGGGGGGGGGGTGGGGGGGGGGGGGGGTGGGGGGGGGGGGGGGTGGGGGGGGGGGGGGGTGGGGGGGGGGGGGGGTGGGGGGGGGGGGGGGTGGGGGGGGGGGGGGGTGGGGGGGGGGGGGGGTGGGGGGGGGGGGGGGTGGGGGGGGGGGGGGGTGGGGGGGGGGGGGGGTGGGGGGGGGGGGGGGTGGGGGGGGGGGGGGGTGGGGGGGGGGGGGGGTGGGGGGGGGGGGGGGTGGGGGGGGGGGGGGGTGGGGGGGGGGGGGGGTGGGGGGGGGGGGGGGTGGGGGGGGGGGGGGGTGGGGGGGGGGGGGGGTGGGGGGGGGGGGGGGTGGGGGGGGGGGGGGGTGGGGGGGGGGGGGGGTGGGGGGGGGGGGGGGTGGGGGGGGGGGGGGGTGGGGGGGGGGGGGGGTGGGGGGGGGGGGGGGTGGGGGGGGGGGGGGGTGGGGGGGGGGGGGGGTGGGGGGGGGGGGGGGTGGGGGGGGGGGGGGGTGGGGGGGGGGGGGGGTGGGGGGGGGGGGGGGTGGGGGGGGGGGGGGGTGGGGGGGGGGGGGGGTGGGGGGGGGGGGGGGTGGGGGGGGGGGGGGGTGGGGGGGGGGGGGGGTGGGGGGGGGGGGGGGTGGGGGGGGGGGGGGGTGGGGGGGGGGGGGGGTGGGGGGGGGGGGGGGTGGGGGGGGGGGGGGGTGGGGGGGGGGGGGGGTGGGGGGGGGGGGGGGTGGGGGGGGGGGGGGGTGGGGGGGGGGGGGGGTGGGGGGGGGGGGGGGTGGGGGGGGGGGGGGGTGGGGGGGGGGGGGGGTGGGGGGGGGGGGGGGTGGGGGGGGGGGGGGGTGGGGGGGGGGGGGGGTGGGGGGGGGGGGGGGTGGGGGGGGGGGGGGGTGGGGGGGGGGGGGGGTGGGGGGGGGGGGGGGTGGGGGGGGGGGGGGGTGGGGGGGGGGGGGGGTGGGGGGGGGGGGGGGTGGGGGGGGGGGGGGGTGGGGGGGGGGGGGGGTGGGGGGGGGGGGGGGTGGGGGGGGGGGGGGGTGGGGGGGGGGGGGGGTGGGGGGGGGGGGGGGTGGGGGGGGGGGGGGGTGGGGGGGGGGGGGGGTGGGGGGGGGGGGGGGTGGGGGGGGGGGGGGGTGGGGGGGGGGGGGGGTGGGGGGGGGGGGGGGTGGGGGGGGGGGGGGGTGGGGGGGGGGGGGGGTGGGGGGGGGGGGGGGTGGGGGGGGGGGGGGGTGGGGGGGGGGGGGGGTGGGGGGGGGGGGGGGTGGGGGGGGGGGGGGGTGGGGGGGGGGGGGGGTGGGGGGGGGGGGGGGTGGGGGGGGGGGGGGGTGGGGGGGGGGGGGGGTGGGGGGGGGGGGGGGTGGGGGGGGGGGGGGGTGGGGGGGGGGGGGGGTGGGGGGGGGGGGGGGTGGGGGGGGGGGGGGGTGGGGGGGGGGGGGGGTGGGGGGGGGGGGGGGTGGGGGGGGGGGGGGGTGGGGGGGGGGGGGGGTGGGGGGGGGGGGGGGTGGGGGGGGGGGGGGGTGGGGGGGGGGGGGGGTGGGGGGGGGGGGGGGTGGGGGGGGGGGGGGGTGGGGGGGGGGGGGGGTGGGGGGGGGGGGGGGTGGGGGGGGGGGGGGGTGGGGGGGGGGGGGGGTGGGGGGGGGGGGGGGTGGGGGGGGGGGGGGGTGGGGGGGGGGGGGGGTGGGGGGGGGGGGGGGTGGGGGGGGGGGGGGGTGGGGGGGGGGGGGGGTGGGGGGGGGGGGGGGTGGGGGGGGGGGGGGGTGGGGGGGGGGGGGGGTGGGGGGGGGGGGGGGTGGGGGGGGGGGGGGGTGGGGGGGGGGGGGGGTGGGGGGGGGGGGGGGTGGGGGGGGGGGGGGGTGGGGGGGGGGGGGGGTGGGGGGGGGGGGGGGTGGGGGGGGGGGGGGGTGGGGGGGGGGGGGGGTGGGGGGGGGGGGGGGTGGGGGGGGGGGGGGGTGGGGGGGGGGGGGGGTGGGGGGGGGGGGGGGTGGGGGGGGGGGGGGGTGGGGGGGGGGGGGGGTGGGGGGGGGGGGGGGTGGGGGGGGGGGGGGGTGGGGGGGGGGGGGGGTGGGGGGGGGGGGGGGTGGGGGGGGGGGGGGGTGGGGGGGGGGGGGGGTGGGGGGGGGGGGGGGTGGGGGGGGGGGGGGGTGGGGGGGGGGGGGGGTGGGGGGGGGGGGGGGTGGGGGGGGGGGGGGGTGGGGGGGGGGGGGGGTGGGGGGGGGGGGGGGTGGGGGGGGGGGGGGGTGGGGGGGGGGGGGGGTGGGGGGGGGGGGGGGTGGGGGGGGGGGGGGGTGGGGGGGGGGGGGGGTGGGGGGGGGGGGGGGTGGGGGGGGGGGGGGGTGGGGGGGGGGGGGGGTGGGGGGGGGGGGGGGTGGGGGGGGGGGGGGGTGGGGGGGGGGGGGGGTGGGGGGGGGGGGGGGTGGGGGGGGGGGGGGGTGGGGGGGGGGGGGGGTGGGGGGGGGGGGGGGTGGGGGGGGGGGGGGGTGGGGGGGGGGGGGGGTGGGGGGGGGGGGGGGTGGGGGGGGGGGGGGGTGGGGGGGGGGGGGGGTGGGGGGGGGGGGGGGTGGGGGGGGGGGGGGGTGGGGGGGGGGGGGGGTGGGGGGGGGGGGGGGTGGGGGGGGGGGGGGGTGGGGGGGGGGGGGGGTGGGGGGGGGGGGGGGTGGGGGGGGGGGGGGGTGGGGGGGGGGGGGGGTGGGGGGGGGGGGGGGTGGGGGGGGGGGGGGGTGGGGGGGGGGGGGGGTGGGGGGGGGGGGGGGTGGGGGGGGGGGGGGGTGGGGGGGGGGGGGGGTGGGGGGGGGGGGGGGTGGGGGGGGGGGGGGGTGGGGGGGGGGGGGGGTGGGGGGGGGGGGGGGTGGGGGGGGGGGGGGGTGGGGGGGGGGGGGGGTGGGGGGGGGGGGGGGTGGGGGGGGGGGGGGGTGGGGGGGGGGGGGGGTGGGGGGGGGGGGGGGTGGGGGGGGGGGGGGGTGGGGGGGGGGGGGGGTGGGGGGGGGGGGGGGTGGGGGGGGGGGGGGGTGGGGGGGGGGGGGGGTGGGGGGGGGGGGGGGTGGGGGGGGGGGGGGGTGGGGGGGGGGGGGGGTGGGGGGGGGGGGGGGTGGGGGGGGGGGGGGGTGGGGGGGGGGGGGGGTGGGGGGGGGGGGGGGTGGGGGGGGGGGGGGGTGGGGGGGGGGGGGGGTGGGGGGGGGGGGGGGTGGGGGGGGGGGGGGGTGGGGGGGGGGGGGGGTGGGGGGGGGGGGGGGTGGGGGGGGGGGGGGGTGGGGGGGGGGGGGGGTGGGGGGGGGGGGGGGTGGGGGGGGGGGGGGGTGGGGGGGGGGGGGGGTGGGGGGGGGGGGGGGTGGGGGGGGGGGGGGGTGGGGGGGGGGGGGGGTGGGGGGGGGGGGGGGTGGGGGGGGGGGGGGGTGGGGGGGGGGGGGGGTGGGGGGGGGGGGGGGTGGGGGGGGGGGGGGGTGGGGGGGGGGGGGGGTGGGGGGGGGGGGGGGTGGGGGGGGGGGGGGGTGGGGGGGGGGGGGGGTGGGGGGGGGGGGGGGTGGGGGGGGGGGGGGGTGGGGGGGGGGGGGGGTGGGGGGGGGGGGGGGTGGGGGGGGGGGGGGGTGGGGGGGGGGGGGGGTGGGGGGGGGGGGGGGTGGGGGGGGGGGGGGGTGGGGGGGGGGGGGGGTGGGGGGGGGGGGGGGTGGGGGGGGGGGGGGGTGGGGGGGGGGGGGGGTGGGGGGGGGGGGGGGTGGGGGGGGGGGGGGGTGGGGGGGGGGGGGGGTGGGGGGGGGGGGGGGTGGGGGGGGGGGGGGGTGGGGGGGGGGGGGGGTGGGGGGGGGGGGGGGTGGGGGGGGGGGGGGGTGGGGGGGGGGGGGGGTGGGGGGGGGGGGGGGTGGGGGGGGGGGGGGGTGGGGGGGGGGGGGGGTGGGGGGGGGGGGGGGTGGGGGGGGGGGGGGGTGGGGGGGGGGGGGGGTGGGGGGGGGGGGGGGTGGGGGGGGGGGGGGGTGGGGGGGGGGGGGGGTGGGGGGGGGGGGGGGTGGGGGGGGGGGGGGGTGGGGGGGGGGGGGGGTGGGGGGGGGGGGGGGTGGGGGGGGGGGGGGGTGGGGGGGGGGGGGGGTGGGGGGGGGGGGGGGTGGGGGGGGGGGGGGGTGGGGGGGGGGGGGGGTGGGGGGGGGGGGGGGTGGGGGGGGGGGGGGGTGGGGGGGGGGGGGGGTGGGGGGGGGGGGGGGTGGGGGGGGGGGGGGGTGGGGGGGGGGGGGGGTGGGGGGGGGGGGGGGTGGGGGGGGGGGGGGGTGGGGGGGGGGGGGGGTGGGGGGGGGGGGGGGTGGGGGGGGGGGGGGGTGGGGGGGGGGGGGGGTGGGGGGGGGGGGGGGTGGGGGGGGGGGGGGGTGGGGGGGGGGGGGGGTGGGGGGGGGGGGGGGTGGGGGGGGGGGGGGGTGGGGGGGGGGGGGGGTGGGGGGGGGGGGGGGTGGGGGGGGGGGGGGGTGGGGGGGGGGGGGGGTGGGGGGGGGGGGGGGTGGGGGGGGGGGGGGGTGGGGGGGGGGGGGGGTGGGGGGGGGGGGGGGTGGGGGGGGGGGGGGGTGGGGGGGGGGGGGGGTGGGGGGGGGGGGGGGTGGGGGGGGGGGGGGGTGGGGGGGGGGGGGGGTGGGGGGGGGGGGGGGTGGGGGGGGGGGGGGGTGGGGGGGGGGGGGGGTGGGGGGGGGGGGGGGTGGGGGGGGGGGGGGGTGGGGGGGGGGGGGGGTGGGGGGGGGGGGGGGTGGGGGGGGGGGGGGGTGGGGGGGGGGGGGGGTGGGGGGGGGGGGGGGTGGGGGGGGGGGGGGGTGGGGGGGGGGGGGGGTGGGGGGGGGGGGGGGTGGGGGGGGGGGGGGGTGGGGGGGGGGGGGGGTGGGGGGGGGGGGGGGTGGGGGGGGGGGGGGGTGGGGGGGGGGGGGGGTGGGGGGGGGGGGGGGTGGGGGGGGGGGGGGGTGGGGGGGGGGGGGGGTGGGGGGGGGGGGGGGTGGGGGGGGGGGGGGGTGGGGGGGGGGGGGGGTGGGGGGGGGGGGGGGTGGGGGGGGGGGGGGGTGGGGGGGGGGGGGGGTGGGGGGGGGGGGGGGTGGGGGGGGGGGGGGGTGGGGGGGGGGGGGGGTGGGGGGGGGGGGGGGTGGGGGGGGGGGGGGGTGGGGGGGGGGGGGGGTGGGGGGGGGGGGGGGTGGGGGGGGGGGGGGGTGGGGGGGGGGGGGGGTGGGGGGGGGGGGGGGTGGGGGGGGGGGGGGGTGGGGGGGGGGGGGGGTGGGGGGGGGGGGGGGTGGGGGGGGGGGGGGGTGGGGGGGGGGGGGGGTGGGGGGGGGGGGGGGTGGGGGGGGGGGGGGGTGGGGGGGGGGGGGGGTGGGGGGGGGGGGGGGTGGGGGGGGGGGGGGGTGGGGGGGGGGGGGGGTGGGGGGGGGGGGGGGTGGGGGGGGGGGGGGGTGGGGGGGGGGGGGGGTGGGGGGGGGGGGGGGTGGGGGGGGGGGGGGGTGGGGGGGGGGGGGGGTGGGGGGGGGGGGGGGTGGGGGGGGGGGGGGGTGGGGGGGGGGGGGGGTGGGGGGGGGGGGGGGTGGGGGGGGGGGGGGGTGGGGGGGGGGGGGGGTGGGGGGGGGGGGGGGTGGGGGGGGGGGGGGGTGGGGGGGGGGGGGGGTGGGGGGGGGGGGGGGTGGGGGGGGGGGGGGGTGGGGGGGGGGGGGGGTGGGGGGGGGGGGGGGTGGGGGGGGGGGGGGGTGGGGGGGGGGGGGGGTGGGGGGGGGGGGGGGTGGGGGGGGGGGGGGGTGGGGGGGGGGGGGGGTGGGGGGGGGGGGGGGTGGGGGGGGGGGGGGGTGGGGGGGGGGGGGGGTGGGGGGGGGGGGGGGTGGGGGGGGGGGGGGGTGGGGGGGGGGGGGGGTGGGGGGGGGGGGGGGTGGGGGGGGGGGGGGGTGGGGGGGGGGGGGGGTGGGGGGGGGGGGGGGTGGGGGGGGGGGGGGGTGGGGGGGGGGGGGGGTGGGGGGGGGGGGGGGTGGGGGGGGGGGGGGGTGGGGGGGGGGGGGGGTGGGGGGGGGGGGGGGTGGGGGGGGGGGGGGGTGGGGGGGGGGGGGGGTGGGGGGGGGGGGGGGTGGGGGGGGGGGGGGGTGGGGGGGGGGGGGGGTGGGGGGGGGGGGGGGTGGGGGGGGGGGGGGGTGGGGGGGGGGGGGGGTGGGGGGGGGGGGGGGTGGGGGGGGGGGGGGGTGGGGGGGGGGGGGGGTGGGGGGGGGGGGGGGTGGGGGGGGGGGGGGGTGGGGGGGGGGGGGGGTGGGGGGGGGGGGGGGTGGGGGGGGGGGGGGGTGGGGGGGGGGGGGGGTGGGGGGGGGGGGGGGTGGGGGGGGGGGGGGGTGGGGGGGGGGGGGGGTGGGGGGGGGGGGGGGTGGGGGGGGGGGGGGGTGGGGGGGGGGGGGGGTGGGGGGGGGGGGGGGTGGGGGGGGGGGGGGGTGGGGGGGGGGGGGGGTGGGGGGGGGGGGGGGTGGGGGGGGGGGGGGGTGGGGGGGGGGGGGGGTGGGGGGGGGGGGGGGTGGGGGGGGGGGGGGGTGGGGGGGGGGGGGGGTGGGGGGGGGGGGGGGTGGGGGGGGGGGGGGGTGGGGGGGGGGGGGGGTGGGGGGGGGGGGGGGTGGGGGGGGGGGGGGGTGGGGGGGGGGGGGGGTGGGGGGGGGGGGGGGTGGGGGGGGGGGGGGGTGGGGGGGGGGGGGGGTGGGGGGGGGGGGGGGTGGGGGGGGGGGGGGGTGGGGGGGGGGGGGGGTGGGGGGGGGGGGGGGTGGGGGGGGGGGGGGGTGGGGGGGGGGGGGGGTGGGGGGGGGGGGGGGTGGGGGGGGGGGGGGGTGGGGGGGGGGGGGGGTGGGGGGGGGGGGGGGTGGGGGGGGGGGGGGGTGGGGGGGGGGGGGGGTGGGGGGGGGGGGGGGTGGGGGGGGGGGGGGGTGGGGGGGGGGGGGGGTGGGGGGGGGGGGGGGTGGGGGGGGGGGGGGGTGGGGGGGGGGGGGGGTGGGGGGGGGGGGGGGTGGGGGGGGGGGGGGGTGGGGGGGGGGGGGGGTGGGGGGGGGGGGGGGTGGGGGGGGGGGGGGGTGGGGGGGGGGGGGGGTGGGGGGGGGGGGGGGTGGGGGGGGGGGGGGGTGGGGGGGGGGGGGGGTGGGGGGGGGGGGGGGTGGGGGGGGGGGGGGGTGGGGGGGGGGGGGGGTGGGGGGGGGGGGGGGTGGGGGGGGGGGGGGGTGGGGGGGGGGGGGGGTGGGGGGGGGGGGGGGTGGGGGGGGGGGGGGGTGGGGGGGGGGGGGGGTGGGGGGGGGGGGGGGTGGGGGGGGGGGGGGGTGGGGGGGGGGGGGGGTGGGGGGGGGGGGGGGTGGGGGGGGGGGGGGGTGGGGGGGGGGGGGGGTGGGGGGGGGGGGGGGTGGGGGGGGGGGGGGGTGGGGGGGGGGGGGGGTGGGGGGGGGGGGGGGTGGGGGGGGGGGGGGGTGGGGGGGGGGGGGGGTGGGGGGGGGGGGGGGTGGGGGGGGGGGGGGGTGGGGGGGGGGGGGGGTGGGGGGGGGGGGGGGTGGGGGGGGGGGGGGGTGGGGGGGGGGGGGGGTGGGGGGGGGGGGGGGTGGGGGGGGGGGGGGGTGGGGGGGGGGGGGGGTGGGGGGGGGGGGGGGTGGGGGGGGGGGGGGGTGGGGGGGGGGGGGGGTGGGGGGGGGGGGGGGTGGGGGGGGGGGGGGGTGGGGGGGGGGGGGGGTGGGGGGGGGGGGGGGTGGGGGGGGGGGGGGGTGGGGGGGGGGGGGGGTGGGGGGGGGGGGGGGTGGGGGGGGGGGGGGGTGGGGGGGGGGGGGGGTGGGGGGGGGGGGGGGTGGGGGGGGGGGGGGGTGGGGGGGGGGGGGGGTGGGGGGGGGGGGGGGTGGGGGGGGGGGGGGGTGGGGGGGGGGGGGGGTGGGGGGGGGGGGGGGTGGGGGGGGGGGGGGGTGGGGGGGGGGGGGGGTGGGGGGGGGGGGGGGTGGGGGGGGGGGGGGGTGGGGGGGGGGGGGGGTGGGGGGGGGGGGGGGTGGGGGGGGGGGGGGGTGGGGGGGGGGGGGGGTGGGGGGGGGGGGGGGTGGGGGGGGGGGGGGGTGGGGGGGGGGGGGGGTGGGGGGGGGGGGGGGTGGGGGGGGGGGGGGGTGGGGGGGGGGGGGGGTGGGGGGGGGGGGGGGTGGGGGGGGGGGGGGGTGGGGGGGGGGGGGGGTGGGGGGGGGGGGGGGTGGGGGGGGGGGGGGGTGGGGGGGGGGGGGGGTGGGGGGGGGGGGGGGTGGGGGGGGGGGGGGGTGGGGGGGGGGGGGGGTGGGGGGGGGGGGGGGTGGGGGGGGGGGGGGGTGGGGGGGGGGGGGGGTGGGGGGGGGGGGGGGTGGGGGGGGGGGGGGGTGGGGGGGGGGGGGGGTGGGGGGGGGGGGGGGTGGGGGGGGGGGGGGGTGGGGGGGGGGGGGGGTGGGGGGGGGGGGGGGTGGGGGGGGGGGGGGGTGGGGGGGGGGGGGGGTGGGGGGGGGGGGGGGTGGGGGGGGGGGGGGGTGGGGGGGGGGGGGGGTGGGGGGGGGGGGGGGTGGGGGGGGGGGGGGGTGGGGGGGGGGGGGGGTGGGGGGGGGGGGGGGTGGGGGGGGGGGGGGGTGGGGGGGGGGGGGGGTGGGGGGGGGGGGGGGTGGGGGGGGGGGGGGGTGGGGGGGGGGGGGGGTGGGGGGGGGGGGGGGTGGGGGGGGGGGGGGGTGGGGGGGGGGGGGGGTGGGGGGGGGGGGGGGTGGGGGGGGGGGGGGGTGGGGGGGGGGGGGGGTGGGGGGGGGGGGGGGTGGGGGGGGGGGGGGGTGGGGGGGGGGGGGGGTGGGGGGGGGGGGGGGTGGGGGGGGGGGGGGGTGGGGGGGGGGGGGGGTGGGGGGGGGGGGGGGTGGGGGGGGGGGGGGGTGGGGGGGGGGGGGGGTGGGGGGGGGGGGGGGTGGGGGGGGGGGGGGGTGGGGGGGGGGGGGGGTGGGGGGGGGGGGGGGTGGGGGGGGGGGGGGGTGGGGGGGGGGGGGGGTGGGGGGGGGGGGGGGTGGGGGGGGGGGGGGGTGGGGGGGGGGGGGGGTGGGGGGGGGGGGGGGTGGGGGGGGGGGGGGGTGGGGGGGGGGGGGGGTGGGGGGGGGGGGGGGTGGGGGGGGGGGGGGGTGGGGGGGGGGGGGGGTGGGGGGGGGGGGGGGTGGGGGGGGGGGGGGGTGGGGGGGGGGGGGGGTGGGGGGGGGGGGGGGTGGGGGGGGGGGGGGGTGGGGGGGGGGGGGGGTGGGGGGGGGGGGGGGTGGGGGGGGGGGGGGGTGGGGGGGGGGGGGGGTGGGGGGGGGGGGGGGTGGGGGGGGGGGGGGGTGGGGGGGGGGGGGGGTGGGGGGGGGGGGGGGTGGGGGGGGGGGGGGGTGGGGGGGGGGGGGGGTGGGGGGGGGGGGGGGTGGGGGGGGGGGGGGGTGGGGGGGGGGGGGGGTGGGGGGGGGGGGGGGTGGGGGGGGGGGGGGGTGGGGGGGGGGGGGGGTGGGGGGGGGGGGGGGTGGGGGGGGGGGGGGGTGGGGGGGGGGGGGGGTGGGGGGGGGGGGGGGTGGGGGGGGGGGGGGGTGGGGGGGGGGGGGGGTGGGGGGGGGGGGGGGTGGGGGGGGGGGGGGGTGGGGGGGGGGGGGGGTGGGGGGGGGGGGGGGTGGGGGGGGGGGGGGGTGGGGGGGGGGGGGGGTGGGGGGGGGGGGGGGTGGGGGGGGGGGGGGGTGGGGGGGGGGGGGGGTGGGGGGGGGGGGGGGTGGGGGGGGGGGGGGGTGGGGGGGGGGGGGGGTGGGGGGGGGGGGGGGTGGGGGGGGGGGGGGGTGGGGGGGGGGGGGGGTGGGGGGGGGGGGGGGTGGGGGGGGGGGGGGGTGGGGGGGGGGGGGGGTGGGGGGGGGGGGGGGTGGGGGGGGGGGGGGGTGGGGGGGGGGGGGGGTGGGGGGGGGGGGGGGTGGGGGGGGGGGGGGGTGGGGGGGGGGGGGGGTGGGGGGGGGGGGGGGTGGGGGGGGGGGGGGGTGGGGGGGGGGGGGGGTGGGGGGGGGGGGGGGTGGGGGGGGGGGGGGGTGGGGGGGGGGGGGGGTGGGGGGGGGGGGGGGTGGGGGGGGGGGGGGGTGGGGGGGGGGGGGGGTGGGGGGGGGGGGGGGTGGGGGGGGGGGGGGGTGGGGGGGGGGGGGGGTGGGGGGGGGGGGGGGTGGGGGGGGGGGGGGGTGGGGGGGGGGGGGGGTGGGGGGGGGGGGGGGTGGGGGGGGGGGGGGGTGGGGGGGGGGGGGGGTGGGGGGGGGGGGGGGTGGGGGGGGGGGGGGGTGGGGGGGGGGGGGGGTGGGGGGGGGGGGGGGTGGGGGGGGGGGGGGGTGGGGGGGGGGGGGGGTGGGGGGGGGGGGGGGTGGGGGGGGGGGGGGGTGGGGGGGGGGGGGGGTGGGGGGGGGGGGGGGTGGGGGGGGGGGGGGGTGGGGGGGGGGGGGGGTGGGGGGGGGGGGGGGTGGGGGGGGGGGGGGGTGGGGGGGGGGGGGGGTGGGGGGGGGGGGGGGTGGGGGGGGGGGGGGGTGGGGGGGGGGGGGGGTGGGGGGGGGGGGGGGTGGGGGGGGGGGGGGGTGGGGGGGGGGGGGGGTGGGGGGGGGGGGGGGTGGGGGGGGGGGGGGGTGGGGGGGGGGGGGGGTGGGGGGGGGGGGGGGTGGGGGGGGGGGGGGGTGGGGGGGGGGGGGGGTGGGGGGGGGGGGGGGTGGGGGGGGGGGGGGGTGGGGGGGGGGGGGGGTGGGGGGGGGGGGGGGTGGGGGGGGGGGGGGGTGGGGGGGGGGGGGGGTGGGGGGGGGGGGGGGTGGGGGGGGGGGGGGGTGGGGGGGGGGGGGGGTGGGGGGGGGGGGGGGTGGGGGGGGGGGGGGGTGGGGGGGGGGGGGGGTGGGGGGGGGGGGGGGTGGGGGGGGGGGGGGGTGGGGGGGGGGGGGGGTGGGGGGGGGGGGGGGTGGGGGGGGGGGGGGGTGGGGGGGGGGGGGGGTGGGGGGGGGGGGGGGTGGGGGGGGGGGGGGGTGGGGGGGGGGGGGGGTGGGGGGGGGGGGGGGTGGGGGGGGGGGGGGGTGGGGGGGGGGGGGGGTGGGGGGGGGGGGGGGTGGGGGGGGGGGGGGGTGGGGGGGGGGGGGGGTGGGGGGGGGGGGGGGTGGGGGGGGGGGGGGGTGGGGGGGGGGGGGGGTGGGGGGGGGGGGGGGTGGGGGGGGGGGGGGGTGGGGGGGGGGGGGGGTGGGGGGGGGGGGGGGTGGGGGGGGGGGGGGGTGGGGGGGGGGGGGGGTGGGGGGGGGGGGGGGTGGGGGGGGGGGGGGGTGGGGGGGGGGGGGGGTGGGGGGGGGGGGGGGTGGGGGGGGGGGGGGGTGGGGGGGGGGGGGGGTGGGGGGGGGGGGGGGTGGGGGGGGGGGGGGGTGGGGGGGGGGGGGGGTGGGGGGGGGGGGGGGTGGGGGGGGGGGGGGGTGGGGGGGGGGGGGGGTGGGGGGGGGGGGGGGTGGGGGGGGGGGGGGGTGGGGGGGGGGGGGGGTGGGGGGGGGGGGGGGTGGGGGGGGGGGGGGGTGGGGGGGGGGGGGGGTGGGGGGGGGGGGGGGTGGGGGGGGGGGGGGGTGGGGGGGGGGGGGGGTGGGGGGGGGGGGGGGTGGGGGGGGGGGGGGGTGGGGGGGGGGGGGGGTGGGGGGGGGGGGGGGTGGGGGGGGGGGGGGGTGGGGGGGGGGGGGGGTGGGGGGGGGGGGGGGTGGGGGGGGGGGGGGGTGGGGGGGGGGGGGGGTGGGGGGGGGGGGGGGTGGGGGGGGGGGGGGGTGGGGGGGGGGGGGGGTGGGGGGGGGGGGGGGTGGGGGGGGGGGGGGGTGGGGGGGGGGGGGGGTGGGGGGGGGGGGGGGTGGGGGGGGGGGGGGGTGGGGGGGGGGGGGGGTGGGGGGGGGGGGGGGTGGGGGGGGGGGGGGGTGGGGGGGGGGGGGGGTGGGGGGGGGGGGGGGTGGGGGGGGGGGGGGGTGGGGGGGGGGGGGGGTGGGGGGGGGGGGGGGTGGGGGGGGGGGGGGGTGGGGGGGGGGGGGGGTGGGGGGGGGGGGGGGTGGGGGGGGGGGGGGGTGGGGGGGGGGGGGGGTGGGGGGGGGGGGGGGTGGGGGGGGGGGGGGGTGGGGGGGGGGGGGGGTGGGGGGGGGGGGGGGTGGGGGGGGGGGGGGGTGGGGGGGGGGGGGGGTGGGGGGGGGGGGGGGTGGGGGGGGGGGGGGGTGGGGGGGGGGGGGGGTGGGGGGGGGGGGGGGTGGGGGGGGGGGGGGGTGGGGGGGGGGGGGGGTGGGGGGGGGGGGGGGTGGGGGGGGGGGGGGGTGGGGGGGGGGGGGGGTGGGGGGGGGGGGGGGTGGGGGGGGGGGGGGGTGGGGGGGGGGGGGGGTGGGGGGGGGGGGGGGTGGGGGGGGGGGGGGGTGGGGGGGGGGGGGGGTGGGGGGGGGGGGGGGTGGGGGGGGGGGGGGGTGGGGGGGGGGGGGGGTGGGGGGGGGGGGGGGTGGGGGGGGGGGGGGGTGGGGGGGGGGGGGGGTGGGGGGGGGGGGGGGTGGGGGGGGGGGGGGGTGGGGGGGGGGGGGGGTGGGGGGGGGGGGGGGTGGGGGGGGGGGGGGGTGGGGGGGGGGGGGGGTGGGGGGGGGGGGGGGTGGGGGGGGGGGGGGGTGGGGGGGGGGGGGGGTGGGGGGGGGGGGGGGTGGGGGGGGGGGGGGGTGGGGGGGGGGGGGGGTGGGGGGGGGGGGGGGTGGGGGGGGGGGGGGGTGGGGGGGGGGGGGGGTGGGGGGGGGGGGGGGTGGGGGGGGGGGGGGGTGGGGGGGGGGGGGGGTGGGGGGGGGGGGGGGTGGGGGGGGGGGGGGGTGGGGGGGGGGGGGGGTGGGGGGGGGGGGGGGTGGGGGGGGGGGGGGGTGGGGGGGGGGGGGGGTGGGGGGGGGGGGGGGTGGGGGGGGGGGGGGGTGGGGGGGGGGGGGGGTGGGGGGGGGGGGGGGTGGGGGGGGGGGGGGGTGGGGGGGGGGGGGGGTGGGGGGGGGGGGGGGTGGGGGGGGGGGGGGGTGGGGGGGGGGGGGGGTGGGGGGGGGGGGGGGTGGGGGGGGGGGGGGGTGGGGGGGGGGGGGGGTGGGGGGGGGGGGGGGTGGGGGGGGGGGGGGGTGGGGGGGGGGGGGGGTGGGGGGGGGGGGGGGTGGGGGGGGGGGGGGGTGGGGGGGGGGGGGGGTGGGGGGGGGGGGGGGTGGGGGGGGGGGGGGGTGGGGGGGGGGGGGGGTGGGGGGGGGGGGGGGTGGGGGGGGGGGGGGGTGGGGGGGGGGGGGGGTGGGGGGGGGGGGGGGTGGGGGGGGGGGGGGGTGGGGGGGGGGGGGGGTGGGGGGGGGGGGGGGTGGGGGGGGGGGGGGGTGGGGGGGGGGGGGGGTGGGGGGGGGGGGGGGTGGGGGGGGGGGGGGGTGGGGGGGGGGGGGGGTGGGGGGGGGGGGGGGTGGGGGGGGGGGGGGGTGGGGGGGGGGGGGGGTGGGGGGGGGGGGGGGTGGGGGGGGGGGGGGGTGGGGGGGGGGGGGGGTGGGGGGGGGGGGGGGTGGGGGGGGGGGGGGGTGGGGGGGGGGGGGGGTGGGGGGGGGGGGGGGTGGGGGGGGGGGGGGGTGGGGGGGGGGGGGGGTGGGGGGGGGGGGGGGTGGGGGGGGGGGGGGGTGGGGGGGGGGGGGGGTGGGGGGGGGGGGGGGTGGGGGGGGGGGGGGGTGGGGGGGGGGGGGGGTGGGGGGGGGGGGGGGTGGGGGGGGGGGGGGGTGGGGGGGGGGGGGGGTGGGGGGGGGGGGGGGTGGGGGGGGGGGGGGGTGGGGGGGGGGGGGGGTGGGGGGGGGGGGGGGTGGGGGGGGGGGGGGGTGGGGGGGGGGGGGGGTGGGGGGGGGGGGGGGTGGGGGGGGGGGGGGGTGGGGGGGGGGGGGGGTGGGGGGGGGGGGGGGTGGGGGGGGGGGGGGGTGGGGGGGGGGGGGGGTGGGGGGGGGGGGGGGTGGGGGGGGGGGGGGGTGGGGGGGGGGGGGGGTGGGGGGGGGGGGGGGTGGGGGGGGGGGGGGGTGGGGGGGGGGGGGGGTGGGGGGGGGGGGGGGTGGGGGGGGGGGGGGGTGGGGGGGGGGGGGGGTGGGGGGGGGGGGGGGTGGGGGGGGGGGGGGGTGGGGGGGGGGGGGGGTGGGGGGGGGGGGGGGTGGGGGGGGGGGGGGGTGGGGGGGGGGGGGGGTGGGGGGGGGGGGGGGTGGGGGGGGGGGGGGGTGGGGGGGGGGGGGGGTGGGGGGGGGGGGGGGTGGGGGGGGGGGGGGGTGGGGGGGGGGGGGGGTGGGGGGGGGGGGGGGTGGGGGGGGGGGGGGGTGGGGGGGGGGGGGGGTGGGGGGGGGGGGGGGTGGGGGGGGGGGGGGGTGGGGGGGGGGGGGGGTGGGGGGGGGGGGGGGTGGGGGGGGGGGGGGGTGGGGGGGGGGGGGGGTGGGGGGGGGGGGGGGTGGGGGGGGGGGGGGGTGGGGGGGGGGGGGGGTGGGGGGGGGGGGGGGTGGGGGGGGGGGGGGGTGGGGGGGGGGGGGGGTGGGGGGGGGGGGGGGTGGGGGGGGGGGGGGGTGGGGGGGGGGGGGGGTGGGGGGGGGGGGGGGTGGGGGGGGGGGGGGGTGGGGGGGGGGGGGGGTGGGGGGGGGGGGGGGTGGGGGGGGGGGGGGGTGGGGGGGGGGGGGGGTGGGGGGGGGGGGGGGTGGGGGGGGGGGGGGGTGGGGGGGGGGGGGGGTGGGGGGGGGGGGGGGTGGGGGGGGGGGGGGGTGGGGGGGGGGGGGGGTGGGGGGGGGGGGGGGTGGGGGGGGGGGGGGGTGGGGGGGGGGGGGGGTGGGGGGGGGGGGGGGTGGGGGGGGGGGGGGGTGGGGGGGGGGGGGGGTGGGGGGGGGGGGGGGTGGGGGGGGGGGGGGGTGGGGGGGGGGGGGGGTGGGGGGGGGGGGGGGTGGGGGGGGGGGGGGGTGGGGGGGGGGGGGGGTGGGGGGGGGGGGGGGTGGGGGGGGGGGGGGGTGGGGGGGGGGGGGGGTGGGGGGGGGGGGGGGTGGGGGGGGGGGGGGGTGGGGGGGGGGGGGGGTGGGGGGGGGGGGGGGTGGGGGGGGGGGGGGGTGGGGGGGGGGGGGGGTGGGGGGGGGGGGGGGTGGGGGGGGGGGGGGGTGGGGGGGGGGGGGGGTGGGGGGGGGGGGGGGTGGGGGGGGGGGGGGGTGGGGGGGGGGGGGGGTGGGGGGGGGGGGGGGTGGGGGGGGGGGGGGGTGGGGGGGGGGGGGGGTGGGGGGGGGGGGGGGTGGGGGGGGGGGGGGGTGGGGGGGGGGGGGGGTGGGGGGGGGGGGGGGTGGGGGGGGGGGGGGGTGGGGGGGGGGGGGGGTGGGGGGGGGGGGGGGTGGGGGGGGGGGGGGGTGGGGGGGGGGGGGGGTGGGGGGGGGGGGGGGTGGGGGGGGGGGGGGGTGGGGGGGGGGGGGGGTGGGGGGGGGGGGGGGTGGGGGGGGGGGGGGGTGGGGGGGGGGGGGGGTGGGGGGGGGGGGGGGTGGGGGGGGGGGGGGGTGGGGGGGGGGGGGGGTGGGGGGGGGGGGGGGTGGGGGGGGGGGGGGGTGGGGGGGGGGGGGGGTGGGGGGGGGGGGGGGTGGGGGGGGGGGGGGGTGGGGGGGGGGGGGGGTGGGGGGGGGGGGGGGTGGGGGGGGGGGGGGGTGGGGGGGGGGGGGGGTGGGGGGGGGGGGGGGTGGGGGGGGGGGGGGGTGGGGGGGGGGGGGGGTGGGGGGGGGGGGGGGTGGGGGGGGGGGGGGGTGGGGGGGGGGGGGGGTGGGGGGGGGGGGGGGTGGGGGGGGGGGGGGGTGGGGGGGGGGGGGGGTGGGGGGGGGGGGGGGTGGGGGGGGGGGGGGGTGGGGGGGGGGGGGGGTGGGGGGGGGGGGGGGTGGGGGGGGGGGGGGGTGGGGGGGGGGGGGGGTGGGGGGGGGGGGGGGTGGGGGGGGGGGGGGGTGGGGGGGGGGGGGGGTGGGGGGGGGGGGGGGTGGGGGGGGGGGGGGGTGGGGGGGGGGGGGGGTGGGGGGGGGGGGGGGTGGGGGGGGGGGGGGGTGGGGGGGGGGGGGGGTGGGGGGGGGGGGGGGTGGGGGGGGGGGGGGGTGGGGGGGGGGGGGGGTGGGGGGGGGGGGGGGTGGGGGGGGGGGGGGGTGGGGGGGGGGGGGGGTGGGGGGGGGGGGGGGTGGGGGGGGGGGGGGGTGGGGGGGGGGGGGGGTGGGGGGGGGGGGGGGTGGGGGGGGGGGGGGGTGGGGGGGGGGGGGGGTGGGGGGGGGGGGGGGTGGGGGGGGGGGGGGGTGGGGGGGGGGGGGGGTGGGGGGGGGGGGGGGTGGGGGGGGGGGGGGGTGGGGGGGGGGGGGGGTGGGGGGGGGGGGGGGTGGGGGGGGGGGGGGGTGGGGGGGGGGGGGGGTGGGGGGGGGGGGGGGTGGGGGGGGGGGGGGGTGGGGGGGGGGGGGGGTGGGGGGGGGGGGGGGTGGGGGGGGGGGGGGGTGGGGGGGGGGGGGGGTGGGGGGGGGGGGGGGTGGGGGGGGGGGGGGGTGGGGGGGGGGGGGGGTGGGGGGGGGGGGGGGTGGGGGGGGGGGGGGGTGGGGGGGGGGGGGGGTGGGGGGGGGGGGGGGTGGGGGGGGGGGGGGGTGGGGGGGGGGGGGGGTGGGGGGGGGGGGGGGTGGGGGGGGGGGGGGGTGGGGGGGGGGGGGGGTGGGGGGGGGGGGGGGTGGGGGGGGGGGGGGGTGGGGGGGGGGGGGGGTGGGGGGGGGGGGGGGTGGGGGGGGGGGGGGGTGGGGGGGGGGGGGGGTGGGGGGGGGGGGGGGTGGGGGGGGGGGGGGGTGGGGGGGGGGGGGGGTGGGGGGGGGGGGGGGTGGGGGGGGGGGGGGGTGGGGGGGGGGGGGGGTGGGGGGGGGGGGGGGTGGGGGGGGGGGGGGGTGGGGGGGGGGGGGGGTGGGGGGGGGGGGGGGTGGGGGGGGGGGGGGGTGGGGGGGGGGGGGGGTGGGGGGGGGGGGGGGTGGGGGGGGGGGGGGGTGGGGGGGGGGGGGGGTGGGGGGGGGGGGGGGTGGGGGGGGGGGGGGGTGGGGGGGGGGGGGGGTGGGGGGGGGGGGGGGTGGGGGGGGGGGGGGGTGGGGGGGGGGGGGGGTGGGGGGGGGGGGGGGTGGGGGGGGGGGGGGGTGGGGGGGGGGGGGGGTGGGGGGGGGGGGGGGTGGGGGGGGGGGGGGGTGGGGGGGGGGGGGGGTGGGGGGGGGGGGGGGTGGGGGGGGGGGGGGGTGGGGGGGGGGGGGGGTGGGGGGGGGGGGGGGTGGGGGGGGGGGGGGGTGGGGGGGGGGGGGGGTGGGGGGGGGGGGGGGTGGGGGGGGGGGGGGGTGGGGGGGGGGGGGGGTGGGGGGGGGGGGGGGTGGGGGGGGGGGGGGGTGGGGGGGGGGGGGGGTGGGGGGGGGGGGGGGTGGGGGGGGGGGGGGGTGGGGGGGGGGGGGGGTGGGGGGGGGGGGGGGTGGGGGGGGGGGGGGGTGGGGGGGGGGGGGGGTGGGGGGGGGGGGGGGTGGGGGGGGGGGGGGGTGGGGGGGGGGGGGGGTGGGGGGGGGGGGGGGTGGGGGGGGGGGGGGGTGGGGGGGGGGGGGGGTGGGGGGGGGGGGGGGTGGGGGGGGGGGGGGGTGGGGGGGGGGGGGGGTGGGGGGGGGGGGGGGTGGGGGGGGGGGGGGGTGGGGGGGGGGGGGGGTGGGGGGGGGGGGGGGTGGGGGGGGGGGGGGGTGGGGGGGGGGGGGGGTGGGGGGGGGGGGGGGTGGGGGGGGGGGGGGGTGGGGGGGGGGGGGGGTGGGGGGGGGGGGGGGTGGGGGGGGGGGGGGGTGGGGGGGGGGGGGGGTGGGGGGGGGGGGGGGTGGGGGGGGGGGGGGGTGGGGGGGGGGGGGGGTGGGGGGGGGGGGGGGTGGGGGGGGGGGGGGGTGGGGGGGGGGGGGGGTGGGGGGGGGGGGGGGTGGGGGGGGGGGGGGGTGGGGGGGGGGGGGGGTGGGGGGGGGGGGGGGTGGGGGGGGGGGGGGGTGGGGGGGGGGGGGGGTGGGGGGGGGGGGGGGTGGGGGGGGGGGGGGGTGGGGGGGGGGGGGGGTGGGGGGGGGGGGGGGTGGGGGGGGGGGGGGGTGGGGGGGGGGGGGGGTGGGGGGGGGGGGGGGTGGGGGGGGGGGGGGGTGGGGGGGGGGGGGGGTGGGGGGGGGGGGGGGTGGGGGGGGGGGGGGGTGGGGGGGGGGGGGGGTGGGGGGGGGGGGGGGTGGGGGGGGGGGGGGGTGGGGGGGGGGGGGGGTGGGGGGGGGGGGGGGTGGGGGGGGGGGGGGGTGGGGGGGGGGGGGGGTGGGGGGGGGGGGGGGTGGGGGGGGGGGGGGGTGGGGGGGGGGGGGGGTGGGGGGGGGGGGGGGTGGGGGGGGGGGGGGGTGGGGGGGGGGGGGGGTGGGGGGGGGGGGGGGTGGGGGGGGGGGGGGGTGGGGGGGGGGGGGGGTGGGGGGGGGGGGGGGTGGGGGGGGGGGGGGGTGGGGGGGGGGGGGGGTGGGGGGGGGGGGGGGTGGGGGGGGGGGGGGGTGGGGGGGGGGGGGGGTGGGGGGGGGGGGGGGTGGGGGGGGGGGGGGGTGGGGGGGGGGGGGGGTGGGGGGGGGGGGGGGTGGGGGGGGGGGGGGGTGGGGGGGGGGGGGGGTGGGGGGGGGGGGGGGTGGGGGGGGGGGGGGGTGGGGGGGGGGGGGGGTGGGGGGGGGGGGGGGTGGGGGGGGGGGGGGGTGGGGGGGGGGGGGGGTGGGGGGGGGGGGGGGTGGGGGGGGGGGGGGGTGGGGGGGGGGGGGGGTGGGGGGGGGGGGGGGTGGGGGGGGGGGGGGGTGGGGGGGGGGGGGGGTGGGGGGGGGGGGGGGTGGGGGGGGGGGGGGGTGGGGGGGGGGGGGGGTGGGGGGGGGGGGGGGTGGGGGGGGGGGGGGGTGGGGGGGGGGGGGGGTGGGGGGGGGGGGGGGTGGGGGGGGGGGGGGGTGGGGGGGGGGGGGGGTGGGGGGGGGGGGGGGTGGGGGGGGGGGGGGGTGGGGGGGGGGGGGGGTGGGGGGGGGGGGGGGTGGGGGGGGGGGGGGGTGGGGGGGGGGGGGGGTGGGGGGGGGGGGGGGTGGGGGGGGGGGGGGGTGGGGGGGGGGGGGGGTGGGGGGGGGGGGGGGTGGGGGGGGGGGGGGGTGGGGGGGGGGGGGGGTGGGGGGGGGGGGGGGTGGGGGGGGGGGGGGGTGGGGGGGGGGGGGGGTGGGGGGGGGGGGGGGTGGGGGGGGGGGGGGGTGGGGGGGGGGGGGGGTGGGGGGGGGGGGGGGTGGGGGGGGGGGGGGGTGGGGGGGGGGGGGGGTGGGGGGGGGGGGGGGTGGGGGGGGGGGGGGGTGGGGGGGGGGGGGGGTGGGGGGGGGGGGGGGTGGGGGGGGGGGGGGGTGGGGGGGGGGGGGGGTGGGGGGGGGGGGGGGTGGGGGGGGGGGGGGGTGGGGGGGGGGGGGGGTGGGGGGGGGGGGGGGTGGGGGGGGGGGGGGGTGGGGGGGGGGGGGGGTGGGGGGGGGGGGGGGTGGGGGGGGGGGGGGGTGGGGGGGGGGGGGGGTGGGGGGGGGGGGGGGTGGGGGGGGGGGGGGGTGGGGGGGGGGGGGGGTGGGGGGGGGGGGGGGTGGGGGGGGGGGGGGGTGGGGGGGGGGGGGGGTGGGGGGGGGGGGGGGTGGGGGGGGGGGGGGGTGGGGGGGGGGGGGGGTGGGGGGGGGGGGGGGTGGGGGGGGGGGGGGGTGGGGGGGGGGGGGGGTGGGGGGGGGGGGGGGTGGGGGGGGGGGGGGGTGGGGGGGGGGGGGGGTGGGGGGGGGGGGGGGTGGGGGGGGGGGGGGGTGGGGGGGGGGGGGGGTGGGGGGGGGGGGGGGTGGGGGGGGGGGGGGGTGGGGGGGGGGGGGGGTGGGGGGGGGGGGGGGTGGGGGGGGGGGGGGGTGGGGGGGGGGGGGGGTGGGGGGGGGGGGGGGTGGGGGGGGGGGGGGGTGGGGGGGGGGGGGGGTGGGGGGGGGGGGGGGTGGGGGGGGGGGGGGGTGGGGGGGGGGGGGGGTGGGGGGGGGGGGGGGTGGGGGGGGGGGGGGGTGGGGGGGGGGGGGGGTGGGGGGGGGGGGGGGTGGGGGGGGGGGGGGGTGGGGGGGGGGGGGGGTGGGGGGGGGGGGGGGTGGGGGGGGGGGGGGGTGGGGGGGGGGGGGGGTGGGGGGGGGGGGGGGTGGGGGGGGGGGGGGGTGGGGGGGGGGGGGGGTGGGGGGGGGGGGGGGTGGGGGGGGGGGGGGGTGGGGGGGGGGGGGGGTGGGGGGGGGGGGGGGTGGGGGGGGGGGGGGGTGGGGGGGGGGGGGGGTGGGGGGGGGGGGGGGTGGGGGGGGGGGGGGGTGGGGGGGGGGGGGGGTGGGGGGGGGGGGGGGTGGGGGGGGGGGGGGGTGGGGGGGGGGGGGGGTGGGGGGGGGGGGGGGTGGGGGGGGGGGGGGGTGGGGGGGGGGGGGGGTGGGGGGGGGGGGGGGTGGGGGGGGGGGGGGGTGGGGGGGGGGGGGGGTGGGGGGGGGGGGGGGTGGGGGGGGGGGGGGGTGGGGGGGGGGGGGGGTGGGGGGGGGGGGGGGTGGGGGGGGGGGGGGGTGGGGGGGGGGGGGGGTGGGGGGGGGGGGGGGTGGGGGGGGGGGGGGGTGGGGGGGGGGGGGGGTGGGGGGGGGGGGGGGTGGGGGGGGGGGGGGGTGGGGGGGGGGGGGGGTGGGGGGGGGGGGGGGTGGGGGGGGGGGGGGGTGGGGGGGGGGGGGGGTGGGGGGGGGGGGGGGTGGGGGGGGGGGGGGGTGGGGGGGGGGGGGGGTGGGGGGGGGGGGGGGTGGGGGGGGGGGGGGGTGGGGGGGGGGGGGGGTGGGGGGGGGGGGGGGTGGGGGGGGGGGGGGGTGGGGGGGGGGGGGGGTGGGGGGGGGGGGGGGTGGGGGGGGGGGGGGGTGGGGGGGGGGGGGGGTGGGGGGGGGGGGGGGTGGGGGGGGGGGGGGGTGGGGGGGGGGGGGGGTGGGGGGGGGGGGGGGTGGGGGGGGGGGGGGGTGGGGGGGGGGGGGGGTGGGGGGGGGGGGGGGTGGGGGGGGGGGGGGGTGGGGGGGGGGGGGGGTGGGGGGGGGGGGGGGTGGGGGGGGGGGGGGGTGGGGGGGGGGGGGGGTGGGGGGGGGGGGGGGTGGGGGGGGGGGGGGGTGGGGGGGGGGGGGGGTGGGGGGGGGGGGGGGTGGGGGGGGGGGGGGGTGGGGGGGGGGGGGGGTGGGGGGGGGGGGGGGTGGGGGGGGGGGGGGGTGGGGGGGGGGGGGGGTGGGGGGGGGGGGGGGTGGGGGGGGGGGGGGGTGGGGGGGGGGGGGGGTGGGGGGGGGGGGGGGTGGGGGGGGGGGGGGGTGGGGGGGGGGGGGGGTGGGGGGGGGGGGGGGTGGGGGGGGGGGGGGGTGGGGGGGGGGGGGGGTGGGGGGGGGGGGGGGTGGGGGGGGGGGGGGGTGGGGGGGGGGGGGGGTGGGGGGGGGGGGGGGTGGGGGGGGGGGGGGGTGGGGGGGGGGGGGGGTGGGGGGGGGGGGGGGTGGGGGGGGGGGGGGGTGGGGGGGGGGGGGGGTGGGGGGGGGGGGGGGTGGGGGGGGGGGGGGGTGGGGGGGGGGGGGGGTGGGGGGGGGGGGGGGTGGGGGGGGGGGGGGGTGGGGGGGGGGGGGGGTGGGGGGGGGGGGGGGTGGGGGGGGGGGGGGGTGGGGGGGGGGGGGGGTGGGGGGGGGGGGGGGTGGGGGGGGGGGGGGGTGGGGGGGGGGGGGGGTGGGGGGGGGGGGGGGTGGGGGGGGGGGGGGGTGGGGGGGGGGGGGGGTGGGGGGGGGGGGGGGTGGGGGGGGGGGGGGGTGGGGGGGGGGGGGGGTGGGGGGGGGGGGGGGTGGGGGGGGGGGGGGGTGGGGGGGGGGGGGGGTGGGGGGGGGGGGGGGTGGGGGGGGGGGGGGGTGGGGGGGGGGGGGGGTGGGGGGGGGGGGGGGTGGGGGGGGGGGGGGGTGGGGGGGGGGGGGGGTGGGGGGGGGGGGGGGTGGGGGGGGGGGGGGGTGGGGGGGGGGGGGGGTGGGGGGGGGGGGGGGTGGGGGGGGGGGGGGGTGGGGGGGGGGGGGGGTGGGGGGGGGGGGGGGTGGGGGGGGGGGGGGGTGGGGGGGGGGGGGGGTGGGGGGGGGGGGGGGTGGGGGGGGGGGGGGGTGGGGGGGGGGGGGGGTGGGGGGGGGGGGGGGTGGGGGGGGGGGGGGGTGGGGGGGGGGGGGGGTGGGGGGGGGGGGGGGTGGGGGGGGGGGGGGGTGGGGGGGGGGGGGGGTGGGGGGGGGGGGGGGTGGGGGGGGGGGGGGGTGGGGGGGGGGGGGGGTGGGGGGGGGGGGGGGTGGGGGGGGGGGGGGGTGGGGGGGGGGGGGGGTGGGGGGGGGGGGGGGTGGGGGGGGGGGGGGGTGGGGGGGGGGGGGGGTGGGGGGGGGGGGGGGTGGGGGGGGGGGGGGGTGGGGGGGGGGGGGGGTGGGGGGGGGGGGGGGTGGGGGGGGGGGGGGGTGGGGGGGGGGGGGGGTGGGGGGGGGGGGGGGTGGGGGGGGGGGGGGGTGGGGGGGGGGGGGGGTGGGGGGGGGGGGGGGTGGGGGGGGGGGGGGGTGGGGGGGGGGGGGGGTGGGGGGGGGGGGGGGTGGGGGGGGGGGGGGGTGGGGGGGGGGGGGGGTGGGGGGGGGGGGGGGTGGGGGGGCGGGGGGGGTGGGGGGGGATGGACTACAATTCCCATCAGCCCCTGCCAGCATGGCCAATTGGCCATGCTGGAAGGGGCTGATGGGAATTTCAGTCCATAACATCTGGAGTGCCAAAGGTTCGCCACCACAGGCCTAGAGCCCGTCAGAGATGAGGCGGTCTATGAAATCTAAAGTAATAAATAAATAACGTACTGGCATTACCCCATTCACTGCATGATCTCTGATTGGTCAGGATCATCCAGATGATTAACATAGAAAGGATAAGGAAGCAATAACGAGTAGGACAGATAATACTAGAAGAGCAACAAGGCTTGGGAAAAGAGAACATTTGCACAAATGAATAGTTTTTTCAGAAAATATTGCTACAAGTACTTCTCCTGAAAACATTCTAGCTGGCCTCCAAATGGAAGCTGGAGAGTATTCAGCACAGCCCTGGTCTCAACAAAAATTATCAAGAATAAGACTGATTCTCCCAGTTCATCCTTAGAGCCTCTAGGAGGGAGCCAACGATAGCAGGGGACAGATGTGCACGCATGCAAGACAAATGTCACCACAAAGTTGCTGGCTACCTCGACTGTCCAACCTCTGCCAGCACCACTGCTTTCCAACAACAAAGCTTGCTGTGGATGGAATTGCAGCAAATCCAATCAATGTGAGTGTCTGCTGAAAGAACTTACTTTGCTGAAAGAACTTACTTTGGCAGGGCAGCAACAGAATGGGGAACAGAGGCGGACTGAACTTCTCTGGATTGAGGAGCAAAACAGAGACAAAAATGCAGAGCTAAGAGACCTCCCCCCCCCCCGAAAAAAAAAGAAAATCCAGTTCATGAGAATGGGTAACTTACAAATCAACCATTTTAAAGAAGCATATTTTTGTTTTGTTTTGGAAAGTAGGCAATGCACAAAGATAAAGATGCATGTTCAGGTCCATTCTGTACTTTGACTAAGAATTTACCTTACTAGTTAACACATTCTAATGCTGCAGAATGGACGCATTCAGTTCTTTCAGAGCTAGAGCATAATTAGGGAGCAGGTATGGCAATTTTAACATGCTCAAAGTATATGTCTAATGGTTGCCCTGAACTCATGGGAATAATTTGCCTTTGTGGCCACTGCTGAGGGATTGTTTGAGCATTCTTTTCTATCAGTGATAGCAAACAACCTTTTCTTTACCACGGTGCAAGGAGCATATTCAAGAAATACTGTTGTCAAGTCACTTCTGACTTATGGAGGCCCTATGAATTAATGCCCTCCAAAATACCTTAACAGCCTTGCTTAGATCTTGCAACTGACAGCTGTGGCTTCCTTTATAAAGTCAATGTATCCCATTTGGGGCCTTCCTCTTTTCCTGCTGCCTTCAACTTTTCCTCACATTTTTGTCTTTTTCAGTAACTTGTGTCTTCACAGGCGGATTCCACATGGGTCAAAAAAAGAGGTGCAAAAATGGTGGAAAATGGTTTAAAATGGTATAAAAGGGTTTACACCGTTTTCACACCACTGTTTTTGGCCCATGCGGAATCCGCCATAGTGTGACCAAAGTATGATAGGCTCAGTTTAGGCATTTTGTCTTCTAGGGACAGAAGAAGAAGAGTTTGGATTCATATGCCTCTTTTCTCAACCATAAGGAGTCTCAAAGTGACTAACAAACTCTTTCCATTCCTCTCCCCACAACAGAGGTGAGATAGGTGGGGCAGAGGGAGTTCGGGGAGAAATGTGACTAGCGGCTAGCCCAAGGTCACTCAGCAAACTTAATGTGGAGGAGTGGAAAATCTAACCCTGTTCTCCAAATTATAGTCCAGTGCTCTTAGGCTTTATAACATGCTGCCTTGGTTCAAGGCTTGATTAAATATGTACTATTTAAATACCCACTGCTGCAATGAAAAATATCAGAACCTACAGGTCTCCTGTTCAGTGAAAGTCACTCTGATCCAGCAATAGTGCACTTATTTATACATGAAGCTCCATGAAAATAAGCCTTTGATGTTCTCTTCAGCTCCATGTGCATTATGGGAAAATATGGCCATGGGTTTCAACATTAAGAAGAATGCAAATAATCTTCAGATGTTGAAAAGAGCTCTGTGTGGATCTCCTGGGGCCTTGCAGAATTTCAGAGTGAAAGTGGTGTATGTGTTAGCATGTGAAAGTGCCTGAGATCCAGGCAAGCCAAGTTACGTTAATTGAAACAACTGTTATGCATTTTTTGTGATGATGTGTTCCTTCAAGTGTTTGAATTGATGGGTGGAGTTAAGAGTTCCAGGAAAAGCAGATGTAGCTGAGACCTTGAAGAGTTCAGACATAGAGCTTGTGTTAGCTGTTCACTGTTTAATAGTTCACATTATTAACTTTAAATAAAGCTGCTTGAAACCCGCTGTGGTTGTCCTGCAGTCCTTCACAACATTGTTTATGCTATCATGTATACTTTTCTAGCTGTAATCTAGAGAACTGCAGCTGACTGTGCCTCCAATCGATAAGTTTACGCTTTATGTTTGCCCATGTGAATACATTCCTTGGATGGTAGGGATCACTGGGATGGATAATAGACGTATTGTGCTAACCATATTTGGAAAAGCTTGCTTGTATAGACAAGGGTCAGTATCCAAGATAATACCACCCTTGCCTGCTAACAATATTGTGACAGTAGCATATTCATCTTGAACAGCCACCACAATGACAAGCATGGCAATGAAAACTTTAGTGAAGTTTTGGCTTTCAATATGTATTTGTATATAAGCATCAACATATTATGTGCAACCTTGAGAGCTCAACGGACAAACAGTAGGATAAAAAATATGATAAACTGAATGTGATGCTTGGGGAAGGATGATTTGAGAACCTCCAAGCTGGGCTCCAAGATACCCTCTCTCTCTCTCTCTCTCTCTCTCTCTCTCGCTATCTATCTATCTATCTATCTATCTATCTATCTATCTATCTATCTATCAACACCTTCTATGTAGGGCACATGTGTCAAACTCGTGGCCCTCCAGATGTTCATGAACTACAATTCCCATCAGCCCTTGCCAGTCTAGCCAGTGCTCATATTGGGAAGAACTGATGGGAATTGTAGTTCATGAACAACTGGAGGGCCGCGAGTTTGACACCCCTGAGTAGGGCATGGGAAGGGAGCAATTTTTCTCTTTCCCTTTCATGCATGCATTGTGTTTAAGACCACCAGGGTCAGGAGTATCTTGGTTTTGAGGTAAACCAGAAAATGTCATTAAATATGTGGCTTCAACCAGGTATTTTTGGCCCTGGCCCCCAGCTTTGTGGAACGTCTGATGAATCTGAGGACCTGTGTGATTTGATGTCATTCTGCAGAGCCTGCAAAACAGAGCAGTCCCATCAGGCCTATGGTTGTTGCCATAATGGTTCACCATCAAATGGCCGCCCTCTCTCCCACCCTTCCTCCCCTTTTATTTTCTTTCTTTTCTTTATAGACATTAAGAACTTCTTGTATTAAAATAATTAAGCCTCTGTCTGGTCTTCAGAGTTATGGTAGTTGTCGGTTTTAATTTTTAACGTTTAATGTATTTATCATATGTTGGAAGCCGCCCTGAGCCTAGAAGGGGGAGGGTGACAGACAAAAATGATTCCACTGGTTCTTTGCTTCTCTTTCCAATAGGTCCACGAAGAATCCTTTGACCTTTAGGGCCCAGGTCAATTAACTACAAAGAAGGGAAGGATATAAATGTTTTTATAAGTAAAATATAAATAATCAACCCCAAAAGTACGGAGAAAATCAGAATTAAAGTGCAGTCTTATTTGCAAAGGCTTTTTGTACATTTTTACTGTTGCAGCCATAATAGGGTCTGGGGTGAGTATTTCCTGGCAAAGCTTTTCTGTCATTGACTGCCAGGAAATGCCTGACCTGCATATCAGTAACTATGAAATTTTTAAAAAATGTGTAAAGAAATCAATTAGGTAATTACCTTTATTAATGCTGAAATGGTAAGGCCAAGGTGCATAGTGGCCATGGCATTCCAGTGTATTAATATATCCTTTCCCCCTAGCAGACAGTTCAAGCTAATATCTTGTCCTTGAAAGGCAGCAATAGCTTAACCAGCCTGAAATGGTTACCTTTTTCTCATAGCTCAGTCCACAAGCCTTCGGCGGCCAGGGATGGGGTTGCTTCCATGCTGCTGTGTCCTCTCCAGAGGGCTTTCAGGTGGTACAGGGAAGCAGCAGAAACAAAATAAAAACCCAGCCACCTGAAAGCCCTCCATAGAACTAAATGGAGTCATGCCATCCTTTTCAGGAACAGAACTCAAAGGCCTACATTTTGAACTAACAACAGTTTGTTGTGATGTCTGGATTGGGTGAAACAGCAAACTGTGGCTTGTTTAATTGCCTCACAACAGGAATTGCACAAGGAAGTGTTAATACCAACAATGACTAAAGTGCATATATACAATATTCACAAAATAACATAATCAGGAACCTGGCGGCAGGTTGCTGTTTCTTGAACCGGTGCCTTTTTCATGTTTTCCATTGGACTGTGAATGAAATATTTATAGAGGGAGTACCTTATGGACCCATGGAATCATTCCTGATTATGTTATTTTGTGAATATTGTAAATATGCACTTTAGTCATTGTTGGTATTAACACTTCCTTGTGCAATTCCTGTTGTGTGGCAAGTTTTTTGGGGTTTGGCCAACCTTGTTCCTTGTTTCTTGTTTAGTCCTGCCCTCATTCCTCCTTTCCATTGTTTAATTGCCTGGATGTGAGAGAGAGAGAGAGAGAGAGAGAGGGTAACCAGGATGTGAAACTTCTGTGTAAAGCACCATGGCACACTGTGTCATGGAGAAAAACACATCTTACTGTGATATGCCTCGGAAAATGCCATCGATGCAGGTGAAATATTAAGAGCAAAAACTACCAGACCACAGCCAGACAGCCCAGAAAATCCCAAACAGCTTACTCTGTATTCTTGACACAGAACTGAGGGCTAGTTCACCCAATCACATCCCTCACTTGATAATGGCATCATCAAGGTTGTATGAATGGGCCATGGACAGAATTTTCAAGTCATCTCAGTCACATTATGTGTTATAATTGTGGTAGATCATACCTTCAGCTCCAAATTCCTGTTCACGTTTTTCAACTTTGTTAACAGAACAAATATAAAGGAATTGCTTCTGCTGTTTCCATCTCAACCTCTGCATATTCAGCCAAATGTATAAGTAGAACATTACGTGTGCAGAACTTTGTATGTTTTAAGTGGCCCTGTCTTGTACAACACTCTCAGTCATGTGAAATAGCATGCATTCATGCAGTTGTTCATGTGTGGAACTCTGTTCAGGTCTTTGGCAGAACATATTGTAAGTAGCAGGAAAAATACATGGAAGTGGCAGGATGTAAGTGGCAGGAAAAATACATTAATTCAACCGGCACCTTTAGAGAGTGTGAACAAGTTCTCAATTCCATGCTACAGGTTGAGAAATCAAGTGATGTACATACCTTTGCAACTATTGCTGTGACTGCACACTGTTTACTCAACAGAATGACCACAGTGATGCTAAATTAAGTTGTCATGCTTATTAAAAGTTATCAAAGCTTACAATATAATTCCAAATGGGCACACAGGCAATGGAAGTAATTCCCATATAAGCATATTACTGGGCTATGATTTTATGACTTTTATTCCGGAAGTATTGACTCAATAAAGAAAGCCACACCCTTCAGTTTGCAACACCTGAACAAAACTGTTAATAGTAAAATGTTTTGGTGGTCATCAGTTAATCGGGCTGCCATAAGCCAGAAGTGACTTGACAGTTCATAGTACATATGTGCTGTTCTCAAGTGAATGTTTTTAAGACTGATTGACAGTTCTCAAGTGAATGTTTTTTAAGACTGATTGACACTTCTTATAAAACTTCTTATATGTCAAAGCTCATCCCATTATTCTATGCACACATGGAATTCTCAGGTATGCAAGACATTCTTATTCACTTCAATTACAAGAACAGTTCCACAAAGACAAAAATATTAACTGAATGGGACAATTATACATTGACTTCTAGACTAGACTGCTGATATATTGTTACAGAAATCAATGTAACCCTTCCCAGACACATCTGGACAAGACTATTAAAGTGCCTCGGAAACAATTGTTGAAAGGTAATTCATAAATCTTGAAATAAACAAATGATTCACCTATTTTCGATGTTCCCAGTTTTTCCCATACGAATTTCCATAACTGAATTACAGGGGGTTTTATGTGTAAGTTAATATTTCGCTCGATGCACTTGACTGAATATTACTGCCAACGTGTCCCTAATCTATCTTCTGTTTGGCAGTTCATTCCGTTAATTCTTGAAAAGAACTGAACACGAGAACACAAAGGGTAAAGAAAAAGTTATCTTTTTTTATTGTTTTGTTCTTAAAATTCTCACATTTGGTATCACAAAGGCAGAGACATAGATTCAGATTGTCTTCATCACAGCCACTCTACATAATAATGTAGCCTCTGTTCCCATGCATTGTTCAGCCTTCAAAGTTTAACTGCTGAGCTCACAGGGATGCCAGTGAAGGCACTGAGATAATTAAAGTATGATAAAGTAATGAGTAGGTTTAGTTCTTCTCATCTTCACAAGTCCCTACAGATGAAAGCAGGTAGGGTAACCCACTACCCTTTGTAAGATCAGTGAGGCCCATTGAGCTGCTCAAGAGGTTTCACTGGGCCCTTAAATTCCCTGTAGTTTCTATTGAGGTGCAGGAGGACTCTGGCAGACCCTAAGAAGGAATCATTTGAGCATTGGAGTTTTAGGAACCTGTTTTGGGGGGCATTCTGGAGCGAGAGTTAAAATGTTGAACACCAGAATTCATAATATTTTCTGCATAGTTATATATATATATAAAAAATCTACTCCCATTTTGATAGATACGCGTGGTTCAGTTTTAAGAGATTTGCAACCCATTCTTTAGGTACTTATGGTAGATATCAGACGCTATGGAAATGCCATCTCTCAGGGCAACTTGGATACTGTAATGCCTATAACACTCTACTGGGAACAATGAGTCGTGGAATATAGATAGGATGTCCAGGATGAGGATGGGAACTGGTTAGAACATTGTGGGTGGGGACAAATTGGAGAGCGTACAGCCACCATGTTAGGATTTTACAAGTGCCTGCTTCATTCAGTCAACCAAGAGCTGCTGAAGTCACATGACTAGAATCGCATATGCTTCTGGAAGGCTCTCTCCTTTCTTCCAGAAAAAGAGGAGAGGCAGACACGGAAGCGCAGGTAGATTGAACAGATACTTGCATAGAGTTTGTTGTTCCTATATGTAGCGCAAATTCATTTGTTATCTAGTAAAGTTCTACAAAACATTTCCGTCGCATATCTATCCTATTATTTGTTCTACTAATTTACTGCAATACAACACACTGCCAGTGTGACAACATCACTTCTAGGGAAAACTTAGAAGTGATGGTAAATAACTTTAGGAATTGCCAGAAACTCTATGGTAAAACCGCAGAGTTTTTGGTGGTTCCAAGAGCTACGTGCTGTAACTTCTGGGTTCCTCCTGGAAGTAATGCTGTCATGTCACATTGCTCTTGGGTTTTTTAATCTCTGATCCCACTGCTTAGTTTTGCCAAGTGTCTGGCACTATCAGGCAACAATTGCTCCACCCTTCCCCCACCCCCCGCCACGCTGTGGCTTTCTCAGTCTACTGACACCAAAGGATTGATGAGCTGTGTGACACCCTCAAGACAGGGGCATATCACCCATGGGGACAGGGGAGGTCAAATGAAAGTAAAGAGTAGGTAAAGGAAAAGAGTCCACACACCCTGAAGTTACAATCATTTTTTTTGTTGTATCAGATTCCTATCAATGTGCCAACTTTCCTGATTCCTTGCTAGCCAGAATATCTTTTGGTTTTTTAGTACATGAGGAATGTACTACGCTGGTATACAATCCTTCTACACCCTTTCTGCCATACAAGGTATTTCATTGGTCACAAAATGGTATGTCAGACAGCGGAGACTTGCTGTCAAAAGGCATTGGCACACATTGTGCCAATTGTGCTGTTTTAGCTCCTTATATCCACATTTTATGACAAACTTTGTAGTTGTCTATTAGCCTAATTTTGTTGTGTATTTTTTCTGATTCAGAAAAATTCAGAGAATCAAACTTTTGCCATTTTAAAAATTCTCTTGGAAATGTACTTTGCTTGATAGTTCTAACAAGAGTTTTATATGTTTGCTGCTTTTGCACTATAAACTGTATAATTCAGCAGTATAAAAAAACCCTACCATTTTGGATTTCAACACCAATGTAGTATGAATCACAGCTGCCATGGAGTCTTCATTGGATCTGATTTTTTTTCTTGGAGCTGATATCAGTCTTCCAAAGGGAAAGTATATGCATTATTCTCAAACTACCAATATACAAAGAGGATTCATTCGATGAATTCTATTTTCTATTTTTTAAGATATTTTAGACAGGGCCCCTAAAGTGTTTGCAATAGCTAATGTACTGCTCATGGGAGAGGTAGTTCCTTCCAAAAGTCGTTCTGGCCACAACCAGCAAAAGATGAATCAACAGTATTCCACTGATGGAAGAGAGGGTGAAGTCCGTTTCTTCACTCTTTGTTGTATTGTTAACAATACAATGATTTTTTCATGTGGGTTGAAATACTAATTTTTGTATAGCAGGATAAAGATACCGGTACATAGATTCAGTCAGTGGGAAGCTGACATTTTATAATGTCAGAGATTTCTTTGATATTTTCCCAGCATTCTCTTATTAGCCAGACTCAGCCATCACACATCAATATTAATTTGTACGAGGGTGATAAAATCAAAGGTGTGCTAATTGTAGTCTGCTCTGCTACCTTTGACCTCATGTTTTCTGCCATATTCTGTAAATGTAAAATCTAAAGCTTTTAAGCTGTCTTTTCTAAGTTCCCTCTGATACTAGTAACATAGCAGATCTGAGAAAAATCACATTACCCTTAGATTGCAGGCCTTGGCAATGTTAAGTAGAGTTTCTCCAGAGCATCAGTGAGAGGTGGGGGCTGGTTATGCACCAAAAATTAATTTTAATATATACACCTAAAAATGTAATGTGTGAATGAGGGGAAAGCATGTTTGGAAGCATATGTATCATGGCATTGTGCGTGTTAAACCATTAGGGCTGTCTGTGGAATGCTGGCAAATATAGCTATGTTGCAAGGTGGTAGGAGAAACAGCTCTGGGATCCTATAGAAATGTTCTCTGTACATCCAAGGAGACAGAACAATGTGTCATTGGCTAATTTGCAATATCACACATCTTCCTTAGGAGGAGGAGGAGGAGGAGGAGGAGGAGGAGGAGGAGGAGAAGGAGAAGGAGAAGAAGAAGAAGGAAGAAGAAGAAGAAGAAGAAGAAGAAGAGGAGGAGGAGGAGGAGGAGGAGGGGGAGGAGGAGGAGGAGGAGGAGGAGGAGGAGTTTGGATTTATATCCCCCCTTTCTCTCCTGCAGGAGACTCAAAGGGGTTTACAATCTCCTTGCCCTTCCCCCTCACAACAAACACCCTGTGAGGTAGATGGGGCTGAGAGAGCTCCAAGAAGCTGTGACTAGCCCAAGGTCACCCAGCTGGCATGTGTGGGAGTGTACAGGCTAATCTGAATTCCCCAGATAAGCCTCCACAGCTCAGGCGGAAGATGGGAATCAAACCCGATTGCTCCAGATTAAATACACAAGCTCTTAACCTCCTACGCCACTGCTGCTCCCAAAGGGTACTGCTCCATGAAAACATCAATGTATATAAATTCTATCAAGTTGCAACCATCTTATAGTGACCCCAGAAAGTGGCATTCAAGTGGCAATCAAGAAGCACAGGTGGTTTATCCTCTGCAGAGTCTTCCAAGTACCAAACCATCTTAGCTTGCAAGCTCTGATTAGATCAGGCTATATCATGCCACCATCTCTCCCGCATGAATATCTAGGCATGCCCAAATCGGGCTGTGATTGTGCGAACTATCATGGACTTCTTTATGGCGGGTGCATATGCAGCTATTCTAATTTAAATAATGGTTTTGGAACTCTAAAGAATATTTTTGATCTTTCTTTTCTCACACGTGCGCCACAAGATGTTGCGGCAAAAACAGCTTTAAAAGGTGAAGGTAGTCCCCTGTGCAATAACTGGTTCATTACTGGCCCATAGAGTGACAACACATCACAACATTTTCTAGGCAGACTATGTTTATGGGTTGGTTTGCCATTGCCTTCCCCAGTCATCTACACTTTACTCCCAGGAATCTGGATATTCATTTTACTGACTCCAAAAGGAAGGAAGGCTGAGTCAACCTTGAGCCAGCTACCTGAAACCGACTTCAGACTTAGGTCGTGAGTAGGGCTTGACCTGCAATACTGCAGCTTGCCACTGCACCCAGGGATTCATAAAAGCTGTGTAGCTAGATTCAAATGCCACATTCCACATGTGGAATTTGAATTGGGTGGCAGGGTTAGCCCAATGCTCAGTCATGCTGTATTGTCACTGCAGAAGCATAACATCAATACAGCATGGCAGTGTGATTGCACAACTGATTCTACAGCATGCACCACCAAACATGAGGGACCCCTAGGGTCCCTCTGGGCTGAGAAATTCCTGTAGATTTGGGGATAACCAGGCCTCACCTGGAGGTTGGCACCAGTAAGGATCCCACCCTCCATATTGTGATACTTTTTTGCTGGTGGTTCTGCTCCTGGGAGTAGGGCCAATCAAACAGAGATCAATGAATCAAACCCCAAAAGGGTGTTTGTGTACGTTTGTGTGTGCGCAGTCAAGTTAGTAGGCATGCGCTCTCCTAAGGAATTATGGTGTTAGGTGTCTTAATTTTTGAGCCACAAAGCCACAGAAATCTTAAACAGCCACCGTATGCCCATGTTGTCTGGATCATACTCTGCACTGATAAAGTAATGTCTGAAGAACTCCACAGTCTGAGATCAGCTTCATTTATTTGAATCTGATGCTAATTGGCTGGGTGAGTGTTTCTTTAAAAAAAAAATCCTCCAACCATATTATGCACCCAAAAGGATTGTCAAGCCACTTCTTTGAATGGGTTGTAAATGAACAAAGGTAGCAGTATATATAGTGAATTGACTTTATGTTTCAGTGAATATCAAGATTTATTGTCCCAAGGGGTATGTATTGACTTAAGCCAACCAAAGTCAATATCTCCTATTTTACATGCTCTGGACTACAATTAAGCAAAAACAACTGGAGGGGACAGATACAGGGTTACGTCTTGATTCTGCTGGCCGCTAAACATGACCTTGTGTCATGGGTGCATGAAAAAGGTGGTTTGCACCCTTTCTTAAAGGTCTGTCAGATGTTTGCCTTGTCGCTAAACTTAACTAACGTTAGCCCTGATGAAAGCTGTCTCGCACATTGATTTTAATCAGCACAACCAAATCCCAAGTGGAATAAGTTCTGGGGCTGCAAACATCCCAGTGTGCTCATCATGCCTAATGCTAGGCTGCTTAATGGTGTTGGTGTGGATATTCGAAGCAGCATTGTTTTGGCCGTTTAAACACTTGGAACGGTACTGCCTATGTATACAGAGGTACAGACGGAGATCAACAGTCATAAAAATGAAGGGGAGGGGAGAATCTTCAATGAAAGGGTTTTTATTTCACTGACAGCAGAACGCAGAATAATCGATGCAATATGGGAGAACAGTAATGGATGAAAAACAAAGAAATGCAGTATGGTGGAGCACCAATAATAAAAGAATCTTTTCCTCAAAAATCTGCCAACATAGGTTTGAAATAGAAACAATATTATTTTATCATTTTTAAAATGTCAATTTATTAAATTTAATACCTTGCCCTATCCCAGCCAAGGCTGGTCTTGTGGTGGCTTACATAGAAACAGACCTATACAGAAACAGACCTATACAAGAAAATAAAACATATTATCCTGGTCCTAAGAGAAGAAGGGAAAGACAGGGTTGTTCTAGAGCTCTGGAGGAGCTGTATTGGCAGTTGAAACTAACCTGTCCGAATCAGCTTCTGGATTTAGAGGTTTTCATTCCAGAAGGAGCATATCAACCTTAACAGTGTTTTCAAGACAGGCTACAAGAACTGGGGCTGAGAGGGGACTTTTTATACCCTTTGCCTGGAATGTTCAGGGGAAATGGTGTTTTGACATTGGAATGTAACAGTAAACATGTAATGTGGGGGTAGGGGGGTGGGGGTGGGGGTGGAGGTGTGTGGAATCTTTGGCTCATTCCGCACATGCAGAATAATGCATTTTCAAACTGCTTTCAGTGCTCTTCGAAGCCGTGTGGAATAGCAAAATCCACTTGCAAACAGTTGTGAAAGTGGTTTGAAAACGCATTATTTTGTGTGTGCAGAAGGGGCCTTTGTCTCTATTGTGGAGGGGAGTTTCCCCCTTCTGCATTTGGAGTATCAAAGATGTTCCAATGGGGATATCTGAAGATTTGTTTATATCTATGGGTGAGGCATTTGCTATGATTGGGCAAGACTGAAATCTTAAGAACATAAGAACATAAGAACTAGCCTGCTGGATCAGACCAGAGTCCATCTAGTCCAGCACTCTGCTACTCGCAGTGGCCCACCAGGTGCCTTTGGGAGCTCACATGCAGGAGGTGAAAGCAATGGCCTTCTGCTGCTGCTGCTCCCGAGTACCTGGTCTGCTAAGGCATTTGCAATCTGAGATCAAGAAGGATCAAGATTGGTACCCATAGATCGACTTCTCCTCCATAAATCTGTCCAAGCCCTTTTTAAAGCTATCCAGGTTAGTGGCCATCACCACCTCCTGTGGCAGCATATTCCAAACACCAATTACACGTTGCGTGAAGAAGTGTTTCCTTTTATTAGTCCTAATTCTTCCCCCCAGCATTTTCAATGAATGCCCCCTGGTTCTAGTATTGTGAGAAAGAGAGAAAAATTTCTCTCTGTCAACATTTTGCATAATTTTATAGACTTCAATCATATCCCCCCTCAGACGTCTCCTCTCCAAACTAAAGAGTCCCAAACGCTGCAACCTCTCCTCATAAGGAAGATGCTCCAATCCTTCAATCATCCTCATTGCCCTTCTCTGCACTTTTTCTATCTCTTCGATATCCGTTTTGAGATGTGGCGACCAGAACTTCTTCCTTTCTGATAATTTCTGATAAATAGGGAAAAGATTGTGGGGATCAGCCCAGTGCTTATTCTTTTAGAACTCTGAGTCACTGGTTACAGTTCGATTAGCTGGGAGGAAACTCTGTGGTCCTTGGGGAAATGGTCCATGACTGGGTTGCTCTCCGGATGGTTTTCTGCATTTGACTGATAGAGGAAAAGTCTTGCTTTCCTTTTCTGCTCAGCATGACTCACTACTTTTTGATAGCAATGTAATTCAGACTCTCTCTATTTTTCCTGAGCCCACACTCAAGTGTTCATGTACAGAAGAAGAATCAAACCGTAAAGGAAAAATGGGGTTTCTTTGACTGAGTGTATTGTGGCAGCACCTCTCCATGAGAACATGATCTCTTTCAAGAAATGTTCCCAAAGAGCATTTAGCTGAATACATCAGGAATTGAACTTTGGGCCTTCTATTTGTGTGTGTGTGGTTTTTTTTTTAAAGCCACTGAACCATTTTCCCCACTTGAAAATGAATAGTTACCCAGTCAGAGCTCACTGGAAATGGTAGAATTAGAGAATGTTTAATTCAGTGCTCCAACTGAGAAGTCATTTTTAATGGTCACTGTTATTAGAACCTGATGTGTTCATTTACTGTATATAGAAAGCTGGCAATAACCAGAAGATTTTAAAAATATGATCTCTCCCTCACCTATCCTTTGAAATGCCATTATCCAAAATCCTACCACCTCATTCTACCTGAGTCAGCTCCACATTTCTCTTTTTAATTCCAAAGGCTACCCAAAAAAAGTCAGTTTTCCTCATGTTTGACCTCTGTTAGGCACAGTAATATAAACCTGAGTCTAATAAAGTATGCTGCGAACATGACTAAAAGTCCCCTGAGTAGCTGGCCCTGAGAAGGTTATCCCTTGTTCTCGTTTAACTTCTTATTATGGCAGGTCTGTCTGCCTGCTGTTCCTGGAACAAGTGAAAAAAAAACTTTGTACTCTTATGCCAAAGGATGAAAAGGCAGGGTGGTGGTGGAATTGCGGAATGTCCCTTAGAAGGTTTCACTACAGTCTGATGCAGCCTCTAGTCTGGGGCCCCTCATCTTTCTTTTTCATAACTGCGGGAAAGTCAACAGATTCAGAAGCACCTCCGAGGCCTAAGCCGAGCAAAATAAACATCAGGTGAAAGACAAAAGGCTGGAAGAATTGATTATGCCACTTGGCTGCTCTCCTGAGGAAGATAAAAGAAGCCAGGACATGCTCTGCTACTCCTTCCATGTAGAAGTCAGACTCGGGAAACAATACTCTGACATCTCTGCTATGCAGATAACTCCAACAAGCACGGGCGGCTGATTTAACTATTCACATTGTGTATTTTTTCTCCCTTTGATTGACAACTACATGGCATATTCCACTGGCCTCATCTTTGTGTATTGTTTTCAATGGAAAAAAAGTAATGAAGACAAAGGAAGATTTGGGGAAAGAATGAATTAAATAGATTTTTTTTCTTTAAAAAGAAAACTTAATATCTTACCTCTGCTTAGGACACGTAGGAAGATCTGAATTTGAACTTTGCAAGGGCAATTATTCTGTGCCTAAAAAACCCAGCAAGCTAGGAATCCCCACCAACAAAGTTAGACCAGCTGTAATTTTTAGAAGGACAGTTTTCTAAGTCTTGATGTATTACTAACAAATGAAATATACAGTCTAAGCCTTTGAAAGTACATACCAAAAATATTTTTGGATTTGGCAAAATTCGAATTCGGGCTTATTCAAGCATAAAATTATGTGTATGATTGAATAAAATTAATATTATATTTGGGCATCCCGAATAATTCAGGTCCTGTCTGATTTTTTATGTCTTTTGGCTTCTGGCCTGCAGGGGGCGCATTGTTAAAGCTAGCAGCACCAACATTTCAGGGTACCTTCTGGAGATGCTCCTGATGATGCCATCCAGGTTTGTGTAATTTGGTTCAGGAGGACCAAAGTTATGGACCCCCAAAGGGGGTGCCCCCATTCCCCATTGTTTCCAATGGCAGCCAACAGGAGATGGGGATACCCCTTTGAGGGTTCATAACTTTGGACCCCCTACAGCAAACTTCACCAAACTTGTATGGTATCATCAGGAGAGTCTGTGGAACATATCCTGAAATTTTGGTGCCACTAGCTTTAAACATGTGAACTCCACAGACCCCACCAGAAATTCCCCATTGGCTGCAATGGAACCACTTCCGAGCAGAGAATCTCTCAGCTCTTGTGGAGGAGTGGGGAATCACAACAGGCTCTCCAGATTAGAGTCCACCTGCTCCTAACCACTACACTTCCTAGCCCACTGTGGCCCTTGGCTCCACGCTTCAAATAAGGGAGGGAGAATGAACCTATTTTCCTGCCTAGCCAGTCATGTGCCACTTATAGTCTGACTGGGTACTTCCTTCTCAAGGCATTGTGTGATTCAGCTGAGCCTAGCACTGGCTTTTCAGCAATGCCTGCAGATTGACTCGGTGCCCACTTATCCATGCCATGCGCTGCTTGGCTTGGCTGAGCATTGCCATTCTTGGTTCTGGGCAGGCCATCAACACACCAGAAGAGTCCCAGTGGCCATAACAGCCAATTTCTCACCTGCACACACTGCATGGCTTGAAATACAAAGCAATAACATTGGGTTACATTCACCAAAATGCTGGATTGGCTTCTCCAGGCACTTGGACCCTGCTGTCCAGGGAATACAGCCATCCAGCCATGTCTTTCTGTTTGCATCGGCTTAAATACCCAGCTCTTCCTCTGCAAAACATAATGAGATGGAACTGAAGAGGTTGGATCCGTTTGGAATGGCTTAGAATACAGTGGAGCAGTTCTACTACCATCTGTACCAATACTAGAGATCAGCGTGGGCATCATTGGCTAGGGCTGTGAAGTGCCCATGTCTAAAACATGTTCACTGTCTACAGTTTTTCTATTATGTATAAGTGAAATTGAGAACTCTCAGATGTTCTCTTTAAAAATGTAACAACTTGCAGGGTCAGGTTCTCAACAGCCATACAGGCATTTTTGTGGATAGTGAGGAAAAAAACAATATGTACATTGTAAACCAACTGAAGATGGAAGGAATGGTTAGGGGTCTATACAACACAATATTGTATTCTTCAAATACAGAAGCCACCCAGTAATTCCAATGAATCCTGTTTGGCACACCAATATGGGGCAGAGAGGGACTCAGAAAGCTTTGTGTGTTGTCCTAAACCAACCCACTGATACAGTCTTTTTTCTTACTGTTATAATAGAGTTGTGCAAGTGCTGTAAAAAGGCATGGGGTTGTCAAACTACAGATGCTCAAACACCTGCCTGTTTGGCTCACTTCCCTTTCACCAGTGGTGACCAGGCAGCCAATTAACTGAGGCACCATTCACAAACTGTTGGTGGATATTCACAGAAACAGCCTCCTAGGGAGCCAACTCCCAGCTGATAAGGGATCAACTGGGAGCTGGCTTCTGATTTCCTACTAGGGAAAAGTTGCTCTGTACCCAGCAAAGACGCCAACCCTCTGGAGATTAGCTGAAAATCAGGTTCTTCTATCCTCTGATACTGGAAACCTTACAACCTTACATTTAGCCTTAGAGAAGTGCACTTTAGAGATTATTTGCAAGGGGATTTTGCTATTTCACATAGTAATATCCAGTTGCAAAGTTCATTGAGAATGGATTGAAAGTGCATTATTTAGTGAATATGAGTTATAAAAAATGGAACTTCTACCTGTAGAGTTCCAAAAGCAAGAACATAATGTGAAAACCGAAGAAAATGATACATTACATGCATTGGACCACAAACACTATCAATTATAGCTAAATATTATTAGACCATTAACATCCATGCAATGTATTCAGTAAGTTGCTTTTTGCAGTTAGGGCATCTCCTCTTTTCCCTAAATATCAGTGCAATCCTAAGCAGAGCTATACCCTTCTAAGCCTCTATGGGAAAGTATGTTGGACCTTAGTGTTATCCTATACAAAATAGTGGCACATTCCCCAAAATGGAAAAATATGATTTCTTACAAGAAGGAGGTAGGTAGGTAGGTAGGTAGGTAGGTAGGTAGGTAGGTAGGTAGGTAGGTAGGTAGGTAGGTAGGTAGGTAGGTAGGTAGGTAGGTAGGTAGGTAGGTAGGTAGGTAGAGTTTGGAAAGAACTGTGACTAGCCCAAGGTTACCCATCAGGCTCCATGTGGTAGAGTGGGGAATCAAACCCGGTCCACCACTCTTAGCTATTACACCATGCTGGCTCTGAGCAATGTGAAGGAAGATTAGTTTTGGTAGAAGGACAGGTGGTCCTTCAGAGAACCTTACATGATATTAGTGTTCTTGTCATTAAAAAACCACAACAACAAAGTACCAGAGGAACTTTGTGATTCATAAAGTCAGGATGATTCCAAAGACCAGTTTCTGAAAGCAATAAGCCAGATGATCTTTGCGGCATCTGACAGCTTTCCAATTCTCTATATTGCTCTGTGAATGAATATCAAACTTTCAAAGGAGCTTTGTTATCAAAGACCCACAAAACAAAGGTTATTTCCTTAGTTATCTCCTTCAACCAGATTTCTGAAATGGATCGGCATGCTGAGCAAATGAAAGACAAGCTTTAAAACCTGGCCCATAGCAGACGCTGCGTTTAAAGACAGGTTGCCTCGTGTTTGTCTTATTTCATCCCGCTGCTGTTCCTTGAGCTCTGATTTAGTCACTGCAAGGGTTCTCTAATCCAGCCGAAATGCCATGTAACATGCATTGCTCCAGCATATTGCAAGGACTTCCAGGAGATGCATAGCTGATATAGAAGTCACAGGCAAAGGAGGATAAAAAGATTTCCAATGCCATGCCTCATTTTTACTCCTTAACTCCTTCTGTGCCTGTTCCATGATGATTCCACATCCCTCTGAGAAGTAGTTCATTATCTTTTGAACAGAAGGATCTGTACTGACTCCCCTGAAATCTTTTGCCACGTTATTATTTTCTGTTGAGCAGGAAATTAGCTGTCACTCTGAAAAATTCTCAGAATGTTCTTCAGCCTGGTTCTTCCCTAAAGTACAAACATTATTTTTGGAGATGCTCCAATTCAGAGTTCCAATTTCAGTCAAATACATCCATGTTCTCCCCACACATATCCCTATCCCCTGATCAACAGATCAACTCAGCATCAACAGATAACCTGCATGTGCTAGACATCTCTAATCAAGCCTCTCTAACTGAACTTTCATACAGCCTGCAGAATAACCCACTCACACATTCTATGAAAGACAAAAGTTAAATGATGAACAAAGTATATGCACGTATAACCTGGTCCTTCGAGTGAAAGTTCAACTAGTTTCACAGCTGAGGTACAAGCTACAAAAATATTTCGACTTCAAAGCAACTTCAGGAGGAGCCTGAATACTTTGAGCTATGGAGATATATGCCTTTTCTGTTATATCTCCATGCAGAAAAGGGTTAGAGACTAACTTTTTAAAAAAAAAACCCTGAAAGCTGGAAATTCAGAGAACCTGCTTATAATTGCATTACAGTATATCAATATATTGCTATTTTAATGCCATTTTAAAATTTTATTTTTATTTTATTAGGCTTGTTATCCTGCCCTTTTCCTGCCAAAGACGGGCTCAGGGCAGCTAACACACATAATAATACCATACAAATCCATATAAAATACAGCACGCAAATAAAAACGTTTAAAACTACAATAATCCAACACTACACTTTCTGAGGATGTCGACAGCAAATTAAATCCCTCTTGGTACCCTTACCAGGGCCAGAAATAGCCTAACATCCTCTCCCACCCATCATAAATAAGTTAAGAAGCTGTGGAGGGAGAAAGAGGGGCAGATCACGAGGCCATTAAGATGGAACAAAACTGTAGCTGCCTCAACCAAAGGCCCAGTGGAACATCTCCATTTTGCAAGTCCTGTGGAACTAAGATCTCACAGGGCCCTGATGTTAGCTGGTAGAGAGTTCCACCAGGCTGGAGCGAGGGCCAAAAATATCCTGACTCTGGTTGAGGCTAGTCAGATATCTTTGGGGCCAGGGACAACCAGCAGGTTAGTACCAGAGGAATGAAGTGCCCTATGGAGGGCAGTATAGGAAGATGCTGTCCCATAGGTACAAAGGTCCCAGACTACTCATAGCCTTGAAGGTTAACACCAGAACCATGAACATGATTCAGAATTCAACTGGTAACTAGAGCAGCTGTTGGGGCACAGGCCAAATATGCTGTTACCAGAGTACTGGAAAGAACTCCGGTTGCTGCATTCAGTCTCCACTATGGGTCTCTGTATTTACTTGTGCTTTGTACCAAAAATATATCAGGAAACTGTAGCCAATACAATGTAATGGACTGTTGCCTGAAACAGTCACCAGGTTGAGACCATTTCAGACAGCCTAAATGAGGTCATTCTGTCCGAAGAAACAAACCTGTTTCCCCCTCCCCTCCTCTACACACACACACACACACACACACACACACACCCTCTTCTAGATGTATAACAGTGTTCCATTTGGAGCATCCATTTTCAAACCTGCGCTATAAAGTGAACTCTGTAGTGGTGAACACAATGAAAGAAGAAGTTTCCCCTCTGGAGATTTTACCTCTTCAAATTACATGCTGATAAAATTTCTCTCGGACTTGCAATCTTTGCAGGGGGTGGGAATGTTTAAAGTCTATCTCCATCAGCCTGAGCCACACACTCCTCGGTCTCCAAGGAGACATAAAGGTTTCTACACTTCCAAAGAGCCAGGCTGAACTGCCAACAGAATCAGCAGTGCCAAAAAGTGGAAAAGGACCACCATCTCAGGGGCTGAATAGCAGCCAAGCCCTATTAACACCCTTACTCCTGCTTTGTGCTCAGTTTGTGGTCATTGGATGCTCATTTTCAGCTGTGAGAAATGCAGTTTGATCAAACTGCAGTTTTCTCAGGTAAAAATAGATTCCTGATGATTCAAGGTCAGGTCACTTTGGTCAAAGGGTTTTTTCTCTCAAGTGAAGTCTTTTCTAAAACTGGTGAAATGCCCTTTTTTGAATAGTTTCTCTAGAATATTAAACTTTATGTTGCTGGAGATTGTAAGGGTTATATTTCTGATTCAGGAGAGAGAAAGAGAGATGGCCAGAAAAGAAGGAAATTGGTTTGGCCCTTACTGTCAACATAATGGACACCAATTATTTCATTGTATGGTGTGGGCTGATAGGAAACACATTCCAAAGCATGCATAAGCTTTTCAGAATTGTCCCAGCACAGCTCTATCTGCATCTTTTACAGGACATGCACACACATACATACACCTGCACAATTTTGAAGAACCAACAGATTTCAACATAAACATTGTCCATGAGAAATGTGGCTTAAATATAGATGCTTAGAGGCTTAAATATAGATGAATATAGTCCTTCTTTCCGAATGTATTTTATTGCTGTATCTGAAATGCTGAACAACCGGGCCAGGTACAGCTTTCCTCTCTGCATTTCAAGTGTGTTGCTTCCAACTTGTGGTGACCCAATGAATTAGGGTTGCCATACCCACTCCTTCCCAGCTACCAGTGAGGGATGGTGGAGTAGAGTTGCCAGATTCAGGTTGGGAAACTCATCGAAATTTGGAGATGGAGCTTGAGAAGGACAGGGACCTCAAGTTGGTAAAATGCCACAGAATCCACCCTTCTTGAAAACTGATCTCTATAGTCTGAAGATGAACTGTAATTCCAGGGGATCCCCAGCTCCTACTTGGAGACTTGCATCTCTTCTGTGAATTAATGTCTTCCAAAATGTCTTATCATTAACAGCCTTGATCAGGTCTTGCAAATTGAGGGCCAGGGCTTCCATGATGAATCAATCCATCTCATGTTGGATCTTCCTCTTTTCCTGTTGCCTTCAACTTTTCCTACCATGGTTGTCTTTTCCAGTGACTGTTGCCCTCTCATAGGCCCCTTCCGCACGGTGAGAAGGGTCGAAGGTCCAGGCGTATGCATAGACGCCCGGACCCGACCCCTCTGGGACAGTTTGCATCGAAACAGGGTCCCAGAGCATGAACGGCTGGCAGCCCAGAGCTCTTTGGCGCTTACTGAATCATCCAGGGCTCATCCCTACCTGTCCTCTTGCGTGCCCTCGGCGGCGTGCGCGCAAGTTGATCAGGGGACTATGCCCCTGCCCTGTCGCGCATCGCTTCGGAGTCGCGAGGGGGCAGAGAGGCGTGTCCCCAGGCCTCAGCGACGTGCTGGAGGGCCGCAGGACAGGTAGGACGCCTGGACATGGGGGGAGGGAAGGCGCCGTGGAGCCGCTGCCGTTCGCACAGCAGTGGCTCCGAGCCGCCGTTTTCCAAAAACCTCGCTGGGCAAGCGAGGTTGGAAAACGGCGGCTTCGCGCTGCTCGGGTGGCACGGCTGCAAAGCAGCTGTGCCCCCTGTGCGAACGGCTCCCTGGGGGCGGCGTTTTTGCCGTCCCCAGGCCGCTGTATTCCGCCCGTGCGGAAGGGGCCTTAATGTGATTAAAAGCTACTCTCTGGGGCAATGCAAAATTGAAGGAATAAGCCAGTGTAACTCTGCATAGGATGGCTCTGTGAAGCAAGGGATATTTTATTGATCCACCTTTTACCATGCTTCCTTGACAAGTTCTCCTTGGGACTAATTAAATTTGCACACCCTGCCTATCCTGATGTCAAGGAAATATGGGCCATTGGATACAGTAGAACTATCAGGATATTATGCAAAGACATTGCTCAAATATGATTTAATATGTGATTATTACTTATGGCAGGGCTGCCTGACTTTAATTTTTCTTAAACAAACTATTTTAATTTGCTTAGGAATGCATTGTTTCCTCTTCTATATGTTCTTAAATGAATTTCTTATTATTGTATTTTTAGAAGCTTAGAGAGTTGATAAAAAATTTTATTAGTTGATGCACTGCGGTTCAGTTCCAAATAACACTAGCAAAATAAAATTGAACCTCCTAGGAAGTAAGCATCTGAAATCACTTGCATAATCAAGATACAACAGGGTATCATGGACAGAATGGTCCACATGGCTTGAAGGCACAGCACGGGCAGATAGCCATGACTCATAGATATTTATTGTTCTCTTTTTTATATAAATTAATTTTGTAGTGACTAGCTAAACCCATGATTTGGCAGCCAAAAAAAATTGTGCTACTGATAGAGCAGTTTTGAACTGCAAAACAGGAAGAAAAGCCGGATTGTCCCGTCCTCTCACAGTGGACAATCTCCAATTTCTGCACACCCACCCTGCAGTGTTGCTCATTTGGACTTAGTGGACTTACTGTTCTCCTGCAGCCTTTTGAGCATTTCAATTCAATCTGTTTGGTGGTCTGTATGCTGTTATCAAATTGCTTTTCCTTTCTGTTGTGCTTTTGTTTTGGACTTACGTGTTTCCTCTCACTCCTACATACATGCTGATGCAGTGGCCTATTGTGTGGGTGGGTTTTTTTTTCCTCATCAGTTGTTTATAGCTTCCTATTGCTACCACACTTTCCCCTTTGTTTCCTTTCTTTGACCTTCTTGAAAAGGACATAACGGTCAATTCCACACAGCACAAAAAAGACATCTGGGACGTCTTAAAAAGAGGCAACTGCCTCTTTTCACTCCACATACCCAAAATAAGAGGTCTGGGGGACATCTTGGTGGCTTCTGGTGTGCTTTCTAGACAGCAAAGGCATCAGAGGGGGAAAGAGGCTGTTTCCTGCCCAGCCGTTCTGCTCTTTAGTCAGTTTCACCCTCAGCTTACACCTGACATTTTGTGTGCAACTGAGGGGATTCTCCCTGCCACCATTTGCTGAAGGTTGCCTCAGGACATTTGCTCTGGCTCCAATCCTGGGCTCCGTTTTAGCCTTAAAAAAAATACATAGTTGTACTCAGCTGGTCTTGCCAGTTCTGGCGATATACAGTTTTTCTAAATATTTTTTTTCAGTGAGCTATCTCTGTAGCTATGCAGACACAGATACGAGAATCTTAGCCACTTGGAAGACCGGTCTATTTGACTCTCTATCAGATGTTTACTCAATTTGTCACAGTGCTTGAAGTAGGCCTGAAGATACCCAGGTTCAAAGATAATCACTCTGCTATCAAACTCACTGGGTGGCCTTGAATCAGCTACTGTCACTCAGCCTAACCTTACAAAAGTTTTGTGAAGATAAAAGGTGGAAGGGCTATATATGTTGCCCTGAACTTATCAACTACCACCACACAGCATACTCTCAAGAATGTAGCACAGAAATCTTTTTCTGACAGCCTTCTTATGGTATCTTAACTTGGACTATCTGTATGTTTACAACTATGCTGTGGGTTTTTCTGTGGTGGATAGCAAATGCCCTAGAATGGTGGGTGTGACGGGTATCTTGACTTGCTATACTTAGGAAGGCATGGAAAATAGTTTTGTTCCAGAAAACATTTGCCAGAAGGTAAATTGATTTGGCTGATTTAGTTATATTTGCTTTACTGGGTGTGTTTTTGTCATTCTGTGGGATTTTTTTTTTAATTAAGTACTTCTTAATTTGTAATGTGAATATTGTGATCAATGCTTTAACCTCATTAATCATTAACGTAATCTTGTTAAACCTCCAGATAGAGACTGGAGATCTCCCAGAATTGCAGTTAATCACCATACTGCAGGTATCAGTTTTCCTGGGAGAAATGTCTGCTTTAGAGGGTAAATTCTATGGCCGTTTCCAGCGTATCGCCGCGGCTCTTAAACTTAAGCATCACCAGCCAAAGAGTAAAGCGGGCGGGCGTGGGGAGCAAGCCACGTTCGCATGCAAAGCATCGCGAACGGGAACAGCGGAAGGCTTCCGGCAGATGGACAGGCGAGCTCCATATGGAAACGCCTCTGCGCCCTCCCCCGCCCTTACGGTAGTCCTCTCGTTGCCTGTAGTCGCCAGCAAAAGCAGCCGAGTTCGGGCTTCCATGCTGCCTCTCCGACCCCTGGAGGTCGGAGGACAGTCAATGAGGCGGACTCTGCGACACCCTATATAGCGTTTACCAGGAAGGATTTACCGTGAGTGGGGCGGAGAACGGCTGAGATACAAAGGCGTCTTCAGCGATGCCCGGTTACGCACGCAGCGCCACAGGGAAGACGGCTCCTCCCCAAACAACACCCCTTTAAAGGGTTGTTGTTTAGAGGCGGACTTGACGCCGCCCTGGGGAGGAGGGAAGAAGAGTCAGGTCGCCGCTGCCAAGCGCAAGCAGTGCAGCAGCTTGGGCCGCTCTGTGAACGGCAATGACCTGGGGGCGCCTTTTTTGGCGCCCCCAGGCCGTCATAAATGGGCCGTGCGGAAACGGCCTATGGCATTATGCTCTAGTTAAGTTCCTTGCCTCACCCAATCCCATTCTCCCCAGCCTACATTCTCCAATCTCAAAGAGTTTCCCAATCCAGAGGGGGCAACCCTACTAACTGGTATATTTCATGTTCTCACAACATAGTTGCTGCATTGTTAGCCACCTTGTCTTTGAGAAGATATGGTGGGATAGAAATACGTTTTCAATTCATTAATCAAAATAAAACAAAAAACAATTGTGTGATCTCTGTTTGTTCTGGTTATTGAGTAGGGAAATCCATATTGTACAGAAATGCATTTTACTTTGGAGGATTAGACTGTATGAAACTTTCACTCTAAGTTTCAAAAAGCTTTTCTCCCCTAGCAGAGAACAGGCAGGAGGGGAGAAGTCAGATCATTTTCCAGTCTTGCCCCTCAACACTTTAGAAATGTTAATGTCCTCCCTGGCTGGAGATGATGAAAAAGCCAACTCACATCTCCAGCTAGAAGCTGACTTATAGCAAGGAAGAGAGATTTTCGATTTAGAGAGATTTGCTAGAAAGCCTCTTCAGGAAAGCCTTCTTTAACCGACTGTGGGGTGGGCATGGGTAAGAAATAATAAAACCCCTTGGCACCAAAGGGGAAACTCTCTTTGGCTGATTTTATTAGGGCAGGGGTTCCCAATCTTTTTAAGCCTGAATGCATCTTTGGAATTCTGATACAGTATGGTGGGTGCAACAGCAAAATGGCTGCCACACAATGACTTTCACAGAAGGTGGAGCGAGCCACAAAATGATTCCTGCAGCTAAACTTCAGTAATGTTGTATTGATCATTGTGCTAGGATGGCAGATGCTGCCAAAGCAACATAAAAAAAACCCTGCACAATCAATCAAATGTCCAATAGTCAACGAAAAGCCTTGCTGGACAAGAGTCCTACTTGGCCCAACTCACTTCCTAAAAGCATGGCTCCAGAAAAGGTGATGGTGGGCACCATGGCACATACAGGCACCATATTGGGGACCCCTGATCTAGGGATCCTGAATCCTGCTGTCATTGCCATGATGTGGAGGCTACAGGCCTGAATAAAGACCCCAAGGTAATGGGATTTTCTTGGAACACTGTAACTTCTACGTTAGAATAAGAGCTGGTAGGACACGTATAGAGTGAAAACCAGGAGTATGTTTACATCTTTCTTTTGGATTCCTTGCTCAGTCTGTTGCTGTGCTAAAAGTATGCATGTGGACATTTTCTATTTAATAAATGTTTTAGAATGTTTAATACTAGTAGTTGTTCAATGTACCACATAGACCTCCACCATCAAACACACATTTCAGAACAAGTGCCAGGAGAAGAGAGAATTGCTAATCCGCCAGTGGTGTGCAAGTGCAGAAGCAATGGGTAGCAAGAGATGCCAGCATAGGGCATGGCCTCAGAACAGTAGCACAGGAAAGGGAAACTGGGAACTTTGGTCTTCTCAGCAGGCAATTCCTACAAAGGTCAGATGGCAGCAGTGGTCTCCTGGAAGAGGGATTTTCAACCTTTCCCAGCAATACTTTAGAAGTGGTTGCCCAGTAATTCCAAGGGTCAAGAAAGCTGGGAGAGCAGTACAAAGTCAGAAAGAGATCTGGAGAGCCATTGGTACCCAGATGCTTTGGAGAGCAAGAAAATGCCATGCCAATGGGTCACTGTGGGGCTGATCGCACACCCTTATTTTTTTATCAGAGCTGAGGAAATACCATGGTTGTCACTGATATGGGTCTTCCACCCCTCAGTTCTGGGGAACAGCTCTTGAGTCTTTCATTTTGACAAATGGAAATCTTTCATTATGCTTTCAGTAGCTAAAAGAGGAAACTAATTTTTTTTGTAACTTGAAGGTATTATTTTTGTTTTGTTTTCAGCTCTAACAGCTTTAGGCTTTGCTAACATAAATTATTGCAAAAAGCCAAGTGAGTGAAGTATTGTGAAACCAGCTCCTGTTTCAACAACTGATTGACTGTTAAGAAGATCTATGGCAGAATAAAAGTGCCTAGCTTAGGTGAGTCAGAATTCCGTCTCCTGCTGCAAATATTCTATTTGAATCTCTAGCATTTCTAGATTCAATTTATCACGGGAAAGGGGAGGGCGGAGCCAACAATTTAGACTGTGTTAGGAATCAAGTGCTTTTGAAAGGAATGTTTGAAGGTGACCACTGAAAAAACCAGGACTGGGAGGCGAGGATTCCGGGAATGGATGGTGCATAGCTGGACTTGCAAACTTGTGATTTCAAGAGGACTGCCTCTCTTGGTGGGGTCAGATGGGCAGAGGCCATATTGGAAAGATCAGTTGTGTCAAAGAGTGCACCTGGTGGGATGTGGTCAGATCCATCCAAATGCCAGCCTGATGAATCTGACAAGCATAGTAAAGCCTGGCAGAAGCTGGCATTGGTTTTTCAGCCTTCCCTCTACCCTCCTATATTGGTTACTTGACCAAAAAATGGTTCGTTGTGCAGTGCATTTCGTCAGTCCTTTGGTTAATGTAATTATTGAATAGAGTGTGGCACACAGTTGAAATAGCAAGGCTGAATTATAATAGTTTAATGCTATGCTGTTAACATGAAAATCAAAGTATTGGAGATGGAGGGTTATTCCAGGTTTTGCTCAGTCATTGCATGTGCTTGTCTCCCACTTCTCATATATGTGGTATGGTTTCTCCTTCTGCCCTTTTCTTGCAAGTGGCAAAACATCCTATGATATGAACACTCATGACCTCCAGTTTGGCCGGTCTTGCATTGTCTTCTCAAGAGTCATCTCTCATAGGATCCTACCAAGTTGAAGGAGTTGGCAGTGGTGTCCCAGGCGCAGAAATTCAGTCTTGCTAGACAGTTGGGTTCTCTATACAGCAGAAAGGAATCTGATGCCCAAGATATTTTAGGGATGCTACATTCTGGGCAGAGCAGATGTCCAAGGCTGGCGTGAAAGAATTTCCTTTGTCTTTGATTTGCTAACATGTGTTGATAAGTGGCAACATTTGAAGTAACATGCTGAAGTAATATCGTCCAAGGTGTTGACAGGAAAGGAAGGCAATGTAGAGGGCTCAGAAGACCCAGGAGATATCCTGGAGAGCAGGATGGGTAAAAGCAGATCAAAATAAGCAGTCCACTGAAGCCTGTTTCATAACATTTTTTTTCCTGCATGGTGATGACCTCCAGATATAATAAAGTCTGAAAACTGTCATTATGACGTATGGCACAAGAGTTTATTTTGCTGAGGCCACATGCATCAGGAAGCTGCTGAAAGCATCGTCAACCTCCCAAACGATGTATCCTCAGCAAGATAAATTTTTGCACCGCACCTCATACCAGTCAAAACAGCTTTAAATTATACAACACAAGCTCAAAGCCAGAGTATGCTTAATGACTCTGGCCATATACATATTTTCCACACCTAATGGTTCTTGTCCCCTGTCATCTTGAAAATTCATCCCATTACATGCTTTAAATTATGGGCAGGAGAGGTGGAGAAAGTCATGTTGAAATGTTAAAGCAAGTAACCTTGCGTGTTTAGCTGTTTGCTGCTTTGAAGGGGATGCCTTCTTGTCATTGCTCAGCATCCCCTGACATCTCAAGGTCATGCGCATGCAGCATTGACATCTTTGAATAACGAGCCAAACTATTGACATTTTACTACATTAGTTACAATTTACAAGGGTTGAGCACTGACTTCTGAGTAAATATTGATGTAGGCTATTTCTCATTCCAAACAAAATAACCGGCAAGATACTGTTTCTCACATTTTTGCAAGCCAAGCAATATGTACCGTGTATTTTTCCATGGCAATACTAGAAACAGCTTGCCATCTTATTGGGGAAATATTATTGCTTTAGAATATCCACTGAGCTCTTTGTGTGGCATCTTTTGATCTTTTTGTGCAGACTCACTGGAGGGACATCCAGTAATATAAATAGGCCCAGTGCCACCCAGACCAAAAAAAAAAAAAACAGTAACCAAAAGATCATGTAATGTAGAGAGTGATGAGGACAAGCCATGGCTCAGTCATAGAGTTTCTGCCAGTGGCAGAGACCAAGGGCTGCCAGTGGAATTGCACCATCTTCACGACGCATCATGGGGGTGCAAAATCGCCCTCTGGCCCTCCCCCTTTCCCCCCCCACCGTGGCGCCCCCCCCCCCACGGCACACACACACCAACCCCCTTTTTACACTTACCTACGTTCCTTTTCTTTTTGTAGTACTTTTTGAGGCTGAAAAAGCGGCCTAGTTACAGTTCAGGGGAAAAACTGCCTGAGGGACTACAGTTCCCAGGAGACCTTGGGACTCATAAGGTCTCCTGGGAAGTATAGTTCATTAGGCAGCTTTCTCCTTGAACTGTAAAAGACCTTTTTGAAGGGAGGGAGAGAAAGAGTTTCTTGTTTTAATTTTCACATATCAGTTTTCAAATATCAGTTTTCATAGTTTCTCAGGCTCCCAAGTACCCAGTGATGAACAGCTGTCTTCCAAGGAATTGTCCCAGTCATAGAACCTCTTGATTGACAAGGAGTTAAAATAGAATTCTGAGAATGGCAGATGGAGAGTTTCTGACAGTTGAGTACAGGCAGCTTGAAGACAACAGTGTGAGATGCAAGCTGTCTGGTGGAGGATTCTCCTGTGGGTTCTCCAAAAGGAAAACATTTAGGTTTTAGAGCTGGAAGGATCCATAGCTCGTTATCTAGGGAAATACACTCCATTAAAAAAAATTGAAAGCACTCATCTGGAGGGGGAGTGATCTAATGATGACAACAGTCCAGTCATTGAAAAGAGGGCTGGTGGTGGGTACAATAGAAAAACAACAGACTTATTATGCATTAGGAAACAATTAACTAAAAATTGGCTTCCAGAAAATCACTGGGGGGAGAGTAATATCAAAGGAGGCAGAAAAGCCGCCTCGAGCCCTGTGGAGAATTGGCGGGATAAAAATGTGATTGATTGATTGATATTTAAAAATGGGCGGGAGGTTCAAAAACGTGAAAATGAAAGGAACAAAAATGCACGCAGAAAATCAGGAGATGAACCGAAGCAGTATAGGGCCAGAACCAAAGTAAAAACCCCATGCAGAAAATTGCACAGTGAATTGTAAACTTCCAGACCCATTCATTCCCTCTGCAGAGGGTCGCTAAGATCTGTTTCCTCGGCTTCATCCCAGTGTCATAGGCACTGCCTGTTTAGAATGCAAGCCATCTCATCTAGGAGATTTGCCCATATGGTTCTGTGGCAGAATGCAAGCCAAAGAGCTGTTTACACCAGAATGCACACGACTCTATTAAGTTGCAGTCATTTGTAGTGTCAGCAAGCAAGCATCTGTCAGATGAAGAATAAGTTCCAGTCCTCTTCAATTGACATCAGCCTTTGGTACATTTTGTCTCTCCACCCTTTCTACAGCCAGTGAAGCATTATGTTTACACATGGACATGTTTGTGTGGTGCTGCCACACTTGTATGTGAATAATATTGTAACATAAGAAGCCAGCTGAATGTGAGGTATAGTGTCATACTAAGATATGGAAGACCCAGAGCCAGTCATACAATCTCAGCCAAACCTAACACACAAGATTATATTTAGGAAGTAATGGAAGGGAAGAGAACAATGTGAACCACTTTGGGAACCCTTGTGGGAGAAAGCAGGATATAAGCAAAGTAAATAAAGAGACATGACTTCACTTCCGGGGTTTCCTCAGAAGTGATGTAATCTCCTTGCATCAACAGCTCTCCCCATGTCCCACTCACCAAGTCTACCTCCAAGTACCAGCCACCAGCTAGTGAATTTGTTCTTCCTCTACGTATACCCCACCATGTCAAGCTGGTGTATTATCTCAGTCAGCCCACAAACACCTATGACCTTCTCATCATACAAAATGTCTGGGGCAGCTGTCCTATTCACATTTACTTGGGAGGAAGTCCTATTTAGTTCAGCATGTTTAACTTCCAAATAAGTCTGATTAAGAGTGCATTAGGTTGTTGTTTTAGTATGTCTGAATTTTTAATAAGCTTATAAGATTTTACATATAATTAACACCTTCCTTAAGAAAATAACTTATTTGCTCCTTTTAAGCCATCTGCCACACACACAGTCATGATAGGGATAAGGGGAAATTGTTTTGGGTTTTTTTCCCCAGTATCATTTAAAAATTGTAAGGATGGTTGTAAAAAAATATCCTTTTTGAGCTAAGATAAATCCTAGGTAAGCAGAGCTGGGTGGCTCAGATGATTGGTGTTTTTGGAGCGCTACCACTTTAGAAAAGCACCATCTGCCACAGATATTTTTAACCACAAATTGTTGTATTCTAAAAAGAAGCTCATATTATTTAACTGAAAGCTGTTGCCACAAATGATCATGGGTTTTTTCATAATATACTGAGGTGGTGCCCATCCGTGCTTCAGGTGAGGCATGCATCCCTAACCATTCAAAGCTATGCACTTGGCTGCAAGTAGAAGAAGAATTTGGATTTATATCCCACCTTTCTTTCCTGTAAGGAGACTCAAGGTGGCTAACAAGCTCCTTTCCCTTCCTCTCTCCACAACAGACACCTTGTGAGGTAGGGGGGGCTGAGAGAGTTCTGAAGAACTGTGACTAGCCCAAGGTCACCCAGCAGGTATGTAGGAGTGCAGAAACACATCCGGTTCACTAGATAAGCCACTGCCACTCAGGTGGAGGAGTGGGGAACCAAACCCGATTCTCCAGATTAGAATCCACTGCACCATGCTGGCTGAAGTAAAGAATGTTTGGTAACTGTGTGGAAGTCTAGGAAAACCCATGAGCAGAAATACCTTCTGATGATTCTCCTTGGGAAGGGATACCAATTTTGATATCTCTTTGGCACACATGTGGTCACTATGGCTTTTTCCAGAGAGCCAAGGCGGTTTAGTAATTAGAATGGTAGGACCAGGGAGACTGAGGTTCAAATCCCATGCTGTTATTAAGTACCCTGGGTGATCTTTTGGGGCTATTTTGAGGGAGGAGATGACACCTGAAGTAATGAAACTGTGTTGTTGTCTTTTAGATTTGGTATGATAGTCAATGTAGTTTTAATGTTTTATTTATGCTTGCTATATTTTATATGGAATTTTGTATTATTTATTATTATTATCTGCTAGCCACCCTGAGCCCGGCCTCGAATAGGAAATAGCAAGCCCAATAAAATAAATAAAAATCTCGAGTTCTTTCTCTCAGCCTAACCTACTACTTAGGGTTGTTGTGAGGATAAACTGGGAATAGGAAAACCATATATTATCTCCTTGCAAAAGGTATGGGTTGGAATATAATAGAGTAACACCTATCATTTATCTTAGCATAAGTTTGCATTGCCGATTGCACTGCAGCCAGGTCACCCCCAGTTATTTCCTTCTGCAGGATGGTTCAGTGGCTTGCAAATTCTGCAAATTTATTGATTCAGCTGTTTAGTTAAGTTCGTTTATCAACAAAAATAAACCCTATAAATTACTTGCCATTATTATTCAGTTAGGAACAAGTGCACGAACCTCCCGCCACTGAAATATTGCAGCTGATTGATTAATGTGTATCAGTCCATTAAAATCAAGATCGTTAATGAGCTGTGATTGACAAACATAATTATCACAAAAGCAAGAACCAAAGGGTACCCAATTCATTTCCACACTGCTATGAAATTGCTTTCAGGGTGAGCTTTATTTGATAACCTCCTTGAAATAAGATCTGATTTGTGTTGGCTCACTCATTATACCAAAATATGATTTGGCTAGTGATAGATGAATATCTAAATCATGGTTGGAATGTACAGATGTACAGTGGAGAGGCACTTGAGACCCTAAGGCACAGGTGTCAAACTCACGGCCCTCCAGATGATATGGACTACATCATGCTGGCAGGGGATGATGGGAACTGTAGTCCATATCATCTGGAGGGCTGTGAGTTTGACACCTATGCCCTAAGGGCTAGGCCCTGCAACATTCCCTTCCACATACCCTTAAAAAAACCCACTTCTAGTTAGCTGTCTGGGTCCAACGCCCTGTCCTGTATTATTTTAGCTGGTCTTAAAAATAGGTTTCTAATACTGGATTGCTGGCTGATTATTGTCAATGGTTTTTCAATTCAGTCATTGTATCAACCGTACAATTAAGTTAGAGGTAGCTTTGGCAGGATGCTCTCATTCCGTGACAGCCCCAAAGACCACCTAAATGTTATTTGGTATGGGGGGCGGGGTGAATGTCTCATGCTGTGGTTCCTGCACACCTTTAAATGTGGATGGGATATAATGCTCTGCCCAGTATTGGTCAAAAGTTTTTACTTTGTATAGCACAACAAGCTTGCCATGTTGCTCATTGCACTGGCTCCTTTCCAAAGCTAGAGAAAATGTATGTGTGTGTGTGTGTCCTGCTTGATTTTCCTGTGGTTACTGTGGATCCGTCAATCAGAAGCATTGCCTTTGGGAGGGGGAAGAGCCAATCAGATGTTCCGGGGATGTTCGAGCATGTATGCTGCATTTACATTATTACATTCTTTCGCTCTTGCGAAAGAATTGGAGTATTTCCTCCCGGTCTTAACTCGACTCCTTCACAGAAATGGGCACCCATACAAAGGGAGAAACCGGGATAAAATAGACCCAGATTTTTAAATACCGCATGTAACCCAGTAGAAATATGCTGTGCGAAATCGACAGAGACACTACTAAACTAGGCTGACCAGCCGTCCCACTTTTGGTGGGACCGTCACGCCTTTGGACAATTTGTCCCACGTCCCGCAGGTTCTACAAATTGTCCCGATTTTGGGGAAGCTGCTGCACTGCCTTGGGGGTGCAAGGCAGTGCGGCAGCCTCCCGTGCGCCCGGCCGCAGGAGCGCATGGTCTTCTGGGGCTCGCCGTTTGCCGCCCTGTCACAGGAGGAGCACAGCAGGAGCGCATGGCCTTCTGGGGCTCGCCGTTTGCCACCCTGTCACAGAGCCAAGCGAGCCCCAGACTCCATCTTGCGCTCTTAGTCGACGATGCTGCTGTGAGCGTATTCTCCCCGTCCCGGATTACAAAGGTGACCATCCGGTCACCTTATACTAAACTATGTGAGATGCAGAAACTAACAAGACAGGATTGTCCACTACTTCCTCTCTTGTTTATATTCTGGAAGAACTGAATAGAGACATTTACAGACAATCTGGCATTGATCTTAGAAAATCCATTAAAGGGAGCTAAATTTTTAATGTCAGAACTGAAATAATGTTGTGCGTTAGTGGATTTTAAAATTAATAAACAGAAAACAAAAGTTTTTAACAAAGAATATGAATGCCCAGGATTAAATAGAGTTGATGAGTAAAACAGATTTTGAGGTTGGAATAAAGGTGAAATACTTGGTGTTGTGCTACTAAATATGAATTGTCTGTTATTTGAAAATAATTATATTTAAAAATGTATCAAGATAGAATAAACCCAGTTATTGTTGCTGGGGAGAATTTCTATAATTAAAACCCAATACACTTTCAAGAATGATATTTTTGTTTCAAACAATACTTGTGTTGGCAAATAATATTCTATTTAAATAAGGGCTGAAGGATATAGCAAACTTTGTCTGGTGAGGAAAAACAATCTTGGATTAAGTAAAAATATTGCAAGATATAAAATAAAAAGGAGGTGTAGGTTTATCTGACCAGATATTATATTCTGTAGCTTGTTGTTTGATTTGGATGCATTATGTTGAGACATAGAAGATTTCTTGATGTAGAAGAACATGATTTGAGATATGGGTGGCATTCCTGTTTATTATATGATAAAGTCAATAAAGATTTTAATAATCATTCTATTAGGCATGTCATTCTGGGAATGTGGTACAAGTTTAAATCTAGACTGTCAAAAATCACTGTGCAGGAGATAGAAAGACAATTACAGAGAGAGTTGGGACGGTGTTGGGCCATTGGCAGCCCCATGGCCAACTCTACCACAATGCTCACCACAAGCTCTGGAAGCGTAGGGGGGATAGGGTGCATTCTGGTATGTCCACCCTTCTCTCTCCACAGAAGCAGACCCCAGGATCTAAAGACGGGGAAGCCATGCTGCACCAAGCCCTGGACCACTAACCTGCACTTAGAGTCTGCAACAGCTCCAGGGTGATCAAACCATCAATGCCTATGTCAGGGGGGCCCTTATGTCCAGGTGGTTCACCCTCTGGTCACCTCAATAAAGGGTTCATCAATCCTCCCCAGGTATCCTGCACTTCTGACTCAGGTTGGGGGACAAGGGGCATCAGTTGTGGAGGGTGCAAAAGGGGCAAGGTATGACTGGAGGGGGGCCAGGAACACCAGTTGAGTGGGCAGGAGGGCAGGGACCCAGAGGAAGGATGCAGACATATAAGCCAAGCCCCACAGCAGCTGGTGTTCACAGGGGATGGGGGGCCCACTAATATGGTCAAGTGGCGGTATCACCAGCCCTATCTCCACTTTAAGATGGGCAAGCCTGCCCCTGATTGGATGACATGGGTTGTTGAGCTGTTTCAACTGGTTGATGAGGGCCCCATGTAGGATTGACAGATGGAGGGCATGAGTGTTGCTTCCATTGCTGCCTAAGGTCATCTGGATACCTTTGTAGAGGTGGCCCAGGATGTCCAGAAGGGGGAGCTCCATGTGTGCGGGCCATCAATTATCTCTCCTGGCTCCTGCAGCTGATGCATCCAGAGGTCCAGCCCCTGGCTGCCACTCCCCAGGGCCTGCACAGAGACTGAGTCCAGCATCAGGGGTGGACCATTGGCCACTGCAGTTGCCAGTGATTTTCCATGGCACTCAGCTCCCTCCACTTTTCCCACCTCCCCTGCCTCCTCATTTCCACCTCCTTGCCCCTGCCCACTCCTGTCTCCTCATAACCATCTCCTCACCCCAACCTCACCTGCTGCCTCCCCCCCCCCATCCCAGTCATTTCCATCTCCTACAACAGAAGTCTGTTGTGTAAAGTTATTGGAACTGGCAGAGATGGCAAAACTCCTTTGACTGGAAAAATAACTTATTTAAATTCATTGATAATTGGAAATCCCTGATAAACTTTTTGTGTAAAACAGGAAAAAATAATTTCTGATTTGTGAATTTGAGGAATAGAAGTATAATAACATAAATATATTACAGAAAAATTATTTAGTTTGTTAGCAATAATAATTAAGAATTAATTTTACCACTGCAACTAGAGAGCAAGTAGTAAATTTTTACATATGTTTATATTTGGTGCAGATTGGAAACCTTCCCTTTCCCCTGTTATGTGTACTTTTTGTATTTTGTCTTTCTCACTTTGATGTTCGTATGCCTTTAAAGTCTTAATTTGTAAAAGTTCAGTCAAAAAAAATGAAAGAAAACCCTTTGGGGTCATGATAAGTCAGCTGTGTCTTGACAGTTAAAAAAATGAATTAGCTCCAAGACCTATTTTCAGTGTCAAGTTTGAACTTTGACACCACGAAGCACAACTATCCCATGATTTTTTTAAAAAAAAATCCCCTGACACTGTGCAAAAGCCATTGAGACAATTCCTTTGTCCATCCAGTTTCCTCAAAATTCCTTATCTGTTGGTTCCAAGCAGGAAACCACCATTACACTTTAACATTTTACCTTTAGGCAACAAGTTTATGACAGTTTTTTCCAGACCCTGTGCCTTCTTTGTAACGTTGTCTGATCTCCAAATACGAACAAGATCCATTAAACTTATTTGGAAAATGTTGACGATTTACAATTTTTTTGTTTAAAAAAACTTTTGAATTTTCTAAATATGTTTCTCATGTGCAAGGTTCCAGTTGCCTGTATTTCACTCGAGGTAAAATTCTGCGACAACTTAAACAACAGACCTTTTACAAATCATTTCTTTTAACTTGCCCTGGAGTGTTTGCCTGGTAAAGACCTTTCCAATGTGACTTGAATGTACAATTTCCTAGCAACAATGCTTCTGGAAAAACAGTCCACAGGAATGGTCTCTGTAAAACAAAACCAGGTATGTCTGACTTATGATTTTGTAGCCTCTTATCTGCTCCATCAATTCCAAGTTCAGCCTGTACTGAAATGTGAGTATTTTGTGACAAAACCCCTTTATCCTACCATCAGATGGCTGAAGCTTCCAATAACCAGTCTAGGTCTGAGCTATTTTTGAAAAAAAAAAATTCTCCCTCTACATAACTCTCAAATAATCAATAAATGTAGACATCGCAGAAAACAGCACAGTTATCTTGCTCCCCATTCATCTGTGCTCCCTAAAGATACATACATGTTCTCGCTATTACAAGTTTATTTTTATAATTGGGAATTGTAGAGAACAGCTTAAAACTTGCCAACTTAGCTTTAGCCCCTGCCTAGTAAAACATGGTGCAACCAAAGCATTTCTCCGCCTCTCCCTATGATCTGCCTGCACCACTTGAGTGGCTGTGCCATTTCTCAGAGGCCTGTTTGACCTTGTTTAGTGGCTCTTTAATGAGGCTACTGATAAAATTTTCAGCATGACCCTCTCAAGTATGACAGGGCTCCACTTCTAACAGCCTCCTCAGTTTCCAAACGGCATAGTGCTGATTCTCTACTCTTGACTCTATTCATTTTGACTTCTGTCCTCTCTCGATGCCCTGTCTAACTAACCTTGAGAAAAGTAATTATGCACTCACTATTGATTAGCTGGGATCCATATTTAATTATGTGTAACATGTTCCACTCCTGAAGTTTTAGCTCTTTGTTCTCCTGTGCATGTCAAGCCTGATCACAGTGTGCTTTCAGCCATTACAGTAATGATCTTCACAGCCGTGCTGATTTGCTCTTTTCTTTGAGCTGCACCAGGAAGTCCTCTTCCCACCCTTCTAGAAGAAGGTCATATTCCTCTTTATGGTACACAAACTAAGCCGATCCTTCCTTCTTAATGCCATTTTTTTAAAAAAAACATGATAGAAAACTCTTATTCATTTGTTTTTTTTACATTGCTGCAGCAAAATTACAAGAGTTATGTAATGTAACAGAGGTGGATACCTAAGAGGTGGGTACCCAAAAAACCACTGACTTTAGTTGGAATGAATTTATTTTCAAGGTGGCAGAAATTATGAGATCACATGTGCTGGAACAGCCCATATTTAGAATAATGGGTTCCTTTTTTTTATAACTACAGAGATTTCTGGTACTTCAAAGGCCAGTATCTAGGAAGAGATAAAACTGACGAGTTTGTTTATGGCATTTTTTTATTTCACCGACATTTGCCAGCCCTTAAACACACATCTGAATCTCCCTTTCTTTATCTTCCTTTTTAAAAATTAGTTCCTTATTTGTAAATTGCTCAATTTATGATGACCCGTGGTGTAAAATTATTAAATCTGAATATGAACTACAGTTATTAATTACACAGAAATATGGCCAAGGTCCTATACTTGGGACATGCCATACTATAATTTATCATTAAAAAAACATATTCTGACAAGAAATGTGTACTTTATATCTGTTGTAGTTTTTTTAATGCTAATGTACACCTCATTTTTAAAAACTGAAAGGAGCAAAAATAACTTTTGTTTGGACATTCATTAAGAATCAGCTTCATTTGTTTCTGCTAAATTTAAGGAACTATTAATTTCCATATGCTTGTGCAGACAAGACTTAATTAACTATTGCTTTAATACTAAACTGTGTGAAAGTTCCCAGTATTATATATATATAATTTTGACTTCTGTCCTCTCTCTATATATAGGACTTCTGTCCTATATATATATATATATATATATATATATTCCATGTGAGACACTGTGGCAGTTTCTGAAAAATTAATGTTAAAAAACTTATAGCATAAAGCATTCCTTACATCACATACATGTGTATAACTAATGATAAGTCCATTAGGTATATATGTACATTCCTTCATCAAAAAAACTGGAATGTGCAAAGTAACTGTAGCTGTCAGGTTAAAATGCAGATTTATGCAGTGTCCCAACCATGCTTCCACTTCAGCTCAAAACACTTTTAAATAAGCTTTGGAACTGAAAAGTTGAGCAGCATTGCTTACACCTAAGCTAGGAATGAAGGAGACATCCATTTGGGGATAAAAGCAGAATAATTCCTATGAAGTGATAAAAGAGCAAAGAATCATTCTCGGCTGAATTTGAACAGAAAAATGAAGTATAGTATCAGCCATAAAGCTACCCTACCTTATTCTCAGAAATAAAGGGTTTGCGTCAGAGTCTTGAATTAGCCAGAGGATTTTGATATTGTGAAGCGACAGCCACCAAAGTCTTATCTCTGGCCTCCATACACTACTTAAAATAGAAAAGAAATGCACATACTAATGACAGGAAAAAAGAATGAACTACTTTGTACAATGAGTATTTGACATGAACTCACTGCTATGGAAGGCTGTAGTGGCCACTGGCTCAAGCAGATTTAAATGTGCATTGGACATACATGTAGAGGCTGGGTCTGTCACTCAGTAGCAGCCATGATAGTTGATGGAGACCTCTGGGTTCGAAGTTGGAATACTTCTGATTATGGGATATTGGGAGGCAGTCACTGGGTGAGGGATGTTTCCAATTTGCTCTGTTCATGGGCTTCCCTATAGCATCTGACCGGCTGTTCTTGGAAACAGGATGTTGGACTAGATGAGCCACCAGTAGGATCCACCATGGCTACTTGTATTTGTTTGTTCCACGATAAGATGCATCAATTAGCAGATGGGTTACTTTCAGAGTTCACAATATCCAATAGTTCAGAATAAAGTCTTTACACTTTTTTTTGTACAGCAAACACTCTACTGCTTTATGCATACCAAAAGCCTTCTTTAAAAGCTCCATCTTGCAGCAAGGAGGACAACCATCCAAGAAAAAGGAGGACAGCCTTCTGTATAGCTAACAGGAAACCCTTCTGTAGAGGGAAATTACAGGCAATGCCCAAGACAAGACTGGAGGTTATTCTCACTGGTCTACACAGAGAGACATTCAGAAGAACCTATTGAGCAGAGCATAGTTTTCTAACAAGAAAGACAGTCTCTTTAAAAGGTGAGCCTAATAAGAGTTTTAATGGTAAGAACCTTAAAATAAAGTTCATAAACAAACTGCAAGACAATGGTAATATTCCAGATTAGATATGTTCAAAACTTCTACTTCCCATTCAGTTGAACTTTCATATTTTGTACCAACTGCAGTTTCCTGATTGTCTTTATTGGGACTCTACATGGAACACATTACATTAATCCAGCCCAGAGTTTAGGGTTTAAGAATTAATAGGGTTGATTTAATAATTGCAAGTTCAATTGCAAGAGTCAATTTCAGCTTTTGCAACTTTCCGATGATTTTACAAATAATAACAATAATTTAAGTGAAAGCAAAATTCAAAGTAAATTCAAGGATTCAGCTCAAGGCAAACATAGGACTTTTAAGGGAAACTTCATAGTCTTTGATAAAGTTAATATGATTTCTCCAAGGATGGGCTTGGGAACACACCCTTCATCCATACTACTATATCTGCAGGAACGATTATTTTCCTACAATATTTGTTCTGAAACACAGTAATCACTTCAGCAGGGTAATGAATTGACTTGTTGGTGAGAAAGAAAAAACAGTGAATTGATGAAAAGTCTTTAATAATTTAATAACTCCCCATAAATTATGCCTTGTTATTTAGTGTGAAATGTGAACAATACACCTCAGCTGTAAACTCTTTCAACATTCAAACTAGTTTTTTTAAGTTTCAAGCAGCATCTATTGTGCTGTTTCTCAACCAAAAAAGGAACAGAAATATTAAGTTCATTTCACAGTCATAATTTCTGTGTTTCCCAGTAGTTTTTAAGCAGATATTATTCTGCAGGTTCTAGCTATAATGGAATTCTAACTGATCCCCAGAGATTAGTTCCCTATGACAAAGTGGATGATTTGGAGAGTGGAGTCTGAATGGCATGATACCCAGATGAGGTCTTTCCCCTCCCCAAATCTTACCCTTCTCAGTCTCCATCTCCAAAATCCCCAGGAATTTCCTTCCCATGGCAACCCTACACCATCTTAATGTAAAACTTTCCTCCCTTGCAAGAGGCTGGGCTCATCTGCTGCTACCCCAGGATGCTACTGTGTCAACCATTCCCCAAAGTCCCAACTGTTTTCAAGGGCTCTGAACAAATCCTTTTGTTTATAGCCTCAGGCAAATCCAAGTGATTGTCAGCCAATCAGAGGCCATGAAATTCCATTGGCTAGGTGGAGGCAAGCAAACCTAAGTTCAAAAAGGAGGAAAAGATTACTTCCCTCACACCGAAATATGCTGCTCTGGATAATAACATCAGTTTAGACAGTAAAAGTCAGAAGCACCAAATCTACCTGGGTATTTTCTGAGAACCAGTGAGGTGAAAGAGGAAACTACACTTATTCCTGAAGGGAAAAATCAGCCACTCAGATGAGCCCATAGGAGTGCTGCAGCAACATCCAATCACCTTCAAGAAGGGGGATGAGATGTCGGAGGAAAGACCTTGTACCATAACTCTGGGAAAAGGTCAAGCTGGTGCGGGTGGAATCCTGTGTGTGAGAGAAGATCCAACCTAGTGGAGGGAAGAAAGGAAAAGAATGAGTTTTGCCTCAGGGAGAGAGCAGTAACAGCTCAGGTCTGACTCAGGAAGAAGAGCAGACAGTGAGGTTAGTTCTGCCTGGTTGGGTGACAGAGAAGAGAATGTTTAGTTGTTAGAGCTGCCTCTGGTGATGAACAGACCTTGTACCATTTAGTCTGGGGAAAGGGGAGGCTGGTGGGGGTGGAGAGAGAGTGGATCCAACCTAGTGGCTGATCAATAAAAGTCTGTTTGTGCCTGAAATCACTGTAGCAAAGTCTAACTACTCTCCAAAGTCATAACCAGTTTAAATGGTTGTGCCTCAGCCAGGTTTCTCCTTTGCCTACCTGGAGACCTGTGCTGCTGGTTTGTTCCTTTAACCAACCTGTAAATCAATCAGTCAATCTTATTTATATATGGCTCCATCCGCCAGTTTGGACCAGGGATCCCCTAGAATTATAGCTCATCTCTAGACTACAGAGATCAGTTTCCTTGGAGAAACGGATGCTTTGGAAGGTGGACTCAATGGCATTGTATCCCTTCGAGATCCTCATTCTTTCTAGGATCCATCCACCCCAACCTCTAGGAGTTTCTCAACCTGGAGCTGGCATCCCTACCCCCATCCAGTACATGGCCACCTAACCCTAATCCTAAGAAAAATAATAATATAATTTTAAGTCACTTACTGAGGACTATGGATTATGGTTTCTGGTTCTAAAAACCTCTTCTATAGACAGAACAGACAGTTCTGGTTTAGCTGTAGAAATGGTCTAATTCGCTATAAAGAAATGAGTGAGGATAGAAGTACATTTCCCTATGAATCAGGAGCCTAAAACTTATAAAATACTCTGCTTATGTTTGCCCAAAAGCTTCTTTTTTAAAGTACCCACATTGGTTTGAGCAAAACCCTGCATTTTCTAAACTACTGTAGTCTTGTTTTTCTATAGCATACTCATCGCTACTTATTTCTTTTAGACCAGCCACTATCAACTGTCATACTGAAAAAAAGGTTTGCACCTTGGTGATGAAATACGGTGAACAGGATTATTCTGCTATTGCTTTGAAAAGTTCAGCATGAACATTTACATACTCAAAGAGCTTGTGTCTCTTGAACCAGAAAATATGCTAGGCTGGCTTCATGAAAGTTTGTATTTGAAGTATTATCTATAATAAGAGAGGGATTTTTGGATTTTCAGCCATGTTTCATTTGGATATTTTTTAGGAAGGTGGTGAGAAAGTAAACTCTTTAAACTCAAGATCTTAAAAGATCTCAGAAACCTGTGGATTAGATCCAATGAAATGTGAATGGAACAGCTCTCTCTTTCTTTTCTCCATGATCCCCAAAAAGTAGCTCCAGAGGATCAGAAGACCGCTGAGATCAGAATGGGATGCAATAAGGGGGAAGGGGGAAGGCAGGGGAGTTTGCAGCAGACAGGGCCAGAGCGAGGGAAACTGCGCTCAGGGCATGCGTGCACCCTGCATCCCTGGAATGCCCCCACCCGCCATGTCATGCCCTGGAACTCCCCCACTGTGCTCCCGCACTGGCATGTGCCCGGTGCATTGCTGGTTTGCCCCGCCCTCTTGGTGCTACGCCGGTGGCGGCTGGAGCTATTTTGTGGTGGTACGCCACTACCATTATTACATCTGATCTCCAGGTGACAGAGCTCAGTTAACTTGGAGAAAATGATCACTTTGGAAGGTAGACTCTATGGCATTATATCTATTGAAATCCCCCCCCCCCCAAACCCTACCTTTTTCAGGCTCCATTCCCCCCACCCCCCCACCCCAAATTTTCCAATCTGGAGCTGGCAATCCTACCATCTTCAGAGGTCTGTAGGGGTTATAAATTGAAACATTGTTTTGGAATAGAAGGGAGGGATGGTGGAAGCTGAAATTTTGATGTCCAACTTAAGACACATTAGCAATAAACAGATGCATTATTCATTCATGAGAAGAGGTTTCAAAAGTGGTCAGCAAGTGTACATTTCAGTCCCCAAGAATCTAATGTAAACAAGATCAGCTAAGAAACAGTTTTAGATAGTATATTTGGTTTATCATAGCCACAGACTGTGATAAAAACAATGTGCTGTGTTGCAAAGGTATTTGTAATAGTAAAATTACAGCAGTACTAATTGTAAAATACATTTTTATATTTTATAAATACATAATGCCGATTTTTTAATGTAACAGATCTTCACTTATTTTCCATGGAATGTATGTCTCACCTATTTTATTAATACTACTTATAGTGCATATGTGACCAATTAAATGGTATTCTGTGCAAATTGAACATTTCAGCCTATCTATTACTATCTGCACATTACAATAAAAACCACATCTTTCCAGTAGCTGCACAGCTGTACCCATTGCATGAATAGCAGCAAAATTCTAACTGTGCTCTTATTAAGCCACTCAGCTCACCTTCTCTGGACCAGATAATGCTGCCAGTCCAATAAATATTTTTAATGAGAAGGGACTTAGCAAGGGTGGGGAGCAGAGACAGAAGAAATAATGGAGGAAAGAGATAGAGAAAATGAGTTTGATTAGTCATCAATCCGATGTGTCCAAATTTGAGAATATTCCGGTAGTGCTATTACCCTAGCCTTCTTGTCTGCTATATCAATTGCTTGACTCATCCATAAAGGGGAGAGAAATGGCATCTGGTAATGCAGAGCACAGAAGTTTCAGAGATGCGGGAACTTCTGAAGGCTCTTCTTTCTTGCGGAATCACAATTTGGAGCTGTAAATGTAAGCAACATAGACAAGAACACCACCCAGGCAGCCAGATCCAATGTTAACATGACTTTACTCTGCTGATTGCAGTCTGATATATCTTATTTGGTGGTCCTCCTCTAACTGCTTGATATGATTAATATATGCCAAACTGGCAATAACAGAAACATTTCAAATCCATCTGTCATTTCATATCAGCATGCCGATTGGGGGGCTGATGGTACAAAGAAAGATAATCATTTTACAAAGCTACGTGACTTATCAGAAAGGGACAGAGCAGTCAAACGTTGTTAAATCTCAACCCATTACAGAGAGGGACCTCAGTGTTGTGCATTGATCTCCCATTTCCTCGTGAAAGTGTTCTCTGGAAGGTCATAACTAAGCTTCCCGTCAGCTGTTTCAATACATCCCAGGCCAACAGGGGAACAGAACCAAGAGTAAGCTCTACTGTTGTTTATTATTCATTACTTTAAAGCACCATCAGTGCACACAGAACATTATGGAGTAACAAAAGGAAAGACTTGTTCAGAGGAGATCACCATCAAAAGCTAGACACATGGGAAAGACAACAGAAGCTCTGTTCATTTGTCATATCTATACTTGTAGACTGAATGTGGGAGTGTGCCGGCTTGGCCACTTTCGATACATGTTTGCCACAGAGGGGCACAATGCCTAATTCAGGCTTGGCAACGTCAGCTTGGAAAGTTCTTGGTGAATATGGAGGTGGAGTTTGGGGCTGTTGGAGCTTGGAGAGAGGAGGAACTCAGCAGGTATGTGCTATCATAAATCCACCCTCTAAAGCTACCATTTCCTGCATGCTCAGAAGGGGCAAAAAAAATGATATTTTTTTTCCAATTTGGGTTTATTAGACACAGACATGTTTGAAAAATATTGGCTGGGGGGGTTCTGAATTTTGGGGGGTTATTATTTGTTTGTTTGCTTGTTCAATTTATATACCACCCTCCCCCCAAGGGGCTCAGGGCAGTTCACAACAATTAAATACATGAAAACAGCTAAAACATTCCACCCCCACAACAGTTAAAAGAACCATAGGCTCATTCAGCACATGCAGAATAATGCACTTTCAAACTGCTTTCAGTGCTCTTTGAAGCTGTGCGGAATAGATTATTTTGTGTGTGCGGAAGGGGCCATAGTTTGTTAATGGTGTCAGGGAGGCAGGGAGGCAGCAGGTAGTGGAGAGCTGAATCCACACTGCCTGCTGCCTCTGAGACCCATGTGTACTTCAGAGATAGGCACAGACTGTAGGCTTAGCTTTGCTGGGTCCAGCTTTATAGCTCTGGTTCCACCTCTAAAATGCACATGACCTTCAGAGCCAGCTGTATAAAGCAGGACCTGGCAGTTAATTGCTGGGCTCCGCCTGGCCAGATCCAGCTTTAAACTGCAAGCTTCAGAGGCACAGCCTGCAGTTTAAAGCTGGACCCACGCTGAACTTAAGGCTCCACCTCTGAAGTCCACTTGGACTTCAGAGGCAGTGCACACAGTTCAGTCCTGGATTCAGCCAGATTGCAGGTAAGGGAAGGAAGAAGGGAGGGTGTGTGTCTTTTTTTAAGGCAGCAAACTAAACGGGCCTAAGAAATGCAAAAAATATCACTTCCAATTTTTGGCTCTATTTATTGTCACCTTTATTTTTGGGTGAGCCCCCCCTCCCTCCAAATACTGACAGAGTATTTTGTGGCATTTTTTTTCTGGTTTGGGTTTACTGAATGTCCACCCTACTGAAAAAATATCTGTGGTTTGGAGATAAACTGTAAACCCAGGAGAACTCCAGGCCTTGTCTTAAAATTTGTAACTCCGGTACCTATGAAGATCCAAGTTGTAGTGCATAAGTACTATCCCTGTAACTGAAATAATGGAGGTTCTGTTCGCACAATCAGTTATCCTGGGGTTGAAGGGAAGTAAAACAAAATAAATACAGAAAATATAAAGGTGATTCATGCCTGGCAAGTTTAGCGGTAGCTCTCATTTAGAAGAGTTGATTCAGGCTCCAGATGCTTTTTTTAAGGAAGGAAAAGTAATTTTAGGGTGGTAATTTTTTCAAATACCTATCAAGTTCTTATCTTGGACAGTAGAGAGCCTAGGAGGGTACTGCTATACTACTCCAACAATGCTGGGACAGCCTCCAAGAATGAATTGATGGGGTTTGATCTCCTATTTTGGGGCGCAACTTTGCAGGACAGCCTTTCAAGACCACAAATTATCATTTTTTTAAAAAAAATGTTGCATGTGTGGTGTGAGAACTTTTAAAATTTCTGTCACCAATGCAAAAATGTCTTTGGTCAACTCTGTAGATTGCACTAATGAGCCTTATTCAGCGAAACCCACCCCATTATCTCAAATACAGTCTCCTGGAATGATAATGCTTTCAGCTTCTTCAGGTTAAGTATCAGATGGATCCCAGACAATGCTGAGCTTCTCAAGATGGTCTGTAAAAAGGGTCTCCACCAACTATATTTTATCCCCTAATACAAAAATGTACAGCTTTGGTGCTGCAGTGGCATCAAAAATAAGCTGTCGATAGTTCTGGCACTGTCTGTGGCAGCAAACTGTAGCTAGCCCCTCTTTAATTTAGCATTCCAAGGATTTGTCCCCTTTTGCATGACCATCACTAGTCAAAATCCACTACGGACTGCATTTCTCCCATTTCACTGCTTAAGAGCGCAGAGCTGGCTGGTTTGGAATGAGATCCAATCCTGTGCTCACCGATGCACTAAGTGGCAGTCAAGGATTAATGTTTAATAAAGAGCAGGTCAGCTATAACGGGGACTTTAATTGCTGAGGGGACTGGCTCAGATAGCATGGCATGGAGTTTGGGTGTTATTTGGGTTATAATGGATGTCATTTTTCTGAGCGTTCTTATTTGAATACCTTAAAAGGGGAAGAGGTTTGACCCTGGCCTTGAAAACCATCCTCAGCTGATCACAGGACAAAATATCAAGAGAGACTGATCCATCCTCCAGACAGTGCTGGGCTGTGCACGGCACGGCTCCAGTCAGCTGTGGGAGGAAAAAGTAGCTTCGTTCGGAGCAGTCTGAGGTTTATTTCATGAAAACAGCTGATTATGGACTAAAGCTCTACCTGGACTGTTTGCTTATAATGTAGGGAGAAGATGTAAAAAAGCAAATCCCTGTTTGTACGATATCAGGAAGAATGCTAGACTAGAAAAGCCTGAGATAGATGTATCCCATGCACGCAGAATATTTGATGCAGAAGAGAATTCGGTTGTGTGCTGTTTATATGAAGTAAATCAGAGCAAAGACTCAACATGGCTCAACCATAGCTATATCCAAATGGCCCTGTACTAGTATTCAGCCATCAAAGTGACCTAATAATAAAAAGAGGATTTCTAGTTATGAGGAATGGGCAATTTCCCCTTCTCGGCAAGTCTTGAGATGCTCCTCTTTTCTTAAGAAAAGAAAAGAAATCACTGGTGTGCTCAGCTGATGAGTCTGGGGTCTCTATGCACAAAGCGTTCTTTTTACTTGTCAGAATACATCTGTGCCCATTGAGGTAATATAACTTGCTTGGGCCCTTGGTCTCCTGCCTAACTTTTGCCTACTTGTCAGAAGATTCTTCAGAGTGATAGAGAGATAAATGTTTGACAAACTGTTCCTGTTATGGTAAGAGAAGTAAGCCTTCCTTCAATAGGTGAGAACTAGGGGGGAAAGGATGAGGTAAGCTAGCAGAAATGAATGTTACAGGCCTGTTATTTGAAGTTTTGTGACCGTTTTTTGGCAAGAGAAAGTGTCCGAGTCCTTTCAAGCAAAATGTAAGAGCAAACAATAGCCAGCCAGTTTTGCTAGGTAAATCTGCTGCAGCCACAATGCCAAGGAGCCTTGTGGCACCTTTACAGAAGAACACATTTATTAGGACAGCCCATTTTGTGAGGTGCTTACAGTGCTATCCTAAGCAGAGTTACACCCATTGCCTTCAGTGGATTTAGAAAGGTGTTACTGTGCTTAGGGTTGTCATCTTGAAGTGTTAGATTCAGGAGTGATAACTAAAAAAAAAAGGAGGTCATTACTACAATAAGCACCCAGAAGACCCAGTTTCCAAAAGATAGAATTGTGGCATTACACTGTACCACAAAGGAGAAAACAAGATCCAGTTTAAAAAGTGAACCCAATCAGAGCAAACATGGACCTTTCCCATATGTTAATGAATTGGCAAAGATCAAGAATGATAAGAGTATTAAATTAGGATCTGGGAGATCAAGATTGAAATCCTTACTCTGTTCATTGGATCAAGTCAAACCGGTCACTGTCTCTCTTAGCCTAACCCATATCACAGTTGTGACAATACAGTCAAGGTGGGGTAAATGATGTTGTAGCTGCGTTGGATCACCGGTGACAAGAAATCAGGGCATAAACAAATTTGCATGATTATATAAACAAATTTGTATAATTATTTGGGAACAATGAAGGCTTTAGGAACAAATTTTGTCAAAGGATTTGGGAACAAATTGCTTTTTGCAATCACCTAGCCACCCCAAGTCCCAAATGCTTGTAGGAAACTCATCAGTGAGCATGAATAGCATTCCTGTTGTTCATCTTCCAAGATCTGACACTCAGAAGAACATTTCCATCCAATATGAAGAGACTCTTTAGCTCTTGTGGCAAGCATACATCAATATGAATATAGAGGTTCAAGAAATGCACTCTGGACACAGACTGCAATCCCCATTGACAGAAATGGTCCTTACTTTTGAGTAGTCCAGTTTAGGATGGCTCTCCTAGAAACACTCTTTATTCTTGACATCATTCAAGTGTGCACTTGAACCCTGCAATGAAGATTATTTCCAGGGGTGAGTTTGAGCGAGGCAGGTTTGGGGGAGGTTTGTGACGAAACATTCTCATAGCTTTCCCTTCCTAATGAGTGCAGCTCTCCCAAGCTCAGAGCCCAAGTCATGTCCCTCCTCTGCAAGGGAAAACTCTACACCCATTCCAAATTCCTTACCCTCATTCAATCATTTCAACGATCCCATTCAAAGACAACTCCATTCATGTGCAAATCTTACTTTGCTCCTTGTATGGTGTACTTGCCTTCCCCTTTGGCTGTACACACCATCCCTGTACACAACTGATCACCTGTGGTTTTACAGAAGCTTCTCAGTTGTGGTTCCTGCCATCTGGAAAAAGTTTTCCTACTGCTTTCCGGTTTGTCAGCTTGCCACCAACTTTCAAACCTCCATAGAAAGCATACCTCTTTTTATCCTCCTCCTGTCTTGACTGTGTGTCTCTTGATTTCACGCGTCCTACAATTATTTATTATTTAGCACTTCGGCTGCATAATGGAGCTCTATAAATCATTCAGGCGCACTACCGGAAAGGGGTATATAAAAATAAAGTTGTGTTTGAGGGGCCTACGCAACATTGTGTAAGAGTTTACTTTTTCAGCTTGGTGCTATAAGTTGCAGCCTATTTGTGTGATATATGGCTAGAGCTAATAATGCCTACCCACTAAAACACAGACATTAGCAGATCAAACAGTCCAGTTGAGCCAAGGCTTGCCAGAAGCTAAGCAAGGCTGACCACAATCAGTACTTGGATGGGAGACCAGCATGAAAGAATTCCTATGCAAGAGAAAGCAATGACCTGGAATACCCCATTAACGGAGTTGCCATGAGCCAGTTGCAGCTCATTACCCTATTCCAGAAGTCTTCAAACTATGGCCCTCCAGATGTTCATGGACTACAATTCCCATCAGCCTCTGCCAGCATGGCCAAGTGGCAGGGCTGATGGGAATTGTAGTTCCTGAACATCTGGAGGGCCATAGTTTGAAGACCCCTGCCCTATTCTCCTTCCAAGTGCATGGAGATGCTGGGTCAGTTTGTAGAAGTTCCTGATGTTGTGAGGAAATCCCTGGTTTGTCAGTCTTTTCTTTGGAGGAGTGGAAGAACTCCCCAAGTGAGGAGGGCTTGACTCAGTTTGCCCAAGCACCAGTACAAGTTGGGGAGTAGCAAACTCAAAATTTGGAGTCCTTATATATTTTCACACACAAAATGACAAATCTAAATGACAGTCCCTGGTCTGAGCTGAAATTTACCCATAGAGGCTGAATGCAGAAAAAATGTCTTTAGAATTTGTGGCCTGAAGTGTCTGCTTCATATGATAGGTTTTTCAAAGTATATGGCCCCTTCCGCACACGCAGAATAATGCGTTTTCAAACCACTTTCACAACTGTATTGTCGAAGGCTTTCATCGTCGGAATTAGTTAGGTGTTGTAGAGTTTCCGGGCTGTATGGCCGTGTTCTAACAGAATTCTCTAAAGATGCTTTTCCTGCATTAGACGAAGGCATCTTCAGAGGATGATCCTCTGAAGATGCCAGCCACAGATGCAGGCGAAACGTCAGGAGAGAATGCTGCTAGAACACGGCCATACAGCCCGGAAACCACACAGCACCCAAACTTTCACAACTGTTTGCAAGTGGATTTTGCCATTCCGCACAGCTTCAAAGAGCATTGAAAGCAGTTTGAAAGTGCATTATTCTGCATGTGCGGAATGAGCCTATGTAAAAGTACTTCTTCTACAGATGAAACACCTGAGAAATTTCATTGACACCCCCAAAGTTTCAGTAAGACTACGGGAACAATCCAATGTAGAATGACTCAGAAGAAATTCTCTTTTAATTCAGTGCGGCTTCTGTTCAGGAAAGTGCTCTTCGGATTACAGAAGAAAAAGGGTTTTTTTATATAAAATAGGAGTATAAATGACATCTGGTACCAGTGAGGGATGAATAAAAATGTAATAAATGTATACATATGATTTCATCAAATCGCATATGAAATGAAATTAAAAAAATAAATTAGGCTATTCTTTTTCATGCCAAACATGTTCTCATATGGCTATTAAATGTCCACGCAGGTAGGGTTCTACCCAAACTGTTGACAGATTGAAGAATCTGACCCTTATAGCTGCCAGCACAAATAAGCTTCCTGATGATCCCATAGATTATTTTCAGTGCCCAGGCCTGGAAGGAAGAAAAATAATGAGAAGAAAAGATACATTTAAGTATGCAAAGAATGCACCTCCCTCCCCACAGGACAAAGCACATTGGTACCAACAAAAAAAGATTTTAGATCATAAAAACATGGCTCCCTGGGCAGGCTTCCAGAATGACCCTTTTGCTTCCATTGAACCCAGGAGTTATATAAACAGGGACTCTCCAGTTCAATTCAATTCAAAGACCTTTAATAGTATTACAAAAGAACACGCAATGTGGCCCGTAACCATCAAAACAATTATAAGAGAATTATAATGGGAAAACCATCAAAAATGTCCATATCAGTATTAAAATGAATACACTAAAATTAATATACTAAAAGGTAAGTAATTATAGTATATCAACCTGCCGGTTAATGATTTCTAGTCAGCATGTTCCTTGTGAGTTCTCTTGTTCAGTGCAGCAGCTAAAGAGGTGGCAACCGAAGCAGTGATTTTCACGTCCCAATCTGCTAAAAGGAACTGGGTGAGTTGTCTTTTGGTTCTAAATGTATTCGTACCTGCCAAAGGTCTAATCAGCTGAAGGCAAGGGCCATTATGTAGAGAACAGTTCAGGAGTATATGACTTGGTTTGTACATCATCATCACAAGTGCATCATCATCACGGATGCATAATCAGTCTCGAAATGGGATATGCTGGAATCTTCTGGTGGTTACCAATGAGGGAAAAGAATTTAACCAAGCTAACATAAAAGCTCTGGGCTGCCCGGGAAGTATTAGAGTTTTTAGATAGTTAGCACCTGACCTGGATAGGGTTGGGATGCAAAGGGCATTTGGAGAACAGGTTTTTGGAGTAGGTGGTGACAAGAGTTGCCTTTTGTGACTGTACATTCCTTGTTTAATTGTACACAAGATGTAAAATTCATCACAAGTCACTAGCTCCTGCAAAGCTATTCCTAGGGTGCGGGTGGTCACTTTGAGGTGAGGAGTCAGTTTGGGCGAGTCCTAGGCAGTGTCCCTGCCCACAGGGCTGGGCTCCACCACCATCCAGGGACATTATTTTTTATTATTATTAGTGTATCATTATTAATAGATCAAAGAAATCAGTGTTTTACATTCTGTGCATATTATATGAAGGATATGAGCTGCAAATAGAAATTCCATATATTTTTAAAGGGTAGCTGTGTTGGTCTGTAGTACAACACCTGGATTGAGTCCAGTAGCGCTTGAGATATCTTGTTGGTCTTTAAGGTGCCACTGGACTGAAATCTAGCTTTCATGGGTATGTGTGTATGCAGGCATGTAGGTATGTATGTATGAAATGCACAGACAATACCAACAAATCTATTAAGCTAATAGTGAGAAGTGAAGAACTGAAAACACTTTACAAAAATGCAAAGGAATATAAGCCAAACATGAAACAAGGGCATTTCATGCATGCTTTCCTGGAAATGAAGTAAGTGGAGCTTGTGTTTAAGATTACTGTCTTGGGATTTGACAGTTAACAAGCACATACATTTCCAGTGATCAGAAGAAATACAGTGCAGTACTTAGAAAGCAACATTTGGGCTTCTCAATGATAGATTCAAATCCCGGGTGAGGTATAGTTTACTGCATAATTTGGCCAACTTTCAAGCTTGGGTCCTACAGTAAATCCCTACCAATGGAAGGTGTTTTCATCAATGGAATGAGATTTCCCAGCCTTTTCCTCTTGCTGCAGGCCAAAATGCTGTCCAAATTTGCTACTGGGGGATAGAGGACATCCAGGAATAGTATGGGTGAGGGCAGTGGGAGGATTCAAATAACTTAACAACCGGTTCCGAAAAGACTCAGTGGTGGGATTACAACCATTCTGAACTAGACAAAACATTACCTACCGGTTCTACTGAATAGGTGTGAATTGGCTGAATCCCACCACTGGGTGAGGGAACTGGAGGGCTGAAGTGGACAGGTGCACTTGGTAAAAACCATCTCCCCCTCATTTGGGGGAAATTTACCACAGTCTCTAAACTACAATCTATCTACCAAAGCAACCAAAGAGAGCTGTTGTAACACCAAGGTTAGGTATCCCCTTGCATAAAGGGCAAGATATACAAAATAAATATTTATTTGGCCATCCCATCCAGAAGGAGCAGTTGAGAAGGGACCATGACTTACAGGCAGAGCAAATGCTTGACATGAATAAGTCCCCAGGTTCAATCCCTGGCATCGTCAGTAAAATAATCTGGCAGAGGGTGATGTGAAAGACCTCTTCCTGAAACTCTGGAGAACTGCTGCTAGTCTGACCAGACAAGACTGATAGGCTGAGAGTCCAGCTCAGCAAAAGGCAGCTTCATGTATTCTAATCACAGAATTTCAGAACTGGGACTCACATAGCAATAATTGCCAAAGAACCCACATGATACTGGGACATCAAAGGACTAAGAAGTAGTCCTGCTATTTGACCCAGCCATATATGAAAGGCAGTTTTTAATATTTTAAGTAAATGTATTGGGACACTGCAAATTGGTATGGAAAACTTATTAGTAAATTGGATTTTTCCTCTGCTTTCTATTTAAGTGGTTTGCTTCTAAATCTAACTTCTTTTCAGCTTTTATTGGCACAATACATTATGCTAAAAATGTAAGTGTATGCAGAAAGATCAACAATATGGAGGCCTTTGAAGGTATTGATTGTTCTAAATTCACTCATCTATCTTTGGTATGTTGATTTAAACCAGTGCTTTCAAGTAGCATTTTCCCCCCAAACAGTGGCATTATGTACTTTATATCTACTGGTATGTTATACTGCACGTCAAAGAAAGATAGAATATGCAATTTATAGAAAGTCTGGTGAATGTTATCAATGAGTCAATAATCAATCTTGTAATCATTTGTTCTTGAGTTAAAAGTCAATCATATGGGGAAACATACTATGAGGTATATTTAGCAATGGTAAGTAGGTAGCAATGGTAAGTATGTGCCTAGATCAGTTTTTCTATGGTTAAAAAAATTGTATTTAATTAGTACATTTTTATTCCTCTCTTTCTCCAAGCGATTGCATTTCTGGCAGAGGTGGAGTGAGGGGAAACTGTGCCTGGGATGCGCGCATGCCCTGTGCCCCTCCACAGTGTCGCCTGCCCCGGAATACCCCCAGAACACCATGCCACGCCACGCCACACCCCCTTGATGGCCTGGCCACACCTCCACTGCTGCTCCGCCAGGGGCGTTGCTCCCCCAGCCCATGGGCATTATGCCACTGATTCTGGCTCTCCCATTTTATCCTCAAAATAGCCTTGCATGGCGGGTTATTGAAGGACAGAATGATGGCCCCAGGCCATCTTGTGATCTTCATGGTTGTTCAGACCCTGCTCTAACCGTCATACAATTTTGTCTTTTTTTCTGTCATCTAGTACTCTTTCCAAAGCAATTACAGTAAAAGCTGTGTTAATCAATACTCTGTTATCCAAAGAATTCAGTTAACCCGTACCTTTCATGGCCACCAGTACAGCTGTAGGTGGCCCATCCATGTGTAACTCCTACTTAGTTCCAAGAGGGATATCAAAGAAATATCGTTTTAAATTAGGAACAGAAACAATTCACATCTTTGATGGTGTGATCCCACCATGTGACACTTAACATTCATGGAAATAACAGTAAACAGACTTCAAATTTGTTCTTTCCTTTTTTCAGAACAAATAATATATAGCACAACAATCAAAAATGTAAAACAATAATTAACATGTAACAGTTCTGGGCTTTTATGATGAAGCAGACAAGGTCTCAGTCTTTTCCGATTTCTGTCAAGCCAGTCCCTTAAGGACGAATAGGCTTACAGCTCTGTTATGCCTTGGCGTGTCGTCTGTTCTTTCTTTTTTGAAGTTTTTTTGAAGCTCTAAAAAATTAACATATAGCTTTATAGCAAGGCTGGACTCCTTCTGAGGAAAGCTACATGGAGCTTCAAGCCATCCAATCACTCAGAAAAGATACATATAACGTCCATTGCAAACATTCACCACAAAAGATCAAAATACAGACTAATAGCCAATTAATATCAGTATAAGTAATTACCATAAGAAATTCTCCAGTAATCAGTAATTCTTTCAGTAATCAGTATAAAAATTTCTCATACTTAGAACATTAACGTGTAGTTTTATAACAAGACTGAAGTCCTTCTGAGATAAGCTATCTGCAGTTTCGGGCCCTCCAATCATTCAGGGAAGATTGATCCATTTCTTCCTTACCTGGGATGCCCCAACTGTTTAGCCCCCTGTCCCCAACCTAGTAGACTCAGGGGGACACGAGCACTTACCAGGTGCTGTGGTGAGGCAAAAGAAGACCCACTATTTAAGTAGCTCACCTTCACCAATTCATCTTCTTACTTGACACTAAAGCTCCTGGTGAGGGCACTACTGCTTCTGGACAGTGAGTGTGACTATAAACCCAGGCCTGGCTAAGGAGCAGCCAAGCCAGCCCAAGATGAGCCACAACTGCAGCTCACTGGTCAAGATCGACCCCAACCCCATACATATACACCAGCATCTGCATCCTAAAGAAGAGGAACGACCACTGCTCCCTACTGCCAATCTGCTATTTCACTTAGCACTGAAGTTACTGCCAAGGGCAAGCAAGGAGGCAGGACTTTTGCAGGGACTGCGGCTCACAAACAAAGGAAATGATTTTTTTTATGATCCATCACACCATTCATTAACTTGTTTGTGACTTTTTAGCAAGATACTTCACTGTATCCCTTCCTCCCCAAGTGGTATGTTGCTCATGCATGTATGCTTTCACACAGCCTTATTGAGGCCTACTACCCTCTCGTCTTACTTTGTATCTGCTCTGCTCAGCAGGCAAATGTTTAAATAGACAGTTATACTATTCAGGCCCTCCAGTCACTCACAAAATCATATGCATCATTCATAAACAAATTCCATGTTTTAACAAAATTCTACCCCTTTGGTGTTCGTCAAAGAAATGTCCAAGGTCACTAATGGCTGCTGAGTAGTTAGAATCAACAACGTCTGTGCATGCAGATGTTTGCAGAAACCCAACGCGAGACAGTCTGAGAAGCATTTGCAGCTTTGGGCATGAACCAACTAGGCTGGGTGATTGGCTCACGTCTGATCAATACAAACATGGTGCGTTCAACTGTCAATCACATTTTTTTGGCAAAATTAGCAGCATCCCTGGGAGAAAGCTGCAGCCAGCTGATGTGTGCGTTTGGCATGGAGTCATGGGCTATCCACAAAATTAAGCTCTATTAACCAGCACATTTGATTATCCAGTTCCCCCATAACAAAGCATTTACTGCATTTGGGTGCTGTGTGGTTTCTGGGCTGTATGACCGTGTTCGTGAAAGCCTTCGACAATACATTTACTGCATTTTTTATTTGACATGACATACTTTACACATGCAGCAACGAATGTGAGAATTTTGTCAACAGCTGGGCAGATTTTTGTCTGCAATCTGCACACCTAATATGAAAATGTAAAATCATAATCATTTAAATTACTTTGGACATGAGCATAGCTAAAAGGATTGAAACTACCTTAGAAGTCATTGATTGGGAAGAGCTTTGAAATGGGGGCAAGGGTTAGAAAAGTGAATTTGAATTACCAACTGAAATTCAGCGTGAAAAATGCAAGTTAATAGGCTGACAGCCAGATTCCATACTCTCCAAGTGTACCTATTTAATAGGTACATCATGAATTTGCTGACTGTGTGTATGATATCTTGCCAGTAACTGAGTATTACATTTATACTTAATATTTGTCTACCTTATCCAGTTTTTCTATTTGTAGGCAGAATATCTATTTATTCCAGAATGTCGTTTTTCTGGTTGTAATAAATAATACAATAAATGAGGGGGGGGGGGATTTCCAATCCCAAAATGTTACTGTTTTATAGATGGTATAGAGAGAACCATGGATTTTGATCAGACAACATGGTTTGCCCGGGGCTGATGCCCCATGGATGTATCACTGTAGCAAACCAAGTAGCCAAGGCAGGTGGGTAAGGTCACATGCAGACTCTCTCAAATTAAACAACTTTATTTCTACACAGCACAATCTCAGGGTACTACAAGAACACATCTAGGTGTACCATCAAAATGAACAAAAGGAAAGGCTTCAGCTAGGTACTTTAGCCATGGACCATGGTATATCTAGTCTTTGTCAGTTGTAAGATGTGTCAGCCTCAAGCGAACCATGTGGTGGGGGATTTTATCTGAGATGGTAACAGCAAAACGAAAGAGGGAGGGAGTGACAGAGACTAGACTGGCCCACATAGGTGAAATTAGCCTCACGCACTCCCTTACTCTGGTTTTTTTTCCTATAAACTGGATATAGCTATTGATTCTCACTCTGACAGCATGTTGTTGCTTCTGCATAATTGCCCTGAAGTGTTTGTGGGAAGCTTCCCACTGACCAGATAAGGGCTTAGCAACCAACTGGTCTCTGGTGTGCTGGTTTCTTTGGTGGTTTGGCTGCATGATCCTAAATCTGCAAAACTGAGCTGTTCCACTGGGCTTTTGGGGAGGCTGGCTGCAGATTGTCCATCCCCTCTTTATGCTCCCATCTTTGACAACTTGTTGGTCCCCTCCCAGGAGTAGGACCGGATGCCATCACATAAATATATATTGGGTATTGTTGCTACTGGGTTTTTAGTGAATTTTAATGGATTTTAATATATTATTTGATTATGTTACTTGTTTTATGCTTGTTGTACACCACTCAGAGCCCTTTGTGGGTAGAGCGGTATACCAAATCAAATAATAATAATAAATCTGTGTGCAAAGTGCCGTCAGGTCGCAGCCAACTTATGGTAACCCAGTAGGGGCTTCAAAGTTAGTGACTAATAGGTTATTGCCATGTCTTCCTCTGCATAGTGATCCTGGTACTCTTGGGTGGTCTCCTGTCCATGTAATAAACAAAAGCAATGCTGCTTCTGAGATCTGATGAGATCATGTGAGCCTCAGCCATCCAAATCAGGGATGGCCCTATGGTACAAATCAAACAATAAGACACATTTGAATACAGCTGCAAGAGTCAAGACGTGACCATTATTCTAGCACTGAGATCAGCAAGGCATTGGGGCAGGTAATTTTCCACCTATGCCTGTTAAGCCAGAATAAACTGGCTGTTGTGGTTTTTTCAAGCTGTGTGGACATGATCTTGAAGTTTTAGCTCCTAATGTTTCACCATCTATGGCCAGCATCTCCAGAGGCATGACACAGTAAGATGTGTTTCTTCTGTGGCACAGTATGTAGTGTTTTGTGTAGTGACTCTGGAAATCTGGGGTGGTCTCCCATCCAAGTACTAACTAGGACCAACTCTGCTTAACTTCTGAGATCTGACAAGATCAGGCTAACATGGGACATCCACATTAGGGATGGACTTATTGTACAAATCAAACATGTTTGAGAAGGGCTGCAAAGATCAAACCTGACCATTATTCTAGCAATGAAGTCAGCAAGGGATAGCACAGGTTATTTTCCTCCTATGCCTGTTAATTAGGAACCAAACTACCATAGCCACACAGCCTGGAAAACCCTATGAGAGGATGTTTTGCATGTTAAAGAATAGGAAAAAGGGACACCTACTCTTTCCTACACAGCCATGGTATTTTGTATAAGAAGCCATCCCTTTAAATAAGGCTCTATCTACATGAATGTGCTTACAATATTAAGTATTGAGGATTTTAAAAAAACTCTGAAAGCATATATAGACAATAGGTACGAGAGTTTAGCATGGCACCTTGTAACAGAGATGTTAGCACTTGAATTAATGACTTGTCTCAGTGATTTCTTAAGGATCATTACTCACTTGAACATTCTCACCTCGATATATTTAGAACCTGGCGAAAGCCTTGTTAAAGATGTATGTCTTATAGATTGGTTAGAAGTGTGATAGAAAGGGTTTTTTTAAAAAAAAACTTTAAAAATAATTCTGCAGACTGTGACCAATTCCTCATTTTTTGGCACAATAACCACAGACACATAATGGTAATATAATCTTAGTTCAATTTAGACCCATTTCTGCTTGCTTTTTGCCATTGCCAATGGGTGTAAAGTGCCATAAAATATTTCATCCATTAATTGCTAAACTTAGTTACTATCGGTGATCTGAGGGAAAACATGCTGTCAGTTCGTCATGGTATGGACATCAATGTTAAGGTCCCTTTAATTGCTTCAGCTCTAGTGTAAAAATTGTTCGGATCTCCAGGAATGGGTTTCTTCATTATTAAGAGCAAGCTGACAGATTAACTACTAGCACTTTCAAGTACCAGCTAATGTACATCTGATTGGAAATGGTGCGGTATAATCATGAAAGAATCCAGTCCGTCCTAAGATTTTTTGGGGAGCTGCTGTTTTAGTTTCCATTGCTGTGTAACAATAGATGAGTCATGTGCCCTGTCTGCAAAAATCACTGAAATTCCTGGCTGCCATTTTGTGATTTCTTCCTTTTTGTTTGAAAACGTTGCTTCTGTGCTTCACAGTGGAGGGATGTAATTCTCTTCACCTTCTGCAGTTCATCCTTCAATGAACTGCCCTTTCTATAGTTCATCTTTCAATGATTAGTGAGGGGCAAAGAGTGAACTGAGAAAATGGGGCCAATAAGAAAATGAAGGAAAGATAGAAAGACTTAGGAAACATATTAAAGGGACCACACAGGCAAATGAAGCTATTTTGAAAACGGTTCAACTAAAGAATAGTTTTAAAAGAATATTTGTTTGAAACATTTTAAGGCTGAATATAAAATATTTTGGGGTTAAAAACAATGTGTAACTCCATGGAGGAAAATTTTTATTTCCTGCCTCCAAATGTTTTGAAGTGTCTGTGCAGAAAGCGCCAGTATGAAGCAACAACTTTTTGTCATGGCCCTGAATCTTGTGAAACTTTCTCTCCAGAGAAATCAACCCAAGTCCAATTCTGTAGGATTTTAAGAAACATCACTGGAGGTTTTTTGTTCCTCCAGACATATGACCTGAGTAATCATGGCCAACATCCCCTTCTTCAACAAGGTGATAGAGTGGATTGGAGTTATGCACTGTCAGGCTTGATGGAGATTGGTTATATTGATTTTAGTCCAGATTATGCCTCTTCACAAAGTCACCCTCTAAGAATGACAAGAAGAATGCCCTGTTGTTTCTCTGGGAATGTTCGTTATCTTTTGACACTGTTAGTTCTTTTATCCTTCTGGAGTAGCTGAGAGTTGAGCATGAAGAGCACTATGCTTCAATGGTTCCATTATTCTTCAGCTGGCCACTTCAAAAAGCTTTTGGTATTCATGCTGTGAGGTCCCTCAGGGTCCATCTTGTCTCCCAGGCTACTGAACTGCTGGCCAAGGTTATCTAGGGATTTAGAGTAGGAAGCCACTTCCTGACCACCAGGAATAAACTTGCTGAAGGCAGAGTATCAACTTTGCAATTCAGAACATAGAATATTGTACTATGACCAATAAGACGAAAGAAAGAAATGTACACTTCAGCAAACCAGCTATAATTTTTGTGTGGCTCAAGCAAGAATACCACGCACCACAGTGAAAGGCAACAGATGAGTCAAAAATTGTGTTTTCATGCCTATTGATTTACAACACAACTACCACTACTTACAAACCATGATAATAACAAAATTAGTTGAAGCAACTCAAAATGCATTTTTGCTTTATATCTGAATTAACCTATTTATTTATTTATTTATTTATTTATTTATTTATTTATTTATTTATTCATACATACATACATACATACATACATACATACATACATACATACATACATACATACTTTCGGTTTATTGGCTGCCCTCCCCCGAAGGGCTCAGGGCAGCTTACAACATGATAAAACTCAACAATATAAATATCATTTAAAATCAACCACAATATATGTTCTAAAAAACCAGAATAAAATCCAAAACAGTTTAGATGGCGATAAAAATCCCACCCCCACCCCCAGCCCACCGGAGGCCGGGACGATGTAACCACACTCAGCTCAGCTGGCCAAATGCCTGGCGGAACAGGTCCGTTTTGCAGGCCCTGGGGAAATTTGATAAGTCCCACAGGGCCCTGGTCTCTCTAGGGAGCCTGTTCCACCAGAGGGGGGCCAGGGCTGTAAATTTAATCTTCCCTTCTCCAGAAGAGCCAATAAACTTAATGAGAGATAGCAGAATGGCCAAAACATGGTAGCTGGCTTTATCAGACTTCCTTGCTGCACATAAATTTTCAGTTGATTAGAAACCCACAGCTAGTTATTAAATATATTTTAAATTGATAGGAACACCCTTGTATCTAGGATTACCAACTCCAAGTTGGGAAATTCCTACAGATTTGAGGGATGGAGCCAAGGGAGGGCAGGATTTGGGTTGGAAGGATCCTTGTTGGGATCTTATGCTACAGAATCTAACCTCCAAACCACCGTTTTCTGCACAAAAATGATTTCTGTGATCTGTTGTAATTCCAGGAGATCTCCAGGTCCTTCCTACAGGTGGGTAGCACTGCATCTCCAGCTCTTGGCAAGGTACATCAATCCTATCTGCCCATCTTTCCTCTTCCATTCTGAGGACCTGTGATTCATTTCCCCCTCCTTTGACAGGCTCCTCAGTGATAGTTACTGATAGCTAGGAAGTCCTGGTTCCATTTGACAACATCATATCTCAGTCAATCACTGCAAATGAATTTTCTCTAGTTTGTTTGTGTTACACATAAAACATTTTGTAAAATATATTCTCCTTGGCTAATGGACATATTTTAGGGGAATGGGGATTGTGCAAGTTCTGTCTGACTTTCCTTATCTCTCATCAGCTCCCTAAACTTTTGTCATTTGGCTGGCTTGGAGTTTTTAACAAAAAAAATAGGTCATGATAAACCTCTTCATTGAAATCATGAGATTTTAAGTTATTTTTGTGAAGTTCTGAAAATGTGTGATTCAGTGTTATAGTTGGAAGGAAACTCCACATTTACGTTGTCCATTTCTCATTCTATAGTCCATATTCTATTTTTCTAGGAGTCTAGAATTTAGAAGCATAGCCAATTGAAGGGAAATCAACTACCCACAGACTGTAATGTCTAATCAATCCAAAAGATGGATATATAAACCCCTGACTAATTCTGGATGAAAAATAAAAGAACGATGTTCGACAAAAAAATGATTTAATTTCATAAATTGCTCATTACCGATTACTAAGCTCTCTCTCTTTATGATGCAGATAAACTCTCATTCTGCTAAGACCACAAGAGGGATTGAGTGGTTGGTTGCAAGAATAAATGGAAATGTGTATAGCCTATTACTGCTATGTGCAAGAACTCAATTAAGGACTCTCCCCTTAGGTCATCATATTTGAAGATGTGAAATAAGCAAAAAGGTCAGGAGGATGCTATAAACACATAAGTGGCTGTATATAAATGAGATTTGATAATCATGGTATATATGACAATTCACTATTTCCTCCAGAAGTATAAAATGCATATAGATGTACTCTAATTCAGCCTAGAAAGCTGAGGAACTGAAGAACTTCATTAGTATATGTCTGAATATGACACATGAGCGGCTGAAATGAATTCCCAACACGTAAAAGGTTTTATTTTTCTCTTTGGGGAAGTGATCAAATCAGACTGTCAGGGAAATTTCAGTTTTAAACTTGGCAGATGAAAATGCAACAGAAATGAAGGAAACGTCATATAACTATGTACAGTAGATAGTTTGTTACAAAGAGCCCTGTGGCACAGTGTTGTGAGCTGTAATACTGCAACCAAAGCTCTGCTCATGACCTGAGTTCGATCCTGACAACAGTTTCAGGTAGATGGCTCAAGACTGAGGCCCCTTCCACACACGCAAAATAATGCATTTTCAAACCACTTTCACAACTGTTTGCAAGTGGATTTTGCCATTCTGCACAGCTTCAAAGAGCACTGAAAGCAATTTGAAAGTGCATTATTCTGCATGTGCGGAATGAGCCTTCCAGCCTTCTGGGGGTAAAGTATAGATAGCCTTCCAGCCTTCTGGGGGTAAAGTATAGATAACTGAGGAAGGCAGTGGCAAACCTTAAACACAGTCTGTCTAGTAGACATCATGATGTGATGTCACCCCATGGGTCAGTAATGACCCAGTGCTTGCACAGGGAACTACCTTTACCTGGTTTGTCACCAGAATGTAGCTGTTTTGCTCTGCCAAGAGGTGTTTATAAATGTTGAAAGCGATTACTTGTCTGTCACTCCTTTAAGAAACAGGCATAATTGTAGTCGTGCCCACGAGGCCCCAATGAAGAGACGAGACGCGGAGATTTCATCTGGTGGAGAGAGCCAGAGGCAGGAAGCGCGGGATCCCGTGATCCTGGCAACTCTGCCGTGCGCTCGCCCCTCACACCTTTTATTAGGGTTTCAATGGGAGTGTAAAGGGGTCGAACTGGCGGGCAGAAGCGGGAGAGCGGGAGAGCCGGGAGAGCGGAGAGCGGGAGAGCCGGGGAGATCATCATGTGATGCATGATGATCTCATCGGGCCGCTTCACGTGCAGGAGGAAGCTTATCCGATGTCTCCGTCTACAATCTTTCACCTGAAGGGCAGGAGCCCTTTTGTCCTTTTGTAGCCGGGACACCTGGTGACCCATGAAGGTCCAGGCAGTTCATGACCACGTGACTCATGGCCGGGGAGGCGGAGGGTTGGGGAGCGTGTGTGCCCGGAAGGCCGTAGCCGACACCGGCATGCCTGGCGCTCGCTTCTACGGTTCTGCTGGGTTTGCAGGCTCACCCCTACATCTCCCCGTTTCTTATATTTTAGGAAGGAAGCCGGATTAGTTGCAGGGGGCGAATTTAGGGGGATGCTTGCCTCCGGGACTCTGCTCAAGCTGGCTGAGTTGTTTGTTGCAGCATATGAGGACCTGTGAGATTTTGTCGTAGGGGAAAGTCAAGGGGTTTCTTACAAATGTTACAGGCAAAAGCAGATACACACTGAACAAGGCAAGATCCAACAACAAGGCATACAATTAAGCCAACGAAGAATTGTACAATAGTACTTAACCATCCCCCCGGCAGCCAGCTCCAAAGGGCTGACCACCAGTGAGGCAACACATCATATTTCAGATTAGACACCACATCTAGTAACTCATGAACTTTCATATGAATTAAATGGGAATTATCAGAGAGATTAAAACAACACATATTATGTACATTCTCACAACCTTGGTGATGCAGTAATAACAAATAATCAATAGCGGCACGATTATCTAAAGTCGCTTGACGAAGTTCTTGTTGCTCAGAGGCCAGAGCATCCAGAGCGGTGGAGGTGGAATTAATGGACTTCGCATGAGGACACGGAGGCCAGCCGCTAATCAGTCTTAAGCGTTATAGGTAAAGGCTGAGTCCGGGGACTCCCACTGCAGGGAGGTCGCAAGGAAACTTATACTCAGCTCTGGAAAGGAGACTAACCGCGTGGCGCTCCAGCAGGTGAAGCGGGTCGTAGGAAGAAGAACGGAGCGGCGACGGCGTTTGGGCTCCCGGGGGGGAGCCTGAGGCAGGATGATGGTAAGACGGCTAAGGCAACAAAGAGTCCCGGCGGAGAGGCGAGCGGGGATGTAGTTGAAGGTTCTCTCCCCGCAAGTCCAGAACCAGCCTTTAGGGAGGAGGATGTTCCCATATATGGGGGGAATGTCTCAACATGTGTGCAGTTCCAGTTGGCTAAGCCGGTGACTGGGCTCGGGCCAGTTTCTTGTCCCGCCACGTCAGCAATGCGGGCGCAAGTGTTGGACTCGTGGTTGGCAACGGTTTGGGTGATGAGAGAGAGAGCGCCAGCGGGGAGGGTTTGGACAGTGGGTCCCCAATCAGCGCTCATGGTGTACCGGATGGACGAGGCGTTCATGAAAGGGCTCAGGCCAGACTCTTCCAGGAAATCTCCAGGGGCTTTGCAGACAGGGAGTAGGCAGGAGCTTAGCAAGCTTCCCACTCCGAGATACTGGCCCAGGCAGAAGGATGAGACGTTGGCAGCGGCAGTGAACCGCTCCCAGATGTTGACTTGGCTGATTTCCAAAAGGGGGTGACCGAGCGTCACCGGCAAGAGGCAGCAGAGCAGGCAGATGATGGTGACTGCGGAGTTTGCAGTGATGATCGCAAAGATGGCAGCGCAGAGGTCCTCGGGTGTCTCGGGGCAGCCTTGCTGTTGCAGCAGCTCTTGAGCCTGGCCGGTCGTTGCCTTGACGTCTCCCCAAGTCATCTGGGTCCTCAAGCCGTTCTGGCGCTGGCGGCGGTTCCGTCGGGGCCGCAGGACCGGATCTTCCAGGGAGATCCGCTCCATCTCTGGGATCGGGTTGGTTTCCTTCTGGTGCCATTCCATGGGTTGGCTGGACATGGCGAAGCTGGAATCCACTGGGGACCTGTAGGGAGAGGGATTGAAGCATACCCCCTTCCCCAGGTTATGAGGGGGCCGGGCCCTGCCAAGCTTGGTCTTGGCTCAGGTGGGAGTGGGCCTGAGAGCAGGTTCGAATTGTTCAACTTCAATTCTGCTTTCAATTCTGCAGGGGGCAGGCCATGGAGGCCCCACCTACTCTCCTTCTGTAGTTTGTTTGGACATGGGACAGGGGGTACGAAGGGCAGACAACTCCTATGGAGAGTTGGCTTCAAAGACGTCATCAGGATGCGTCAGAGCGATGGTCCGAGCCCCCAAAGAGAGGGGGGGCGAGTGGACCGTCAAGGGATTGTGGGTATGCATATCTAATTTGTAGAACAAAGGGACTTTGGAGGCGCGTTTAGAGCAGGGGATGCGTCAGAATTGCAAGACAATCGCACATTTGGGAGTTGGTCTTTGGGACAAAGGACCGGGGGAGGTTCCACCCTGGGGCAAATATACTTACCGTGATCGCAGGGGTTGCGGCAGACATGGCGTTCAGAATTTGGGATCGAATTTGAGTATCTTGGGGAAATGCCGCCCGCCGAAACCACTCCTTAAGGGGCGGTTTCGGCTAAGCGCCTGGCCTTTAACATGGTATTGGTAGAGTTGCCAGGCGCTGAATAAGACGCCATGCGCCGGGTGACCACAACCCAAACGGGTTGTGAGTAGGTGCAGATGGCGGCGGCCTCCCCTTAACTTGGGGCCTGTCCTGGCAGTGCTGCGGTACCAGGACGGGCCCAGATTTTAATCCAGGGAGGGCCAGTCAGTCAATTGGCCCTCCCGCCTCTGCTGGTCGAAAAAATAGAACAAAGTGAGAGAGAAAGAGGGTGTTCCAGAGCGAGGGCTCTGGGGTAGAGGTAGGAAACACAGTCGGAGCTGGGGGGTAGGGATCTCAACGTGGCCAGCTGTTATCTGTTCTTCTTCTGGGTAGCGGCCATGGCGGGAGTGGATTTATCCATCCCAGACTAGAGTCGTCTTTACTTGACTCATGAGATCCCTTCCCCATAAGTTAACATGTATATCCAAAACGATGGGGCGGACTGTGAGCTGCCGCTCCAGCCCTGGACTGCGGACTGTGAGCAGGCGGGTGCTCCGTCTCGGGGTCTGCTTCCCCCCCACCCCCCAGATGCGCGGGCAAGCCTCGGTTGGCCACTGATCAGGCCACTCGGCTGCTCTGATGACGGTTACGTCGGCGCCGGTGTCCACAAGTCCCTTGAATGGACACCCCTCTAAAGTGAGCTCCAGGTACGGGCGGGAGCTGCCGATGGGCGTTTCCACCGCCGCCACGGTGGTGCCGGTTGTGCCCCGATGGCGATTTGGGCTCGTGGCCTTTATTGAATCGGTGGCGGGCAGCGTGTGGGGCAGGAGGATCAGCTGTGCGCAGCTGGTTCCGCTGGGCAACTCCTGCGGGATGTTTGTCCACACCTGAATGTGAACGGCTCCTTGGGGTGTGGAGTCGATGACTCCCGGGACGACAAACAGTCCCTGCTCAGCGGCGGAGGCTTTGAGCAAGATTAACCCGACGGCCTCTGGGGGGATGGGATCGCTGTACTGGGTCGGAGCAACGAGGATCTCGTGGGGGAACTTGAGGGAAAGAGGTTGGGTACAAGAGAGAGAGATACCGCTGGGAGGAGGTGGTTTGGGTTCGGGCCTTGGTTCTCGGGGCTGACTTAGTATTCTCCTCCTTGGTCCTGGGCTGGGGAGAGGCCCGGGTAAGAGTTTCCCGACGGGCATTCGCTCCTCCAGTGAAAACCCTCCCGGCATGGGGGGCATTTGGTCCGGGGCTTTCCTGGGGGCCTTCGTCTCCCAGGGGAGAACCCCCCTCCGTCGGGGTTGTAAGCCCCCCCACCGGGCAACCTACAATCCCTCCGGAAGTGTCCCCGCTTGCCGCAGTTGAAGCACTCGTCTTGGGGCTGTCCCCGGGTGGTGGAGAGTGCTGCGGCTAGGAGGCTGGCCTGATGGGCGGAAGATCCGATATCCTGGCAAGCCTTAAGCATGTCGGCCAGCTCGGGGTTCTTCCCTAAGCCCGTGATCGCCCTGCGGCACTCAGCGGAGGCGTTCTCTTTGGCGAGGCGCATGAGGAGCTCGTGTTGGGCTACGTCGTTGTCAACTTGTCTCTGCAGGGCCTCTTGGAGCCTGTTCAGGAATTCAGCGTAAGGCTCCTGAGGCTTCTGCTGAACGTTGGAAAAGCTCTGGGTTGGCTGTCCGGCAGCGGGTACTCTTACAAATGCCTTGTAGGCGCAGTCAGAGGCAACCTTAAGGGTGGCCTCCGGCAGGACGATCTGCGCGTCGGGAAGGGCGAAGCCTTCGCAGCCATAGAGCTGCGCGGCAGTATAGGCACCGCCAGCGGCTGCCCCTCTGCTTATGCATTGTTGGCGGTATTCGCTTTCCCAAACAACATATTGCGCAGGGTTCAAGAGCATGTGAAAAGTGGTTTTCCAGTCCTCCGGAACCGTTATGTGATTCCGCATGACTTCTTCCAGCATGCCTCTCGCATAGGGGCTGGTGATCCCCACGTCCCATATTGCCTTGTGGAGCTCAGTGAGAACGTTATAGCCTATGGGATGATACTCAACAACTCGCTGGACGGCGCCGTCCTCCCCCACGTGGTCAGTGTAGTGGGCTGGGCAGACGGCGAGGAGATCAGCATCGTCTTCCGTCAGGGTTTCCTTCCTCTGCAGATCGTGGGTAATACGCTCTGCTAGAGTTTTGAAACTCGCGCCATTACGTGGCATTGACGGAGGTGCGGTGGCTTCAGAAACGGGAGGGGGAAGCGGAGCAGAAGGAGGAGCAGAAGGAGGAGGCGGCAGGGCCGCGAGAGCACGAGCGGGAGAGTTTGAAACGGGAGAAGGACAGGCGTCCTGCTTAGTGGATAGAGAAAGTTCCGGGCTTGAAATTGTAGTTGAAAGATCAAAAGGAGGGAGATCCATGGCAAAGACACCATGGACCTGCAGGCTGATGGTGACATAACACTGTCTCCACGTCAGTAGCAGCGACATCGGCGCGCGAGGCTCTCTGTGCAGAGTGCGCCCGATGTTTTCCCAGTCCTTAAGATTGAATGTCCCCCTTTCTGGGTACCATGGACATTGCCTATCAATCTCCTCAACCAATTCGCGCAGCTCCCCTCTCTTTACGGAGACCCTGCCGCGTTTCACTAGCGCTTTCAGTTCGCTAACGTGCTTGTCAAAAGCCGTGCTTTTACAAGCGCCCATGCTTACTGGTGGTTCGTCAGACGAGAGAGTGTCCTAGAACGCAAATCCCTGGATGCGCCTATCCAGCGGATGGTCGGTACCGAGGGGGTGGGTCCCTGGATGCGCCGATCCAGCAGACGATCAGTACCGAGAAGCCCTTTCCCAGGCGACAGTAAGTCACGGTGGAGGTTCGAGGATTCCCGGGTTTCGGCACCAGCTTGTAGTCGTGCCCACGAGGCCCCAATGAAGAGACGAGACGCGGAGATTTCATCTGGTGGAGAGAGCCAGAGGCAGGAAGCGCGGGATCCCGTGATCCTGGCAACTCTGCCGTGCGCTCGTCCCTCACACCTTTTATTAGGGTTTCAATGGGGGCATGTAAAGGGGTCGGGCAGGCGGGAGAACGGGAGGTCGGGAGAGCGGGAGATCATCATGTGATGCATGATCTCATCGGGCTGCTACGTGCAGGAGGAAGCATCCGTGTCTGGGTCTAATCTTCACCTGAGGGCAGGAGCCCTTTTGTCCTTTTGTATGGGACACCTGGTGACCGCGAGTCAGGCAGTTCATGACCCGTGACTCATGGGGGAGCGGGGGTTGGGGGAGCGTGTGTGCCCGGAAGGCCGTAGCCGGCACCGGCATGCCTGGTGCTCCTTCTACGGTTCTGCTGGGTTCGCGGGCTCACCCCTACACATAATCTTATTTAGCAAAAAATCTCTAAAGTCTGTGGAGGCAGGAGCATGCACACAGGTTCCAATTTTCCTTTTTTAACACTTGATAGGAATCACTCCCTTGTCCTTGGAGCTATTTCCCACAGGAAAGGACTACCGGTTCCACTTCCTAACCTCAGGATCCTCTTCAATTATACATTCACCCTCTTTCCTGATCCCAAGCAGCTAACTTCTAACAGCCACTCCTCAACTGGCAATCTCAACTGCCACTTTCCCAAATCAACAGTAGATTTCTCTCTTTTTTAAATTCCCTGTCAGTTAGGGTTCTCAGACAGTTACAAGGAATCACTAGTTAGCTGTCAATTACAGTATATTTAATACTGCTACTACTGTTATTGCTGTTGCTGCTTCTGCTGCTGTTGTTATCTTCATTAATAGCTTGCCTTTCTCACTGAGCATCAAAGCAGATTACAAAATATATATTAAAAATACATCTACACAGCAAGGGCCTCCAGTAAACAATGCAGAAGGACCAGGATTACAGAACTGGAAAACAATGCCAATGAAATACTGTCTAAAACAGTAAAAACCATCTGAAATATGACATATCATAATGAAGGAAGGGGCACAAGGCATTGCAATAAAAAAAGAGAGAGGGGTGAAAAGTACAATAAACATTGCACTAATGTGCAATATTGATGTTCCATTTCAGTACCCCTCTAATCCCTTCATAAAAATTCCTGAACATGGCACTGGGAAGTTCTGCTTCCCCTCTGATATTTGTGTTAATTGGTTTAGTCTCATGGGGTAAAGTCCCTGCTTAGCTGAGCTAGAAGTATAAACTATGTGAGCACTCTTGTTACAAAACCAGTTACTCATATCTCTGTACCTCTTTGTTAATAAACAGATGTTGTTTTGTGCATATCCATCTGTGCTATATGAACCTTAGAGCAGGAACCTGAGTGAATACCCTAATTCTGAAGTACAAATAAAATGGAATATTACTGTGATTGTCTCTGTGTTGCTGTCTATATAACAAATCCTGCATCCAAGTGTGCACCCAAATGTGGATGGCATCCATTCCCACTGCATAGCTTCCAAAGATTCTTACTGACAAAATCTCTTGAATACATTTCACCTTGGGTGCTGGTTGTAACATAGATCAAGCAGGAGAAATATCTAACACATCTTCTGGTCTCTCTTCTTGGATCATATTGAGCCAGTTACTATGATGAATGTTAACAAGATCCTAGGATCTGTGTAAGGCTACAATTTTTCTTCTGGATCTTTGTCTATCCCAGTTGCTGAAATCATGTAAGGACACTGATGTCTAAATAAATCAATCTCTTATTCAAGTCACCTTTTCTAGAGGCAGTCATCCATCTCCTGCTTTAAAAAACATCCCTACAGAAAATTGACATAGCCAATTATGGTCCAGTCTCTAATTTGCCCTTTATGGGAAAGGTTATTGAGAAAGCAGTGGCTGAGTGACCAGCTTCAGGCATCCTTGAATAACACATGTGCTCGAACCATTTTCAGGATAGGTTCAGGGCATACTATGGGACAGAGATGTTTTGGTGACTTTAGTTAATTATCTCCATCTGATTATGGTAAAAGGTCATGCCTCTTTGTTGCACCTATTGGTTTAATCAGCTGCCATTGACACAGTGTATACTATCTTTTGAATTGTTTGGAAGCAGAAGGATGTATCAGGGGATGTGTTTTGGACTGATCCATTTCTTATGGACCAGACTCAGAGACCAGTTTGTCATCAAAGTAGGGTTCATCCTGTGGGGTTCCATAGAGTTTGTTTTTATCCCCCCTTCCTATTCAATCTCTGCATAAAGCCCTTAGGAGAAATCATTTGTGGTGTTGGAACTGGATGCCTTCGGTATGCTGATGACACTGAGTTCTATATTCCTCTATTCAAATATCCTAGTAGAAGTCTTGACCCAGTGCATAATTGCTGTGGTTTAGTGGTTCAGCTAACACATGCTAACTTGGACAACAGCTTTTGGTTATACTGGACCCATCATTACTGTTGAGCAAGCAAATTAATGCAATCACAAAGAACACTTTCTTTCAACTCATTTTCGCCTGGAAGATGGCCTTACTTTGGCCCCTTCCGCACACACAAAATAATGCATTTTCAAACCACTTTCACAACTGTTTGCAAGTGGATTTTGCTATTCCGCACAGCTTCAAAGAGCACTGAAAGCAGTTTGAAAGTGCATTATTCTGCATGTGTGGAATGAGCCTTTGACTCAGATCATCTGGCCACCTGGATCCTTGCCACCATAACATCAATACTAGAGTACTGGAGTCAGAATCAACACAGAAACTCCAGGTAGCACAGAATATGTCAGCTTGGTTATTATTAGGAGCTAGGTGGTACATGCATATTACACCTATTCTGCAGTAACTCTGTGCATTAGTTACCAAGGTCAATTGAAGGCCCTTCAAGGCCTTGGATTCTTATATCTGCAGGATCACCCTTCCTCCTATGTTCCACCTATACTTATCTGAATAGAATCTTCTACTGGTATCACCCTACAAATGGGCAATATCAACAACTGTCCCTACAAATGGATTTTCTGTAGTGGCTCTGACCCTATGGAATGACCTACCTGAGGATGTCAGGAAGGTTCCATGCTTTGGGCTTTCCACAAATTTCATAAAACAGAGCTCTTCAGGAATGCATTTTTATAAAGGAATAGGGCTGCATTATGAAATAATGATTTAGAAAGACATTTCATTAGACAGAACAAGACTGTAGACTGTACTATTAGAGGACTGTGGGCTGCACTATGTAATTATGTAGATTTACATACTAATATCTGGTGCTATATGTTGTTATATTGCTACTTACATAATGCCATTTCTTGTATTGTTTAATATGTACCATAACCTTTAATACTCATGCCTTATTTCAGATTTTGTGAAATCCTCATCCTATTACATTGTTTATTGTATTTCTCCTCCCTCTTTTAATTGACCTAACTTACATTATGTAATCCACTTTGTCTCAACGAAAAGGGAGGATAATAAGCAAACAAATGTAAATATTCATTTCAACTAGCCGTGTATCACTATTCATATTGGCAGCTGAATCAGTACACAAGTATGCAGTACACAGTATATTTCTTTGGCATATTTTGAGTTTAGATTGCAGACTTAGAAAGTTGAATTTCACAAGCTTCTGCAGTTTTTGGCCATTGTTTGTGAAGATTCTCCCAGAATGGTCTTTCAGAAGATCAGATCAATGATGACTCAGAATAGATTCCTGAAGGGATTGTGGCTAAAGGCTCTCTTGAAAAGGACTCAGCAAATTGAACACGTCCCCTATTGCCCTTTCTTCTGGCATCCTGATAAGAAAATTCAGCAGTTTAAATGTCCTTCTTTTTAACTGCATGCATGCAATCAGCTCAGAGGTGGGATGAACACAAAGAACAAGAGTAAGAGAAAAGTCTACCACCATACTGGTATATAACTTCTGAGTGCAACTTTTAGGACTTGCAGATTACACTGAAGCTGTTGCTATTTGTAAAACTTTCTTCAAACTGATGGTGCTAATATTATTTTTATTCTGGGTTCAGGCACTAGGCAAGAGGGTTGTTTTGCTTCCATTTTTGTTAAGTCTTTCCATACAGCAAATGTACTGTGATGCCCACTCGTATTTCTTTACACATAAATATATATGGGTGCAAAATAATGTTTATTTCTTTTTTCCTCTGTATTTTGCTGCCACCAGGAATTTAATTCCAAACCCCTTTATACTTTCTCCTGAAATAGTGTGTCCAAGCTTTAAAGCGGTCTTGAACGGCTATCTGATCCTGAGGAAATTACTAGTGGGATTCCAGGTTACATTTAACAAAATAAAATTTTATTCATATATGTTCCTTAGTTTAAAAATTTCAAGAAGTAATTTACAATAAATAAAACAAAATGAGGCAACAACTTTTGCTGAGGTGACTTTTACTTTACATCAATCCATTCTCTCTTTTACGTCTCTGAGATCACTGTAGGATCTGACTCCATTTCTACTCTCTCAAGGTTTCTACCTATTTCTTTGGCAATTCTACATTTCATATAACCCTACAGATTTAGCACAAATAGCCTCTCTTTTCTCAGTACTACTTAGCACAGAGTGATTCTCTCTCACTTCAGCACAGAATGCCGTCTCTCAGGTTTTGTACACTCTCTGACTTTCTCTCAGTTCAGAACAGGCTCTCCAGTTACTCTCCAGTGTCAATCAATCACCTCGCTCTCTCATTCCCCTTTCATCCCCTTCCGTCAACAACTTACCTCTAAGTTTCAATTAAACACAACATTTTAAATCATTACACCTCCCAGTCATTTCAAACACTGAAACTCATTTCGTGGGCTCAGTGATATCATGAGGTTGGGAAATACCTGGTGGTGTTGGAGGTGGAATCTGAGAAGGGCAGGGTTGGGAAGGGGGAGACCTCAGGATATCATTCCGTAGAGTCTGCCCTCCAAGGCAGCTATTTCTTTCCAGGGGAACTGATCTCTGGCAGACCTCTAGGTCCCACATGACACTCCTAGGTGAGGCCTAGTGATGTCCTAGTGAAGAGCTGTATTATTGATAGTAGCATTTCCCCTCACAACTAGGTTTCTGTGTGTATTGTTCAAACTACATGAATGTAGTCTACTTAACAGACTACATAATTAAAAATGGAAACTATGTGCTAAATGTAAACTGTAGATAAACTGTTAGTGTCAGATGACTGCTTTCCATCTCCAATTTACATGTAGGTAAAGGTAAAGTTTCCCCTTCAGTCGTATCTGACCCTGGGGTACCACTGCAAGCCATTTTTGTGGGGTAGTTTGCCATTGCTTTCCCCAGCTATTCTTTACCCCCTAGCTATGTGCTAGGTAGGTACTCATTTACCGAGCAAGGAATGGATGGATGGCTGAGTTGACCATGAGCCAGCTGCCAGGATATCTGACCCACAGGGGGCTCGAACTCCTGACCGTATGAATGGCAGTGCAAGCACTTAACCACTACGCCATGCAACTCCTCTAATTTACATGTACAATAGTTCATATAAGCAGGCACACTTAGATGTCTTAGAAGGAGCCACATATCTGTAATATGGCATGCCATGAGCTTTACAGAGGAAAGTGATTTTCTTTTAACGATAACACTGCAAGTCCTTTGTTGATTTAATTTGTGGAGCTGTTCTTTTCTCTGCAAAGATTGCACAGGGCATAAGCAAAAAGGCTGCTAAACTGATGCAGTAACATTTCCAGGAAGGGGTGGGGAGGTGCATTCTTTGGCTGGAGGAACTGCCATGCAAGGCTCCACAGGTTGGAATGAGGTTTCAAATCAATTTGCACCTCCAATACAATACACATTTGTAACTCTTCTTTCGCACATTCAGATTGTGGAAAGGCGGCATTGCAGTTGCAAATAGGGAAATATCTGCACGCAAAGACAGAAAACTGCATTGACGATCATTATAAAAATTCTCCTTCACTTGTAATTTCCCACTCTTTGTTGCACAGAGTAAAACTGCAAGCAATTATAGAGTCAAAAATGAGTAATAACTCATCTGAATCTTCTCCGCATTCACCAGAGACTGCCAGTGTGGGTGGGTGAATGCCTAGCAAGGAAGATAAACAAGATTGATAGATGTAGGCATATATATTTGCATTCAAAATACCTCTTCTTGGACATTTAAGCAAAGAGAAGTATGTTTCTTTTAAAAAATTCCCCTCTTCACAAGCAACAGAATAATATTTTTTACCCAAGAGAGAACTAGGGTGACAGACCAAATAATGCTCAGAGAAACTCTCAGTTGAAGTGCTATTTCCTCAACCATTACCAGCTCCACTCCCATGACTAAAATGTATATCTCCGGAAGGGAAAAATGGAAATCCAGCAGACTGCCAAACAATTTCACGTGAAATCATCCCCCTCCCCTTTTCTCTTTAGGAAAATAGCAGAAGTACTCAGAGATAGAAATTGCTTTGCTGAGAAAGCAAACTTTTCAGAAAGAAGCTGACATAGAATTAAGTCCACAGCCTTACCTCAGTAGGCTACCAAACCCGCAAATGATACGTTCTATGAGTTAAGGCCAACTTGGTGGCTATCTTTGGCACTTGGAAGAAGGTATGGTCTCTCTAACTTGTCATTTCTTCTGTTTTGACCTGAGAAATCTCCATTGAATTTCTCCCTAGTGTGAACTGAAGCTGTGGTACTTCAACTTTGTTCTGCAAAATCTTTCTACAAAATATCCACTTTCCCCCACCATTATTTTACAGAAGTAAGGAGCTGAGGAGGAGGAAGCAGGAGCTTAGGCAACTAGAACGAGTATGAAGGAGAACTTTTGACAAGGCAATAAGAATTATAGGGTGTGTATGAAAGCTATGAGGTGGTGGTAAAGACTGAGAAGAAAGATTACTTTGCAGCCTTCATTGCATCCGCTAGATCTTGCCCAGGTCAATTATTTCAGATAATTCAGTCTTTGACAGCCCTATCTGAGAGATTACAAACTATTCGAAATTCAGAATTAAGCTGTGAGGCATTTGCTGATAAAATCTCAGGATCTCTCTGCCAATTTGGACATCTCCTTGGCTATCTTCTGGTCAAATTCAGCCATTTCTCTCAGGATGATGTTGACCGGATCCTGATGGCTGTGAAGTTATGGGTGTGGTTTTATCATCCCTCCCCTCAGGATGTTGTACTGTAAATATGAATTTTATTACTTTAATGTATTTATCATGTTTGTATGTTGTACAACTCCCTGAGCCCACTTGGGGAAGGGCATCTAATAAATAAATAAATAAAGTTTGCTGGATCATAACCTGAGGCCATAGAACCCTCCTCATTAAACAGCCTGTCTTGGGCCGTTTCCGCACGGCCAGGATGCGCCCCCACGCCGCCAAGAGTTCTGGCGGTGTGGGGGCGGAAGCCCAGCGAAGCAGAGGCCAGCAGACGGCAGGCGGCTCCGCACGGAGCCGCCTCTTCTCCCTTCTGCGCCCCACTCACGGTGTCCTCGTCGTCGCCTGCTGGGCGTCGCAGCCCCGCCCACGCTGCCCTCCGACCCCTGGAGCGCCCCCAGGCCGTCGTTAATGGGCCGTGCGGAAATGGCCTTGGTAATTCAAAGCCTGTGAAATGTCATCAAGCTGCTGCTCAGCCTTTTTTCAGACAAACTCCAGGTGCTCCACCACTCTAGTAACTTTGTCATGTCCAGATGTGCCTTGTCTGCCCATATTCAGTCTTCCATTTCCCCCTAGATGTGGATCCTCCTGCAATTCACCCTCCCAAACTGATAAAGCATCTTAAGTAATTCCATCAATGGACAACTTTGTAGATGGTTCTGCACCTGGAACACCTTCCCAAACTTTACGGTTGGCTTGCTGATTGGCTGAATTCCTTCCTCACTCTCCCAGACCATCCTTCACTTGTATCCCCAGCTTTACAGTTGGTTTCAGTTTTTTGGATTTACCTCTGCCTTGGACCAGATGTCCTTCTTTTGCCTCAGATAACAGCACACCATCCTCTTCTCTCCAGGACAGCCAACATTTGGTCTTCTTGTCCCCTTTTATTTCTCCTTAGATTGCCAATTTTCACCCTGCTGAGGAAAATACCAAGGGAACATTGCTAGGGCTGTTTTACTGAACAAGGGTTAATGCTTTTGCTCTTCCTTAAATTTCCTTTTCCTTACTATCATATCTTGTTGGGGAAGACAGATTTTCTTATTTGAGATTCTCTTTTTGTGTATTTTTCATCTTTACAGGGGTATTTTTTAAAAGCAATCCAAGTATACTACGCACAGAATGGGCCCCAAACAATTAGCCCCGAACATGTGTGGTTCTTCACGATATGACACAGGGACCAATAAGGGACCAATTTTGATAACACCTTCAACGTCAAATGGAGATGCTCAACTACTGAGCAATGATCCCCTCTCCCAGTCTCCAATGCCATTATGTCTTTCACAGTATCTTCCAGATGAGCAGGAGAGGAGTGCAGTAAGATTTCAGTGACAGTTCACAGAGGATCTTCCTCAGTGCCCAAGATGACTGGAGATGATACTTTCCATGTCTCACTCCAAGGGGCCATGGGGCCAAAGTATAAGGGAAGATTTATGCTTCCTACTTTTGGCTTGTCCACCTGAATTATCAAAAGTGGCCACATTAATACCTTTCAAAGATGATTGTTTTCCATCTCATATGGTTTTTTTCTCCTTGATGCTTTTTATCATCATGTCACATCTGAAAGCGGCCCCTGGAGGGCTTTTCAAGGCAGGAGACATTCAAAGGTGGTTTGCCTCTGCCTCAGTGGTGGGATCCAAAAATTTTAGTAACAGGTTCCCATGGGGGTGGGATTCAAACTGTAGCATAGCGCCAATGGGGCTGGGCAGGGCACAATGGGGGCGTGTCCGGGCATTCTGGGGCGGGGCATTCCTGGGTGGGGCTGTGGCAAAGACGCAGCCGCTGCGCTGGTCCTTGGGCAGGAAACAAATGCACGCAGGCTCAGGCTGCCACGCATGCCGGTGCACCTCCTTCTAGACTGCTTCAAGTTCTGCGAACTACTGTTGAGAGTCAAAATGCCTCCCAAGGTCAATCCTGATTAGCTTCTGAGATCTTACAAGATCAGGCCAACATGGGCTAACCAGGTCAGGGCTTCCCACTCATGTGTCAGCATAAATAAAGGGTTGCTGTTACAGTTCACCGAATGCAATGTTGCTTGTACATCTTGCATGGCATTGCTTGCCATGCAAAAAGATGGATGGATTACTGATTGCCATCTGAGTCTTTGGTTTTGTATCAACCTGTGATGGAGAACCGGTGGTAGGGTGGAAATGTGGTGGGTGCCTATAGCAAATTGAACAATGATGGGAATTTGGGAAATTCATTTGTGAAAGAGGTGTGGGCTTCAATGAGTACATGGAACAATGTGGAATTGTTCACAATGTGGGTGTGCTAAAAGATGACAGGGAGATTGCAGAAAAGCTGAATGAATTCTTTGCATCTGTCTTCACCCAAGAGGAGGTGAGGAAAATTCCTGCACCTGAACCAAGCTTCTTAGGAGGCGAATCCGAGGAACTAACAAAGATAGTGGTAGACAAGGAAGAAGTTCTGGCAGCCATTGATAAACTAAATGTTACCAAATCCCCTGGCCCAGATTGCATTCACCCAAGAGTTCTTAAAGAGCTCAAGCATGAAATTGCTGATCTTCTCACTTTAATATGCAACTTATCCTTGAAATCAGGCTCCATCCCTGAAGACTGGAAGATGGCCAATGTCACACCAATCTTTAAGAAAGGATCTAGGGGGGACCCGGGAAATTACAGGCCAGTCAGTTTGACATCTGTTCCTGGTAAATTAGTAGAATCTGTCATTAAAGATAAAATTATAAAACATGTAGAAAAGCAAGACCTGCTGAGAAAGAGTCAGCATGGCTTTTGCAGAGGCAAATCCTGTCTTACAAACTTACTAGAGTTCTTTGAGGATGTAAACAGGCATGTGGATAAGGGGGAACCAGTGGACATTGTCTACTTGGATTTCCAAAAGGCTTTTGACAAAGTTCCTCACCAGAGACTATTGAGAAAACTCAGCAATGAAGGAATAAGAGGGGAAGTCCTCCTATGGATTAAAAACTGGTTGAGAAACAGGAAGCAAAGAGTGGGTGTAAATGGGAAATTCTCACAATGGAGAGATGTAGGGAGTGGTGTCCCCCAAGGATCCGTATTGGGACCAGTGCTCTTTAACCTATTCATAAATGACCTGGAAGTAGGGGTGGGTAGCGTGGTGGCCAAGTTTGCAGATGATACCAAATTATGTAGGGTGGTGAGAACCACAAAGGATTGCGAGGAGCTCCAAGCGGACCTTGATAAATTAGGTGAGTGGGCTAAGAAATGGCAAATGCAGTTCAATGTAGCAAAATGCAAAGTGATGCACATAGGGGCAAAAAATCCAAACTTCACATACATGCTACAGGGGTCAGTGCTATCAGTCACAGACCAGGAAAGGGATTTAGGCGTCTTAGTTGATAGTTCCATGGGAATGTCAACTCAATGCATGGCAGCTGTGAAAAAGGCAAACTCTATGCTGGGGATAATTAGGAAAGGAATTGAGAATAAAACTGCAAAGATTGTCATGCCCTTATATAAAGCTGTGGTGCGACCGCACTTGGAGTACTGTGTTCAGTTCTGGTCGCCACATCTCAAAAAGGATATTGAAGAGATAGAAAAAAGTGCAGAGAAGGGCGACGAGGATGATTGAGGGACTGCAGCACCTTCCTTATGAGGAAAGGCTGCAGCGTTTGGGACTCTTTAGTTTGGAGAGGAGACGTCTGAGGGGGGATATGATTGAAGTCTATAAAATTATGCATGGGGTAGAAAATGTTGACAGAGAGAAATTTTTCTCTCTTTCTCACAATACTAGAACCAGGGGGCATTCATTGAAAATGCTGGGGGGAAGAATTAGAACTAATAAAAGGAAACACTTCTTCACGCAACGTGTGATTGGTGTTTGGAATATGCTGCCACAGGAGGTGGTGATGGCCACTAACCTGGATAGCTTTAAAAGGGGCTTGGACAGATTTATGGAGGAGAAGTCGATTTATGGCTACCAATCTTGATCCTCTTTGATCTGAGATTGCAAATGCCTTAACAGTCCAGGTGCTCGGGAGCAACAGCCACAGAAGGCCATTGCTTTCACATCCTACATGTGAACTCCCAAAGGCACCTGGTGGGCCACTGCGAGTAGCAGAGAGCTGGACTAGATGGACTCTGGTCTGATCCAGCTGGCTTGTTCTTATGTTCTTATGTTCTTATGGAAGTTTAAATTGCACAAACTTTGTTCATGGTGACGTTTTGACTGGCATCAGCTCCAAATGGCATCAGTAAAGATATTTGAAGAGCAAGAACATGGTTATAGATACTGGGAGATCATCCAGGTGATTGGAAGGAGGAATGAAACTGCACGTTGCTTGCAGGGGTGATTTGTTCATGAAAATACCCGTGAAGCCTGGTTGTGTGAATAACTGTATGTGGGAAGTACAACAGGAAACCTGAGTACAACATAACTTCTGAAAAGGACTACGGTGGGAAGTGAGCGGGAAGTGGGAGGTGGTGATGGCTTTAAAAAGGGCTTGGACAGATTTATGGAAGAGAAGTCAATCTATGGCTACCAATCTTGATCCTTCTTGATCTCAGATTGCAAATGCCTTAGCAGGCGAGGTGCTCAGGAGCAGCAGCAGCAGAAGGCCATTGTGTTCACATCCTGCATGTGAGCTCCCAAAGACACCTGGTGGGCCACTGCGAGTAGCAGAATGCTGGACTAGATGGACTCTGGTCTGATCCAGCAGGCTAGTTCTTATGTTCTTATGTTCTTATGAGCAGATGGGACCACCGATCGTCAAAACTGTGGGAAACCACAACCCTGCCAGTCTTCAAATGTTGGCATATAAATAATTTCCTAACGGTTGAACAAATTGTCTTGTTTTGAAGTATATCAAACCTTGTTATTTATAAAGTGCTAAGTAACCATCCCTTTGAATTTCAAGAAGCAAAAAGATTCTGACTTTGAAGTGCAGAAACAGGTACCAGCAAGAAGAACCTTGCCTGTGTAGAGCAATGAAAGAACTCTGCTTTGAAATATAAGTAGGGAAACAATTGTAGCATGGTTTATGATAAAATGAAGTACAAAATGTGCTTAAAAAAAACAAAGTGGAAAGCTGGGCTTAGAAACTTGAAAAGGAATGAAAGAAAGCACACAGCAGTAAATGCCACACGGGGTATATGGAAGAGTAGTCTAAGTGGGCTTTGAATTTGGAAGCAAGTGCTTTTTGACTCATGGGATTTTTTTTCTAGCCCCCCCCCCCCCCCCCCCCTATTAACTCATTATGAGTCCTTGCCCACTCCATCTGTAGCACATGAATGGTTGGGTCAGCCTACTGTGTTGGGGAGCTGCGAGATATAAATAATAGGCACGGCTTTCAAGAAGCAGAGCTCTCCAAGTGGGGTAAATATTATTATTACAATTATACATGAGTGTAGTTTCCACACAAAAGGAAGAATAATGGGCTGTTTGAGAAACTGGAAATGCAAGAATGTACTGTTTGGAAACAAGCAAGCCTTTTTCCAAAAGAAACAACCTGAATTATGAAAATGCCTAAGAACAGTCATTTCATATTTTCTACTTCCACTTAAGGTGGGGTAGGGACAGCACTTGACACTATTCAATTGCTAAGAAAATTGCTTATTGCCTCTGAGGTTCCTAAAAGGAAATTCCATATCAAATTGCCATCTTGTGGTAAAAAGAAAAGTGCAAGTTAAGGCTATTCTTTCACAACAAACTTGGACTGTAGTATGTTAAAGCATCTGGGAAGACTAGGACCTCTTCCACATCAACAGTCTTGTGTAATTTCTCTGTGGCTGCCACAGGAAAGTGCAGATCTTTCCAGTCCCACATACATTAGCGCCATTTTTTCATGTCCCCCCTAGTGCTGCTGCACTGAATCAGCCACCATAGCAGCCACGGAGAAATTACACAAGACTGTTGATGTGGAAGAGGTCCCAGTCTTCCCAGATGCTTTAACAAACTACAGTCCAAGTTTGTTGTGAAAGAATAGCCTTAACTTGCGTTTTTCTTTTTACCATAAGATGGCAATTTGATATGGAATTTCCTGTTAGGAACCTCAGAGGCAATAAGCAATTTTCTTAGCAACTGAATAGTGTCAAGTGCTATCCCTACCCTACATGTATGTGGGACTGGAAAGATTTGCACTTTCCTGTGGTAGCCATTCAGCTTTGCTGTGCTCTTTCCCAAAAGACTATGGCTGAACGAATGCTGCAAAGTGGTGAGAAAACCTGGCAGATGTACAGAAGCAAGACAATACTGTGGGGAGACAAAAAAAGCCACTTTTCAATACCATGTAAGTCGGGGCCGGGGGGGGGATAGTATGAAAAACCTTGATAGCTATCTCGTAAAGTCTTTCTCAGCCTGGGGACCAGAAAGTCCATGACTGTATTTCAGGTGTCTGCAAGACCTTTGTAAGGACAGAGACGATGCCCATCGTTTGTCCATCCAGCCTTCATGGAAACGGAATTTTCTGTTTTCTAGGAATGAGAACAAGAATTTTTCACCTCAAGGAAGTGGACAGAATTGCTTTCTCATTTTTCAGAGGACACACGTCCCATGCTGATAAAGCTGCCACCACATATAATCACCTCACTTCCAGATCACCTCAGAGCACCATTCAGGACTGGGTCCTTAGAACCAATTTCCCTAGGAATTCTAATTGGTTAGATTGCACCCAGGATATAAATTACTAATAGTCCACTCCACTGGCGGGGGAGGGGGGACAGTGTCATGGTGGTCATGGCACAGCTGCACTTGCTTTAAAGAGGAATTGTGAGGTCCACAAATGAGGGAAAAAACAAATAAAGATAAAAACTCACTCATGGCCTGAAACTCACCCTTGTGAATCAGTGGGCTAGGCCTGCATTTTTGTAGGCATAAGTCGCTGGCAACTGAAGGGGGTATTCCCAGGATGCCAATTAAACTTCAGCTCCACTCCAAGACTGTCCCTGGAATGTCCCATCATGCTGGTGCCCGTTCCTACACAGAAGAGTGCCAGCACAGCAGCAGCACTGATATTGTCTGGACTGGCACTGATCCCGGCAGCAGGGTCACAAGAGCACTACCCCTGCTCAACCTGTTTTCCAATTCGAAGGATTTCAGCACAGAAGGATGAGACAGAATTCACAGGCACCATTATTTCTATACTCATACACAATAATTCCTATTGAACAGTTTCTACAAAATATCAGAAGCTTCAGTCTGGCATGATACTGGTCTTTATGTCTGTAAACAGTTCTCAAAGTTTTTTCTTCTTTGAGTCCTCTTGGCTCCTCTGGTCACCTGGCCTCTGTCCAGAAGTTATTGACCAATTAGAAAGTGTCTTGCTGTCTCAAGGATGAAGTCCCTTTCAATCATGGGGTGAAATTGGTTAGAGCATGTGGCCTGAAAGAGTCAACTACCTTCTGCAATCAACCTTCACAGGCTATTGAAATGTTTTAAAACTTTCTTTCAAAGTGTAGTTGATGACAGTTTTACTGTAATTTTAGAGGATATGACAGGAGTGAAAACTTTTGGGGGGCACAGGCGGTTGCCAAGTGGGTGTGTGTCAGTGAGGGAGACGGGAAGGCCTTGTAAATCCGTGAAATCTTTTGACATCAAAATGGTGGTCCCCAGGTTGTTAAGTTTAAGAATCATTAATTTAGTATATTTTCATTCTACCCTTACTTTAAATTGGCCAGAGTAGGTTGTTTGTGTTTGTTCGGGGGCGGGGGGAGGAAAGAAGGTTGTAACCCCCTTTGTGTCCCCTTACAGGAAAGAAAGGGGGGGGGGGATAAATCCAAACTCTTCTTCTTATGTGGTCCTCCTTTCCTTATGTTATCCCTGTGACAACTTCGTAAGGTCAGTGAAGCTGAGCAACACTGATTGGCCCAAAATCATTGAGGAAGTTTCCATAGTAGTATGGAAATTTTAACTCAAGCTTCCAGGATCCTAGTCTCTAACCACAGTGGATCTGGTGCATGAAATATCTATCCTATACATTGCATATCAATATTTAAAATGACAGCAGGGCTGGTTCACACATTTATATCCATCAATTGGTGTCCTTAGGTGCAGGTCTTGGTGTCATGGGCAGTGCCATTATAGGCCTCTTTCTGATGCTGCTGAAGTCAATTTAGAAGCTCTGGGTCATGTGGGCTTACAAGTATTGTCACGTTTACTATATTACAGAGGGAAATAATTTTGATTTGTTAAGAGAGTCCATTAAAAACTATGGCCCTTTCCGCACGGAGGCGGAAGGGCTTGGGTCGGCGTTTCCGCATGGACGGTCCCAGAAAGAACCGGGAAGACGGTGCCGCTGGGCGCTGTCGCCCGGTCAACTTACCTGCTCTCCTTCCCTCCGGTGCGTTGCCGGGGCCTGGGGACACGCCTCCCCTGCCCTGCACGCCTGCTTCCATGTCGCAGAGCAGGGGGGCGTGTCCCCAGGCCCCGGCGACGTGCCGGAGAGCAGGTAAGTGAAGGGAGGGCGTGGGGGGGGGGGGGAAGAGCCGGGAATCTGCTGCCGTTCGCACGGCAGCGGTTTCCAGCCGGCATTTCCAGAAAAGTGTGCTTCCCAGCGCACTCTGGAAACGCCGGCTCGGCGCCGGGCGGGCGGCGCAAGGGCGGCGCGGCTGCGAAGCAGTTGCGCCCCCTGTGTGAATGGTGGCCTGGGGACGGCGTTTTTGCTGTCCCCAGGCCACCATATTCCGCCCGTGCGGAAACGGCCTATTGCAGTGGCAGGTTACATTACAGTTCTTTACATGATGCCACTTATCTCATGAAGCATTCATATATGTAGGTTATCATTTAATGATACAGTGCCCAAAAAATGCATGCACATTTGTGAAGAGGCATTAATTCAACATAATGATTGTCACGATTTTGGAACACATGGATCTCTAGATATTCCATAAGGAGAGCATGCATTTAGTGTTCCTAAATTAAATTATACAGGAGATCAATCTGCCTTGTGACCTGTGGTTATGAAGACTGACAGAACATGTGGTCCATAGCTCATTCCTTGACTAGTTTAACTAAGAACTATAAAAATCGGGTGACCTCTGTCATCAAGTGAGTTAAGTTATGAAGGTATAAAGCCCCAAGGAGGAATGTTGTCACACTGAGGTCTCTCTCCTCCCCAAACTCCATCTTGCCCAGACTCCACCTCCAAATATCCAAGAATTTTCCAACCCAGAGTTGGCAACCCTAATTAGAAGGCCTTTTGTTTCATCTTTCTCATCCTAGTAACACACTATGGATTTATTTAAGAACATTTCTTACCCAGCTTCTCATCTCAATGGAGGCTCAAAGCAGCTAGCATGGTACAGTAGCCAAGAGCAACACACTCTAATCTGGACAGTTGGGTGTGATTCCCTTCCTCTCCACATGCAGTCTGCTGTGTGACCTTGGGACAGCCACAGATCGCTCAGAACTCTCTCACCTACCTCATAAGGTGCCTGTTGTGGGGGCAGGGAAGGTGATTGTAAATTGCTTTGAGACTACTTTCAGTAGGGAAATGTGGAGCATAAGAACCCAGCTCTTCTTCCACATACCATACGGTTTAAATGAACAATGTGAATGATTAAAATAAAGTTTGGATAAACAAGCAGGAAGAAAGATATGTAGAACAAGCTCACATCAATAGACTTGGACTCTGGCTGCACCCAGGCTAAGTACCAGGGATACAGGACAGACAAAAGCAGATAGCAGAAAACATCTTTCTCCTATTTTCCCTGCTGAAAAACTCCCAACGGTTCCTGCCCCCAATTTGTGTCAAAATCGTGACATTTAAAAGAATCCTGAACATCTGAAACATTGGAATCAGTTTTGCACATTGCAAGATGAACTGTTATACCAACCCATATAAGTAGGCTCTAATGCAACAGATATACACCCTGCAATTATTATAAAGGCAATCACAGGCCAAAGGGCACATTCCCTTTGATTTCAACGAGATGTATATATGAGTAACTGGATGCAGGATTGCAGCCAAAGTAAATTTCGACTTGGCTTTTTAGACACAGAACAAAGAAGGCTTTATTTCACACATTAGGCAGAAATCCAGAGCGGGCCACAAAATATATTACAGCTCTCTCAGATGACAAATACATGCATAGAAGTTCCTTTCACCGTCCAGTGTTTCTGAATGCTGTACTGGAGAATGATCACAGCCCTGTTCAGCCTGGTGTATTTATCCTTCCTCCAGTTCCCAATGGATTAGTTTATTTCACAGAAACCAGGAAACATTAATTGAGTTCTCAGTGGAGATAAGCAGAAGAGAAATGTTTTCAAATGCAAACATGTTGGTGGTCTCTGCTCTACTCACAACCTTTTGCAATGCAATTTATTTTTACCCTGAAAAATTCCTCCTCTTGCATTGGTGTTGTTTCGGTCAGAGTTGTTTATAAGCTATTTAATTAAAACCAATTATTGTGAAGTGATTCCACTTTCTCTTCTGTAGACCCACTGCTTTACTGTGAGCGCTCTGAATTTGCATCAGCACCAAACCAGTTGCTAAAGCCTTTTTTAAAATATCTGGTCTTCATTAGTTCATATTAAACGATTCATTGGTTTGATTTTCACTTCAGTGACTCGTCTCATAAAATCTAGTTAGCCTTGATGGTGAGACCATGTATGAGATGAAAATGAATTAATACATCAGCAAAAAAGAGAGTCTTCCTAGCCAATGTTTTTTGCTCATATTTCATCACTCTTCATTTATATCTTTAAGTCATGTACAAGAATCATATACTGAACTCAAGAAGACAAAAAGAACAAATGCCATTAACGTCGAAAAAAATTCTTTCACATTTTGTTCAGAATTCATTTGCCAGAGCAGGCGTAGAGTCAGCAGTTCAACACAAAGAACTCATACCCTTTGAACAGCTTATGATAGCAGTGTGCTCCACAGTCATTAAAAGTTTCTCTCCTCTTTACATTATAAACGCATTTGTTTTCTAAGAGTCAGCATGGTGTAGTGGTTAAGAGCAGGTGGATTCTAATCTGGAAACCGGGTTTGATTCCCCACTCCCCACTCCTCCACCTGAGTGGCAGAGACTTATCTGCTGAGCCAGATGTGTTCCCACACTCCTACAATCCTGCTGGGTGACCTTGGGCTAGTCAGAGTTCTGTCCGAACTCTCTCAGCCCCACCTACCTCACAAGGTGTTTCTTGTGGGGACCTTAAGTCTTTTTACAGGAGAGAAAGGTGGGGTATAAATCCAAACCTCCTACTACTACTACTACTACTACTACTACTACTACTACTACTACTACTACTACTACTACTACTACTCTTCATCTTCATCATCTAATTGGCTTTATGTTAATAATATCTGTCTTACCGATACTTCTTGTTAAAGTAACTTCTGGCAGGATGCACTGTTTAATTTGTTTTTAAATAAGCTTGGATAAATAGAAAGGGGGTCATTCTTAATTAAAACATGCACATTTTTTTCTAAAATAAAAACTTACAGTGCTATCCTAAGCAGAATTATGTCCTTCTAAGTCCATTGGAGTCAATAGGTTTAGAAGAGTGGCATTCTGCTTTCGGGTGGCCCTGACAGGCTCTTAACATCCACATCCAAATGCTGGATACACAATGAAGTCATCTTCAAAGTGTCTCTGTGCGGAAGAGTTATTGAATATTTGAAGGTTTAAACATATGCACTTATCCTTCTAATGTTAACTTCTTGGCCTGCTTTCACAGTATGCAATCTATGGGCATCCTAATCCAGGTGGGGGAGCTGAAAGGCCTTTGAGAGAGGTGGAGGGCTGCACCAACATGTTTGTCCCATTTATTGGTGTAAGGGGACAAACAAATCAGCGTGCAGCCACATTATAGCTCCACAGCAGGGAAATCTGGTTAGGTCATGACACAGCAGGCTAGGTCATGACATTCCAAGGGGTGGATCTGACTGTAGTTGATTTCCACTGGCATTCCAGCTAGGGCACACTGCCCTCCAAGCCTGCAGACTTCAGCGCACTTTCATGCTGTGTGAACCTATTCGTGCTGTGTAAACCAGCTATGGGCAATTTGGGCAATAGGAAGGTTTCCAAACTACCCTCCTTTCCACACCCTCCAAAGCCCCTTTGGTGGTGGCATGGTACCTCCTTTGCCATGCTGTCCCTGCCACACACCCCAATCTGGATTGCACTCAATATTTCTATTGCTAGGCCCTTCTATTGGTATTAACCTCTCACTTCCTACACAGAATTCGCATTAGTATTCAGATGTTTTCTGTTGCTGACAGAGTCTTTCCCAAAAAGTTAAAATGTGTGTGGCATTTTAGAAGTTCAGTGATAGCAGACAACCAATCATCAATAATGACAGGTTTTATCATTTGGGGCCAGAAGTTTGTTTCTGAATCATGATCTGCATAAATACAACCAGTGGAATCCCATGAAGCCCATATCTAAACCAGGGCCGTTTCCGCACGAAGGCGGAAGCGGCCGGGTCGGCGTTTACGACGCCGACCCGACGACGCTGGGACAGTCCGCACGGGGGAGGGCGGTTTATAAATACAACAATAATAAATAAATAAATAAATAAATAAATAACAGCTGGGCAGCCGGCGCCACAGAGCGCCGGCGCCCAGCCAACCCGGCATGTCCCCGGGCCTCCGGCGCGTCGCCAAGGCCTGGGGACATGCCCCCCTGGCCCTGCGCACCTGCTCCAGCAGCGCAGGGCAGGGGGGCGTGTCCCCAGGCCTCGGCGACACGCCAGAGGCCCGGGGACAAGGTAAGTGCTGGGTGGGGGAGGCGTCGCGAAGCCGCTGCCGTTCGCTCGGCAGCGGCTTCAAGGCGGCATTTCCCCCAAAAGAGCGCTTCCAAGTGCTCTGGGGAAACGCCGGCTCCGCGACGGGCAGGCAGTGCAAGGGCGTCGCGGCTGCGATGCAGCTGCGCCCCCTGTGCGAATGGCGGCCTGAAGACAGCGTTTTTACTGTCTCCAGGCCGCCATTCATTGCCCGTGCGGAAACGGCCCAGGACTTCAGAACTTTACCAAGTTCTCTTACCAGGATGATAACTTCATCATTTGTCCCTTCTCTGCATCTTTAGTTGTCACTGGCAAATGCAGGGAAATAGCCGCCATGATGAGACCATGCCGTGAAATATGTTTTAGCATACTGTAATGAAGGACAGGCATAGAACTGATTTACCAGCATTAAGTAGAAAACGTCTTCCATTGTTCTATTCCCTGCTTAATTCTTTTTAATATTTTCAAAATTTATCATCTACAAAGAATAAATTTGTATTGAAAATATTTTCTCCCTGTGCATGGACATGCAGTGAAATGAGGTTTGCAATTACGACATCCCCATTTATTACTGCAGAAAAGGTTACTCCACTCAGTAAGAAAACTAACCTTTTCTTCATCCTGACAAAATACAGATTTGGTGTGTGGGTGTGTGTGGGTGTGGTGGTGGGGGGGGGGTGATCCTTATGAGGACATGAGCTCAAAATTTAGGAACAACTGCTGAGGAATCCATGCTGAACTATAATCCACAGCAATATACCATCAGTTTTTTATCTGGATATATAAAGCAGGAAAGTAGAAGTAGTCATACAGTTACACACAGGAATCCTCTACCCACATTTACACACAGAGAAGATGCTCCCTTTTTAGCCAGATGCAAAGAGTAAAAATGTTCCATAGGGCTGCCAACTCTGGCTTGGAAAATTCCTGGAGATTTGGGAGTGATGCCTAGGATGGTAGCATTTGAGGCTAGTGGAAAAGTGATACCATCATTTCCCAGTGAACTGATCTGATCTCTGTAGTTAGAATAACAGCTGTCATTCTGGGAGAACTTCAAGGTCCACTTCAGGTTTGCTAACCCGATCCATCAATAGCTGGCCAGAACAGTAGGAAGCAGGTCCAATTCATCATGTTCTACTGAGAATGGCTGAACTTACTAAAATTCTTTTTGCATCTGCTCATGCACTTACTTTCCCTGACCCCTCAGTCCCACAGTTTCCAAATTCTGTCACAGAAAAATGTGACCATCCAAGTGGTCCATGCACAACTGAAGGCATTTCCACTTCTTCTGTACTGGATCAAAAAAAATGTAATCATCACCTTTCAGATCCTTAGGAACCTTAGGAGAGTCAAAATACAAGTACAAAATACGAAAGGCTTGGGCATTCTTTTCTCTATGATGGGTCTGGGCTGCACTCTGCAACATCTAAATTCAGCTTTTAGTTGGCTCTCTTATTAGTGTATTTTGATGTATGAATACAAACTAAAAAAATGTCAAGGCTCAAGGTGACTTGGCATGACTGTCATGGAACTTTGTGGTTTTCATCTTCATACATACATGTAAATGTGGGATGGGAATTCTCGCATTATGAAAACAGGGTAAAAAATGGACATACAAGAACAATCTAAAGCTTCTTCTCTATGATTTTAGGTTTTGAAAAAAGTCGAGGCAAACCTGGAAACACCTGGAAAAAATCTGAAACCTACGTGTAGTTAAACACAAACAAGATCCGTGGCCTCTTGTAACCTCCTTCCAAATTCTTTACATAGGATTTCAGATCCTTTCCTGATATGAAACATTTTACCTAGAAGTAAAAGTTTTACTGTTAACATCAGTAAACCTTTAAGATCTTCAGTTCCTACAAAATGAGTATATGTTAGGCTCTGAAAAAAGGAAACATTTTTTCACTCAACAAGTGATTGGTGTTTGGAATATGCTGCCACAGGAGGTGGTGATGGCCACTAACCTGGATAGCTTTAAAAAGGGCTTGGACAGATTTATGGAGGAGAAGTCAATCTATGGCTACCAATCTTGATCCTCCTTGATCTGAGATTGCAAATGCCTTAACAGACCAGGTGCTCAGGAGCAACAGCCGCAGAAGGCCATTGCTTTCACATCCTGCATGTGAGACCCCAAAGGCACCTGGTGGGCCACTGCGAGTAGCAGAGAGCTGGACTAGATGGACTCTGGTCTGATCCAGCTGGCTTGTTCTTATGTTCTTATGAATCAAGTGAAGAGATGTTTGGACCTATGCAGATCTTCAAACACACATACTTGGGAGTTAAATAGCTAAATAACTATGTGCAAAATAAAACAGTTTTGTGCCTCCCATCCTCAATTGACTTGTGTAGTAGATACCACCACTAGGTTTGCATGGAAGTCCTAAAAGAAGCCTTCAAGTGTGCAAGCTAGCTGACAGCCTTGAGGCACTGAGAATAAGCCCCGAAATCCTAGGATCTGTTTTTACCCAGATAATTTTCCCATATGAGACTATGCTAATTAACAGTGGCTCCATATCAACAAAAAAAGATCTATCAAAATATCAAGCTTCTTTTTATCCATGGCACGCTGGTTTATCTCAGAGGGATTATTTTCGCTTTTTCACCCCCTCTATATCTTTCCGATATTTTATTTTATGAAATTATTACATAAATTTTAAAGTGCATTTGACATGTCTATAAATGTTTTGATCAGACACTTTATTAGAAATTTAAAAGTAGAGAAAAAAAGAATGAATCAATTATAAACCTCACCACAGAGATATTTCTGAAGCAACAAAGGACAACTTGTGTTGTTTTAACTACTTTTTGAAACCATTCCTGTCTTGGAAGGGTATATTACAGACAGGGATCAGGTTTTTTTGGTAGTCAAAAGACATGTGCACCCTAGACAGGTGCCAATGTGAATATGGCCCACTTTGCAATTTGAGCCCATAACCACACAAAAATCAGGGCTTAAGGATAGGAAAAAACCCTCCTTCTACCAGCTCAATCCTAAAAACTGGTGGTTTAGCTTCTACATGCATCTCAAGTAATACTCTCAATCTGGACAGTGAGTAGAGTTTCAGAAGACCTCCTGCCCCTGGCTTCTAATCTCCCATTGCTGCTCAGTGCAGCAGTAGGAACAAAACGGGCCAAGAAACATAATTCCTATTTGCATAACCAGAAGTTACCTGGTTGCCATGAATCTCTAGTAATCACCTAAATCTCTCTGGTAAAACCATGCAGATTTTGGAGATTTCTAGAGCACTGTGGTGATGTCATGATGTCACTTCCAGTTACACAACTGGAAGTGGCATCATAGTGTTGCGCAATGCCACAGAGCACCTAATAATGCCCCCAAAGCTCCCACTCATGGGACAGAAGCCCTGACAGCAACCCACACAACAATGCTCAGGGATTTTTGGAAGCTTGGAAGGAATACTGAAAATGTAGATAGAGTGAATCAGAAATAAAAGTAATTGTAGCTAAGAATACAAATATCTGAACTGGGGAACATGCAAATTCAGCAGTTAAAATAATATCAAGCATTGGGGTTCTGTGTGGTTTCCAGGCTGTATGGCCGTGTTCTAGCAGCATTCTCTCCTGACGTTTCACCTGCATCTGTGGCTGGCATATTCAGATGCAGGCGAAACATCAGGAGAGAATTCTACTAGAACACGGCCATACAGCCCAGAAACCACACAGCACCCCAGTGATTCCGGCTGTGAAAGCCTTCGACAATACAATATCAGGTATTTATTGTCTTATCTAGGATTAGAAAGGCCACTAATATAATTTTACACAGAGTTATTCCAGTCTAAGCCAGCTGGTTTAAGTGGGCTTACATTGCAGCAACTTTGTATAGAATTGCACATCCACTGTATATTCTGTGCATGTTACAGTAAAGCAGGAAGGCCAGAGAGGTAGAGTGAGATACAGAAGCTAAGTGGAATATAGATATCCACGCAAAGGTCCAGTTCCCAAAGTAAAGGGTTCATGTATCCATTCAGCAAACAATCCAAAGTAAACCAAATAAGAGAAACGGGGACTAGCCACACCCAATCAACTCATGATATGCTTCAGAGTTGAATACAAGGAGTTGATCCATTAAGCCCCAGTTGACATTGTGCATAGCAGTTTCAACTCCCTAGACAAGCAGAAAAGAACAGATAGATTTTTGAGCCTCTATTTTATTTATTTATTTATTTATTTATTTATTTATTTATTTATTTATTTATTTATTTATTTATTTGGTTGTTACTATGTCCTTTTCTGACTGAGGTCCAGCCCAGGATGGTTGACAACAATTATAGTTAAAATGAACACTTTATATAATACAAATTAACATTTTTAATTTACCAATATGATAAAACAGCACCTCTCACAAGACTAATCCTTGTATGTTTGGGGAGATCTGTGGGTCACACTTGGTGCAGAAACATTCTCACCAGAATGTCCACTGCTTAGTACTAATGAGTGACCACAAGCAAAATGGGTAGGAATCCTAGTTTAGGCTGAAGGAAGTTACTCCATTCTAATGAATATTCCTCCAACTGAAGTGGCTGGTCTGTGGAAACAAGAGGGAGGAAGGCTTCAAAGTTGACTTAGCAGTAGAGGCCAATGCTTGTATCTCAAAAGGTGATGTGGGAACCTCTGGGAGGTTAAATTTGCCATACCTCTGAATTTTCATGATATTTTAGATTTAGAAAAAAGAATGATTGGAAGGTTACTGGCACTGGGTAACATGATGTTGTGCTACAAAGGAAATCAAGAGGAATGTGGTGCTCAGGCAAAACTCTCTGTAACCAGACATAACAGTGCATTGTGAAAAGAAATGCAACCTCCAGGGGACCCCCATTTTTAGCATGGTTTGCGCCCCCAATTTTTTCATATTTATACCTAAGCATGGACCAAGGATTGATAGGAGGCTGAACGAAACTAATATCAATCATACTTTCCCTAAGAGGCATTCATTTGAGGGCCATTTCCCCCAAAGACCATGGAACCTCTTCCCAGATACCTTGATCCTAACAAATGTCCTAGATCTCCAAAACAAGAAGCAACTGACCAATTCCAGCAATTCCCTCCATAATCACAACAACTGGACAGGAATATTCTCCAGTCTTGATAAGTAACCAGCCATATCTAACTTCCAAATTTCTCCATGCCAAAGGAGAGAACTCCCATCTACCATACAGACAAAGGATTTCTTTTCAGGCTGGTCTCTTTTCAGTTCTGTAAGGGGCTACTGGGCTCAAATTAATCTTTGCTATTTAGATACATAAATATGCAACTACATGGACATTTAATCATTGTAATTTGCTAAAAGGTCTTTAAATGATGGACTTAAATGCACTTAGAAGGGTGCAAAACCACCTATGATTGCACTGTGTACATCACTAAAACATATGTTGATTTTATATCTCAGAACTATGCACCAATTTTAATGCAGGGATAGAATTCCCTCCCATATTTATATATATAATTGCCTTTATTTACTCTGATACAATAGTATGAGAACATTCATTTACAATCAACCAACCAAAACTAACATTCTTGGCATTTCTGCACAAGTCATTGAAAATATCTTCCTCCATCCGGTTTGTTCACTCTCACCCCCTTGCAATAATTCCTGGACATCATTTTGTGGGGTTGTTCTGGTTTTTTTAAAAAAAAGATGTGTGGATGTGATGCTACAAAGATTCAAAGTCTCCTGGTGTGATTGTCTAGAGGGCATGTCTTCGAAGCTACAGAAACATGACCCTCCAATTAAAAAAAAACCTGATGAAAATACATGCGAAAAAGCTGGTGCAAGTTCAGAAGATGGCACCGACGAGCAATTCCTAGAGTCATGGGAAACATCTTCAAGACTTACACACAGAAAGTGAAAACATTTTCAAAATGTTTTCAGAAAAAGAATCTCTATCAAACAAGATGCAAATAAAACATTTTTGAGGTTGGAAATAAAACATTTTGGCCTACAAACTGTGCAGAACTCTTCAGAAGAAACATTTTATTTCCTACCTCAAAACATTTTATTTTGGTTACGCTGAAAGAGTCATTATTTGTCTATATAGCATTCCACGCTCCCCACTTTCTCCGGGTGGTAAACGGTTCCAGGGACAGATATACAAGTCTGATTGCCTTTTGGATCGAAAATCTCTAGAGACCAGAGGAGCACTTTGTATTACCTGTTTATTTATAAAATTTACATGTTGAGCAAGGAGTAGGTTCTGGTTGATACAACAGCATCTTTTCCCCACAGCAAACAGCATGCCTGTGAAGCTGCCAATACTATGATCCCTTCTTTCAGACCAAGCACAAGCATCAGACTTGCTTCTGTGCCTGTTACATTCCAACTACACACTGTTTCCTTCCTAGTACACTAACGCCTAAGACTCACAAAGAGAAAAGTTGACCTATTTAAGGCTTGTTCTACTTCTGACTACAAGTGAGGGATCATGTGACTGAATGTTCCGCCATACAAACATACCTTGTGCTGGTGAACACTCCTGCCCAGGAGGAGTGTTTCTTGCCAATTTTATCTCATTTCTTTTTAACCAATTGTGATTCCTGCAGAAAAGGAGTGATACAGACCAGAAACAAGTGTACCACCACATTTGCTGATTGTCAGAACAGTGTACGTGCTCCCTCGTCTCAGCTTCTACCATGCAGAAAAGGGTGACCTTGGCTGATTAACAACTTTCCCGAGCTATCATTGATGACTTCATTATTCCCAAGGATTCAAGTACAAAGGGTTGTCACTTAATATCCTTTAAAATGTTTTGCGTATATGATGCTTGATGATATTCTCTCTGAAATCTACTCTCTCCCAGTTATGCGCAATGAGAAACACACAGCGGTTGAGAAATGCATATCTTTTCATTGGTAGTCAAAGTTGGTAGTCAGATACAGTATTAAATTATGCCCTTCAGAAAGCAGATATTTGGGAAGTGTGTTATGTGAGGATACAGGAGGGAAATCTGGAGACTGTTTTTCTTTCCCCGTTTTCCAACATTTTGCCTTCCAGTGTAACTTTTGTTTTGGTTCTTTGGAAAAACATCTAATAATTTATACTTCCTACAAACATATTACCCAGGGGCTTTGTTAAGAATCCCTTCTAACTAGCTTAGATAATATAGATTGCCTGTTGCTATGTAGATAGATCTATGCTAGTGTCTGTCTGTTGTTTATTCCTCAAAAAAAATTAGCATGAGATGTAGGAAGAGTCGTTTTCATTAATTTTCCCTCCATGCAAATTCCAACAAAATGAGCATCCCACACATTCAAGTATTCTTGCGGAGTAAACAAATTATTCCCTGGGCTGCAACGGATTTGTGCTGAGGGCCTTTCTTGTTGTAAGTAGGGAAAAACAAATATGACCTCAGGGGGAAACTGTCATTGGTTTGCTGCTTCTAGTTGCTTTGATTCTGGCCACAGGCAAACTAACAACTGAAATCAGCCTTTGGAGCTGCCTCTCCCAAGAGCTGGAAAAGCACAAGAAAATGGGCTCATATATGCTGCCATTACTCCTAATCGCTCTGCCTATTGCCATTTTTTTTTCTTACATGGGATGCTGTGCCAGCTTTAGATGTTGCGTACCTGCAGCGAAAAACCACAATGACTCCCACCACTGCCATTGCACACATTTCAAGCATCCACTCACAAAAGAAAAAGAACAACAAGAACGTGAGATGCCAGCAGGCACTTAATGAAGGCCTGGGAGAAGGCGTGAAAAAGAAAACATGGGCTCCACACCCTGCCAAGCAACAAGGGTACTTTTCACAGCAGTTGACTTCTGTAGCTAACAAGCCATTGTCTTTCAGTTCCACCTAGTCCATCTCTGGCTGGCTACAGAATTAGGCAGGGGGTGAACAGCATCTGCCCACTCAGAACGGATGCAAGAGATAGTTTAAAGTATTTTGTCAGTCCAAGCAACAGCACTCAAATGCTTCCTGCCATGCTGGCTCTGGTTAGGTCTGAACAAACCTTTCAGCATTACTGCAGTGGCTCAGCTCTAACCCAGCTAGGAGCAACATAGGTCCAGGAAGCAAATCGTATTGTCTCCCATGGTGGCCAGGAGCATTCATTTCTCACCTGCTTTTCTTAAATGTACATTGTCATTCCACAATTTTCTAAAACGCTGTTAAAAAAAATAGGAGGGTCAACCAGTGACCTAGCTGGGTTAGAAAAGATCCCACCTTAGCTATATTCCTCCTAGGTAGTGTTAGGGAATTATTTTACCTCTCCCTTGCAAAGTCATTTCACAGCAGCTTATTAAAGTGACTATGTATTAATATTTTGCATACTTGACTGTCCTGATCTGGATGGACCAGGCTAGCCCAATCTGATCAGATTTCAAGTGTCAACACTGATTCATATTTGCATGGGAAGCCATCAAGAAAGTCCAAAATTGCTGCACAGAGGCAGGCAATGACAAACCACCTGCTTGTTTTGGAAAATCTCATGGGTTGTCACCATAATTTGGGTGTGACTTGATGACATTTTCCAAACCCATACTTGGCTGGTTGTTGGTAGTCAGTGTTTTTCTCAATAGACCTTAGCAGTTGGGGAAGTTGAATGCTACCAAGCAGGTATACTTAGTAGTGCGATTCAAATAATTTAACTGGTTCCGGTGGTGGGATTCAAATAATTTAACAACTGGTTGCTTACAAGCACCATTTTTACAACCGGTTCTGCCGAGGTGGCACAAACCTGCTGAATTCCACCACTGGAACAGAAATGCTGAAGATGGTAGATGAGTGAGTAGACTGGTGTGTTGATGATAACTGAAAAAGGAATCAAGGAAAGGTTCCAAAATACCTCCTCCTTATGTCAGAGGAAATTAAATCTTCCTTACCTATTGGCATGGTTTCACTGGATACCCATCTTCTCCTCTGCTATGCTCAACCCTTGAGATCAAGCAAACCACTCTTACTGATACGGACTTGTAGAGGCATATAGTATATTTCCAAGTTCCCCTCAGGGGGTCGTAGCCATATGCAAACCCTTTCTCTGTATACACCCCACCAATCATACTGACAGATTTTTTGCTAGTGAAAAATAATAAGCTGTAGAATACTTTATTTTCAGTAAGATGCCTAATTACTCTTTGGAGCAGTCTAACGATGATGTTGATGAATATCACAAGAGCTCCGAAGTGACAGTTACGTTCAAAAGAACTTTTTCCTTGGTTACCAAAACATCAGCTGGACGAAAACATCGTATTTCTCTCACTGGCACCTACTATTGTTTTTTTTTCCCCCTTTAGATATTTTTGTTCATCTCTTTGAAAGAAACCAAATCCTATCTGATGAGCTGGAGGCATTCCCCCATCATTACAAGGCCTGCTTATGAGACTAAAATGTCATCCTCACCCAGAATGGGTGGGAGTGGGTGAAATTTTGCTGCAATTCAGGAAGATAATGATCATCATAATGATTGCACCTACACTGGAGAAGCTGCGATACAAATATGAGACTAGAGAAAATATGTGCTTGGGATTTTCAACTTCAGGGTGAACAAAGAGATAATATGTACCAACCAGGCCGAAACAACTGCTTCAAAAGCAAATACCTTCCATTGGAGAGAAGTAATATTGATATGGAAAGTCCCTTCTTGAGTGTGATGGTCACAGTTCAGTTGTTTATCCAAATGGAAATTGAAGCCATGGGAAAAGAGGAACTAGTGGTTGGAGAAAAAGGAACTAGCCAGACAGTAGCTAAGAACAAGGGAAATTGACACGTACTTATGCCACATATAGAAACTGCTGAAATCTTACTTAGAAACTGCTGAAATCTTACTTATTTGTGGCTATGCTGGCTTAGCTAGTAGGTACACATGAAAAATCCCTGATATATCAAGGGGACATGTGTTAGAAGTTGATTGGACAGATTGTGAACCTCGTGCCCACTAGAGGGGTGGGCAAGAGGGCAGAACAGGGCCTTAAAAATGAGCTGTACTGCGCTGCAGACTTCAGAGAGCCACACCCACCCAGGTGCCCTCTCTCCGCGACTTCAGCTGTGACTCCAATAAACTGCTTACTGCTGACCGCCTTGTTCACAAGTATTTTGGGGCAGAAAATATTCCATAACAATTTGGTGTCACAAGTGGGATAGCAAACAGCCCTTTTGGGCTGGGGACCGTCCCCATTGACTGGAGGAAAAAAGGACTGTGCGGTGTGAGACCTGGGTGGCGCCCCAGACTTATTTGTTCGGCCCACTTCTTGCTCTGTGTTCCATTTCCCCCCAAGTCAAGAACCCCACAACGGCAGCAGTAACCGGTTCTTAACCAGAGGTGACGAGAGAGAGAGAGAGAGAGCTCCTGACGTTCATCTGACTTGGTGAATAGACTAGTCAAGTAAGACACAGAATGGGTGGTTGTGTGTCAAAATGGGAGAGAGAGAAAGGGAACAGGGATGGCCCTAAGCCTAAGAAGGGTCTCAAGGGGGATGCCCCGCCTGGACGAAAACAGGTAGAGATCCCAGAGCAGGAACTGGAATACTATAGCAGGAACGGAGGACCTCCAGAAACCCCTTATGGTAAAACTTTGCACTGAGGTCTGGCCAACTTATGACTTGGAGTCTGGAAGAAGGTGGCCCCAGTTTGGTACTTGTAGAGATGACCTGTGTAGAGAAATTTACATCTATTTGCTTGAACTAGAGCCCCTGCCCAAGCCACCAGAACCAGTTGAATCCGGCTGTGTCTCTCGATAATAATATATCAAGGAGAAAACCTTTTTTTTAAGCAATAAAGGCCAGAAGAAGCATGAGTAAACTCAACAGGTAAGTTAATAATAGAGTCACTTTTTAAAAAAGGACTTCTCTTTAATTTTTTTCCAGGAGCGTGGTCAGATTTTCCCCTGACCGTTATGGAAAAAAAACACTTTTACTTCAGAAAAGGGCACTTTGCTTGTAGTTTTGGACAGTCTTGTTTCTCTGCAATAGCCTAGGTTCATCCTAGATCAAGAAGTCCATAGAACTTTCAGCTGATAAAATTAGTGTAGCATAGAGCCTTAGAGGCTAAACTGAATTGGGAACCAGCAAGTTCCTACCTGGTTGGTTTTCCCTGGCCATAACTTCATTGGTTTTCCCTGGCCATAACCCTAGTAGCACTTAGACACGTGCAATGTCTTTTTCAATTAGCTCTTTTTCTACCATTCAAAGACAATCATACTGGCTTATCTTACAATTAGGGTTGTCCGCTTTTGGGAAACTTCTGGAGATTTGGGGTGGTGCCTGGTGAGGACAGACTTTGGGAAGGGGAGGAAATTTAGCAAGGACATAATGATACATTAAGACTTCCATTTTTCCTAAACTTCATGGTATTTGACCATGCACTCGCTCTCTGGAGGTCCCCTTTCTTTCTGGGGAACTGATCTCTGTAGTCTGGACATCAGCAGTAATTCTGTCAGAATTCCAGGTCCCAATTGAAAGTTGGTATCTCGCTCACTTTTGCATGAGCACGACGAGCTTAAAACCAACTTTGCCATTCAAAGGAAGGAGAGAGGAAAGATTATTTTTTCTTGATTTCTCCTCCTAGCTATGCCTTTCAATGTCATGTGGCCTGTTGTCAATGAGGATCACTGACCCACAGCAGAGGGTTCTTGGACTGAGCAGAGATGGTGAGAGAAGGAGGAGATGGAAGAACCTATTGCGTGAATTCTTTCTGCATGCACAACCATAGAGCTGCACAGCACTGGATCACAGTGTAATGATTGCTGAAGTCTCATTAACCAGGGAAATGGTGGCCATGGCTGCAGGAAAAGCCTGTTGCCCGACACTGTACTGTTAGGAAGGAATACAGTGAAGCAGCCTGTTGAACAACCACAAACAGGCCAATGAACAATATAACCAACTGCTGAAAAATCAGCTGCTTGTACTGACAAACTACACAAGAACTAAAGCAGTGGTCTCTGTCAGAGGCCAAATTGCCTTCTCCAAAAAAGCAATTTTATTTGGCTTAGAGTGGCCCTATCAAATTTTAATGCAGGCATTGTGAAATGTTTGTATATATATTTTTCAAGCTTTAAGAGATTTCTGACAGAAAATCTGATTTTTATCTCTCTGATTTAGTACTCACCATGCATGAGCCATGTAAGTGTACCTATTGGCATGTAATGCTGTTTCTGAGAGCATGTATTCTCAGTTTTACAGACCTTGCTTCTAGATGGCACCAAGTTTACATTGAAGCCAGGTGAGGGGGCTAGTTTGTGCTGCAAAATATACACTCTGTCCAGTTGTATTTGGAGGTCTCAGTCAGGAATGGCCAGCATTGTTGCATAATGTTGGGTGTTTTATGGGCTTGATAAAAGTATGAGTGACAGATCAGTATAATTATACTGTTATACAGTATGAGAATTGAATGTGATTAGATAAGGGGCTGTTTGGTAAATAAGGGTACCACAAAATTATTTAAAAATTCCCAAGAAAAACTAATGGAGCAGAAGTTTACAAACTCAAAACTTCATAATAGTGCTATTGCACCAGAGAGGTTGGGATCTCAATTGGAGAGTACTGACAGTAACCACAATCCTTATAAGAGACAGTTTGACATAGTTGTTATAGTGTTAGACTACAGTCTGGGAGACCCATGTATGAATCCTCATTCTGCCATGGAAGTTCACTGGATGCCTTTGGACCAGCGACATACTTTCAAACTAACTTAGGCTGATTCCACATGGGCCAAAAACAGCAGTGTGAAAACGGTGTGAAAATGGTGTAAAAGGGTTTAAAACAGTGTAAAAGGGTTTATACTGTTTTCACACAGCTGTTTTTAGCCCATGCGGAATCAGCCTTACTTCACAGGGTTGTTGTGAGAATAAATCAGAGGAAAGGATAATGGCATAAGCTGCTTTGGGTCTCTACTTGGGACAAAGGTTTGGGTACAAGTAGATTAATAAATAGGTACCTGCTACCTCTGTGAGAAGCAGGAACATCATAATATGATTCTTAATGTGCCATTAAATTATGACCAAGTAATTAAATAAAGGAAATCATTGTCAATGGATGTGTTGATAGCTTTAAAAGTTAATTAGGCGCATCCATGGAGGATGAAAGGAGGCTAAAGGGAACGTCCATGTCCAGAGATATTAATACTGGTGACAGAAGACAAGACAGTAGAAGGCCTTGTCTCCTATGCCTTGTTTGGCCTTGCAGAGCTACTGCTTGGCTGCTATGTGATGGTTTGATACAGTGCAAGACCTCTTAAGTTCTCATACAAGTGTGCAAGACAATCACTGCCACTTTTGTTGAACATGCATTGCAGTATGTTATTGAATGGCAAATATCCAGCAGTGGCTTTCCCAAGGTCAACTAATTTCATGTCCTACTGATATGGCCAACCTTGTTTTCCCAAACTGAAGTCTTTGGGCCTTCTACCCTGCACTGCTCCTCAATTCCTCGGTAAAGAACCCTACACAGGCCTGATCTGTATACAGGCATCAAAATGCCCAGTACTGCTGAAATGTGATTTTGGAAACCTGTCCACCTGCTGATCATGTTCACAGGTCCAGCTACACATGAGAAGACAGACCACCCAAACAAGCATCACTATGTCAAGAGGAGGGGGCATAGCTCAATGGGAAAGCATCTACTTTGCATACAGAAGATTCCAGGTTCAATCTCTTTCATCTCTAGTTTGAGGGATAGAGTGATGTAGAAGGCATCTGCTTGAAATGCTGGTGAACCAATACTAGTCAGAGCTGACAATATTGAATTTGATCAAATGGTGGTCTTGGTTGACTCAGTGTGAGGACTGAGGAGGTAACCTGGGTGTTGAAGATTTTTTTTTATTGAACAGGAATATTCTGCATTATTTACCATAGTGTTCTCCTGTCCTTAGAGACAGGAGCAGCAGTGGCGTAGGAGGTTAAGAGCTCGTGTATCTAATCTGGAGGAACCGGGTTTGATTCCCAGCTCTGCCGCCTGAGCTGTGGAGGCTTATCTGGGGAATTCAGATTAGCCTGTGCACTCCCACACACGCCAGCCGGGTGACCTTGGGCTAGTCACAGCTTTCTGGAGCTCTCTCAGCCCCACCCATCTCACAGGGTGTTTGTTGTGAGGGGGGAAGGGCAAGGAGATTGTAAGCTCCTTTGAGTCTCCTGCAGGAGAGAAAGGGGGGATATAAATCCAAACTCTTCTTCTTCTTCTTCTTACTCCACATTAATGACTGCTGCTGCTGGGGTTGGAGAATCCATCGTGCTACAGCATGGAATAAGTCTTGCCACACATTAAGGGGGCAGAGGAGAGAATGCTGCATAGCTTGCCATCTTGGGTAGTTCAGCCTTTAATCTCTTCCAGACTGAAGTGACTTTAAAGATGTGCTTTGTCAGCAGTGAACAGAGCCAGAGGGGTCAGTCAGAATGTGAATGGCTGAAGTTTTTCTATGTCAGGGAACACAGACATGATGCTGCTGAATTATTAACCGCAATTCAAAAGCAATATCAAGAAAACAAGCAAGACGCAGCAGGAGAAAAATGCCTATAATGAGACCTGAGACGGAATGGCTACCTTTTTGTGTGTCTCTTGGTTGCCACAGAAAGCAGCAGTGGAAAGTTTGCTAAAATGATCCTGAGCTGGAAAGCTAACTGTGGAATAAAAAACTGACTCCCTCCCCAGGATAGGAAAAACCGCAGCTCAGTGCCAAATTCCATCTTCCCTGGTACCATAAAAAGGTCTCCATCCCCCTGGGCCAGATCTAGGAGGGCGAACAAAAAAATGTTCCTCCAGCCCTGCCATCTCTATATATTTCCTCCCGCAAAAGAGAGAAAATAAAAAAGACCGATTCTTTGTGTTCCTCCAGGAGAATTAGAGCTCAGCTCCTAATGGTCCAGGCTGCTGTTGCTGCTGCTCAGTGAAGCAAGGGAAGCAAAAATAAAGAAAAAGGCAGTGTTGCAACAATGACATGATGTCATTGCAAAGCCATGATGTCACATGGAAGAGACCTCACAGTGTGACAGCAATGCTCTAGCAATCCCAAATCTCAACAGTTTTATTGTAGAGAGTTGTGAAATTCCTACAGCAGCACCACACCACCATCATGTCACATCCAGGTACATAATGAGGAATAATGTTATGGTGTCATGCATTTTGACATCACCCCTTCCCCTCCCCAAAGACTCTCTGGCCCCTTCCGCACATGCAGAATAATGTGTTTTCAAACCACTTTCACAACTGTTTGCAAGTGGATTTTGCTATTCCGCACAGCTTCAAAGAGCATTGAAAGCAGTTTGAAAGTGCATTATTCTGCATGTGCGGAATGAGCCTCTGTTAAAGGCTACATCCTGCTTGTTCCCTGTGGGGAATAATTGGACAAACTTCTCTGGTCTTCCCTTGGTGAGTAGTTGAAGTCAGACAGCAGAACTTGTATACAAACAGAGAAAGTGGGGTGACAGGGTGTAAGTGAAATGGCAGCCATGATAGGAGTCATTAAACTTCTTGTGGCTCCCATAACTTTCATACTAAAGAAACATTTGTGGTATTGTGTCCTGCATGATAATAAAAATGTTCTGTTTTGAATGATAGTATGTGCGTTTCTCAATTTCACAACAAAGGGTGACTAAACATGGCATTTTCAAGCTGTAGCACATCAAATTCATTAAATAACCATGAGAGCCCATGGTAAGCTTATCCATATTAGTCTGTAGCAATGAAAACAAAATAAAATGTAAGGGCACCCTAGAGAGAATTCTTGGCTTATCTTGGCTTGAGTTTTCATATGCAAAGGGATTACTTTATCAGATTCATGAAGAAAGAGAAGGAGGCCATTTTGCGTGGCATGGGAGTTGGGGTATACTGAAGGATAAACTGAGGCCCCTTCCGCACACGCAAAATAATGCGTTTTCAAACCACTTTCACAACTGTTTGCAAGTGGATGTTGCTATTCTGCACAGCTTCAAAGAGCACTGAAAGCAGTTTGAAAGTGCATTATTCTGCATGTGCGGAATGAGCCTGAGATACAGGGATAAAAACTGATGAGAGTGCAAGCCACCTGGATTGTTGAGGGTGACAACCAATTTATGTGAAGCTATGTTTTCTGGCAAAACTTGAAATGAGAACCTGTTTCTTGGGTAGTACTAACTAGTCCCTCTTAGACATGACATTCTCTAGGGCTCATTCCGCACAGGCAGAATAATGCACTTTAAAACTGCTTTCAGTGCTCTTAGCAGCTGTGCGGAATAGCAAAATCCACTTGCAAACAGTTGTGAAAGTGGTTTGAAAACGCATTATTTTGCGTGTGCGGAAGAGGCCTAGGCTGCAGAGTAGATACAGAGAAAAAATACACGTTTCCCTCTTCAGGATCCATGATGTATACACAGTGCAATCCTAAATGGAGCTATTATAACTTCAATAGACTTATGAGATTATAACTTTGCTTACCACCACCGCCCTTTCTCTCCTGTAAGGGACTCATAAACTCCTTTCCCTTCCTCTCCCCACAACAGACACCTTTGCCATCAATTAAAAAATAATGACCAACCGCTTTCACAACTGTTTCTCAACATTCAAGACAGCTTCAAAGAGCCCTGAAAGCAGCTTGAAAGTGCATTATTTTGCGTGTGCGGAATGAGCCCTTGTGAAGTAGGTGAGGCAGAGGCCCCTTCCGCACACGCAAAATAATGCGTTTTCAAACCACTTTCACAACTGTTTGCAAGTGGATTTTGCCATTCTGCACAGCTTCAAAGAGCACTGAAAGCAGTTTGAAAGTGCATTATTCTGCATGTGCGGAATGAGCCTGAGAGAGTTCTGAAGAGCTATGACTAGTTTCCCCATACTCAGGAGTGGGGAAACAATCTGGTTCATCAGATAAGATTCTGCCACTCGTGTGGAAGAGTGGGGAATCAAATCCAGTTCTCCAGGTTAGAGTCCACCTGCTCTTAACCACTATAGCATGCTCTCTCTTTCAGGATGACACACTTAATAACACTTCCCTGGGAGGAAGCCCAAATGAATAGACATGAGTAGGATCAGGAATACATCCATTTAGGACTGCCCTCTTAGTTCCTGTTAGCTCATTTGTTGTCACTGACCTAGATAACTGTTTCCACTTAGGACTGTGACTTTACCTGATTAAATGACTACTAGACCCGAACCAGGTTGTCAGCCACTGTCCTCCACTCTTCAGTCTGAAATCTTAATTTCAACTACTGTCAACACACAACATGATCTTTGGCAAGCTCTTTCATGAATGACACTAGAAGCTAATCCAGCGGGTACAAGACTATTAGCTCTGCCTTTGTAGTGCAGGATTCAGTATTAGAATTTTTTCTTTGAATGCTCAGAAAGGCAACCAACGTAGCTGGCCATGTTTCATGTTACACTAGTTTAAAATTTCTCATTTTAAGTCTCATGGCTCTGATCCTGAATTATGAGGACTTATTTTCTTCATTCTGGCTCTGGAGAAGCTTAAAACAGATCTCTTCAGGCACTGCTTGCACAAATACTGATAAAATATTTTTATATGTTTGTTTGTTTCATGGGTTGTTTGTGGGAAATGTTTTGGTTTTGAGTTTCCAGTGTACCTTTTATTTTATTTCAAAATATATGATTCATGCCATAACAATATATACAAAGAGAGGACCTTATCCAGCCAAAGATAACATTATTGGACCCAAATGTTTTCAACAGGCGTGTTGAAACATCCGCTTACATTTTTCCATTTAAACCAATAAAAGTTTTAAAATGTTTAACTTTGTCTGGAATGAGCCTTGCCTCATGGATACATATGCCTGCCATTGGAAAAACAGGGAGGGAAACTTCCATTACAGAAGTAGTTAACAGATATTTGTCTGTCAACAACTGTTAGCCATAATACTAATTGGAACCTTCATGTTCAGAGACAGAGCACCTTCAAAAGATGCTAGGGGCAAACTACAGGAATCAACTATCATTTTTATAGTTGCTTGTGAGCATCTCAAAGGCAGCCAGAAAGCCACTGTGGGTTAAACCCCTCCACCCATGCCATTTCCCTGATCAATGGCATTTCCAGAACAAAATATCCCAGGGGAAAACTGACTGGGATCATACATACTGGGATGTTTCTATATCGGTTTCTCTCTCCGCATGGCAGCCCATCAGCACATTCAGGCCGGGAGGAAGAACTCCAGATGATTACGCACGGCCCCCAGTTTAGTTTAATTTTCCTCGCTGACGTTACCGCGCATAAGCAAACTGTCCCATTTTTCTGACGTTCTGATTGGCTGCAGGTGGTGAGGCGGGAAAAATAAACCGGTCCGTCTCCCACGGTGTTTGCATAAGAGCGAGATTGGTGCGGTTTTTTAAAAAAAGAACCGTCAATTTATTGTTTTTTGAAAGGTGCAGAAAAAGGGAAATCTTGTGGGGCAGGCCCGAGTTAGACCTGGAAGCCAAACAGAAATCATGGCTGAACTAGGATTTTTCACCTCCTTATCCCAGGATATATTGGCCATGGGGAAAATGCCAATGTTTCCCTACCCACAGCTTCCTTAAGTACTGGCAGGAAAAAAGACACAAGAACCCACTTAGAATGAAGTAAATGGTGCAGGACAGAAGAATTCAAATCTTCTTCTCCTGTGTCATAGCCCAAATCCCCTCTCCCTAGCTTTGGAAATTCCAAATCCCCTCTCCCTAGCTTTGGAAAGGGTGGAGACTGGGGTGCGTAGAGTTTGGAGAAGGGAGGCATCTTAGCAGGGATGTAATGCAAAGCTGCCATTTCATCCACAGGAAGTGATCTCCAGACTCTGGAGATCTGCTGTGATTCCGGGGGATTCCTAATTTCCCTCCAGACCCTTGAAGGGCAGGGGAATAACATGTCTTGAGTTCCAGTCACAGAGGTCTAACATGATGAGAAGTTTGGCCCTTAGATTGTGGTAAAGTACAGGAATCATCAATCTTGTTATTTAAGGGGGGAAAAGATGCAGTGTAAACCACACTTGCCCAGGGCTAAAAACCATTGATTTCAGTGGGATTTGCTTCTCATTAGTCATGCATAGGATGAGCTGCCTGGGCAAAAGCGATGCCACAAATTTAAACTGAAAGGAATCCAGTTAATGATCTTGGTCTTACCTTCTCCCTTTCTAAACGATCCCAACAGACCCAGTTTTTGAGATGGGTCCCCATGAATTTGTTTTAAGAGCATTCTTCTCTTCCACTTCCCCCCAAAAAGCTGCCATTCCAAAAGGTTCCTTCCCGAAGGTGTTTTGATATTCTGACTTTTAGAATAGTCATCCACTAAAACTGCAGTTTGACACTTTCCTGACTTTCTTTTAGTTTAGATTCAGAAATTAATGTCAAAATCCCTGAAAGGTTAAAATGAACAAAAGGGGAATAGGAAACCCAAATATGAACTGTGCAAAGTGGAGATACTGAATCCTGCCAAGATCCAATCCACAGTCAGTTAAGGTCAATAGATCTTTTCCCTTTGGCTCCAGCAGCATTAAGACCTTGGTCTGTAAAAGCAATCGAATCCCTACAGAACCAATTTAAATCCAATCAAAGGTTTGTATAGGGAGATGCAGTACAGCAACTGGTGAAGTTGATGTGATCACCGTTTCCATTTCCCTGGATAATTCATACTGTTCTGCTGTGTTTCAAAGAACAGTGCATTGTTTTTATACCTGGTAATAAAAATAATTTGGGGAGGGGAGTTATACATTGTGAGAAGTTGCACATACATTACATGCAGGAGGAATTCTATTTTCACTGCACTGCACTGTAGGATTTCATTCACGCTCTTCAAAACAAACATATACATGGTATAGAACTTCCACTATACTAACACAAATCAGAAACAAAAGTGTTGTCAATAGAATAGCGACATGGAAAACTGAAATTTTTAAAAAGAGGGTTAGATTCAGACTGAATTTTCCACTAGAACACAGGTGTCAAACTCGCGGCCCTCCAGATGTTATGGACTACAGTTCCCATCATCCCCTGCCAGCATGATGCTGGCAGGGGATGATGGGAACTGTAGTCCATAACATCTGGAGGGCCGCGAGTTTGACACCTATGCACTAGAAGAAGAAGAGCTGGTGTTAACCAATTTTTCTCTAGTTTTTATAACCCATTTTTCTCTAAATAAGGAGTCTCAAAGCAGCTTACAATCACCTTCCTCCCCTCTCCCCACTACAGGCACCTTGTGAGGTAGTTGGGGCTGAGAGTGTTCTGTGAGAACCGTGACCGGCCCAAGGTCACCCAGCAGGCTCTATGTGGAGGAGTGGGGAATCCAAACTGGCTCTCCAGATTACAGTCCGCTGCTCATGTGGAGGAGTGGGGAATCAAACCCGGTTCTTCAGACCACTCTTAACCACTACACCATGCTGGTCTGGTAGAATTTCTTCCAAATCCCTCTTTCTGAAGCAGACCCTTGATTTGCCCGTCGTGTCATTCCTGAGGGGTTCCTACCCCCCCCCCAGGAGCCACATTTCCAGGAGACCAAGGGGCTGCTGTGCAAAAGAGGGAAACAGGAAAGTTCTCTTCCATGGACAGAAGTACCTTTCAAGAGCGGAAACTTTAGATTGGATTCAACCAGAGGTGTGATCCAGCAGGTTCTCACAGGTTCCCAAGAGTAGGTTACTAATTATTTGTGTGTGCCAAGAGGGGGTTACTAATTGGTGATTTTGCCACGTGATTTTTGCCTTAGTTACGCCCCTCCTCTCAGCAGTAGTGCGCAGAACTTGAAGCAGTCTAGCAGGAGGTGCACCGACGTGCAGCCTGCGCCATGCGGTATCTGCTTCAGCCTAAGGACTGATGCAGTGGCTGCTCACACAGCCCCCCCGCCAGGAATGCTCCTAGTTCTCTGAAAGCCTGGCCACGCTCTCGCTGTGCCCTCACACCCAGCCCCATTGGTGCTACGCCACAGTTTGAATCCCACCACCATGGGAACCTGTTACTAAAATTTTTGGATCCCACCACTGGATTCAACCCAGAATAAGGAACTAATGGGTGGCTTCTGAAGAGAAACGCTGATACATTCTGACATACAGTGAAAGACTGTGGAATTCCAGTAAAAGTTATAGTTCAGTCATAAAAGTCAGCTGAATGCATCGTTTATATCTTACCTTTCTCCCCAATGAGGACCCAAATCATCTCTGTTTTTATCCTTACAACAGTCTTGTGAGGTAGGTTAAACTGAGAGTGTATGACTAGCCCAAGGTCACCCAGAGAACTTTCATGGCAGAATAGGGATTCCAATCTGGGTCTTCCAGATTCTAGTGCAGCGTTCTAACCACTGCACCACACTTTGTACAACAGGTATGGAAGATTCTTCATATTCCTCTTTTGCTGCTTGGAAAGTGAAGCTGAGAGATGGTGAGTTGCGATAAAGATAATGATGAAGAAGTTGGTTTTTACAGTCCATTTTTCTCTGCCATGAGGAGTCTCAAAGTGGCTTACAATCACAATCCCTTCCTCTCCCCACAAAATGCACCTGTAGGTGAGGCTAAGAGAGTGCTAAGAAGTGTGACTGGCCCAGCAGGCTTCATGTGGAGGCATGGAAAATCACACCCAGATGTGGTGCTGCAGTAGGGTTGCCAGGTCTTCTCCTGTGGTGAGAGACCTCCCACTAGACCCCTTGTTGCCTACCACCATTCTGAGTGGTGATGAGACAAAAAAAGTCTTGGTTTGGCACACAGTTTGATTTCACTTCTGTCTAGGAACCATGTCACTCTAGGAATCACCAAAAATTCTACAGTTTTAACATAGAATTTCCTGCACTTCCGAGAGTGATGTCATAGCACATGTGAAGTCAGCACTCCCATGCCTCCACCATAAGTTCAGTCATGCATCATCCTTCTTGAAGATGCATCTCAATACAACTTTATGCAACTGGTCCTCCTCTTCCTCCAACCTTTTTCTTAAAATATTTAGGCCCTTAGTTCCCAGATCAAACTTTTGCAATATGTTTTCTCTTATATTCAGGTCTTAATACTGATGTCTCATGTTACCCTACTACCCTAACTCACAAATAAATGCACCGTGATCTTTACATTCTGGCATGCTTAATCATTACATCACACTGCCTTTCTACAGCCACTCTATTCAGAGGTACTGACCAGCTGCTGCAGGTGATCATCATGGAAAGGAGCTTCCAAAGAGGAGTCAGTAATTGGGAACAAGTTCCACAGTTCGCCTTCTAGATACAGTTGAAAATTCCAGTTTTAACTTATTAAGCACTGAACAGAGATGGACATCTCCTTCTGTTTGATTCGGAATTGGCTTGATATTGATTAAGCGCATAGAGATTGAACTGGGATCAGGGAAGTTTTGCCTCAGATTTACCCTCTGGCAGGAACACCCACAATGGCTTCAAGTCGGCCACCCTCTTTCGTTTGCAAAACATGAACAATAAGGGGGGAAAGCGTCTCTTTCTTTCCTCAAAAAGTTCTCTCAGAGCTGAACCTTCTCAGATTACCTCATTTCATTGTAAAATTTCATCCTACACGCTGTGCACTTCCTGTGTTTCAAGGTTTCCCTTGATGTATCACTGTTCAACAGAGCCTTTTAAAAAACCACTATTTGGAGTAATTTTCAAGTTTTCCCTTATGTGAATTTCTACTGTATTAATCTAAAAGCAGAGGTTCAATTTTCACGTTTCTGTGATTTCCTTTGATGAAAGGTTCTGTATCATTTAACATCCTTTTGCATGTGTGGCTACCAAGTACTCTGTTTTGAGATGAAGTCTCTCTCAAGGCCATGTTACTGGGTTCACAATATGTTATGAGTTGAGCAAATTCATATTAGGAATCAGATAATTACTAAGTACAGCAATGGTCTCCAACAGGACACTCTTAAGTGACTGCCAGCTCTCAAGCTGCTGCAGAGTAGCTTATACTTCCCCTGGAAGATCCAATAAAAGAACTTAGTGAAACCATCAGCTCTAGGCTTTGGGGGCAGTGCTTTATTTCATATCTATCTATCTATCTATCTATCTATCTATCTATCTATCTATCTATCTATCTATCTATCTATCTATCTATCTATCTATCTATCTATCTATCTATCTATCTATCTATCAACTTTGATATACCCGCCCTAACCCCCCCTGAAGGGCTTCTAGCAGTGAACAACATAAAATCACAAATGTTCATAAAAATCAAATATAAGGTAACTTCTAGATAATAATATAAAATTAAAATGCAGCAATTAATACATAACATAACAATGCCCGCAGTAAATCCTCTTAAACCTCCCCGAGAGGAGTATAGGCAAGAAAAGGTGGGTCCCTGCAGATGATATAATAATGGACCCTAATTCCATAAAAAAAATGGGATCTTTAATTATTTTACTTTTTACACATTTAAATATTTAACTCTGATCTTGGTTTTATCATTTTATTTATATTTTATATAAATATAAACAATACTTTTCTTGTTTAATTTTATTATTTTTTATTTCATTGGATTTTATTGTTTTTGTTATTTTTACTTCATAGGATTTTCATAGAATACAGAATAAAACTTGGCATATAAACTGGGGGTGAGTAGCTCAGAAATAGCCCACATTAAAGGTTGGCAGCCCCAGAACTATAATAACATCTCTAGTTTAATCCTACAACACTTCTACAGGGAATATCTATAGAGGACTAGGGTTTTCAACCATGCCTCTAGATTGGCCTGAGAAACATGAACTACAATTCCCATCAGCCCTGCCATTTGGCCATGCTGGCAGGGGATGATGGGAATTGTAGTCCATGAACATCTGGAGTGCCATAGTTCGAAGACCCCTGGTATAGATCAACCACAGAGCACATGCTTGCATCCCCAAGTGCACCATCCAAGCAAACTTGGAGTATTCCCAGCTGCTGCTTGAGCAAGCAGAAAATCCTCAGAGAGGTGCCAATTGGTTTGAAGACCAGAGCATCAAAGATCTGCTTTTTTAACTGTATATGATAGCATCAAAACAACATCAGTAGTGATGTCTCTCATGTCAGTACTGTGATTTCAGGGTGCGTGTTGTTAAGATTCAGTCTTTTGTTGGTTTATTAATTGTCAGACTATCAGACATATTGGTATCCCACTCTGTCCCATAGGAAGGTTATAGCAGTTTTCCCAAATGCATTTCTGTCCACAGATGGCTCATGCCCTAAATCAGAGGTCCCCAACCTTTTTGAGCTTGCAGACTATTTAGAAGTCTGATATGGCACAATGTCATAGACAGGCCCCTAGGAACCAACTGAGTTCAGACATAGTTATTCCACATGTGCACACAAGGCCAGGAACAGAGACAGTGACCTGCAAACTGAAACACAACATTGCTGCCAAAAGATAACTCAGCTGCAGCCTCTCTTTTATAGCCAGCCTCCCATTCCCATTCTCTTGCAGCTGGGTTACTTTAGCCTGGCTCCTGTAAGGATTTAGAATCTAAGTCAGCTCGCCCCATGGCTGCTAACCTCCTACTGTGTCTCCTCTGCCGTAACCTCCTGTGTTGCTCCTGGGGCTCTGGGGACGTGTGTGTGTGTGTGTGTGTGTGTGTGTGTGTGTGTGTGTGTGTGTGTGTGTGTGTGTGTGTGTGTGTGTGTGTGTGTGTGTGTGTGTGTGTGTGTGTGTGTGTAACTGCTGCCTAAGCAATTTTTTTGAAAAGTCCACACAGCCAATCAGTTCTTCAATAGACAACCAAAAGCCCTACTTGGCTCTGACCACTTCCTAAAAACAATTAAGGCACCAGAAAAGGTTTTGGTGAGCACCAGGGTACCACAGGCACCACATAGGGTACCCCTCCACTAAATCATTTCTAGTGATTTAATTTACATTTCAGGACAATAGTTCAGTCCTTGATATGAGAGGTGTCTCTAGAGTTCTATCCAGAAGATAGTATGAGGATGCTCCTGCTCACCAGTCCCAGCACAAAACTATCAGTGGAAGCCAAGAGAAAAGGTGCCACGGAATGGGATGGACTTGGTGGTGATGAGAGTTCAGTCCCAGGTGTTGTCAAGATATCTCCTGAACTGTCATGCCATTACTGGAATGAGCCAGGCTTGGTGGGTCACAACATGCATGGACCTTCTGGAAAGTCATTTTATATAGAATTAGATGACAAGATGAATACCTAATCATTTGACAACTGAAGGAAGGGTTATTTTAAACACTGTCTACAGATAAAGGTAGGTAATATCCAAATGCTGTCAAGTTGCTTCAGGAAATTGTGTTGGTTCCTTAATGATTCTGCTGATTTTCTTTTCCAAGTGAGTGTGCAGGCAATGTCCCAACATGATGTTAAGGGATGCTGGGATGCTCTCGCTCTCTTTAAGAAAAGCTAAAATAGGAAATCAACTACACCAGAACTTGCGGTCATTAGTACATCCTGGCCTTCATCCAAAAGAAGCAATGTTAACTTAACCTCAGTGTTCTGGATTGAATCCAAATAGGTAATTAGGTTCTTTTTACCTAAAATTCCTTACTGTACATTTAAATGGAAATGATTCTTCCCTTATGTGCTTTAAAAATAAAGTGCTTCTGCAGCTTCTGCTGGTGGCCCAGATGGATGACCAAGCAATCTGTTTTATTTGCAATAAGTAGAAAACTTTGCTGTTTTGATTATGTATCTAAAATGAAGCTGTCATTCTCTTATACTGCACATCTTCGCTGCATGAGCACTTCCCAAACCCACAGGAGTGCCATCTAGGTGTCCCTTTAATCTTCTGGAAGCAAACCAAGACACGGGATGCTGTAGGACTTTGACTGTGACTTTGTTCATGTATCAAGATAGACATTGCCACTGAAAACACAGACCAGCTAAATATTGTTGTGTTTTGATTCAGTATAAATAGTGCTCACTGTGTTTCGCATTCAAACACCAGCTCGCCCTTGTGCCTCGTGATGGTCCATCTGGTGTATCTGATGTTATTTATTTATTTGTGTGTGTCTGTTAAGTGCTGTCAAGTCACTTCCGATCCATGGCAACCCAGCTAATCAATGTCCTCTAAAACGTCCTATCGTTAATAGCCTTGCTCAGGTCTTGCAAACTGAAAGCTGTAGCTTTTCGTATAGAGTCAATCCACCTTATTTATCTATATGCAGAGGTGTACCATCGTAAAACATAAGTCACAGCTGACTTATGTTGACCCCATAGGGTTTTCAAGGCAAGGGATGTTTGAGGTAATTTGCCATTGCCTCCCTCCATGAGGACTGAGAATCGTTCTGAGAGAGTTGGGACTAGTCCAAGGTCATCCAGTGGGTTTCATACAGAGGAGTGGGGAATCAAACCCAGTTCTCCAGATTGACGTCCTCTGCTGTTAACTACTACATCAAGCTGGCTCTCCTTTGTCAGTTCTGAATCCACCACCAATGAACTTCAGTGGGCTTCTCCGGGTTCTAGTGTCTGGGAAGAGGGAGAAAAAAATTCCATCTGTGTGTCTGTGCTCGCATAGAATGCCATCAAGCCGCAGTTGGTGTATCGCAACCCCATTAGGTTTTCAAGGCAAGTGATTAAACAGGGGTGGTTTGACTTTGTCTTCCTCTGCTGAGTCTTCCTAGATCAGGGGTGGCCAACCTATGGCACTCCAAATGTCCATGAACTACAATTCCCATAAGCCCCACCAGCATGGCCAATTGACCATGCTGGCAGGGGCTGATGGGAATTGTAGTCTGTGAACATCTGGAGCGCCATAGGTTTGCCACGCCTGTCCTAGATGGTCTCCCATCCAAGTACCAACTTACTTAGCTTCCAAAAGATCTGATGACATGGGGCTATACTATATCATTCCATATACCGTTTTCTCTATCCCATGTGCAATTTTCTAATGCTTTATCATATTGCTGTTTGTCTTCTTGTCTCAACCCCAAATCTCTTATTTATTTGCTTATTTCATTCATAGTCCACCTTTCTTGCTGAGATTCAAGGCAGATTACACCACTTTAAAACAATGCAATAAAACACAATAATGCATGCTAACAACGTATAAAATTGGATTATAAAATTAAAGAAGGCAGCAATGACAGTATAATCTATAAAACAAACAGGATTACAAATTTGGAGGACAATGCAATAAAGACAGTATAACACAGACAACAAATAATGGAATAAAACTGGATTACAAAATCAGGAAAAAATGCAATAAAAGTATAATGCAAGCAATAAAGGAGTATAATGCAAGCAATAAAGAATACAATGAACATTGCCTAATTTTTTTTTCACAGAAAAGGTCTGTGTGCTGTTTAGCTTTTCCCATTGGAAAATGTTCCAAATTCTCCATCATGTTGATTACTCTTTTTCCTTTTAGTAGATCAACATGCTTTTTCTACGAATGCCCACACAAGTGGGAACCCCACTGGAGAGTAAGATCTGCAAATCAATCTTTTACTATCACATTATTATGCCGTCCTATTTTATCAGAACATAGAAGGGCAGACAGTTTGATTTTAATGAGTGTCTGTGTGGATAGCAACTAAAGGAATTAAAAAAGATGAACCCCATCATATCATTAGCTTCATGAAAGGTCTCCAAGGAAATGCGGAGTTGCCTCTTTCTTTCTTACAACACCCTCCTCAGAAAAAACAAGAAGGAGCAGTTCATGCAAAGTAAAGGACCCGGATTAGAAAATTCAAACTCGATCAGTTTCTTCTTGTGGGAGGGAGAGAGCTCTATTACTGATGCGGGACATCATAGGGTTTTTTCTTTCTTTCTAGGATGATTTGGCAGCTTCACTCCCAGCTCATTCACTCCCATTCTCAGGCTGATGGATTCCACACTGAAGTGGAAAAGCCACAGACAACTTTAAAAGTGGCAGCTATTTGTCACGAGTGCTCCTTTCAATGTTTTCTGATGGGAAAGCAGACATTTATCAGAATCAATTTCACTGTACTTTATGCAGAAACCTTTGCTGGGGGGACTTGTTGGGGGAAATGCTGTTCTTCACACTACCCTAAGCATAGCTTTTGCTTTCGTTTCAATGTATTCACAGCATGAGGGAGTTGCATCAACTGGAACATCATTTAACATATACTGTGTGATAAACTAGTCTCCAGTACCAGTACTGCATGGTTAGGCTCCAAAGGCGACAGGAGAACTCATACACTGTTATTGCTTCCCCGCTACTCCCCACCCTATTGCTTCTCTCGCAGGTTGTGGTTGATAGCCCAAAGTAAAGTAAAGGTTATTCTACTTTCTCATCTGCAAAAGTTATGCTTGTGGGAATCTTCACATTGTGGATGTCAATGCACCTGGAGACCCTCAACATACAGCTGTTGTGTTAGAAGTGTCCATTTGGAGAGCCAGCATGGTGTAGCATTTAAGAGTGATGGGCTCTAATTTGGAGAACCAGGTTTGATTCCCCACTCCTACAGATGAAGCATGAAGGTGACCTCGGCCTAAACACAGTTCTTCAGAATGTAGTTTCCGGTACAAGAGTTGACGTCACATCACAACATCTGTTTAAAGGTGGTTTGCCATTGTCTCTTTCCCAGTCATCTACACTTTATTCCCAGCAAGCTGGGTACTCATTTCACTGACCACAGAAGAATAGAAGGCTGAGTCAACTTTGAGCCATTACCTGAAACCAACTTATGTCAAGATCAAATCCAAGTCATGAGCTTGAACTGCAGTACTGCAGCTTACCACCCTGCACCATGAGGCTTCTTTCAGGCAGGTTACAAGTATGACAAAAAAAATACTTAATCAGTCATTAGGACAATTACAAAATATAACATCAGACAATCAGTAAGCGGATTACAAGATATGGGATATTTGAATGTAACAGAAAATATTTCTAATAAGATAAAATAATTAAGCTGTACTTGAATTGTAGAATGTGGGAAGGGGGACACAGAATAACACATGCAAACAGATCTCTTTAAGGAAACAAGGGAATCAGCATCTAGAAGACTTTGGGCCTTTCCCCACTTATCTTAAGCCCCGCACTACTTGAGCAGAGTAGCGTGGGGTCCCCCGGCTTACTCCCCACTCATTAGAGGCGGCAACAGCTGGTGCCACCCCAAGCGCTGCCGCTTGTTGTGCCCCCCTCAGCCGCAGGACATCCCAGGTGCTCCTCTCACCCATGGGCTTCTTTGATGATCACGAGCGTTAGAGCTGTCAGGGTTGTGGTGGCAGGGACGCGGTCACCTTCCGCTGTGTCTGCATTTGACAGCCGCCATTGAGAGCAGCCGCTGTGACGTATAGGGGATGGAAAGAGAGAGAGAGTGGGGAAAGGCCCTTGATAACCATCATTTCTAGGGCTGACCCATTATCCTGCAGCTCTGCTCCCTCTAGCAGAATACCTCTTGACCAATTCTGTTTTGTGCATTTTTTGAAACAATAGAAGCATAGGGGACATCCTAATAGTCTCAGGCAGATGATTCCACAAGGTAGGAACCACAACAGAGAATGCAGATTTTACCTGTTTGCAGGGTGGGACTTTTAAAAGACCTCCTTCAGATGAGCAGAGCTATATATGCTTTTGATATATATTACCATTGCTGTCTGAATTGTATTCCTTGCATTCTGTCTTGACCTGAATTTATGGCTTCTGTGCTGATTCTAGACAACTAAGCCCCCACACACACATATGTTGGGCCCATGAGAAAGAATCATTGTTGTTAACTTTGTCTCCAGGCTGGCAGTCAGGTGGCTCTATCTTGTTATTTGCTACTGACCTTGGTGCTGGGTACAACTGAAAGGAATGGTTACCAGATGTTCTGCTCTGAGAAAATGGGAGGATTTGGTGGGGATAAATGTATGTCAAGAAGCCATGTTCTTTAGAACTGTCTTTGAAGCTGTATACCTGGTTTGTGTGTCCATAATAAAGGCTACTGAGCAATACACCAGAGTGTATTGGAACAAGATCCAGAGGACAAACACTATCACAGTGGAACATAGCAGGAGATGTGGTGCCAGGTCTTCTCCTGTGGTGAGAGACCTCCCACTGGACCCCTTGTTGCCTACCACCATTCTGAGTGGTGATGAGACAAAAAAAAGTCATGGTTTGGCACACAGTTTGATGTCACTTCTGTCTAGGAATCATGTCACTCCAGGAATCACCAACAATTCTACAGTTTTAACATAGAATTTCCTGCACTTCCGAGAGTGATGTCATAGCACATGTGAAGTCAGTACTCCCATGCCTCCACCATAAGTTCAGTCATGCATCATCCTTCTTGAAGATGCATCTCAATACAACTTTATGCAACTAGTCCTCCTCTTCCTCCAACTTTTTTCTTAAAATATTTAGGCCCTTAGTTCCCAGCTCAAACTTTTGCAATATGTTTTCTCTTATATTCAGTTCTTAATACTGATGTCTCATGTTACCCTACTACCCTAACTCACAAATAAATGCACCATGATCTTTAGACTTTTAGTGAATATGGATAGACAAAACTCCCATAGTACCAGAGCCTCAGGGCAGCCAATGGATTAAATACAGACAAAAGAAAGTGCTTCTTCAAACTATGCCTAATAATAATACAAAAGAAAGTGCTTCTTCAAACTAAGCCTAATTTCCTGTCATAAGAAAGAGTCATCGTTTAGATGGCTTCCACAAGAGATTAGATTCATGGATAATGACTCTAACAATCAGAACGTTTTATTGTCTTACACAGAATATAGCTCTAGTGAATCTAGCTCAGTGTTGTCTATTCTGGTTGGCAGCGGCTCTCCAAGACTACAGAGAAAGCCCTTTCCCCAACATTGTGCTGTCAGAGATTTTTTTCAACAGAAAGGCTCAGGATTGAGCTTAGGACTGGGAGCTTTTGAATGTAAAGCATATCCTCTATAACCAGGTTATGGCTTCTTTCCTATCGGGGACACAGTGGTCTCCTTTCCAAGCGATCGGGTTATTAATCAGGCGCTCTGGGGATGGCTAAAACGCCGTCCCCAGGGAGCTGTTCGCACAGGGAGCTGTTCGCACAGTAATGCAAAGATTACTTCCCCAGCGAGGTTTATGGACCCAGTGGCTTCGAGTCAGCTGCAAGGCGCGTAATGGCAACTGCCTCGAAGGTGCCCTCCTCCTCTACCCATCTTTAGTCGACCTACCAGTATCGCGCCCGCAGTCAACCAGTGGCATGTCGCTGAGGTCTGGGGGACATGTCTTCCCCGCCCCTGCGATGCCGGGATGGGTTGTGCAGGGCAGGGGGACATGTCCCCAGGCCTTCGCATGCGATGTCGCTCGGACGGCCGCAGCTGACAGTAGGGTCGCATCAAGCGATCATAGCCTCCATGGCTACTGCCTTCCTGTTAATTGTTTCTATGGGCTGGGTCACGGGCGTGCATTATGCGTCGCACTCCAACCCCAATCGTGGCCATGTGGAAACGGCCAGTGTTCCATGGGTAAAATTCAGTCCATGGAACATCTACACACCACTGGCATCTACACCCCAGACATAATAATTATTTGATCACAGTCTGAAGTATATGATATTAGCCATGATATCTAAATGAAAGCTTTCTGGTCATTGGCAGATTGCCTCTGATGCCCAGTTGTAGAACTATAGGAGAAGTGACCTTGGGAGGTTCTTGGAGGCATCAGACACCATAGATAGGCTAACAGACTTCAATCTGACAAAAGGGCTCTCCTTAAGTTCTTATAAATTGACTGACTGTTTTCAGTTATACCAGAATGATAGGATTTCAGACCCAATATATACATTTATATGAACTGGTTCTCCTGATGCCTGGTGTACATACTTTACATTTATATGATGCCGTAAAACCCATATTCTTTGACTAATAAATATTAGAGCACACTAAGCTTCAAGATGTGTGAATGTGTATGCGAGTCAATTGTCTTTATTGCCCTTCTCAGAAAATTATAAACCTACTATCAAGACTTAATATCCCATCTAATCACATTTTAATTCATTTTAATTATATATGTACTCTAAACAGGTCTCAGTTCAGCGTTTCCATTCAGTGCAGCATTGCAAAGCTTGGATAATTGGTAAGATAATTTTAAATTTAAAAGGGAGTAAACATTTTCTAAGAGCATAATAAACCTTGAAAAACTTTTCATGGACAATAATGGGCTGTGGGAATACTGCAAGTGAATAATTTGGAACAGGGGGTCATTTGTGGCCAGCCTGCTCTTAAGATATTTACAGGGAAGTAAGTCCTGTTCATTTCAACAGAACTCATTTGCAAGTGAAGGTATTAAGAACGTATTAAAAGTCTCAGACAAATAGCCAGAGCCAGCCAAGAATGTACACCTCTGGGCTTCCCTTTGCATAGCCAATGTGGAGACACACCCCAATCCCCATTCACCATCTTGGGCCGCAAATTGTAACACGCAGTTAGTGGCTTATAATCAGAGCTGGGTCAGGCTGAGTTTTTACAGGCTGCTGCAAAATAATGTCAATGTATAACCACCTGCCATGACCCAGATGGTCCAGGCTAGCCTGGTTTCTCAGAAGCTGAGCAAGGTCAGCCCTGGTTAGAACTTGGATGGGAAGCCACCAAGTCCACAGTCATTATGCAGAGGAAAGCAGTGGCAAAGCACCTCTGACTGTCTCTTGCCTTGAAAACCCTGTGTGGGTCCCCATAAAGACACTTTTCATCACAGCAGGCTATTTTGTCCATATTTTGGTCATTTCATCCACACCCAGCAGGCTATTTTGTCCATTCTTCAATGCAATCTTTGTTTCTTGGGATTTTTTTTTTTTTGCGTAAAAATTATTCTTCTGCACAAAAAAAGAACCCTGTTTCAAGATGTGATATTTGGCAACCAAAGAATAATCTTCTTTGTTCAGATATTTATACTCTACTTTTTTCCACAGTTGTGACTCAAATAGACCTACTACATCATTCTCCTCATGCTACATTTTATCCTCACAACATTAACCCTGCGAGGTACGTTAGGCTGAGAGAAAGCAGCTGGTCCAAGCTCACCTAGCAAACATCTGTGGCAGAATTGGGATTCAAATTTGGGTCTCCCAGAGCCTAGTCTGACAGTCTCACCACTAAAGAACACTGCTGTTTTAATTTAGTTTACACTCACACATTTATGCCTATATATTTACTTCAGCAAAGGAAGGTGTCATGGAGTAGCCTTATCTCATCAGCATTCAGAAGCTAAATAGGGTCAGGACTTAGAAGGGAAAACTCGGCAAATGAAGGCAATGGCAAACTACCTCTGCTTAATCATTTGCCTTGAAAACTCCTTGCTGGAGTTGCCATACAGTCACCCAATGACTAAAACAGTTAATCTTCACATTAATAATAATATTATTTACTTCTGGAGTAAATGATCTTCTGTAAACTGAACCATTCAGTTGTTCAGTGTCACCCATACTCTTGGATGGATGGATGGATGGATGGATGGATGGATGGATGGATGGATGGATGGATGGATGGATGGATGGATGGATGGATGGATGGATGGATGGATGGATGGATGGATGGATGGATGGATGGATGGATGGATGGATTGGATGGATTGGATGGATGGAGGATGGATGGATGGATGGGTGGATGGGTGGATGGATGGATGGGTGGATGGATGGATGGATGGATGGATGGATGGATGGATGGATGGATGTTTTTTCAAGTCAATTATGTAAAGAAATGTAAGCAGTGAGCATCAATATGCTCTCAATTTATATAATAGGGGAGAAAAACAATATAAATATACTCTCAACCTATATATTAGGGGAGAAAAATCAGTAGAATATTTGAAAACTTTATCAAAATGAGTCACTAAAATGCTGAGATCATCTTGTTAGTTATTATTTAAATAGGCAGGGGAAGTCAGGACAACCCAACAGTGCCCTGTTTTCTCAAATGTAGAGGTCTCATGTTCTTATTTAAATGAGAATTATTTACAATGCAAAGCCTCAAATCCTCCGATTTTGTTCTCAACCAGCTGAGTCGGTGACAGAATAAATGTATGTTTTAAGTACAGACAGCACTTCTGTGTTTAAGGGATGTTAGCCATTGTATTAATTCACAATAGTTCCCATAAATCTCGTGGTGATTGATAAATCAATCATACTTAATACTATTAAGCTTCCTTAATGCAAGCAATACAGAATATTTATAAGAAGGGAGAAAATAAAAATGCCATTATTAGCATAATCACAACCACAGCAAAGGAAGAAGAAGGAAGAAAACCAGGAAACTAGGTCACGTAGCACATGCAAAGATTACTTTATTTATTTCATCCCATAACTATTTGTCGAGAACAAAGAGTCATTGTACTCTGGACAACCTTCTAATCTTGGGCTATATTAGCACAACAGAAGGGTCCTCTTGAGCTGCAGAACAAACAGTTCAAATAGCCGACATTTCGTGTCAGATGGGCCTGTTGGTGACTGTGCCCAACTCTTGGAGGATGTGTTCTTCAGCTCAGTCCCTGAGGTCGAAATGCAAGAAAACAGAATGTGCTGTTCTTTTGATGTCTGAGCGCCAACAGAGACCTGCAGGATGAGACAAGTTCTGGCTAGCACATCTCCAAAAGGAAGGCAGACATATAAGTATTTTAAATAAATACATTTTAAATAAAGGCCACACGAGATCCAAGGAGGGGAGCAGTCCGTCCGTCTCTAGATAGCCAGTTTGGCCAGGCATTAATCACAAGTCCTCAGACTGTTCCAAGGCTGCCAAACTTTCCAGAAACTGCAAACCCAAACAGCAACCAGATACTCAGGGTGGGGTTTGCAGTTGTCCCAGAATTACAGATGATCTCTGACTACAGAGATCAGTTCCCTTGGAGCAGTGTTTACCAACCTTTTCGATGTCATGATACCCTTGACCTCACTCTTCATATCTCACGGTACCCCTGCCATCCCCCCCACCTTCCCCTCTTAATGCCCCTGCTTGCACCACCCCCCACCTTCCCCTCTCAGGGTGAAGGGAAGAACTGGGGGGGGGGCAGGAAGTGGCTGCTGACCTTGTGGCAGGCCCTGCCCTGAGCCAGCTCCATGTCCTTGCTGGCGCCGGCAGGAGACACCACAAAAGTGAGGGGGGTAGCATTGCCACGGTACCCCTGGGACATGCTCACGGTACCCCAGGGTACCACGGAACCCTGGTTGAAAATCACTGCCTTGGAGGAAAATGAAGCATAGGAGGGCAGATTCCGTGGCATCATGTGCCTGCTGAGCTTCCACTGAACCACACTAATGAGGCACCACCCAGAAATCTCCAGACATTGCCTAAGCCAGAGTCAGCAAAAATGTCCCTACTTATGCACACTGCAAGCTGGGAAGCAGTTATAAGTCCAGTAAATTTCTAGGCCTGACCTGGAGGCTGGTAACCATTTATACAGATGTTTCAAAGCGGTTTTTCTTTTTTCCGAGCCCTAGCTGTGCTGAAACGGGAAGGAAAAATATTTACCAGTTTCTGTAAACTGTACTTAAGGATCTTAATGGCAAGAATTTAAACAAGTGAGGGGGCTGACTCATGCTCCTGTCTCTGGATTTCTATCAGACGTTTCCCTGAACATCTTGCTGTCAAGTAGCTGCGATTACAGAAATGGCTTTTACTGCCCTGTCATCTGGGCCCAACTGAAAAAGAAAGCCTACAGATAAAAAGGCCTCTTTTTTTGTTGAACTTTCTCCAGCCTCATTAGCCTCGGGGTCGTATTTGGTCTGAAAGACATTTTGTCAGTGAAAAAAGGCCACAATCCAAGCGAGAGAGAAAAAGAAACTGTTGACTTCTGCTTTAAGAAGAAGAGTTGGATTTATATCCCCCCTTTCTGTCCTGCAAGGAAACTCAAAGAGGCTCACAAACTCCTTTCCCTTCCCCCCTCACAACAAACACCCTGTGAGGTAGGTGGGGCTGAGAGAGCTCAGAAGAACGGTGACTAGCCTACGATCACCCAGCTGGCATGTGTTGGAGTGTACAGGCTAATCTGAATTCCCCAGATAGGCCTCCATCTCAAGCAACAGAACAGGGAATCAAACCCGGTTCCTCCAGATTAGAGTACACCTGCTCTTAACCACTATGCCACTGCTGCTCTTTAATATCTGCCACACACATACTGAAGGAAGTAGAAGAATTTCTAAACCAGTTTTAAACATGGGAAAATGCAAAGAAAGTTAACTATTGTAGAATGAAGTGTCAAAAGGGAAAAAAAAGCATCGTTAAGAGTTGCCCTGACCTGAGTTGGCAGAATCTAGTCTGGTCTCTTCAGATCCTGAAAGCTACCGGTAAGTAGGATTGGCCCTGGCTAGTATCTGGATGGGAGATCACCAAGAATAACCAGGGTTGCTATCAAAGACAATCAATTGCAAACCACCTCTACCTCTGGCCTTGAAAACCTCAGGGGGTTCCCATAAGTTGGCTGTGACTTGATAACGCTTTCCACCACCAAGGGCCATGGATACTTTAGGAGTGTTGCTACCAGAGGTGGGATCCAGCAAGTTCTCACAGGTTCCCGAGAGTAGGTTACTAATTATTTGTGTGTGCCGAGAAGGGGTTACTAATTGGTGATTTTGCCACATGATTTTTGCCTTAGTTACACCCCTCCTCTCAGCAGTAGTGCGCAGAACTTGAAGCAGTCTAGCAGGAGGTGCATCGGCGTGCGTGGCAGCCTGCGCCTGCGTGCATTCGTTTCCCGCCCAAGGACCGGCGCAGCAGCTGCGTCCTTGCTACAGCCCTGCCCAGGAATGCCCCGCCACCATCGTGCCCCACACAGCCCCACTAGCGCTACGCCACAGTTTGAATCCCACCACCATGGGAACCTGTTACTAAAATTTTTGGATCCCACCACTGGTTGCTACCATTTGTAGTCCAAAGAGCTGGTGGAGCTCAGGGCCATTTCCCAGTTTTAATGGAGGTAGAGAGTTTTGTGCCAAAGCAAGAATGCTGCTTAAAGCAGCAAAGCACTGCATGTGGAAACAACACTTACATTGTTATTTTACATTATGGTCAAAGCAGCATCAACAGATCAGTTGACTTCGCTGAATAATCTCCAGTGAAAAGACTTTGGTTTTCTGTGCTGGGCTCTGGGCTAGACTGTTCCTTTTGAAGTTCATCTTAAAATGTTCCTCTTAAACTTTAGGAAACTTCCCACATCAGAGGGAAACAGTACAAGCAAATACAGAAGAGGGACAATATGAAAATGTATCACATGGATTTTTATTATGCGATTGAAAGGGCTGTTTTAGGCATTGAAAACAATGAGTAACTCTGCATAGAACTGCACTGGAAACGAATGATCCTTACATGTGTGTTAGGCTAGATCTCACAATGGCTCGGTCCTCTTCTAAAATGGCCAGATGGGTTTGTTTTTTAATCCATGCTGATGCCTGGACAGATGTTCTCCATTATAGTTCTGCAAGACCCCGCTGACTTGAATGTCATGCAGTCGCTAGTCCGTGGATGCTTAAGGGGTATCAGAATGTTCTTGCTTGTGAGCAAGTGACCTGGGAACTATTAGGAAAGGGGAAATGCATCTCCATGGGGGAGTGGGATGCATGTATTGCTAAAAGGCTGCTAAGAAGTAGCTAAAAGATGTAATACTTTACACCCAGAGTGAGAAGTGCAATGAGTGAGAGTTGCAGAGTGGGAGCTGCAAACTTCGGTGCTGCTCATTTTCAGATTTTTCGCTGGCTTCGTGAAGCCATCAATTTGCTTCTTCTTGTCTCCAGTACAGAGTTAAGCAAAGGAGCATTCAAGAGGATTTAGTGGGTGCTGCTTGCAATATGTGCAAACGCTCGTTTAACATGACTCAGCTGGACATGTTCAAGGGATAATTAATGAAGGGAAAGCTGACTTCCATTTTCTGATTAGTCTGCAGGTTTCACAAATGCAACCACAAATCTCTTACCTGTCAGCGGTGCCACAAAGTGGCAGACCCCCTTCTCCTTCATCAAAATGTTGATGCACTGCGGAGAAGTCAAATACAGGAAAAGCCTTTTACTTTCTGCAGAAGGGGAAAGACAAATCTGCCTGTTGCATCCAGGAAGCCTCCTTCTACTGAGCTAGACCATTGGCATGTCTAACTCAGTATTGTTTATTCTCAGATCTTGGAGAACTGAGGCAGAAAAGGACCTTTTCCTATCGTTCCTAACAGCTTTTAACTTGGAGGTGCCAAGGATTGAACTTGGGATGTTCTGCGTACAAAACTGGTACCTCACAGCAGGTCCCAAGTTCTCTGGTATATGCTTGAGAGAAAATATTGTTTATACACACCTCAAACACCTCTTTTTTTCTTTTCCTTTGTTCTGCTTGGTATGGCCCTTATATCTTTTCCCCCCACTTATGTTAAAGTAACCAGCTCCTAGTATTTAAATAATCAAGGAATAAAACCAGCACTGTCCGAAAATAATTGCAGTAATAATGTTGCTAAGGGTTGCTTGAGTTTGCTTCCGGGCTTTTTTGTGTTTCTTGAGACACTCATGACCCATCCTCTCCCCCCTCCTGCTCCAATTTCTCCAGCTTCTGCAGGATATTTTCGTCTACTTCCTTTGTCTTTGTGTCCCTTCCATTCACTAGAATGGAACTGTTGCTGAGGATATCACTCTCCAGAGAACACAACCCAATTCACTTCTCTCTGTGAGGGGATAGGATAGGATAGAATGCCAATGAGTAAATAAATAAATAAATGTGCCTCCATCCCTCTCTATTCTCTCAGTAGAGAGACTCAAAGTATATATTATGTTTTGGGTTTTTTTTAAAAAAAATCCTTTCATAATGTATAAATGTGTCATCCATGGATTCTTGTTGGTATTGCAATGAATTAGCACAGTAAATAATATGGCAGAGATTAAAGTGTGTTGTTTTGCAGAACTTTACTAGATAGGAACAGCAAACTCTTATCTATGCAAGTGTTCGATCTGGGTGTCTGTTCAGTCTGCATGGGTCTGTGTATCTGCCTCTCCTCTTCTGAAAGAAGAAGGAAGGAGAGAGTTTCCAGAAGTGCATGTGATTCTAGTCACGTGGCTTCAACAGTTAACCCTTGCTTTACTGAACGAAGCAGGCGCTTGTAAAATCCTAACAGACTTGAGCAATGGCAAATACAAAATAGGCAGCCATTTTGTATAATTTTCTTTGTAGAGCTTCTATTCTTATCTCACACACACAAAATAACAATGTGGTAATTCACCCATTCACTGTCACTGAGATCTTTTATCTATACACTCTGCAAGGACTAAGGAGAGAAATAATAGTACAGTGGTTTAAGTTTCATATTAGGAACTGGAAGATCCAGGTTTGAATCTCCACAGTAGCTTGCTTGGTGACCTTGGCCAGTCAAACACTGTCAGCCTCGCCCACCTTACAGGGCGGCTGCAAGCATAAATTGAAGGGAGAGTAGAATGACATATGCTACTTTTGGTCCTGTTGGAGAGAAAGGCAGAGTATAAGTTTGCCTTATAGGCGAAAATGTGCACTTTAGATTGAACCGAGAAACAGGTACCTGAGTGTGACTGGATCACTGTGGCCCGATTTTGTCCCCAGCCATAGATATCTTTCATATTTTTGTCACAGAGCAAATAAAAATTCTTAGCCACCAAGGCACCATAGGAAAAACTATTATATGCTGCCTCAAGGTCCATAACTATCAACATTAGTATTTTCTCCAATAGCTTATGATGCATCATCTTGAACATTTCCCGCAAGGAGATTTTTTTTGGGAAATCTTCATTTGGGAACTATCTTAAATGGAAGAATAAGCAAATGGGGATAATTTGATTGTTTGACTTCATTGTGATTGACTGTCTTGAGCTGATCAACATATTATAATAAAAACTGCATTTTAAAATGATAGACTTTTAGCCAAGGCCTTATTTGGTTTGGGAATGAGTAGCATGTTTGGTTGGCAATTGCTTCATTAATCAAAGCCTTTTCATAAATCAGTTTATGAATACATTTTAGCCTTTAGATTAATGGGGAATAATCTGAGCTAAATGCTCTTTTAGGTCTGGTTCCAGCTTCCATTTATGCTCCACCTCTGTCATCTATCATCTGATTGCACTATGCTGACTTACATGATATGTACTTTCTGGAGACAACCGTTTCTACCAGATCCATCTTAGAGCTGCCATGCTATTGTACAAATTCAGCCATTCTGGGGCAACCTTGAGATTCTTACATTTGTATGGAAGCTAAAGTATAAAATGCTCATGCATCTGGTCAAGTCTGAAGAGTATACATGTACCCAAGATCTGGTCCTTCTCTGAGCAGCACTTCAAGTTGGAAAAGTCTTTTAAAAAAAGAAGAAGAAGGCATGGTCCTAACTGAATATGTCTATGCCCTTCACATCTTAATATAGATATTAATTGATTTTTTTTCAATGTAAAGAAGTGGGCCGTAAAAAAACCCAAACAGAAATGACCATGTAGTTTCTATTAAACCATTTGGGGATAAGGGCTGTGCCCCTTAGTTCAACTCCAAATGCAAATAAGGGGACACAAACTTATCCTTTACCTGGCCATCAGCAGCATCCCACACTTGGTGCCAGTTCCGCAACTGAGGGACATTCCAGTGGAGCCAGGGACACTTCAGCCAACAGACCCTGAATAGGGCTGCTAGCCTCCTGGTGGGGGCAGGAAAACCCTCACCCCCATGTTCCCATTTCCCACCACCACCAGCAAGAAAGCTTTTTTAAAAAAGACTGTCAGGCTGACAGTATGATGTCACTTTCAGGGGAAGCTCAGAAATAATGCCATGCTTTTCTTGAAATTGCCATAAATTCTACGATTTTGCCATCAAATTTCCAGTTATTGCTAGAGAGGCATAATGTCACTTTAGGATTTTCCACAGAAGTTACATCACACCATTGCTGATGGTCCCCCTCCCCATGTCCCTGCTCCCAGGTCTCCCTTGGGCTGCAATCTGTCTCTGAAGAAGCAGCATGGCCCTTTTAACTGGCTGCACCAACCAGTTGGACTGCTTGCCAGCAACTCTGGGAACAGGATGGGACATCAGGAAGACAATGTTGCCAGCAAATCATTCACATACCCCACTCCAGTCCTCACAAGGTCCAGCTCTCTTGTAGGGACCAGCAGACACTTCCAGGACCTGCATGGCTACAGCACCTCCTTTAAATGGAGGTCCCAGCTTAAGACAGGAACACACATGGGACTTTGGGGGAGTCCAATGAGGGAAAGAACTTAGGGTGAAGTTGACTCCCACTTTCCCTTCTGCTGAGACTAATATGACTTCCTGCAAATGATATACACTGGACCAAATGTCTGGTCCTGGAGGTACAGCCTCCTATCCAAGAACAAAATGTAACATGAAAATCTGACCGTATTGGCCAGTTCAGCAACATGGAGTATGGGGGAAACCTACTCTCAAAACAGAAAAACTCAAGAACATTTCTAACACTGATTGCCTTAAGGTCTGGAACTAATGAAAGCATATCTACATATAACCAATCGGTCTATGGAACTTACTGCCACTAGATGTTGTGTGATCACCTGTATAAAAACACTGAGAAAGGATTTGCTTATTGGTTTGCTGGCTCGGTCTTGAAGGACATTGGCACCACTCATGCATAGGTGCTGGAAAGTGAGTTTATCACCTACTGGAAGCAACAATTATTAAATAGGCCATCCCCATAGACCTCTGTCTACCAGAAGTGAGAGAATGATATCTTCATTATTCCCTGCTTTTCTTCCTCTCTGAAGCACCTCTGTGATAAGTTGATGAAGCATGACAATTTCTAAATTTTGTGCTTGGGGATTTTTGAATCTCATAACCCACCCCGAGCTTTCAGGGCAAGGTGGGATAAAAAAGACTGGTAAACAAACACTGGTGTTATTCTATGCAGGCAATAAAAAGTGAAGACACAGAACACAATCCCCTCAGAAGAGCAAGTCCTCTTTCTGTCTGGCTTCTTCATTACAGAGATGCCTGCTAGACTGTTTCCCTCTGTCCCCCCACCCCCCTCCCCATCCAGCTTCACTGGAACAATGACAGAGTGTGTGTTTTGTGGAGCAGCTGGGTGTCCACTAATAATTACTCTAGATAACATTGTGAAAGACTGCCATAAAGATGAAACTCAGGCTGTTTGGTGGGAACGGCAATGACATGAGCGCAGGCCCTGGCCTTGACCTTCCTGTTAAAGAAGAGAAATCTCCAAGCTGCTGAAGAGGAGTACTAACATTAATGCACAAAAAGCTGCTCTTGGTGACAGGTAACCACCACTTCAGAGGAACACTCAAAGGGAATTATAATGCCATGGAACACAGAGGACACTTAAAAGAGCCATGATTCCTTCCACCTGTCTGAGAAGGACTTGCCCATAAAGCATTTGAATCCAAGGCTAATTGGCGCTGGGATTGTCTCCAAGCAGCATCAGCAGCCTTCGAAAGTGGCTGTTTTTCTTTGGCCATTTTGACAGGATTTTTTTTTCCCTGTCTCGCCGCTGCCTGCAAGTGTTTCATGGCCTAATGGAGCATCAGAAGAGCAAACACTGGCTGCGACTGTGACAGGAACGGTAGCACATTCTAATCCTGGCCATTCCATTCCAGCTGGCTGCGGCCATTTCTGCTACAGACGTCCTGTTGTTTGTGGTATTAGTATTGAAGGAGCAGGACTTGAGTTTCTCTCTCAGTGTCCCTCCTATCCTATCTCACACAAACAAGGGGGACAAGTAATGTTTGCCCACAGCCATAGGATGTCCTCCAATTGTCTTAGCAATCCCTACAGTCCTTGGGAACGATGAAAGGAGCTGGCTTGTAGCTCTGCCTGCTTTCTCCTGTGCATATGCCTGCTTTTCTATGCTGGAAGAAAACTCCTCCTACTGGCTCTTTCCTAGATCACAGGGCAAGAAACATATAGATAAAGAGCAGGAGGAGCTTGGATGTACATCCCATCTTTCTATCCTGTAAGGAGCTTCAAAGCAGCTTTCAAACTCATTCCCTTCCTCTCCCTACAACAGACACTTTGTGAGGTAGATGAGACTGAGAGAATTGTGTTTACTCAATGGTCACCCAACAGGCTTCTCATGTGGGGAAGCAAACCCAGTTCACTAGATTAGAGTTTGCCACTTTGAACCACTGTGCTACACTACACTGGCAGATATGAAAGCACAGTCTCTGCTTACTTCGCTACTTAACTACTCTGCTTACTTCACCTCATCAGATTCCTATTCCTAGGGATAATGCTGAGTGGCAAAGGCAAAGTTATGTAAAGTGGTGTGTTCCCTACCACAGATACAATGATAAGTACAGTGATTTTTAGTGAATTTTGTAAAGAGTTTGTGAATGTTGCTAGATCCTGGTCTTCTAGGAGCAGCAGTGGCATAGGAGGTTAAGAGCTCGTGTATCTAATCTGGAGGAACCGGATTTGATACCCCGCTCTGCCACCTGTAAGCCCCTTTGAGTCTCCTACAGGAGAGAAAGGGGGGATATAAATCCAAAACTCTTCTTCTCTTCTCATGAGGAGACTTGAAGCAGCAGTTTAAACCATATTTGACTACTTTCATTTACATGGAAATTAATCCTCCATCTTGATTCACCTGATCTGGCTACTTTTGACCACTATTGCAGAAACTTCAAACTTGATGTACGTGAGTCTGTCCTTGAAGATGATCTGGAAACTTTCCAGCTGGGCTTAGGTGCCATTCACATATTATGTGACTACTAAAGTTATTAAACTGATTGCCTATTTGTTGCTAAGGCTAGTTCAAAGGTAGAAGAAGAAGAAGAGTTTGGATTTATATCTCCCCTTTCTCTCCTGTAGGAGACTCAAAGGGGCTTACAATCTCCTTGCCCTTCCCCCCTCACAACAAACACCCTGTGAGGTAGGTGGGGCTGAGAGAGCTCCGCGAAGCTGTGACTAGCCCAAGGTCACCCAGCTGGCGTGTGTGGGAGTGTACAGGCTAATCTGAATTCCCCAGATAAGCTTCCACAGCTCAGGCGGCAGAGCTGGGAATCAAACCCAGTTCCTCCAGATTAGATACACGAGCCCTTACCTCCTACGCCACTGCTGCTCCTTTCCATTTTGAGGGTGGCCCAGGGTTTAAACCTAAAAATCTGTTCTTGTCCTAGGACAGGGGTCTTCAAACTATGTCCCCCAGATGTTCATGGACTACAATTCCCATCAGCCCCTGCCAGCTTGGCCAAGTGGCAGAGCTGATGAGAACTGTAGTTCATGAACATCTGGGGGGGAGCATAGTTTGAAGACCCCTGCCCTAGGACCTGCATATCTTCAGGGCTGTTTTCATACAGGGCTGCCAACAGTAGAGAGGGAGGATGGGGGTACAAAATTTTTAGTGAAAGATCTCCATACCTGCAAACTTGACCCTATGTGTATGAAGCAAGCATTTGCCTATCATGAGATGCTGCTAAGCCCATCAACCAACCCGTTATGCCTTAATTTCTCTCTTCTCCTTTCCCCACCATATAATTATTCTGTTTGTCTCCCCACCCTATCCCCTTCCAGCCTCATCCCTTCTCATCCCTAACTTAGCTGTGGAGGTAAAACATACATAATAGAGAACAGAAAACCTCTGTTCATATTATGAATAGAAAAGAAGGTCAAGTTAATATTTTACAAGTATATATCAAATTAGTAAAAGGGTGATTACCCCATTCAACACACACACGCATGCACACACGCACACTTTACATGCATAGGGTCTGTATTAATCTGTTTTAGAGGTTAAAATTGTGAAATAGTTGATGACTTAATTTCGGTTTATATCAAAGTTAACAACGCTCTGCCTTAAATACGTGACTATAATTTGTGGTTTTAAAATAATTTTCTGTTAAACTTAACTAAAGCACATGCGAAGCCTGAGATTAGAAGTTAGAAAAAGGAGCATATCCTATGTGGATAATTATAAACATAAATATACTATATGTGTAATTATAAAATTACAAAATTAGACACAAGGCTCAAAAGAGAAAAAATTGAGAGGTGCAGGCTGTGCAAACTAAGTAGATGATATAAAGAAACTTCAGGACTGGTACAAAGAGACCAGAGGAGTTTTCACACTCTGTAATAAATTGAAGAGGAGGGCACATTGGCAGGAGAGTAACTGAAAGGAAACGAGGAAAGCTGCCCCTGCTTCTTTTTACACAGTGAATGCTTATATAGAGACATAAGCTCTATAAATAGAGAAACTTATACAGTACTGAATGATGTGAAGTAAAGTTTATTCTTTAATAATACTGTTCCTTTTCTTTTAATATTTTTACCTAATGAACAGTATTCACAGTAACAGAGGACCAAGTGATTTTAGTTGTTATAATATTGGTTTTGATGGTGCCAGGGATGGAACTTTGTGCAGGAGCCCATGGTGACTCTTGACAGCATTGTTTCCAAATATTCCTAAGCACAAGTTCACTCCAGACCAAAACTTACTTGGAAAACTTTCATTCTAGCAGTTTAGGTCAGTATCTGCACATTTCATAGCTCTGGGTGGTGAGATAGGCTTGTTGTGCAAATCAGAGTTCTCACATATATACACTAGCCATACCTGGCCACGCGTTGCTGTGGCTCATCTGGTGAAATGCCAACTGGTGCATGCCACCCCTAACTCCCTCCCATTCCTTTGCATGCCACCCCTCCCCACTCCCTCCCCACCCCCTCCCTCTGCTAGGGGCCAGGCCCCCTTCCCCCTCCCCTCCCGTGCATGCCACCCCTCCACCTCCCCTCCCTCCGCTAGGGTGGGTGGGCCATGTCTAGATGCTGGGCCCCCTCCCTCTCCTCCCTTGCATGCTACCCCTGCCTCCCTCCCCTCCATCACTCCCCTTCCCTTGCATGCCACCCCTTTGAGGGTCCATTTACCAACAGCATGTGATGTCCAGATGCCAGGGGCCTTCCTTCTCCTCCCTTGCATGTTATGCTTCACTTCCTCCCTCCCCTCCCTCCCTCCCCTTCCCTTGCATGCCACCCCTTTGAGGGTCCATTTACCAACAGCATGTGAAAGAAGAAATATGCATCCTGATTGGCTGATGCAACTTTGTGTCAAAATTCGAAATGAACACATAAAAACATGCATGGAGTTGAATGGAATGTTGTGTCCAAATTTCAGAGCAATCGGTGAAGGACTTTTGGAGATTTGGGATTTGGAACAAACAAATGAACACTTACATTTTTATTAATATAGATACACATTAGGAGCACTTTGACCTTTTAGTGTTAGTTCCCTTGGTTATCTGGGAGTCACCAGGACATGTGTAACCAGTTCTTAGAAAATCAAGCAAACATAATAAGTTGAATGTTTTGGTTTTTCTGGGCTGGGTGGCCATGGTCTGGTGGGTTTTGCTCCTAACATTTCACCCACATCTATGGCTTGCATCTTCAAAGTCATCTAATCTGAAATGCTTCTGAAGATGCCAGTCACAGATGCATTGAAATATTAGGAGCAAAAACTACCAGACCACAGAGCCATACAGCCCAGAAAACCCACAACAGCCAGGTTGTGACAATTAAAGTCTTTACTAATACATCAAACAGAATAAGGTTTGGGACTCATTCATGAGCACTGTTAAAAACAGGTTCACTGAGATACAACACCTGTGTCATTTTTAACAATGCTCTGATTCCTATTGTTGCATAAGAGAGCAACAGACCAGTGTGAAAAAGTGTGAAACGATTCTGACTCATGTTCCTGACAGAATCTAAGATGTATTTTTTTAAAAAATCCATACTTCCTGATATGTGAGGACTGGGGGAATAAAAGTTTATATATATAGCTGTGACAGACTCAGATTATCAATAAATGTTGATTTCACCAACCATACACAAAAGAGAGAAAAACAGCTAGCCAGTCACAAATCTAAATTTGCAGAGCCACTATAATAAATTCCTTCTAAAATCCATACATCTAGCTCTGCCAAAATGGAATAAATAAGAAAAGGAACAATTGGTGGGAATAAAAAAAACCAAATATATGCTTTCAAGTGTGATGTGAACAATTTACATTAATATGGATTACAAATAATAAATCTAAACAGAACTCTGAATACCAGTGGTAAGCGGCAACATCGGGGAAGGCCTTTTCCCCTAAGCCCTGTTTTTTGGCAGCAGGTTGATCTTTGGTTGGCCATACAGGATGCTAGTCTGATAGATCAGAACCACACCTGCATTCCTGTGGCCGTTTCACCACCAGCCATCTGACTGACCTGGGGGGGCGGTAAAAGCTGCATGGAGCATACGTTCCACCTGGCGCCCGCTGCTGCAGCGCAGCAGCGACAAATGTCTTCCCTCCCGCGGGGCTGACCTCAGGCCGCCTAAACAACTGCTGGTTGTTGTTGAGAGAAGGCGTCTTCTGGCGGTCGCGAACCAGCGCCGCCGGGGCAACCCCTCCCACTTACCGTGTCCTCCTCGTCGTCTGCGAGTGGCAGCCCATACGCATCCTCCGACCTCCGGGGTGGGAGGGCAAAGCGTGAAATGAGAGACTGTATTCCGCGAAGCGTGATGAAGTGGAGGAGAAGGCTGGCGGCTCCGATCTTGGAGCCACGCCCTACCTTCACCGACCTCCCTCACCTGCTCGCGCTTCCGTGCGGGCGGGCCTCCACTGCGCCGAACTCTTCGCCGGTGGGAAGCTGACTGGAGGCCGTGCATAAGCGGCCTGTGGCCGCTTCTGCATCGGCCTAAATATCGGCCATAAAACGCCGCCCCAGGCCGCTGCTCAGAAGGCGCCGCTGCTGCAACGCAGCAGCGGCGACTGAATGTGCTTCTCGCGAGGGCGGCCTCAGGTCGCTTTAAACAACAACCCTTTAGCAATTGTTGTTAGAGGGAAGGCCTCATGGCGCTGGTGCTTAACCGCCATTGCAGGGAAGACGCTGTTCTTTCTTCTTCCATTTTATCAGGCCCACAGTTCGGTGGTCAGGAAGCCCTCGCTCACTGTCCCCGTAATCAGGCCGAGGGTAGCCGGGCGGGGCTGTGACACTCCGCAGGCTTAATTTTGCAGAAGGACAACGTAAGTGGAGGGAATCATGCCCTCGCGGCGCCGCCTGCCTTCGTCACACCTGCTCGCGACGCCTCGGTACAGATTCTGCTTTCCACTGGCTAAACTCTCACGCGCATGCACTGGAGGTCGCATAAACGCCGATGTTATGTTCCTCTGCCTCTCAACCTCTCATTTTTAGAAGTAATCTTGTTTGTGTTATGTTTTGTTATATTCTTGAAAATCCAGGAATGTCCTAAAAAGGTAGGGAAAAGATAGGAAAATTTATTATCGACCCTATCTACTAAAATATTAATACTATCCCCACTCAAAAAAAAACAAATATCAGACGGGGGAGGGGGGGTTGCCCTTTTCCCTTAGAACTGCAGACTTCCAGTTCTGCCTGCTGTTTAAGCTTCCTTTCAAAACCTTTATTAGAAGGCTTTTGAAAGGAAACATGCTCCCAATTCTCATAGGTGCCCCCAAAGTGGACCTTTGGTTTGGAGATGGGGAGAGCGTCCTAGAAGAGTGGCTGCGGCAGCAAAACTTTCAGAGAAACAATAACTTCACATTTATAGTTAACCTCTAGTTCCAGGAAATCTGCAAACAATGATGGCCGACCATAAATGAAACGCAGGCACTTTGAGACACTTTGGTAAATGAGAGATTTACTGTGCAGTCAGTTCCCCGCCCACACACAGTGCCCTTCTTGGCTTACCATGATGTCTTATACGGCTGGTAATTAATTCTTCTTACAAGAGTTCACAGCAGACAAGTTCCATCTCACCGTGTGCAGCAACCTTGCTGTTAGTTTCAATAGAAAGGACAGGGCTCGAAACGAACATGCAGGCTCCTGGAGACACTTTGCCTCATTTGTTTGGATAGAGGCACATTGGTGGAGTAATACCAGGGAGTTTGCGCTATACCTAGTCTGTGAATAAACAGAACTTCAATCTCATGGGCTGTCAATTCGACATGCTTCGCAAGGTTCCAATTCGCATAACATTTTTTTTCTAAATTACATCCAGGATGAGTGAGAAAGAGGTTTTGCAATCGCAACGATGTAAAGTGCCCTCCTTGTAATGCCGGCTTGTAGGTTGTTGGGTTTTCTTACAATTTTGCTTTCTTTTTCTTTAGTAAATTCCTTGCAGGTCCTGATTCCCCCAGATAGAAACTAGCACTTTGGGGTACAGTGCTGGCTGCCAAGTGCCTAGTGGAGGTGGAGGATCCCCTTCACCCAGATCTCGTTGCCCGCCAGTGCTTAGAGTGGTGACTGAAGAATTCTTTTTAAATGTAACTTTGCAAATGGACTAGAAGTTTTTAGAGGAAATAACAAAAAGTAGCTCTATGAAATCACCAGAAACAATATGGTTTACCAAAGGGCAGCTCTAAGAATTGCTAGAAACTCTGTGGCAAAACTGCAGTGCTCCCAGAAATTCTTAGAGCTACCTGTTGGTAAAATCATAGGCTGATTCCACATGGGCCAAAAACAGTGGTGTGAAAACAGTGTGAAAACAGTATAAACCCTTTTACACCGTTTTAAACCCTTTTACACCATTTTCACACCGTTTTCACACTGTTGTTTTTGGCCCATCTGGAATCAGCTATAGAGTTTCTGGTGATTCCCAGAGCAACCATCGGACTAAGCGATTCTTAAAGCTACCCTTTGTCATTTCTGGTAAGAGCTTCTGGTATGAGGCTGCATTGTTAAAATTATCCCACGTTTCTTCACCTCCTCCTCCCGACATTCTCATAAGTTGCCAGGCATTGCTTGGTATCACTAATAACAGCTCAACACATCCAGACCAAGAAAAAAAGGGAATAGTAATGTCGCAATCTTCTGTATCAAACAACTGGAAGCCCCAAAGTGACACATGTATATGAATGGGAGAACACACTTGAATGGAAGAACACATTCTACTTACAGCTTCACATTTAGCATAGGTAGATAATACATATGTTACTTTAGCCTTCAACCATAAAGGATCGTTATAATATTAACCCAATAGCACATATCCAAACAAAATGTACATGTCTCCTGTCATGAATGCCTTTGGCAATACAAACTATACACCTCTGAAAGATATAATTATTGAATCTGCATTCACAGAACTATCTCAAAGTCATCTTAAACTTGCTCATCCGGGAATTTTTGCTTAGCTTTGACAATGACCCAACAATAAGTACCTTTTCAGCAAAGATTTGGACTTTCTTTTTGAGAAAAAGATTTATTTCTTGCAAATTTACTTTTGCAGTAGGTCTGGGGAAAACCTCCCCCTTCCTTCTGTAGTTATCAGGCAGCAGAATTAATACTGGAGTTGGTTGTCCGTGTCCCAGTTTATTATTACAAAAACACAATGGTGCAGATTGTAACCTTTTTTTTGCCAGAATGCCTTTGCTGTCTGTTCCTAAGCAGAATTACATGCTTCTTAACTGTGTTGGCTTCAACCAACATAGAAGAGTGCTTAGGATGACAGTGTAATCTGGCCAAGAATTTTTTTTCTATAACTAGTCATGTTTGAAGAAATAATTTTCTTTGTCTGTCTTGAATCATCTGCCCACACACTTCATTGGATAATTCAAATTCTAAAATTTGAGCATGGGAAAACAATAAAAAGTGAACCATGTCCCCTTTTCCCACATTCCTTAATGTTTATTAAATCTTTATCATGTCCTCCTTAGAACATAGGTGGAGTCAAAGAATGCCAGCTATCAGGAAGCAACTCCCCGGAGAAACAAAGCACTTCACAGGTACATTGCTCTGCTTCTCCTCGCTGTTTCTTCCAAACTTCAAAATTTCTGATTAGTGATTGATCTTTCACATATCAAAGGCTGATTCTGCATGGGCCAAAAACAGTGGTGTGAAAATGGTGTGAAAACAGTATAAACCCTTTTGCACCATTTTAAACTCTTTTACACCATTTCCACACCGTTTTCACACTGCTGTTTTTGGCTTATACGGAATCAGCCTAAAGTTAGAGTAGGTGATTCCCCCAAGTGATTTCCCTACTCTGACCTCAGATTCCCCCAAGTGATTTCCCTACTCTGAACAAAGAGATGCAAGGAAACCATATTTCATTGAGGATATGAAGAATATTATCTGTGTTTTGGTCAAAGACCTCCTTTGGGATATTTTAGGCCAAAGTAGACCCATTCAAAGTAATCAGCAAGATCTCATAATAATGAGTCAGGCACAAAGGTTATCTCCTGCTTAGCCCCATCCCAATATGTCAATTGAATTGAGTTCCAATCAACCAAAATAGCAAAAAATAGTGTGCAAGCTACTGAATTCTCTGGAACTCTTTATCAGGCTTCCCTATGACTCACTGGAGCACAAAGGGCTTCAGAAGTCCCCAGGAAGCATCACCTTTGAGCTTGCAGGTATGCCCATTAAAAATTGTTGCCTCCATCTTAATAGGCTGCTGATCTTGGAACCAACCAATGTTTTGTAGCAGCCTATTTGTGGCTGGTTCAGCATCCATGGCAGCCATATGTTAGCATCCACTTCCTTTCTCATAATTCCAAAGTACCCACAGGCTTATCAAGGTTGGGGGGCCCTGACCCATCATCTTCTAAATCTCCCATATTGTTGATGTAAAGGTTATCATATCTTTCCTATGTTATTAGCCTTTTAGGTGACATGTTTGTTTCATCTGGCATCAGAGAGATATTTGATCATTTGCTGGTTTTCAATTGGTTACTAGAGATTTTTGCTTATTCTTCCCAAAAAGCCATGGTTGCAACTTGATACCAACTAAACTCATTGAAGTCAGCAGAGCATTCTCTCTAGGATGTATTTTGTCAAGGGACCAACATGGCTACCTATGTCTTCTTTCAGGAAGAAGAGGCCAAGACTGCTGCTGTCTCTTTCAGGAAGAAGAGGCCTAGACAGAATACCACCCTAGACAACCTAATTGTGTGCCTCAACCAAGTGTGCAGCTATCATGTGCTCTGTCCAGGGTCCTGATACCTGTCATTTCAGACTCTTTACCTAAATTGTTTGCTCTTAACTACCACACACCTATATTGAAACTCATATGTTGCTGGAATTGTTCACAACCATCACAAAGAATCAGCTTTGTGGGATTTACCTTTGAACACAAAATCTATGGAGTGTCACACATTGCCCCAATTCACCCAGAGGCAGATGCAATTCAGCAGTACAGGAAATGAATTCTGTATAGAAAGAGATCAAACTGGAATGCCACGAAAAGATTGGGGAAGGAGTCTATGTGGAAGGCACCAGACTCTTTCCTACCATGAAGCTACTTAATTGAGGGAGAGCACTATGTAATTATACAGAGGATGCATTTCAAATTAAAGTGGCAAAATTACAGGAAGGAGTTATTTTAGACTATATATTTAGGATATGTGGAACTAACAAAACACATTTTTACACTGATGAGATTTTAATTAGACACATTTCCCATTAGCTAAGATTAAGAGTTAGATTTCATCTTGGCATTTTTGAAACAGGATAGGATGATGAAAGGAATGAGTGAAAAGGACAATTAGTGCAGAAAAAGTGTATTTGTATCTGGGGATATGCTAAACAACATCTGAAGAAAAAGAAAACCTTCATTCCATGCCCCCGTCCTAACTGATTTGTTTGAGTTTATCAGGTATGTAAAAAGAGATGAAGGGAGTGTTTACATGCCAGGGAGAAACTTCTTTTTAATATTTATAAGGCGTGAACTCGAGGAATTTAGAGGTTGTGTAAATCCATCATGGAATTTCAAACTATATGGAAATGTTTAGATATCGAGGTGAAGTATTTCCTGACTTATTCAACTTCAGCTTTCGTAGACTGAATGGTGGAAGTCTTTTCCATGAATCATGCTGATAATTTTTTTTCTAATTGATTATTGATTTAAGAAAGTAATAGAGTATCTGAACCCAGTTTTTGGGGTTACAAGATCACCCAGCAGGAATGTATGAGTGGGGAAACAAATTTGGCTCGCCAGATAAGAGTTTGCCATGTGGAGGAGGGGGTATCAGACCTGGTTCTCCAGATAAGAGTCCCCCTACTCTTAATCACCACATCATGCTGGATCTCTCCCCACCTTATTCAGACCTCTTCAGCAGTTCTTTGGACTTCCAAATCAAGCAATGTTTTATAAATATCAAAGCATGTCAGAATTATTTGATTATTTAAGACATACATCTCCAGCCTGATTTATGTGCATTCTATATTGCATACAAATGAGTTTTAGCCTGAACACAACATCTGGAAGAATAAGAAACTAAAATGGGTACTAAGTGATTATAAGTGCAGGTTTAGCATTTAGACCCTTATAAACCCAAATGATTTCAGAGGCTGTAAAGGATTGTACTGAATGCTCGGGGTCAACTTTCCATAATCAGGGTGCTCTATTCATTTCTGCTATGAATAAAATAAATCAAATTATATTAAAATATGCAACAAAGAATGCCCACAATTACAGTGAAAATATAAAATAGATATTCAAATGCATGCCTACATAAGTATTTTTACAAGTTGTCCAAACCTTGCTTATCATGGACCCAATCAAGGTTGCTGCCACAGACCTTCTTAACTTCCATGCATCTGTTCTCAATAAATACATGAAGTAAACATTCCCGGTACTAAAAATGTTCTTAACCCAAACTCCATCTCAAGCTTGTATACAGTAAAAGGAAACAAACCAGATCTTAACATCTACAGTCACATTTCATTCCTCCAATCTTTATACAAAATACTTTCAGAGGCTCCTATTTTCTCAGGAACTATTAACCTGAAACTATAGACACCTGATAAATGTTTTGCTATGAATTCTCTTGGCCTCAGACCATGTCCTCAGCTTCTCAACTTGAGACGAGTTCCCCAGGGTCCCTCCTTGGCCAGTTTGTGACAGCTGTCTGCTCAAGTGACCTATTTCCCTTTCTCTTTCTATGGTTCTTCCATACACCTGAGGAGGATCCACTGTCTTAGAGAAGACCCTTCCCAGATGTACGGCTTCTTCAGGATGAAAGCCCTCATTCCCCCTTTCCTCCTCCACAGCTGCTTACCTTTCCAGTCCATGGGTTTGGCCAGCCACATGATCATGGTGAGTTGGAAAGGTAAAAATCTTTGGATGCCGGAAAGATGGCATCCTAATGACATCTTATCCCATTTTGGAATTTGGAAGGCTGCAGAAGTACTTCATGAGGACTTGTACAATCCACCTCCATATGGGGGTTTAGGCCATCCTGCTGCTTGGTAATTAATACCATTCATCGATTTCCCACCAAAGTAAGATATGCAAGCCGTCTCTCCATTGACACTGCTTATCTACTGACTTCTGAGTAGAGGAGTGTTATCTAGCTTAACAGGGGTTATTAAATTATTAAAGGGAATCTCCACCAGCTGCTAAGAGTGCAACAGCACACATATGGTTTTTAAGGTAGCAAAGGGGAATGAAACTCACTTGGCAGTGCGAGAGGAGACTAGGTCAGGATCTTGGAGACTATGTCTACGGGGAAGGGATTTGGCAAGGAGCGATCCGCAGAGTAATTCAAGAGTCCAAATGGAGTTTTTAAATGTTTATATACATTTAGTTCAAAATACACACATACAGCAAGACATAAGAGCACATACATTCAAGTTCCTAGTATATAGAAAGGTTTGAAAGGTAGATGGGATGACAGAGAGGGAATTTGGAAATTTGCAGGGTGATACGTTACCTAACGTTCTCGAAGTAGAAGGCAGGGATTCCACAGCAGCACAGAAACCCGGTAGAAGACGATATCGTGTCTCAAACTGACCAGACCAAGGGAGGTACAGGCTAGTAATGAGCAACGTGCTCTAGGTGAATTGAACTTTTATAAGGTAGATCGTTCTCTTGGCGGGAAAAGGAGCTAATTGCACTCGGTTTCACAGCTGTGCTGGGTTTGGGGTGCAGAGCCAGTTAATCAGCTCAACTATGACTAAGCCCGGGACAAAAGGAGCCAAAATACATTGTTAAGCTAAACGAGGAGCTGCTGTAAGGCTTCCATGCAGATTAACCTTTTAGGGTTACTGCCCAAGATATTCAGATTTTGGCTGAGACATTAGACCGGGGTAAGGTGGGTGACTTTAGGAAAGTAATAATAATGGGAAGAGGAGATGCAGAGGAGCAACCATTTGTTGCTGACCTGGTTTCCAGAAGAGATAGGGAAAAGGCAGTATCTGATATTAAAGTGGCTTTCCATGTTCTTTGTCTTTAACAGTATCTTTGCAAGGTGTGGTAATCAAGCATGCCCTTACACAGGATGAGACCTCCGAGTCATACAGGAGTAACTCATTCTCTTAATTAGCTCATGTTAAAGCAAACTTTTGACCTTAGCTTGCTGTCAGGTGACCATGCTGCTACCTACACAGAGAGGTGCTGTGAAAACTTAGCTTCTGCCAATATGATTTTAAAGGAAAATATATTGCCATGAGATATATATATATCTATAGGGTTGATCAGAGGGCTAATAGGATGAAACCGTTCATTTTTGAGCATTATAAGAAGTGACAAGGCAAATATAAATGTGACTTCCTTTTTAGCTGGCAACATTTCCTTGGTGATGACTGAACCTATTGTGAGAAGTTTACTGTTGGCAATGATCATCTGAAGATTAGCCCCTTCTGAAGCCTGCTTATTGATTTACCTGAACCTGATCAACCTAAAGTTTACTGTTCTCCGAATGTGTGTTATATATGTGTGCTTGTAACACCACTGTCCTCTTAGGAAAGATGATACAGCCCAAGGCTCCCATCTTATCACAATAGCCTTTCCTTTACACTGCAGTACTCTGCAGACTGCAGTACCCTGGTTCTTTGAATTAAGAAGCCACAGCATTATGCGTTCCTTTTGTTGAACCCTGAAGAATGAAACTGTAAAGAACTTTTAGGAAAATTCATACAAGCCACATTTTAAGAAACCATCCACCAAAGCCCAAAGCATACCCACACAGGCTGCAAACAGAGAATGGAGTATGCCAAATAATTGCCACTATGGGCTGCATTTACTTGTTTGCATAGAAATAGATGTGTGTCATTCACACCTATGTCCCATTTATTTTCTTGCATTGAAGTCAGTGGCTCCACTATACCAGTGGTTCTCAACCTTCCTAATGCAGCGACCCTTTAATACAGTTCCTCATGTTGCGGTGACCCCCAACCCTAACATTTATCCATGCACGTAGGTAAGGGGGGGTTTCTCAGGTTTGAACCCCCCCCCCATTCATGTCCGAAGCTCCGCCCATCCGTTTGTGGGTTTTTTAAGCACTTTAGTGCTTTTTCGGTTTTTGGCCTGCAGGGGGCACATTGTTTGGGCTAGCAGCACCAAACTTTCAGGGATTGTTTGGGGGACTCTCCTGATGACACTACCCAGGTTTGGTGAGGTTTGGTTCAGGGAGTCCAAAGTTATGGACTCCCAAAGGGGGTGCCCCTATCCTCCATTGTTTCCAATAGGAACTAATAGAAGATGGGGACTACACATTTGAGGGTCCATAACTTTGGACCCCCTGAACCAAACTTCACCAAACCTGGGATGTACTATCAGGAGAGTCTCTTATTGATACCACCCAGGTTTTGTGAAGTTTCTCCATGGAGTCCAAAGCTATGGACTCCCAAAGGGGGTGCCCCATCCCCCATTGTTTCCAATGGGAGCTAATAGGAGATGGGGGCTACATCTTTGAGGGTCCATAACTTTGGATCCCCTGAACCAAACTTCACCAAACCTGGGTGGTATCATTAGGAGAGACTCCTAAAGATACCCTGAAAGTTTGGTGCTTCTAGCTTAACCATTGCACCCCTGACAGCAGGCACCCCCCAAATTTCCCCAGATTCTCCTTTTAAATCCACCCCCTTTGGCATGGATTTAAAGGGAGAATCTGAGGGCCTCAGTTTAGACGAAGAAGAGTTTGGATTTATATCCCCCCTTTCTCTCCTGTAGGAAACTCAAAGGGGCTTACAATCTCCTTGCCCTTGCTCCATCACAACACCCTGTGAGGTGGGTGGGGCTGAGAGAGCTTCGAAAAGCTGTGACTAGCTCAAGGTCACCCAGCTGGTGTGTGTGGGAGTGCACAGGCTAATCTGAATTCCCCAGATAAGCCTCCACAGCTCAAGTGGCAGAGCAGGGAATCAAACCTGGTTCCTTCAGATTAGAATGCACCTGCTCTTAACCACTACGCCACATTGAAAGTGATGCTGTTTCAGGGTGGGGGATAATCCACCCCCAAACAGCATCACTTTCAATGTTGTTTAACTAGGGACCCCAGATTCTCCCTTTAAGGTGGATCTAGTTTAAACACCATTGAAAGGGATGCTGTTTGGGGGTGGATTCCTGCATCACAGCAGCTGCCCCCGGAGGAGGGAGGGCGCAAAACTCAGATTTTGCACTAGGCTCCATTTTCCCTCTATGCCTCAGCCCAGAGGGGAGGGGCAGGGGAGGGCAGGGCAGGGCAGCGCAGGGGAGTCTGCCATCCCCGACCTCAGAGAGCTGCTTTTATAAGCGCTAGGCCAGGGGCGGGGCTTGGGGAGGCGTGGCCATGCCCTGGGGCAGGTGGGGGTATGGCCCCACCCCGAACCCCCCCTAAAAATCTATACCTACGTCCCTGCATTTATCCATTTTACAGATGGAGAACACTGATGTAGAGAGTCTTAGGCGACCCCTGTGAAAGGGTCATTCGACCCCCAAAGGGGTCACAACCCACAGGTTGAGAACCACTGCACTATAATGAAGAACACTTTCCTATTTTGAAACTCCATCCAGACAAAACAATGGATTTCTGTCTACTATATGCGCAGATGCTAAGTAGCCCCATGCAGAGAATTGGTTTAGGATTGATCTCTGTGTTTTCAGGATTACTGATTCAGAATCTGACTTAGAATCAGTAATCAGAGCCAGTGTGGTATAATATGTAGAGTTTCAGGCTAAGATCTGGGATGGTCATCCTCTTCCACTGAGCGCACAGCTTCAGGAGGGATGCACACTGAATGGTAAGGGAGGTGGGGGACACCCACTTAGCCAGTCAGATCAGTCAGATCAACCTGGTGATCAATGGGGTGACAGATGTCACAACCAGAGTGGCCTCACATTGCTTTGCTGCTCCCTTTCTGGGGATAGTCAAACCAACCTAATTAATCCCTATTTTAATAGTAACTGAGGAAGTATGCATTCAGATCCATTCAAATTATTCTAGGAAGATAGCAATCCAAACATTACAAGGTCAGATGCTAAGTTATTTGCAACTGCCAGTAAAATTTGTCAAATGCATGCAGATTCTAAATAGTATTTGTGAAATTTAAAAAATTACTTTGTTTCAATATTTGTAAATTACATGTTATTGTATCTTATAGCTATTTCATCATTGTGGTCAAAAATTTTAAGCAGTGTTTTAATTGTGTGTGCTAGTCTTTTAACTATGTAATAAAATTGATTGACTGCTTACAGTTTGAGAGACCCAGGTGTCAAATCCACAGCCTGCTCGCTCAGTGACCTTTGGGATAGCCACATTTGCTCTCTCACCCTGACCTACCGCACAGGATAGTTGTGAGGATTAAGAAAAGAGGGAAAAAACAATGTTGTAAGCCACTTGTAGGTCCCCACTGAGAAGAAGAGTAAGGTATAAATATCCAACTAAATAAAATACAAGAATTTTCAACACAGAAATTTACCATAATAGTCATTTAACTTCTTTTGTGTGCAAATTCTGCTTGCTACAGCATTAGTGGACTGGAGCAAGCCACATGACACCAAAACTAGAACATATTTTTGTCCGTGATTCATCTATTTTAAATTCCTATTATGAACAGAAAACAAGTTTCACTGATGAGATCTTAATTAGTTGCATTTCAGTGTTTGCAGTGGAGCATTGACACCACATGCCTTCAACACACTCTGCGACACCTGTTGACACTTTCATTCCAAGAAACAGTATAAACAAGATAGAAGCTTAAGATGAAGAAACAGACAGATCAGGAGAATTTAACGAATATGTATTGCATGTGGCTATCATGCCTTGCAAAAGTAATCCCAGCCCTGCTTACTGGAGAGTATCCTCACTGAATTCAAAAGCACTTCTTGCATAGAAGCAGGGATAAACACACTTACCTCTTCTATAGATCCAGGCTATACAACTGGTGAAATTACAGTCCAAAATGTTCCTTTCCTCTGCAAGCTCAGGATTCTCAAAATGTCTTAGTGAGAGACCTCTAACAAGCTGGACCATCCTGAAACTATCTAATGGGCCTTTCATGCATTTTTTTTGTACTATAAATGCTCATTTGCAATTTATTTTTGTATATGTTTTAATAATTTGGTCTTTTTATAAAATGGTAGAGAATCAACATCCCCAAATACGTAGGGCATAATCCAGTTGGCCTGTGCAACTATTTCACCTTCTGCCCTGTATGTGGCATTTTTGCCAAAAGTTTCCCACCACCAATTTCTCCCCACTGGCACACCTTCCACAAGTGAAGAACTGTACTCATGGTACAATTGAATGCACCAAAGGGCATGTGTAACTGACCAATTGAATCAGCCATTATTTATTTTATTTTATTTATTTCATTCCATTTTTAAACCGCCCTCCCCCAGAGGGCTCAGGGTGGTGTACATCAACATCAAATAAATACAAATATAAAAACAATCTATAACAATATTAAATTCATAGATTTTAAACAATTTAAAATTTGCAGATGGCGACTTATCCCAACCCCATTCCCGCCCATGGGAGACCAAGATGGTATGAGGGTCAGATGGTCATTCCGGCTGGCCAAAAGCCTGGAGGAACAGGTCCGTTTTGCAGGCCCTGCGGAAACTCTGAAGGTCCCGCAGTGCCCTGGTCTCCTTAGGGAGCCTGTTCCACCAGGTAGGGGCCAGGGCAGTAAAAGCCCTGGCCCTTGTTGAGGCCAGCCGGATCTTTTTTGGACCAGGGATTTCCAGCAACCGCTCCTCCGTAGAGCGGAGGGCCCTAGTAGGGCAGTACGGGGAGATGCGATTCCTCAGATATGTAGGCCCAATGCCGCTGATGGCCTTAAAGGTCAAAACCAGCACTTTGAAGATGGCTCAGAACTCGATGGGCAGCCAGTGTAGATGGTATAGGACCGGAGTAATCCGGTCCCAACTAGCCACCATGGTGTAGTCAATATTATGTGTGGACTCAAGCTCAAAACTAGACTACTATAGAATCTTGCTGGGTAGAAGAAAAGAACTGTTTGGATTTATATACCACTTTTCTCTCTTGTAAAGCAATCTCAAAGTGCCTTACAAAATCCTTCCTTTCCTCTCCCCACAACAGACACCTTGAGAGGTAGGTGGGGGTGAGAGAGTTCTAAACGAGCTGTGACTAGTCCAAACTTACCCAGCAGGCTTCATGTGTAGGAGAGGGGAAAACAGATCCAGTTCATCAGATAAGAGTCTGCCACTCATGTGGAGAGATGGGGGATCAACCCCAGTTCTCCAAATTAGAGTTTGTTGTGCTCAGAATGGTTTCTCTCTTAGGCCCTTTCCACACGGGTGGGAAAGAGCGTCCCTGGGGAGGGATTCGCATGGCCGCTGCTGCTGCATCACAGCAGCGCTGGCCTCGCAACCCCCAGGCGGCGTGAAGACACTGCTTCCGAACCTCACTCCCTGAGCAAGGTTTTTCGGAAACAGTGTCTTCCAATGGCTGGAAGGCGCCATTTCCCCCGCACTGTCCCCGAATGCCTACCTTGTCTCCTGGCTTCTGGCTTGTTGCAGAGGCCAGGGGACACGCCCCCCTGGCCTGTGACTCCAGAGCCGTCGCTCCAGGCTGAGGGGGCACGTCCCCTGGCCTCTGCGACGAGCTGGAAGTCAGGAGACAAGGTAGGCATTCAGCGACGGTGCAGCCTGAGCGAAGGCTGAGCCGCTGCATGCCACCCTGCTGGGACCGTCCATGCAAACAGTCCCGGGGGGGTACATCGGCATTGTTTATGCTGACGCACCCCCACCCTGTTGCGGTGCCGAAAGGACCCTTGTGATCACTCTGGGAATCATCTTCTTATTTTTCTCAGTTGCTTTCCACAGTGAATCAAGAAAACACTGGGTTGGATTCAACCAGTTTTTGTCACTAATTCACATTCCCCAACCCATGTGACTTTTCTCCATACAGGTCCTATTACCACTAGCATAGTCTTTTTGGTGGCCAAAGGAGACCAACTCTTCCTCTTTCAAACAGTGGAAAAACCAGTTAGATCCAACCCTCAGTTTTCCAGGGCCATTTTACCCACCCCCAGGCTGCCCCAGTTGGTGCAGATTGGCAGGTTTTAATGTGGGTTTAGTCTGGATTTCTTAGTGGTCTTGTTGGTCCTAGCAGCCAAAAGGAAGAATAGAATATTTTAACACACAAATATATATAATTACATTCCTGCTTTACTGGAGCATCATGGGAAGGAGCCAGATGTGAACAGCAATTCCTGTAATAAAAGAAACAAAAATCAAGCACAGGTCTCGTTTTTAAAAAGCCACGGCTAACCTGACCTGTTTTCATTATTTTTTTAAAAAGGACTATTTTAATAGATCACTTTTGCGTTCATTCTGTCCATAGTGAGAACTTTTGAAATAGAATTCAGTTAGCTATATAAACCAAAATTGCTACAAGAGCAGAGTCCTTTTAAATCTAATGGGTCCAATCATTCACTCCAGACAAACTAGGTACACACATGGAAAGCTGAAATGGCCACTTGACTCTTCCTTGCCTCCTCACCCCACCTCCCCTGTTGTTTGTCTTCGTGACAAAATCTCATTTACAGCAAAGAACATTTTAGCTCATGAAAGTAAACAGATTCCAAAGTCAAGAGATTCCTAGAACAGTATGGGTTACATCAGAAGACAGACCACTCAGTGGACCGAATACTGTGGGAAACGGGCAGCCACTGTTATTTCTGAGTTATTGGGCAATTATAAAATTACTTCCAGACATCAGTTGAGATCATCTTCCCAAGCCCACTGTAACTTTATGATTCACTTATACTGTAAAAGAAAAACCCCAAACAAACAAAAACATAATGGACCGTACAGCTCTGTAGTCTGTTTTGCTTTGTTTTGTTCTTTGCTCTCACAGATTGTAAAAGCGTCTCTTAATCTCCAGGAGGACAGAATGTCCATTATGATGACAAAAGAGTGTTATTGAAAGAACAAGGCATGTGCCCTTTTTAACTCAAACTAATGTAATACTGTTGAACAAAAAGTAGTTAATTTATGTCATATGCAAAGCAGCGGATATGTTGCTGATATAATCATAGCGATATGGCTGGTACGATTACCCAGAGAGCTAGAATTTTCATTAATGCACAGCTTGGATTCAAGTTCTTGTCCAAAAGCAAAAGGTCAATGCCGGTCTTCAGGAGCTTTAGCCTCAGCAGTGTGCTATTTGGGGTGAAGCCTTACGCAGTCTGGACACTCTGATGGTTGTAGGTTTTTGTGCAAGCATGAAACAAAAGGAAATAGAAGAGAATGACATTCAATTTCCTGCCCCATAGCTGATACTTAGGAAGCCTATCATCAGATGGAGGCACCATTTTTGCTGGGATCAGTGCCCTACCAGTCTTAATTCTGATATTATGTACGTCCCAGTCTCATGGAACCAACCGAGCAAGGATAAGACAGATGCCAGTCTTCATTCAAGAGTTTGATATTAAGAGGTTTTCTCCTGTCTAATTAAGAATACAGAGCTTGAGACAATTCCCCTCCTAAGGGTACTGTTAGCGAGTAGGCCCGTGGCACAGCGGTAGGCCTGTTACCGAGAGTAGAAGTAAACAGCTTTGGCACTCAGCTGCAACACCACGATAGCAAAACAACACAAGAAGCTGTTACTCTTCAGTGAAGTGCAGTTTATGTATAGTGCAGCTATATACAAGTATTTACAGAAGCAAGGAACAAACAGACAGCATGCTATTTATTTATTTATTTATTTATTTATTTATTTATTTATTTATTTATTTATTTATTTACCCCCCAACCCCCGAAGGGCTCTGGGCGGTGCACAACATAGTTACATCTTACAACCCATACAAACAAACCCCCTTAAGTTAAAAATTAAAACACAGCGATAAAACTGACAGAGACGGTGTCACGCAATAAAACCCAATTAAAACCCTCCCAAAGAGGGGGGAGCAGAATGAAGAAGTGGGTCCCATAGATGGCAAGGGAACTCCAACCAGAGGAATAGAAGGGGCACTCACTCAGCGACTGGACACTCCAAAGGCCCGGCGGAACAACTCAGTCTTGCAGGCCCTGCGGAACTCACCAAGATCCCGCAGGGCCCGGACAGCTGGAGGGAGAGTGTTCCACCAGGCGGGGGCCAGGGCTGAAAAAGCCCTGGCCCGAGTGGAGGCCAGCCGCATCATTGAGGGGCCAGGAACCACCAGCAAATTGGCCTCTGCTGAACGCAGAGGCCGAGTGGGGACATATGGGGTAATGCTGTCCCGGAGGTACGAGGGTCCCAGGCCGCATAAGGCCTTAAAGGTCAACACCCACACCTTGAAGATGATTCGGAATTCAACTGGAAGCCAATGCAGGCTGCGCAACACAGGTTGGATATGATCACGGAAGGCGCCCCCTGTGAGCAAGCGAGCCGCCGCATGCTGGACCAGCTTTAATTTCCAGATCAAAAGCAAGGGAAGGCCCGCGTAGAGTGAGTTACAATAGTCTAACCTGGAGGTGACCGTTGCCAACATAGAATACCCTAACCAGTAGCACACAGTCACATCTGTTCCGTATATATACAAGTCTTGACCAATCAGTGTAAAGGTCACATAGTCCTGTAGAAACCAGTATAATCTGGTTTGGTCCAGCTCACTGCCTCTTGCATCAGCCAGGTGAGCTGTCAGTTAGATCACACTGATCTGCTCCAGCACACAATATGCTCAGTGAGGTATTGCTATACTCTGACAGGCACAGCCACTCCAATCTGGTTAGCCACAGCCCAGCCTTGAGCTCCTGGGCCTAATTTCACAAAGGTTTCACCCTGATTTCATCAACAGAATTGCCTCACACCCTTTCTCCTAGCCACTAACTTAATCTCAGTAACCTCCTGTCCAACTATTAAGGATCTTCGAACTTCCAGAATTTCTTTATTCTAATCTCATCACAACAAACCAAAACTTGGAGCGTCCCTGTTTGTGACCACTGTCCTGTTTGTGACCATTGCCCAAAACTCATCAAGTCTTGGGTTGTATTTATTTTATTGTACTTATTCTATTTAACTATTCTATTGTTGTTTTAAATATATTTATATTTAAGGGGCTGTACGCCACCCTGACCCCTGTAGGAACTGGGCGGGATAAAAATGTGAAATCATTCATTCACTCCTGTTATTCCTGGCTATGCTGCCAGGAAGGTACTTATTTCCTTTTAGTTCTGCTGCACTCTGCAACTCTTGCCTACAAGAACTAAGGATGGATGAGGCACAACCTCATAAAATATGCTTAGATACAACTGAATGGTAAACCTGGGAACATCTCTTTTCATATCAACATAAATGAATGACTGCCATTCATCCATATGTGTTCACAAATATACATGCTATAAAATATAGACTCCCTTCCGTATACATTTTCAAAAATCACAGCAAGCAAGAGAAAAAGAAACAAAAGTTTATAATCAGAATTTTGCAATCAAAATTTGAATGCTGAGATTGTGAAAATCTGCAGAATTTCAACTATTTAAAAATGTTTCCTTCAGATCTGCTATTTAGGGTTTGTTTTCTATCAATTCTACATGTGTTGAACATGGTAAATTGGGTTAAAGTGGACATTTCAACCCAATAAGTGCAAATCGATCCAAATTAACAAATGAGGGGGAGACGCTTTTGGTTTAAAATGCAGCATTGGTTAACTTAAAATTTAATTCTACAGATATTTCCTTTTTAAAAACCCATTGAAGAGCTAAGAACTCACAACAGCATTATTGTCAAAATGTTAATATCAGGGGTCTAGAAATATAATAGCACGTTGCAATAAATGTCTTTTATCTGTATTGATTTTAGAGATGAGCCTGGCTAGAAAAATCTTAGGCCCATACAAATGTCTCAAGTAGCCAACCTGTCTGTGAAGTATTTAAGGCCGTAGTGTAGCTTTGTGCAAGGATATTATTCCCAGAAGTACAGCAGTAATATGGCAGTATGGATTAATCACTAATTTTCAGTGATGTGATATCATGGCTAGGAGCTAAACAGAAGCAGTACTTCCAGGAATTATGAAATGTCTGACAGTGCCAGCAAGCAGAGAATCTAGGAGACCTGATAACACCTCCAAACTACACCAACTGCCATTTTGAGAGTCAACTTTTGCTTCCACCTGATTTCCTCCTATCATTTAGGCCTTTGGAACAGAATAGCTTAAAATCAGTGTTTAACTATATCTCTGTGAGGTCTTGATCCTCCCTTCTTGATGCCCGCATGGTGCAGTGGTTAAGAATAGACGATTTTAATCTGGGTTTGATACCCTACTCCTCCACATAAGCAGCGGACTCTAATCTGGTGAACCAGGTTTATTTCCTCACTCTTAGGGCCCTTCTGCACGGGCCATTTAGAGCGGTGAGGGGGCGGTAAAAACGCCGGTGTTGGGGAGGGGTTTGTACTGCTGCCACTGCTGGAGCACAACTTCAGTGGTGAATACCCCCACACTGACGTTTTCTTGACTCTCTCATTGAGTGAGTCTTTTTTAAAATGCCAGCTTCCATCCGATGCTGAGCAAACGGCATCATGTGCAAGCCAGTGTTTTCCCCGCACCACTCCTGGTCCCCTTTTACTTCCTGCTGGCTCCAGTTGCTCTGAGGAGGCTAGGGGACACACCTCCTGGCCTCCAACCTTCGAGGCATCGCTATGGCCATGGGGGCATGTCCCCTGGACTCCACAGAGCAACCGGAGCTAGCAGGAGGTAAAAGCGGGCCGGGAATGGTGTGGCCTGTGCGGAGGGTGCACTGCCGACTGCTAGTGGGACCATTCATGCAAACAGCCCCGGAGTGCCCCCACTCACATGACCTATGCAGAAAGGGTCTAAGTCACAGTTCTCTCAGAATTCTCTGAGCCCCACCTACCGCAAAAAGTGTTTGTGGTGTCTGTTGTGGGGAGAGAGAAGGGAGGAATTTGTAAGCCACTTTGAGACTCCTTATGGCTGAGAAAAGCAGGATATAAATCCAAAACCATCTTCTCCAAATTTGCTCCTCTGGTGTCTGCCTGAATAACTCAGTTCACCAACATACATAGCTCCAAGTCATCACGAGATAATTGTTATGTCTGAACAAGTCATCACAAAAAAAACCTCCACCACAAAAAGAAATTTCCTGTCAATTGTGTGACTTCAATCACTTGGGATTGTTGTTCTCTCTGTGGGCAGGATCTGTATGACTTAAATCAGTGCAGATGGAAGGCAGGATATATATATGGAACTGTCAGAGGGTCATTTTTCAAACTATAGAATTATGGCAGGGACTGATCTGTGGACTGGGACAGTAAATGGAACAAAATAGTGGGTCTTGTTCAGATATAACACAAAACCATGGTTTGATCAAACTAACCACAGTTAATTGATCATATGAATCCATACTATCACACTATTTGGGGTATCTCAGATCAAGATGCAAAGCCAAGTATGAAGCTAGTTCATCAGTTACAGTTGTCTGTAACTATGGTTTCATACTTCCCTGTCCTCACACTGTCATCAGCCAATAGTAACCAAGTTGGAATGCAATGAGTTAAGAACTGCAAGGCAGGTTGGAATAGCGGATGGGCTATGCAGGCCAACTGCTGGTTTCTCTAACTACAGCTAAAATAAGCCATGGTTTTCTTTTACATCTGAACTGAATCAGTGGCTGTCTGCTTAAGAGAATCCATGTAGAGAAGTGGTCTAGTAAGGCTAAGGCACAGATATTCCCAGGCAGGCAATTATATTTGCAACTGAGAAGTGATTCATGAATATGTTCTTTTGGGGTCTTATCCATTACACAGTATGTCACGGTAGGGGCAGGAGACATCCCCCAGGCATTATTGGCAGTGCCTGAATCCCCTGTTTGCTCATCAACTTTAATGCAGATTAGTGTATAACTGACATATTTGAGGGATCTCAGATACAGTGCCATCAGACAGATTATCCCTCATTCAGAAACACACTCATTGTCACTTTTCTTGGACTATACCATATAGAAAGCAGAAAAGACTATTATATTTGATGGCTTTCCCATCTAACAGTACCTTACATTCCCTCTAAAATGCTAGCTTTATATTTGGAGGTGCATTTAAATAGTAAATATTCTATTTGCAGTCTCAATTGCGGTATAGCCCTGAAACAAAAATATCAGTGCTGCTGCTGATCATCTAGATAACTTGCATTTACAAGTCATGGAGTGATAGCCCCCTAATAGTGTGATCCTAAACAAAGGCTGCACCTAACTCCACTGAAGATAATGGGCTTAGAACTCTGTTTAAGACTGTATCAGAAGTAATAAATGAACAGAGATACCCACACCTGTGATTAAGCCCTCAGTTACAGTTCAAATTCAGCACAGCTAAATTTGAACTTCTGAGCACATTCTCAGTTCAAAAACAAACTTTAAAAAAAAATGGAGAAAAATTAGGAAGAATTCCTCAAACAGATCACCAGTGAATTTTCAGCATTCTCACTAATTGTGTGTGCCATGCCCCTGGACTGTTCAGTAATGGATTCAGATGAAACAGCATCAGGAATGAGCATGTAGACTTCTATTACCAGAATTAAAGCATAAGCAACAAAGTGTCCTCCATTATACCTCACGTCATGCCCCCATGTCACACAACACCACCCCTGACTTCCAGTTCCCAAGGAGGAATGGCACCCCACCAGTCTCATGGTCCAGAACAGCCTACATTCCACACTACTACGAGAACTACAACATCAGATACCAGCAGGTATCTAATGAGCTGATAAGGCATTGCCTGGGAAGCGAAAGTACAGAGTGTGAGAAAATACAATCACAGTAATAAAGAGGGAGGGGGAAGAAGAGTTCAGGGGATTCCATGTCCCAGCTGGGAGACAGGGCAGGATCAAACCAGGGACTGTTGCAGAGGAGGCCTAAGGCCTCTTTCAAATTGGCTTATAATCCAGTTGAGCGGTGAGTTGCTAATGGTTGTTTTTTTGTGTTTCAATTCCGACACAACTGTTTGGCTCCTGGCTGCTAAAATATTTTTTTTAACCTGTCCAAACAAAACCACTTGAGTTCAATCAGCATTGCGAAGCTATGTAACTTTTTATGAAAACTGTTTTCATTTTCTTCCTTGAGCTTCTGAATTGCATTAGCGTGCTGTTTGAAATGTCTGGAGTGCTTCCAAAAAGGCCACTATTGTTTTCCCACCTTTTTTTAGCAGGATGTTGTTTTCCAACTTTTTTTAATGTTCTAAGATGAGTGCTATATCACCACAGTGATACAGTGCTGGTGATATAGCACTAAATTGCAATATCACTACTATTTGGATATACTGGATTGCTATGGTGCTATAGTGCTATGGTGTTCATTTTACAACAATTTTTTAAAAGTTGGAAAAGAACATTTCACCAATAAAAGTGGGAAAATATTAGCAGTGCTGTTTGAACAGGCCAGAGCTCTTTAGAACTGACTTATAGATGAGCTGAAATGAACTATAGAATGCCCATCTCTGTATTGCTTTACTGAAAAACAGGCCAACAATGGATGGCATCCATTTTAGAATGGTAATCTGAAAGGAGCCTAAATGTTGTAAGCTGAAATTGTTCATATACATTTTATTTAAAACAACTGCACATTGCATTCTTTCCCAAAACTCAGTGAAGACCTACATCATCAAGTTCACATTGCCCTGTAATGCTTCACAAAGAAGGCATGAGGTATTGCTGCTTTCCAAATAATGCACTCACTCTGCTCAGAATACGTGTGCTGTATGCATATGAAATTGGTCAGTTTTTCTTCCTCCATTAAGGAATTATGTTAAACATAACCAGGTAATGGCTCCACATTATACTCATCCATTCCTCATCACAATTATCTTGACTCAGACACACAGGCATATGCCATCAGTACTGCCAAAGAGTAATTTTATCCAAAGGAACGCTGAAGAAAAAGTGTGAGGACTTCTGTTCCTCTGAAGTCTTTACAGATATATCAGTATGGAAATTTGGGACTTGCTTCAAATTCATAGGGCCTGTAAGACAGAGATGTTCCACAGGCTGAGGGTGGTGATGGGGTCCCTCTTAGCTGGCCTCCCTCCCCTCCCCTCCCCACCCCACCCCTCTCCTCCCTTCCCCTTTCCCTTTCCTTTTTCTTCTTGCTTCATTGTTTGTGATTTTCTTATCCTTTTGATTGTTCCCTCCCTTTGACTGGTTTAAGACCTATTGGCAGGCCTTGGTGGGAGGGGACAGGATAAAAATCTAAACAAACACAAAAAAATAAGAATTGCTCCCAGCATAGTATAGTGGTTAAGAGCACTGGACTTTAATCTGGAGAACCAGGTTTGAGTTCCAACCTTTCCACATGAGCAGTGTACTCTTATCTGGTAACTGGATTTGTTTCCCCACTCTTCCACATGAGGCCTGCAGGGTGACCTTGGGCTAGTCACAGTTCTCTCTGAATTTTTTCAGTCCCACCTGCCTCACAAGGTGTCTCTGGTGGGGAGAGGAAGGGAAGGCGTTTGTAAACCACTTTGATAAAGTGGGGTATAAATTGAAACTCTTCTTCTTTAAACCCTCTTTACCTGAAACATGTTTGACCTACTGATGGAGGTAGACCATTATACCTGAATGGTTTATTGCCCACAGTGGGACAGGCAGACATTTCTGAAAAACAAATGTTTCTGGAAAGTAGGGTCTGATAGTAATGGCCGCCTCTTACTTTTCTTCAGCACTTACTATACTCCTTCCGAGGTTCACAGTTAGTAAATCTCTCCAGTGCCATTAAAGATTAGGGGAAAATTTAATAATGAATTGTGCAATGTATGACCTTTTGCCTATCTTGACTCTTGTGACAGACTGAAAAGAAATGTGTGTGTTTTAAAGTGCAGGTTTGTCAAAGTATAATATTGTTTACCTCCAAAGTGAGGCACAGAAAAGCTTAGGAACAGAGGAGCCACCTGATTGGCTGTGGTTTCCTGCACTCTGATTGAGCAAGTAACTGCACGATGGAGAGAGGAAGGAGATTAAATTCCTGGTCAGTATATTTTTTGCTTCAGGAGGAAGTGGGAGATGGGCCCTACTTTTTTGGGGGGTACATAAAATTGAACCCCTTGAAGCAAAGTTCACCAAACGTGGGTGTCCTTGCCAGGAGTGTCTCTTGGTGCCACCCTGAAAGTTTGGTGCCTCTGCCTTGAAAAATGTGCACCCTGCTTACACACCCAGAAATTCGCCATTGACTGCAATGGAGCCAGGTCAACTCAAAAGGAGAATCTGGGGAAATTTGAAGGTGCCTGTCAGGGGCGCATTTTTAAGCTAGTGGCACTAAGCTTTCAGGGTAACTTCAGGAGATTCTCCTGATGATACCACCCAGGTTTGGTGATATGAACCCTCATCTCCTATTGGCTCCCACTGGAAACAATGGGGGATGGGGGTCCATAACCAACCTCACCAAACCTGGGTGGCATCATCAGAAGAGATACCTGAAGATACCATGAAATTATGGTGCTGCTAGCTTAAAGATGCACCCCTATAGGCCAAAAACCTAGAAAAACACAAAAAATACAAAAAATTCAAATGAAACTGAATTTTTCAGTTTATTCAAATATATTCGGGTATATCAAATCAGGTTTTCAGCTGATTCTGCTATAATGATAATTTTACAGCAAGCCAAATCCAAATTTTACCTAACTTACTCCCTAAGTCTAGGCTCAGGAAATGCTTGCAAAAGGGTTCGTTGCCCAGGCATCAAAGGCTAATAAAGTAAGACTAATAAAATAAAATAAGATTAATAAAAATAAACCTTGCAAGGCCTTGACATAGGAAGGTCATAGACCAGAAAGAAAATGTAAATGGACTGAAAGCCACAGTTGAGGATTGAGATTCTGTATAGTGAAGGGGAATACAGTAGGAATCAAACCCCTGACAAGGCTGTTACTTTAAGATACATAGGCCCCTTCCGCACACGCAAAATAATGCATTTTCAAACCACTTTCACAACTGTTTGCAAGTGGATTTTGCTATTCCGCACAGCTTCAAAGAGCACTGAAAGCAGTTTGAAAGGGTCCTTACATTCTGATTGTGCGGAAGGTGATAGTGGAAGCCACTCGCTGCTTCCAAACCAATGATCATTCATGACAATCTTGGTAGCGATGGTTTTTCTCAAGAACCAGGCATGCCATTAGTAGAATGAAATTTCAAGAATCCTAGCGTCAGAGTAGCCAGCCAATTCCACACATGATAATAGCCTCAAGTTGCTTTCTTTAACATTCAACATCTCAAAACTCATTAGTCTTTCCTTACAAGAAAGATGTTCAAAGCTTTCTATATCCAAAGCAGTAGCCCATTCCCCCACCCTACCTCAAACATGAAGTCAATGATTTCTTGCCTTAGCATGAGTTCATGCGCAAACAAGATTGTACCGAGGCAGAGTTCTGTTTTTCATTGCTTTTTGTGGCCATCTAGATCCAACTTGTGAGAACAGAACAAGGGTGAGTTTTAACAGCATGTGATCTCGCACTGGATACTTATACAGCACTGAAAATAGCAGCATTTGGGTGGAGATCTACTCTGTAACATATTTAGCATAATGGTTAATCTGGTTTTTCTATCAGTCAAAAGAACAGAACAGCCTTATAGAAAAATCCATCGTCAAGCATAGCCTTTCCCATCTGCTCAAAAATAAGCTTCTTTATTTATGTTTTTAAACTTTTTTAAAAAAAACATTGAGTGTCAACAGAAAAATAAAGGATATCACAGCTCTGGAGCTTAAATGACTTTCTACTACAACTTTCATATTGCAAACTGCATCATTTCACAGAGAAAGTTTATGAAACCTTGTTTTGGGGCTACCATAAGGGCAACGATTTTAATTTTCATGACATCTCAGCATCTTCAGAAACATAAGAATAGCTTTATTTGGGGGAAAGTGAATATCTTTATAATGGATAATGAAGAATATTAAGTTTTTATTAACAGATTGCCATCAACTAATTTATGACTGCATCTGGTATGAAATGAAGTAAGAAATTCAGCATAAGCTACTTAATAATCCTTGAACATAGATCGTCTGAGACTTCCAGTAATGCGACACATTGTGCGCTATCACAGCCAAAGGACCATCCCATTATATAGTCATTTATTTGATATTAGATTAGATTTTCACATGTTACTGAAAGCTGAAACAATATGAAACAAAATATAAACCTCAAATTAAAGGCATAACTGTCTAGACAGATGCTGATAACCTTCAGTTCCCCAGAGCAAGAAATGAAAGATTCAACGCTGTTATGCTTACAGAAAATACCAGCCTGCTAATAAACAACAAATGTTTTCAGTACTTTTCATGATTAAATTGCCTATCGGTATTTTGAAAGAGGAAGCCAAAGTTACACTCCTCTGTACTCTAACCTAGGAATAACCTACACTGACTTACTTCTGAGGAGGGACTGTAGCTCAGTGGAAAGCTTCTACTTTGAATGCAACACCCAGCATCTCCGGTTTAAAAAGGACGGTGGACTAGTCAGTCAGTGATATGAAAGAACTCAGCTTGAAACCGTGAAGTGTGACTGCCAGTCTGAGTAGACAATATTGACTTTGATGGACCAATGGTCCGACTGAGTGTAAGGCAGTTTCACATGTCATGTGAACCATTAATAATCTTCCTAAAAACAAGATACCTTGTATATTATCATCAGGTTTTGAATGGTAGGCTGCATGTGTGTATAGTGTGAACAGGTAAGTTAAACAATACCTCCCTGAAACTCCTACTTCACATGTAGTTCTTGTTTCTTTTTCTATTGTTAATGAGATTTTTGGGGGATTTTCAGTATATGAATAGAATTAGAAATGGATTTTATTTTCTCTCTGGTAATAATTTCGCAGTGGATGTAGAATATTTACTGAACGACCTGGTTTTGGACAATGGTTGAGAAATCATGTTATTTAAGAACAAAAATTTATAATTGAGGGCACTAAATTGTTGATGTGTAATAGAATATGTAAAATTTAGGATTTTCTCTCTTTTTTGCATTTAGTAAAGGTGTTCAAGATTTTAAAAAAATGTATCACAAAAGGTTAATCTATTGCTTGGAAATCCATGAAGGAGGAGTGCTATACAGCCACACAGATTGTAGCTTTCCCAGGAAAGATTCAGACAAAAAGAAACCTCGCTATATTGTATAGACTCAAACAAAAGGGGGAACTGGGAAAACAGAATTGATTTTTACAGAGCCTACTAAAATAAACAAACACTGCCCTTGAACTACATCATTTCATTCTGCAGATGGGTGTTTGCACATCAAAAGTTGATGCAAAGGTTCATCATCGTCTTCTCTCTAATTTGCTATGGTTGCGCATCCACGTTTTTTTAAAAAAAATCTCATAGATATTTAACTTGCCACTTTTGCCCCAACTCTGAAGTGGAACAGTCAAGGAATAGCGTTATCTGTTTGTTCCAATGGCTCCTAGTAGGTTCTTGCACTCACAACTTATTTCATTCTTCACTCCAGCATATGATTTTGGAATATCTGTGGGTATCAAAGCCTGTCACAAAACACAATGGCTAGGATTCTATGACTGTGCTCCACACATTCTTGGACAGCCTCTGCTGCACAGCAAGCATCCTCTGCAACTGGCATGTCTGTTCTTCTGCACAGGTTGTAGCTGTTGAAGGTCTTTCTTCAACTTGGGCCTGTAAAAAAAAATAAGCAATTTCCTTAATTAAGCTGTGGGCCTTCCTTTTCCTATTGCAGGCTGGATCAACTGAGGAAGGTGGGGCTCTTGCAGTTGGTGATATGTAAGCAAGCTTACCAACTGCATATGCTCGTTGAGGTCTTGTCCCCTAAGCCCTAAGATCCAACCAAAACACAAATACTAAAATGGCACGGGTTACACTAGCAGCAGAGGAAGTGCGCTGCCCTGTGTGGAGGCAGTCCGACAAAAAGAGCAGTCATAAGATCCAATCCAATGTTGGTTGATATTTCAGATTTTCTAGACTGGTTAGTAAAGCATGATGAGCCCCATGGTGCAGAGTAGTACGGTGCAATACTGAAGTCAAAATCTCTGCTTATGACCTGAGTTCAGGTAGCCAGCTCAAGGTTGATTCAGTCATCCAACCTTCCGATGTCAGCAAAATGAGCATCCGGCTTGCTGGAGGTAAAGTGTAGATGACTGGGGAAGGCAAATGATCCTGTAAACATATTCTGCTTAGTAAATGTCATGATGTGATATCATCCCATGGGTCAGTAATGACCTTGTCTTTTTTCCAGTAAAGTATGGCATTTGATCAGAGTTAGACTGATAGCCAGATTTGGAATTGCAAGCAAATTTCAACAGGATGAAGCTAATTGGAGACCAGTAAGCTTCCATAGCAGTGTGCGGATTTGAACCTAAGTGTCCCAAATCCTAGCCTGACATTGTAATTACAACATCATGTTGGTGTGGGCAATGAAACTCTCAAATCACTATTCAGACTTCCCAGCTATGTTTCAACAGTTCTTTTTATTGTTACACTGAGTACTAGGATTGAGTGAGACTTCTTTGCAAATGCTCCAAAGATTGTGTATAAATTGTCCTTGAGTTTAGTGATGGGAACTGGAGCTTCATCGAACAGTGGAAAATGTAAGCAATTAACTGCTCAGATTCATGACTCAATGACCAGTAATTAGTCAGCAACAAAAGACATGAGTTAATGTTATTACGGAAGAAAAACAGGCGGAAGAGGAGGCATTTGGATTTATATCCCACTTTTCTCAACTGTAAGGCATCTCAGAGCATCTTACAAACTCCTTTCCTTCTTTTCCTCACAAAAGATACCTTGTGAGGTAGGTGGGCCTGAGAGCGTTCTAAGATAACTAGCCCAATGGCTTCATGCATAGGAATGGGGAAACAAATCCAGATTGAGTTCACCAGATTAGAGTCCACCTGTCATGTGGAGAAGTGGGAAATCAAACCAAGTTCTCCAGATTAAGGTCACTATTAACCACTACACCATGCTGGGCTCTCCCCGTGTGAACTAGACTGAACTAGACTGACTTCTGAACCAATACATTAACTGTCCATATACAAGGAATTTAAACATGGGGTCAGACATTCCCAGCAACCTATTTTGGAGGAAGTCCAGTTACAAAGAAGACAATTGCAGGTGCCCAACCTCAAAAAGAGAGAACTCTGCTAATCTCTTCATGATCTCTACAAGCTCACAAATTCTGTGGTTTCTGAAAAATGTTCTAAAACATATGGATAAAATTACAACTTCCAGTTTGTGCAATTTTCAGATGCTTTCCTTCTGATGGCTCATTTGCTTGAGGGGTGACCATCTTAACAAGAAACTGTTGATGTTATAAAAGACATAGAATTTATATGCAAATCTTTATCTCTTCCTGAACGTGCAGGCTCTTAGCCCGTTGATTAAAGCATAATTTATATCAATGCTGCTGTAGATATGACCATTATATAGAGCACATAAACATATTTGAGAGGTTAGTGTATAACAGTGGTGCTAATGCATAAAAAGGCATTCACTTATATTCCAAAGGAAATAGATATCATTTTTTTCTTGTTCATTACTCAAAGGAAAAAAAATAACTTTGCACATCATTTCCTCTTTTCTTAGTGCGTTTCTAGCTAGTTATTCATTTCTACCTTATTTTGTCTTTGATTAGTGAAAATATTACTAGCATAGAACAGATTACAGAAGAGATTGAAATGTCCTTACTGACAATAACATTTGTTGGGAAAGAGGGTTTTAAAAAACTTCTGAAGTACTGTTTTTATGAGAAGAACCATGGTTCATAATTAATTTAGAAGTCACAATGTATGAGTATCATGTACTTGCAAAGGGTTAAAAAACCCACCCCTCTGTGGATGTACAGCAAACTAATTTTAAACCCCTGAGAAAGTTGATCTTCCTGAATCTAAAGTGGGCTCTGATGAAAGGTCCTACTACAATAGATCTACTAGCCTTTAAAGTCTGAACCAACCAAAAGGCAGGTGTCTGCCTTCTGCACCAGTCAAAGTTCCAGATTGCCTACTTCAGTAGCCCATTTGTGATTCAGTAACCCAAATTTATATGATAGGGGCAGTGCTTGTGTTCATCACACCATCACCACCACCCAGGCACCCTCTGGCCCTCATGGCTTCAGCTCATCGTGACAGGGGGAGGTCATCATCTGAGTGTTCTCCTCAATTTCTCCCCAGTTTTGGGCTGCCTGAAGCAGCTGCTCTAGTGGGCCTCAGTGAAGAAGGGCCATGCAGATGCCCCTTTCCGCATGGGCCATGCAGATGCCCCTGCACCGGCAGGAATTCTGCCGGTGCAGGGGTGGAGGCCGTTCGCACAGAAGCGTGCAAGCGGCCCCCGCAGAGGCCGGCGCAGGAGAGGCGGCTCTGCACGGAGCCGCCTCTTCCCCGTCCCTCTCCCACTCACCTCTGCCATGTAATTAGCCCTGTTGCCCAGCCTCCATTAGACCCACCCATGCTGGGCTCCCTCCGACCTCCAGGGGTCGGAGGACAGCGAGTTGCAGGAGTCTTAGGAGGCTCCAGCAGGGCGACAGGAGGCTGACCAGTGAGTGGGAAGAAGAACGGGAAACTAGCGACATTCCCAGCAGCCCGGTGCCGTTAGCACATCTTAAGCTCGAGAATCGCTGTTGTTCCAAAAACCTCCCTCCAGGAGGGAGGTTTTTGGAGGCGGCCTGATGCCGCCCTGGGGGAGGGGGAGGGGAGCCAGGTCAGCGCTGCTGCATTTTGGCAGCGCCGCCTTTGTGAATGGCTCCCTGGGGACGGCGTTTTTGCTGTCCCCAGGGTGCCGTTTATGGGCCGTGCGGAAAGGGCCTCTGTTTCCTAGTCTTTTTAAAGGGAGCTGGGCATGTCACATGAGTTTTCTTGGGACCTATAGCTTCTCACAAGATTTCCCTCTCTCACCTTTGGAACAGCCTCTCCCTTGAAGTTTGCCTGGTGCATGTCTCACTGTTTTTTAAGGACCAGGGCAAAACATTTTTACCTAGACTTTTAACTAACATATTTATGGTTTATTTCCAGCCCAGAGAGTACCCTGGCCCTTCTTTAGTTCATTCTCTATGATTTTGTGCAGGATGTGATCATGATTATAGTCCAACCAATAGAGAGATAGAGAGCTGCAACATTTGAACAGCTCACTATGAAGAGCTCAAAGTATTCATATATTTGAGCAAAACCAAGCACGACTCTTGAAGATATGGTCCATATTTAACTACAACAGACTTGAGGTCATCAAAAAGTCAAAATAGCTGCTGAGAAGCCAACAAATTGCCTACAGGCACTGGAATGTTCTGGCAGTGTGCCCTCTACTGTCTGGGATGAAAAACGATTGACTTGTAGATCACCTCAGTGAGCCATGACAACAGGGTACAGGAGGGAACTTAGATTCTGAGAGACCAATGGAGAAATCCTGTGATATACAGTATCGAAGATATCATATATGACATATTTTATACATTGACCTTCAGGATTGTTGAGATTACAGACCAGAATGACTGTTCTGAAGGGGGGAAAACTATACTTTTATTTCAGTCTGTGTTTTTTTCTTCATATCAGCCAGAATTTCAACAGGTACAATGGTTTTCCCTATTGGATTCCCATGCCAAAAAGGTCAGCTTGCTATGTCAGATAAAGCTTTGTCAGCAAAAACATTTGTAATGTAGTCAGTGAAGGAAAAACCAGCTTTCATACTGCACAAAAAAATGATTTGTAAATTTTCTGTGCAATTATTTTTTTTAGCCCAAAGGGTTTCCCCTTCGTATAATATAGCAACAGGAAACTATTCATGGTATTAATGCATTAGCTACCTGCTGACATTTAACAGACAAATGAAATGACTGACAGCAATCACTGAGGGTCATAAATTGCTCTCTTATTACCTTTCTAGGCTAGGTATAATTGGGAGAAAAATGGTTTCACTGAGATCATTGACAAAATATTGACTTCAATCATACAAGTTTTGGACTGCTTAAATCTTTACCAGGTGTGGTAAAGATTGCTGCCATTGACTTCAATGGTGTTTGAAATCCAACTGTCGGTGTTCAGAATGGTCATGCATTCCATTCAATATTTCTTCTGCATTACTTTCTGTTCAGCAGGAAGACCTGGTTTATATCTTGTTTGCCAGTCACAAGGAGGGAGACATATTTTTAAATAGGGTTTTACTAGCTTCAGCGAAGGTTCTGCAACCTTTTTAGCAGATTATTTGCAGAACAGAACTGTGGCACGCTCTCAGCACTTGTGTATTCTCACACTGGAGGATGGAGTTCTTCTTCCTCTTGACCTCACTGGACTTCTTCTCTTCTCGTCAAGTGGATATTAGACAGTTATATCAGTCACAAATCATACAAATCATTCATAAATAAAACTTGCATTTTAAGAAAAATTCCTTCCATTTGTTGTTCATTTAAGTAGCGGTTGGCAACGTTAATGGTTGCCAATCTGTTTACTAGCATTCTTGTGTATGCAGAAAATAAAACCTATTTGGTAAGCATTGCAGGTGATCAGTGTCAATCCAAACAGAGCTGATGATCAGCTAACATGTTATTGTCCCAGTCAAACATGGTAAGCTAAACACCTGTACATGTTCCCCCCAAACTTTGTGGAGCCTTCGGTCCAAAGTAAGGAGCCCTGTGGCGCAGAGAAGTAAACTGCAGTATTGCAGTCAAAAGTTCTGCTCACAAGCTGAATTCAATCCTGACAGAAAGTCTCTGGTACCAGCTCAAGGATGACTAAGCCTTCCATCTTTCTGATGTAGGTAAAATGAGTACTCAGCTTGCTGGGGGTAAAGTGTAGATTACTGGATAAGGCAATAGCAAACCACCCTGTAAACAGTCTTTCTAGCAAATGTGATGTGATGTCACTCCATGGGTCAGTAATAACCCAGTGCAGGTGTAACCCCCATGCCCTGAATGGATTGGCCCAGAATGGGTTGACCCAGTAAGGGGGTGGAGACTCGGAGCAGCAGAGAGGCTGAAAGAGCTCTTTTGCAGAAGAACAAGGCTACCAGACTCGGACCTTGATTTCTATAAGCCCTTAACACCTTGTTAAGGTAATTGCAATATTGTTGGAAACTACTGGGAAGGTAGTTGTTGTTTTTGCTATGTTGTAAATGTTGGAGTTTATTGTTTCAGGGTTTTCTCTTGTGTGGTTGTAATGGGTGAGAGTTCTCCTGGAAACCTTCATCATGTTGCAACCTGTTCATCAAGCCCTTGGAGTCTTCAGGAGCCAGCCAACTTGCAAAGAAGAAATTGGACTTGGCAATATCAGTCGACTGTAAATAGAAGGACTTGAAATGCAACCTGAACAGGACCTTGAATTGTAACGTTAAATGTTGATGTTTTAAAAGTGTTAATTGTAAAGAAAAGTAAACATTTTGTTGTTTAAAAATTGTTGTTGCAACTCATTCCAAGTACTGCCCCACAGAACCCACAAGCTGAGGTTACACAGGCTCAGGGGACTACCTTTACCTGGTCCAAAGTTAAGTTGAGGGAGCAGGAGAGAACAAACTATGGAAGGCTAAAGTCAGGAGATTACTTTAAAAAGCATGCCTCATCACACCTACATACTAGCAACTGAAGGATTTACAAATCACAATGTTCTGCATTCAAACATGTATGAAACTCAAAGGGGGAGGTATGTAAATCTAATAAACCATACTTCTTATATATGGGACTATTAGAAGGATTGATAGAGAGCAAGGAGTAGTATCACAGGGAAATTCTTCATTTTTTAAAAAAACAGTGGTCTCACATGGACAATCCTTCTTTTAAACGTTGACTGGAAATTTGAATGAATTTCTGAAATGTCAGACAGCTGAGATAAGCAGTGATTCCTGAGCTGAAGACCCCGTCCTTAGCAGATCTAAAACTGTGGAGCTAGAAAGTAAACCGAATGGAACAGGGCACAGTGATTACAAGAAAAAACTGAAAAGTGGTTGCCGAATGCTTTCACAGCCGGATTCAACTGGTTCTGGTGGGTTTTCCGGGCTATGTGGCCGTGGTCTGGTGGATTTTGTTCCTAACGTTTCACCTGCAGGAACAAAATCCACCAGACCACGGCCACACAGCCCGGAAAACCCACCAGAACCAGTTGAAAAGTGGTTATTTTGACATCTGTCACTCCAAACTTGAAACATGCATTTCACCTTGTAATAAAACCAGCAAACAACAGTGGGGTTTTATGTTCCAACTGTAAACAAGCAGTGCAGCATTTTTAATAGTATGTGGCTCTCCTGCTAGAAAACAGCTAGAAACATTCCACCTCAACTTTTTCTTTGTGCCAAAATCCCAAAAGTTGTATAGTGAACATAGAGTGGTATAATGTCAGTCTGGTCATGCAAACCTAGTCCAAGTGCAGTTGTACCAGAATATAAAGGTAAAGGTGCAAAATACATAAATATAAAATATATAAAATTATATTAAAAATATAAATATCTAAAGGCAAGCACCAGATCACTACTACTGACCCATAGGGTGACATCACAACACAACGCTTATTAGGCAGACTACATTTCTAAGGTGGCTTGCCGTTGTCTTCCACAGTCAACACAACAAAAAAATGTTTCCAAGGTGGTTTGCCATTCTCTTCCCCAGTCAACATAACAAAATTGTTATTTGGTTATCCAAAAAATTGTCTATGTGTCTATGTGACTAGACATTTGACAGTAGACAACAGGTGAACCAATGATGGTATTTGTGAGTTTACTATTGGAATTTTCTAGAGCACTAGTCAGTCCCCTAAAAATGATGCATTCCCAAGTGGAGGATCATGAATCAAGAAGGATTACCAGAGAAAGAGCTACTGTCACATCAAAACAATTCCAGGTAATCCTAAAATCTTCTAAAATACACTGTATTCTGAACTTCCTAGTTCTCCACTACTGTCACAGACCAAAACTACAGCAGTATGCCCTTAGTTTTATCCCCCCATTCCATTCTATGGGTTCTGCAAAGCCAGCCAATTCAACCTGTACTTACACTGAATTCTGAACAAATCCTTCAAGAATGATCTGCCTAAAGAAGTGATGAAGAGCATGGATGCTCTGTACACTGGAGCTAGCAGTTATCTTATAATGAAAGAAGAAGAAGAAGAAGAAGAAGAAGAAGAAGAAGAAGAAGAAGAAGAAGAGGAGGAGGAGGAGGAGGAGGAGGAGGAGGAGGAGGAGGAGTTTGGATTTATATCCCCCCTTTCTCTCCTGCAAGAGACTCAAAGGGGCTTACAATCTCCTTGCCCTTCCCCCCTCACAACAAACACCCTGTGAGGTGGGTGGGGCTGAGAGAGCTCCGAGAAGCTGTGACTAGCCCAAGGTCACCCAGCTGGCGTGTGTGGGAGTGCACAGGCTAATCTGAATTCTCCAGATAAGCCTCCACAGCTCAGGCGGCAGAGCTGGGAATCAAACCTGGTTCCTCCAGATTAGATACACGAGCTCTTAACCTCCTACACCACAACAGGCCAAGCAAACACCAACCGCCAACTCCACCCTGTCACATGCCATATGTTTCAAACTGAGGCTTGCCAGGTGGCTGAGCCAGGAGCCACACTTATCAGTAGGCCTGAAGTCCAAAAGTCTCCCAGTCAAAGACAGCTGTACGTTCTCTCTCCATAAACATGCAAGCTTCTTGCCAGTCGATGTTCACAGCTGCAAAGAAAGAGGTGGGTTCATATGTAGAATAGTTGTAAAAATGGCCCCAATGATTAACCTTGGCTCAAGTCCAAAGCTCAGAGTGATTCTCCTAATCAGCTTCATTCATTTCTCCTACTTTTATTGTATAATGTGGCATTTTAATGGGGGACGGGGGAGAGAGGAGAAGAACATTTTTGGAGAGTTCCTATCTCTGTTGCAAAGCGAACCAATTTTAACAGAGCTGATTCAAATGCCTTGTCAGACCAGGGAAATGAGTAGTTATGTAGGGACTACATTTACACTCAGTTCTTTTGCTGAATCTCAAAGGAGACATGCGAAATTTTCCCTCTCTGGTTTTCTGTCTGCCTCTGATTTTGCTTGCTTTAATCTTGGACTGTAATTCTGTCCCATTAAAACTGATAAGAATGGTCTTGTCCAGGAATGCATCTTTTGTTTTTAATTTGTTTTCGTCTTGTTGTGTTGTCATATGTTGCTAATGTTCCTCTTAGGGTTTTCCTTTTTCCAACAGCATCCTTTGCAGTTCTGAAGAATTTGCCTGGTTTTCTTTTGTTGCAAAATGCAATATAGTTGTTATGAATTTTTACAGTAATGAATGATGAAGACTACACATACCCAGTTTCCTCAAAAATAAGACCTACCTTGAAAATAAGCCCTAGTGGTTCAGTCCGCCAAAGGGCCATTATAGCTAGCATCATGCTGTATCAAGCTGAATGTCTTTCCATCTATTTCAATGCAGTTCTGGTTGCAGCCACTAGGGGCACAGGGAAGTCTGAGCACTGTAAATGCACTTTGCTAGACTCGCTTTTCTGTAATACTGAAGCAAACTTGCCTAACAGATGATGCTAAACCCACAACCAATCCAGCACTGGAGCAAGACAAAACAGCACGCGGATGGCTGGTACAGTAATTGCTAGCCTGCAGTCTGGTAACAAGATCACTTTCTGTACTAATCTAGTCTTTCTTCTTTCCTTGATCCAGCTCAACCGGATCTTTCAAAGCAGTAGCATGTTGCAGCAAATTAAAGAATCTTTACCTTTCTTTTCCTAGATTTCTCTCACTCTTTTCCATGCTTTTCTCATTCATTCTCTCTCTCCCTCCCCTAATTTTTTCCACGTCCCTCCCCTCCAATTTAGTTTTAAGTCTTGGTCTCCGTTTTTTCTCATCTATATCCCGCTTGGCAACAGAACTCAATAGTGGTACAGCAGCAAACTCTTACGAACAGAAGGGAGGAGAGTTGATATTTCTCCATGATCTAACAGAGTAGTAAAAGGATGCTGCCCTCCTCCTCTATCCTTCATCAGTATGGTAATGGAACATGAGTCTGTTCTAGTGGTTATACATTTGGGACAAGTTAGACATTCCAGTTTAGGCACTGGTTTGTTATCATTCCTATAGTGTTGGTGGAAGATCTAATTGCCCTTTTTCTATATGTGATTTAAAAAATAGATTTATAATAAATATTATCCCCAGTCTTTCTCTCCAATATGGCACCATAGTTGCTTTGTTCTCCTGTCCTCAATTTTCTCCTCACAACAACCTTGTGAGGTAAATCTTGCTGACAGAGGCCCTTTTTGCACAAACCTTTTAAAACATTTTGAGACAGGAAGTAAAATGTTCCTCCATGAAGTTCCACATTGTTTTTTTTATCCCAAATGTTTTATTTGCAGCCTGAAAACATTTTAAACAAGTCCCCTTTTAAAAGGATTCTCCGGTTGAAAAATTTTGAAAACGCCTTTAGTTCCTGTGTAATCTACTAACTATATGTTTCCCACACGACTCTGCTTTCCTGAACTTTCTCCTCGGCACCATTTTCTGAGCTCACTCCATTCCCCTCTGCCTGTTTATTTGCAGCATTTCTGGGTTTTTTTTAAAAAAATGGGGTGGAGGCATTGAATAGATAAAGAGCAGAAAATCACAGTATGAAGCTTTGAAGCATCAGTTCAACACAGAAGTCAAAAAGAGAAAAATCATGCAATGGCTGCCATGAATCATTTTGAGAGGGTGAGTGCAGACATACATCATTGTAAAGAGGGGGGGACTGAAAATGTTTTAGAAACATTTTAGGTGGTTTGTATGGAAACTGTCAATGTGTCACTCAGCAACCTTGCAAGGTAGATGGGGGATCTGACAGTGGAGGAGGAGGAGGAGGAGGAGGAGGAGCAGCAGCAGCAGCAGCAGCAGCAGCAGCAGCAGCAGCAGCAGCAGCAGCAGCAGCAGCAGCAGCAGAAGAAGAAGAAGAAGAAGAAGAAGAAGAAGAAGAAGAAGAAGAAGAAGAAGAAGAAGAAGAAGAAGAAGAAGAAGAAGAAGAAGAAGAAGAAGAAGAAGAAGAAGAAGAAGAAGCAGCAGCAGCAGCAGCAGCAGCAGCAGCTTTCATTTCCTATCCCCACAGCAGGCACCTTGGGAGGTAGGTGGGACTGAAAGAGTTCCGAAGGACTGTGACTAACCTGAGATCATCCAGCAGGAATGTAGGGGTGCAGAAACACACCTGGTTCACCAGATAAGCCTGTGCCACTCAAGAGGAGGAGTGGGGAGTCAAACCAGGTTATCCAGATTAGAATCCTCCTCCTCCTAACCTCTACACCACGCTGACACATGACAGGTTGCTGAAAAGCTCTCTTAGTTCATATGTCCTATCATAAAGATAACCTTGTCCCAGATGTTCTCCATTTCTTCATTTTTGACACTTCAATTTCCATCATCATTCTGTGGTTGGCAGCCAGTTTTCAAACGTGTACAGTTATTTTATTTTTTTTGCCATCATGCCTGCCGCAAATAATGCCTTCTATTGCAAATAGCACCAGGGAAGGGTGTCACCTGGGCCAAGATATTCTCATGCCTTTCAGTTTTGGTCCTGGATCTTCCACAGTCATCCGGGTGACCAATTCTGAGTCTTCTAGCTTGACTCTCTGATGAGTTATGCCTGATGTAAATGGGCAGATGGACAGCCGGTTCTTTTATTACCATAGATTCATGGTAACAGCAAGCAAAGTGATACATTTTGTTTGGATATTTGGTTTGGATCAGGAATCTCTCAGCAGCCCTGTCCATGTGCCAGTTACCAGCATTTAAGATATGCTAGATGGTCTCCAACCATTCATTTCCCCTTCAGAAATAATGTTGGTAGACACGAGGCACAAAGATAGTTTCAAGCAGTGGTGGGATTCAAATAATTTAACTGGTTATTTACAAGCACCATTTTAACAACCGGTTCTGCCAAAGTGGTGAATCCCACCCCTGCTGAATCCCACCACTGGTTTCAAATCCCACCACTGGTTTTTTTTCTTTGGTGGTGCCCTGGTTTACAGAATTTCCTTCCAGCAGAAATTTACACAGCTTTTTGTTAGTTTGTTTCTGTTTTGCTTTTTACTGTCAGGTTGCAGCTGACTGTGGCTACCCCATAGAGTTTTCAAGGAAAGAGACATAGGTGGGTTGTGACCCTGGCATTCCTTGGTGGTCAATTCTGCTTAGCTTGGGAGATCGGAGGAGAGCAGCCCACATAACATTTAGCTTTGATAATTTTATGTAAGACTAAGAGTTTCTTTTCACCCAGGCTTTAAACTGACAGGGTTTGCAGGGTTTTAAGTGCCACAGTTTTAATTTATATTGTATTTCCCTTTCATATGATTCTGAACCATTTCATGATCCCAGAAAAGCTGGGAATGTAAGCCATCTCTTTAAATAAATACTAAATTTGCCTGATTCCGGTAACCAGGCCAGGGATGATTTTATTCTACTGTTTGATCTGACATAAGCTAAAATACTGTTCTAAGGCCAAACCGAAAGAGAGAGAGAGGAAGTCACCCTTCCTTATTTCTGAGGCCAAGTCATTTTTGCTGGTCTTCCAATTAAAGGAAAGCAGTAAATCATGACTGTTTATTGGGTAGGGAACAGGTATTGGAGATGTGACTTCTGTTCCCTTCCTTCCAGCTGATATGCTATGAGACAGACAAAGGGAATGTCAACCATTCACATCCTTAGAAATGTTTAATGTCCTTTTGAAACAACAGAGATATATTTTAGATGCTTTATATCTGCTCCGTAAGTTTTGTGGTGTAAATATAAATACTGTATATACTAAATATTATAAATGTACATATGTTACATTTATTAAAATGATATACATGGGATTCCTCCATAGGGAACAAACTAAATGGTCAGTGCTTCCTGTTATCCTCATTAGCCTCCAGTAGGGCAATGACAACTTCACATCCCAGTACAGATTACTCAGACCTTATTCATCCTTTGCCTAGTGCCTATTATGACATACACACTTCTGAGAGGGTAAATAGCTTACCAAAGCCCCAAGGAAATACCCTATGTCAGATCGAGTCAAATTCTGCCTGAAGCCATCTGGCCCATCTGGTTTCTGCTTTTTGTGTCACTCTAGTTGACTCTATGCATATTAATTCAGTTGAGGTCCTGAAGCAGCAAACGCTGGCAAAACCTTTCAGACCTGATGGAAACAGATGGGAAGGAGAACAGATACATTCAAGTATACTGTGAAGCTGGGCTTTGGATCTCTGCAAGACTTTTACCTCATATAAAGACCTTGTTGAACCTTGTCAACATGGTTGGATCTTTCTACCTTTTCAATATATAGCTGCCATAGAGGACCCTAAAATGAGTCTTATGGTTGCACTAATCCCATTTTTAATGAGCTTCTCTTGTTGAATAAGCTCTGCCAAAGCATCTCTCGTAAACATATGAAGTTGCCTTATATTGAAACAGACCTTGTCAGTACTGCCTGTTCAAAGTCAGTACTGCCTGTTCAGACTGGTCGTGACTCTCCAGAGTCTCAGGTTCACCTATTACCTAGTCCTTTTAACTGGAGATGCCAGTGATTGAACTTGGGACCTTCTGAATGCTAAGCACATTATCTACATCTGAGCCGTGACCCCTTCCCACCTCTTCTGGCTTTGGCCTCACATCCAAATCGTCATGGAGATTTTTTTTTCTCTTGCTTTTTTGAATTTGCCAATTCTTCTTTTCTTGACTCCCCCATCCTAGGTAAAATGATAGGGAGCATCCTTATGATTCAATAAAGTATTGGGGCTAACCTAGCCTACCTCAGAAGAAACCTATCTCAGCCTACCTCTAGCCTACCTCAGAAGCAGCAGGAATACCCCAATTTCTGCCAAGAGAGAAGGCACCAACCAAAATCAATAAGACTTCCCACCAAGGAGTTGAGAGGTTCATTGCGTAGACTTGCTCATCAGCCATAGCTCCCATTGATGAAATGTATCTTTGCAGAGGGTACACGAGCCATGCTGCATATAGCTCTCAGCTCAAACCAGTTCAATGCATCATTATTGCCAGACAGTGATACTCCTCTCTCACAGGCTAGACCTAAACATTTTCTTGCCTATTGGTACTCTATTCAGTTCTCACCCACAACAGTTCTTTTCCTAGCATGGACATGGACTCTAGGACCAGGACCTGCAACAAACCCAGATGCCAGCTCTCTCCCCATATCCACTCTGATGACACAATACTCATACATAAGAGTTTGAAGAAGAAGAAGAGTTTGGATTTATATCCCCCCTTTCTCTCCTGCAGGAGACTCAAAGGGGCTTACAATCTCCTTGCCCTTCCCCCCTCACAACAAACACCCTGTGAGGTAGGTGAGAGAGCTCCGAGAAGCTGTGACTAGCCCAAGGTCACCCAGCTGGCATGTGTGGGAGTGCACAGGCTAATCTGAATTCCCCCGATAAGCCTCCACAGCTCAGGTGGCAGAGCTAGGAATCAAACCTGGTTCCTCCAGATTAGATACACGAGCTCTTAACCTCCTACGCCACTGCTGCTCCTAACAACACAAGCCACACCATCTCAGGTTCACTAGTATGTTCATCTCCCAACATTATATATGCCATCAAAAATCAGCAATGACCATCTATTCTCTACCTCAGACAACAGGTCAGTCCTTGCATAGAAGAATAAATCTGACATTAAAAGCCACAACACTTTTTAAAAGTGGGGAAATATTTTAATCTTCCAGATCATTTCATTGCTAACCTAACAGCCCAATCCAGACTGGATGGGCAGGTGGGGACAGCGCTGCTCCATCACTGCCCTGCCTTTGCCAAAGGGCTTTCCTATGGCAAAGGAAGCCCCCAAAAAGAAAAAAAACAGCAGCGAGAATCTCCCTTGGGCATAATAGAGACACACCATGAAAAAGTGGAGTATCTCCAATGCATGGGGGCTGGGCGGGCAATGGAAGCTGACTACTTTCAGTTCCACCCCCTGGATCACCCCTGGAATGCCCCTGGCCACACCGGTGTAGTGTTCTGCACTGGTGGTCCTAGGCATAGGCAGCAGCTTCAGGGTTGAGTGATATAGGGTTGCACAGTGCCCTCTAGGGTAAGTCTCACTTCCACCGGCACATTTGCCCCTTGCGCCAGTGGGGTGGGCACCCACACTGGCACAGGGTTGGTTCTAGAGGTGGATTTGCCCCTGCGTCTCTGGTTTGACTGTAAGAGTGGCAGTCCTCAATCAGAAACCTCAAAGGGAAATTGCAATGGAATATTGTCAAACTTGAGTTCATTCATAGGCTCATTCCGCACATGCAGAATAATGCACTTTCAGACTGTTTTCAGTGCTCTTTGAAGCTGTGCGGAATAGCAAAATCCACTTTCAAACAGTTGTGAAAGTGGTTTGAAAATGCATTATTTTGCGTGTGCGGAAGGGGCCATAGATTCAGAACAACAAAACACCTTTAACAGGGCTGAATAGGAACACAGAATTCTCCTCTCACTGCAAATTCTAATTCTCTGCCCCCAAGCATGTTGCCTCTGCTGTGCTGTAGTTGACGCGCATTATACCTCTGTATGCTGAGTTCCTTTTTTGCAACATTGATCCCACCTTTTGACTGGCGAATAAGGACCCAGAAATCTTCCCTCCAACTTCTTGTATCTGATAACAGGAATTTTGACTCTCAAAAGCCTATACCTGAAAATTCTTGTTGGTCTGTACACAGAGGTGGGATCCAGCAGGTTCTCACAGGTTCCCGAGAGTAGGTTACTAATTATTTGCGTGTGCCGAGAGGGGGTTACTAATTGGTGATTTCGCCACATGATTTTTGCCTTAGTTACGCCCCTCCTCTCAGCAGTAGCGCACAGAATTTGAAGCAGTCTAGCAGGAGGTGCACCAGCGTGCGTGGCAGCCTGCGCCTGCGTACATTCGTTTCCCAAGGACCGGTGCGGTGGCTGCGTCCTTGCCACAGCCCCGCCCAGGAATGCCCTGCCCCCGGAATGCCCAGCCATGCCCCCGTCATGCCCCGCCCAGCCGCACTGGCACTATGCCACAGTTTGAATCCCACCACCATCGAACCTGTTACTAAAATTTTTTGATCCCACCACTGTCTGTACAGTGCTACTGGACTTGGATTCAGCTGTTCTGTTGCAAACGAACACAGCTACCAATGCAGAAACCACAACAAGGGACTGATCAATAAGCAGTGAAGTAAATTAGAGAAGTAAGTTCAGGTAACCCATGTCCTTTTTTTCCTTGCCTGGTCCTTTCCCCCACCATTCATTTGCCCAGTGTGTAACTTTTGTCACAGCCTTATCACTTTTTTACATTTACTGAACAGGCACAGTTTGAATTCCATCACACTGCTGCTTCAATTGTGCAAGAAGTCGGATTGCTTCTCCGTACCTCTGCATGGAGTACCCTATCACTGTGCCCTGACTTTTGAGCAAACATCCCATGCTTTTTGCTCTGGTTTTTATGCGTTTTAACTGCTTCTTCTTTGTGGGAGTTACCATCAGCTCTCACACCTTTCGCGTTTCTGTTTTGAATGTAATCTTTTAATGAAAGCTTTAAAACTGTGCCAGGGTGTTGTCATATTTCAGACTTGCATGTTATTTCGGCAGCTCTGTCCTCGTGATAAAGGATGTGTTGCTAGGAGAAACAAGAAGACCTGCTTCTTTCAAAGTAACAGCTCCTTTTGGGGGCAGGGCTGGCCTCAGCCTTATGCATAACCTAGGTGGTCTCCTATGACTCCAAGCATTCAAAGACACCAAATTATAGGGACGTGAATTTCTAGGTTTATTTTTTACATCTTTGTTTTCAATGGCAGGGGAATATAGGTAAACATTTATTCCTACTTTTCTCTATATCAAAAGTGGAGGGGGGCACCAAATTCACAGGTCATTTGTGCACATGTGGTCTCTGACTCTTTCACTTGGAGTATACATCCCATTTTGGTTTGATTCTCAGTTACACCCAAGTTTCCCTCATCCGGCAGTCATCCTGCTCTCAGATCAGAGAATTCCCATGGTTTCTGAAAGCTTTTTAAGTGCAACCTTTTTTCTCCCTTCACAGGAAAAGCGAAGGAGATCCCAGTGCATTAGTATTTGGTAGGGGGTCTCGCTTCTCATTGCCTTCCCCTGCGCACCTATTCCTCCCACTCTACTGGCCGCCATTTCAGGGTGATCAAAAGATTTTGGGAGGCCCCTTGACTGGCTTCATCTCTTTTTTAATTTTCACATTTAAACTCTATTACTGGAGCAGGTGAAATTGAGAAGGCTGTTTCAGCAATCTATCACTAGACAAAAGAGCCCCCCCTCCAAAGAAAAGTAGAAGGCAACCTCCCAAATACAGGTATCATGGCAACAACAAAGAGCAGGAAGTGGTCAAAATGGCTGATCAGCTGGGACAGGGAAACAAAACACCATGGTGGGGGGGGAGAATGGTGTAAACAGGAAAACTCCGCTGTGAAGCAAAGTTAGAGAATCAACTGCTTCTCAGAGGCAGAATAAGTCGTCCATGGATAAATGACCATAGTTTGCTGAGAGCACCAAACGTCTTTCAGCCAGCCCTGACTGGGGATGGTAACAGTGGAAACCATATTTGATATGTTCAGGGTTGATACAGAAAGGGAAAAGGTAGTAAATATGGTGAGGAGGGGTGCGTAATGCTGCTGCCCCAGAGCGGGGCTCTGAGTCAGTCTCCAATTCTCAAACCTGCTATATAGACTCTAACACAGTCCAAAACCAAGTCCACTCAAACATGGTTTCTCCAAGCAAACGTTCCCACACATGTTGTTGTTATCAATGTAAGGGGAAAAAATAGGTGTCCGTCTTTTTTTCCCCTTGCAAAGCTAACAGCACTGTGCACACAGGGGAAGAGGGAACTTATTTTGACTTCTGAGACCGTATGAGAGCTGTAAGAATTAGATTCCCTCTACCACCCATCCTGAAACCAATCTAAACACCCCTACAGGGTCTCATAGAGATACTATTTCTTTTTCCAGCATGCTGGAAGATTTGCTTGTAGATCTCCCAGTATCTCATCTAGTTAGCCCCTCAAATAATGACATTTTTCCCCCTCAAGGAAAGAAAATCCTGTCAGCTTGTGTACAATTTGGAAGAACACAGCTCCATTTTCTCATGGGTAATATGTGGCTGAAAGGATACATGTTTACTACACCAGTGAAGGAGAAGTGTTGTGCATGAAGTGGCTCTGAGACACCTTGAGTTGTTGCTATGGATGCTATTTAGACTGGGCAAAAGAAGCAATGTGGTGTAGTGCTTAAGAGCAGACGGACTCTAATCTGGAGAACCGGGTCTGATTCCCCACTCCTCCACATGAGGCGTGGACTCTTATCTGGTGAACTGGATTTGTTTCCCTGCCTCTCCACATGAAGCCTGCTGGTTGACCTTGGGCCAGTCACAGTTCTCTCAGAACTCTCTCAGCTCCACCTACCTCATAGGGGTCTGTGGTGGGGAGAGGAAGGAAAAGTAGTTTGTAAGCCCCTTGAGACTCCTTATAGCAGAGAAAGATGAGGTATAAATCCAAACTGTTCTTCTTTCTGTCATTCTAATCCCATGACATCACTCCATGGCCAGAGTTAAGATGTGCTGATATGCTAAGAGCTATGCCAAGTTTAAGAGATCCTCAAATTATCACCCCCCCCAAAAGTAGCAATTCAGTAATGTTTAGTCATTTTACTTTTATTTAGAGCCTCCTCATATTCTGAGGCCCTAAGCTTTACTGTAAGCTTATGCATTAATCCAATTTTCTACTTAATATATCCCATCAACTCATTGGTTCTACAGCCTGCATGACTGTGGTGGTAAACTTTAAAAGGAACCGGGTGATGAACTTTTAAATGGACCGAGTTACTAGATCCGTGGGGGTGAATCTTTGGCACTCCAGGTGTTATGGACTACAATTCCCATCAGCCCCTGCCAGCATGGTCAATTGGTCTTGCTGGCAGGAGCAGATGGGAATTGTAGTCCATAACACCTGGAGTGCCAAAGGTTCGCCACCACTGTACTAGATATACCTGCTAAATATACAAACCTCTGCTTTTAAAAAAAATGCAAGTGAGGCTTACTGTTTAACCTGCTTTTATAACATGGTTTATAAATGGTAGTTTGTATGTAATAGCTGATGGCCTGTTCCACTAGTGAAGGAAAGGTGTTTTCTGCCAATTCACTTTCCTGTCTCAGATTCCCACAATTCATCTGACATTGGTCTTTGGAATCTCCTGGATGCCATACATTTTGTGAGTATGAAAGACTAATGCAGAAACGGGGCGGGTTCCATTCGGCAAGCTCTCTTCCATTTGCTGTTCATGTTGGATACAAACCATTATGAGCAGATTGGATAATTCGAACCTGAGGAGAAGCTTTATGCTGATGAGGCATAACGCTCTTCCCATAAAGACACTGCTTGGAAAACTTAATAAGAGCCCAGAAGAAGGTCTGGTAGATCTTGTTCAGGCGAAACATTAGGAACATGATCTATCAGACCATGGCCACATAGCCCAGAAAACCCACCACAACCAGTGGCTAAATTTGCTTGGTGCTTTTGTAAAAGGCTTTCAGGGTCCTCGAAATAGAAGCGATATGAGCTGTTTTATTGATGCTGTTTATTGCACTGTTGTGTTATTGGATTTAATATTTGTTGTTTTGTTGCCATTGCCTTATTTTAATGTTTTGATAATGCTGGTCAATGTCTGTAAATAAATAAATAAACCATTATGAGCAGGGGTGGGATTCAAACATTTTAGTAACAGGTTCCCGTGGTGGTGGGATTCAAACTGTGGCGTAGTGCCAATGAGGCTGGGCGGGGCACGACGGGGGCATGGCCGGGCATTCCGGGGCGGGACATTCCTGGGTGGGGCTGTGGCAAGGACGCAGCCGCTGTGCCGGTCCTTGGGCAGGAAACGAATGCACACAGGCGCAGGCTGCCACGCACGCTGGTGCACCTCTTGCTAGACTGCTTCAAGTTCTGTGTGCCACTGCTGAGAGGAGGAGCGTAACTAAGGCAAAAATCACATGGCAAAATCACCAATTAGTAACCCCCTCTCGGCACACACAAATAATTAGTAACCTACTCTCAGGAACCTGTGAGAACCTGCTGGATCCCACCTCTGATTATGAGACATCTAAAAAATGACCATATCAAGTGTTCTGAATATACACTGAGAGGGATTGTTCCTAATTAATCTTAAGTATATGAACCCCAACAGTGCTCCTTGTTCACTTTTCAGAAATCTGAAATGGCACCCTTGCCCTTTGACTCCTGACCACTATATGTATTTTTTAAGCATCCCACTCAGTAGCTCATACTAAAGTCTTGCAGATCACATCATCGATAGGTCTTTACCCCGTTGGGTCTACTTCTGCTTTGCGTAAGTACAACCCTGCCTTTTACTCACTATGATTACTACACTTCTAACTGCAAAAGATGGGAAGGTGCTCTTCAACAATATTAAGAAACAATACGCTCATGCAGATGCTCAGTCATTCTTCATGCATAATACATCATTGCGGCTACACAACTTTCCTTGAGATCATGTTTCTGTAGACAAGGATAGAACAGTTCCTGACCCCTTGAAGCACCATGTTTTACACCAGAGGTGGGCTCCTGTGGTGGAAGAGTACCAGCACAGTGATTGTGATAGTGTTACCCCTATGTTCAGAATGGGTTGACCCAGAAAGGGGTGGAGACTCAAAGCAGCAGAAGGCTGCAAAAACTGGTGAAGTTGGAGGAAGCGAGGCTACCAGGCTGGGACCTTGATTTAATTATTTATAAGCTCTTAACACCTTGTTTAAGGTAACTGCAAAGTTGTTGGGAACTAGTGGGAAGGGAGTTGTTTATTTTTGCTATATTGTAAATGTTAGAATTTATTGTTTCAGGGCTTGCTGTGTATGTAATTGATGGGAGTTCTTTTGGGGACCTACATCATCTTGGATCCCATTCACCAAGCCTCTGAAGCCTTCATAAGCCAACCACCAGCAGGAAGAATTGGACTTGGCATTATCAGTAGATTGTAAATATAAGGACTTGAAATGCAACCTAAAAGGACTGTAAATTGTTAATGTTAAATGTTAATGTTAAAAGTGTTATTTGTTAAGGAAGTAAACCATTTTGTTTTAAATTTAGTTCTTTGCAACTCCTTCCAAGTTCTGCCCCACAGAACCCACAGTTAGAGGTTACAATAGCACCCATGCAATGTGGAGCCATGCAGTTCCCAGCACCAGTGTAAGTTGCCCCCATGGCAGCATAGGTGCCCCATGGCAGCATAGATTGGCAATGAGGCCAGCATCATGCCAGCACCACAGGTCCACCCTCCCCCCCACGCACATTAATTGCACGGTTTAGGCCTCAGATGATTCAATATTGAAATGCTGTGATGTTTTGATGTTTGCCACCTTGGAGATCCTATTTGCGAGGATAGGTGGCATCGAAATGTTATAACTGAAACAAATAATGTGTATTTATTTATTTATTTATTTTATGTTTAGCCTGCTTTTTGAGACGAAGGCCCTCATGTTTAAAATACAGTATTGACCTTGACGAATTAAGCCTGGACTGTGGAGTGCATCTGCTCTTAACCACTACCCCACTCACCACTGCTGTTACCTGAACAGAGTTGGGTAACATAATGTGTGAAGCAGCTGCTGCAATGGGTTTGCACTAATGCACCAGGACAACAGTAATTTCAGGATCACAACTTTCAGAATTCATTCCCATTTATACAAAGTGTTCTTCCTAAATTCCTCAACTTAGCAATAACCACCCTGCCATGCCAAAGTGATCATGCCAGATCGGAACTGTCTGTGAGATGGCAATTTTGGTCCCGCCACGGAGGGAGATGGGATCTGAGATGAGACCGACGGAGGGGCGCGTCTCCCCGGTCATACCTTAACTGCCCGGCGGTCTCTCCTTTCTTTCCTCTCACTTTTAACAGTTCTTGGAAATGGAACCGGTGAACTTGATTTTCCCGTGCAGGCACGGGATGCAACAGCACCTGTTGGATTTCCGATTTTCACGTGGCGTTTAGAGGCACAGGGCCCGCGCTTGTCCTAAAAACGTATTCCCAGCTGCAGCTTCCCATTTCTCGGGGTATGCGGCGTTCCCGTTGAAACGCACGATTTCTCCGCTCTGCTGTTTGCGCCCTTTGCCAACCTCTGACGTTTGACCCGGGAAACTGCCCGGACCACTGAAACGCCCTGCGCGCTCTCTCTCTCGACTGGCAGCGGCGTAGCCATTCCTGCGCTCGGAATCCAGCTCGGGTTTTGCCGATGTCTGGGGGAAGCGACGCTCCATCGGCCAGGGAAGTCTTTGCCGGGGCTGCAATCTCAGTCCAGGGATTCATTCCAGGCGACCGGGCGAAGGTAGTTGCAGATGCCCGGCTGCTCCGGCTTTCGCTCCACGGTGCCCACGCTCGGCTCCGGGTATCGGGACGGACCCCTTGGCAGAGTCCCGTAACATGAGACGCATCTCCACGAAATAAAGCCCAGACTGCGGAGTGGTTCCCAGTCAGGATCGGGACCTTCAGGATTTGGCATCGGCTCGGATGCTGAACAGTAAACCCTAAACATTGCAGCAGATCCACTGCTCTTTGCAGGGCTGGGAGAAAAGGAAGCGATTACAAGGCGATTCTGCCTCTGGTGGCTGCACGCTGCTCAAAGCGAGCTTGCTCGGGAAGACGCGCGCACACGCCTGCACACAACTCGTCTGTGATTTCAGCCATAAAGTATTTTCAAAGATGCCTTTCAATTAAACAAATAAGCTTTCTAGCAACGACAATACCAAATACCCATGCCCGATTCTGCTGCTGTTTAAAACGAGGGGGGGGGGAGGGAGGGATGAAACTGCAGTCTTCCCAAGGCAAAATGGGAAGTTCGTGCATTCCCGCTGAACAGACTTATATTTGACATCTTTTCCTACCATGGCATATATTCCAACGCCCTGACCTGTGTAGCCCAAGCTAGCGTGAACTGCTCAGATCTTGGAAGCTAAGCAGCGTTTGCCGGGGTTAGTAGTACTCAGATGGAAGACCACCGAGGAAGTCCAGGGTTGCTATCCAGAGGCAGGCAATGGGAACGCGCTTCTCGTTCCCCCACAGAGTCGCTATCAGTCAACTGATGCATTCCAAAACCACCTGCACTTTCTATGTGTGGAAAAGGCAGTGATCATAAACGAACCTGTTTCTCCAGTATTTGTTCTGATTTTCCCGGTATGGTCTTCCTTGACACTATTGTTGCTTGCTTCAGGTCTAGTTTTGATTGCACGATCTTCAGGCAAACGCAGGTCGATAATAAGACGTGGCATGTGTAAATAAAAATCTTATTTCCACTTGTTTAGCAGCCATATGACCAAAGATATATCTATATGTACAAGCACAAAAATAGCTTACATTCCCTTGGGGGCGGGAGGCGGGGGGGGGGGGGAGCTGTTTAATTTGCACCTCACGTAACTCCCAGATGGCTGAATTTTGAATTTCTCACTGGGACCACATCAGCATATCCTAATCCTAAGAACATTTTTTCCCAAAATAAACTTCACTGAAGACCTTAGTAGGACTCTTAGTATTATCCTGCATAGGATTGCTGCAGGGGCGTACTGCCCAGGGGAATATATGGGGTCAAATGTCCCCAGGTTTGGGGCTTTTAGTAAGGGGGGGTGAAAATCATCCTCCAGACCCCTCCTCCTTCCCCCTGGATCCATACACTGACTTCAAGACCTGGTGGGGGAAAAAAATGTTTGGTCGTGGTGGGGGAGGGCAGGCACTGATGGGGGGTGGGGGTAAGATTTTGCTCCGGGCTACATGATACACCTCTGGATTGCTGTTATTTATCTAGCAGCTTGCCATATAAAGAGCTGGCAGTGGGGAGAGAGAAAAAATATCTTTCTTGTAGGTATCACACAAAGCACAATGCCATTTTTTTCTACTTTACTTCTGCAAATTGAACCAAAAGTCCTGCTGTGATGATGTTCTCTTAATGATGGGTATCTGAGACCTCAAAGATAAAGACAGAAATAGCCATGCACTGCACAGAGCGACAAGCAGCAACAGGTAGTCATAGAAATAGGTAAAAGCAGAAGTCTCTCTCAGTGTCTTGCAACTAAAGAGCCTGGCAGCATATCTAGAATAACAGAGTTGGAAGGGGCCATACAGGCCATCTGCTCAACGCAGGATCAGCCAGAGCATCCCTGACAAATATTTGTTCAGTCACTGCTTGAAGACTGCCAGTGTGGGGGAGCTCACCACCACCCTAGGTAGTTAGTTCCACTTTTGAACAACTTACTGGGAAAAAAATCCCTTAAATATCCAGCCAGTGTGATACAGTGACCTTTCCACCTGTAATTTCAGTCCATTATTGTGAGTTTTACCCTCTGCTGCCAACAGGAACAGCTCCCTACACTCCTCTAAGTGTCAGCCCTTCAAATACACAAAGAGAGCAATCATGTCCCCTCCCCCTCCCCCAATCTCCTCTTCCCCAGACTCAGCCATCTCTAAGTCCCTTCAGCCTTTCGCCACAGAGGTTAGCCATCTCCTGACTCATCCTTGTCACTCTCCTCTGCACCTGCTCCATTCTGCCCACATCCTTTTCGAAGTGAGGCCCCCAGAAGTGTACACAGTGCTCCAGTTGTGGTCTGGTAAATACAGACATCTTGCAATTTGGATGTTATGCCTCTAAGATCGCATTGGCCATGTTTGTCACTGCATCACACTGGCTGCTCATATTTAACGCATCGGCCACAGCTGTCAGCGCCCGTTCACAGCATACACACACACACATCACGTCACGGCTGCAGAGTAATATGGCCCCAGTCATTTTTGTTGCCCAGATGTAGAACTTGGCACTTATCCTTGTTGACATCTGCCCACTTTTCCAGTGTGTTCAGATCTCATTGAATTCTGTCTCTATATTCCAGTGTGCTCACTGCTCTTCCCAATTCTGTGTCATCTGCATATTTAATGAGCAGTGCCTCTACCCCCTTCATCTTGACCGTTATAAAAATATTGGAAAATTCCAGGCCCAGAACTGAGCCCTGTGGAACCCTGTGTGGTCACCTCCTACCATTCAAGTGAAATACCACTGACAGCTACTTTTTGATTGTGGTTCACTAACTAGTTCCTTATCCACCAAACTATCTTAAGGTCCAGTCCACTGTCCTCCAGTTTAGCCATCCGAACATCATGGGGAACCCTGTCAAAAAATGAAGGCAAACAATGCCAACAGCATTCCCTCAATCCAGTGTGTATGTATTTAGTTACTGGTTTCTATCCTACTTTCTGCATCAAATATGCTTGAGATGTATTGTCGAAGGCTTTCACGGCCGGAATCACTTGGGTGCTGTGTGGTTTCCGGGCTGTATGGCCGTGTTCTAGCAGCATTCTCTCCTGACGTTTCGCCTGCGTCTGTGGCTGGCATCTTCAGATGGGGGGGGGTGGGGGGGGGGGGGGGTGGGGGGGGGGGGGGGTGGGGGGGGGGGGGGGTGGGGGGGGGGGGGGGTGGGGGGGGGGGGGGGTGGGGGGGGGGGGGGGTGGGGGGGGGGGGGGGTGGGGGGGGGGGGGGGTGGGGGGGGGGGGGGGTGGGGGGGGGGGGGGGTGGGGGGGGGGGGGGGTGGGGGGGGGGGGGGGTGGGGGGGGGGGGGGGTGGGGGGGGGGGGGGGTGGGGGGGGGGGGGGGTGGGGGGGGGGGGGGGTGGGGGGGGGGGGGGGTGGGGGGGGGGGGGGGTGGGGGGGGGGGGGGGTGGGGGGGGGGGGGGGTGGGGGGGGGGGGGGGTGGGGGGGGGGGGGGGTGGGGGGGGGGGGGGGTGGGGGGGGGGGGGGGTGGGGGGGGGGGGGGGTGGGGGGGGGGGGGGGTGGGGGGGGGGGGGGGTGGGGGGGGGGGGGGGTGGGGGGGGGGGGGGGTGGGGGGGGGGGGGGGTGGGGGGGGGGGGGGGTGGGGGGGGGGGGGGGTGGGGGGGGGGGGGGGTGGGGGGGGGGGGGGGTGGGGGGGGGGGGGGGTGGGGGGGGGGGGGGGTGGGGGGGGGGGGGGGTGGGGGGGGGGGGGGGTGGGGGGGGGGGGGGGTGGGGGGGGGGGGGGGTGGGGGGGGGGGGGGGTGGGGGGGGGGGGGGGTGGGGGGGGGGGGGGGTGGGGGGGGGGGGGGGTGGGGGGGGGGGGGGGTGGGGGGGGGGGGGGGTGGGGGGGGGGGGGGGTGGGGGGGGGGGGGGGTGGGGGGGGGGGGGGGTGGGGGGGGGGGGGGGTGGGGGGGGGGGGGGGTGGGGGGGGGGGGGGGTGGGGGGGGGGGGGGGTGGGGGGGGGGGGGGGTGGGGGGGGGGGGGGGTGGGGGGGGGGGGGGGTGGGGGGGGGGGGGGGTGGGGGGGGGGGGGGGTGGGGGGGGGGGGGGGTGGGGGGGGGGGGGGGTGGGGGGGGGGGGGGGTGGGGGGGGGGGGGGGTGGGGGGGGGGGGGGGTGGGGGGGGGGGGGGGTGGGGGGGGGGGGGGGTGGGGGGGGGGGGGGGTGGGGGGGGGGGGGGGTGGGGGGGGGGGGGGGTGGGGGGGGGGGGGGGTGGGGGGGGGGGGGGGTGGGGGGGGGGGGGGGTGGGGGGGGGGGGGGGTGGGGGGGGGGGGGGGTGGGGGGGGGGGGGGGTGGGGGGGGGGGGGGGTGGGGGGGGGGGGGGGTGGGGGGGGGGGGGGGTGGGGGGGGGGGGGGGTGGGGGGGGGGGGGGGTGGGGGGGGGGGGGGGTGGGGGGGGGGGGGGGTGGGGGGGGGGGGGGGTGGGGGGGGGGGGGGGTGGGGGGGGGGGGGGGTGGGGGGGGGGGGGGGTGGGGGGGGGGGGGGGTGGGGGGGGGGGGGGGTGGGGGGGGGGGGGGGTGGGGGGGGGGGGGGGTGGGGGGGGGGGGGGGTGGGGGGGGGGGGGGGTGGGGGGGGGGGGGGGTGGGGGGGGGGGGGGGTGGGGGGGGGGGGGGGTGGGGGGGGGGGGGGGTGGGGGGGGGGGGGGGTGGGGGGGGGGGGGGGTGGGGGGGGGGGGGGGTGGGGGGGGGGGGGGGTGGGGGGGGGGGGGGGTGGGGGGGGGGGGGGGTGGGGGGGGGGGGGGGTGGGGGGGGGGGGGGGTGGGGGGGGGGGGGGGTGGGGGGGGGGGGGGGTGGGGGGGGGGGGGGGTGGGGGGGGGGGGGGGTGGGGGGGGGGGGGGGTGGGGGGGGGGGGGGGTGGGGGGGGGGGGGGGTGGGGGGGGGGGGGGGTGGGGGGGGGGGGGGGTGGGGGG